>NW_023425573.1:73563190-74799128 GCF_014108245.1 Pipistrellus kuhlii
CTGAACCAAACCAGTTAGAGCTCTTTTTTCTTTCTTTTGAGCTTTCTTCTTTTCTCTCTCCCAGAGGGACAGCAGGCAGTCTGTGAAATTAAGGATGTGCTGCTATAACATTAAATGTCCTCATGGAACCCAAGTTTGTGACAAAGTGACTACTTTGAATGGAGAACAGCTTGGACAGAAGGCAGAGAAAAAGTAAGGCATTAGGAGGGGTTGAATATTAACTGAATTCTTCTCTGAGATCAGAGATAAATTATCCCCCAAAACCCCCAGCATAGTGCTCGCACAATGAATCTAAGCTGAGTGGAGAGGCTACAGAATGAAAACTTGTGCAGGCAACCAGGGAAAGTCTAAAGTAGCAAGTTAAAGTAAGATATATGGAAACTTGGAAAAGCTTTAGAAGGCACCAGAGTGGAGAGGCAAGGAGTTTATTAGATGTCTTGGTCCTTACCTACCCATGGGGTGGAACTCTTGAAGATGCCGGACCCATTTGCATAGGGCACATAGGAAACTATGGGGAAAACAGTTACCTGGAAGTTGATTGGTGGGAAGTGACAAGATTATTCATATTTTAAAATAGCCTGCCTGTCCTATATTTCACACATTTACCTATAAGGATTAATAAATTACAATGGTTATACTTCTGGGAAACAATACTGAGGTAACTGAAAGATTGGTGTTGCCCAGAAATCTCTACATGGGTCACAAAGATGATTTGCCTTAAAGATGATTTCACAAGTCTTAGAATCTCCACAAAAACTCATGTAAACCAAATGTTTGTGCTCTATCCCCCACCCCCCACCCCCAATTCAAACGTTGAAATGGAATCTCCAGTGTGACACTATTTGGAGGTGGGGTCTTTGGGAAGTCAGTAGGTCATGAGGGAGAGATCTCATGAATGGGACCAGGGCCTTATAAAAGAGACCCTAGAGAACTCTCTTGCCTTTCTGGAAGAAAATGGGCATCTAGGACCAAGAAGAGAGCCCTCACCAGACACTGCATCTGCAGGTCTCCTGATCCTGGACTCCCAGCCTCCAGGACTGTGAAAAATAAGTTTCTGTGGTTTAAAGCCAACTGTCTATGTTTTGTTAGAGTAGCCTGAACAGACTTAGAAACAAACTTCACACATTTGCCAAGGATGGCACTCTTTCTTCTCCATGTGTCTCATAAGGTACCACCTGGCTAATATATTGCAAGGGGAACATTTTCTTCCCCACATCAATGCCAAATACTGTTCTTTCCTTGGCCGTGTCTAGCTAATTTCACCATTGGCTGAGGGAAGAAAGGACAATAAGCAGGCAACTTTTCTGGGGGCAGGGTCTATGATGCAATGTCCCTCATAATTTTTTGACTGGTTCTCTAAACTCTTTCCTAGATTCTTTGTCTTGTTACTGACACTCTTGTCCATGCCTTTAATCTCTCCCTCTCAGTTGCTTCCTTCATACCAACATTTAAGCAAACTCTTTCATTTTACAAAAATACAACCACTCTCCCTGAACCTCATGCCCCCTCCAGGTACAGCTCTATCTTTTTCTATTTCTTTACAGTCACACTTTTTCTCAGACTATTGTCTAACCTATAAAATCTTTCCATTTATCTTCAATTTTCTGCATTCTGTCCACTCCTCCACCATAGAAATTCTCTTGTTCCATGCACTTAGGATCTCTGCTCCCAGAAGATATAGAGTCTCCAGATCTCATCTAAGCAGGTACCTACTCTGAGCTCCAGAACCATGTACCCACTTCCAACAATTGATTTCCACCTGCCTTCTCAAAGGATGCACAGAAGGGCTTAATATATTCCCTTTTCTTTATTAACCTGCTGTTCCTCCCATGTTCCCCAACTCAGCAAATGATATTGCCATGCATCCAGTTGTTCAAAGGAAAGGGACAAAACATCACCAATATTTCCTGCTTCCTCACCTTCCAATTTCCAACATGCAACAAGTCACTGAGCACTCTCTCAAGATATCTGCAGCTGATTCTCTTTTGCTAGTTCAGGCCATAGTCTCTATTTGCCTGGAAGACCATGGTGGCCTCCAGTCTTTGTGCTTCTGGTCTTTCTTCCCTGAGACATTCTCCAATCAGAGTGAGCCTTTGAAGTAAAACCCCACTCCTCAACTCCCACTTTAAATCTGTCACTGGCCTTCACCGACTATGGCATGAAGCTCAAACTCTGAAACATGAGCACATCTGCCTAATCCACTCTGTAATAGCTACCCAAATATATACTAATACAAGTCAGTCTGAGACTTAGTTGCTTCCTCTATAAAATGGGAATAATGACATTTGCTCTTATTTGGTAGCAAGGATGAAATGTCATCAAATATATAAAATATAAAGTGCTTTATGAAGTAAGGAATCGTGATCCACTGCTCAACACATATCTGTTGAGTGCATGAATGAATTGCTTCTGTCGCTCTGCTCTCCTATTGAAGCCCTCCAGATGGGAGGGGAGCAGAGCTGTTGGGGAGACAATTTCTAGCCCCTTAAATCCGAGGGGCTGCTTCACAATCTGGGGCCAGCATGTTCGGTGCTGCCTTCCCTTCTTTTCGGTGTCTTTATTGTATCCATTCGTAAATCCAGCTGTGGAGGAAGAACCACTTCAAATAAACTCTCCTCAGCATATATCACCACCCCCTGAGAAGCATATGTTCTGTGAAGTTAAGGGAATAAATATAGATCTTTCTAGAAGGAGAGAAAAAGGAAGGACTTTCGCTTTTATTCAATTATCACTTCAGCAGCTGTCTACATGACTTGGAAAATTCCCCTCACATCTCTGGATGGATTCTCCATTGTCAAAATCCTCGTTCACCAGCTGACAGAGACTGGTCTTTAGTGCCAACAATATTTGATGTCGAAAAGCAGAAGGAGGTGACACCAGGATCTCTTACTCCACATTAATCTCTTCATTATTTCTGACAGAGATATTATAACGTTGTCACAGATTTAATAGAGGATAATGGTAATACAATTCTAATGCATTAGGTGTGATCTGGGGTGACTGTAGTCTAAACTTTTAATATAAAATAGATATTCCACATGTGAAGGTAAATGAGCTTGAACACAGACTCACACAAAGGCATTGCCTTCACAATAGGGAGTGAGAAATGAGCTTTTCATTACTGAATATGATTGACATCTTTTTGTGTCCATTCATGGCTGCAAAACTCCCAGTGTCAGAGCAGAGAACATGAAAAATTTCTCCAACAGCTGCGACGGAGACTTTAAGGCACTGAGTTATGGAAGCTTGAAGTCAATTGTTTCCAAAAATGCAGAGCAAAATGAAATAATTTTGCACTTCGCTGTTAGTCAAGATGTTTCCCTCTAAGGCATTTCTTTTTTCACCCAGTGGTATCTACATGATATATAGCTTTCCAATAGCCACAGGTGGTAGGTGTCTGTTCCAAGGATTTTCCTTTCAGATGTTTCAGCAGGCCCCCATGGAGCTGAAGGAATGAGGGAAAATCACTGCCCAGTTCTTCTTCAGCTCTAAGCCACTTTAGTTTCCTAAAACTAACTATCTTTCCTTTTTATTATTACTTTTTATTCCTTGTTGTCTTTCATGTGGGTTTTGCATCTGGACTTCCCCTCTTTTCTCCATCTTCAAGGATTAGCAATTCAATTCTGTGTTTTAAATTCTAACTTACACCCTTGAGTTCATTTTTTCAAAATCTGTCTCTCTGACCAGAATGAAAAGAGACTGGGTCTGTAAAGAGACCCCATGGTGGGCCTAGACCTTCTCCCAGGCCTTGCTTGTCCTGCACAGGAAATTAAGTGACAGGACAAGTCATGAGGATAGGATCATGAGGCCCATTTTATGGATGGGAAATGGGGGTTTGGAAAGGTTGTGAGAATGGACCATCCTAACTCCCCAGGTCAATACTCTGATTCACAGGAGATCAGGAAAAAGAATTGAATAGAGATAGTTTTCCTGTATGTTTCATAAACAAAACATTTCAGAACACAGTAAAATGAATTCTCACAGGTGGTGAGAGTTTCCTTAAACGTTGGCTAGAAGGATTTCTTTTTTAGAGATGTGTTTTTTGAGAGCTTCTCCTGACTGTAACAAGGGTAAACCACAGAGACTTAACAGAAATTTTATTACTATAATGAAAAAAAGTAGCAAAAATCTCATAATAGCTCATAATCGTCAAATATAATAACATAGCTTGTAAATCTATGAGCTCTCTAGAAACTTTATAATGGATCAATTTTCTAATTAAATTTATAAGAAAAAAAAGGCCATTCTAGTTTGTAAATTAGTGTGTTCCAGGATGTTGGTGAATTTGGTTTGTCTTTCTCTGAAAATACTGGATTCAAAGAGGAGGTTATGAGAAGAATCACCTAATTTCATAAACTGAACTGGCAAATCCAAGCTGTAAAAACACATTTTATCTTAGAAATTGCCCTATCACACTGGTAATTTGAGGCATGTTGCTAATTAGATATTGAGGAGGGAAAGAAGTGAAGATATTTAAGTTCTAGGAACAGAAAAAGCTCAAAAGTGAAGGCTGGGTAGAGAGCATAGGAAAGTTGAAGCTGGCCAGACAGCAATATTAATGTTGTAATGATTAACATATATTGAACTCTTACTAGTGCAAAATGATTTATAGGTATTGCTTTTAATTTTTCATAATAATACTGCAACATTGCTATTATCATTCACACTAGAGGCCTGGTGCACAAATTCGTGCACAGGTGGGGTCAGGCCGGCCTGCCCTGATGGGGGCCAATCAGGGTGGGGCTGGCGAGGGGGGGTTGGAGAAAGGAGCCATGGGAGATTGGCTGGCTGGCCCCACCCATGATCAAGGTTGGGAGTGTTGATCAGAGGGCAGGGCCAGCTGGGGGGAGGGACCTCCCCCCATTTGGCTAGTTGGCCTGTTGCAGTGCATGACATAGTGACTGGTTGTTCTGGTCATTCTGATCATTCTGGCATTCTGGCCGCTTGGCTTTTATATATATATAGATACTGCAGGTGAAGAAAGAGAGCTGGGATTATTTGCCTAAAGTTGAAAACTTTCTGTGGGAAGCAGTTCACATAATTTATATCTTCTCTCTCTAGTTCTCCCTTTTCCTTTTTTTTTTTTTGCTCACTCTGATGAAGTAACTGCCATGTTGTGAAATGCTCTGTGGAAAAGCCTATAATGACAAGGAGCTGAAAGTAGTCTCTAGCTAACAGCTCATGAGAAATTACAATTAAAGACTCAGTCCAACAACCACAAGGAACTGAAATCATCCCACCACCACATTAGTAAACTTGGAAATTGGGTTTCTAAGTTGAGCCTTCAGATGAGACCACAGCCCGAGTCAACACTTTTATTATAGCCTGTGAGAGATCCTGAACCAGAGGCATCCAGCCAGATTTATGACCCACAAAAACTATGAGATAATAAATATGTGCCCTTTTAATCGGCTATACTTAGGGGCGATTTGTTAATACAGCAATACATAACTAATGCAGTTACAAAGTAGCTAAGCTAACATTTTAACCAAGTACTTATTGGACTCCTAAACCTATCTTTTTTTTTTACATTTCCTTTACATTATCTTCAATTCTTACATGTTGGCCATCATGTTAGACATTGGGGATGGCAAAAGCATAGGGCCTTTGGAGGAAGAAAATTTAGGTAAATTTTCATGAGGAATTTAATATTCAAATTTAGTTTTGTTTTAAATGTAGGGTAAATGAATAAGAAGGAGGATCACATCCTAAACTTGGGGAATGGTGTGAGCACAGATATGGAGAATGAGATCAGCTTGGCCTATAATGAGTGGACTATATGGGACAAAGTAGAGGGTTATCATCTATGGTTTGAGAAAAAAAATGACTCCAGTGAAAACCTATATGCCCTCAGGGTACACCTAAAATGGACCTAGACAATTTTGTTATATATATTTATATTAGCATTTAAAAATTAAATTAATGTTATTATAGAAGACCTCTTTGAATTGTTGACTTCCATGATATATTATTGAGTAAATAAAGCAAAGTATGGGATAATAATTATTCTAGCTATCTAATAAGAAACACTGATTAGCAATTCAACTTCAGGAATATAATGAAAGAAACCTGCAGCACTAATTTAAAAGAATGTATGCACCCCTAGGTTCATTATTTACAATAACCAAGATTTGGAAGCAGCCCAGGTGCCCATCGGTAGATGAGTGGATAAAAAAGCTATTGAACATTTACACAATGAAACACTACTCGTCCATAAAAAAAGGAGGAAATCTTACCTTTTGCAACAGCATGGATGAGAGGGTATTATGCTAAGTGAAATAAGCCTGTCAAAAAAAGGACAAATACCATAGGATTTCACTTACTAGTATATGTGGAATCTAATGGACAAAATAAACTAACAAAATAGAAATTGACTCATAGATGTAGAGAATAGACTGACATCTGTCAGAGGGGAAGAGCTTGGTGCAAATGGTGAAGGGATAAAAAACAAAAAACAAAAAAAAAAACACCCACCACACCTCATAGATATAAACAACAGTATGGTCATCAACAGAGTTGGGGGAGGAAGTAGAGGATAAAGGGGGGATAAATGGGGATGGAAGGCGACTTGACTTTGTGTGGTAAACACAAATACAGTATACAGATGATGTATTATAGAATTGTACACTTGAAACCTATATCGTTTTATTAACCAATGTCACCCTCAAAAAGTCAATAAAAATTAAAAAAAAGAAGCACTGAAAGGAGAAAATAGAAAGCAACAAGAGGTTATCTTTGAGATAGAGTAGAGGAAAGATGTGGGGGTCCAATAAGGGAGCTAGACTACTATGATTTTATTTTTTGTATAGATTTTTACTTCTGAATTTTGTAAACGTTTTAATCAAGTTATAAAAGGTAACCATTAAAGTTAAAATAAAGTAAAATAAGTTAAACTATTTGTACCTAAAACTAAAGAAAATAATTATTCCCTAAGGAATGTTTGAATACAGTCCTATTACTGAGCATGTGTAGAGTATATATTCTTCTTTTTTAAATTCTTACCAGAGGATTTGATTAGAGAGAGGAATGAAGAGAGAGAGAAACATCGATCAGATGAGAGAATCATTGATTGGTTGCCACCCATATTTGCCCCAACTGGGATCAAACCTGCAACCCAGGTGTGTGCCCTGACCAGAAATCAAACCTATGACCTTTTGATGTGTGGGATGATGCTTCAACCAACTGAGCACCTGGCCAGGGTCATAGAGTCTATATTCTGAGAATAAATAGAATTAACTCCGCTTGGTATTTTCATGTAAGAAATAATGTTGGTGTTATAATTTTGAAAACTACTTAATGGATATCATAGGTTAAACCAAATAAGTTATGCCAATGTTATTAGGGACCAAGAGAAAATAAATGTGGAATGATAAGATGTGCCTGGCTCACTTTTCTCATTATCTTCCCTAAACCTGGAATCAGCCATTTCTCCAAGAAACTCTGGTTTCTTTTAGTGGGAAGTGATATTTTAAAAACACAATCTGGGCGCTAGAGAATACTAAGAAGAATGTCTCACTTGTGTCCTTTTATTGCCCATGACTCTGGATGCAGCTGCTTTGGTTTAGTTTTACCTTTGGCTCACACTGGGAGTTGTAGGGGATGGGTTTGGAGAGGGCGATTACTGTCAGATGGTAAAGGGCCTTACATGCCTATTATATAAATCTGGATCTTAGCTGATCAGGGGAGGGAAACAGTTGAAGGATGCTGGGACTAAGGTGCCTGTGGTTGATGGCAACAAAGAATAATGCTTAATCTGATTCACATTATGTACTTAAATTATGTCATTTGGATCTAACACTGGGTTTCATAATTTTTTGTTTGCTAGTGTTCCATAACCCACTTACAATATAAAACCTCTTATATAATTATGCAATTGCTGATTTTATTGCTCTCTGGGCCACTGGCCCTACTTGAGCTCCTGGGCTTCGCCCAGAAGATTTTAGTTTTATCTTGTTTGCTATCATGTTATTACAACAATTTTAGTTGAATATACGTATGTTGTACTTTAAATATTATTTAAAGCTATGCTAGGCAGTCCAACACTTTGTGCAAAACCAGATATCTCAAAATTTACTTCTTAGGAAATTCACTTACTGTATTGTCACACTTTATTTTATAAATTATAGAAATAATACACATTGAAAAAGGATAATTTAGATAGTACAAAACATTAATAATTGAGATAATAATGGTCTTCCTACCCCACACTCATTTCCTAGATGCTTTGATTTTTCCATTTGTTACCACCATAATTCTAAACAACAGTAGTTCTTGACTTATAGATTCCCTCATTTGGAAGATGAAGACTTTCTTTCTTTCTTTCTTTCTTTCTTTCTTTCTTTCTTTCTTTCTTTCTTTCTTTCTTTCTTTCTTTCTTTCTTCTTCCTTCCTTCCTTCCTTCCTTCCTTCCTTCCTTCCTTCCTTCCTTCCTTCCTTCCTTCTTTCCTTCCTTCCTTCCTTCCTCTCTTTCCTCCCTCCCTCCCTCCCTCCCTCCCTCCCTCCCTCCCTCCCTCCCTCCCTCTCTCTTTCTTTCTTTTGTTGCTTCTCAGTTTCCTTTATTTATTTATAGTAAATCTTTATTAAGATTATTACAGTTGTTTCTCTTTTTTCTCCCCTGTAGCTCCCCTCCACCCAATTCCCACCCCACCCTCTGCCCTTAACCCCTCCCCCCACTGTCCACATCCATAGATGTATGATTTTTGTCCAGCCTCTTCCCGCACCCCCCACCCCTTTCTCCCCGAGAATTGTCAGTCCATACACTTTCTATGCCCTTGATTCTATAATATTCTTCACTTTATTTTGTTCATCAGATTTTTATTCCCTTGATTTTTAGATTCACTTATTGATAGATAGGTATTTGTTGTTCATATTATTTTTTCTTTACCTTTTCTTCTTCTTCCTCTTCTTAAAGAATACCTTTTAGCATTTCATATAATACTGGTTTGATGGTGGGTGATGAACTCCTTTAGTTTTTTCTTATCTGTGAAGCTCTTTATCTGACCTTCCATTCTGAATGATAGCTTTGCTGGACAGAGTAATCTTGGTTGCAGGTTCTTGCTATTCATCACTTTGAATATTTCTTGCTACTCTGTTCTGGCCTGCATAATTTCTGTTGAGAAATCAGCTGATAGTCGTATGGGTGCTTCCTTTTAGGTAACTACTGTTTTTCTCTTGCTACTTGTAATATTCTTTCTTTGTCTTTTGCTCTTGGCATTTTAATTATTTTTATGTGTCTTGGTGTGGTCCTCTTTGGATTCCTTTTGTTTGAGGTTCTGTGCACTTCCTGGACTTGTAAGTCTATTGTTTTCATCAGGTGGAGTAAATTTTCTGTCATTATTTCTTCAAAAAGATATTTCTTCAATATCTTTCTCTCTTTCTTCTTCTGGCACCCCCATAATTCTGATGTTCATATGCTTGAAGTTGTCCCAGAGGCTCCTTACACTATCTTCATATTTTTGGATAATTTTTTCTTTTTGTTTTCCGGTTGGGTGTTTTTTGCTTCTTCATATTTCAAATCTTTGACTTGATTCTTGAGATCCTCTAGTCTGCTGTTGGATCTTTACATATTATTCTTTATTTCAGTCAGTGTATACTTAATTTCTAGTTGGTCCTTTTTCATATCCTTAAGAGTCTCATTAGATTTATTGGTGGTTTCTAGAAAATTATTGAAAAAACTTATAACTGTGGTTTTAAATTCTATATCCAGTAGTTTGCTTTCCTTCATTTCTTTCATTTGTGACCTGTTTCTTTGTCTCCACATTTTGGCTGCTTCCCTGTGTTCATAGAGTGGCTTTGTGTGCTAGGTGTCCTATAGGCCCAGTGACTCAACCTCCTGTTACCTGAGGTGGACACTCTTGGTACATTCCTCTGTGGGCTATGTGCACAGTCTTGTTGTAGTTAAGCCTTGATTGTTGTTAGTATCAGTAGGAGGAATTGACCTCCAAGCCAATTAGCTGTGAGAATGAGCTGTATCCATGATGGGAGAACGTCTGTGTTGGAGACACCCTTATAAGGCAAGAGTTGCTTCAGTGGGGCTTTGGTGATCACTGAGTCTGCCCCCTGAGTGTGTCCCTTACTGATCTGAGGAGTTGCAATCTGTATGGTCCCAATATGACCACTGGGTACACTGGCTCTTGGAACTCCAAGGAGGTGCTAATTTAGCCTCTGCCTGAGGCCACCCAGCAGGAGCTATGGAGAGATCTGCAGATTCCTCTTCATTTGGGGTTTGGAGGTGCCCAGATGAGACTCAGCTGTGAAGCAATGCAAGCTGCTGCAGGGCCTTTGGCCTTCTTTTGGAAGTTCTGGGTCTCTCTGACCCAGCTGCAGTTTGTTAGGTAAGTTTATATTGCGATGGGCCAAGCCATTCATATGCAAAAGCCTCTGTACACAGCTTGGGTGGGGCCGGGTCTCAGGCAATCCACAGGGTGGAACAAACAGCAATGGCTGACATTCAGCCCTGCCCTAAGAGGCCCCTGGTCTGTGTTCCGCAGTAATCGCTACAAGCACCTCTGAAAGAAAGCTACCCTTGCGTTCCATTTGATGCCAGACAGTCCACTTTCTCCACGTATGAGTTTGGGTCCCCCGAGTCTTGCTCTGAACTGGAGTTCAGAGCAGTTGGGAGCTTGTGTCTACCTCCTGATTGAGAAAGACAACCACATACTCAGCCCTTTTTGCCATGCATGCCTCCATACCTCTGCACTTTACTTCTGCACTCCTCTGAGTCTCAGTGTGCTTTTCTCTTTTCTTGTAATTGTAGAATTTCCACTCAGCCAGCCTTCCTGTGGTTTTGGATGATATCCATTTTTTATTTTAGTTGTAGTTTTGAAGTGGTTACGCCAGGCAGCAATTTCAGGTGTTTACCTATGCCACCATCTTGGTTTCTCGGAAGATGAGGACTTTAACTTATATAAACATACTAACTTTAGCTTCCTTTCTGTTCTCCTCTAAATTTGTTGGTTAAATTGTTACTTTCAGTTGTACTGATAATCTTTAAAATGTTAATGAATATACCAAAACCTTTATTTTTGGTTTTGTTTTAGACACTATTCTTTTATTCATCAGTATTTAGAAATACCTTTGTGATATTTTCCATATTCTCTCCCCCTGTTCCACTTTTCATCTTCCATCTACTTTTTTTTTTTTTTTTTTTGCTAAGGTTTTGCATTGATATTCTATTCTGTAATTATAATTGTGTATTAAATGCCTTTCCAATAGTTTTATTCCAAATATTAAAAATAAATACATTTATATCATGATTATAAATATTGTTTACTATACAACTAAATGTCAGATGACATCCATGGAGAAATAAATGTAATGTTATCTCATCAAATGTGTGCTACTTATACAAAAGGATGTTGTCAAGGTCAATGGGAATCTCTTTTTAAAACATATGCCTATATTACTTAAATTAATTTTATAATTTAGTGTATTTTCCTTTTGATCCATGCTATTTTATGCTTTTAAATTTTTATTGGAGTTCATATTTGTATTTTCTTCTTTTTTTGTTTATAAATATTTTATATTTTATATTATACATATATTTTATATATATGTATTTTTTTCTCCTTTGAGGAAAAAGACTACCATATTAGCATGGTACTTGGATCTTTTAGCTTCTACTTAAACCATAATATTTGTTGAATAAAATGTATTATTTTTAAAAGAAATTTTCTTTGGTATCCTCCAACTACTGGCTCTAATTTATGTCAAGCTGATATTGCTTTAATTGCACTTTGTAGTCATTTTCTTGCTTCTTAGAGCCCATGTATTCTAATTTTCTAGTTTCCTTTTCATGTATTCAAGTATATTGCTGAATTTTTTTCATCATTAGTGTATGGTAAGTAAACCATATATGAGCATATCTATTTTCACTCTTCATTGATAGTTTTTCTGGGTATAGAATTTACCTGGGGCATCTATTCGGTAGATATTGAACTCCTGAATTAATTTTCTGTGTTACTTAAAAAAAAAAATCATTTTTTCATTTTTTGTTCTTTTGCTGTACTCTTTCATAGCTTTTCCTAATATTTTCTTTTAACACTTGGATTTGTTTTTTAGATGATCTTTTATTTTATTTTTCAATTACAGTTGACATTCCATATTATGTTTGTTTTGGTATACAGCATAGTATAGGCCATCTAATTTTTTATTTCTATTATTTACTTTAAAATTTACTTAATCAAGCCCCAATTTATTAATAGTCTATTCTTGTTTTGTAAGTTACATTGAGCATATTTTTTATTATTAATAGTAAAATCTGCCTTTCTATGAAGTCAGGTACTCTCTGGTCTTTCCTTGCTTTCCTCAAACATCTGCTGATCCTTGGGTGTCTTTTCATATTTGTGAATTAGCCACAGAGATGTGTAGCAGAAGACTGGACAATTCTGGTGAAGGTGAGCTAGAAGGGAGCATCAGGGAGGGAAGACTTGAGGAAGAGAACAGAGTGGAACTGAGGAAGAAGGCCCTGGTAGATTCTTCTTTCCCAAGCTCTGGTCGGGTTGTGATGCTCAAATTATCCCAGAGCCAAAGCCGTTCTGTTTTTCTAGAAATAATATAGCCTCTGCAATAGACTTAACTTTTTCAAGTGTCAAACCTTGAGGCCAAAACAGGGTGGGGGCGGGGGGGGGGGGAAAGACAAAGAAATAAAAAAGGCAAAATCTACTGGTTAAGGCCTGGGGATAGCGCTTTGTTTGTGTCTCTGAAGTTCCGCTCCTAGAGCAGCTGCCTCCCCATCGCCAGGGCTTTGTGCCTTTTTGCCTTAGTGCTCAAAATGTGCAGCAGTGTCCTCCTGTTGGGAGAAAACCTTCCTGGCAGCTGCAATGCTCTGCAGGAGTGTCTGGAAAAGGCTATGCGGGCCCTGGAGCAGGCCCTGTGCCTGACTGGCTGAGAGCCTCTCTCCCGGGTTAATCCATCAGAGCAGCTCTATAGGAGGAAGCTGGCTGGACCCACTCGGAAAGGTCCTTGGAGGAGGCAGCCCAACTCACTAAAGAGCAGGAGGGGGTCCTGCGATTGGGGAAGAGGCCACATTCCCTGAGGGGCTGACATGATGGAGAAAATCATATTTTGGTAGAGAAATGACACTTCTTTTTAAAATCTAGCACTCGTAATTCTAGCATGTGGCTGGATGAGGTAGTTTCCAGATGAAAATGAAATAATTGGAGCTAGCATTTAAGTAGTATGCACTGATACAGGCTCCTTCAGCACCTACCTCCTCCACTCTTTGTGGCCTCCTCCACAGAAGGTATGTCTGCATTTCACATGTCACAGCCATGGCCTGCATGCTGGCTTGGCTGGCTTAAGAATGCTTTCCCATGAACATCCACATTTGTCAAAGTACAGAGCACTTGTCAGCACTGCCTTAAAATCCCCCTTGACTATAGTTAGATGATTTCAGGTAAATTAGCCTTCTTGGGCATTAGATTTCTGATCTGTAAAGTGGGGATGATGATATCAATAGTATCAACTTCATGATCGGTTGTGTGGATTAAATATATCTGTACTACTCAGTACATGCCTGGTCAATAAATGCTTGTTTAATAAATGAATAAAAAGCAATAATAGTTTATAGTACATCTATTTCCATAGAGGAGGGATTCTCAACATTGGCACTGCTTACATTTTGGATTGGACAAGTCATTATTGTGGCAGGCTGGTCTGTACATCATAAGATGTTTAGTAGCATCCCAGACCACTACTCACTACAATAGATATGAGTAGTGATCCCCCGACCCCTACAGTTATTTTAACCAAAAATTTTCCCAGACATTGCCAAATGTTCCATGGGAGGCAAAATTGCCCAACTGAGAACCCAACCTTAGAAGGAATGTGTTTTGCCTTGGACATTGTATAAATAGTGGAGATGGTCAATAGTAGGATGGTCAATAGTCTTTGTGGGCCACATGGTCTCAGTTGCAATGACTCAGCTCTGCCAATGGAGCATAAAAGCAGCCATAAATACATGAACTGCTGAATTTTACTGTGTTCCAATAAAGCTTTATTTATAGAACCAGCTGGCCCACAGGCTGTCATTTACTGTCCCCTGCAAATGCAGAATGAGCAGCAATACAGCACTCCTGTTAGATGTGTCCCTCTCTTACTGTACCATGCAGCCTGGCTCTGGCCTTAGGAGTAGGCAGAGGGACTTTTTCTTCCTGTAGGCTGGGAGAAGGCCCTGGGAAGCCCTCTGCCTTCTAGACTAGGTATGGTCCCTGCAACATCACTGTGGAAGGGTCATCTGTGGAGAGTTGAGCATGGCTTTGACCGATATCTTCATTCCTAGAAGAAGCCAAGAAGGTAAAGCTGTTTTCAGTGTGGACGACCTACATGTGAAGGAGTTTTCCCATTCAGAGGAATTTTGTTTTTTAAGTTATCTTTATTGTTGAAAATATTATAGATGTTTCTATACTCCCCCTGCCCCCCTACCATTGACCTCTTCCACATCATGTCCTCTCCCCAGGCCTTCACCACACTATTGTTTGTTCATGGGCTATGCCTATGTGCGTATGAGTTCATTGCTGAATCCTCTATAGTCACTGAACTTAGAAGGGTATGGGAGAGAGTCAGAGGAACAGACAGGTATACAAAATGCACATTAGAGCCTCTGAACACAAACTCAGCTGACTTCTCAAATCTACCTGTAAAGAACATATCCAGTGTAGACTGAAGAGGAAATGGCACAGAAGTCAACTCTATTATTTGGCAAGGATGTAATTAGGCTTACAAATGGAACTTTATTAATAAGGAGCACTGAGAGCCTTTTCTAAATTGCACCCTACAACCATCGGCTCAGCTGCCTGCAGGTTAAAGCATGTCCCTTGTTATTAAGATAGTGCTCTACATATCTATGGAACACAACAGAACACAAACATTGACCTGCCAAGAGCACTCCCGCAGTGCTCTTAGAATCCTTGCTAAGTGCAAGCAAGAGTGAGGTAGATGGAAAGTAAGGAGTCAGAATTAATTTGTTTGTTATCCCATTGCCTTCCTTTATGTAACTCGGATCTGCCTCTGACAGGGGTATGCTGTAGTTGTGACCTCACTGTTCTAGCTTCCATAACAGATTGGGAAGACAGTGAGGTGCAAGCAGAAGTCATGAGAGGATTCAAGGAAAGTTCTATAAAGGCTTAGCTGTTAGATCCATTTTGTCTGTTTGCTCTACCCCTTATTTTTCTCTGAAACTTGGTTGCGATGGCTAGAGTTTTTGTAACCACTCTGTAATCAAAAGTCTGGATTGCTAGCAACACTATAAAACTGCTGTTAAGTCCTGTGTAGCCTATCCTTGGACCTATCATTATAGGAATGAAAAACAGACAACCTTAAGGACTATTTTGAAAGTCTTTGCTATAACAACTGCCGTAACTTAAAGATAATCACAAATTATTTTTTACTCTTTTGATAGAGAGGTAGATTCTTTTTCCCTTATTTTAAAATTTGGGTTTGCCCTATGGTCTGTTTTGATCAACAGAAAGTAGCAATAATGCATTTTGGAGAGCTGGGCTTTAAGACATCTGTTCCCACCCTTGCCTTTTAGAACTTCCCCTCTTAGAACCCAGCTGCCATGTGAGAAGCCCAAGCCATATGGTGAGATCATATGGAGAAAAACCTAAACACTCTGACTAATATCCCAGTTCTGTTCCCTTCTGAGAGCCTGCACTGGTGTGCAGCCATGTAGCTGAGTCTTCTAGGGTGTTTCAATCCAGTCAAGACTCCAGATAACTGTAGCCTTTGATAATACCACATCGAGCCTAAGAATCACACAGCTGAGCCCAGTCTCACAGATAACATCACTAAAGCAGCAGACCTGTGGGAGAGTCCTCTCGGATGTACCAATCCCTCCAGTCTGTAGATAATTGAAGCCCCAGATGACACCACCAAGAACACCAGAACCACAGGCGAAGCCAAATCAACCCACAGACTAATGAGAGTTAATAAATGCTTGCTGTTTTTTAAGGACACACCAATATGGTGACTGAAAATAGGAACCATTCAGAGATAGGATTAAGATTGCTGCTCTGTGTAAGTAGGAAAGCTGGAAAAACATCAGAAAAACTAGTCTCATTAATAACTAATAAACATGGTAGCCTAATTCTCAGCCTAACTGAATGTTTTGAAAGCCCTTGAACTAAGAAATGAACATTAAAATTGGCCTAAGCATGGCACATCTTTAGGTCTCTGAGCTGACAAACAATGAAACCATCCCACAGGTCTGCCATGGGAGCACATGACTCTGGGAGTACATGGCACCCTCCACCCATAAAAGAAACTCCCGCTGATGAACTGATGGATGAGAATACACAGCATACAAGGAAATACAATGTATAACTTGTAGTTCAGTGGTGAAAGAAGATCACAGCACAAAATGATCGGCAATAAGAAAGATAAAAAAGACTTTAACAATTATTATATTTAAAAGATTAAAACAGGTAAAGGATTATCTCTGTAAGGTAACAATGAATTCCTATGAGAAAAAGAGCAAAAACAGTTAAACAAAAAAGTGGAATTTCAGAAATGAAAAATAAGGAACTTTTGCCATTTGCAGCAGCATGGATGGAACTGGAGAGCATCATGCTAAGTGAAATAAGCTAGTTGGAGAAAGATAAATATCATATGATCTCACTCATTTTGAGATATAATGATCAACATAATTTGATGAACAAGAATAGATCCAGAGACAAATGGTGTGTGTGGGGGGATTTAGAAAGCAATCAAAGGACTTGTATTCATGCATATTAGCATAACCAATGGACACAGAAACTGGCCATGGGGGCTTGCCCGGGTGAGAATGGCTGGATGGGGATGAGGGGAGTCAATTGGGGGAATTGGGAGAAAAGGAGACATATGTAAAACTTTAGACAATTAAAAGAAAGAAAGAAAGAAAAGAAAAACGGACAGAGTAGAGCAAGAGAAGAGAGAATAGTGTAAAAGGGAAAGAGAGAAGGCCTGAGTCACTCCCTGATGGGTAGAATGCTTAGAACAACAAAATTAAAATGAGGCAAAACCCCCACAAAAAATAGTGTAATGCAATTTATTCCCACTTAAGTCCCTCAGTCTTATAGAAGATGCAAAGGCTGCATGCCCAAGAGAAGCCTAAGAATGGCTCAGAGAAATAGGGTTGTCAAGTCCACAAAATGACTTCCCTAGAGATGTAGCTTCATTGTTTCTGTGACCCAAATTCACTGGAATAATTGGAAACTATTTCAGAGGTCACAGAGACCAAGATCCTTCTCAGGATATAGCCTCACATCAATTCAGCCTGGATAGGAACTGGAGCTTTGTGGATTTGGCAGTTTGGGCTAAGCCAAGAGCTGAGTATTTTGACCCTTTCCCCCAGCATGATGAAACTGGAGAAAAACTTGGATCAGTATCACAAGTAGATTTGTCATAAGCACCAATCCTTAATCACTAACTGACTGGTTCATTTCCATAGCTTTTTTTTTTTTTTTCCCATCTTCAAAGGAAAAATGTCTTTAATCCAAAATTTCTCTAATATCTAGGATGAAGTTTCTATCATTTTATCCCTTCAAACTCAGAACATTCTTTTCTTGGTTAATTTATTAACTGAGCTTTGTATATTGTGTGTGATGGCTTTTGATTCAAAATGTCCTGCTGAACACATCAATCTATCTAGCTGCTGACTTTCAACTTCCTGGCTCAATCAATCACAAAGCAACCTCATCCTTCTTGGCTTGTCCTGAATTACATTTGATACCAGTCCAACCTTATCTTTAATAAGCTCACCTAGGTAATTTGCATATAACAAACAAATTAGGTCTTCCAGTGATTATTTATAGGCTGCCAAAGCCATAAATCAATCTAGAAATATCCTACCACTAGAAGCCTTCTGGCTAAATGGAAAGTAGAACCTAATAAGCTAAATAAATTCCTTCTTTTAAATTCAATTTGTTCTTTACAACTATACAGTTCTGTCTGTCATCTACAATTAATAATTAGATTTAGATCAGGAATAAATTCATGTACTATTTTGGATGGTTTGACATCAGTTCTAATTATTTTAACCATGTGATCACAAGTTTGTGATGTTTCTCTGTTCTACTTCAATGGCTCAGCTGTGAGTATCCGTGGGATGGTATAGAACAGAGCCATTAGGGGACCTGGATTGTCCATCTAGCTCTGACAGAGAATTGTTAGTTTTGAGTAATTAGTCACCATTGTCGCAACTTCCCCACTCAAAATTGAAGGGAAAGGGGCCTTTGGATAAGCTTATAGGAGTCTATAAACTCTTGAAATGACATGCAACATTTTGAATATGTTTGTATATGTGTGTGTGTGTGTGTTTTGTTTTTTTTTAGAGAAAGATCCATAACTTTAACTAATCTACCCTGTTTCCCTGAAAATAAGACAGTGTCTTATATTAATTTTTGCTCCCAAAGATGCACTAGGTCTTATTTTCAGGGGATGTCTTATTTTTCTATGAAGAAGAATATTGTACACATTTATTGTTAAATAAATATAAAGGAAATTTATTACCTGTATACGATACGGTAGTACGGTAGCTGTCAACACAAACCAGACAAACTGTGAGTCCTACAGTATCAAGAATTTACTCATTTATTCAATGACAATCATGTCATCATCTTCTGGAACATCATCATAACCATCCAATTCCTGAATTTCCTGGTGAATTTCTGTGACTCCATTTCTTTCAAAATTAGTGGACCAAATCTCTCATGTTTAGCCTAAGGGGGCCTTATTTTTGGGGGGATACCTTATATTTCACTCAGAAGGAAACCTGTAAGTAGGTCTTATTTTCAGAGGATGTCTTATTTTTGGGGAAACATGGTATTTCTAACATCAAAGGGTTAAGAAATTCCAGATTAGAGCATATTCCATTTCTATTTCTATTTCAGTATTTATATTGATATAAAAGTGTGATTATTATTTTATTTTCTCAAGAGAGATTTCTATGTTTCTTAAAGTCATAGTTTAATGCACTTGACTTAATCTCTAAATTGAATACACCTGCATATCAGGTGTGAGGAAGGATAGGCTTTTGACAAACTATCCTGGAATAATTTGCCATGTGAAAAAAAAATTAAATCCCTACCTCACACCATATAAAAAATTCCAAATATATTAAAAACCAATGTGAAAAGCTAAAACTAAAAACTTTTAGAAGATATGCAAGAAAACCCAACTGTAAGGTTTTTTTTTTAAAATGACACCATAGAGGAAAACATGAATACATTTTGCTATAGTTGCAAACTTTGATATTCTCAAATACTTCTAAACAAATTTTAAAAACGTACCACAAACAAAAACAAAGTATTTAAGAAATGTACCACTCACAAAGTATATATATATATGCACTTCAATTTCAGAGACATTTAAATATTATATATATATAATATATATATAATTAATATATATAAACATTATATTTATATATATACATATATATGTATATATATAATGTTTAAATGTCTCTGAAATTGAAGTGCACATTACAATCTATAGCATTTGACATAATCAAAATACCAGTAAAAAACTTTTACTCTTTTTGAACTCAGACACCATTCCAGCATAAAGGAATTACTCTAGGTTCATGGGGGGGTGGGGGGGTGGGAAGGAGGACCTTCACAATAAGAATTTTAAAACAAAAAGAAGCTAGTCTAGACTCCAGGAGGAATAGAGGCCATGGGGGCAGAAACGAGGCACCTGATGATTGGATGATTGCCAAATCCATGGGAGAGGCCTTGCTAGGTCTTCCAGTCCCAGCTGATTGCAGTGCAGGAGTCATCCACCTCAGCTAACACCACATGGAGCCACCAACCAGCTGAGCCCAGCCAACCCACAAACTGTGAATGATATTGTTTTAAGAAACTAAGTTTTTTGAGGGTGCTTTTAAATGCAATGATTGATAACTAAAAAGGGGTTATTACCATCACAACAAAGTCAAATATGTAGTATTGGTTTTGGAGCAGAGTACCAAGAGGAGGCTGTCCAGGCAGCAAGGAGACGGTAAAAAATCAATGGAAAGGCTTTTTATGAAGACAGAAAAATGGTCAACATTTAGTACAGGCATTGGTATTGAAGGCAGAGGGGAGAAGAACAATATATGTAGTAGCAGAACTATGAACAAGTGTGCCATCTGAAACTTTTTAGTGGACTTAACTAAGAATATTTTCAAGCAGACTGTTTAAAATGATCAACTCGCTTATTTTGTTATTTTATTTTATTATTACATATATATTTTAAATAAATCTTTTAAAATTTATTTTTAAATTCCCCAGCACCTCTACTTAGGAACTGGACCTGTTCCTTTTCTGTGCTGGACTCGGAAAAGAGAGAAACAACCCCACAGATTAAGGTATTACATATGTGTCCATATCCTCCATTGCCCCCTCACACCCACTCATACTCTCATCCCCCTGTTGTCTGTGTTCATTGGTTAGGCTTATATGCATGCATACAAGTCCTTTGGTTGATCTCTCCTCCTTACCCCCACCCTCCCCTGCCTTCCCTCTGAGGTTTGACAGTCTAATCGATGCTTCTCTGTCTCTGGATCTGTTTTTGATCATGTGATATTTATCTTTCTCTGGCTGGCTTATTTCACTTAGACAGTGTTCGGCAAACTGCGGCTCGAGAGCCACATGCAGCTCTTTGGCCCTTTGAGTGTGGGTCTTCCACAAAATACCACAGCCTGGGTGAGTCTATTTTGAAAAACTGGTGTTAGAAGTTTAAGTTTAAAAAATTTGGCTCTCAAAAGAAATTTCAATCATTGTACTGTTGATATTTGACTAATGATTTTGCTGACTAATGACTTAGCATAATGCTCTCCAGTTCTATCCATTCTGTTGCAAATGCTAGGAATTGCTTTTTTTTTTTTTTTTTTTTTTTTTTTTAACCACACCTTAGTATTCCATTGTGTAGATGTACCACAGTTTTTAAATCCAATTATCTGCTGATGGTCACTTAGGCTGTTTACAGATCTTAGCTATGGTGAATTGTGCTGCTATGAACATAGGGGTGCATATAACCTTTCTGATTGGTGTTTCCAGTTTCTTGGGATATATTTCTAGAAGTGGGATCACTGGGTCAAATGGGAGTTCCACTTTTAGTTTTTTTTTTTTTTGAGAAAACTCCATACTGTTCTCCACAGTGGCTGCACCAGTCTGCATTCCCACCAGCAGTGCACGAGGGTTCCTTTTTCTCCACATCCATGCCAGCACTTGTCGTTTATTGATTTGTTGATGATAGCCATTCTGACAGGTGTGAGATGGTACTGCATTATCGTTTTGATTTACATCTCTTGGATGATTAGTGATTGAGCATGTTTTCATATGTCTCTTGGCCTTCCTTCTGAGATTTTTTTGAAAAGATTCTATTTTGGTCCATTGCCCATTTTTAAAAATTTGATTATTTATCTTCCTTTTATTGTATAAGTTCCCTGTAGATGTTGGAGATTAAGCCTTTATCAGTGATAACATTGGCAAATATGTTCTCCCATGCAGTGGGCTTTCTTGTTGTTTTGTTGATGGTTTCCTTTGTTGTGCAAAGCTTTTTATTTTGATGTAGTCCCATTTGTTCATTTTCTCTTTAGTTTCCATTGCACTATGAGCTGTATCAGTGAAGAAATAGCTTCAACATATGTCTGAGATTTTGCTGCCTGTGGATTCTTGTAGTATTTTTATGGTTTCCTCATCTTATGTTTAAGTCCTTTACCCGTTTTGAGTTTATTTTTGTGTACGGTGTAAGTTGGTGGTCTAGCTTCACTTGTTTTTTTTTTCTTTTCTTTTTTTGTTGCATGTTTCTGTCCAATTTCCCCAACACCATTTATTGAAGAGACTGTCTTGACTCCATTGTATGTTCATGTCTCCTTTGTTCAATATTAATTGAGCATAGTGGTTTGGGTCAATATCTGGGTTCTCTATTCTATTCCATTGATCTTTATGTCTGTTCTTGTGCCAGTACCAGGCTATTTTGAGAACAGTGGCTTTGTAACATAGCTTGATATCTGGTATTGAGATTCCACCTACTTTGTTCTTCTTTCTCAGGATTACTGCAGCTTTTTGGGGTCTTTTTTTTTAATTCCAGATTAATTTTTGGAAAGTTTGTTCTAGGCCTGTGAAATATGCTATTGGTATTTCAACTAGCTTCTTTTAGAAACAATTAATATAGTGTTGCAAAAGTAAATTGAATTAAAACTGTTTAGTTTTCAAGCACAATTTAGAAGAAATATGGAGGATTCAGGACATTTTCTCCAGCTGGCAAAATGTTTTCAAAGTAGGAAATGATATCATAGAAAAGAACAAATCTAGACTACTTCCAGTAAAAGTGTCCTTAGCCTCAAAATTAAATCAAGAGTATTAAAATACACAAAAATTAAGACAAAATACTCTTTGTTCAGGTCACAGAAAAATTTAAAGTGGTACCTGGTAGACTCTTTTAACTAAAAATAAATAAATAAAAAATAAAGCTTCCAAAAATTATAAGGCAGTGTCTTTCAGCAGAGATACTGAATGAATTATGGATCTAACTTTGAAGCATGGAATACAGCCAATAAAATTTATAGGAAACCCTCAGAGTTTTTAAGAGGATTACATTAGTGAAAATATTACTAACTTGAACTAAAGGAAGCAGAGCAGCTCATAGTGAAAAGAAGGTTCTGGACTTCCGGTTTTCTACAAGCAGGCTGAAAGAGCTACTTATTTTCTTGTAAGGGTGTAGCCAAGAGCCCAGAGGAATCAAAGAATCAAACCCCAGGGGAAGAACTGGTACTTAAAAATATATTCCCTCCCTCAAGTTGAAGAACTGATAACATGTACCAAGCTGGATTTCAAAATTACTAAGGACTAGTTAATTTTATCTCTCTTTTATGTGTATAATGGAAAAATATACATAACAAAAAATTGACCATTTAGCCATTTTAAGTGTAAAATTCAGTGGCATTAAATACATTAACATTGATTATCTCCAGAAACTCTGAACCCATTAAACAATAACTCTTACCCTAGCTCAGTTGATAGTGTTGGCAGACTGAATGGTCTCAGGTTCGATTCTGGTCAAGGGCAGATGCCTGGGTTGAGAGCTTGATCCCCAGTAAGGGGCATGCTGAAGGCAACTGATCAATGGTTCTTTCTCATCACTGATGTTTCTATCTCTCTCCCTCTCCCTTCCTCTCTGAAATCAATAAAAATATATTTTAAAAAACAAACAATAGCTCTCCATTTCCTCCTCTCCCAGCCCCTGATAACCACTTTTGAATCTATAAAGTTACTGTTCTAGTACCTCATATAAATGGAATCATGCAGTATTTGTCCTTTTGTGTCTGGCTTATTTCACTTAGCCTAATGTTTTCAAAGTCTATTTATGTTCTAGCATGTAACAGAATTTCATTCATTTTTAAGGCTGAATAGTATTCCATGGTATATATATATATATATATATATATATATATATATATATATATACACATATATAATCCGTACATGAAATTGGCTTGTGCCTACCTTTTGGTGAATGTGAATAATGATGTTATGAATATTGGTATATTGGTATATAACTGTTTGATTCACTGATTTATAATTTTTTTGTATATATAACTGGAAGTATAATTTCTAGAACATATGGTAATTTTGTGTTTAATTTTTTTGGAAACTTATATTGTATTCTGTAGTGACTACGCTATTTTACATTTCCACCAACAATGCCAATTGTTCCAATTTTTTTGCCACTTTTTTTTTCTTTCTTTCTTCCTTCCCTCCATCCCTCCCTTTCTATCTCCCTCTCTCCCTTTCTTCCTTCCCTTCCCATTCCTTTCTTTCATTCTGAGAATAGACATTCTAATCGGTGTGAAGTGGAATTTTGTCATTTTGTTTGCATTTAACTGATGACTAGTGATGTTGAGAAAATTTTCATGCACTTATTGATCATTTGTCTATCTTCTTTGGAAAACTGTCTATTTACATCCTTTGTCCATTTTTAGTTGGGTTGTTTGTTTTTTGTTTGTTTTTTGTTTTGCCCCCAAATGTTTAATTTTTATGAGTCAAATTTATTTAATTTTGTCTTCTATTGCCCATGCTTTTAAAGGCACAGTCAAGAAATCACTGCCAAATCCAAAGCTATGAAGCTTTTCTTCCTATGTTTTTTCTAAATGTTTTACAGCTTAGCTCTTATGTTTATATATTTAATACATTTTGAGTAAGGTGTTTTTTTTTTGTTTGTTTTTGTGTTTTTTTTTTTTTTTTTGTGTGTTTTTGTGTGTGTGTGTGTGTGTGTGTGTGTGTGTGTGTGTTTATTGTGTAAAGTAAAGGTCACACTGAATTCTTTTGGATGTATATATTCAGTTTTTTCTAACACTATTTGTTGCAAAGACTTTCTTTCCCTATTGAATGGTTTTGGTATCTTTTTCAAAAATAATTTGACTGTCTGTGTCTGGCTTATTTCCTTAAGGATAATGTCTTCAAGTTCATTTATGTGTTGCAAATGGCAGGGTTTACCTCTTTTTATGATTAAGTAATAACTCGTGTATATATATCTTACATTTTTTCATCAATTCAACCCTCAACAGACATATATGAGCCGCCTTACATGAGAAATCTAAAAAAGTCAAATTTATGGAGACAGAGGATAGAATGGTGGTTGTTGATGGCTGGAGAGTGGTAAATGGGGAGATGTTGGTCAAAGGATACAAAATTTTAGTTATATTAGAATAAGTTCTTGGGAATCTAACATAAAACATGATGACTATAGTTAATAATATAGTATTATATACTTGAAATTTGTTAAGATAGTGGATCTTAAGTGCTCTCACTAACAAAAGAGAAAAAGATATCTATGTAAGGTGATGAAGGTATTAATTAGCTTATTGTGGTAATCATTTCACAATGTATACATGTATATTAAATTATCACATTGTACATTTTAAATATGTATAATTTTTATTTGTCAGTTATACCTCAATAAAACTTGAAAAACGAAAATAAATTAAAAATTACTTGAAGATATATGTACTTGAGAATTTATTTCTTGGCTCTCTCTTCTATTCCATTAGTCTTTAAGTCTGGCTTTATGCTAGCACTACACTGATTTGATTATTGTAACTCTGTACTAAGTTTTTAAATCAGGAAGTGTGAATTCTCCAACTTCATTGTTTTGTGTGTTTTTTTCAAGATTGTTTTGGCCATTCGGATTCTATGTATTCCAGATGGATTTTAGGATAGGTTTTTCTATTACTTTAAACAGATCATCATGATTTTGTGCAGATTACATTGAATCTATGCATTGCTTTGATAATATTGTCATCTTAACAATACTGTCTTCTAATTCATAAATAGAAGACATTCATAAATGTATTTTCAATTATTCAGATCTTCTTTAATTTCTTTCAGCAATATTTTATAATCTTCATTGTACAGGTCTCTTGTATTTTAGTTCAGTTCACCCATAAGTATTTTATTCTTTTGTATGCTAATGTAAATAAAATTGGTTTCTTAATTTTCTTTTCACTGTTCATTACCAGTGTATAGGAACACAACTTATTTTGTGTATTAATTTTTTATCCTGCAACTTTGATGAATTTACTTATTAACTTTTTGGTAGAGCCTTCTAATTTTCTATATATAAGATTATAATACCTGTAAACAGAGACTATTTTACTTTTTTCTTTCCCAATTTTTATGTTTTTTATTTCTTTCTCAGGCTAATTGTTCTGGCTATAACTTCCAATACTGTGTTAAATAAAAGTGGTATCTTGGCTCTCTCTTCTATTCCTTTAGTCTTTAAGTCTGGCTTTATGCTAGCACTACATTGGTTTGTAGAATCAAAAACAGAATCCCTTTTTCTTTAAATTTTTAATTTCAGAGAGGAAGGGAGAATGAGAGAGAGAGATAGAAACATTAATGATGAAAAAGAATCATTAATTAGCAAGAAATATTCAAAGTGAAGAAAAGCAAGGACCTACAACCAAGATTACTCTACCCAGGATGGCTATTATTTAGAATTGAAGGACATATAAAGAGCTTCCAGGACAAGAAAAAGCTAAAGGAGTTCATCACCACCAAACCAGTATTACATAAAATATTAAAGGGTCTTCTTTAAGAAGAAGAAAAAAATATATAAATAAAAAATATAAACAATAAAATGGAAATAAATTTATGCATGCTCACACTGGGATTGAGCCCACAACCTGGGCATGTGCCCTTGATGGGAATCGAACCCAGGACCTTTTGGCCTGCAGGCCAATGCTTTATCCACTGAGCAAAACTGACTAAAGCAGTCATCCTTGTTTTGTTAATAGTCTTACAGGAAAAGCTTCAGCCTTTTACAATCTATGTATATATAAGCTTAACATGCAAAGTGTCCCCTCTGGAGTTTGACTGATCAGTTCGATCACTTGCTATGACATGTGCTGACCACCAGGGGGTGACATGGAATAAAAGAAGGCCCCAGCCAGCATCTGGCAGCTGCTAGGGACCCTACATTACATGAATTTCATGCACTGGGACTCTAGTCAAGTATAATGCTCCCTGTGGGTTTTTCATGTAGTCTTTATTATGTTGAGATACCTTATTCTTAATTTGTTGAGTGTGTTGATTGTGAAAGATGTTGAATGTTGTTAGTTTTTATGCATTGAAATGATTATGCCTCCCTCTTTCATTCTGTTAATGGTGTATTACATTGAATGATTTTTGTATGTTGAACCTTGCAATCTAGGAATAAATCCCACTTAGTTGTAGTATATAAATCTTTTAATATGCTTCTAAATTTGTTTTGCTAGTATTTTCCTATCAATATTCATATAGGATATTATCTATGTGCAGTTCTCATTTCTTGTAGTTTTTATTTTATTTTATTTTGTTTTGGTTTGGTTTCAGGGTAATACTAGCCTCATAAAATGTCTAGAAATGTTCTCTCCTCTTTAACTTTTGTGAGGAGTTTAAGTGTAAAATTCAGTGGCATTAAATACATTAACATTGGTATTAAGTTATTCTTTAAATGTTTGGTAGAATTCACCCACAGTAGGTTGGTTACTGATTTGATTCTATGATTTTTAATTACTGACTCAGTCTCTTTAGGTCAAATCACATTTCTGTTTCCTCAAAATTTAATCTTTGTAGTTTGTCTATTTTTAGGAATTTGTCCATTTATCTGGTTGATCTAATTTATTTAGTAATAATTGTTTGTGGTTATTATGATTATGACCTATTTATTTTTGCAACACTGAAAGCAATGGTTCCACTTTTATTTCTGATTTTTATCTTAGTCAATCCAGCTAAATGTCATTTTGGTGAGGTTTTTCAAAGAACTAGTGGTTCATTTTGTTTCTTTTTTTATCTATTGTTCTTTTTTATTCTCTATTTTATGTATCTATGCTCTGCTTTTATTCCTCCTACCGGTTTTGGCTTTAGTTTTTTCTAGTCCCTTAATGTGTAAATTGATGTTGTTCATTTGAGGTCTTCCTTCATTTTTAATGTGAGTGTTTACAACTATTAATTTCTCTCTTAGCACAGCTTTTGCTATGTTTGGTATGTTTTATTTTTATTTTTATTTGTCTGAAGGTATTTTCTCATTTTCCTTGAGATTTTTTTCTTTGACCTCTGGTTGCTTAACAGTGTGTTTTTTAGTTTTTACATATTTAAATAGTTTTCAGTTTCCTTTCTGTTATTGATTTATAGTTTTATTTCACTGAGGTCAGAAAAGATACTTTAAATGATACGTAATAACCTTTTAAAGTTTAGTAAGACTTTTTTTGTGGTCTAACATATGGTCTATCCTAGAAAATGTTTTATGGAAAACTGAGGAAAACGTTTATTGTGCTGTTGTTTGTGACATGATTTGTATATATCCATTAGATTTGATTGACTTATAGTGTTTTAAATCCTCTTTTTCTTTATTGATCTTATGTCTGGGTTGTTTTATCAAATTGAAAATGGGCTATTAAAGTCTCCAACTATTATTGTAGATGTATATTTTTCTCTTCAGTTTTGCTAATATTTGCTTTATATATTTTGAAATTAGATGTTTGGCACATATATGTTTATAATTATCATATTTTATTGAAGTATTAAACTTAAAAAATCATATATAATGTCCTTCTTTGTCCATTTAACATTTTTTTTTCATTAATTTTATTTTATCTAACCCTATATAATAAAAGCCTAATATGCTAAGTGTCCAGAGAAGTGGTCGGCCAATAAAAACATAATATGCTAAGGCCACTCAACCGCCTGCTATGACGTGATCTGACCACCAGGGGATAGACAATTGATTGGTCGACCAGTCACTATGATGTGTACCGACTGCCAGGAGGCAGATGCTCTGACCAGTAGGTTAACTTGCTGCTGAGGTCTGGCCGATTGGGACTGAGCAAGAGAGGCTGGACACATCCTGGAGCCCTCCCCTGGCCCCTCTCTGGCTGGCTAACCTTTCATGTCCCTCCCTGGCCCCGATTGTGGGGTCCCTCAGCTTGGCCTGTGCCTTCTCACTATCTAGGATCCCTCGGGGGATTTCAGTGAGTCAGTTTCCACCTGATCTCACAGGCCAGGCTGAGGGACCCCACTGGTGCACAAATCTGTGTTCCTAGCCTCTAGTATTATTATAATGACCAGCTCTCTTTGAGTTACTATATGCAAGGAATATCCTTTTCAATTATTTCATTTGAACCCATTTGTGTTATCCATCTAAAGTGAATCTCTTGTAGAGAGCATATATTTGTATCATGTTTTTAAAATTCATGATGCCAATTTATACCTTTGGATTGAGGAATTTAATTATAATTTATATGTAGAGTAATTACTAAGAGGGACTTATTTTTGGTATTTTGTTATTAGTTTTCTGTATATCATTGTTGTTTTTTTTGTCCTCGTTTATTTCGTTACTGCTTTCGTTTTTAGTTGATTTTTGGAGTGTCACATTTTGATTTTATTCTCATTTCTTTTTGTATATATTTTATGATATTTTTTGGTAATTATTATGGCAATTGCATGTAATAAATAGCAGGCCCAGTCACTCCCAAATTCCCTCCTCTGCTGGCCTGGTCACCCCTAACTGCTGTCCCCTGCAGGCTTGATCATCCCCAACTGCTCTCTCTTGCAGGCCTGGTCCCTCCCAACTGCCCTCCCCTGCTGGCCTAATTGCTCACAACTGCCCTTCCCTAATGGCCTGATCCCTCCCATCTGCCCTCCCCTCCTGGCCATCTTGTGGTGGCCATCTTGTGTCCACATGGGGGCAGAACATCTTTGACCACATGAGGGCAGCCATATTGTGTGTTGGAGTGATGGTCAATATGCATATTACTCTTTTATTAGATAGGACTAGTGCCCTGGTGCATGGATTAATGCACATTGAAAGGAAATCAATCTGGCAGGGCAGGACTGGGCGAAACAGGCCAGTGCCATGGCTCCAAAGGCATCTGCAGAGTGAGTGGGGTCCCTCCAGCAGGTGGGGTCCCTCAGTCTGGCCTGTGGGATTGGGCTGAAACCAGCTCTCTGACATCCCCTGAGGGGTCCCAGATTGTGAGAGGATGATTCCCAAGTGACACACCCCAGAATAGGGCTCCCTTCTTCTTGGTTCTGGGGTGCATCACCTGAGAACTGCCACTGCCAAGTCACTATAGCTCAGCAACTCCTGTGCTGAGCATCTGCTTCCTGGTGGCCACTGCATGTCATGGCTCCTGGTTGGATGGTCACTTGGCCTTTTATATATATAGATAGAGGCCTGGTGCACAGATGGGGGCCAGTTGGTTTTCTCTGAAGGGTGTCCTGGATCAGGGTGGGGGTTCCCTTGAGGAGTGGGGCAGCCTGAGAGAGGGGCCTGTGGTGGTTTGCAGGCTGGCCACACCCTCTGGCAACCCAAGTGGAGGCCCTGGTGTCTGGTATTTATTTATCTTCTATAATTGAAACTTTGTAGCCTTGAGCAAAGGCCAGGGAGGGCAGAAAGCGTGGCTTCCTCCATGCTGGGAAAACCCAAGCCTCCTGCTCACTCTGTAGCTACAGCCATCTTGTTTGGGTTATACTCACTCCTGGTTGGCTGGTGGGCGTAGCTTGTGGATGTAGAAAAGGTATGGTCAATTTACATATTACTCTTTTATTAGCTAGGATAAATGGGAGATGGCAACATAACCACAAAATGACATAGGTCAAGTCTGATGTAACCCGAGGACTGCCTATAATACAAATGACAAGTTTGGGTTCTTAATTAAGTTAATTAAATTAATATTGTAATATGAGGTTATGCTTATAAAGGGTTTGGAGCAGGGTTTTGTTTTTTTTTTTTACACAGTAAGCATGAAATAAATGTTAGCTGTTATTATTATTGCTGTTGTTGCTGCATCTGTTATTATTTAGACATGTGGTATAATCTGACATCCATTGTGGTCACACTAAAGAGAAGTGTTTGCCAGGTCTTGCTTTAGTTCCTGATACCCTCATGTTGATAAACCATCTTTGGGACTATTTTCTTCTTTAGGGGACACCAATAATACCACAACTTGGATCCCATGCCCAACAGATACATCTGTTTTATTCTGGTATTCTCAATTTGCCATGCTTCCTCTCTATTTTATAAGATTTTTCTCTTTGGAGTAATAAAATGGCTTTATTATTATTATTACTAAAGGTCTGGTGCACAAAATTCATTCATGGGGGGTTCCCCTCAGCCCAGCCTGCACCCTCTTCAATCCGGGATATCCCTCTCACAGTGTGAGACAGCTGGCTCCTAACTTCTCACCTGCCTTCCTGCCTGAGCACCCCTAAATGCCTCCCCTCCCCCCACCAGCCTGATCACCCCCAACTGCCCCCCTTACCAACTTGGTTGCCCAAAACTCCCCCCTCCCTGCCAGCCGGGTCATCCCCAACTACCCCCTCCCGCCAGCCTGGTTGCTCCTAACTGCCTCTCTGCCTGCTGGTCTGGTTGCCCCTTATTGCCTCCTCTCCAGTCCTGGTTGCCCTTAACTGCCATCCCCTGCCAGCCTGGTCACTCCCAACTGCCCTCCAGCCAGCCTGGTCTCCCCTTACTTCCCCTCTGCTGGCCTGGTTGCTCCCAACTGCCCCCTGTCAACCTGGTTGCTCCCATCTGTTTCCCCCCCCCACCCCCCCGCTTGATCTTGCCCCCAACTGCCCCTACCCTGCTTGCCTGATTGCCCCACACAGCCTGTTGTTCAGTCATTTGGTCGTCCCTCACTAAACCCCCTGCCAGCCTGCTTTTCAGTTGTCTGTCCATTTGTTTCAGCCATGATGGCCCCTGGCTTTTTATATATTAGGATTGCCTAAAGAGGTAGGTTTGGAGAAATGCTTGATTGCTAAAACTAAAATGTTCCTAGGAATTTCTTACTTTTCTTCACTTTCCTTTTTCTCTTTTCACTAACTTGATAATCAACCATTTCCAAGGAATATTTTAAAAACAAAATATTTTCCATTTTGCTTTACCTAAATTTAGTCACTTATTTTTTTAGTTCAGGCATCTTTTGAGTGTTGGTTTCATGTGAACATATGACTTTTGATATGGAGGGTTTCCGTCTTCATCCTTGACTTTACCTTTTGCCCTGTGGTCAGAGTTTCACATGTCTATGTCTCCCCCTCTGTGAAGTAACCTGGGTGACTTTTGCTCGGTGGTACCCTTAGATCCTTTGTACTTCCAGCCCAATTTCTAGGTGTACCAAGAGAAGTAGTTATCTACTGCCGCATAACAAATCATCCAAATGTTTAATAACACAACAATAATTATTTATTATATCACAGTTTGGGAGGGTTAGAAATTCAGGAATTGCATGATTCAGGTTGTTCTGAGTTGGGATCTTTCATGAGGTTATAGTCAGATGTCAGTTGGGGTTATCATCATCTGTAGGTTTGACTGGAGCTGGATGCTCCAAATTCCCAGGTAGCTCACTCATGTGGTTGACAATTTGGTATTGGTTATTGATAAGAGGCCTCAGCTGCTTAGCATGTGGGCCTTTCCACAGAGCTTTTGAGTTTCCTAACAACATGGTGACTGATTCTCCCAAAGCAAAACATCCAAAAGAGTAGGGCAGAAGCCTCAATGCCTGATTGACCTAGTCTAGAGAATCAGTCCATCCCCTCCCCCATATTCCGTTGGTCACAACAGCAGGCCTCTAAGGAGACTACACAAAGGAGAGAATACTAGCAAATACTAGATTATTAGAAACGATACCGATCACACCACCGTCATGCTTCATTGAGTTTCCTAGAGTAGGTCCGCATCTGAAATACTGACTAGCCCATCTATCAACTACAGATCTCAGGGGAAAATTTCTCCTGTACTTTGTGAAGGTACCTTTCTCCTTGACTTTAGAACTGTTATGCTTTTTATTTATTTTTATTTATTTATTTTTTAAATATATTTTATTGATTTTTCACAGAGAGGAAGAGAGAGATAGAGAGTTAGAAACATCGATGGGAGAGAATCATCGATCAGCTGCCTCTTGTACACCCGCTACTGGGGATGTGCCTGCAACCAAGGTACATGCCCTTGCCCGGAATCGAACCTGGGATCTATCAGTCCGCAGGCCGACGCTCTATCCACTGAGCCAAACCGGTCCTGGCTAGAACTGTTATTCTTAAGCAATGGTTCTTGACTTGATTATTTTATTTATGCAATCCTCATTAACCTTTCTTATTTTAAATAGGAGGAAGGGAGAGAGAGGAAAAAAAAAAGAAAGAGGAAAATAAGTAAGGAATATGGGAGGAAAAATCCTACCTAAAGTTTTTTATTTTTGTTCTCAAAGAATTCTGGAGTTCCAATTGTCACACTGAAGGTAACTATTTTCAGTATTGTGTTTTTAAGGACAGGCCTATTCATGATTTCCAAACTTACATTTCGTCCTCTATTGGTTACATAAACTTGTTACTTGGTGTTTTTGACAGGTTCTCACACTGCTTCATGAAGTGACAAGACTTGTTTTTATAAATATGGTCTTCTTAGTTCAGATCCAGTTTGTAGACACAGACAATATTTAGTATTCCCCATCAAATACAGAGAATGTCTAGCAATTAGAACTTCTGTCAGTGTCTGCCCTGCAGATACAATGCTTTGAAAAAAAGCATATATTTGCATTTTAAAACAATGGTCCACAATCTGTGTTTTTCCTTTTACTAAAATGGGCAGGTTATTTCTAGGTCATGTAGATACAGGTCTCCTTATAAAGCATATATTATAGATGTTTTAGATGGGGTAACTCAGTGGTTTTAGATGGGGTAAAACAATGGTCCACAATTTGTGTTTTCCTTTTACTAAAATGGGCAGGTTATTTCTAGGTCATGTAGATACAGGTCTCCTTATAAAGCATATAGATGTTTTAGATGGGGTAACCGCAGTTTGCTGCTCTGTTGATTAATGAGTTTGCAGACCACTTACCTAAAGGGGGACAGCTCAGGCCCTGGTGTCTGAACCTGATTGTGAATGATGCTTCTGCCACTTATGAAATCAGGGGACATTTGTCAGGTTATTTAAATTCTCTAGGTTTCAGTTTCCTCATCTATAAAACAAGGATAATAATAGAACCAACTGTATAAGGGTTGTCAGTTCAACATTGGTCCTCATATCCATACTAAAAAACTGATTTTGGAATAAAATCTAAAACAGCATAGTCACTGTGTTAATGTGTGAAGTAAAATGGTATAGGTCAGTGGTTGGCAAACTCATTAGTCAACAGAGCCAAATATCAACAATACGATAATTAAAATTTCTTTTGAGAGCCAAATTTTTTAAACTTAAACTTCTTCTAATACCACTTCTTCAAAATAGACACGCCCAGGCTGTGGTATTTTGTGGAAGAGCCACATTCAAGGGGCCAAAGAGCTACATGTGGCTCTCAAGCCGCGGTTTGCCAACCATTGGATAGGTGAAAGGGTTATGAAAAGCTAAAACCACTCACTGTGTTCTAAAACATACCTACATGTATTCTTTTTGTGGATTAATTCAGACCATTACTATTCGGTGAAAAACCCAATATGCCACAATACTAGATATATCCAGTCCAAAATAGCATGGATAGACTTCATCCTAGACATAATTTAGACTTTTAAAACATTAATTTCAACACTTAATGGAAATCAATCTTCACTTTTTAGAAGAAATATTAGGTCTTTGTCCTCAATGTCTTCATAAATCCAGGGTACTCTGTAGTCATGGGATCCTCTTTTGATGGAATATTTGCATCAGTTAAAAAATGGGTGGGGGCATGAATCTAAATAAGATAACTTTTTATTTATAAAGCACTCACAATTTCTATGGTAGTAATATATTCAATACATTAAGAATACATACAAAGAATAGAAGGTTATTTAATGAATGAGTAAAAATAGTGGTTGCCAATATTTTCTTTGCATATTCCAATGGATTATCTTGTCCACATGATGGGATGTACACATTCTGCTTTGGAGTTCACTGCTTACTCTTAATTGAACATAAGTAAGTGGTTGATTAAAACAACAATGAGATACCACTATCTACTATCAAAACGGCTAAAATCTAAAACTGCTGACATGAAATATTGGTGAACGATGTAGAGGAACTTTCATTCATTGCTGTTAGGAATGCAAAATAGTATAGCCACTTTGGAAGACAGATTGACAGTTTTCAATGAACTAAACATAGGCTTATCATATGATCCAGAAATCATGCTCCTAGGTGTTTACTTAAATGAGATAAAACATTATATCCACACAAAAACATGTGCATGAATGTTTATAGCAGCTTTACTTGTAATTGCCTAAACTTAAAAGCAACCAAGATGTCCTTCTATATGATTGATAGTATAAATCATCAATGGTAATCCATACAATAAAATATTATTGTGATGAAAATAAATAAGCTATCAATTCTCCAAAAAATGAAGAAAACTTAAATGCATTTTGCAAGTGAGAGAAGACAATCTGGGAAGTCTGCATGATGTAGGATTCTAATTCCATGACGTTCTAGAAAAGGCAGAACTGCAGAGACAGTAGGAAGATCAGTGGTTGCAGGGTTTCAGATGGGAGGGAAGTTGGGTGGAAAAATGAACAGGTAGAGCCCAGGACAATTTTTGAGCAGCGACACCAGTCTGTATGACATCCTAATGATGGCTGCATGGCACGCATTTGTCAAAATCCATAGCATGTGCAAGGCAAAGAGTGAGCTCTAAACTCTGAACTTTGCTTAATAGGAATGTATCAATAGTGGTTCACCAATGAGACCAAATTTACCACAGGAATGAAACATGCTAATAATAGGACAACGTGGGTAAAGAAAAGCAGGGAAGCATAGGGGAACTCTACTTACTTTCATACTTTGTTTTTTTGTTAACCTAAAACTGCTGTAAAAAATAAAATCTATTTAAAAAGCATGGACTCTAAAAAAATCATCACATCAACTGGGTTTGACTGTCATCATTTGGGAAGGATGACATTCTGGTGGATTATGTTTGCAACATGAAGAAGAGAGGACTGTGTTTTTCAAACCACTCTATTCCAGCTAAAAGATTGGGTTTCCTTTCTAGAAACCCTTTATGGCTTTTAAGCAGGACAAATGCAAATATGGAATCCCAAACTTACAGGCCATGAGCAGCTCACATAACTGTGTGTCTCAGCTTTCTGATCTCTAAAATGAAGATCATTGTTGTTCTCTAACCCCATCAGGGTACTGTAGGGATGAAATAGAGGAGAGCTACGTAAAAAAACAGCCAGCAGTAGACCCCCGGAGTGAGAGTTTCTGTTAGGGAAATCCAAATAACTACATCCTAAGAATCATCTTTACTTATTCTATCTTGGTTTCTACAGTTATTGAAATTAAAAATCATGATGCCTATTAAAAATTCTCTCAATGATGCTAAACTTTACTGAAGCATAGGCAATAACTGGGAACTGTAATAGTTCTAAGACATACAATAAAATGAGGCCGACTTAAATAAAAAGAAGTTACCTCCTGGCTTTTCCCAATTAATTAGCATACACACGTTCAATTATTCATACCTTAGAGAGCTCATTTAGGCAATCAGGTATCCTATAAATATTCATCTTATTTACCTTCAATGTTCTTGTCATTAGGACTGGAATTGGCAGTGTTTTCTCAATATATTTCACAACTGGTTGCTTTGAAAAAAATTATCTGGGATTAAATTTGTATGTCATTAATGGTGAGAATGACCTGCCACCTGCATGCTGATTATCAAGGTGATACTCTGTATGCTGTCAGCTCCTGGCTCCAGACTCCATCATCCACCTGAGAGATGTGAGCTCTCTCAGCAGCCGGATGGGCCTGAAGAGGTGCCATTCTGACCATTGGCCACTAGCATGTGCTCTTGAATAGTTTTTCCTGGAGTTCGCCCTGCCCACAGGAACTGGGAGGCTTCACCTCTGGTTCTAATTTGTGCAAAAGGCAGAAAGAATGTAATTTGTAAATGTGAAAGCATTGTGCCACCAACACAGACAGGGCCTCCTATAACCAGGGTCCTCCAGATACCCAGAATGGCCTCTGTGGAATTCACGGAGGGGATGTGTCATCAGGATGAGCCACCTACTGTGTGGGATGGATCCAGTGCAAAATGAAAATGCAGGACTACCGATTCAAAAATAAAGAATTTCAAGAGAGCAACAGTGGTGCCCTACCCAGTGTGATACCCTGCCCCACTGCCTAGGCTACACACCACTGCAATACCCTGCTCAAGTGCTCCCTCACTGCCCAGCATCGGACAACAGAACAGATCAGTGGCCCATTGTTGGTTACTAGGAAACCAGTTTTGCATTAGAGATACTATTTCTTGTGAACTTATTGGAACTGGGCCCTGTACAAGGCTCTGACATGACCTACTCCAAAGAATCCATTTTCCAGGCAGGGAGACTGAAGTTTAGAGCATGGAGCTTCTACCTGACTGACTTGGGGCCGAAGCCCAGGGTGTCTGTCTGACTCCAGAGCCCGTGCTTCTCATGTGAATCGTGTCGCTTTGCAGAGTTGGGACTTAGGAAGATGGGAAATGCTGCACATGCTGTTTAGTGGTAACTTTTCCAGGTCTAACATTTTACTTATCTTTAAAGATTTGCCATGCTCCCCAGCTCCCCTCACCAGGCCCCAGACTGCCACTTTCCAGTATTAGGAAACACCACAAAAAATAAAGAATTACAGAGCAAATTACAAGTGTGGCTTCCACCTTTTGCCCTCCGGGCTACAGACAAAAGCTCTTTTCATTGTGTCAAAGGGACACAGTCAGCTGAACAGTGTAAACTAGCAGGACCATTTAGTTTCCAAAGAGAAGCCCAGTCTAAACTTTTTTGATTCACACTTGAAATAAATCAATATGGTGCAGGAAGGGCCATGAAAGACCCTTTGAGGAAGGAAAGGTCTTCAGCATACAGAGGGGGGTCTCTCCCCTTGATTCTCCCTCCTTCCCCCCACACACACCAAATTGCATAAAAAGCAGTGGCAGGGTGGGGTGGAGATCACAGAACAGTCTTTTGAAAGTCTTTTCTTGCTTAATGGTAAGGAAACGATTCCAGAACGTCCTCACCTTGGGAGAGGAAGACCCTTTTGTTTGAAGCTTAGCTGAGCCCCATTGGTTGCCATGAAGACAGAACAAGCACCAAGGACCTTTGTACGCTGTGCTCCTCCTGGAAGCCACGGCCCCCTCACAGCCAACACACAGCATGAGCGGGCCAGCTTTCCCAGCGCTCGGCTGCTCATTAGAGCCATCAGTTAACCCCCTGCCCCTGCCTGGTGCCTACTTATTGTAATTAATTTTATGGCCCCTTTAAAAAAAGAGCAAGAGAAGAGAAAAGGGAGACCTCTACATTTTATGCTACATTGCACAAGCAATTGAAAGTTGCAGGGAAAGAAGAAAAAAAAACCCAAGCACCAAATGTTTAGCAGGCGTTTCTTCTATTTCAAATGAGCAACCTATTTAAATCAATTATCAGCTCAAAATGAGCAGGCTGATCTAATTAGTCGTGGCCCCTGGTGGGTTCATGAAAGGGAGGTGCTGGGGAGATGCGGGCTTTCTCCGGACTGACCACTCCAACAGGACGCCGCTGTGTTGCTAAGTCTCATTAGGCAGCATTATAGAAAGAGGGGAGGACGCGAGAAGGAGAGAGTGGGGAAGAACTATTAGTTCCATCAACAGAATGACTGAGCATCGCATGGCGGGTTTTCAGCCTGGGTCACCGGGCAATGATCATTACCCTCTGATAAGCAGTTCAGAATTGTAAATAAATCAATTTGTGTTTTCTTTTAAGCACGTTTGCAATGGAACAAGTATTGACTTCAGGAGAAAACATGCTGGTGAGTGATGGCAGCTTAAGCCCTGAATCTTGGCACTTATAACCTCCTCCCCTTTCCTCCCAGCCACGCTTCTCCCTTTATTTAATCGTAATGGTCCCTGGACATTAATATGGTTAATTAAGGAGCTAATAGAATGAAACATCACAATGCTTATGATAAGCAATAAGTTTGTGAGTGTTGAACTGGAAGGTCTCAAGTTTCCCAGGATTTTTTAATACATTTTTTGAGTATTCCTTCATGCAAGGAAATAGCTATTTGCTTTTTGGGTTATGACATTTCTTCCTAAATGTTAACTCTCTGGTAAATGTTACCAGTGTTTACAGTTTGGGAATTTGACGTCTGTTACTATTGGGGCACTTCTTTCTAATGGAAATTTCATGGGCCTTGAGGTCAGGCAGACAAGCTCTGCTGCTGAAGTGTGTGACCTTACAGAACTTTCTTCCTAACTCCAAGTCTCATTTTTTTTTTTTTCATCTGTAACACGAGGGCACTCTCACTTAGCTGTTCTGAGAATGGGTGGCAGTTGTAAAGTGGCCACCATGTGACCCCACCCCTCTCTTCCCTCGCTTGGAAGAGGACACCAGGATATTTTGGCAAAGGGCAGAAGTGACCTTGTATCTTTCAGAATAATGCAATAGGGCGTGAATTTCTCTGTGCTCATTTTCACTTGAATGAAGTCACTTTTTCCAGGACTCGACTTGAAGGAGTGATAAAAATGGTCCTCGGATAACCAAGCTCTTGCTTCCAATGAAAGCTCCATCAATGCTCTAGCTGTTTAAGGGATGAAGCCATCAGGCACTTCTGGAATAGAAAAACATCCATGAAAGCTAAAAAGAACCATGTTGTCCTAGGTGTTCAGGGGGCCAGTCATTATGGGGTGGGGGAGGTTGGCTGAGGGTGTTCAGGCTGCCCGAGCTGAGCCTGTGCTGGGAGGAGGAGAAGTAGTCCAAGGCATACTGCTTGGTACGGGAGGGCCACTCTTCATAACTCTCTACCCAGTGCTCCTCTCCCACTGGGCTTTTTATTTCATCATGGTCACAGAGACTTTGGAAATACTGGACATTCTTCGAACTACAAGATTAATATGTTGGCTTATGTGACAAGACGCTTCTTTGCAGCCAAACAGCTATACCCTTTAAGTCATTTCTAAGAACTCTCAGTCTTTTATCAATAAAATGGCCAGAAACATTGGCTTTTTCTGAAGTCAAAATCTCATTGTTTTATGACCATGTGGAGAGATCACAGTCCTTTTCACCAAGCACCCAACCGCAATCAGAGAAATACTGTTCCCTTTATCACCCATTGTTTGAGGCCGGAAGTCTTGCAGTAGGACTACAGAATGCCTTGCTGAAGATGAAAGTGGTACATTGGGAAGATGAGAGAACACTTTGTAAAATCTCATGTGAATTGTATTTTGACTTTGTGGGGCAAGGAGTGGGCGTGGGAGCATTCAGGAGGACATATGAAGGAATGCTGGAAATAATTTGTTATTTTTAGAGACACAGAAAGACAGAGAAAAAAAGGAAGAAAACTCTTTTGCAGCCAGGGAATGCAAACTTTGTAGTTTATCATAGCTTCAACATGGGCTCTTACAATGATTTATTCAATTAACCTCTTGCCTGGAAGCCCCCCTCTTTAAATAACCAGAATCTGAGAACAACAATTATAACTTTGCTAACAAGAAGCTGGGTAACTATTAAGTATTTAAAAACCTTAGTATTGGAGCCTGGTAATTTTTAAACATATAATTATCTCTTTTATTATACTTTGATTAGATTAAAATTAATGCATTATTAAGTCATGATATGTTCAACCATCTAGACCTCTGTATAGACACAGATAGCAATTCCATTTTTTCCCTCTTCCCAGGTCTAAGTTAATTAAATTCCCTTTAATTATAATTTACTAAAAAGCTTCACTTTTGCCACTATTATGTCTTTTGAACTTTGAAATTTGAAAAAAAAAGGGGGGGACCTTAAAATGGTCTTTTACAGGAGAAATGAACTGTCAGCGAATTCAGGCAAAATTAATTATTTCAGCTTGATAAACCTTTTCATCTATTTGACTCCTTATACAGAAAAGCCAATTAATAATGTCAAACATGCTTTGCCTCCAGGGACCTGCAAGTCCTAATGAGTCTGTTTACTGTGGAGTGGCTAGCAGAATGAGCTTCATGTAGAAATTTTCTAATCGCGCCACACCTGTCAAGCTCAGTCTCATTATCTGTGTACCAAGGGCAAACCTCATTTTGTCAGTAGTGGTTTTCCAAGAACTAACAGATGCCTGGGGGAACATGCAGGACTGTCCGCCAGTAGACGAGTCACTTAATTACCAATCAGAGCAGCCAGGGTGAATGCCTAATGCTCCCTAGTCCCCACCTTCTTGGTCCCAACTCCGAGCACCCATCCTTATCGGGGATCCGGAGCCTCGGTCCTGGTCAGCGCCAGGGCCCTTCCACCAGGACCCCTTTCGCACGGGTGCCGGGAGGTGATGATTGATGAGGCGCCTCTGGAAACAGCGATTAATCAAACGTGTATTGTACCACCAGCGGGCCAGTCTGGGGGTCTCAGGGTCCACCTGCTAGGGAGCTGATAATTGTTCAGTGGTTGGGAGCGGAGCCTGGAGGGAGGGCGTGGACACAGCCACCCTAAGTAAGCCCGCAGAACCCCTCTGACTTGTAAGAAGCCCAGATATGCTGATATTTGTAGCAGCCAGAGGCCCAGCATTCTAGAGGGCACGCATTATTTTAGAGCAGCTCCGAATCACCTGGGGGTACAGTTCAAGCCAGTTCCTGACTCTGTGGTCTGGTCCTGAGAGTCTGCATTTGTAACTGGCCGATGCTGACGCTGTAGGAGTGCGGACCACAGGTGAGGCCAGGAGTGAGACCAAAGCCTTTCCGGCCCTCAGAGTCCCACCTCCCAGGCCAGCAGACAGAGGCTGTTAGGGGCCATCACCTAGGCAGGCAGAGGCGGTTAGGGACCTCAGGCAGGCAGGTAAAGGGGTTAGGGGAGATCAGGCAGGCAGGCAGGTGAGCAGTTAGGAGCCAGTGGTCCCTGATTGTCAGAGGGATATCCAATTGCTGGAAATGTTACCGATGTTGCAGTTCCTCCCTGCTGCCTTTAGTATAATGGACCAGCTTCTTCATGACACCCTGTGATCCAGGTCCTGTTCGCTTCCCAACTCCACTTCATGCTGCCTGCTCCTGCTCTCCCAGCCTTTTTCTTGGTCAGTCCCTTCCGTTTTCCTTCAAGACTGCTCTGGCTTTGCCAATGACAGCTCCTTCCCTAACTTGCCTCCCCAACCTCCCAAGACCCAGTGGCCCCTCGCCTGTGCCTCCCTGCCCTTCTGACCTCACAGAAGCCCGCATTATTTTCTCTAGATCCATTTCCTCCATCACTTCTGTCACTAGGTGGGGTTCACTGAGGGAAAGTGTATCTTTTGCCTACTGCTCCTGCCTGCCCCAATCTGTCTCTAGTGCCTGCCTTCTCCTGAGCCACTTCCTCTGTCTGAGTCACTGAACTCTTACCAGACTCTTGCAGCAGCTTTCCATTCCTGGTTTCTCTGATTCTGGGGGAAAAACGTTTCAGGCAGAGTGACCCTAAGGATAATTGCAATAGCCAGCCTCAAAGATGACCCTTGAAGACTCTTGCCTGCTGGTATCCCTTCCCAGTGGAGTCCTCTCCACATTGAATAGAGCTGACCTGTAAACCAGCAGAACATTGTGCAAATGACAGTGTGAACCCTCAGGTTATGTTGTAAAATGCATTACATATTACTCCTCACTCCCTTTGGGGGACCTGGGTTGCCATGTTATGAGGACATTCAATCAATTCAATGAGGGGAGAAGTAGGGGCATATATGCTTCTTAGTTGTGTGTATGTACAGTCAGGAAATGTGGCTTCCTACCAACAGCCAGTACTGACTTGCCAACCATATATGCGAGGCATCTTGGAATCAGATCCTCAAACTTTCACAGACTGCAGCCTGTCATGTATCTTCACTGCAGTCTCATGAGAGATCCTCCAGCCAGAGCCATGCAGCTAAGCCACTCTCAGATCCCTGACCCCCAGAAACCATGTGATAATACATGCTTATTGCTAGCTTAATCCACTAAATCTTAGAGTAATTTTTTACACAGATAACAAGTACAGTAGTAACAAGGTTTTCACAGAATAACTAAGGATGAGCCATTAGTATTTAGCTATCGTCTAGAACTGATCCTACCTCCGACATTAAGTATTTAACATTCTTCTTGTTACTGAACTCATGAAGGAGAAAGTAAGGGGAAAATAAATTTATTGAGTTTATGTTGTTGGCACAGTTATTTATATACATTATCCAATGTAACTTTCTACAACCCAGTGGGCTAGGTCTTACTTTTTATAGATAGAGAAATACACAGCTCAGAATGATTAAGTAGTTTAACATAACCAAATAATTATTTGAATTTAAGCTTTAGCTTAAAATTTTCTGTTTTTCTTGTTTACTCTATAAAATATTGATTTTGGAAAATTTGGAAGTTTAGAAATATACATACAAAAATTTATCAGTAATCCACAATTTGTAGATAACCTCTGCTAACATTTTAGATAGATATGTATAGTGCCATTTTAAAGCTTTTATTTTTCAATTTATAAAATTAAAATAGCACCATGACTAAGTGGGATTTATTCTGGGAATGCAGGGATAGTACAATATGTGCAAATCAATAAATGTGATATATAACATAAACAAACTGAAAGACAAGAATCTCATAATCATATCAATTGATGCAGAAAAAGCATTTGACAAAATCCAACACCCTTTTTAAAAAAATATATATTTTCTTGATTTTTTTTACAGAGAGGAAGAGAGAGGGATAGAGAGTTAGAAACATTGATGAGAGAGAATCATTGATCAGCTGCCTCTTGCACACCCCCTACTGGGGATGTGCCCACAACCAAAGTACATGCCCTTGACTGGAATCGAACCTGGGACCCTTCAGTCCGCAGTCCGACGCTCTATCCATTGAGCCAAAACGGTTTCGGCCCAACACCCTTTCTTGATAAAAACTCTCAAAAAGGGGGACTATACTTCAACATAATAAAAGCCATATATGACAAACCCACAGCCAACACCATACTCAATGGCAAAAACTAAAACCATTTCTCCTAAGAACAGGAACATGACAGGGATGCCCACTTTCACCACTCCTATTTGACATACTACTGGAAGGGCTAGCCATAGTGATCAGACAAGAAAAAGAAATTAAAAGTATTGAAATTGGAAAAGAAGAAGTAAAACTGTCCTTATTTGCAGATGACATGGTATTATATATAGAAAACCCCAAAGATTCCATTAAAAAAACCTACTAGATAGAATAAATGAATTCAGCAATGTAGCAGGATACAAAATTAACACCCAGAAATCTGTGGCTTTTTATATACCAATAATGAACTCACAGAAAGAGAAACTAAAAAAAAATAAAAATAAATCCCATTTACCTTTGCAACAATAACAAAAATTAAGCTACCTAGGAATAAACTTAACTAAGGAGGTAAAACCCTGTACTCAGAAAACCACAGGACATTGAAAAAAGAGATAAGAGAAAGATATAAACAAATGGAAAAATATATTGTGTTCATGGATTGGTAGAATCAACATCATTAAAATGTCCATATTACCCAATACAATTTATAGATTCAATGCAATCCCCATTAAAATATCAATGGCATATTTCACAGTCTTAGAACAAACTTTCCAAAAATTCATATGCAATAAAAAAAACAAAAAACAAATAACCCAAATAGCAATCCCAAGAAAGAAGAACAAAGTTGGAGGGATCACAATATCAGATATCAAGTTATATTATTACAAAGCCACTTTCCTCAAAAATGCCTAGTACTGGCACAAGAACAGATATTTAGACCAATGAAACAGAACAGAGAACCCAGAAATCGACTTAAGCCATTATGCTCAATTAATATTTGACAAAGGAGGTAAGAGCATACAATGGAGTCAAGACAGTCTCTTCAATAAATGGTGTTGGGAAAATTGGTTAGAAACATGCAAGAAAATGAAACTAGACCACCAACTTACACCATACATAAAAGTAAACTCAAAATGGATAAAGGACTTAAATATAAGATGGGAAACCATAAAAATCTTAGACGATTCCATAGGCAGCAAAATATCAGACATATGCTGTAGCAATATCTTTACCAGTACAGCTTCTAAGGCAATGGAAACTAAGGCGAAAATAAACAAATGGGACTACATCAAAATAAAAAGCTTCTGCACAGCAAAACACACACACACACACAAAACACACACAAACAAACCCAAAACATCAATAAAACAACAAGAAAGCCCATTGCATGGGAGAACATATTTGCCAAGTTATCTCTAAGGGTTTAATCTCCAATATTTACAGGGAACTGTACAACTTAACAAAAGGAAGATAAACAACCCAATCAAAAAGTAGGCAAAGGGCCTAAATAGGCACTTTTCAAAAGAGGACTTATAGGAAGCCAAGAGACATATGAAAACATGAGGTACCACCTCATACCTGTCAGAATGACTATCATCAACAAATCAACAAATGACAAGTGCTGGTGAGGATGCTGGGAAAAAAGAATCCTTATGAACTGCTGGTGGGAATGCAGACTGATGCAGCCACTCTGGAAAACAGAATGGAGTTTCCTCAAAAAGTTAAAAAATGGAACTTCCATTTGGCCCAGTAATTCCAATTTTAGAAATATATCCTAAGAAATCAGAAACACCAATCAGAAAGGACATATGCACCCCTATGTTCATAGCAGCACAATTCACCATGGTTGATTTGGAAACAGCCTAAGTGCCCATCAGCAGATGAGTGAATTAAAAAACTGTGGTACATCTACACAATGCAATACTATGCTGCTATAAAAAAGAAGAAACTTTTGCCATTTGCAACAGCATGAATGGACCTGGAGAGCATTATGCTAAGAGAAATAAGTCAGTCAGAGAAAGATAAATATCACATGATCTCACTCACTTATGGAATATAATGAACAATATAAACTGATGAACAAAAATTGATCCAGAAGCAGAGAAACACTGAACAGACCATTAAACCTCAGAGGGAAGCCAGGGGAGGCAGGGGAGGTAAGAAATCAACAAAAGGACTTGTATGAATGCATATTATGGTAGCATAACTAATGGACACAGACACTGGGGTGGTGGGGTCTTGTTTTGGGGGGTGAGAGTGGCCAGGGAGGGGTTGATGGGAAAAAAAAGACATATGTAATACTTTAATCAATAAAAAAATTAAATTAGACTATAGAACTTTTTAAACCCTTTGCATGGTTTCACTTTCTACAGTTTTGGTTATCCGTGGATAACCACAGTCCAAAAATATTAAATGGGAAATTCCAGAAATAAGCAATTTATAACTGCTCTGACTAGCACGATGAAATCTCATGATGTCCCACTCCATCCTGCCCAATATGTGAATCATCCTTTTTCCCAGTATCCACACAGTGCAGACACCCTGCCCTTAGTCACTTAGCTGTCTCAGTTCTCAGATTCGTTATCAGAGAGATAGGAATCACATTCACATAATTTTATTACAGTGTATTATTATAATTATTCTACTTTATTATTAGTCATTGTTGTTAATTTCTTGCTGTGCTTAATTTACAAATTAAACTTTAACATAGGTATGTATTTATAGGAAAAAAATCCTAACATACAGGATGAGTTTACAGTTTATGAGTAGGCAAAATAGAGTCTATTCTTGTCTTGTTTATTAATTATTATATCATATTCCATTTGAATAACTATAAACATATTTTGCCACACCCTGTGTGTATATATAGGATTTTGAACTATCTATAGATTCAGACATCTATTGGGGGTCTCAGAACATATTCCCTATGGAAAAGGAGGGACTGTCTTATCTTTCATCCTCTAATATATATAGTATATATCATAAACACTTTTTTATATTGTTATATACTCCCATACAAGGTAATTTTTAAGGGTCACAAGTATATCTCATTTTTTTATTATATCATAATGTATATAATGAGACTATTATTGTACATTTATGTTGTTTTCATATTTTCTCTATTATAAAGAGTCATGCAATAAACATACTTGAAGACAAATATTTTTTCATATCTATAATTATTAGAATCAATTTTTACAAGTACTATAATTTATAAAATTCAAATTTAATTTCCAAAAGCATTGGTAAGGCTTTGACATGCATAGGTAAATTGCTCTCCAGAGAGTTTGTACCAAACCTCCTTCCATGCAGACACTCTTTTCTCTGCACAGTCACCAACATTAGAATTAGTATTAAAAGTTTTATAATCATTGTTAGTTCTTAGATTTTGAATTAAATGTGGACTCTGTGGATGATTCATCAAAACCTCCCTGAAGGAAGTATGGTGGAAATCACGATCATGTTCAATAAGAATATTCACAAGGACCCTGGACTTCGGCTTGATTGGTTGGAGTGTTGTCCCATACACCAAAATGTTGCAGGTTTGATCCCCTGTCTGGGCACGTATGGGAGAAAACATTGATGTTTCGGTCACATTGATGTCTCTTTCTTTCCCTAAAAACAATCAATAAACATAAGCTTGGGTGAGGATTAAAAAAAAAAAAAAAAAGAACGTTCACGAGGTTCTTGACTACTGAAGGACTCATAGGTAAAGGGAACATTTGTGCCAGGAAATAGGAAATATTCGCCTCCACTATTAGTTCATAACAATTGAGGATGATGTGACTTGGGCACTGTATCACTACTGTTCTACTACAGTATTATTACTCCCATTCCTAGTGGTGACAGTGAGAGGCCTAAAGCTGTATATATCTGATTTAATCCAATCCAGTGTGAGGTTTGTGAAATGACCGGGCAAGCTGCAGGGAACCAATCCACAGTTACACAGTTTGCAAGCCTGAATTAAGTCAGTGTGTCAGTATCTGGGTGTTATCCATCATTGCTGTGCTGTGTGAGGCAGTGTATTAGGCCCTCACAATATCGTTATGTCATGGGCATAACCTCCTGTCACCGATGAATTCACTGAGGCCCTGGCTTGATGGTGAGTTAGTGAGCAGACCTGAGACTTGAGTCCAATGAATCCGACTCAGTGCTTGTGTTCTGCCTACTCCTGGATTGACCATCACTCCTCAGGTTGTTGAAGACCTCCCCGCTGACCTGGCTGGTGCAGTGGCTCCTTCTCTTCTGTTTGCACCGCACCTAACACTGCGACAATGACAAAGCCACTCCCTCGTCCAGTGTCTGAATGTCCACACCAGTCTGCCCACTTTCTGACATTGACTGGGACTTGAGGCATCTGTGTGTAGTGTCTAGTGTGATAATAGGTTTGCATTAAATGTTGCTCACAAAAGGTCAGTAGAGAACAGGAGAGGGAGGTGAGAAAGAAGGGAAGGGATGGGTGAAGGGAGGAACAATGGACTTGAATCTGGTCTCATAATTTGCCCTGGGGCGCTGACGACCACTGCGACCTTATGTACCATTACTTCAGGCCCTTGCCTGTGAGAAGCAGGTGATCTGCCACAGTTCTGAGCTAATCATGTGTAGAGGCAAGTAGAGGAGTCTCCAGGAGAGACTGGTGGGGAGCAACCCCATGGCTGCACAGAAGACCACCCTCCCTAGAGTCTGCAGCTTTGTTGTGGGTCTCAGGGGCTCGTTGTGACTCTGGGACAGTGTCAACAGTCTGCACCCTCTGGGTAGTGGTGAGCCTTGGGTGCCTCTGACCTTGAACTCTGGGGTGTGCCTGACCTTCATTTCCAGTTGGAGTCATCATCGCAGCCATGCAAGCTTGCTTCCATGTCCCTCATGAAAAGCCACTTGGAAAGGGCATTTCCACTTAAGAAATTCTTTTCTGTGCAGAAGCAGATTTTAACCAAATGTTCAAGGTGTCATCTTTTCAAATGTTCTCTTTTTAAAAATGGGAAAAAAGAACATTCTGCACAATGATGTGCTAGAACATTGTTGTCTTTTTTTTTCTTTTTTCCTTTTGGAAATGCTTGCACAACAGATTCTGCTGAAGAAGGCAGTAAGACAACATTTTCTTCTCTGGTGTGGTTTAGTATAATAGTTATTACTAATCAGAGCAATAATGAACCACACTCACCTCGAGTTATGAAAAGTAAATAATAGCCTTCATTAAATTCTGTAAGGGTGTGCTGCTTTTGTAACTCCCAGAGCATACTCACAAACATGATCTCATTGGCTTTCCACAGGAGCCAGATGAGATGGTAAGTGTTGGGGCAATTGGTCCCATTTCCAGGTGAGATGGGAAGAGGGCCGGGTTCTTGCTCCAGGTCACACAGTCTATATCAGTGGCTGATGGAGAGGAAGAGTCTGGACCCCAACCAGAATAGCCCCTCATCTTTTCCAGAGCACTTGGGACAGACACAACTGCCCCTGTGCCTGACAATAGAACTCTAAGGTTGATTCTCTGAACATTTCTTTCTTTCTAATGCCATCAATCATGGCAAGAGTGTGGCCCCAAAGCCATCTCTCATTATGTCTAACCCTCCCAGACTTTATCACAAAACCTTGGAGGTCAGGGGCTACCATGCCAGTGGGAGGTTTGTTTTCATGTATGAGTAAGTTTAACAGATGCCTTAACCTGAGATTTAGTGAGAAATACTATATCCTCCGTTGGCCATAGGATGGAAGGAGGCTGTTTAATGATGCAGTTAGGGGCTTGGGATCTGAGGACAGCAAACCTAGCTTTCAGTCCAGGCTCTGATTCTGGTGACCTTGGGTGAGGTACTTCTCCCAACCTGTTTCCCCATGTAAAACTTGTTTGCTGATAGAACACACTCCATAGATGTTTTTGATAATTAAATGAGATCTAAAGCACTCAACACATAGCAAGCAGTCAATACATCATAGCCATTATTATTATTAATATTATTATCACCAGGTGGGATAGAAGGTTCTCCGGAGACCCCATTAGTGTCTTTGGCCTCAGTCATGTGAGCCCCAAAGTTGGCAGAGATACTGATACCACTATAATGTCAGAAAGCCTCTGAGTATGAAACTGAGTGACATTTCCGGAACTTGGCAGCCTAGTCTTTGGTATTATATTGGTTTCCTATGGCTGCTGTAACAAATTACCACAAATAGTGGCTTAAAACAGCAGAGATTTATTATCTTACTGTTCTGTGGGTCAGAAATCTGATGTGGGTCTCACTGGGCTAAAATCCAGGTGTCGGCAGAGCTGTACTCTTTCCTGGAGGCTCCAGGGAGAGATGGTTTCCTAGCCTTTTCCAGCTTCAGAGGCTCCTGCATTCCCTGGCTCCTGGCCACCTTCCTCCAGCATCAAAGCCAGTGCAGTGGGTTGAGTCCTTCTCACATTGCATCACACTGTGGCCTCTTTTGTCCCCTTCCTCCACTTTTGAGGACCCTTGTGATTATACTGGGTATATCTGAATAATCCAGGATAATAATTTTTCCATCTTAAGGTCAATTGATTAGTGATTTTAATCCTATCTGCACCTTTAATTCCCTCAGTTCTATGGATTAGGACGTGGGCATTTGGGAGGGGCATTACTTTGGTTACCACAGACGTATACTGAGTTAAAGCCTGGAAGCAGAGTTCAGCACTTGGGAGCCACTGCAAAAAGGAGGGTTTAAGGAAGGCCACTGAATCTGGCAAATTGGCCCACAGCCCAGAATTGGTGTAGTTCTGTGTATTGCTAAGTCTCTGCCGGTCACCTTAAGTTCATATTCCCTTATTGTACATGATCAAAGAAAGTGGATATTATTAGCATCTTTTTACACAAGAAGCCTGAGACTCAGAGGAATTCATTCACCCACGGTCATCCAACTAGTGGTTGAGCTTAGGTTTTACTCCCAAAGCTTATCAAGGTGTTTCACAAAGAATGTTCTTTGCATCAGAATCTGCAGGGAGGTTTATTAAAATGTAGATCCCAATGTCCTACTTTAGTGAGTCTAGAGTAGACCCAATAGAAGAGGATTGCATTTGACACACTCCCTGAGAGAGCAGGTGATTTCGACATTCACTAAATCCTAAGTATCACCTGTCTGGAACATACAGTCCTATGATGGGCACAGCATGGCTAGGCAAACACGACCCAGAGTTCAGGTCAAGGATTAGTAAGCAGAGGAGAAACAAGAGGATCCCAGGAGTGTCTTCTGATGGATGGCCTGGGTCAGGCCAGGATGAAGAGGTAAGAATGAGACCAAAGTAGTATCTACTTTCTCAGGTGCTTCTGTCAAGGAATAAGAGGCCTGGCCTGGAGTTCACACAGTGTATTTATATATATATATATATATATATATTCTTTTAAAAATATATTTTTATTGATTTTTTACAGAGGAAGGGAGAGGGATAGAGAGCTAGAAACATCGATGAGAGAGAAACATCGACCAGCTGCCTCCTGCACACCCCCCACCGGGGATGTAGCCGCAACCAATATACATGCCCTTGACCAGAATCGAACCTGGGACCCTTCAGTCCATAGACCGATGCTCTATCCACTGAGCCAAACCGGTTTTGGCCACACAGTGTATTTCTGACCAGCTTTTGAGGTGCCTGGAGAGAAGAAGGGTTCATGTGATGTCTCTGAAATATAGACATACTGAGTGTGGAATACCTCTTCTCTTCCCTGCTGTCGATGTCCAGGGTCAGGGCGGCTCTCAGGACCCTGCTCACTGCTGAGGAATGTGCAGGATCCAGAGACATAGGGCCTGCCATGCCTACCATGTTTCAATCCCTTCAGACCCAGTACCTATTCCCAGAGGTCAGACAGAGGTTGTGGAGGAGGGATGGGACCCAAGTTGAATCATCCTTCTTTTAGAAGAGAGTCAGGGTGACTTCATACAGAATTAGCACCTCCCTCAGAGACTTGTTCTCACAGGGAGGAGGAGGCATCCTCACAGGCAGCTTTATTTGCCAAAGGTGTTTATGGGGTTCTTGCAGCAAGTTGAGCTTCTCATTACCTGAAGTGGATTGGGCCCACAGTCTCAATTGTCTTCCTGTCAAGTAGTCCCTGCTTTCTCAAAAATCTCCATCCCTTCTTTAGTCCCAAGGTCAGCTTCACACACAGGCAGTTGAGAGTGCTAGGACCTGGAGTGCCCAGAACAGGGGTTGGTCTCCATCTATGAATTCATGGCACTCTCCTCCTTCTCCCCTGGCAGTCCCGTGCTTCTCACCAGATTAATCACTCAAGCAGACTGATGGCCTTAAAGTTCATGAGATCCCTGCTAATAGTTCATCAGCAGCTTCTCTTATTTTAAGGTTTTCCCCATGGCCTAGAATTTTTACCGGACCATCTTTGATTCCGAGGGTTCAGCCTATGTAAGCACATGATGCCAAAGAAAGAAGAGGATAAGACTTTTTAACCAGACAGCTCTCGTGCAAGTCCCAGCAGAACTGTTTGCTTGCTATGATCTTGGACAAGCATTTTAACTTCCCTGGGACTCATTTCACTTGCTTGACTCACAGAGTCATTTTGGAGATTGAATGATATAATGCATATAAAAATACATTATGAAGAGAAACATACTGTACACATTCATTAAAGATTTATTGAGAGTATTTATTGAATATTTATTCTATTCCAGGCCTTGAGCTAGGCACTGAGAGTATAAGCATCTAATATGCCCACTCGTAATAGTCTCATCAGTATATTAACAATAAGCCAACATTGGGAGGTGAGCAAGCCTGGCAGTGGCGATGAAGGTGTGAGGCCATAAGAGGATCCTGGCCATGGTGGTCACCTATAAGTTGGTGTTTGAACAACCATTTTTTGGTTAGTGTCCTGGGGAAATCTTTGCATGCACCTGTGACTATTCACAAGAAGGCAGTATTTTGGTTTTGGACTTCTATGTCCTCTATCTCTCTGACATAAACCTCTTGGAATGACTCCTGGGTTTTTTATCCATTCTGTTTGGAACTTCTTAATTTTGGGTATCAGTTGGGCTCTGATTCCTTGGATCCTGGATATAAGACAAACTCACACACAGTCCTTGTCTAAAATCATTTTGTATTTCAGAAATCAACTTTGAATTTTAGAAAAGTTATACTATCATATATTTCATATTAAATAAAGCCTGAAGCATGACCTGATCATTACCCATAAATCAAATGTGGAAGCATTCTGCAGCAAAACATAACTATTTGCCACTAAGTGGGGTCAGTATGACTACAGATAATCTCATGTCACCAAATGAGCTGTATAAAACTAGATTTTCAGAGTTTTTCTAGTTGTGGGATATTTAATAGAGGACTATGTATCTATAACATCCTAGCCCTTGAACTTATTAATGTGTTATTATTTCCATTCAGGTCTAAAATATTTTACTATTTTTATATTTTAGTAATTTAAGTTAATGCATCCCAGGCTGGTTCTATGGAGGACACTAGTCTTGGCCTGGGTATCTCTTCCTGAGGTACAGCTTCCAGTATGTACCTGTGCACCTCCTCACAATGACATTTCCAGCCAGAAAAGGCCCAGCGCTTGATTTTACAAACAAATAGATAAACAAAAAGGAATTTGGAAAGGGACTATTCATAGCAAAATCACCTTCTTCACGTTAGACATGGATCACCATCATAAGAGCTCCTCTAGCTTCAAATGGCATGAGTCACTCCTCATTCACTCCTTTGACCACTCATTTGCTTATTCAATTACTCATTCATTTTTTCCACACTTTCCAATGCTGATGAATTTGTCCCTTTATTCAATAACAAAATCAGTTCAGAGGCAAGTCTGTATGAGGCCAAAGGCCAGATCTTTGGAAAAGAAAGTCAAATGAGACATGTTCTTGTTCTCTTCTCACCTTTCAATGGCTCATGCATTCTCTTTTGGCTATTTGTATTTATTTTCTCATGTTCAATTTCATGTGTGTTCTTTTGATTTTGAAGTATGAGACTGTTACCATATCAGAAGGTAGGCAGGTGCAATAGGGTAGGATTCACAGTACATTTACTGACCAGATGGACCCATTATCAATTTGGGAAGTTCAGCTCCATTTGACTGATTTAGGTAGGTAAATTATATAAGGCAAAAGTAAGTATCAAAAGGAAGAGATTATGAGCAACCTGGGGATAAAAACTCAAACTCATCTCTTTATCTCAAGTTCTTAATAGCAGGACTAACAGGTGTAGAGTAAATACCCCATAAATGTGGGTAGAATGGAAGAGCAAACTAAGAAAGATATAAATACATGGGCAAGTGAGTATATTAATTAATAATAAGGGAGGAGTAAGAACTGTCATTGAGTGCCAACCATATGTCAAATTCTGTGGTGGTTGTATAAGTCTATTCATCAATAAAAAGAAATTCCAATTTTGGTGAGCCAGTATTTCTCTATTGATAAATTATTTTTTTCTTGTATCAGACATTTATCAAACTATATGTCTTTCTTTTTGATGAAGTCAGGAGGGACACATGGAAACAAGAGAACCTTGAAAATGGACTTAAAAACCAAACATGTGATTCAGAAAACTTCACTGTGAAGTGATTCAGAAATGACACCTTTTTACTTGTTCTGTTTAAGTGGAAGGCTAGAATGGGGTAGATTAGGGGTGTCGAACTCAATCAGAGAAGGGGCCAAAATCTAAAATCCAGCCTAAATCGCGGGCCGAATGGTTTACTGAACAGTCATAAACTGTCATTGTGATGGAAACGCAGCAGAGTGCAGTGATGACAGCGCGATGCGGGCCACATTGCAAGGCCTGGCGGGACGGATTTGGCCCGCGGGCCTTGTGTTTGACACATGTGGGGTAGATAGTCAAATTATGGTTTAGCAGGTTCATTAGGTGGTGGATATACACTCTTAAGGATGGGGAAGAAGGGAAAGTTTGACTTCTATATTCTACTTTTTTCAAGAACCAATAAATCCATCCACACGGATTTCCCGAGCTAGAACACAAAGACACATCTTTATCAGTATGTCCTGAATCTTTCTTTATTCTCCAAAGTTAAATTTCTTCTCTATTTTCTTTACTAGAGGCCCAGTTCATGAAAATTCATGCACTGGGGTTGGGGTCCCTCAGCCCGGCCTGCCCCCTCTCATAGTCCAGGAGCCCTCAGGAGCAGGAGGTGACCAGGTGATCAGGGGAAGGTGATGCCCCTATCATACCTCTGCTGCTGCCACTGCTGGTAGCACAAGCCAAGGCTGGCCCTGGTTACCTGATCCTTGGGTGGCCAACAGCTAAGGCTTTCCTGTATCTCGGGCTGGCCATGGGCAGCTGGGTAGCTGCCTTTTGAGGCTTGCCTGCACCTTAGGCCAGCCCTGGGCGGCTGGGGGGCTGAGGAAACAGGGCTGATGGGACTGGGTGCTTCCATTTTGTGGCTGTGGACACCACCATCTTTGAGGGTGTGACAGTCAATTAGCATATACCTTATTAGTGGCTGTGGGTGCCACCATCTTTGAGGGCAGGGCAGTCAATTGGCATATTCCCTCCTTATTGGCTGTGGGCACCACCATCTTTGTGACGGTGTAAGGATCAATTAGCATATTCCCTCTTTATTAGATAGGATTATCTTTGGTGGATTGATGTCTAACTTAAAAATAATAAATTTTCAGCATTTAAATATATATATATATATATATATATATATATATATATATATATATATTCTAAATGCATACATTATTTAATTTCTTAGCCTAAATCCTATATTTTCTTATAAAATAGAAACTTGACTGAGTTTTTATACTCCTCCATGATGCTGATTCCTTTTTCACAGTTAATGGTGGGAGCAGAATGGCTCCTCCTCCATAGTAAGCAAACCACTGTTGGAAAGAGATGATAAAGAGGCTGCCTTACAGCATTCTAATTCCTTAAACACTACAACTGCAGCATCTGGCTCTGTCCACACTTCTAGGCTTTGCGTGTTGGCAAGAACAGTGTGTCAGACTAATAAGCACTATCTTCCACTCCTTCCTTTTCTGAAGCTTCAGCTCCCATGCCAGCTGGGAAGTCTTGTGATAAAAGAGTGGCTGCTATGATTATCTAAGGACATATAATGTGTTAATAAACATTTTACTTAACATTTATATAGTGTGCTTTACTGTGGTTGCTGTTTATACTAGTCACTGACATCTATTAAAAATGAAGTTGGATTATAATTCTGAAAAGGCATTTCTGAAATTGCATTTTGGTTCCTGTACACATGAAGGAGCTATTACCAAGCATTAACATGTCTTTATGGATTAGTGTCTGAACACCAAGAAGGAATGGAAGCTGGCCCTGACCTGGCAGAAGGGGACGGGTAATATTTGCCAGTATGTTGGATTCCCCAACTATTATAGTCCACAGAAGGGGTGCAAAAAAGAAAGAGAAGTGTCTTTTTTTTTTTTTTTTTTAAGATAGGATCCATGTTTTTTATTTTATTTATTTATTGATTGATTTTTTACAGAGAGGAAGAGAGAGGGATAGAGAGTTAGAAACATCGATGAGAGAGAATCATCGATCAGCTGCCTCTTGCACGCCCCTTACTGGGGATGTGCCCGCAACCAAGGTACATGACCTTGACTGGAATCGAACCCAGGACCTTTCAGTCCGCAGGTCGACGCTCTATCCACTGAGCCAAACCGGTTTCGGTTACAAAAATTTTCATCTCATGGCACACATAAGCTAATTACTAAAATTTTGCAGCACATAAAAAATATATTTTTTGCCCATCTGACAAAAAAATAGGAATAACTTTTTAACTTTTCAAAAATCTCTTCATTACCCAGTATTATATAACCCAATACCTATTTTTTTATTGTTAACATTATTACGGATGTCTCCAGTTCTTTCTCCTTTTGCACATTATCACCCAGCCTCTGACCCCTCCATCTCCACCCCTGCCTTTACCACATTGTTGTTAGTATCCATAGGCTATGCATACATGTTACCTCAGGTTACCTTGGACTCCACATAAGTCATCTCGTGGTTACATTGCCATCTCTCATTTATTTATAAAAATAAAAGTTCTGTCATTTCAATGTACAATATGTACATGTGTTTTATGTTTTTTTATTATTTATTTGGCTAAATTCTTGCAGTCCCCCCCACACCCCCGTCACCTCTGAGATTTGTCTGTCTGTTCCATGTATCCATGATTCTGGTCCTATTTTGTTCATCAGTTTATTTTGTCCTTTAGATTCAATATATAAGTGAGATCATGTGGTATTTGTCTTTCTCTGACTGGCTTATTTCACTTAGCATAATTCTCTCCAGGTCCATCCATGTTGTTGCAAATGGTAAAAGATCCTTCTTTTTTATTCTTTTATTTTTTTAATATATATTTTATTGATTTTGTACAGAGAGGAAGGGAGAGAGATAGAGAGTTAGAAACATCGATGAGAGAGAGTCATCGATCAGCTGCCTCTTGCACACCCCGTACTGGGGACATGCCCGCAACCAAGGTACATGCCCTTGATGGGAATCGAACCTGGGTCCCTTCAGACCCCAAGCCGACGCTCTATCCATTGAGCCAAACCAGTCTCGGCCTTCTTTTTTTTTTTTTTTTTTTTTTTTAATAGCCACATAATATTCCATTGTGTAGATGTACCACAGCAATTTTGTCCACTCATCTGATGGCATTTGGGCTGTTTCCAGATCTTGGCTATTGTAAATAATGCTGCTATGAATAAAGAGGTACAAATATCTCTTCTCATTGGTGTTTGTGGATTTTTAGGATATATTCCCAGAAGTGAGATTGCTGGGGCAAACAGTATTTCCATCTTTAATTTTTTGAGGAAACTCCATACTGTTTTCCATAGTGGATATATCAGACTGCATTTCTACCAGCAGTGTACCAGGATTCCCTTTTCTCCACATCCTCTCCAGCACTTGTTGTTTGTTAATTTATTGATGGTAGACATTCTGGCAATTGTGAGATGATATCTTATTGTTGCTTTAATTTGAATTTTTTTGATGATAGTGACCTTGAGAATTTTTTCATATATCTATTGGTCATCTGTATGTCTTTTTTGGAGAAATGTCTACTCAGGTTTTCTACCTATTTTTTTATTGGCTTGTTTGTCTTCTTAGTGTTGAGCTGTATGAGTTTTGTTTTTTTTTAAATATATATTTTGGACATTAACCCTTTATCAGATGTATCATAGGCAATTATGTTCTCCCATATACAGGCAGTCCTTGGACTCGACATACGTCATCTCGTGGTTACATTGCCATCTCCCATTTATTTATAAAAATAAAAGTTCCATTATTTCGATGTATGTACATATGTGCTTTACGTTTTTTTATTATTTATTTACCACAAGTAAAGGTCAGGAATTGTTATCTTTAAAAAAAAAATGTTTTTTGTTTTGTTTTTGTTTTTGTTTTTGTTTTTTACTGTTTCCCTTCCTTACTGCTGTGTATGTGCTCCATGTGAGTGACGTGGGTGCTTATGTTGGTGGGTTAAAACTTATGGCAAAATCGCATTACATCACACTGTAGGAACAGATTTCTGACGTAACCCAAGGACCTATTGTAGTGGTTCCCTTTTCACTTTTGGTGGTCTCTTTTGCTGGGCAAAACTTTTTGACATAGTTCCATTGTTTATTTTTTCCTTTGTTTAATTGCCATAAGGAGATGTATCAGCAAAAATATTGCTAAGGGAGATGTCTGAAATTTTACTACCTGTATTTTCTTCTTGGGTTTTTATGGTTTTATGACTTACATTTATTAGTATTTTACTAATTTTTAGTTTATTCTTGCATTTTATGTAAGTTGGTGGTCTACTTTCATATTTTTACATGTACCTATCCAGTTTTCTAATACAACTTATTGAAGAGACTGTTTTTACTCTATTGTATGCTCTTGCCTCCTTTGTCAAATATTAATTTACCATCAAAGTATAATTTTGAAAAAAAAAAGTATAATTTTGTTTCATTCACACCAGACAGCTATTGTTGTGTTGGCTGTTGTCATTCTTTTAATTTGATAATCTAAGAGAAAGAGGTCAGTGCCACTGACTAGTCACGTATTGCATGTTTTAAAAGTTGTTGTGGCACACTGGTTGAAAGTCGCTGGACTAGACCACATAGCCCAGGGGTGTAGTAGGTTGTACTGTCTAGGTTTGTGTAAGTGCACTCTGATGTTTGCACAACGATGACATTGTCTAACAGCACATTTCTCAAAACATACCCCATCATTAAGCAATGCATGACTGTATAAACATGCCACCTGAATTTCACTACATATTTTGTATTTAAATTGATTCTCTTTTTCAAACTTAAATTTATTCTATAAGAAACATCATTACTCTAAATTAAAATAAGTTATTTTAAAGAAGGCAACTATATAAAAAAGGTAACTGTAAAAATAAATACAATGGAAATAAAACAATGTTAATATGATCCTGTGGAGTGTGAAATAAAACAATGTTAATATGATCCCATAAGGGAGATTAGCAAGTGCTAGAGATCCCCTTGATGTAATCAATGTTAAAGAGTATTCAAAAGGGACTCACTTTCTCATTGTGCAAGCCAATGCTATTACATGCCTTGTCTGCATACTATCTGTAAACATCTTGCACAGGCCCAGAGGAGACACTGTCCTACATTTGGGAAATGCTGGCCCAGGGATCCCCTTAGGACCTGGTTTGAAAGAGGTAGAGGAGTGGACAAATGGTGAAGAAGGCTTGTAGAAGTGACTTCCTTCAGCAAAGAGAAATATGGGAAATAAAGACTTTGCTTTGCAAGTGCCAACTGGTTCCTTGTCCCAGCATTCCTACTTTCCTTTCCCTCATTTGAATGGGAGCAGCAACACAAAAGTGTCCATATCATGAAGGTAATGAAAGAAAGAAAGTAAGGGCCTGTGCATCTCACCATACTGCCTGCCAACCTCACCTGGGCTGGCTCTCCTCTCACCCTCCATGCTTGTCTCCATCAAGATACAGTAAGAACCCAGAGATCCTCTGGGTGTCGAGGCAGCTTCCTATGGCCTCTTCCTGTTCCCAAATCAAAACCAGACCCCTCAGGTCTTTGTGTTTGTGTTTGAGTTTTAGCTAGATTGTGGGATCTTTTTGGGGGTACTGTGCCCAATCTGTATGGAAGTGAGTTGTAAATGATGAACACCATAGATCATCTTGTTTGTGAATGGCACCTTAATATTCTGAAAGTAATATGAAGTCATATATCTTTCCACATGAATATATCCAGGTTCTGAAACAGCTTAGTGGACTCCCCTCCCCCTTCAGTTATTATTGAGGTTCATCATATGGAGTTCACCAAAAGACATTATGGCTTTTGACCAAAACCAACATTTCCTGTCTCTGATATCCTGTAATTTCAAAGTTATTTCCCTTCAGTCCTGTAACTTGCAAACCCCAATCCCCAGAGTGAAAGAAGCCCTATATTTTGGCCTCTTCCATAGCCCTATAATAAATAATTAACATCTACTGTTTTATGCGGTTGCTTTGCCCTCAGCAATGATTGCAAGACATTGCACATTCCATGGACTTCTGTGGATGTTCCTTTAGTTCTCAAGGAAGCTAACATTGTCAGTCATTTTAAATTTTAATTAAGATGTTCAGAAACAATAAAGCCTATAAAAAATTCTGGGTTAGTTTATGACTAATATTTTCTGAAGCAAGTACTTATTTTCCCTGTTAATCGGGACATCTATGAGCTTGCTTCTTTAACCCATGTAATACTCTTGCTGCCCACTCAGCTTTAAGTGTTACTTAAGTCATCTTAGAAACCATGCATGCTTTATTCTTTAAAGTTTTATTCTTGTTTCTGACCCCCTAAAACTTCTAGAATGTGAGAGAAGATGTCTGTTTCTTTTCCTTTTGTTTCAATCATTGTCTAAGTCAGCCTTTTCAAGATAACTTTTAAAGATTTGTCCTAAGACATCCTAATGTCTAAATACTTTGCAAAATGACACATAACATATCCTACCCTTGGAGATTCCCAATGTATATCATCCTATTAAAGGCTCTGAGAATCATAGGGAGTTAAGCAAACTGTAAAATTTTGTAACTAGATTTTGCCAAGCTCACATTTCTCCCTGAATGGTAGGTTTGGCACAAGAGGATTTGTATCTAAAGAAAGTGTGGTCATTTTAAAATATGGCCTAAAATTGTTGACATGTCTTCCTTCAAGAGTTGGGGATCTAGGTCTACTCCCTTTCAATCTGGGTGAGATTTTGAAAGCTTTAATCAATGGAGAACAGCAGAAGTGTGCTTTGTTCATAGGTCATACATGTCCATGTAGCTTCTATCATGCCACATTTGGCGCCCTAAGCCACATGTAAGATATCTATACAGAGACTACAGTGATGATGAGCTAGAAGCCCAGCTGTCCAGCCATCCCCTCCAAGGTGACAGCATGTAAGTAAAGTCATCTTGTACCCTCCAGACCCAGCTTATGAATCAGCTGAATACCACCAAGGGACCTCAATTGATAGCATTGGACAAGAAGGATTGTCCAGCTAAGATCTGCTTGGATCTTGAATTCCTAACCCACAAAATCGTGAGACTACTAAAATATTGTAGTTGTTTAACCTCTAGATTTTGGATTACTTTGTTACATAACAATAGGTGACCAGGACAGGGATAGTTGAGTTCTTAGGTGTGGCAGAGAAACCTGAATGCCTTCTCTGAGATATTTTGAAGCTAGAATGGCCTGAGTCCATTAAAGAAATTTTAGAGTAGGGAACACACAGGGATCAGCATTTTAATTAGGTTTGATAAATATAGACATTGGTTTAGCATTAAGCAAAAGTGTGATCAGAACAAGAGAAAGTTGGAAGCAAGAACATTTTCAGGTGTCATACCTTACAGGATGTGCTGCTTAGTATATGGATGCGCTAGGCTGACACAGAACAATCAACTTTGCTCATGGACCTAAATCTTCTAATGCAGACATCAAGGAGTCAGCCAGACCCTCCTACCACAAGGGTCCAATGCTTCTGTCAGAGACATAATCACGGGTTGAATAAAACAGAGGGAAGAATTGATGTTCTTTTGCCTATGGGGAGAAAAGGAATAGGAAATTCATTGCTTAAAGGGTCAAAGGAGTTGTACTTGATGTCCAATCAATTCTCAAACTGTTGCATTTGAAAGTGAGTCATATTACCCTATTATCAGCACTATGGAAAGAGTACAACGTTATAGTAAGTTGCAAAGAGATCATAAAACCCTAGGTACTTGATTCATTTCCTTTAAGATTTTATATTCAGTGTACTCAAGACCACCCAGTGGTATTCTAGTGATCCAGTGATTCCCTTATTTTTACCTTTGACTAATCTTCCAGTTTCTCCATCTAGGTTCTTCCTTCTGTACATGTGAGACCAAAAAATGTATTCACCTGGATTGAACTCCTTACTTGGCAAGTTCTAGGATCTTCCCACTTACTATACTCCCAGGTTGCCCTCCAACTGAGTTCAAATACAAATCATTTGATTCTAAACTTTGATGTGAAGTTAAAGATGTGAAAGAAAAGAGACAATATGTCACTACCTCACAGTCTTCACAGGCTCACATTAAATTGGCTGATGCTGATGTGCAAATTCTCTCTAATCCAATTAGTCATTAGAACTTGACAATGCCACCTCTTAAATATATCATTAATCCAAATATATTCTTTCAATCACTGCTCTAGCTCAGACACTCAGCATCTTCCTCTTATATTACCCTTGCTTTCTGACTAATCTTCCTTCTTCCAATTTCTCCCCAATGATTGCCTGAGGGTTTTTTCAAAGGCAGAAATCAAACATACCACTTTTCTGAATAAGACCATTCTTACTGTGCACAGGATAAAGTCTAAATTCTAAAGTATTACTACATTAGTCATAGTCCAATGAAGTAAAGAGCAACTATTCTAGGTTTTCAAATAGACAGGACTCAATAGAAGAAATTGGTTACACAGCCAAGGGAAAACCTAAGAAACCAAACAGAGGGTAGGTGATAAGACAATGCAGACATTAGCAAGAAGTATTGATAAGTGGGACTTAGAAATGGAAGTTGAGGTCATTGAGAGGGGGGTTCTTGCAGGATCTTCAGGAATTGAAATAATTGAGCTGATTCTGGGAGAGGCCATTGAATGTAGAGCATGTCAGTAAAACCCTGGATTATATCCTGCTTCCACTTTCCTATTTTTCTACTTATGCCTTGCATTACTTAAACTTTCAAAAAAATCCAATTGGCAAAAGACCTTACTCTGTAGTTCTTGGCAGAGCTGAAGAAAGGTGGAAATAGAACTGAAAGCAAAGAGGGTAATAACTAGCACAATTTATATAATAAAAGCCCAGCAACCATTATGGCCCAATGACCTGAACAACTGGTTGCTATGACACGCTGGTCCCAGGGGCTGCCACCAGTGTCACTGCTGAGCCTGAGGGCCCTGAGGCCAGTTGCATGGCTGGCTGCTACCAAAGCCCCAGTAAAGAAGAATGTGAAGGTGGCCAATGTGATCATGCAGCTTGAGATGGAGGCTCTGTGGGATGAATTCAACCAACTGGGCACAAAAATGATAGTCACCAAGGCTGGCATGTCAGAGTGCCCCTCTGCCCACTGTGACTTTCCCCACATGGCACCAGTCTTGAGCCATGGCTTTGGCCCAATCCACACAAGCAAGACTGAGAAGTGGGGTGGGAGCATGGCCTGGCCACCTGCGTGTCCCTCTCAGCTTCGCTCTTTGAGTTCTGGCTCTAGTGACAGCCACTCGGGAAGGCAGTGGAGAGAAACCTGTGGACCTGCCACCTGACCAGCAGCCCAGGACCCAGTACTGCCAGAAATGGACCAGCTCAGAGCACAATGAGCTTGGGGGGAAGGCAGCCACCTATGAAGGGCCTTGCCACCAGTGGATCCCATCTCAAAGCAAACTTGGTCTTTGGTTCCTTAGTTCAATTTATCCTGGCTAAAGAGGATAGACTTTAGGAGATAATTAAGACTCTAAAACAGTATGTTCTGTTCCATGGAGATTGCTACCCAGTTGTCTTAGGCCAGTGGTAGGCAAACTCATTAGTCAACAGAGCCAAATATCAACAGTACAATGATTAAAATTTCTTTTGAGAGCCAAAGTTTTTAAACTTAAACTTCTTCTAATACCACTTCTTCAAAACAGACTTGCCCAGGCCCTGGTATTTTGTGAAAGAGCCACACTCAAAGGACCAAAGAGCCTCATGTGGCTCATGAGCCGCAGTTTGCCGACCACGGTCTTGGGCCTAAATTCTGGATGATCGTGGGGCCTTGCTCTGCCATTGGGGCCTGTGTCTTCCAATTATCCTGAATTTGTTGTAAGTGCCCAAAGAGAAGAAGGGGAACAAGTTTTTCAATGCAATGGATTTGACTAACAGACAAAGGTGAGTGCTAGGCTGTGTCTAATGTACACACAGAAACCAGCTCTGAGTCAGCCTGGCCTGTTTGCAGAACCTTCTGGTGGTTTCTGTTTCCTTGCTGAAGCTGTCCTCCCTGGGATGCCTGGGGCCCATGCTCAGCTCCAGCTCAGTGGGTCTTCTCCAGGCCCCTCCCCCAGGCTGGCCTGGCCCGATTGGCCCCAATCCGGGGCAGGCCAGCCAGACTCCACTCAGGCATGAATGCATGCACCAGACCTCTAGTAATTTATAAGATTTTTGTGTTTTAACCTACTTACAGCCTTATCCTCATGTATCATCATTTTCCAAACTTTTCCTCTTTTTCCAGCAATATTGAACTCCTGAGTTTCATTCTCTTTCATTGTAGGTGAATTGAAACATGCTATTTCTTCCACTTATAATATCCTCCACTTGGTCTGATTAGAAAACTTATATTTATCTTTCAAAGTCCACCTCACTATTTTCTGTGTTAAATTTTACCTTAGACCTCTCAGTTATATAATTGACCACTCCTTTATGTGTTCTACCGCTGAATCATGTTTCTTTGTTATAATATTCATCACATCCTATATAATAAAAGCCTAGGTGGTGTAAAACCCTCGAGAGATGTTCTTGTGCAATGTTGTCATAAGATAGCCACCACAAGATGGTCATGTGCACAGCGGAGGTGGGGCCTGGTGGCCACTCTGCACAGTTATGCCAGGTTGGGGGGAGGGGGGGTCCTGCAGCTCTGTGTAGTGCAGAGGAGGCCAGTCCTGGTGTCTCCTTATCTTGTGTGGAGGAGGTGGGTCCTGGTGGAGGAGGCAGTCGCAGCAGGTTAGGGCAGTTGTAGGCTATCAGGACAGCAGGGGAGCAGTTAAGTGTCAATCAGGCCAGCAGGGGAGCAGTTAGGGGACAATCAGGCTGGCAGGCAGAAACAGTTAGGGGCAATGAGACAGGCAGGCAGGCAAGTGGTTAGAAGCCAGCGGTCCCAGATTGTGAGAGAGATGTTTGACTGCCAGTTTAGGCCTGATCCCACAGTCGGACATCCCCTGAGGAATCCCAGATTGGAGAGGGTACAGGTTGGATTGAGGGACACTCTGCCCCCACTGTGCATGAATTTTGTGCACAGGGCCTCTAGTTGTATTATTAAGTGAGGCAAAAAAAGCTTATTTTTTCCCCCCCAACTTTTTCCTCTCTTACCATTTGGAGGCCACTGTTTTGCTTTAGGAGCCTCCTGTCATAATTCATATGATGCTAGAGGGGACTTCAATCATATGGATTTATCTCCTTGTTTTTAATATATGACCCTGATTAAGTAACTAGAATACCTCATCTCCAATGATTTGGCTGGGATGGGTACTGAGTAAAGGACATATCAGAGTTCTTTTTAAAGACTGATATGGATATTAGAGGACAGTGGCTCAATCCTTAACTCTCAGCTCAATGCAAGCCAGAGCTTTTATTTTTTTGTTTTGCACCTTTTGGAAAACACCTGCTTGAGAATCAAATCAAAACAGAGCAAAGCTAAACCAAGTGATATAAAGTGATTCTTAACATCGTGTGGGCCCTTGGATTTAACTGTATGAGATTTAAGTGTATTTCTAAAAATGCTCCTTGACTTGCATTGAGTGTGTGTGTGTGTGTGTGTGTGTGTGTGTGTGTGCATGTATTACTCTAAGTGGTCTATTTGTTTCCCCCCCCCTCTTTTTGGTATTTCTCTTGCTATTTGAGAAGGTTCATATTTTTTGTCTTCTCATTACTTTTCAATGAATATATTTATGTAATACCTTTAATACCATCTTTATTAGATACTATTAGTTTCTTATTATGAACAGTATTGAAATGTCTTATTCTCTTGGTCTTCCTACCATAGCAAATATTGTAATACCAGTTAATATCTATAAGTCAGTTAGCAAACTTATTTTACTCTTTATATATTCCTCTACTTTTTTTTTCATTTCAAAGGTAATTTTAATAGATTTCCTTATCAACCAGTTCCAAATATATTAGCTATCAATCACTTTAAAAAAAAAAAACTTTATAAACTGTAGTCAAATATTGTATATGGTCTATATATAAGTACTAACCCTTTCTGTATCCATCACTTTCAATTGGAAAGTGTCTTTCCTTAAAATAGAACAAAGACTCACCTTCAAGGTAAGAGATTGCTGCATGTTTTATGGAGGATAAAAAGACCATATACTGATAAGTATAAATTTGCCTCTAAACCAGAATTACTCTAATGTGAAATGCCTCTCTATACTCTCCTCCTCCTCTTATTAGATTTTCCTAGGCCAGGTGGCCTTGTGTGTTATTGAATGAATACATGCCTGGGGGCATCTGTGGGGATGTGTGTGCCCATCACACAATTGTAGGAGCAAACTTTCAGAGCAGCTTCAAAACACATTATCATGCCCCACACATAGAGGCTGGGTAAGGGGAACTTTCTTCTTTCTGAGTTCCATTTTGGCCAGTTTGAGCAACCCTCAGCCTTAAGGGAATGTCTAGAGGAGAGGGCAGGTTTGATTTTGCCTGTTGGACAGGCTGATCTCTTCTCCAGCAAGCCATTAGGATGGCCGCCCTTTTCCTCCTCCCCATTTGGGTTGCCTCCAGTGTGAGGCAGAATGAGGTGGGAAAATATCACTGTCAATTCCTTCTTTCTGAGCAGCTCTGGCTTAATAATTTCTCCATGACCTGAGGAGGAGCCTCTCGCCTGGTTCACAGCATCACTGGGCCTCATGCTGCAGGATAATCCAAATCCCACCCCACCATGGAAAGCACACATGTTCAAGCATTAGTACCCTTTGAGGTCCCTCTTCAGGGATTTAGGCATGACTCCTCCCTCTTGCTTTCTCCTTCTGTTCTCTCCCTAGCCTTTCTACTTTCCTCCTGGCTGATTTCTGCTTCCTATCTCTGGCCCATCAGTGGCCTAGAAAAATAACAAATGACTTTTAGCCACTCTCCTGCCAGCAATTTGCCTCCTCCATGTCAAAGGCTTCAAGTTGCTCAGAGCCAAGCTGCAGAGACCTGGAAAAGGTGTAAGCCTGGACTGAAGTCCTGGCACAGTCCCAGGGCAGGTGGGAAGTCTTTGTGGATGTGGTTTACTAAGTCAGTTCACAAGAGTTGTGCTAAAACCATGCCTGTCTCTAAATCCAACCAGATCTGTCTGTAAATTGCAAAATCCTGAACAATTTGAACTAATGTACATCAGATACTGTAGAGTCAGTTTGGGAGGAAGAACTCAATGTTCAAGAAAAAAAGGGCAGAAGATACTGTCAGTATTATTAGCTACTTTTATAAAGCCCCTAAAAGTCCTCACCCATCACACCTGGCACCAGCAACACCCTCCCATCCATCGTCCCTTAGTGGGAATATTTGGGATGGCTCTTTTCCTCTTGGACTCATTTTAATTACATTCTGGCAGCAGTTAGATAAATTCTGTCATCTGAGCCCCAGGATCCCCTGAGACAACTACTTAAAATTGAAGAAAGAACAGAAACCAAAACTTGACTCAGGCAGTTTGGGCTCAAGTGGTTTGTCAATTTACCTGGTGATTTCTCAGAGGAGCAGGAGGATCAAGTTACCTAGGAGTGAAAAATAAGAAGGAGAGGTCCTTACAATGGGGCCTCCGCTTTACACTAAATAAAAATGAACAGTCAACCTTTGAGATAGGACTTTGAAACATAACAGGTCAAATTAAATAACCAAGGATCCTTCAGGTAAACATGCAGCCTGGAGTCAATGGTGCATGTGGCTTTGTGGGGCTTTGTCTATACCAGGCACAAGTGCACTCTGTTAATGGTTTCTGGGCTCTGGGTATAATTGCCACATAGGCAGGACCCTTCCATGCAAGAATTTGTGTTTCCCAAAGCTCCAGGACCCACCCATGGTGTTTTCATTTTATACTCTCTCTGTCTTAGGGCTCATCTGGCCTCCTGACTTAAAATGCTACCTCAGTGTGAACAGCCTTCCAGAGCTAGATGTTGTGTCTCTGGCTATCTGTGGAGCACTGATGCTGAACCCACATCAGCTGTCTACTGCATTTCCACTGTCCCAGTTACTCAAGCACCTAACTCCCATTACCATCAAAGACTACCTTTCCTCTCAACTCTCTTTTGTAAATGGTGACTCTAAGGAGAAGAGACTCTCACATTAAAAAATAGCCCTAAGCCTGGCTGGTGTGGCTCAATGGTTGAATGTCAACCCATGAACCAACAGGTCCCTGGTTCAATTTCTGGTAGGGCACATGCCTGGAGGGGAGGGAGGGGGGAGGCAGAGTGCAGAAAGCAACTGATCAATGATTTTCATCATTGATGATTCTATCTCTCTCTCTCTCTCTTCCTCTCTGAAATTATATATATATATATATATATATATATATATATATATATATATATATATGTAGCCCTAAGTATTCCAATGCTGTGCACAGCAAAAGAATTGAGCTCTCTTACTTCAATAAGTGTCCAACAGCTTTCGCAACATGGAAGTATGAGCTCCTTCAGTGCAGGGACTGTGTTGCTTATATTTGTGTGCCCACAGAACACCAAATAGTGATTTTGTAGTAGATGCTTAGTAAATTCTTGATTAAAGAATAAATAAAAAGAATGAAAGAGGATTAAGGGAAGTAGAAGAGGGCATGTGGGGATGAATGATGATGGAAGGATGCTTGACTTGGGGTAGTAAACATACAATACAATATACAGATGATGTGTTATAGAATTGTACACCTGAAGCCTACATAATTCAATAAAAAAGAAAACCCAATGCTAGTAAAATTGTATCAATAGCGTTTTAATTACTTTTTCCTAAATTAAAAGATGAACCATCATCAGCAGATAATAAAATGCCTAGAGAGAGAAAAAAATAAATAAATAGGAGAATGAACAAATGGACAGGCAAGACATTCCCTTTAGGGAACCTCAGCTTTGAGTTCCATGGCCTTTAATGATTATAGTGGATCTTATGGCATTTCAGATGCATGCCTTCTCTAAAATTATGTTTTTTATATTTTTGAAGAGTTTAGTATATAGTTTGTAAGTGGTATCTAATGCTGTTAGCTACATTTAAGTTGGCATTTGAGTCCCTGTTTTTGAAAATAAAGCATAAATAATGATGCCCTTTTCCCCCTTATTCAAATGACAGAAAAACGGGACAGTCTCGTGAAAAATACACAATCCTGCAGAGTCTCTGGGTTGGGGTAGGGTAAAATGCATTGCCATTTTAAAACATGATACATATTATTGAGCTATGAGTATGAACTTTGTGGGAAGTGTTTATGAATCTAATCTGGAAATCAGTGCAATTCCACTAGATGAATTTCTTTTGGGATGTGAGATTCATCTAGATTTCTAAGAATTCTGTATTCAAAATTACAGAATAAATTTCTTCCTTTCACAAGGAAATGCATAAAACTTCCTGGGTGAAATAAAAAAGCCAGTATTCCTCATAGGAAAAGGCAAGATAAGAAACACTACTAATGAGGTGAGACTAGCTAGTCTCTATCATTCTTTTCACCTCACAATTTTTGAGTAGAATGTGAATTAATGGTCAATATGTGCTGGTAATAGAAAAGAACCAACTTTTTATATTTCCCAATGACTAGGAGTACTATATCTAGTCAACTGACTGAACATCATGTATAATTGACTTAAACCACTCAAGTGAATATCAATTTACTTAGAATATTATAGTATCTATATATCTCACTAAGGGCTGCAAAGTCTTACATCATGTTCCCATCTTATCTATCACTCTCTCCATCATTCTCTGTGTTCCATCCAGATCAGTTCTCTGTAAATTCTTTGAAAATATCAAGTCCATGTCTTACTTCACTTATGTAATTTCCACTTCCTAGTTTCCTATGCCTGGAATATTCTCCAACATCTTTTCAAGCTGGTTAATTCTCAAGTCTCTTCTCAATAATTATTGGAAAGTAGTATTTTAAAGTCATTCTTGGTTATTGGACTATGCTTTACTTTCTCTTATAGCTTCTTTCACTGGTTAAAGTTCAGCTATTTATCACTATGTATCTCCTACTTGTTTAATTTACTTATATATGTGCTTATTATCTGTCTCTCTATTAGATTATAAAATCCTCAAAAGAATAGGCCTTACCAGCATTTCCAGAAGAAAGCCTGCACAAAGTAGGCTTTGAAAATGTAGGCAATCAGAAGAACAGTAAGAACCTGGCAGTAAGAAATAGCTGGATAATCCACCAACCAAACTTTCTTTGAGCTTATCACAGATTGAGGTCACAAGACAACAAATGAACTAAGTTCTAAAATGTAATAAATATCTTAAAAGGAAGATGAGACACATAAACTGAGCTTGATAGAGCATGAAAGAAAAAGATGGTCTCCATCATTTCAATTAATTCTTAAGGGCCAAGTGTGAGTTAGTGTGACAATTTAGAAGAACTGAAAGCTCCAGACCCAAGAGGAATCTGCAATGACTTGCAAGCAATGGTTTAGGAGCCTCCACTGGGTATTCCTAGCATAGATTGGGGGCAGACCAAGAGAACAAGAGGACCTCTATATTGCAGGCATGTAGGATAGCTGTGGGTGGGAAGACAGGCGTGAAACACCATGCAATTCCCTGAAATCCTTTCTCATATGAAATAAACACTTCTGAAAAAAAAGTGTGTCAGGGAGAGCCATCTTTCCTGAGAAAGGGGCAGAAAGCATTTTTAGTCCTAGGATCCTACATGGATACAAAGCAGAAATCCACCATCATTGAGGGAGGGACAAGAAATTATATTTTTGTCCAAGAGCCTCCATAGATTAAAGGAAGATTTTGAGTGTCACGAGTGTGGAGAGGCAGCAACACAGAAATGCTCCACTCCTGAGGCCCAGGTGCACTGAGTGTATGTAAGACTAAGGCTGAACTAGAGGAAGAAAGAATCTTCTGGTCACAGCCATTAGTTTGGCAGTGCTTAACAAGCAATGTGCATCTACTCCTACAGGAGAGGCAGGGGCATGGCACAGGGATGCAGAGACTGCTGAGAGGTGAGTGCAGCAGGTACATTGAGAAAAATCCATACCCCAGACCTCATTCCGATCACAAGTTAACAACAACCCACAAGCGAGAAACTTGAAGTTTGCAACATTAAAATACAAATGCAAATCATACCCTCACCCATCCCTGTAATGGACTGAGACAAGAAAAGGCATTGCTATTTCTAGCTGAAAATACTATTTGCCTTTGCCTCTCCTGTCTTTCTACACATTGCGTCTGGCACATAATAAAAAATTATGAGACATACATAGAAGCAAGCAAAAAATAATACTACCACATACATAGAAGCAAGCAAAAAATAATACTACCACATTGTCAAAAAATAAGACCACTGACAGATCTATACTCAGAATTCAGAGATACTGCAGATGTTAGAGCTATCAGAGAGAGACTTTAAAATAACTGCAATAATTTATATTAAAACATCTAGTAAAACCCATAAACAACATAAAAATGGAAAATTTTAGCAGAGAAATGGAGAGTTATAAAAAGGAGACAAATAGAAATACTAGGGGGGAAAAAGCAGGATATCAGAAATAAATAATTCCCATGATGTTCTTATAGTAAGATAGGGTATAAATGAGCAAATAATTAGTAATCTTAAAGAAAACTTAATAGAAATTATCCAAACTGAAACATCAGGAGACATAAAACAAACAAAGCATCCAAAAATATCAAGTGTTGAAACATATGAGTCACTGAAAAACCAGAAAGAAAAGAGAGAGAAAACAGAGCCAAATATATATAATTAAGGATATAATGGATGAGAATTTCACCTATTGAAAGACAACAAACTGCAGATCCAAGCAGTTCAGAGGATCCCAAGCAGAATATACACATGCAAAATGAGAGAGAGAGAGAGAGAGAGAGAGAGAGAGAGAGAGAGAGAGAGAGAACCAACACACTGAGACAGATTGACAGCTTATAATAAAACTGCTGAAAATTAACAATAAAGAGAAAATATTGAAGGTATATAGAGATAAAGAAAATATTAAAAATAAGGCAACAAGCAATGTTAGCAGATGAAAACTATGCAAGCCAGAAGACAATAGTGTGACATCTTTAAAGCACTAGAAGGTAGAGGTTAAGGGGAGGGAGAGCAGCAAGAAAAAATTGTGAACTTGGATTTTTCTACTCAATAAAAAGTATCTTTATAAAAAGTACAGAGAAAAGAGATTTTTTTCCCACACACAAACAAAAGCTGAAATAATTTATTGCCAGATAACCTGCAGGACACATAAAAAAAGAAAATTAAATGATGTCTATGGCCATTCCTTTCTTAATAGGTCTGGTCTCATCTGATCTTGGAAACTAGGTAGGATTGGCCTGGCTGATACTTGAATGGGAGAAATACTTCAAGCAGATGAAATATAATATTAGATGAAAATTTGGTATTACACAAAGAAATAAAATACATTTAAAATGATAAAATAAAAAAATACAAAACATATTTTTTATTTTTAATTGTCCTAAAGAATCATTGAAAGCACATGAAAAGATGCTTGACATCATTAGTCACTGAGCCCGTGCTCAATAAAAAAACCACAGTGAAAGGCTGTTTCACAGCCACTAAGATGGCCATCAAAAAGGTAGATAATAACGAGTGTTGTGAGGATATAGGGAAATCAGAACCTTTATACAGAGGGTGGAAATGTAAAAGGGTGCATTCACTCTGGAAAACAGTCTAGCAGTCCCTCAAGTAATTAAACATAAAATTGTCATATGATCCAACAATTCCGTTCTTATGTAAATACCCAAAAGAAAAACACACACATATTTACATAAAATATTATACATAAATATTAATGACAACATTGTTCATTAATATCCAAAAGTTGGAATCAGTTTAAATATTCATCATCTGATAAATGGATAAACAAATGTGGTATGTCTATATGATAGGATATTACTCAGCAATAAAAACAAACGGAGCACTAATATATACTATAACAAAGGTACATTTTAAAAAACATATTCTTAGTGAAAGAAGCCAGTCACAAAAAGATCACATATTATGTAATTCCATCTATATCAATTTCCTTTAATATTATAGTCAAATCTGTAGTGGTATATTAGTACACTAAAAAAACCATTGAATTTAATACTTTAAATGGATGAATTATATGGTATATAAATTACATATCAATACAATTGTTAAAATTAAAAGAAAAAACTGACTAAGGCAAAAAAAAAGAGTAACACTATGCTATAAATTGTATAACATGGGAAGTAAAATGTATGATGATAATAGCACAAAGGTAGGGAAGAAGGAAATGGAAGTATACTATCATAAATAAATGGGAACTCCACAATTGAACAATACAATAACTGAAATGATTAATTCAGTAACAACAAATTAGGGACAGCGGAAGGAGATTCATGAATGGAAAGATATGTCATCATAAAATAATCAAAGTATGGAGATAAAAAAGATGGAAAACATGAGAAAGACCCTCTTCGTGTTTAATTGCAATAGAATTACGAAAAGGGAAGAGAGCAAAAACTGGGCAGAAGCAGTATTGGAAGAGATAATAGCTAAAAGTTTTCCAAAGATTCAAGGATCTTTATGAAGTCGAAGCAGATAATTACAAAGAAACCCATACCTGAGCACATCATACTAAGAAAAACTCCTGAAAACTGAAAGCCAAAAACAAAATTTAAAGACCAGAGAAAAAGGACTTATTTCCTACAAAGAAGCAACAAAATGCCTTAATGCTGATTTCTAAACAGAATCTGTGGAAGTAAGGTGACATAAGAATGCCACTTTTAAAATGTGGAAAGAAAATATCAGCTAACTTGGAATTCATATCCAATGACCATATTCAAATTTGCAAGTGAAACTAATACGATTTCTATCATACATAGAAACTGTTAATTGTTTTGCATGAAACTTAAACTGAAGACATTGTCTCCGATAGAAATAAGGTGAAGAAAAATAAAACAATAGTGGGAAGTTTTATGTGGCTGAAATATGTGTAGAATGTAGCTATGTAAATATATCGATAATAGCACAGCATGTTGGAGAGAAGTATATGGGGATAACAAATATTTTATTTTGAATAATACCTTTAACATACTTCACTTTTTAAAAATATATACATGATATTATACCCCAAATCTATAGAATACAATTTTTTTTCAAATGTAAGATAAGCATTTATCAAACTGACCTCAATATCAGTATAGAGATAATCTCAAAAAATTTCAAATGATTAAAATAATATAGTACCTTCTCTGATCTCATGGATTTAAGCTAGAAATCCATTTTCAAAAAACACTGGAAAGTAGATGTCTTGAAATTAATAATGTACTTCTGAAGAATCCCTGGGTCAAAGAAATACTTATAATGAAAAAGAGAATTTTTTGAATGATAATAAAAATATAATATGAATAAATTTTGGGATGCAGCTAAAACTATTCTTAAATTGATTTTTTTAAAGTCATAAATGCATCTATTAGAAAAAGGAGGCCAAAATTATTGATTGAAGTATTCATCTCAAAAATTCAGAAAAAAATATAAAATTAAACCCAAAGAAAATGGAATAAAAAATAATAAAGAACAGATACCAATGACAGAGAAAATATATAATAGAAAAATTATTAAACAAAATTCTTTATAAAGAGTAATAAAATTGAAAATCACTAATAGTACTGAACAAGACAAGGAGAGAAGCACACATTACCAATATAAAGAATTCAAAAGAGGACAGCACTACAGATCCCATAGGTAATTAAAAGAAAAAGCTATCAATCATTATATGCTAGTATATTTGATAAGAATGCTAAAATAGACACATTTCTTGAAAAATGCAGCTCATAAAAACTGACACTAGAAAAAAAGAATCTAAATAATTTTGTTTTGTCAACTAAATTTAATCTATTATTAAAAACCTACAGTAATGAAACTCCATGCCCTCATAAATTCACATGAATTATTTTAATCATTGAAGAGAGAAATAAAAAACATTCTCACAGAAACTATGATAAAATAGGACACTTTTCTCAACTAGTAGCATGAAGTCAGGTTAACTTTGATTTTAGAAACTTATCAAGGGCATTATAGGAAAGGAAAATTAGTAATTAAGAAAATGGCATAAGTAATTAAGACATATTAGCATACTCAGGAAAAAAAAATAGATAGCCCCCAAAAAGACCAATACTGACATTACTCTTCCTTTAAGTACTTTCTTCTCCCAAAATCCACTTCTATTGCCCCAGATTCCCACATTCTTCTCTTTCCTGGCTCATTTTCCCTTAGTATAGACTTTTTTTTTTTTTTTTTTTTTTTTTTTTTTTTTTAAGTTGTCTGTACATTGACCAGAACTCTCTACTACTATGATCTTTTGAAGGGAAAGAAGCAATCTGTTTATATATACAATAAATGCTGGTTGTCTTTATAATTTAACTCATACAAAGGAGGCTCTACAGAAACTTTCTAGATCAGTGGTCAGCAAACTCATTAGTCAACAGAGCCAAATATCAACAGTACAATTGAGAATTTTAAGCTTAAATTTCTTCTAACACCACTTCTTCAAAATAGACTCACCCTGGCCGTGGTATTTTGTGGAAGAGCCACACTCAAGGGGCCAAAAAGCCCCAGGTGGCTGGCGAGTTCTAGATGATATGTTTCATTTCTGGGAGATAAGGAGACTTTCTAGAGTAAAGCATGAAGTCAGTGGAAGAACCAAACCTACAGTCTAGGTAAGAAAAATTCTACATTACAAGTCAGGACATTCTAACGTCTTTGATTCTCTGTGGAAAATACAAAGAATACACTCTAATCCCATTTAAAACAGAACCCTTTCTCTCTGTGTATTTCTTGCCATATTGCGATCCTGGCTGGTCTCCTCAGAGCAGATTTCATTTATAGTCCGTCCTTCAGGGAAGAAATGGAATGGAGAGGGAGGCAGAGAAGGCAACAGCAGCAACTCTGAGCCTTCTGCCTCTATTGGGTTTAAACCTTCGCAGAGCAGACATCTTGACAAGCGCTCCTGGGAGGGCTGTTGGGATGGAAGGATGGAGAATAATGAGGCAGCACCACTGTAGGAGACAGACTGGAGGAGCAGCAGGAGACACTGGTGGTTGGCTGCAAGCTGAATGAAGATGAAGAAGTTCCACCTTGTGAGCCACAATCTGAGGTCTGAATTGATTGTCCCTTTGAGATCCTACCACTTATAAAGTTTTAGTTCTGCACAGGGTGTCATTGGAAGGGTCATAATCCTGCTTAGGAGGAGGGCATTAGCAGACACAGTCCCTTTTCTTCCCTGAGGTCAGGCTGTGTGGACAGGGGTAATTTGAGAGGGCTCTGAAAGCAATTAGGATCTTGAGAAACAAAAGCAGCCACCTTGATGGCCTGCTGACCCACCCTAGAAGTGCTGTCTTTATTGCATACTTGGCTAAATGAAGATTTATTTTGTGAATAAAGTTTCTTGTATTTTTACATCTTTAGAAACTGTTCCCTCTGGCATATGAACCATTGCACTCTGGGGTCATATATATCAGAGAAATATATGACCAGAGATATTGGTTTCATTAATATATGAAATATTAGTCCACCTTATCACAAGGCGATTTCAAAATTAAGTAAAGAATTCTATCTCTATCTCCATCTCTGTCTCTATCTCCATCTCTATCTCTATCTCCATCTCTGTCTCTATCTCCATCTCCATCTCCATCTCTATCTCTATCTCCATCTCTATCTCTATCTCCATCTCTATCTCCATCTCCATCTCCATCTCTATCTCTATCTCTATCTCTATCTCTATCTCTATCTCTATCTCTATCTCTATCTATCTCTATCTCTATCTATCTCTGTCTATCTCTATCTATCTCTATCTATCTCTATCTCCGTCTCTGTCTCTATCTCTATCTCTATCTCTATCTCCGTCTCTGTCTCTATCTCTATCTCTATCTCTATCTCTATCTCTATCTCTATCTCTATCTCCATCTCCATCTCCATCTCCATCTCCATCTCTATCTCTATCTCTATCTCTATCTCTATCTCTATCTCTATCTCCATCTCCATCTCCATCTCTATCTCTATCTCTATCTCTATCTCTATCTCCATCTCTATCTCCATCTCCATCTCCATCTCTATCTCTATCTCTATCTCTATCTCTATCTCTATCTCTATCTCTATCTCTATCTATCTCTATCTATCTCTATCTATCTCTACCGTTATCTCTATCTCTATCTCTATCTCTATCTCTATCTCTATCTCTATCTCCATCTCTATCTCTCTCTCTATCTCTATCTCTATCTCTATCTCTATCTCTATCTCTATCTCTATCTCTATCTATCTCTATCTATCTCTATCTCTATCTCTATCTCTATCTCTATCTCTATCTCTATCTCTATCTCTATCTATCTCTATCTATCTCTACCTTTATCTCTATCTAGTTTTCTCTTTATGGTTCTGTTATTACCTGGAGCTCTCTGGCAAAAATAAATTTACATCCAGTGGCTCTAAAATGAATTGCCAACAATCAGGAGCAATGGAGAAGAGCTGGAGCAGGTATCTCAGCACCAAGAGGTCCATTCTTGACAGATACTAGGGGCATTTCAACAGGAACAGAGAGAATTCCAGAGGTAATTCTGCTAGAGAAGATTAAGCTTAATCTTAAACTCCAAATCAACAGAGGTTGCTGCCTCAGAGAGCTGGGCAGGCTCCATTCACAGGAAATCTCTGGTGGGATAAGAGTTAACATCTGTTCCCTAAAAATCTCTTTTGGTCTCTGTATTGGACAGAATCATGTCAAGACAAGGTAGCCATGCAAAAGAGAAGCTTACTTCCCTCTCTCACCATTTCATAATGCCCTGTTGAGTCTGGGAAGAAAAAGTGGGGGTAGAATCTATGGTAAGAAAATTTCATCATGTCAAACTGTCTCAATCCCCCCCTTTTTAAAAAAAGCTGTTATGGAAAATGGAAGAAGTGTTTAAGCCCTTGGCCCATGTGTTTTAAAAAATAATTATAAAATAAGAGAAATATGCACTTCATGCATGAAGCATTTTAAGACACTGGAGTATGAATTTCACAAAAGCTATGTTTAGGTCAGAACACTGGCTGGCATTCATCCCTCACTGTAAACCTTGACTTTAGTGCCTGGATTCCTGGGGAGCCTGTGTCTGCTTTGGCAGCCTAACCAGCTTTCACAGTTCAGAGCCCGCTAGGATCACAATTTCACATTCTGGGAGAATGTGTCATTCAGGACACATTCCCATAGTCCAAAGCACGACCATGGTGAAAGTGGCCAAGGACGATGTTGAAGCTGAACCAGTTTCCTCTGTGGGCTCCTTTCTTTCTCCTTTTAAAAGAATTTCAGGAAAGATATGGAAGATTTTTTAGGAATCACTAGCTTTGAGGGGGAAAAGTGATCACTTATTTATTGAGGAAGCACAGAGTAGAACAGAATGACCCAGGGGACAAGTTTTAGGGCTTTATCTCTCATTCCATTGCTTATCAACAGTGTGGACTTGGGCAGAATGTAACCTATCTATGCCTCAAAACCTGTATGTATGATAAAATGGAGATTATAACAGAACTTAGCCTCATTACAACTATTGTATGTAAAGGAATGCATTGCTGCCAAGTATATACTGGATTGCTACATTAAAATCTTATGTGGGCAACTGCATTTTGTTTGTACTTTTAAAAATAAAATTGACCATATCTTTTCTGTTATATGTTAAAACAATTTGAAAAGTATAAAAAAGTAGGAGAAGAAAAAGCATTCTTGTTGAAACAGTAATGGAAGCCGAGGTTAAAATTTGGTATGTTTCCTTTTAGTCTTTTTCGGACACAGGGAAAAGAAAGAAAAATCATGTACATAGGTGTGAATTTACTACTAATACCAACCCAGAGGAAGGCACCTGTAAACACAAGTATAACGAGTGGCTCAAAAGTGGACCTGATCTCTCTTGTTGTCTAGAGTGGTCTCTGGTTATACTGTGGAGCACTCCTGATTCTCCAGCCAGACAGCAAGAGCCTGAGGGGAAGAGATTACAATTTATTCATTTTATAACCCTCTCACTTTACAAACATAGGTCGAGGCATATGGTATATCCTTCCAAAATAATAATAGAACAAGATGGAGAAAGTGTGAGGTTATTTATTATTGTTATGGAAGCATATTGAGAACTTTAGCTAAGGACGATCAAAACCTTGTTTGCTGAAATAGCTGATATTTCTAAGAAGTGGCAGTTACTGTTAATGAATTCTAAGAAGTACCCTAAGTCTTATGACTTACATTTTGAGGACAACCTTTGGTCCTATTAGGGGTAGTATTGAATCTTCAGAGCTGGTTTGCACAGAGGAGCAGAGATACTTGACTAGCCCAGACCAAAAATGGGTGCTTTTCAAGGGCCCAGCTTTGTGGGATGATGGAGGTAGGACACACCTACTCAGCGGGCCCCAGCAGGTGGGATGGTTGACATAATCTGATTGATCTCAGCCCCAATAGTTTGGCAGAACTGGCTCTCATACAGGAGCCAGAGTGTTTATATTAAAGTCCACTTCTTCATCCACTTCTGGGTGGTACACCTGCTCCTAAATACCCATGCCCATTGAGGTACTCCTGCCCAGCCCAGCATTGATTTTAAGAAACCAGCCTTTGTCTGCCATTTATGACTTAGCAGGAATATAATCACTGTGCTCCTCCCCCCACATGAATTATTTTTTTTTAAATTTAATAAAAATTTATTGTTCAGATTATTACAATTGTTCCTCTTTTTTCTCCCATAGCTCCCTTACACCAGGTTCCTATCCCACCCTCTGCCCTTACCTCCCCCTCATCCATAGGTGTACGCTTTTTGTCCAGTCTCTTCCTGTATCCTCCACTATCCTTTTCCTCCAAGAATTGTCAGTCCACTCCATTTCTATGCCCCTGCTTCTATTATATTCACCAGTCAATACTGTTTATCAGATTCCTTGGTTTTTAGATTCACTTGTTGATAGATATTTGTTGTTCATAATTTTTATCTTTATCTTTATCGTCTTCTTCCTTTTCTTAAGAAATACCTATCATTATTTCATATAATTCCGGTTTGGTGGTGATGAACTCCTTTAGCTTTTTCTTATCTGTGAAGCTCTTTATCTGACCTTCAATTCTGAATGATAGCTTTGCTGGGTAGAGTAATCTTGGTTGTAGGTTCTTGCTATTCATCACTTTGAGTATTTCTTGCCATTCCAGTCTGGCCTGCATAGTTTCTGTTGAGAAGTCAGCTGACAATTGCATGGGTGCTCCCTTGTAGGCAACTGTTTTTTTCTTGCTGCTTTTAATATTTTCTCTTTGTCTTTTGCTCTTGACATTTTAATTATGATGTGTCTTGGTGTGGTCCTCTTTGGATTCCTTTTGTTTGGGGTTCTGTGCACTTCCTGGACTTTTAAGTCTATTTCTTTCACTAGGTAGGGGAAGTTTTCTGTCACTATTTCTTCAAATAGGTTTTCAGTATCTTGCTCTCTATCTTCTTTTGGGACTCCCATAATTCTGATGTTGCTACATTTGAAGTTGTCCCAGAGGCTTCTTACAGTATCTTCAATTTTTTGGAATCTTTTTTCTTTTTGCCATACAGGTTGAGTGTTTTTTGCTTCTTTGTATTCCAAATATTTGACTTGGTTCTTGCAATTCTCTAGTCTGCTTTTAGGTCTCTGTATAATACTTTTTATTTCAGTCAGTGTATGGTTAATTTCTAGTTGATCCTTTCTCATATTCTCGAGGGTCTTGTTAAATTTATCAGCTTTTTCTAGGAAATTCTTGAAAAACCTTATAACCATGGTTTTGAATTCAATATCCAGTTGTTTACTTTCCTCCATTTTCTTTATTTGTGACCTGCCTCTTTGTCTCCACATTTTGGCTGCTTCCCTGAGTTGATGGAGTGGCTTTGTGTGCTAGGTGTCCTAGCAGGGTCCAGTGGCTCAGCCTCCCCAGTCACCTGAGATGGACAGTCTTGGTGTGCCCCTTTGTGGGCTGTATGTGCAGTCTTTTTGTAGTTAAGGCTAGATTGTTGTTAGTATCACTGGGGGGAGTGGACCTCCAGGCCAATTGGCTGTGAGGATCAGCTGTGTCTCCACTGGGAGAGCTTCTGTGCTCAGCTTGGATGGGGCAGAGTATCAGGGCTGAACAGACAGCCTTGGTTTCCATCAGCCCCGCCCTATGAGGCCCCTGTGTCTCAGTGTCCCGAGGCAATGGCTGCATGCACCTCTGAGAGAAGGCTGCCCTGAGTTTTGCCCACTGCCAGATAGTCTAGTTTCTACCCGAATGAGTCTGGGTATTCAAAGTCTCACCTAGAACTGGAGTTCAGTGCAGCCGGGAGATTTTGTTTCCCTCCCAAACGAGAAACCTAGCCAGGCACTTGCTGCCCACCCTCTCAGAGTCCTGCGAGTAAGCCAGCAGCATATTCAGCCATCTGCTCTTTCCATGCGTGTGGGTCTCTGCACCTATCCCCCACAGATCCTCTGAGTCTCACTGTACTTTTCTCTTTCCTTCTAGTTGTAGAATTTCCACTCAACCAGTTTTCCAGTGGTTCTGGATGACAGCCGCTCTGTCTTAAAGTTGCAGTTATGAAATTGTTGTGCTAGGCAGCAGTATAGATGTTTACCTATGCTGCTATCTTGGTTTCTCTTAGATTAATTCTTTAAGCTTAATCTGTCACTATAGAAAAGGTAGTTCACCCATGGCACCCAATAGGGAAGGAAATAATTAAAATATATATATATATATTTTATTGATTTTTCACAGAGAGAGAGAGGGATAGAGAGTTAGAAACATCGATGAGAGAGAAACATCGATCAGCTGCCTACTGGGGATGTGCCCACAATCAAGGTACATGCTCTTGATTGGAATTGAACCTGGGACATTTCAGTCCACAGGCCGACGCTCAATCAATTAAGCCAAACTGGTTTCGGCAGGAAGGAAAGAATTTGAGGAACATTAGACTCACCCCAGGTCCTGGATTTGTACTATAAATTTGGTCACTTCATTATGCTTACCCTTGCTCTTACTTACCTCAGTGCTTGTAGAATCCTCTTCCTAACAAACCGTACTTCAGTATTTTTTCTTTCTTAGGTCCATAAAGTTACAAATATTTTCTCATTGGATTTTCACAATGATGACTAGTGCAACTGGTTGAGAAGAGATTAATATTATGTCCATTGTGCAAACACTGATTTTCTCATCAGCTCTTCATAATAACTATTATGGTTTGTAGGGAAGAGACTAAAATGATGTCCATTTCACAGATGAAAGTATAAAGAAAAACTGACAAAGGAAAGGTACATAGGGTTTAGTGGCAGAGCCAGCAGCAGCATCCTGGTCCCCTGACTTGGGCCCAGAATATTTTCCTCACCAGAACATCCTGTGGTGAGGCAGTGTCTGAAGTCAGGACTGATAACTCTGTCTTCCTTGCCATTTATTCAAGTAAGGACAAGGTTTTGGTGGAAGAGGTATCCTAAATCTTCTGCCCACAGGAGGTGTGGTGTCGGCCAGGTAGCCAAGACTAATTGCCTCTGCCATCACCAGCATCTGAAGCAGTCTAGGAATTCTTCCTAGAGCTATTGGACATATTTTCCTAGAACTTCAGAGAAATAAGGCTTTGCATTTGTAATATAACTCTCTCCTTAGTAATTCCAAGTCAAAATTGACATTGTTATAGTATATATGTAGTGTTTGTTTACTTTTTATTTTCTGTGGTCTCCAGGATATAAGTGTTACTAATACTTGCTGAGAGTGATGGGCTGTTGAGAAAGTAGATAAGGTGGTCTATGCTGATATGGGGCAGCTTATATGCATCCTAATTTGTCAACTCTGATACTGATGGAGTAACAAGACCCACTGCACTTTGTCTCCACTGGAAATTAGAAAATCACCTTTTGCCATTTAATAAACATCAAAATTATCCTAAAATATATGAAATATCTATTCAGTGAAACACACAGTTGTTTCTCATGAGGGGGCTGGTCACATGAAACAGTTATCCCATTCAATAAAAACAATTCATACAGATAAGGCTTATTGAGTGTTTAACTATGTGCTTCAATGATTTACGTGTGTGTATTAGTCAACATAGTCAGGGATATGCTACTGTGAGAAAATTACCTTGTATATCAGTTATTTATTCTGTCATAATAAATTACTACAAATTTAATGGCTTAAAACAGCACAAATGTATTATCTTTCAGTTTTTGTAGTTCAGAAGTGTGATATGGTTATCACCAGTCTAAAATTGAGGTGTCATCAGATCTGTGACCATTTGGGGAGGCTTGAAGGCAGAGTTTCCTTACCTTTTTATATTATTGGTAAAATTGAGTTCCTTATGGTTGTAGGTCCCAGGTTCCATTTTTGCAGCTGACTGCATTCCTTGGCTCATGGCCTCTTGTCTTCATCTTTAAACCACCATTGCTTTGTTGCATCCTTCTCATATTGCATCTCTCTGACCTGCCTGGGAAAAGTTCTCTGGTTTTCATGGCTCATGTGATTAGGCTGGACCCTATCAGTAACCCAGGATAGTCTCCCCATCTCAAAGTTCATATCCTTAATCACATCTGTAAAATTCCTTTTGTCCTGTCAAAAAATATATTCACAGGGTTCAGGGGCTTAGGGTGTGGTCATTTTTGGCCTGCCTACCCTAACCTGAAATCTCAGTGGTGTACACAATAAAAGTTTGTTTCTTGTTCATGCAAAGTCTAGTGAGTATAATGCAGCTTCCCTCTATTTTGTATTGCTACCACTTAGGACATGTGACATTTAAATCAAATGCTGCTGCTAAAGCCAGTAAAATGCAGACTATTGGATTAATAGTATGACCTTATTGTTAATAACATGGCTTTGTTGGTGGAGAGAGAGGATGAAAGCTGTTTGGGATAGAATCAAGAGACAAAATGAGGAGAATAATTAAAGATAAAGTGTAGACAAGTAATATTTTCATTTTACAAATTAAAACAACTGAGGTAAGGACTGTTTGTGTAGAGCCAGAAGTGGTTCTCAGAAATACCAAAGAGTTGATAACATTTGTCTGTGGACTGACCACATCACCAGGGTAAGAATTTTAGCTGTCACTCAAAATCCCTGGGTCTAGACTCAGGCCAGACATCTATTTCTCTGAATATTTACTTTGCTAGATGCCCTTGGTATCAACCAGAGATAATATATTTAAAGTGAGATATTATGTATATAAATATATTTATATGTACATGTATTATTATCAAATATTTGTGAAATTGACTTGAGGTAATCAAACAAAAATGCAGTATAATAAGGGCTTTAATAGAAGTTTAAACCAGGACTACTTACACCCGAGAATAAAATAATCTTTGTTAAAGTAGTCCTCCATTATATGCTCTATGTTCAACTAATTTTCCACTGTAGGAAGATCTGTCCTCTGTAAATGTGAGGACAATGGATATAGTAGCACACTAGTACTAGGTTTGGAACCCACTACTCTTAGGCTTAAAACTCTATTTTGTCACTTATAGCCCAGTGACCATGGTAAACTTAATTAACTTACTGCAGTTTCAACTTTGCTATATGTAAAATGAATATGATAAGATCCTCATCTGTAAGAGAGATACAATTAGATTTTATGTAAAAGCACCTGAAATAATACTAAATGAATATGAGTCATCATTATTATAATACTAGAGGCCCAGTGCATGAAATTCGTGCACTGGAGGGGGGTGTCCCTCACCCCAGCCTGCACCCTCTCCAATATGGGACCCCTTGAGGGATGTCCAACTGCCCCTTTAGGTCTGACTCCCAACCACTGGCCTGCCTCTGCCTGATTGCCCCTAATCACTTCTGCCTGCCAGCCTGATCACCCCTAACCACTCCAGTGCTAGCCTGATCAATACCTAACTGTTCCAGCCCGATTGCCCCTAACTGCCCTCCCTGCCGGCCTAGTCACCCCTAACTGTCCTTCCCTGAATGCCTGGTCACCCCCAACTATCCTCCTCTGCTGGCCCAGTTGCCCCTAATTTCCTTCTCCTGTAGGCCTGCCCCCCCCCCCAACTGCCCTTCCTTGCTGAGCTGGTCACCCCAAACTGCCCACAACTCCCCTCCCCTGCCAGTTATCTTGTGGTGGCCATCTTGTGTTCACATGGGGGTAGCCATCTTTGACCACATGGGGGTGGCCATCTTGTGTCTTGGAGTGATGGTCAATTTGCATATTACTCTTTTATTAGATAGGATTTAAATGGATGTGAAGACAATGTGGGGGTAGATATCAAAGGGTGGAATACTCAGAGAAGATAATATAGGAAAGCCTTTCAGTCAGGTTTTTAAAGGATGGTCTATAAGGCTTCTTATCAAGATGACAGGGCAGATATATGTGCTAATGGCATTGTCCCATGACCACATCAAAATTATAAATAATTCAGAATTGCCTGATCCAGCCAAACAGAAATATACTGGGGCAGCAGCTCAAAAGATACCATGACATCAATGTGAGGGCTGGAGGGGCAATTTTCTCCCACAAAGAAGTGCTGGCAGGGGCCATTGTTCCTTTTCTGAACCCTTCCCCCATAGAACTGACATGCAGGAGCCGTATCTGAGTCTCCATCAGCCTGGCTAACATTGTTGGCTAGCCCTGGTGATTTCCTGAGACTCCACCTCACCCAACTTTTGGGCCCACTCAAGCTGATTCCAGTGGTTTTTCTATACCAAAAGCCTGTCTTAGCTCATGCTTCACATTTTTCTAAAATCTATCAACCAGACAGCATCTGGTGTTGGCAAGCCCCATACCTCTCACTGAGTCCATGACTAGTGGCAGCTGGCCTTCGTTCACAGATGGCATCTCCTGGGCACCTCCAACCCCAGTACAAGTAGCAACTATCTACAAATCACTTTGTAGCTCATCCTGGGTGGCCCCAGTTTGAACACAGGCAGCAGCTGACCTTGGCCTACACCTCCCAGGAGGCTCTAGAGCCAGCATATTCAATGGACAGATTCAGACCACATCAAAGCATAATCCAACCACCTCCACCAGTGACACACTCAAGGGGAAGCATCAGAGCCCTGCTCCAGTGATGGGCTCCTGCACAGCTGATCCTTCACAGTAATCACAGCCAATCCTTTCAGCCAATCAACCTGAGGGTAAATTCCTCTCGTTGATGTGCCAACAGCAATCAAAGCTCAACTATAAAAGGAGGGTGTACATAGCCCACAGGGGGTGGGGGGCAGCTCAGGTGAATAAGGAGGCTGTGCCACTGGACCCTACAGACCACCTACTACAATCAAACCATTCTACTAAGCCTGAAAGATGCAGGACTTCTCCCTAATACATAGAAACAGACACAAAGAGGCTGCAAAAATGAGGAGACAAAGAAACATGTCCCAAATGAAAGAACAGAACTTAACTCCAAAAATATATATTTTTTTAAATGAAGACAAGCAATCCAATAGATGCAGAGTTCAAAATACTGGTTGTAAGGATTTCCAGTGGATTTAAAGGAATAGTACTTGAACTAGAGAGAACTTCAGCAGCCTAAAAAAGGACATAAAACCATAAAAAAGAATCAGTCAGAAATGAAAAATACACTAACTGAAACAAAGTATACTTTACAGGAATCAATAGTAGGATAGATGAATTTAAGAATCAAAACAACTATTTAAAATATAAGGAAGCAAAAAATAGCCATCCAGAAAAGTAAAAACAAAAAAAAAGAATATGAAAACAAATGAACATTGTGTAGGAAATCTTTGGGACAACTTCAAGTATTCCAACATTTGCATCATTGGGTGCCAGAAAGAGTAGAGAGAGAGAGCAATAAATTGAAAACCTATTTGAAAAAATAATGACAAAAATTTCCCTAACCTGATGAAGAAAATCAACATACAAGTCCAGGAAGATCAGAGAATCCCAAACAAGATAAACTCAAAGAGACCCATATCAAGACAAATCATAATTAAGATGCCAAAGGTTAAAGAGAATCTTAAAAGCAGCAAGAGAAAATCAGTTCAGTGAATTCTCAAACTTAATTTGTTCCAGTAGGCTGTTTAAAAATCAAATCTTTTTTCCCCATTAGAAATAATGTAAATTGAATTAATTTATTCCAGACCCCCAAAGGATTCCCTGTTTTAACCTTTTTAATATACAATACATGTATAATGTACTGTTTAATCTATAAACAAGCATCTAAAAATAAAAAGGAATTAAATATAAATGAAAAATTTAAAAAGGAAATAAATGTACAGTAAAAAAAAATTAATAATAATAAGCAGCACCAAAAGCAAAAATACAAGAAAATATTCACAACACAATTTCCTGAGATGTTAACATGAAGTTTGGCAGTTAACTGATTCATACTAGTGCATTCTCTCATTTGTTTATTGCCTGAGAGATGCAGGACTGGTCATAGAGATATCAGCATGAGATGGTTGTCAAGGTGAGAAGTGAATTGTTCAAGATGGGAGACATTCAAGAACTGAGGTTTGACTGCAGTTACCTACAAGGGAACTCCCCTAGGACTGTCAGCTGATTTCTCAACAGAAACTTTACAGGCCAGAAGGGAGTGCCAAGAAATATTTGAAATATTTGAAATGAAAAGCTGTCATTTAGAACAGAAGGACAAATAAAGAGCTTCCAAGATGAGAAAAAGCTAAAGGAGTTCCTTACCACCAAACCAGTACTACATGAAACGTTAAAGAGTCTTCTTTAAGAAGAAAAAAAAAGATAAAAATATGAACAATAAAACAGAATATATATATATATATATATATATATATATATATATATATATATATCAACAATTGAATCTAAAAAATAAAATCAATGAATAAGCAGAACAGAAACAGACTCATAGATACATAGAACATTTTGACAGTTGCCAGGTTGGGGAGATGGGTAAAAAAGGTGGAGAAGTTAAGAAGCACAAATTGATAGTTACAAAATAATCATGTGGCTGTCAAGTACAGCATGGGGAATATAGTCAATACTATTTTAGTAACTATCATTTCAGATGAGTACTAAATCTATTGGGATGGTCACTTATTAAGTTATATAATATCTAATCACCAGGGTTATATAACTTCTAATCACCTGAAACAAATATAATAATGCATATCAACTGAAATTATATAATATATATTGATATATTTTTTAAAAAAGGATGGTCTGGTGGGATGTGGGTTTGCAGATAGAAGGTCTATTTTAAGTATATTTTGGGTGTAAATGACAAAGAGGAGGGTCTGACTTAAGGCAGTGGTTATGGAAGTGGTTAGGATAGGATAGTTTTGAGATTTCTTTAGGAGGTAGAATCAGAGGACTTGGTGGTGAAGAAGAAAAAAATTAAGGCTAACTTCCAGGACTCAAGTCTGGGAGACTGGATAGTGTCATCAGTTAAGAGGTGTTTTATGAAAGAAAAAGCTGAGCTCAGTATGGCCCTATTTTTTTCCAGGTGCTATGGAACCCACAGATACAAATGACTCTGCTCATTGGGTGTGTAACTCTGGGCTTCTGTTCTGTTCTTCCCCCCACTGCCCCCCCCCCCTTTTTTTTTTTTTAAGATTTTGGTAATTTCTACAAAAGAGTTAGTAGTGGAAGCCATGTGTGTAAGCTATATTACCCAATATAGAACAGGGGTTCTTGGTTTTCACATTATTGGCATTTTTTGTGGAACATGTTTTTTGTTGCTTGCTTCAGGGGACTTTCCTATGCATTGTAGGATGGTTGGAAGTATCCCTGGCTACTATCCAGTGCCATTAGCAACCCTCCTATCCAGTTGTGACTATCAAAAATATTTCCAGAGACTGCAGAATGCCCCTGAGGGAAACAATTGCCCCTGGTTGAGAAGACTGGTTAGAATAAAGGCCAAAGTCCAAAGGACTGAACCCAAAAGTCCACCAGTACTTGAAAGAAAGGCAGAGGGAGAGGGGTTAGTATAAACAATTAAGAAAATAGAGTTCCAAGAAAAACATGTTTGGAAAAGTCAACCTTTCTAGAAAAGTTACATATAATATGAACAGCAAAAAAGAAGATTTTTGAGTTTGGTTAAAAGGAGGTCCTGGGTGGCCTTATTCCCAGGACTGGTGGGGACAGGAGCCTGGTGGCGGGGGACACATGTATGCATGGGAGTAGAGTTAGTGAAAGTAACCTCAACTTTTAATAAACTTGAGTAAGAAATAGGAGTGAGGAGAACAGCAATTAAAGGAAGGAGGGGAGTATCAAGGGAGTGTCTTCTAAAGAATGAAACTTCTTGTGTGGAGTTAGATGGTGAGTTTCTTGTAGTCAATGACGATCTGTTTCTTTGAAATATCAAGCTTGGTTTATAGAAAAGGCTCAATAAATATATATTTTTGGTTGAATCAGGGACTTATTTTGTTGTTTCTTGAACTGTGGATATTTTAAAAACAACCTCAGGAAGAAAGTGATGTTTAATAACACAAAGGGATGAATCACAATGGCAGAATTTCAGACATGAGTCAGAGATATTTTGGGTATAGACTTGCCCTGTGTCTCCTAACCATACCACCTAGTTACCTCACATTTCCCACATGAACCAACTGTTCCCTTTTTTTGCTGCCATTCAGACTTTGTTCCCTAACTCAAGCCATGGGTAATTACTTCACACTTAATTGAAGGTGACAAATGGCTACTAAATTGGGTAGATAAGGAGAACAAATTTGGTGTCCTTGTCTTTCCTGGACTCTTCAGGCTGGGAGAGCTCAGCATGTTCCCCTGGATTGAATTGCACAAAATTGTACAGTCAGTCTTAAGGATGTCTGCATAAGCTAATGAGATGCAAAGAGTGACACATTAAAAAAAAAGAAAAGAAAAAGAGCCTAAATCAAAAACCTCATAATTTATAATGTTGTCCTAAGGGCGGCAGCAGAGTACACAAAAGGAGGGGGGGACTCAGCTAACTGTGACTTTTGAGTGATGAGTTGTTGGTTTATCTATAGTTTATGAACATAATTTCAGCTTAAAAAGATGAATGACAAAGAAGTTGTGAGAAAAAATATCTTTTATTTGAAGATGTAGAATTGTAATTTTATAAAGCCACAAACAAAGGCAAAGTTTATTTTCACTTGGTTTTAACCATAGCTCAATTCTTCTTCCCCCATAAGAACAGGTAACCAGAAATGGATTTTTTTTTTTAATTTCGTGAACAGTATCATTTGCACCAGCAAATATTCCAGATCATAGCCTTTGAGAAGATAGGACTTACTCATGGCACTTCTTTATGTCACTTAGCCCAAGGCTTGCTACCTAGCAGTAGTTTAGTTAATTTCTCTTAGGCTAAAACAAAGTGGTTTCTTTCATTGAGGTGATGTAAAGTAGAATCTTGGACGTTTAATTTGATCTTAAATAAAAACTTAGAAAATTCAAGCTAGCATCAGGTGATACCAATGGCCTTGAAGAAAACAGCTCAAAGGTAAGCCTCAACCTTTGATGCATTGCTCAACAGCAGCTTAATCAGGACGTCTTTCTTGAGGCCCACGTGATGAGAAGAGACATGCTAATTGAAATGTACTTTCCCCAGTGAACCACTTAACAATTTATATAAATATCAAAGCCTGGGGCTTTACTGTCAGTCTTTGTTTTGGAATGAGAAATTTATAAAAAGCATATGTTTCCAACTGTCATTGACAGACTGCTCTGAAAATACGGCCACTGAATCACATCCGACTTCTCTTTCTGCAGACACTGAACTAGTCAGGGTCCATTTCTCTGTTACTAACATCTCCTTTCAGAAGGATCTCCTCCACACCGGGGTTTCATTACTAAATTCTGGGAGCTGTTGATCATAGAGGTGGTGTTGAGGGAAAGAAGGGCCAGGGAGAAAGAGCTAACACATTTGAAATTCTAATTCTCACAGAGGAGAAAAGGGAAGCAATTATGCTGCTGGCTTGGTGACCCTAATGAAGGAGAGCGTCTTCCCTGGTAGCCTTTTGTCCCATTCACAGGCAAAGTCCTGTGACTGCAGGTGAAGTCCTTCCTGAATCTGGAGCCCTTCCTGTTTGCGCTGGAAGAGGGACAGTCAGACTGCAATCATGTCTGGCTTGCAGGAGAATGAGGGAGCGGGGCTGAAAGTGTGAAATCCTCCAATCACTGGATCATTGTGCCAGACAGAGCCTCTTTTGTCTTCTTAAGCTATCTGACTTTCCCATAGGGTTTCTTTCCCCAAACATGCCTCAAATGGTGTTACTTAATGAAAAATGTCACTCAGGACGAGGTAGCTTTCACCAGCCACCGTCCATGGTGGACATTCTAGTAATTCTAGTCATATGGGAGAGCAGGACAGGCTTAGATGGCTTGGGAAAATGAATCCTGAGAGTGGCACCCAGAGAACGGCTGGCTGGTGGGGCAGAGGGAATGGGTCATATGTCAGCGTGTGTCCTCACAAGCCTCTCCAATCCATCTCAGAAATGCCACAGACCCTGAAACCCATGCAGTTGTTTTGCTTCCAGTCCACATATAAATCTTTTAATTGCATGTCCTAAGCCTTCAGACATTTATGTGGAATTGTTGGGGGGGCAGAAAGGAAGGGAGGAAGGAGGAAAAACTTCTGATGGCAGCCAAGCGATCTGCATTTCATTTCGATTTAGAGTTTTGCTCTACATTTTTTCCCAAGGTTTCCTGGATTTCAATAATACATCTTTCATCACCAGATCACCAAAAACTGGCTGTGCTGAGCTGTCCCTGGGGCTTTGGAGTGGATATCAGGGATTACTTTATAACTGGGAACTTATGAATTGTATTGGGTTTACAAATGACTTGTTTTTCTCAGTTTAATGGTCAAACCATAAAACTGATAACTTATTCTTGGAAGGGTATGGGTATGATATGTTAATGGGTCCTTGAGAATAGGTTTAAAAAACAAACACACGCTCACGCACACACACTCTCAGTTTTAAATAAGACATTAGCTGAGTAAATGAGCTCTGACTGCCACAAATTGCAGGCTTTAAAATGTCCATTTTAATGTGTTCTTATGTCTCTCTCCCCTTGACCCTCCTATCCCAACTATTCTAAGAGCTGTAGGCCTCAACTTTTTTTTTTTTTTAAACCTTTTGGCAGCTGTCATTTGACCCTGCAACTCAAGGTAGGCTCCGTGCTGCCAGTGGACTTCTAGCAGGACCCAGTGGTGGAGAGGCTCCAAGCCCAGGGTTTGTTGATCTGCATCGCGAAGTCACTGAGCTGGTGTGGGTGCTGGGGGAGGCTGGGTGGCGGAGGACAAGCGAGGTAGTGCCTTTCTGAGGACATCTGGTTTATTTCATAGCAGTCTACTGGCTGTAGCAGGGCAGGGGTAGCAAGCAGGAGGGGTCGATAGGTGTGGGGTTTCTACAAAAGATATGTTTGGATTTCCATTTTATAGGGATGAAAGAAACTGTGTTTGCCAAATTGCAAACCCATTGAAATATCCTGGGCTGCGAGCGGAGTTCAGCTGCGGCCTTTGGGGTGGAGGGAGATTTATGGCTGAAGGAAAAGCCCAGGTCCACACAGCTAGGGAGGTGGGAACTGAGGAGGCGGAACAAGAAAATGAAAGAAAGACGGGAATTTTCCTGACTCTTCGAAAACTTTCTCAGTATAGCATTGTGACGGGTTAGGTGTAAAGGAATCAGAAACATATGGATTAAACTTCCCTTCAAGTGGGGAAAATAGTGGGAAACAATCGTTGAAAACTATCCCAGCTGACTGACAGGTGAAAGGTCTTCCTATGATGGGAACTTACACTGAAAGCTGATCTTGAACTGCTTTAGTTATTCCCAAGATGATGTGTTGGGGATTCGCTTCCCATCCCTTCCTGCAGCCTCCACCTCCACCGCCATGTCTTCCCTGTGAGGTCTTTTTTATGGTCATTTGGCTGCCATTGCGGTAACCTTTTTAGTTTCAATGAATTTTCAGCACACTGATTTTAATGGTAATTTTTTTCCAAAGAGATAGATGAGAACTGTGTAATGTTCAAAGCTAAGCATCATCTTTTCTTAGGTTTACTGTTTCAAGCTCTGCCATAGGCATCCTGTGCATGGCGATTTTAGTTAATTCGAAACATTTAGAAATCTCATATGGAGAGTTTTCAGTTCTGTGACATGTGTCTGAGTCATTGTAGTGGGATTGTGGGTGAGGTGCCTCTAGGGAGAGTGCAGGTGGGGAAGGAGAGAAGCTTGCCGAGGTCTTCTGCAGATCATCTCAATGTGAGCAAAGTGTGGCTGCTGGTTCCACTTCCACCATGAAAACAATCACGTTTCTGGAGCGCCGACTGTGCTCTGGGTGCTGGGCTGTTTCCAGTTGTGTCCCCTCATTTGGCCCCAAGAGTAACCTGTGCAGGGAGGGTGTATGATGCCCATTTTGCAGATGGGAACCAGAAGCCCAGAGATGAGTCACCTGGTTATGTTTACCAGGGCAGCAGTACACAGGAGGACTAGGGGAGGCAAATGAGATGCCCAGCTTCTCAGGTGCAAAATTTAAGAGAGCGTTCTCAAATTATCCAGATAAGTTATATTTAAATATAAGATTGTAAAATATGAAAAGTAATGCAAAATAACTCGTGGTGATCACATTATAAAAACTGTACATAAAGATAGAACCTGCTCTGCACGTGCACAATCCCCCTCCCAACTTGCCCCAGGTGCTCACAGGCATGTAGATGTGAGCTGTGGGACCCCAAATCCACTCCCACCCAGTGCCTCCACTGCCCACCAGCCCAGCGTCCCTGATGCACACCTTGGAAACAAAGGCAGGAGCCCGAGAGGGTTGAAGCAGACAAGAGGTGAAGGAGGAGAGGAAAACTGCTGTGGGGTGAAGGGATGGACAGGAAAGTAATGAGGTTCCGAGGGGCCAGGACAAGAGCCAGAAATCAAAAAATCTCCACCGTTTTGGAATAAACTAAAAAGGTAAGAAATGTAACTGGGAGGCTGCAGAAATTGTTGTGGTGGTTGTTCCCAACTTTTCACCTCACTGGAGGCCAGGGAGACAGCCGAGGTGGGATGGGGACAGGGCCACCTGTATGTGGCCCGAAGGAGCTGTGGGCTCCTGGGCCAGCGGGGGTTTAAAGTTGGGATGATGCTGAAGCAATGAGGGGTGGGGGTCAAGAAGGGAATAACAGGGGAAACCGTGTGGCTGGCACAGAGGAGCCTCCACCCCGCCTTGTAGAAAGTAGTCCCAGAGAGTGTCACACCTGAACAACTCACCCCTCTCAACAAGCTGGGGCGGTGGCTTTTGTTGTTACTGTTAGTCTTCTCTCTAGAGGTGAGGGAACCGAGGCAGTGAAAATCCAGTCACTTGCTCAAACTTACACAGTTACTAAATGGCAGAGACAGGATTTGAGCTCCAGCAGTCAGATCCACTGCCCTGAGTGCCAGGTGAGGCTGGAGAAGTCAGGAAGAATCCAGAAGGCCAAGGTGCAGTATTTTAAACTCTAAATCCTGCCTGGGCTATCCCGGGAAATCTAAAGGCTGTGGGAAATATCCTTTTCCCTCCTCCTCTCCCCACCCTCCCACCACACACACCCAGGAGTCGAGGCTGGGGATGCAGACTTTAGTGATACCCTGCTTTTCCACCAAGAAGAAAAGGCTCTGGCGACAGGGACACCAGACTTGAGTCCACTTACACTCTGTGAGCTTCACTTTTCTCATCCGTAGAATTAGGATAGCTCTCTGCCTAGAGCTGTTGTGAGGACGAACTAAGAAAATACGCTTGAAGGCAGCACATTTCATAATCTGAGTTGCTCCAGTATTTAATATCACTATAAGCTGACTAATCATCATTGTAAATATCATGCCTAGAAATATTACACACAAAAAATAATAGTAATAATAGCTCATGCTTATTGTGTGTTGAACAGGTTGTAGGAAGTGTATCTACTCCTTTTATCATCAGCTTCTGGGCTATACTCATTTTACTGATAAATTAGTCTGAGCCCTGGTGTTTTCAGAACTTGTTGACCACTGTGGGTTTTGTACACCCATGATTCATTGTGAGATTTATGAGACATTTATATATATATATATATATATATATATATATATATATATGGATGAATATATATGTATATATTTCCAATTGATTTCAGAGAGGAAGGAAGAGGGAGAAAAAGATAGAAACATCAATGATAAGAGAGAATCACTGATCGGCTGCCTCCTGCACCCCTCCTGACTAGGGATCAAGGCCATAATGGGGGCATATGCCCCTGACTGGAACAGAACCTAGGACCTTTCAATCCACAGGCCAAAGCTGCATCCACTGAGCCAAGCCAGCTGGCTTCTCTTCAGATCACATACATCTTTCACCTTTGAGGAGGCATTTTGTAGCAGAATGAACTCAATATCTGCCCATCCTCAGAGTTCAGAGCAGCCCTTGTTCCCTCTGTGGAGCCCCCTGTGACCAGCTTCACTTGCCACAGCCCCCACTTATCCCCTCTTATCTGATTGTTGTAACTCAGCTGGCCAGGGCCAGGTATGGTTGTCATTGCTCTGTATTTTCTTCCTGCTCTTTCCTGCCTGTTGGCCCATCCTGGAATAGACACTCTGTCTCATATTACCTTGTCTTCATCAAGTGAGCCCTTGGTGGATGAATATGTGGCATATCAGAGAACATTTTATGACTACTAGATCTATTCATAGATCACTTCATCTAGCTTAAATAAAATGTTTGTGATTTCCATTCTCAAGAGCCATCTCTGCCAGTGGAGCTAACAGTCCTGTTCTATTTATCGGTGGTTTCATGTCCCTCTGCCAGAAAAATTATTACCATCCTCTAGGATCCTAGCATGCTTGTCTGGGTAACAGCACATTTGAGCGTTTGTCTTTCTAAACTTTATTCCAGGAAGAACCCTAGAGCCTGTGCTGGGGAGGATTGCAGGGAGAATGCCAGAGCCTTCAGTTCCCATCTCTTGGCCCAGTGATAGGAAGTGAAAATAGCTCCTGGAGTCTTGGCGATGTCAGCATGCTGAGTGCTTGACAGGTAACGAAAGAGGATTGTTCCTACACATTATTTTCATGGGCTCATTGGCTCAACTCGTGGATTAACAGAAATAAAAATCCTGTTTGGAAGTATAGCTTCACACTTCCAGGTAGACCTTGCACCAAGAGCACAGTCTGGGCAAGCTGTGCCTGCAGGGTGAGAGTGAGCATGAGGTGGGAGCTATTGACTTTATACGATATCTCCTTGGGTAGCAGATGTCTATGAGGGATGAAAGGTAAGTGCCATATATGTCCCCATTTCCCATCCTCTTATCTGTGACAGATATCACTAATCAATTATATTCATGTTTCCCACCTTGCCTGGCTCATCTCAGAATTCTCAATGCACTGCTCGAGGCAGTCACCTCCAATCTGATGGAGTTGGAATGAGGAATGAAAGTTATTTGCCAACAATGTTCTTGTCATAGACAAGATCATGTTAGTTCAGTATTATTTGACAGATAAAATGAGTCAATTTTTAAATGATGAAAAGCACTATCTATATACTATATGATTCACTTTAGGAATGTTACCTAATTTTTTGAATTTTGGTTTACTCATCTTTGAAGTGGAGAAATGACTAATCTTGCAGGACTACTGGAGTGATTGATGAGATTATGTATTTAAAGTGCCTAGTGGAGTACAGGGGACATTCAGTAAATTGTGTCTCCTACTACAACTGTTTATGAGCCCTAACAGGCTTGAGAATGCATTTGGTTATGGCTCTGCAGTGAGTCAGAGTCAAGCTTACACCTGTCCCTATTTGGGTCTGACTCTCAAATGGCTAGGAAACTTCATCTGCTTCCTTCCTCAACCTTCTCCTAATTTTTATAAATACTTATATAATAATATGACTTGGCAGATTCTCTCATCATGGTTTTCCTTCAAGTGGTCATTTGTGTTGGTACTGATGCAGAGATTTGAGTTTAATGTAGTGACACCAATCATTTGCATAAAATTGAAGACAATCAAGAAACTAGAATGCTAATGCCTGCCATTGCCACCATGCTAAGGCCTTGAAATTGGTCACCTACTCCTACCCCATTTCAATGCATTCTTCACACAATTCCCACATTTTTTAACTTGCATATCTGACAATGTTATTCTCCTTCTTAGAGATTTATAATGACTGCTGTACCAGTCAGTGTCCTGACAGGAAAAAGATGGCTCATGGAAATGGTAAACAGGGAGTTATATGGGGGTTATTTACAAAAGTTGGGGTCGGGGTAAGGAAAATCAGCAAGGGATGGTGGAGCACCTACAATTTAGCAATAGTGGAGCCATCACCACCTGTAGGTTGAAGGGCCAAAGGGAAGGAGTGGCTGTAACTCAGGCATTGTCAATAGGGGTGACATTGTTCCCAAGGGGGAGAAAATTGGTTCAAGATGGGGTGTGAAAAAAATTCTCTTTTTATATAGAGAGTACAGATCTACATAAAGTATCAATACATCAGCCCATAAACAGATTCACTAGTAAGTGGTTGGGAAAATAAAACGCTTTAAGATATTTCTTAGCAGGGGTGATGGTGAACAAAGGTTGAGAAACACTGCCATGGTTGAAGGTTTGTGCTACCTAACAAAATCTATGCCTGTGTGTAGGAGAATATGGTAGCCACAACCTGCACGGAAGAAGCAGAAAGCTGTACCTCGACCTCATTCCTTACCGGTCCTCTGATAATCTGCACCTGCTCTCCACGGGCTGAGGCCACTTGGAAGCCAGAGCATGATGGAGCTTATTGACATAGACCATCCAGTTCAGCCTTTGGGGCCTGGGGAAGGAAGGGGAAGGTAGAGAGAGGATTTAGAGAGGCAGATGGAGAATAACCAAGGGCACCCCCCAGAGCTTTTAGGATAAAGGGCCAAACATTGATTTTGACTCATGAAGGTCTACACAGCTGGGCTCCTGCTATGCTGTCCTCTCATCTGAGCCCACCATCTCATCCTTTCACCTGAGCCACCATCTCATCCTTTTGGTTTCCAAATGTTGAGTTAGTTCCTGACTCAGAGGCTTTGTCTTGAACATGCTGTTCCTTGTTTCTTTCCCTCTCAGCATGTACATCTCTTTCTCGGGGAGCTGCCCTGACCGTGTGGCAGAGATTCAGTCTCTCCATTATAGTTTCTCCAAGAAGCACTCAGAATTTCTTCTTTATAGCACTAATTATCATTGTAATTTAAAAACTTATTTGTGTAATCATTTGCTTAATTTGTATCTCTCCTGCCAGACAAAATGCTTTATGAGGTAAGTGCCTAGACATAGAAAGAGCTCAATAAATATTTGATAATTTGGTACATGCCAAAAAATAAATAAATACATAAATAAATAAATATTGTACACCATAGGCAAAGAAACTTTCTTGAGCTGTCAGAACTTTCTTGAGCTTTCTGTGTTAGAATAAGCTTTACCATTTACTAGCTGTGTTATCTTAAGCACATTGCTTAACCTATCTAAGCTCCAAATGTTACTCATTTATGAAATGAGGATAATAATAGCTATTTCATAGGGCTGGGGAGAAGACAAATAAGTTAGTACATGTAAAGGACTTAGAACAGTACATGGTTATTACTCTGTAAATTACATCATCATTATCATCATCATCACCATTGAATCTTGATTGTGAAATTCTTCTATTGTTGACTGGCTGTTTGGGTCTCATTTGCACCAGTCAGAGAATGAAGGGATTAAGTTAATCTTAGCATGAGTTCTAATCATATCATTTTTAGAACCAAGAACCCAATTTTCTTGATAAAAAAATACTGAAAACAATTTTGTTTTTCTCTAGTCATATAGTTAGATTAGTCTAGGGAAAGTTTTTAAAGAGCCAATTGAGTTTATCCTTTAAAATGTAAATATGAATTTTTTGCTATTGAAATGGAATGTGAAGGCTTGGGTTGCTTGGGAAGACCTTGCTTTGTTGGTTCTCTCCCAAGGTTTTGCTTTGAATTCAACACTAAGGGAATAGGAACATGACAAAGTGGCATCAGGACCACTCTGTGCTCCAAGAAGCCTGGTCTTGGGACAGTCAGAGTTGCCGTCTGAGAGGTCACTGGGACATGCAGAGAGACCAGTTGAGGGCTGCTAATCACACTGGGAGTGGGGACGGAGGAGGAAGGACCAGGAGAAGCAAGCAAAGTAATAGGACTGATACCATGAGATGGGAGCACCACACCGACAGCGCCTGAGGGAAACAGCTGATCATGTTTCTGGATGGTGTATCTGGATCCAGGAACAATTTAACCAGATTGGGCATATACACATTGACTTTTGCTGCAGCATTTTTGTCTGATGATAAGCACGGGCTGAATCATGGAGTCTTGTAGTAGTCAGAATCTTCCCACTGTGTCTTTTAACAGTGGAGAAAAGTGAGGTTGAAGAGGTCAAGTGTCTGACCTCAAGCCATGCAGTTATGATAGAATCAGTAGGTATTCTCATGTTTCCCTCACTCGGTATTATTACCTTTCCTGACTTCCCTTTATATCCTTATTGCCCTCTATTCAGATTCTGACTAGAAATTAAAATGAATTCCCATAAAGTCCCACAAGTAAACCAACTCCATTCCTTGAGCCACACCATCTGAATGGGCATCCCAAACCTATTACCTGCATCCTCAGCTCCATTTCTGGAGCCTGAGCATCGTCAGCACCATGTGCCCTTGATTTTTCTGACTGAACCGTGCATTCGACAAGGCTGGGGGCGTGCATGGCCAAGCAATCATGGTAACAGAGGAAAGAATTTATGCTCACATCTGTGTCTCACCTCTTTTCACATCTGGTCTTGTTAGGCCTTCAGGAATTTGTTGGGGGAAGGGAAAGGAGAGCAGTGAGAAGGGCCAGTACTGCTGGAGTCAGGGGGATAAGGATGAGATTGGCCCTTGTCCAGAACTTAGAGAAAAGTAGTGGGTTTTGACTGTTTAGTGGCTTGATGTCTTTGGTCTGAATAGTTTTCTTGTTAGATATTAAGAATCTTTAAAGCATCTTATAAGGTTAAACGACCGTGTTCACCAGGACAAGATTTTTTTCCCCCCAAGGAAGACCACCAAGGAAGATGCATCTTTAGGGATGTGGCTCAAAAAGATCTCCTTTCCCTTATAAACTAGAGGTGGATTTTTCACTCACACATTCTTCCAGATCCTTTCGAAGTACTGCACTTCTGTGTCATCAAAGGTGAGGTTCTTTTTGTTTAGTTCATGTTGACAAAGTAGGTCTTTATTTTTCCTATGATGTTAGTGGGGAGAATTCTGACTTTAGAACCCAGGGAGTGAGTGACTAAGCCCCTTGGATTTTATTAATGCCAATTGAATCCCTTTCTCTCTGGCCTTTATTCTGAAAGCAAAACCTAAAATGTCACAAAATAATATTTTTGCTCACTGTGATAAAAAGTAAAAATAAACAAAATATGAAAGAAAAGCTATTCCTAAACAATGTTTTTAAAAGATGCTAGTTGTATAAATACTAAATTAATTTTAACACAAACTGCTGAGACTAGAAGTTTGAAAAACAGTAAGTTATAATGCTTTTAAGTGAAGGACCCAAACTTTCTCTTTTTATTCTTTAAGTATTTTTTTTTAAAAAAATATTGACTTTAGAGAAAGAGGAAGAGAGAGAGAGAAACATTGATTTGTTGCTCCAATTTATGCATTCATTGGTTGATTCTTGTCTGTTCCCTGATGGGAGATTGAACCTGCAACCTTGGCATGTCAGGATGATGCTCTCACTAACTGAACTACCCAGGTAGGGCTCTTTTCTCATTCCTTTCCTTTTAAAAATTCTCTCCCTTCATTCCTATATGTTTTTCTTTCTTCCTTTCTTTGTATCCTGCTTTTGAGAAATGCTTTTGGGAAGAGATTAAAGTATGGAGTTAGCAACATGTCAATCCACATGATTTCCTGGTCTGTGACTCATATGGTTGGTCATAGGCTGTGTGTGCCTTCAGCTTTACTTGGAGTTGCCCAATTATTCCCAAAAAGCTTACACTAGTTTATCTTCCCAGCAGCAGTGAAGTAGAGTCCCCAGTCCCCACGTGCTTGGTTGGTAACATTTGTGTTGTGAAACTTACAATTTTTGCTAATCTGATATGAAATTGTTCAAAATACTATTTTCATAATTATTAATGAAATAGAACATTTTACTGACATATATAGATCTATCAGACTTTCTTGTATATAAAATGACTTTTTATGATTTTGGTCTATTTTTCTAACAACTATTTTATTATTAACTAGAGGTCCAGTGCATGAAATTCATGCTTTCAGGGGGTCCCTCAGCTCAGCCTGTGCCCTCTTGCAGTCCGGGACCCCTTGCTCCTTACTGCCTCCTTGCTGCTCCTTAGTGCTGCTGCAGAGGCAGGAGAGTCTCCTGCCACCATTGCTGTGCTCACCAGCTGTGAGCCCAGCTGTGAGAGTGCACTGACCACCAGGGGGCAGCTCCTGTATTGAGCATATGCCCTCTGGTGGTCAGTGCAGATCATAGCAACCAGTCATTCTGCCATTTGGTTGATTTGCATATTACCCTTTTATTATATAGGATTTGTATTATTTTTTTGTATCTTCTGTATACCAAACATGTATATTAAGCATTTACTAGTTATATAAATAACAAATATTGTTTTGCAGTATGTGAAAAGGTAGGAAGTGCAATAATTCCCCCCCAATTGTTCCGAAATCATATGTTAAATGGTCCCTTTACCTCACTGTACCATTCCTATCATCTTACAAAGTTTCTTTTTTTCTTAATGCATAGATCTCTTTCTAAGATTTTTCTCAATTATTGTCTATTTATCTTTGTAGCAATTCCATACTGTTTTAATTATTATCATTTTATAATGGATTTTAATATATAGGAGCTAAACTTTCCCTCTTTTTCTTCAAATTTATTTGCCTACCCTTGGTCTTTAATTCATTTCACAGACATTTAATATATTTTTAGAAGCTCTATAAAATGTCATTGGTATTTGAATTGAATTATGTTGAATTTATAGGCTACATTGGTTAGGACTATCATATTTTGGAATTTTTCAAGTAGTTTATAATAAGGTCTTTATTTTTATTCAGGTTATTTTTTATTGCCTTAGTAATATTTTATGATTTTTCTCCATTAAATATTGAAAATATCTTGTTAGACTTATTCCTAAATAACTTATTCATTTTATTGACATAATATTATCTTTTTTCCATAACATTTTTTAGTTACTTTGGCATAGAGGAATGCCCTTGATTTTTGTATGTCAATCTAGAAATCCTTATGAGATTTCTAAATTTCCTTTGATTTTCTTCAAAAATTTGCTTTGATTTTCTAACTAGATACAATATACATATAAAGACTACTTCATTACTACCAAATTCTTACAGTGTTCCTCTATTGCAAATAAAACTTGTACAAATATTTGCTTTGACAAACTGACAGTGGCTAGGGGGCTAGAGAAATGGGTGGAAAAGGTGAAGGGATTAAGAAATACAAATTGGCAGTTACAAAATAGTGAGAAGGATGTACAGTTCGGCTTAGGCAATATAGTCAAGAATATTCTAATAACTATGTACAGTGCCAAGTGGTTACTTATCAGGGTGAATCACTTAGTAAATTATATAAATTTCTAACCACTATACTGTACACCTGAAACTAATATGATATTGAATATCATCTGTGATTAAAAAAAATTAACCCAAACATTTGGTTTGACAAAAGCTTCCATTTCCTTTCAGTAAAGAGTGGAATAACTGATTTTATGGTAAGTATACACGTATGAAAATTCCAATCTGTTTTTCAAATGGTTGCATGATTTTCCATCTATTATTCCCCCTAGCAGTTTAGAAACCTTCCAGTTATTTGACATTCTTGCCAACACTTGATATGTTCAGCCTTTTAAAAATGCAGTCATTCTAGTGAGTGAATAATATTTTGCTGTACTTTCCCTTGCACTTCCCTAAAGCCTTATGAGGTTGTGTATCTTTTCATGTACTTACTTGCCATATGAATATATTATTTGGTAAAGTCCACTTTCACATTTTTTGCCCAGTTTTTAAAATTTGGTTGTCTGTCTTATAATTAACTTGTAAAAGTTCTTTATATCATATATATATATATATATATATATATATATATATATATATATATGATAAAAGTCCTTTGTGCCCTGGCCAGTGTGGTTGGGCGTTGTCCAGTGCACTGGAAGTGAAGGTTGCCTGGTTAGGTCACATGCCTGTGTTGTGGGCTCAATCCTCAGTGTGGAGTATGCAGGAGACAGCTGATCCATGTGTTGCTCTCACATTAATATTTCTTTTTCTCTCTCCTCCCTATAAATTTTTTTTAAAAATGTTTTTTTTAAAGTTCGTTTGTTAGATGGATGTTTAGCAACTGTTTTCTCCAACTCTGTGGCTATTTTTTCCCTTTCTTAGTGTTTGTTTTCTGAAGAGAAGAAAAATTCTAATTTAATGAAGACTTATGCATTGATACTTTCTTTTGTAGTTCATACTTTATGTTCTTCTTAAGGAATCTTTGCAAACCTAAGGTTATCTTTTCTTCTTTAAAATTTTATAATTTTAGCTCTTAACCTGTTAACCAAGCGGGACCTATAAATACGTCAAACGTAAACAATATTGAAAATGGGTAGAACATATGAATACATCCTTGAACTATATTTTGCCCCCTGAGAGGGACGGTATATATTTTTTGTAATCTTTATAATTGTTTGTAAAATTTATAATTTTTTAATTCGATGTTTCCATTTTTTTGTTGGTATTCTTTTCTATTTGTTTGTAATTTTGTATTTTCCTTTGTGCTTTATATGTAAATAAATGAAAAAATATATATTTCATTTATTTTAATTAAGTATAAATAAAAAATAATAATAATATGAAATTAGGTCCTCCGGACGTGACGTACTGACATGTCCTAGTGAAAGAGTACATGCCAGTTACAGGTTGCGTAATTAAAAAGGGAACTCCCCGGTTAACAGGTTAATTTAGGACTATGATTCATTTTGAGTTAATTTTGTCATCAATTAAGAAGTCTTTTTGCTTTCTTTTTCATGTGTCTATTCAATTCTTCCAGTACCATTTACTGAATAAATGATCTTTTCCCCCATTAGATTGCTTGGGCACTTTTGTTGAAAAGTTGACCACACATGTGAGATCTGTTTCTGAACTCACAATTCTGTTTCATTGATCTACATGCTTATCTTTTATCAAAGCTGCATTGACTTGTTTACTGTAGTTTTATAATTACCTAGAGGCCTCGTGCATGAAATTCACCCATGGTGGTACTGTGGGTGTCCCTCAGCCCAGCCTGCACTCTTTCAATCTGGGACCCCTTGAAGGATGTCTGACTGCTGGGTTAGGCCTAATCCAGGTAGTTGGACAGTCAGACATCTCTCTCACAATCCAGGACTGCTGGCTCCCAACTGCTCACCTGCCTGCCTTTCTGATTGCCCCTAACTGCTTCTTCCTGCCAGCCTGATCACCTCCTAATCGCTTTCCTGCCAGCCTGGTTGCCCCTAACTGTCCTCTCCTGTAGGCCTGGTCACCCCTAACTGTCCTCTCCTGCAGGCCTGTTCCCCTCCAACAGTTCTTCCCTGCAGGCTTGGGTTCCCCCCAACTGCCCTTTCTTGCAGGCCCGATCGCCACCAACTTCCCTCCTCTGCCAGCCTGGTCACCCCTATCTGCCCTCCCTTGTAGGCTTGATTGCCCCCAACTGCCCTCCCTTGCAGGCCTGGTCCCTCCCCAAAGCCCTCACCTGCTGGCCTTCTTGTGGTGATCATCTTGTGTGCACATGGGAGCAGCTATCTTTAACTGCAAGGGGGCAGCCATCTTGTGTGTTGGAGTGATGGTCAATTTGCATATTACTCTTTTATTAGATAGGATAAAGGCCTGGTGCATGGGTGGGGGCCAACTGGTTTGATCTGAGGGGTATCCCAGATCAGGGTGGGGGTTCCCTTGGGGCATGGGCGAGGGGCCTGTGGTGGTTTTCATGCTGGCCACGCCCCCCTGGTGACCCAAGTGGAGGTCCTGGTATCTGAGATTTATTTATCCCACAGCCATCTTGGTTGGGCTAATTTGCATAGTCACTCCCGATTGGCTGGTGGGCATGGCTTGTGGGCATGGCAGAAGTATGGTCAATTTGCATATTACTATTTTATTAGATAGGATTTTGACATCAGTTAGTAAGTCCTCCAACCTTTCTCTTCTTAAATGTTGTTTTGACTATTTTAGATTACTTGCATTTCCATATAAACTTTATAATCAGCTTATCTATTTGCTAAAATTTTGATTGGGATTCCATTTAATACTAGAGACCCAGTGCACAAAATTATGTGGTAGTCCACCACCCCGCCCACCCCCCGGCTGCCCCACTGTGCTAGCAGCCCTGCCTACCTGCCCACCACTGCTCACAGCATTTGAACTCTCTTAAGGGTGGTTGGGAGGGAGTTTCCAAACCCACTCCTTTTCCTCTAATGGTTTTCCTGCCCCTCCCCTTTTCCCTATGCTAGTCAGGAGACCTTCTGGCTGCTCGCCCCTCAAGGGCTAATCAGGGGAAAGAGCCTTTGACCTTGGCTATAAAAGCACCTGTCTAATCACTGAGCTTATTAGGCCACCTGGGAGTCCAGATGCATAAGTTACATCAAATAAACATTTTTGGGGTGTGTGTGAAAATTTAGGTCTCTGATATTGAGAGGAAAAATTATTGCTTTAAAATAATAACAACATGTATTTCAAATATTATAATGAAAGTATGAAAAAAAACCCTCACATAAAAAGGCTACAAAAATGTTATTTTACTTTGAAGACAGTAAAAACGAAAAATAACAGGTTTCTTTCAGGTCACATCCTAAAAAGGTAGCAGCTTTTTTGTGTCATAGGCCTATACAAAGGTCTTAAAAGACCATTGACCCTGCCTTCTGAAGATTTTAGGTTAACACATTTGTCTGAAAAACTGCGAGGTGCCTAAATTTTAAAAACCGGCCACATCCCCTTCCTCAACCATATTGTCACATCATCCAAGTTATACTTTATGAACAGCCTTGATGTGCTACACACGTGCAAAAAGTACACACAGTGGGTAAACTACTCTGCCTTAGAAGTATATATTTAGTAATCACTTACATTATTTTGTTTTTCTGAAATGAGAAGTGATTGACCAAACCTTTCAAACAGACCCACCAGACAATAAATATCACCATATGTTCAACTCGCGGAACATTTGGGCATAAACAGTTCAATTACAGCTTTGTGTTTAGTATCAAAAACCTTTTCTTCAGTGCATGTTTTCTCTACAGATTCCTTGCTCTGGATTACATTTTGAAAACTGCCTATTACAGATAAAGTGCCTTTCCAGGTACACCTCTGAGAAACAGATGTATTTATGCGCACAAAGGTATGTGCACACCTTTTCACGCACAAATGCCCGTACAATGCCTGTGCCGGGCGCCCAGCACATGCCCACAGCGGGTACCTCCGCAGCAAAGTTGACCAGCGTCGCTGCAATGGCTGTGGCGTGAACCACTCTACCCCCAGGGGCCACACCCACCCGAGCTGCTCTGCCTGGGGTTCCCTGCAGGGTGGAGGTAGGGACAGAGCGGCCAGTCCTGGGAGGTGCCACTGAGAGCCAGTCGGTCTTTATTTTTAAAAGGCTGTGCTACACACGCCCAGCCCCCAGTGCTGCACCAGCCTGGGCTAGGGGCTACCAGTGGTTTGCAGGCCAGCTGGTGAGGGGCTGCTTGGCCAGCCTGGGGCGAGGGGCTGCCAGCGGTTTTCAGGCTGGCCATGCCCCAGATCCAGGCAGGGATCCCCCGCTGGGAAGCCAGACTACTCTGGGCAAGGGGCTGCAGGCAGTTTGCAGGCTGGCTATGCCCCCAGTCATGGCGGGGGTACCCTATGGGACACTGAGCCAGCCTGGGTGAGAAACTGCGTGGGGTGGCGGAGTTGGTTAGCCATCCCACTCTCAATTGGGGTGGGAGAGGCTGATCAGAGGTGAGGCCAGGGGAGGAGCTGGTTCACTGGCTGCAGTGAGCATCATAGCTACCGGTCTTTGGTCATTATGGCGTTACGACCACAGGAATTTTATTATATAGATATAGATCATAGCAGCCTTTCCTGTAATAGTCTCAAACTGGATACAATCCAAATGTCTACCAAAAGGTAGTGAACAGACAAATTTTGATATATCCATATGATGGAATGTTACTCAACCATAAAAAGGAATGAACTTTTTTTTTTTTAATATTTTTTATTGATTTTTCACAGAGAGGAAGAGAGAGGGATAAAGAGTCAGAAACATCGATGAGAGAGAATCATCGGTCAGCTGCCTCTTGCACACCCCCCACTGGGGATGCCCGCAACCAAGGTACATGCCCTTGACCGGAATCGAACCTGGGACCTTTCAGTCCACAGGCCGACGCTCTATCCACTGAGCCAAACCGGTTCCGGCAGGAATGAACTTTTGATACATGTAAAAACATGAATGAATATGAAAAATAATTTTGCTGACAAAGAATTTATACAAAAAGTGTGTGCTGTATGATTCCATTTATTTAAAATCTAGAAACTGCCACATAATCTATAATGGCTGAAATCAAATCAGTGATTACATAGGGCTGGGTCTTGAGTCTGGGATGAAAAAAGGGAATGATTACAAAGGGATATGAGGAAACTTTTGGGAGTGATAGACCCATTTATTATTTTTATTGAGGTGATGATTTTCCAAGTACCAGCATATGTCAAACTTCAGCAAATTTTACACTTTAAATATGTGCAATTTATTAGATGTCACTTATACTTCAGTAAATCTGTAAGGAACCTTATAGCAATTACTCTATTTTCCCCCATCAATCATACTGTGCAAGGTAAAGGATGATGGTAGGTATCTTTGTTAAAGGTTGTGCTGTTCCTAACCTTTAACAAAATGCTGCTACTATTTCATAAGGACATCCCTGTTTTCTTTTTCTCACTCCCCTAACCTCTCCTTCCCCTTCTCCTACTTGCCCCTCCTCTCTCCTCTTCCCTACCCATATCCCCCTCCTTCACTCCCCTCCTTTCCCCCTCTCCTCCACTCCCTAAATTTTTAAAACAAAACATGAAAAAAGCCAGTTGTGCTTTAATGGCTCTTGAAGTTTCTAAATTGTCATGCTAGCCCTATGCAAACTCTGATAACTTTGCTCGTTTCTCTTTCCTCTAACAAATCCCCTTGTGTACACTAGGTGGAATTCTCAACCAAATCCCAAATCGGCAAATGTGCCCAGAGGAAAAAGTCACCAATAACTGACTACTGTACTCACATCAGAGGACTCTCTCTTCTCAGAAATTATAGTTCATGTAATTCTTTGTTTTTACAACTCTCCAATCTTTTGCAATTTATCTGATTTTTAAGTCAATGCAGTGAAATCAGTGGTCTGCCACCATAACATTTTCCCCAGAACCATAATTATATTTTAATGTCATTTTCAGATTTCTCTCTTATTTTCATTTCATTCGGGGTAAAAAAAAAAAAAAATCTAACGACTTATTTTTTACCTGCAATTTTTCATTATTATTTTCTCATGTCTATTGAAATTTTGGTTTGCAGTCATCTTGAATAAGACCTTTTTCTTTTGCTTTCTATCTCTCCGTGCTTATCACTTAGTGTCTAGTGGTTACTGTATTTTCCGGCGTATAAGACGACTTTTGAAACGAAAAAAAGTCAACCGAAAATCGGGGGCAAAAGACCAAAATTGCACAAAAATTACCTGCAGATCTTGACGGCAAAGTAAGTCTTTTCTTTGAAGTGGGGGGTACTCTTATACAGCGAATATAGGCCTATGCCTATGTTTTTTGTTTTTGTTTTACATAGTTACAGGTACACTTTTTTTAAAAAATAAATTTTTATTGTTCATATTATTACAAATGTTCCCCCCCCCACCATTGCTCTCCTCCACCAGATTCCCACCCCACCCTCTGCCCTTTCCCCACTCCCCATTGTCCTCATCCATAGGTGCACAGTTTATGTTCAGTCTCTTCCCGCAACCCCCACTCCCCTTTTCCCTGAGAATCATCAGTTCACTCCCCTTCCATACCTCTGATTCTATTATATTCAACAGTTAATATTGTTCATCAGATTTTTTTTTTAAATTTCCTTGGTTTTTAGATTCACTTGTTGATAGTTATGTATTTGTTGTTCATAATTTTTATCTTTATTTACTTTCTCTTCTGAAAGAACCCTCTTCAGCAATTCATATAATTCTGGTTTGGTGTTGATGAACTCCTTTAGCTTTTTTTTATTAGTGAAGCTCTTTATCTGACCTTTGATTAAACCTATGTTACAACTGTAAAATTAGGGGGTCGTCTTATATGCAGGAAAATACGGTATGTAGTTTCCTCCCTTTTTCCTCTTAGGACCCCCAGATCAGAGCAATGTTTGCAGTGGTGGTTTGGGGCAGCCATCTTGCTGGTTAGGGGCAGGGATGAACCCACTTAATTTTCTGGTTGTAACAAGTGAGCTTATCTCTGCTATCTTTCTTCGTGTGTGTGTGTGTGTGTGTGTGTGTGTGTGTGTGTGTGTGAATATTGGGGAAGGGGAGTTGTAGTTTCAGCCTTCTAGCCACAAGTTATGAATGCCTTCCCACCTTTATTTTTGTCTAGACCTAGGGTCCAGAAGGTCTCCTGTTTCACACCTGCTTTTTTATTTGTATTTCTGTTTCTGTGTTATTATATGGAGACTAGAGGCCAGGTTCACGAAATTAATGCATGGGATGGGGAGGAGTGGGTGGTGGTGTCCCTCAGCCCAGCCTGCACCCTCTCTAATCTGGGACCCCTCTAGGGATGTCCAACTTCCTGTTTAGACCCGATCCTGCACAGTTGATTGCCTCCAACTGTCCTCCCTTGCAGGCCTGGTCCCTCCCAACTGCCCTCCCCTGCTGGCCATCTTGTGGCCATCTTATGTCCACATGGGAGCAGCTATCTTTAACCACAGGGGGGCAGCCATCTTGTGTGTTGGAGTGATGGTCAATCTGCATATTATTCTTTTATTAGATAGGATAGAGGCCTGGTGCATGGGTGGGGGCCGGCTGGTTTGCCCTGAAGGTGTCCCAGATCAGGGTGGGGGTTCCCTTAGGATGTGGGGTGGCCTGGGCGAGGGGCCTCTGGTGGTTTTCAGGCTGGCAACGCAAGCAGAGGCCCTGGTATCTGGAATTTATTTACTTTCTACAATTGAAACTTTGTAGTCTGGAGCAGAGCCAAGCCTTCTGCTTGCTCTGGGGCTGCCATCATTTCTGTTTGGATTTGTTTACCTTCTATAATTAAAACATTGTAGCCTTGAGTAGAGACTTAGGCCAGTGAGGGCAGGCAGAAAGCTTGGCTTTTTCTGTTGCCTGGAAAACCCAAGCCCCCTCCTGCTCTCTGTGGTCGCAGCCATCTTGGTTGGGTTTATTTGCATACTCATTCTGATTGGTGGGCGTGGCTGGTAGACGTGGCTTGTGGGTGTAACAGAGGTATGGTCAATTTGCATATTACTCTTTTATTAGAGAAGATGCCTGTCATGTTTTTTGAGCATCTTCAATTTTTATTTTTATAGTATTTTATTTTCTTAGCCATTTGAGTTGAGAAATAGCCATATTCAAAGCATAATTGTACAATGCAATTTCCTCCAAAAGTTGAACTTGAGACTTTTTAAGCCATGAGTGTGTTTTCTTGTTTTTTTATTTTTTATATCTCATGCATATAATCTTCTTTTGGATCCAACACCTACCTCAGAATCAGAGCCTGGACACCTACACCTGTGTGGGCATCTCCATACACATATCTGTATGCACCAGAAGCTGTATTCAGAGACTCCAGGTCAGGAAGATTCCTCTGCAAAACTGTACATTTCCTCAACTTTTTCTCTTAGAATCCTCCTCCTCCTCCTCCTCAACCTATATGTTTTTTCTCTTCTCTGTCACAGTCGGGTAGTGTCCTCCAACCATCTCCTGGGAACCCAAGGCCTCTCTACTTATCTTATAAATAACAAGCAGACCAGGATCAGTCACTTTTTCAGAATGTATTGTAGCTTTTAATTCCACAAAAGTAGGTAATTAATGGGATAAATTTTTGGAACAAAGGAAGGCTTTAAATGAAGCCTTGTATGTACCCTCAACCAATGGTGATGTTCGTCTCATATATTACATAGCAAGCATTGGACCAGATTTCTTTCAGCCTTTGTCATCAACAAGTGAAAGGCCATCCTCAAGTAAGTTACATTTCTTTCTATTTTTAGCCAATTGGTAAAATTTTCAGACAGCTTTAATTTTTATATCTGCCATTGGGTCACTCATCTTTATTGATCACGCATTTACTGAGCATAGCACTGTGATCTGGACGTGTCTCCTTTGCACACTGGCAGTGAGACCTCAGGAAACTGTCACAGTACTTCCCCCAAAATACCTCCCCAATATTTCTTTTTTGACTAGTAGGAAATGTCCATTATCACTTTCTTTTGGGGAAAAAAACTTTTTATAGTCAAATATCCTACTGAATTTTTTAAGAAGTCTAATAGCCATAATACATTGGAAGAAATGAGTTTAATCTTTATTTGGTTGGAGCAGAAGCAAGCCTGAGAGTGAGACATCAGTGAGACATCGGAGTAGGGTATTTTTAAGAGACAGAGAGGGCTTTGGATCCCAGGAGATGGTGAGAGTGGCAGAGAGGGGAAAAACATCTAGGTTGAGGAGGAGGAGGATTCTAAGATGAAAAGTTAAGGAAATGTATAGTTTTTCATAGGAATCTTTCTGGCCTGGAGTCTCTGAATACAGCCTCTCATGTGTACAGGTATGTATGGGGAGATGCCCCACACAGGTGCAGGTTCTGGGACTCTCAGCACTGGGACAGCTGGGATGTTCAGCTTCTCCAGCTTCTCAATGTCTGGCTCTGGCATGAGAATGGGAATATTTCAGGAATTCCATGCACACTTTATGGATACTGGTTCTGGTATAGAAGGAGATATATTACAACGTTTCTTAAAAGATAGAAATGGGAAAAGTTCTGAGTTAACTGCTCCCAAATGCAAATGATCTCCCAGAGACAATTAAAAAAAAAAAACTTAAAAAATAAAAAAATAAAAAACAGACAAATAGAGAAGTGGAACAAAATTAAGAGCTCAAAAATAAACCCAAATAAATTATTTTATATGGGAAAATAATTCTTGACAAAGAATTCAAAAACATACAATGCAGAAAAGAAAGCCTCTTCAATATATGGTGCTGGAAAAATTGGAAAGTTACATGCAAAATAACGGAAATAGGCCACTGTCCATATAGAAAAATTAATTTAAAATGGGTCAAATAGCTAAATATAAGACCCGAAAAACAAATTACTTAGAAGAAATCACAAATACTAAACTTATGGACCTTAGTCTTAGAGAAGATCTGATAAATTTGACCTCAAAGGGAAGGGAAGTAAAGGCAAAAACAAATTAATGGGAATATATCAAACTACTGAAAAGCTTCTGCACAGCAAAAGAAATTGCCAGTAAAAATGTAACCACCCAAATGGGAGAAGATGCAAACAAGAACTTTGACTACGAGTTAATATTTGAAATATATAAAGAACACACACAACTTAACACTAAATAAACAAATAATTCAATTTAAAAATGGACAGAGAACCTAAACAAACACCTCTCCCAAAAAGACATATAGTGGCTCACAGATATATGAAACGATGCTCTACTTCACTAGCAGTGTAGTGCAAATCAAATCTACAATGAGATACTACCTCACACATGTTAGAATGGATATTATCAGCAAGACAAGTGATAACAAATGCTAGAGAAGTTGTGCAGAAAAAGGAACTCTTTTTCACTGCTGGTGGGAATGTAAACCGGTACAGCTGCTATGGAAAACAATATGGAAGCTCTTCAAAAAATAAGAATAGAGTCACTATATGACACAGCAACCACTCTTCTGAGTATCTGTCCCAAAACTTGAAAACATTTATTTGAAAATATATATGCACCCCTGTGTTCTTTGCAGCATTATTCATGGTGGCCTAAACATGGAAACAACCAAAGTGTCCTTCCATAGATGATTGAATAAAGAAGACATGGTACATAGATATAATGGAATACTACTCAGCCATAAGAAAAGATGAAATTCTGCAATTTGTGACAACATGGATGGATCTTAAGAATATCATGCTAAGCGAAATAAGTCAGGCAGAAAAAGTCAAGAACCATATGATTTCACATATGTGTGGGCTATAAAACTAAAAGCAACAAATGAACAAACAAGAACAAGACAAACAAAAACTCATAGACACAGACAACAGTACGGTGGTTATCAGAGGGAATTGGGATGGAGGGGTAGTAAAGGGTAAAGGAGGTCAAATATAGGGTGATAGAAGATGTGATGGGCAAACAATGCAATATACAGATGATGTTTCATAGAATTATAAAAAATAAAATATTCTTTACTAATTGATTCACTTGCTCTTTTTTATTATTTGGTTTTAAAATATTTAGTGAATACTTTCTATCATTCTAGGGACTATGCTGGGGGCTGTAAATATAGATGAACAAAACATAGTCCCTATTCTCAAGGGACTCACAGCCCTTTGGAGAAAATGAACAAATAAACAAGGAAACATGAAGAAGAGTTGAAGAAACCCATAATGTCCTTCCTCAGGATGGGAGGCGGGGTTAATATCTTTACCCAGGAATGCTGAGGGACTGAATTCACACCCAGGACACCAGAGCATGTTGCTTCTTTCATTTTTTCTCTGAGGAGAGATGAAGAATAGCAGCCTTTCTTTCACAGAATGAGAAGGCGATACAGAGCTGTGAGGAAAATCTACACCTTGGTAGCAAGCAGCATCAGGAAGCTCAGACGTTTTGCTCTTCTTTGGAAAATCAAATCTCCCTGCCTCCTATGCTCTTACCCTCACCTCCCCCCATGGTGGATGAGCAAGTATGGGCATATAGAACCTGTGGAAACTGGAGCGTGGCTGTCAATAACATTTATCCAGACCTGCAATGGTTTGGTTTGGTCCTCTAGGAAATCAATCTAGGCTGTTTCTCTTCCTCACCAATTTAAAAGATCCAGAAGGATTGAGTACTAAGAACAACCCTCCACTTTCATTAAGAATGTGGATCCTAAGCCCATATTGTGTCCCATGATTAAAAAAAACAACTACTAGGGGAGAAAAAGAACATGTAAATATACGTACTTTTTCATTTATGTAACATGAAATATCTTGACATTGGGGATCATGATATTTGTAGCATGATATTTGATACTATTTGGCAAGTATTGTTTTAAGTGTTTATAGACATAAAATCATTGGATTTTACCTTTTTTATTTTATTAATTTTTTTCTGATGCTTTGAAACCCTTTTTAAACATGCCTAGAAATTCTACAATATTATTATTGTCCAGCATAATGACTCCTCCTTGATGAATTTTCAAATATGTACTCTTATTATTTATCTTAAAAATAAATTTAATTCTAATTACTTTAAATATGCATAGCTGCATGTGGCTGGTAGCTACCATAATGAGCAGTGAGCTCTACAGAACAGGAACATATTTCTCCTTACATAAATATATATAATACTACTAATAATAATCAGCGACAATAATAATAAATATATGGCATTTGTTAAGTACCTAGGGCATTGTCTGTTTATTCCTCACAGAGCCAGTTTTTATCATCATCCATGCTGAATGCTGGCAGAATTACTCTTTTTTAAAATTAGTTTTTATTTTTCAATTACAGCTGATGTGCAATATTATATTAGTTTCTTGTGTATGTGTACACCCTGGTAATTAGACATTATATAACTTTCTAAGTGATAAGCTTGATAAATATTGCACCCATCTGACACCATACATAGATATTAGAATATTACTGACTTTATTCCCTATGCTGTATTTTATCAATACATCCCCATGGCTATTCTGTAATGACCTACTTGTACTTCTTAATCTCTTCACCTTTTTCACCCATCCCCTCAACCTCCTTCCCATCTGGCAACCATCAAATTTTTCTCTGTATTTATGAGTCTGTTTCTATTCTGCTGATTCTTGTATTTTGCTTTTTAAAGTCAATTATTGACATATATGAATTTATTGACATTTTATTGATTATATATTTTATTTATATTTTCTTATTCTTATAGAAGACTTTTTTACTTTCTATGTAATGCTGGTTTGGTGGTGATGAACTCCTTTAGCTTTTTCTTGTCCTGGAAGCTCTTTCTATGTCCTTCAATTCTAAATTACAGCTATACTGGGGAGCATAATCTTGGTTATGAAGGACCAAGAAATGTGAATTTTTCTTACTAAAAAACAGCAAATGAGACTGAGGAATGAACACATCCAAATGTCCCCAGCCAACAGGAAGCTTTGGCTTCTTTACTTCTTTTTTATCCCCAAAGTTCCCAAATAATTCCTTGCTTGGGAAATCCCCTCCAATGACAGTTCTCCACCCATCTCCTGAGTAAATACCCTCCCTTTCCCCCACCCCCATTGCTGACTAGCCCTTCAGCATTTGGGAGGGGGCCACCTGGAGCTGTAGCCTCACATTTCCCCAGGGTGGGGCTCATGAGGGGAGGGGCAGCCACCAGTGGTGGCCTCCACGAGGCTCACCCAGCAAATGGTTTTCTTCAGGTCTAATTAAGGATGACTTGATGTCTACACAGCTACACTTAAGTCTTTGTTGGCTTGCTATTGTTTTCACTGAGCGTGACAAGACCTAGAAGCTTTATTCTGGGTGTCTCAGCCAAGTGCCAAAGGGGAAAGAAATTAAAAAAAAAATCACTACTTTCATACTTTAAACATGCCCATTTACTTGTTTTTCTATTTTATTACATTAGTCATTGCTATAAATCCAGCGTGGTCTGCTTTTTATTCTCTCTCTCTCTCTTATTCTAGTAACATTCCAATGCCAGGTAAGCAAGCAATCCCTGAGACAGACCTAGAACATGTACCCAGAGATGTTGGTTACAGCCCCTCTAGCCTCATCTCCAGGGGCTCCCAGGCCTGGCAAACCATGATCACTTCCCCTTTCAGCGTGCCTCTGGTAGGTGTGTGGATTTGTTCTATCAGTCACTGTCATTTTGGTGTATGGTATTGACCACATTTCTTTCTTTCTTCCAAAAACAAGAGTTGCCAAATTTAGCAAAAAGAAAGCATAAGTCACTCAGTTATACCTGAATTCAGGTAACTAACAAATAATTGTTTAGGATCAGTATGCCTTATACAATATTTGAACAGGGTGTACCAAAATATTATTTAACCTGGCAAATCTACCACCTCTCCAACCCTATAAACAAGTACTGCGTGCTGTCTCAATGCTGGGCATTGCCTGCGTGGTATGGAAGAGTCAGGCATGAATCAGACACAGCTTTTCCCCTTAAGGGGTTCAAAGATTAGTAAAGGTGGAGAAATGTAAGCAAGTAATAAAAATAAGCTTGTATACTGACAAGACGACTCACACATACTCATTAACCCAAATACTCATACATGCACGAACACAAACTGTACATGAATCTCATTTATAAATTTGAATATGCACAGACATGTGAATGAATAAAATGTTAACACAAAGAAAAGTATTCAGAACTACAAAAAGAGCCATATTTGTTTTTTTTCCAAATAATGAGACTGTAGACCAAGAAAATCTATGATAAGTTAAAACTGTTAGAACAAAATTCAACACAGAAGAAAATTTTAATAAGGTGTTGGTTAACAAATGAATGTGCAAAATTCAACAGTAAGAATCATTATAAAGTAGAATGAAATTTTCTAATAATTCAACCACATATACATAGTATCTATAAGTAGAGCTAATTTAACATATGTGTAGAATTTTAATGAAAAAAACTTTAAAACTAAGAGTCACAAAAATAGTTACATATCAATAAAAGATGAACCAAGTTCTTAGAAATGTCAACTTTATAAAGATATCAATTAAAAATTAATCTCCACTCTTTAATATTAGTTAAATATTAAAATTTTAAAATAACTTGACAGTGTTATGTAAAATTCATCCTAAAAAATAAACATCAAAACTCCTAAAAAAGAAGAATAATTAAATGAGACTAGTTTTATCAGATATAAAAATGTAGTTATAATAAATAACATACTTTGGACCTGAAGATAATTTCAGGGGGGAAATGTCAGTGGAATAGAATGGAGAAAACAGAATTATGAGTGGGTACTAAATAGAAGATAAAATTACATTTAGAGTTAGTTGGAAAAAGAGTTTTTTTTTAAATGAATTTTGTAGAATTAGTTGGAAAATAATAAGCTGGATAACTCCTTTTAACAAAAGATATTCTAGTCGGACCAAAGGTCTAAACATACTAAATCAGTTATATAACCTTCAGAAACAAGAGGTATAAAAAGTTTTTATAAAACAGATGCATCATTCAGAAATAATAAAAGAATATAATGGTGATGTTGATGATTTTAAAATTTTGTGTGAGCAAAATTATATAAATGTCTTTAAGTAAAAAAAAGAGAGAGGAAAAGACAATAAAACTGAGGAAAAATACTTGTTACACATTTCACAAAGAGCTAATTTTTAAAGTTAACAAATAGCTAATAAAATCAATAAAAAAGAGTACAAGCCAATAAAAAAATGTATGAGGTTTGTAAACAGGCAACCAGTAGAAAAAGAACGAATGTTTTTTTCTTCTTATAAATTTAATAAACTAATAGTAATTTTAATAACTTGTAAATCAAATGATGAAACAAAAAATGAAGGATTTGACAATGCCTGGAGCTGGTGACTGCGTGGGGAAATTGGCCTTGCATGCCATTGGTGGACATTTAGGTTGGGCTAACCTTTCTAAAGGACAATCTGCTAATATCTGTTGCACTAGAAAAGCATGCTCCCTCCCTTTGACTACTAAGATCACTTACAGGAATCCATCTTTTGAATAGGTGTACACTTTTATAAACATTTGCCAAAGTAGAGGTACAAGGTTACTCATACAGTATCTACACTAATAAAAAGGCAATATGCTAATTAGACTGGGAGACCTTCCAGGAGACCTTCTGGATGTCCTTCTGGACAAAGCCATGGTGGTGGGGCTGTGGCAGAGTTGGTTAGGGGTGATCAGGCCAGGAGGGGAGGGCAGTTGGGAGTGATCAGGTTGGTGAGGGGACAGTTCGGGGGGACAGTTGGAGATAGGGGGGGCAGTTGGGGGTGAGGAGGCTGGCAGGCAGCATGGTTAGAGGAGATTAGGCAGGCAGGCAGGTGAGCAGTTAGGAGCCAGTGGTCCCAGATTGCAAAAGGGATGTCTGCCTGCCGTCAAGTGGACATCCCCTGAGGGTATCAGATTGAGAGGGTGCAGGCCAGGCTGAGGGACACCCCCCCATGCATGAATTTCATGCACCAGGCCACTAGTTGTTCATAATTTTTTTTGGAAAACTGCTCATCAAAAGGGGACTGTTTAGAACACATGTGTCAAACACGAGGCCCGCGGGCCAAATCCGTCCCGCCAGGCCTTGCAATGTGGCCCGCACCGCGCTGTCATCACTGCACTCCGCTGCGTTTCCATCACAATGACAGTTTATGACTGTTCAGTAAACCATTCGGCCCGCGATTTAGGCTGGATTTTAGATTTTGGCCCCTTCTCTGATTGAGTTCGACACCCCTAGTTTAGAACATTTAATATATATTCACATGAAAAAAGAAAATACAACTAGTGGGAAAAATGGGCCAGATGCTGATGGGAAAAGAAAAGATCTTCAAAGGAACATTATTGGAGTGAAAATGTCAAATGGAGATGAGTGATGTCTTGTGAAAATACATGTTTTATATACATATACTATATACACATGTTATACAACATAAGTAAATTGTATTTACATATAGAGAGGACTATAGCTATGTTTGATAGACTTTTTTTTTGTAAGAACAATAATTGTTAGTGCAATCATTGAGAATTGAGAATCAGAAAATAGAAGGCAAATCACCTTCCATTTTCTGCCTTTCTCTGAGCTTTGAATTTCCTAAGAGGTATATGTATCATTTTTATTTTTCCCTTATGCCAACTACAGTTATTTGGGGTCAGGAGATTGAAAGTTAGTTTTGTTGTTGTTTTATTAATCCTCACTCAAGAATATGTTGCTGTTGTTGTGTGTGTGTTTTGTTTTGTGTTTGTTTTTTCTCCATCGATTCTGGGAAGAAAGGAGAGGGAAAGAGAGAGAGGGAAAGAGAGAGAGAGAGAGAGAGAGAGAGAGAGAGAGAGAGAGAGAGAGAGAGAGAGAGAGAGAGAGAATGAATCATCGACATGAGAGAGAAACATCAATCGTTTGCCTTCAGTACACTCTGACCAGGGATCAAAATTGCAACTAACTGGGAATCGATCACACGACCCTCCTGATACTTTAACCAATTGAGCCACTCTGGTCAGGGCAGATTGCGCGCGCGCGTGCGTGCGTGCGTGCGTGCGTGCGTGTGTGTGTGTGTGTGTTTTGTCAATAAAAAGATCTCTGTTTTTATTTATTTATTTTTAAATATTTTTTTATTGATTTTTTACAGAGAGGAAGAGAGAGGGATAGAGAGTTAGAAACATCTATGAGAGAGTTATCAATCAGTTGCCTCTTGCACACCCCATACTGGGGGGATATGCCCGCAACCAAGGTACATGCTCTTGACAGGAATCAAACTCGGGACCTTTCAGTCTGCAGGCCAATGCTCTATCCACTGAGCCAAACCGGTTTTGGCAGATCTCTGTTTTTAAAAGGGGCACATTTTCTTTAAGACCCAGTGTGACAATAGCAGCCAGTGCAATCTCAATGTGATTGTCCAGAGTCTGGGATGCCTGATGGAGCTGAGCTTGTGACTGCTCCCTTGCCCCAATACCCCTCCCGACAGGACAGCTCAGGGTGTCATTTTCAGGTTTTCTTCCTCACTTCTGAGCCTCCAGCTCAGATCCCAGCTTCAGTCTCTTGCATCTGCCAGGCTCCCGACACCCTTTCTCTGGCCCCCAGACAGGTCTGGCCTAGCCTCTGCCTGAGCAGCACTGGCCTCCTCTCCACCTGTCCTCCCCGAGGGAGCTCCTGCCCCTGCCTCCCCAGGGAGGCCGCACAGGCAGGCAGCCCTGACTTGGAGGTCAGTTTAAGTCAGGTGCTGCTCTGCGGCCTGGTGACACTGCTTCACTTTTCCAAGGCCAGCACCTTCAGCGGTGACATGGGGGCGCTGTCTCTCCCCAGCTCTGCGCAGATGTGCAGTGAAACAGTGTGCCCTCAGCTTTTCATTTCCCGCTCAGTTTGTGTTTCCATTCCTTGTGGCTGGTGGGAAAGGGGAAGGAAAGCTACTGCTATGTCACCTCTCACTGTGACACTTAGACATATGACCAGACCTAGCAATGGATAGCCTTCAAAGGACTCTATAGTCCAGATGCAGTCCGGATATTAGTTCATCTGTCATTCCAAAAAAAGGTGCCTGATCCAGAGAACATGACTGCCTCAGTGGCTGATGGGTTCCTGGAAGCTATCCCTTGGGGAGCTTGGTGTTTGCAAGTCCTTATTTCTTTACTAGAGGCCTGATGCACGAAATTTGTGCAATAGACCAGCCCTCATAGCCCCACTACGTCACTCACAACCTGGCTGCCTTGCTGCCCCACATACTGGTCCTTCTGGTAAGTTGTTCTGGAAGGTCATTCAGAAGGTTGAATTGGCAAAAACCTAATTGAAAGGATCCAAAATAACAAAACTTAAAAATATACCTGCACACACCAAACTCAATGAAAAGAATGTAGAAGACAATGAAATAAAGTCAGAAAACAAATTTTAAAAACATAAAAATAGAATCAACAAATAATAAAAATAAAATAAACACATACACACAAACCATGAAATGCAAGCCTCTGGTAAGCAAAGAAGGGGTGTAAGACGGAGATAAGACAAGCCACAATGCACACGGGTCCCCAGGATGGAGGCCAGCTTGCCTGCAGCCTGAGTGCAGTCCGTGCTGGCAGAGGGACCACTCGGGAGACAGGCAGTCTGCCTCTGTGTGGGCTGCTCCCACCTCTCCCAGCCTGGTGTCAGCCACCTGTGCCAGCTGGGCTGTCTGGGCAGGATCTTGCTTTGTCATCACCTGTCTCTGTGGCTCTCTGAGGAGAGCACTCATGCTGGCACCTCCATACTCAGTAGCTCTGACTCAATTGTCCTCTTACCTTTTCAATAGAAAGACCTTTTCCCACAGGGCCAGGAGAATCCAGCTACTCAGTCAGCTTCTCCCCAGACCCTCAAGGGTTATCCATCAGCCCCCCCACAGGGACCACACACCCTCCCCACACAGGGGCCAACCCAGCCAACCCAGGGACCTCCCGTCAGACCCCCTAGGGACCACTGTAAGACTAGAGAAATGATGAAAGTGATGTTCCCCCTCCTCATGCAGTACAGCCTGTAGGACTTCTCTACACCGAAGACCTTGGGAAATGGATGTTAATCAATAGGCATGAGTTGGTGCCTGGTACCTGTCTCATATTGGGCTGAAGTGGCAGCATGCTCTAGGGCTGTGGTCGGCAAACTGCGGCTCACAAGTCACATGCAGCTCTTTGGCCTCTTGAGTTCGGCTCTTCCACAAAATACCACTGCCTGAGCAAGTCTATTTTGAAGAAGTGGCGTTAGAAGAAGTTTAAGTTTAAAAAATTTGGCTCTCAAAAGAAATTTCAATCATTGTACTATTGATATTTGGCTCTGTTGACTAATGAGTTTGCTGACCACTGCTCTAGGGTATAGGAGAAATAATTGAGTTGTTACTGTTTTCTAAGAGTTCAAAAAGTTGAAGGGAGGAAAGATCCAGATACTAGATGCAACCAAAAATAAGCCAATAGAGCAAAAAGCAGAATGTTTGCAAACTCAAGTTGCTTGCCCCCCCAGCAGCGAGTCCCATGAGCAGACAGGGAGCGGGGAGATGGCCCCACAGAAGATGTGATGGACGGGGAGCCAGATGAGAGATGTTCAGGGAGGGACCACTATTCTCACCGAATCCAGCACTTCCTCTTGGCCACACATGCATCAGCCTTCACAGCATTCCTATGTGGCATGTACCACTACCATGACCATTTCACAGATGAGGAGACAGGCACAGGAAGTAATGGTCCCATGGTCACAGTTACCCAGCAGAAGGATGGGACTCAGACCTGTGCTCTTGTCCCCTGGGAAGCACGTGTGTTCCCAAAGCTGATCACTTTCTGGCAGCCTCAGTGTCTGTATCCAAATAAAGATAATGATACTAACCTCACAGGGGTGTGTGAGCCAAAATGAGATAAGACAGGTAAGGTCACTGGCTTACATAAGATGCTCAGATGCCTCTGGACACCCCTCCCCAGTCCTCCTAACCTGCCTGGAAGTATTATCCACCAATACATTTGTTCAAACCATGGGTGGCCACCATTTCTGAAACACATGATATTTCTGACTCCAGGCCTTTGCCCATAAAATTTCTTCTACCTGAAATGCTCTTCCCTCTACTTCCAGGTTTCCAGGACCATGGATCCTCCAAGTGTAGGTAGCATCACCTTGTGAAATTCTCTCCAATTGTAAGATACTTTTCTTCCCTCTGCTGCCCCAGGGCGTTCTTTCTCTGGGCTGTTTCTGAGGGCCCAGGTCTTCCCTTCACGACCTAGAAAGGAGCTGTGTGCAGTAAATCACACTTTGACAAAATATAACGAGTACCTATTAGTGATGTCTGTTATTTTGTTATCATTATTGCTTGACAAACTCTCATTTAGAGTTACCATTGAACCTGGTTCATTTTCCCTCCTAGATGAGGGATTAGGGCAGGGATATTGTTACAAGTGTTTTGCTATTCCCACAATGCCCAGCATGGTGCCTGGAGTGTAATAGGCGCTCAGTAAATGCGGAGGGAACAAATATTAAGCTAGAGACCACACTACACAGGAGGTTGGCCCATATTAAGGGGATTGAGGCTTTGCTCGCACTTGCTGGGCCGAGGGCTCACAGTTTGCAAAGCTCCTCTAAGCCCCTTGGGGAGAAATAGATAAATACTTGGGGAGGCTCTCTGAGCCCAGGGAATAGCAGTTTGACTGGGCCTAAGCAAAGGGCACAGTCAAGGTTTATCAGCAAAGCACAGCGATTCCAAAAGCACCGAGGCCACCCTCAGGAAAGCTGTGAGAGGTCCCGCAGAATTCTAGATTTCAAAGCAGTACAAACCTTGCTTTGTCTTTTATTTTTATTTTGGTGTAGTCCAATTTGTTTATTTTCTCCTTAGTTTCCATTGTACTAGGGGCTGTATCAATAAATATATTGCTATGACATATGTCTGATATTTTGCTGTCAATGGATTCTTCTAAGAGTTTTATGATTTCCTGTCTTATGTTTAAGTCCTTTATCCATTTTGAGTTTATTTTTGTGTATAGTGTAAGCTAGTGGTCAAGTTTAATTTTTTTGCATGTATCTGTCCAATTTTCCTAACACCATTTATTAAAGAGACTGTCTTGATCCCATTGTATGTTCATGTCTCCTTTGTCAAATATTAATTGAACATAATGGCTTTGGTCAACTTCTGAAACAGCCAGTCAGGAAGGAAATATGCACTTCTATGTTTATAGCAGCACAATTTACCATAGCTAAGGTTTGGAAACAGCCTAAATGCCCATCAGCAGATGAGCTGATTAAAAAACTGTAATATATATATATATATATATATATATATATATATATATATATATATATATATATATATATATATATATATAATGGAATACTACACTGCTGTAAAAAAGAAGGAACTCTTACCATTTGCAACAGCATGGACGGACCTGGAGAGCATTATGCTAAGTGAAGTAAGCCAGTGAGAGAAATATAAATATCACATGATCTCACTCGCTTTATGAACAACATAAACTGATGAACTAAAATAGATCCAGAGGCATAGAAGCATTGAATAGATCATCCAACCTCAGAGCAAAGGCAGAGGAGGGGGATAGGAATTCAACCAAAGGACTTATATGCTTGCATACAATCAGAACCATGGACACTGACAGTAGATGATGAGGGCATATGTTGAGGGGGTGGGAATGGCTGGGAGAGGTCAATGGGGAAAAGGAGACATATATAATACTTTAAACAATAAAGAATTAAAAAAATAAAATAAAACAAGTTTTGGCTACAGATAAAAAAAATGTATAGGACTGAACACACAAGACTATTAGTAGAAATATTCTTAAATCCATTTATGAATTAATTTTTATCTTCTCTTTGTTCTATTTTTCTAGATTTTTCAAAATTTCTATGACCATAAAATTTTTTTATCAAGGAAAATCAATAAAATTGTACATTTAAATTATACAAAATACATTAATGTAAGTATTTCCTGGAAATAAGCAATGACTCCTGGAGTTTATATTTATGACCTCTAGAACCATATGTGTAAGTATCCTTTCCCTTTGATAATTCAGAAGATATTGAACATATTTTACATACATAATATTGGGTGTATATATGTGAATATCTCAATATATCATTTATCTTGAGCATTGGTTATCACATACATGTATATCCTTATCACACACACACACACACACACACACACACACACACACACACACTGGATCAAAATGCAGTTAAGGTAGAGGCATAGGGACAGATGGCCAGACTGGTGGGTAACAGAATAGGATAGACCCCTAGTGTGAGCTGGCAAGTTCAAAGGTGTGTTTGACACTGAGAGAGGCAGGACATTCTATCAAAAACACATCATCTCTCTGAAATGAACTCAGAGAAAGAAATGGGACAACAGAGACTACTTGTGGGTTCTCTCTCTCTCTCTCTCTCTCTCTCTCTGGCACACACATCCACATCCACATCCACACACCTCTCCTGGCTCTTTCTCTCTTTCTCCCCAGTGGCTGTTGCCACTAAGAAACACCATCCCTGGGTAGTTGGCTGGAAAGAGGCAATTGGGGCTTTGGAGAAATTTTTCTGACAATGACAAAAGCCAACACTAGTCAAAATAGGTTGTTTTTGAGAGGAAAGATCTATTTTTAGGCCTGGTTGAGTAGGGCTGTGTTTTGAAAATAGGTATTTAAGGTTGCATGTAATTTATTTAATGCAAAAGGAAGTTACTAATTTTGTGAAGAAATAAAGATCCTCAGAACCCATATTTTCTGACTCTACCTCAGCATTAGCCTGGGGTGATTTCTACCTCCTTTGGTGAGAAGATAATTTTGTTTTAATTCTCATGCCATAGCTGAATAACTTCCATACAAACGCCAGCTCTCAGTCTTTATGAGTAAATTATTATCCTCACTATTAGGGTGTGGTCCTGAAGAGGATGACATGCTTTAGGAGCTATAAAGCTTCTGGGATGTAATCTTCTTCCTGGGTCATTATAAACATAACAACCTTATTTTTTTTTTTTAATAGCTTAAGTGAACAACATGTTGAAAGAGTAAAAATAAAAGACTTTACAATGCAGACACCACTTTGATAAAGAAGGATCAGATATATATTTTTTGTTCTATCTTAGAAAAAAAAAAAAAAAAGGACTCCCCTTCACTTTAAAATGTGAATGGATTAACTTGACTTTGAAATTCTCTTGACACTTCTTGAAATAACTGGAGCCACATGTGGTAAAATCAAATTTGGCAAGCAACACTTTCCAAGATTTTTTTTCTTTTCTTTTCTTCTTTTTTGCTTTTTCTCCTAGCAAACTATATAGTTTGCAAGGATCCTCAACTTGTTGGAATAACATTTCTCCAAAGAGTAAGATACCTGAGCCTCAAATCCAAACCATGACTTCCCTGAAAAACAAACAAACAAAAAACAAAAAAACCACTCATCTTTTTCAAGGCTCTTGGCCTTTGGGTTCTATGAAAGCAAAAATTGTTCAGAGAGCAAAGAGGCAGAAGAAGTCCTATGTTTCCTGTCTTTATTTACCTGATGAGCAAATTAAAGTTAAGGGGCTCAAGTAACCTTGCCAGTGTCACTCATTGCTGGTGACAAAGATGGGACTAGAACCCAGGACTCTGGATTAGACCCCAGCCAGGGTGTGAGTACTTCTGGCGAACCCAAAGAAAGCCACAGCCCTGCTCGCCATGCACTCAGTAGGGGCCTGCCCCAGCCAGTCACGTGAAGATCAAGTGAGGCCAAACATGCCAAGTGTTTGAATGGTGCTGGTCAATGAGAGTTCATTCTTCTTACTACCTGCTTACCCAGAAGAATGCTGCTCAACAGGAGGGTGAGGTAGTGAAAGGCTGTAGCCTTGCCCACCAAGGCAAGGATGTGGGAGCCAGAGTAATTGTGGCTCATCTATTGGAATCTGCTTGGATTTATAATTGTCATTGAGGCCAGCCTTTTAAAAGCAAGGCGTTGCAGTTAGAGATGCTTGCTTTGAAAATACTTAGGTTTTCCCATGCATCTCTTGGGACAAAGGAAAAGAAACTGGGCTGAACAAGGAGGATTGGTGCCATGGTCACAATTCTTGTAAGAAAGCAGTTACCTCCTATGTTAAAGCTAAGTTTAAATTACATAATCTTTCATTTTGTCCCCTTGAGGAACAGGATATTGGTTGCACATGCCTGGTAGCTCTCAGCATCTGGGGGAAGCTGCTCCTCTAGGCGCCGCTCCTGTTACAGGTTCAAGGACACAAAGACACATCTTTAGTTCCTGTGGTGTGTGTTATATCACGCGCTATTTTGAAGAAGAAAAGTGCTTCATGGAAATGAGTGTGTGTTGTTTCTCGCTTCCAGACTTTTTCCCCTAAAATACACATGTTGTGTAAGCCCCTGGCCACTTGCTACACCTCTGAAGATAGTTAGCTCTTCCCTCCTCACCTGCCCCACAGCCCCATACCTGCTCCGCCCTCCTCACCCCTCTGTGCTTACCATGCCACAAAGATGCCACTGCCCAGCTCCAGGCCAGGCCGAGCCTGCTGGAAGGGGCAGGAAGCTGCAGGGACTCTAGTGGAGTGACAGGGTGACAGGCCTGTGTACAGTATGTGGCTGGCCTCTGCCAATATGTGGCATGACCATCCCTTATACCGAGGACTCTGGAGCTGACCCCAGAAAATCAGCCCGACCACCATGCTTGGCTGGCCAGGCTAATTGATAAGAAATGCTCACTCTGCTCTTGACAAGGCGCTAAATGCTCTCCACTCAGAATCCCTTTCAATCTCCCACAGCAGCCCTTCAGTGACCATCGTTATCCCCATTTCCCAGACAGACCGGGCAAGGTGAAGTACCTTGAGTGCAGCCCCAGAACTGTCCTCTACTGGCTCCTGGTGCCTTCTTTAGGAGAGAGAGAGGCTCCATGGGCTTCAGCCCTAGAAAACGGGCTGTTCTAATTCTTGGGCTGTCTGCCTCCCCCTGTGGCTTGGCTCATCTGTTAGACCTGGGATTATACTTGCTCTTATTCTCTTGAATTCTGCATATCAATTCTATCTAGTACATTTCTTGCATTTATGACAACCTCAAAATGTGAGGATAAAGCTCTTTGGTTTAAGACACTGTTTTGTGCTTTCGGTTTCCCAATATTTGCCTCACATTGGGGGTTTAATGGGATGAAGCCATTTTCTTTTCAGATCCCTTTGACTGTATTTAGGCAAAACAAGAATAGGGAAATTCTCTCCCTTTGGTCTTGCCCTTGTTTTAACAGCAGACTCCAAGCCGGGAGATGAGGAAAGAGGTTGGAAGGGCTGGTGAATAGGAAGAAGTAATCCCCCCTCCACCCTGAGTGCAGTACATCCTGTCCAATAGGCCACCAGAAAGCCCAGTTGGGTTCGCAGGACGGTGTTCTGAGATCTCCTGGCTTCTGTCCCATGAATACACTCTACACAACTTCCTCTTTGGGTGCCTCATTCTTTCTAAGAGTAGTTTGGGGGCCCCAACTTACAAATTGTTTTTTTCTGAAATAAACCATTGTCTTGGCTTTTGACCCTGCACCCGGTTCCTGTTTTCATAAGCGGTTCTTCCTCTCAGCTTCTTCAGTTCAGTCCACTCCAAACAATCTCCCTTGTGGGTGGAATTTCCAGTTTAAAGGTTGCTCTTATTTTGACTTTGAGGGTTTAAAGACCCCCACCCCTCATTTTGTCCCCACTATGGTAATGCAGTAGTAGGGTTGATGAATGTTGTGAGCTACGCTAGAGAACTACACTAGCATTTGACTATTCCAAGTGATTGCATCAAGAGGCAAATTGGACCCCTTGAGGACCATGTTGGGGGGATTTTGATAACTGGTGCTGTCTTCTGTGTCTTCCCTGAGGTACCACACAGCTTAGGCTCCATCCTCACAGAGTGCACCTGAGCCTCAGGTTTGATCTATTTTTCAATCCTCCCTCTCATGCAGTTCGGTTATTAGTTTTGACTTAATGAAGAACAGAGTTGGGGAACAAGCCAGGTTCTGAAGCAGGAAGGAAAGAGTTGAGGGCTCTGAAAGGGGAAAAAAAAAAAAAAAAAAAAGTGGCAGAGAATCAAATATATGCAACTAAGCACTTTTCACATTCGCATTAAACAGTTTGATACCATTTTTTAAAAGAAGGAATGAAATATTTTAGATATTCTAAGCATAATGCTTAAACCACAAATTCTGTAAAAAATGAACAGCATCGGGCTATTAACAGCTGTGCGCGTCATAAACACCTTAGGCGAGACAATCAGATACCAATGCCAGCAGCACCTCGCAGCCATCCGTCTGCACAGCGCTTGACTTCTGCAATTTCATAAGATAAATGCCTCTGCTGTTTTAAGATGATGAAACTACAGCTGAGACGAATCTCCGTATTTCTCACCAGTGATTTAATAAGGGCCAGCTCAGAATAAATATGGAACGGCTATCTGAAAGCTTTGGTAGCTTCGTGCTGAAACGCGTTGGAACTTTCGCCCATAAATTGATTGTATCCAAAATTCCACATTGTCCACGCATGGGAGAAAGACGTTCACGGAGTCATGAGCTTTACACATTCTATGTAACATGCTCTGGCGTAACCAGGAATTTAAGAAAGATGTTTTTTTGGGCAATGCCAGGGGTAGGGTGTCAGAAAGTTGACTAGTTTTTTGGCCTGAAATGTCTACCAAGAGAGAAAGAGAGGAAAAGGAACCTCTTCTTAGGCATCTCATAGAAAGGGTTTATGTCCATCTGATATCACACTTGTCTTCCGATTTATTTTTGTGTTAAACACCCATCCAGACCCTATGCAGTGAGACAGGAAGATGGATACGTAGATGAGTCACAGGGGCAGGAAGCTAAATAAACACAGTTCAATATATTACAGGCAGTTAGTGAGAGAGAGCAAGTGAATAAGAGAACAAATGAGGACGACTGATTTATTAACATTTGTTTGGGGCCCATGTTCTTGGCAGCAGGCAGTAGCCCCTTATAGAGTTACCATTCGGCTGGTGTGAGCATGTGTGTGCGTGTGCATGTATGTGTGTGTGTGTGTGTGTGTGTGTGTGTGTGTGACTGTCATTGGTCTGCCTGCCCACTTTTCAGGATGATAAGAGCCTGGCAGGGAAAGCAGGAGGAGAGGGGGGTCCACTTTCTGACATTGTCTGGGGCCAGGACGCTGACTCCTCAGAGGTGGTGGAAGCCCCGCCTTCGGACCCTGTAGCCTGGGGCTGTGTCTGCCCCCCTGCACCAGCCCTCGGACTTTAATTACACCCTCCCTGGCTGAATTCACAGGTGGCTTCCCCGGGAGGAGGCGGGACCTCTCCCCAGGCCCCGGCTGCTCATTTCCTCAGTGGATTAGCAGGGCCACGATGAAACAGAAGCTTGTGCCTTCTCCATTCTTTACACAGCCTGGTGTTAGAGGTTGACCTTTCACCCCTGGAGATTCAGAGGATTAAGGCCGCTTTCAAGTCCCGCTCTGGTTACTAATCCACCACTTTCACTTGCTGTTATGTAAGCACTTCCTGACTTACCCTTTAAATCCTGTAAACATAATAAAACAGAGTTTAACCTTTACCTTTGGATTTCCCTCTATCTTTCACGCTATCTACTCAACTGTAGAAGGAGCCCGGAATAGAAAGCTAATAAGTGGTAGCCTGGCTTTTTTCTTTTTGTCCTGGGACATGTTACAAAACATTACAATATTGAATATATTCAGGTCCAATAGTCGTGGGGGAGCACCAGGAACTTCAGTCAATGTTCCCCACAAAACAATGAAGCAGATGGTATTGGATGTTTCCTCCCCTACCCCCTTCCAACAAATTATAGCCAATGCGGTCCAAATGAAGCTGGGACATGGGCTTTCAGGGCAGTTCACAGTAATACAGTAACATGGACGGCTAGCCTCCCGTCTCCAGCTCTGCACCCCCTGATGCTGCCGCCCTGGAGGGCTCTGACCATTAGCCAGTCCTGAGTCCAAGACCCAGAGAACAATTCCAAAATGGTCTCAAACATCAAATTCATTCTGGTTACCCTCCTGTACCTCTGTGCTCTGGTCACCCTCCTGTGTTCTGGCCAGATGTCCTTCTGGAATGTTTTTTCTTAGGGGCTGAGTTATGGGACTGCTGCTCATAGTGTCTAAGGGTTCTGCTTTGGTAGCAGACTGTCACCAGGTCTCAGTGAGCAAGGACCACGCGGGTAGTGTCCACCAGAGTTCCTGAGCTGCTCACCGTCTCCTTGTAAGAAGACTCGGGATTAGATTAATTCTTGTTTGTTTCTTGTTTTTGCAACTAAGAGAATCTGTCAGGCTGATATAGGCAGCAGCTGGTGGTGACAGGGACGCAGGTGAGTGGTGTGTCCTCTGGACAGCAGGACAGGAAGGGGCAGCTCGGGACCAGCCAGCCTGTGTCCCTGTCACTCATCTTCAAATGGTGGCAATCTCAGTGACTCCTTCCTCTGGATTACAGAAGAAAAAACTGAGCGTAGTGCTTTTGCTTCTAAGTTAACCTTCATAGAAAATGTTTTGATTATTATAAAGAAATGAATGCCCTTTATCATTAAAAACTGTACTAATCTAATTAAATAATGGAAATGACTGCCCTTTTATGTGTCAATTGTGCTGAACAAATGTATCTTTAATTCACGTGGTCTGTGGATAAAACCAAAGTTCTGAAATCAGCTGTACTTCAGCAACATCAGCTCTAACGTTCTAAGCACTTCCCCTGGACCAGTCCTAGTGCAGGGCCGAATGTGTCACGTTAATTCCGTCCACACTGCAGTCCTGTGTAGTAGCTGTTAGCAGTGTCCTCACTCGTTGGTAGGTGAGAAAACTGAATGGCAGGAGCTTAGAGCAGAACTAAGGTGGACACCAGACCTGCCTGGCCTCCCTGCTGGGCACCCCGTGTGCCTCACTCTAAGTGCTCTGGCGGGAGGGACAGCAGCTGCACCTCCTCCCAGCCCTTCTCTCTGCAGCTGTCAGTCCCCACAGCCCCCCAAGCAAGTGACAGAGTTGCGCCCATTGGAGATTTGAGATAAGGAGGAGCCATGAAAATAAAATATGATTTTTGTTTTGTTTTTAGTGTGTGGATGTTTTGGAACATTCCCTGGAGAGAATGTGAGATGGCCTGGGTGAGCAGGAATCAAAGAGTTGTTGGCCTAAGCAAGTGAGGAACCTCTGGCTTCTGTGGGGTTTCCTTAGCTTCCCCACTTCTCTTGGCCCCTGGAGACATCCTGAAGGCAGGGAACTTTGCCCTTCTCTCTACTAGGGAGAGTCCTTGCCAGTGTCCTCCGGGAGGGCAGAGGCTTTGGGAGCCTGAGGCTGCAGAATCACTGCCAGGACAGCCTGCTGCTTTCCATGACCCTTACAGCATCCCTCCCCACTGCTGGGAAGGAAATGACACCACTTGGGTGCTTCTGGATGAGAAACACGTAATTTGTGTCTTGCAGTAAATGCTTTTTCAGTGAGTCTCTGCCGGTGTAATGTTCTGTTTGCCACGAGCACGTCCTTTCTTGCAGGTAGATGTGTCACTGCTCTACTCTCACGCGAAGCCCTTACACATGGGGATAGACACTCCTAACAGGACCTGCTCACAGGTCCACCCCATGTGCCCAGCTTTGGAGCTGATGGAGGGAGGGCCCCTCCAGCCCAGCACACCTTCCTCAGTATTCACGACATGTTCCTGTGGGGACAAGAGGCCAGAGAGAAGATACATGGAAGCAAGAGTAGGGACGATCCAGTAGGATGAATCCACGGCTGGCTCACCTAGGGGACTCAGGCTTCCCAACTATGCAGTCCTCAAGCATGCACACCTGGTACACACTCCCTTACACACCAGCCCCTTTGATCTTTTCTCTCCTGACAACATTCCCTAACTCCAGTCTTTTCTGGATCCTGCCAGAGAGAAAGAGGAGAACCTAAGTGAATCTCTTCATCTCCGAAATGGAAAAATCTATACCTGTTGTGCCTGGGTCTCAGAGTTTTCCTGAAGTTCACATGATAATAGGTGTGATCAAACTTTTAAACTGAAGCCCAAATAGAAAACTCTGAGAGAATAAGTTCCATGAAGACAGGGACTTTGTTTTGCAATATCTTAGGCCCTAAAAAGTACCTAGTATCAAGTTGGTACTCAATTAATATTTGATAAATAAATGAACCAATAATTGCATACTCCCAGTAGTATGTTAATATAATATCACAAAGTCGGAGAGTACTGTTACAACTTAGGGTATTCTAGCAATGGGAAACTCTATGAAGAAGCTCGCCAAATAACAAAGCCTTCTGTTTCTTGAAAACCAATATTCCTTTAAAGGATATTAGGTGGCGTTTCAATATTTGACAAGACAGAAGAAGATTCTTGTAGTTATAATAGCAGCAGCTACAGTAACTATAATAAAATATATTTAACTCAAACAAATTTGCTATAGAACCAATAATCTAAAATGTAGCTGAGGACCCAAGAGAAAACAGAGTTGAGTGGCCAGCTTAGATTCCCTGGTGTCCATACATCAGAACCCTGTTGTTTTGATGAGGGGACCTATTCACTCTTACTTTGTACCTAGTCATAGCATGCATGGCAATTTATCTTCCCAAAGCAGAGTGAGAGTTCAGAAGTAGAGAAGGCAGAAAAGCTACTGAAAATAAAAAAGCATACATACTAAATATATAATTTAGTATTATCTGATGTGGAGATAAACTTCCTCACAAATTCTTATAGTTCTTAAGTATTCACTTTCAAAGTTTTAGACAACTTGAAAGTATGTTTATTATTTTGTATTTAGTGTAACTGTACATCAACAAGTATTTATTGAGGGCCTTCTATGTAGCAGGTACAGAAGTTAGAAAAGTGAGCAAAACAGTAAAGTGTTCTTTCCTTGTAGAGTTTAGATCCTTGAAGAAGGTGCCACGTGGGACTAAGGTACTCTGGCATGGTAGGTCCAATGCAGCTTGGAGTTAAAGTCCATTTCTGTGAAGACACACATCCTACAGTAGAGTCATCTGTACACCTAAAGAAGCCGGCACTGGGAGAGGGGGATCTGAAGGGACAGCATGGAGGCCATGGCAGGCTGTTGTTGGTTGTCTGATCATTAATTCGAAAAGTAGACAAACTGCCACCATGATTCTAATTCACACTCTTTTCTGTATCTTGAATCCACACAGTAGGTTTTATATAATTTAAATACATATGTGAGGTGCCTCCACATCACTGTGGTGTATAATTATTGCGTAAAGCTATAAGGCAGTGTAGACCCAAAGACTCAGGTCAGAAAGACCTGGTTCATTTCTCAACTCTAGCTCCTATGGGTAGTTCACCCTACACTTCTGTAATCCTTTATTTACTCAGCCATGGAGTTGATAAAATGGTATCTAATTTGTAGGTATATTGTGCAGGCCTGACATATGTAAAGCCCTTAGCCCTTATGTGGTGTAGATAGATGCTTAGTGAACAGAAATATTTGTATTATTATGGCAACTGGAAAGTCAGTGCTACCAAGAAAAGCTTAAATAATGTTCTGAATCTGTTTTTAAAAGAAAAGGGTGCAGATTTCTAACCAAAGGAACTTTTAATGCCATGTAGAATGATGAGTAATATAGTAGGGTGACAAAGGACATGGACCTTGGAGTCAGACAAAGCCAGATCCAAATGCAGGCCCTAAATTTCCAGCAGTGAGCCACTGGACATGCGCTAAACATGGTGGGGGGTCTCATTTCTTTACCTATTAAAGCATGGGCTGATTGTGAGAATTAAATTAAGTGGCATTATGTAAAAAAGGCCTTCAGTAGATAATAGGAATTTAGTCATTATAGCTACTTATTCTTTTTACTTGAAAATTTCAATTATGCTGAGTGTCCAATCTCAACATTACCACAAAAATACATTAATAATCAGAATTATAGCAATAATGAGTAATCATATCAGTTACTATTTAGGAGATGTTCATAAAAAAAATCTTAACAAGAACAACAACAACAACAACAAAAATCAACCTTCAATATTAAGAGAATATTTTTTTCTGGAAATTTTGTGTCAAGTATTTCTAGCAGCAGATGCATTTGCTAAATTTCATGCCATAAATAACCATAACCACTTAGAATTGTAGCTACATGGTTTCCTTGTAGCTCACACTTATCAATCAGCAGGGGTTGCTAAGGCCAAACAGTTCCCAAATAAAATGACAATGAAGAAAAGAACCGGGGTAGATGTGTTTTATGGCATAAGACTTTTCAAATCGAAGTGTGAAAAGAATCAATTCAGCCAGGTGCCTAACTGTCCCAAGAGTCCAGGTAGAGCAATTACTGAAATAACAAAAATGGATGTAAAAGAGAAAATGTAAAAAAGAGCTGTCCTGCCAAGGTAATTCTGGAAAGGCAGTTTTGCACCTTGTAAACCTTCCGTTTCCATAGCTCCCCCACAAACAATGGCTTCTGAGTCATGGAAAAACTGCATGAAAACATTTAGTGTGAAGGTGACTTTTCTAGAGGAAATATGACTGACTGAGGTTTTGAGTTTCTAGATCATTCTTTGTGTAAAATCCATTTTATACGTTGTGGACAAGAAATAGCCCTCTTTTAAATCCACCTTGTCTCCTGTATATTAAGGGAGTTGGATTAGTGTTTGTTCTTTTAAGAAGACCCCTTGATTAAGTGTGTAAAACAGATAAACAGAAGTTACATTAGTTGGGGCAGAATCCCATTCATGTGCTGCCCTTGCCTGCACCTGGGATCCTAAGGAAACTCAGAGGACTTACTAGAGTCCATCAAAAAATTACTCTCCACGCCCAGGTCTAATAGTCTAGATATTTTACTTTTATACTCAAGAACAATCTTCCCTCGTGAGAAATTTCCCATGTTTGAAGACACATTTAGAAGGTCAGGAATGCTATTTTGAAGTTTATAATAAGGGAAAGTCAGCTCCCAAAAATGCTAAGATGGCAGTAGAATGAATGCTGTTTATGATACAGAGAGCATATCATACCCATTTAGCTCTTGGGAAATCCAGAATGGTGATGGTTAGTCCCTGGTGGTGCTATAATCAATGTCCATCTATAATGCTTGCCCTTCTGGATCATATAATGCCCAGGGATAAGAAATCCCCAGCTCTGTCCTCTTCAGGGTCAGAACTCATTAGTCTTGGAATACTCAGTGAGTAACAGAAGAGTCAGGCTGGGGAGAACCTTAAGAACTCAACAGGTATATCCCCCTCTGTGTCATTGTCTTACATTTCCAGAGAAGAGCTTCTGTGATCCCCTCAGTCACTATTATGGGCCTTTGCCACATCTATGACTCAGAAGCCCTTTCCTGATAGCTAACACAAACCTTTCATGTGATAATCAGTACCCACTTTTTATCTCTGCAAAGCAATGAAGAATTGTTGATGACTATTCTCAATACCTTTGAGCTTTCTGAAGTCCCATATCTTCAGTTTCTTTCTTCCTTGGTGTGGAAATTGCAAATGACTTCAGCTACAAACATGGTGAATTAATTTCCTATGCTTCCCCCTGGGGTCCTGTGAGGAAATGGGTGCACCTGCCCCAAATCAAATGAATAATTCATATTGCATCTGGGTCTAAAAGGTGATAGGCAGCATAGAAATGCAAAAACAGCTGGAAAGGAGATTAGGGATGTCCCCCAAGAACACCTAGTCAGAAAGGCGAACTTGTTTAGGTGAATAACCTAGTGCTCCTTCTTCTGCTCCTTGTCAGCTTGGGGTTCTGTCATGAGTATCCATCTGAAAGCTTTGGCCAGAATCTCAGGCGCAAAAAGGTCAAAAGAAGACAAGATTCAGGAAATAGCTAACTTCTCCACATCAGAGGTAGATCACCCAGCCCTAGAGCCTGTAGCACATGCCTATGGATACTCAAACAGCCATGGACAAGTGTGTCTTCCTTCAGGGGGAAGCTGGTGTTGTTTGTGCAGCCATATCCAGAAAGGGACACCAACCTGCTATTTGTGTCACTGTGGGAGGTTGTTTTTGCAAAGATGTCCAATATATACTTTATTCTACATGCTCTTCTTTAATGTGAAGTTCACATAGACCTTTGAGAAGTGGGTCTTTGTTTTCCTCCCTTGAACCTGGATGAGCATTCGCAGTTGCATCAGTGAATAGAATGTAGTTGATGTGGTGCCACGTGGCCTCTGAGGGAAAGCCATAAAAGGCACAGCTTCTACCTGGGCCTTTCTCTCTGGACACTTGCTCTTGGAATCCAGTTCCCACACTGTACTGTAAGGGAGCCAAGGTCACATGGAGAAGCTACACATAAGTGTGCTGACCAATAGCCCCAGCAGCGGGATCCACCTCCAGACGTGTGAGTGAGCTGGCCTGCAGATGAATCTGGTCCCCAGACTTTGAGTCTTGAGGCCCCAGATAATGCAGAGTGGGATAAGCCATGCCCAGAAAGAGCTATGGCCCACAAAGACTGTGAGAGATAAAAGTGATTATTGTGTTTCAATGCACTCAGTTTTGGGGTAATCTTTTGCACAGCAATTGATAACTAATTCAATCATGTCAGACAAATTATTTGTCCCTTTTTGTCCCAGTTTCCTAATTCTCTACAGTATGCTCTTAAGGATTTTTAGGTGAAATAAATAAGATAACAGGTTTAAAGGGCTTTTGAAGAGTATGCAGTGTGTGAAAGGAAGCTAATGTAATAATATGGGGGCCTGAGACAAGTCAGGGACATGCTCTGCCGGCTGTTCTCCCTTGGGCAATTTTGCATGTCACCCAGAGCCATTTACACTACAGCTGCACCTTGCACATAGCACCTGTTATCCTGGGCACCCTTGTTTTCTCATTGTCTGCCCTGGTCAGGTCTCTACCCCTGAGGTAGACGGTGAGCTCCTTGTGAACCAAGTCTCAACACTCAGGGCACCTAGGAGCTATACAGCAGATACCAGCAGGCTTGTTTGTTTTTTAACTCAAGGATGTTGCCAATCCAAGAGAATAGTGTGTGTTGGAGGAGCAGGGGAGTGCAGAGAGGGAAAGGTGGGATTCCCTTCCTCCCTTCCGTGTCTGACGATTCTCTCTTACCTTTCCAGACCCTCTTGTGGGTCCCATATCTTTGAAACCTCTGCCAACCTCCTCCTTATTCACTGTATGGCTTCTATGGTAACCTATGTTGCCTTCTACTCACACCATCACTTGTTGCCATTACCCCTGCTCCCACTAGACAGGAAGGTGTGTCTTATATTCATATCACCAATACTTTGCCCACATTCCTTGGCATAGAGCAGATGCTCAAAAAATGTGGGGAGTTAATAACATATCAATGAATTAATGAATAAATGAATGTGTGAAACCAGATCTGGTTCATTTGCTGCTGGCAGGAGGGTTAAATTAAGTGGCATTACACAGTGAACTTGGGTAAGTCTATTTATTTTTCTCAGGGTTATTTTACTTATTTTCAAATGTGGAAAGTGTTAACACCTCTACTAAGAGCCAAATGAGATCATGTATATAAAAGCACTAGCAAACTGTAAAATGCTGTTTAAGTGGAAGGATTGTTATTTGTTCACTGTGCTTAGAAGAGAAGAAAGGTTGGAAGGAAAGGGATGGACAGATGGAGGTGGGAAAGCAAGAAAGAGAATGCATCATCAACCACATAAAAAGCAATAACAATAATAATAGCAGCTTACACTTAGCACTGTGATAAACCAGACACTATATTAAATATATAAACCCTTTGTCACCATCACCATTGTGCAGCAGGAGAAATGGAGGCACACAATGGCTGAGTAGCTTTGCCAAGGCTGCAGGGCTGTTATGACAGAGCTGAGATTGAACCCAGACCAGCTGGCCTTAGAGTCTATGTTTTTTACCACAACTAAGCTGTCTCCTAAAATTCATCCCCAGGTAGGAGGCCTCTGAGACCTCCACCCCACCTGCCAGAGGATCAGACACCTTCAGACCCTTTAGCCTCAGATCAAATGTATCAGCAAACATATCTCAAGGAAGCTCTAAGACAGGCTAGAAAGGAGTTATAGGAAACATCTTTCTTACTGGATATCCACTGGTCTGGGATGCCACCAGTAGAGCTTTGATTTCTTTGGACTGCCTTTCAGAAGACCTGATAAATGTCCTCAGGTGTGGTGGAACAACTCGCTGATGATTTAGTGAGAATTAGTTCTCAGACTTTCCAGCTTCATCTCTCTGGCGCCCCACCTTCCCCACCTCTCAAGTTCCCTGGGCTTCACTCCTTTTCCATCTTCGCTTCCTATATCTTTGTCTATTGCTCACTTTGCCAGTGACACATTTTCCTTACATTTGCCATTGAAGTTTCCCCCTATGGAAGATGTAGCACAGAAATAACTTCTCTACGAAATTTTGTCATATTTTACAATAGGAGCTTAATTCCTTTCACATAAGGTTGTTGGAAGAACTACATTTCTTAGTAAATAGTAAATTACATCTTGAACTGAAAGACTTATCCTTCCTTAGAAATAGATTACAGATAAGTAAAAAAAAAAAAAATGTACAGAGTTGACATAGTGAAAAGAGTTCAGGATGTTCTAGGATATGATGCTGATTTGGCCAAGGTACCTCCCACCTGTAATGAGAGGTTGCAGCTAAATGACCCAAAGGACTCCTCCAAATTCTGAGTCTAGACCATTGGGAGAAGGCACATGGCATATGGAACTGAAGCCTTGGTTCGCTTGGGGAAGGAGTTTTATAGAAGTTGCCTTGCTTTCTAATTCTGCTTCAGGCTGGGGCTGGGTAGATGGTGGTTTAACCCAGAATGACCACTTACTGGGCTGAAGATCCTTCAGCAACAGCATGGGGCTCAGTCTCCTCTGCTTCAGCACGGTTTGTGTGTTCGCTGTGACAATCTTTTTATTCCCCTAAACTCCCTACCATCCTAGCTTCTGTGGCTCTCAGGCAATGAGTGAAAGGTCTGCAAAGCCCAGGTTCCAGGGCCACTAGCAAGCATGCCCATCCTCTGGGATGCAACGGCGAGGAAACGGAGCAGGGAAAATCATCTTCTGTGCGATGTGTAACAACAGAAGGCTCCAGAAGACAGATTAGAAGACCCAAGCTGAGAGCCACCCCTTTCTTCCTTCTCCCCCAACCATGAACATTATTAGCATTGTCACTGTTATTAATAATTTAAAAGCAACCCATGCATTAGCATCAAAGTATTTGCTGCTGGGACTTCATGAGGGCTTTGTTATCAGCTGGGGAATTCATCTGCATATGAATTCAGAGAGCCCAGGTATTTCTCTGCGTTCTAGAGAGATGTTGTGGACTTTGGGGCCTTCACAGAACAGCAGTGACACTGACAACAGATCAAATCAGACCGGTAAGACCTCACATTTTGCTCTAGTTGCATTTCAAGTAAAGGAAAGCAAAATGGTTGGCAGATACAATAGATTTAAATTTGCTTTTGCTGGCTCTGTCTAAACTCATCCCATCCCTCAAGACCATGGTCAAATCTGTATCCTCTCAGGAGTCTTTGTTAGGTAACACTTGTCCCCTTTGATCTCTCTTTTGTCTGAACAACTTGTGCTCAATAACAAAATTAAAAAAGGTTATGGTGTTGCACACAAATAATTTTAAAAAACACTAGCTCATAAAATAAGGGTACAAATATCCAATACAGTGCTGATTTTCTCCACAATTTTTTTAAGGTGTTGAAAAATCAAATTCTACTTATAGTGGCATTTTCTTCATTCCTTTGGTGCTCTGCATTGCCAATCCCACAGCATGTGCTGATGTTGCCTGTTGGCAAAGCCAGTGCTAGTGTTGGTACTCAAGCAAAGAGAAGATAGGAAAGAAGAAAAGAGGGCAGGCTCAGAATAGGATGGTAGCCTGTCTGCACAGGCTCTGCCTTTGGCTCTGAGAACAGCTAAGGAAGGATGAATGAGAAAGATGAGGCGTGAGCTGCTCTCTCCAGGAGAAACCAAGGACAAGAGACAGTACTAGTAGCCTCTCATCTCCAGCTGCTCTTCATTCAGGAACCTCAGCAACTTCTTGGGAAAATATGGAGAGGTATCGTGTGATGAGTGACAAGTCATACAAGTTCTAAGACTCAGGTCACTATTACTAATAACCAATGATGACAATGCCAAAAGAAGCAGTCATTTTTCTCAAAACAGAGGTGCCTGCATTCCTGCATTCTTGGGTGTAAAGCAACTTTTATATTATTTTTCTGGCTTAGATGTGTTTTATGACTTCTCCACTCACTATGAAAATACTAATAAACATTTAAAACATCTGACAGAGAAAGATCTGTGATGTGTAGGGGTGTGTGTGTGGGGGGGTGGGATTGGGGGGAGGACTCCAGAATGCAGCCCTTGTCATTCCATTGGCTCCTTACAAGGGAAAGATCTAGAAAAGCATTTCTTACTTTTCTTTTGTTAATCCTCATCCAGGGATACTTTTCCCATTGATTTTTAGAGAGAATAGAAGGGAGGGAGAGAAACAGAGGAAGAGAAACATTGATGTGAGAGACATATTGATTGGTTGCCTCCAGCACACGTCTCAACCAGGAGAGCATATGGGCAGGACCATGGGATATGAGAGTGTAGGCACGCACCTAAGATCGAGCCTGCAACCTAGGTACATATTCTTGACTGGAATCAAACCCGGGACCCTTCAGTCCACAGGCCAATACTTTATCCTCTGAGCCAAACTAGCTAGGGCTAGAAAAGCATTTTTTAAAAATCTACTAAACAATTTTTATCAGGGTGCTAATAAATGCTTCAGAAAAGAAAGATTTTGCTGATAATCTAGGAAAATACCAGGTAAAACAAATGTGATTCTTTTTAAATTGGAGAATACTTTTATTTCTAATTTCTATTATTTTAATATTTAATATGCTTGTTATTAATTTCTCTCATCTCCCACCCACACCTCTGGCAACCTCCAATCTGTTCTCTCTGTGTTTTTTTTTTTGTTGTTGTTTGTTTTTTGTTGGAGATCATGTGGTATTTGTTTTATTCTGACTGACTTATTTCACTTAATATAACATCCATATTGTTGAAAATGATAAAATTTTATTCTTTTTATGGCTGAATAATATTCTATTGTGTGTGTATATATATATATTTACACACAATAGAATATATACAATTAGAGGCCTGGTGCATAAAATTCATGCATGGAGGGTGGTCCCTCAGCCCAGTCTGCATCCTTTTGCAATCAGAGATCCCTCAGGGAATATCCAAATGTCGGTTTAGAGATGGGACCTAAACAGGCATCCCTCTCGCAATCCAGGACTGCTGGCTCCTAACCACTTTCCTGCCTGCCTTCCTCATCACCCCTAACCACTCTGCCTGCCTGCCTAATTGTCCTTAACCACTTGCCTGCCTGCCTGATTGCCCCTAATCACTTGACTGCCTGCCTGATCACCCCTAACTGCTTGCCTGCCTGCCTGATCACTCCTTACTGCCTCTGCCTCTGCCTCAGCCACCACAGCTTTGTCTGGAAGGATGTCCAGAAGGATGTTCAGCTGTCTCGTCTAATTAACATACTATACATATTATACTTTTATTATTATAGACTAGTGGCCTAGTCAATAATAACTAGGGGGGGGGTCTTCCTCAGCCCTGCCTGCACCCTCTCCAATCTGAGACCCTCTTGAAGGATGTCCTACTGTTGGTTTACAGGGATCTGGCCTAAACCGGCAGTTGCACATCCCTCTCACAATCCAGGACTACTGGCTCCTAACCGCTCACCTGCCTGCCTACCTGCTTGAATGCCCCTAACCACTCTGCCTGCTGGCCTATTCACCACCAACTGCCCCCCTTCCTGGCCTGCTCATCCCCTACCTTCCATCTCCACTGGCCTGTTTGCCCCCAACTGCCCCCTTGCTGGCCTGCTCACTCCAAACTGCCTCCCACCACCCCCCACCCCCGCTGTCCTGATCACCTCCAACTAATCCCTACAGACGACCGGCTTGCCCCCAACTGGCCCCCCTGCTGGTCTGCTTACCCCCAACAGCCCCACACCAGTTTGATCACCCATAACTGCTCTCCCTCTTGGCCTCTAACCGCCTCTACCTCGGCCCCACCACCATGGCTTTGTCCAGAAGAATGTCCGGAAGGTCTCTGGAAGGTCTCCCAGTCTAATTAGCATATTACCCTTTTATTGGCATAGATAGAGGCTGGGTACATGGGTGGGGGCCAGCTGGTTTGCCCTGAAGCGTGTCCCGGATCAGGGTGGGGGTCCCATTGATGTGCCTGGCCAGCCTGGGTAAGGGGCTGATGGCTGTTTGCAGGTTGGCCACAGCCTCTGGCAAACCAAGCTCGAAGCTCCTCCTTTTTTTCTTTTTTTTCTTTTTTTTTTTCAGCACCTCCTTGAGCAGAGGTCAGGGCCAGCTGGAAGCAGGTATCTGGGATTTATTTTCTATAATTGAAACTTTGTAGGCTTGAGTGGAGGCCAGGGCCCGCCAGGGCTCACTGACTTATTTCACTTAATATAACATCCATGTTGTTGAAAATGATAAAATTTTATTCTTTTTATGGCTGAATAATATTCTATTGTGTGTGTGTATATATATATATTCACACACACAATAGAATATATATAATTAGAGGCCTGGTGCATAAAATTCAGGGCAGGCGGGTAGCTTGGCTTCCTCCATCACCTGGGCTTCCTCCATCACAGGGGCAACTCCTGCTTGCTCCAGCTCTGTGGCCGCTGCCATCTTGGTTGGGTTAATTTGAATACTCTCTCTGATTGGCTGGTGGGCATAGCAGGGGTATGGTCAATTTGCATGTTTCTCTTTTATTAGATAGGACTAGAGTCCAATGCATGAAATTCATGCAAGAGTAGGCCTTTGCAGCTGTGGCAGCTGCCGGCTGCTTCAATCCCTTGCAGTCATGGTGGCTGCAGCCTCAGCTTCATCTGAAAGGTCGTCTGGAGGGACTTCCAGAAGGTTGTTCAGCTGTCTGGTCTAAATAGCATATTAAACATATATATTATATTGCAGTGAAAATGGAAATGCATCTAACTTTTTACTTTACTGTTTTTATTTTCATCAGATGAATACCCAGAAGTAAAATTGCTATATGATATGGTAGTTATATTCTTAATTTTTTTGAGGAATATCCATAATGTACTTCATATTATGTCAAATTACACTCCCACCAATAGTGCAAAGGGTTTTCTTTTTGCCATATTCTTACCAAAGCTTGCTATTTCTTGTTTTTGTTTTTGTTTTGTTTTTTTCTTCTGGCAGCCATTCTAACAGGTGTGAAATGATATTTTCATTTACATTTCCCTAATGGTCAATGACATTAACATCTTTTCATGTACCTATTGGCCATCTGTATGTCTCCTTTAGAAAAATGTCTATTCAGATCTTCTGCCCATTCTTTTAATAGATTTGTTTGGGATTTTTATTGATATTGAGTTGTATGAATTTCTTATATATTTTAGATTTATGATTTTCAAATATTTTCTCCCATTCAGTAGGTTGATTTTTTTATTTTGTTGATGATTTCTTTTACTGTGCAGAAACTTCCTTGTTTGATGTAGTCCCATTGGTTTATTTTTGCCTTTGTTGCTTTTGCTTTTGGTGTCTGATAAAAACAATCACTGCCAAGATCAATGTCAATGAGCTTACTGCTGTGTATTCTTCTAGCAGTTGTATGGCTTAAGGACTTATGTTTAAGTCTTTAATCTACTTTGGGTTAATTTTGTGGTATGGTGGTTCATTTTTATGTAAGATAGTTGTTCAGTTTCATTCTTTTGTACATGGCTGACCATTTTTCCTAATACCATTTACTGAAGAGACTGTCCTTTCCCCATTGTCTATACTTAGCTTCTTGTCTGAAAATTAATTGACAATATATGTGTGGCCCTATTTTTCCTGGGTGTTTCACATTGAACATGTAGATACTCCTGATTAGATCCATAAACTGGAAGAGAATAAGGGTTTTGATAGGGAAAAAGACTGTGAACTTTGACTATTTTAGATGAGTCTGGTTAGAGAAAGCCAGCCTGTAGAACCGAGGAATGAGGAGATTTGGGGGAAAAAAAAAAATAAGGCCAATCAAGTAGAGAAAAATAAAAAAGAGGAGGCAGGTGTGTTCCATTTTAGAATTATATTGTAATTTAAAAAAAATCATGAGCAATTAGTCCCAGAGGATAGTTTCCTCAGACCAATGAAATGAAAATCTAAGATGAGATCTAGGTAACACTTCTTCTCAAAAGCTCCCGAGGTGATTCTACAGTGCAGCTAACGTTAGAACTACCCTCTGGGGTTTGTTTGGAATATGCTTGCAATTCAGGAAGCTTCCACAAGGTGCTAGGTGATTTTAGTTTCATATGAAAATGATTACTTTCACTTCAGGCAACTGAGAGAAAGCAGGATGAAAAACTAAGCAAACATGTACTTCCCATTAAAGTATATTTCTTCATAAAAGTGAAGCCATAAATATTAATTAAAATATAATTCCTACTTTAAAATAGCAAAGTTAATAATTTAGAGGATTTTAAATAACTGCCAACAGCTAAATTCAAGTTGAATACTCACCCAATTTTTAATTATGATTATTCACTGCTTACCTATTCTCTGGTTTCCTGGGAAGACTACCTTGCTCACCTGAACCCTGGGACTAAAGTTCAACTGCCAGTGAGAACTGTGGCTTTTAACCTGAGCCTTAAAGATCTCCTAGTCTTTTTGTCTAAGGTTAAGATGATGGAGGAAGCAGCAGCACAAACTTACCCAGACTCAGTCCCTAAAAGTAAGCTGAAACTGCTTTGTTAAGACCTGTCAAAAGCTCACCAAAAGCAACTAAACAGTGAGACGGAATCCTTCTTGTGACATAAACTCCATAGTTTCTGTGGTGGTCAAGGCAAGAAAAACAGATGATCTCTGAAAAGCAGCGAGTGTCATGCCAGGGCTCTCCAGACCTCCTGGCCAGGGCTGCACTTCGCTGCCACCAGGCTCTGTCTTTCTCCATCTCTGCATTATTGAGCCACAAAGAAGTAATGGGTAAGCAATGCTCTGCTCTCAGAATGCAGCTCTCAGGGAAGACAGAAAAGGTGAGAAGAACTCTAAAAGATTGGCCCAAACTACATATAATAAATAAAAGATTTATACAAACATGTCAGGTTAACCATGAGAAAGGTAAAAAGAAATGGCACATGAATCTCAGAGGGTGGAATGGGTAAGAAGAGATTGTCCAAAGAACTTATATGCATACTAGAGGCCCAGTATATGAATTCGTGCACAGATGGAGTTCCTCAGCCTGGCCAGTGATCAGGGCCAATCCAGGCAATCTCACCCAGTCCCAATAGGGGCCGATTGATACCAACTGGCTGTGGGGGCAGGACCACGAGAGGTTGGCTGGCTGCAGGAGGTTGGCTGTGGAACCACACTGACGACCAGGGGGCAGATCCTGTGTTGAGCGTCTGCCCCCTGGCGGTCAGTGTACATCATAGTGACCGGTCAACCAGTGAGAGTCTTAAAGGTCGCTTAACTGTGTGTGTGTGTGTGTGTGTGTGTGTGTGTATATATATATATATATATATATATATATATATATATGCATAACTCATAGATACATACATTAATGCAGTCAAAGGCTGAGGTAGTGTTCCAGGTAGGGGTGGTGGTCCATGGGGTAATACTGTAATACTTTCAACAATAAAGATAATTTTAAAAAAGAAATAGCACAACTATTTAAACACATCACACCATAAACATGACTACTATTAATTCATAGTGAAACAGTAAAAGGATCAGCATTGGCAAAGAAGTAGATGAAGCCCTAACCTGTTTGGCTCAGTGGATAGAGCATCGACCTGTGGACTGAAGGGTACCAGGTTCAATCCCAGTCAAGGGCATGTACCTTGGTTGTGGGCACATCCCTAGTAGAAGGTGTGTAGGAGGCAACTGATAGGTTTTTTTCTCATTATTGTTTCTAACTCTCTATCCCTTTTTCTTCCTCTCTGTAAAAAAATCAATAAGATATATTTTTTAAAAAGCAGATGAAGAACCCAGGCTAGAAGAAGATACAACTGAAGGAACAGTGGCAGATTTCCTACAGGTGCTTTGTGCCATGGAACAGTTTAAAAAGAATACTAAGTTTTAATAAGAGTACTAAAGCAAAAATCATAAAAGCCTTTACATTTTGTGTTGTTGCTAATAATAATGACCCTACAATATAACTAATATTTTGGTACATTTTGCCCATCTTAAGGATCTAAATTAGTGACATCTTTTCCAGGAGAGAACTTTCTTTCACATCACCTTTCCTCTTCAAATTCAAACTTACTCTCTTAGAATAAATAATAGTTTACAGACTGACTCCTAGAGTATATATCAAAGCCCACTTACTACCTTTTGAAAATTAGAAGTTGCCTTCTGTATCCAACACATTATCTCACAGTCATTTATTTTAATCAAACATTATATAAGCTATTCACTAAGCTATGATGGTTTCTGAAGTTATTTTGTTTTTGTCTTTTCCCTCTAAACTTTTCAAAGCACAGAAGAGAGACATCATAATTATTAACCATAATGCCTTAGTGGTTTAAAAAAAAAAAGTGCAGGTTGGGCCACTGTAGAGATCGCTGGATTATGTTTTCAGTCTAAAATACAAGTAAACTAAGAAGAGATAGAGAAAGATAACACTTTGTCAATAATGAGAACATTTCTATTCTTATCTCTGGACTTGGAGGCCTTTGTAGAAAGGGCAGTTACTCAATCTAGAAAATATCACAGTCAACTCATGCTCACCAGCACAATAGAGGAAAGAAGACAGTCCAAAAATAATTCCCTTATACATCACGACCTGGTGGCCACAACCAATCAGTCAACAGAAATTTATTTAGTGCCTGTGGTGTGAGAGCCATGCCAAACCCTGGGAGCCAGTTTGACATTGTAGTCTGCTAGGGTACAATAGTAGGTGTCTGTGTACTATCCAGGCCACGAGGAGGAAGACCAAGGAGGGCGTGGAACAGTGGAACAAACAAGGCTGGAATTAAAAGTCGGCCACACGTAAACAGGAGAATCATCTCCTGTAGAACTGAGAGTCGACTAAATAGATGCAGACCAGGCCAAGCTAGTCAGGCACTGTGGGATCTCAGGCTGTGCACATAGACAACTCCTCTCTTCAGCACTGCAGCCATGCCGCTACTTCTGCTCAAGAGCAGCATCAGATCCTACTGCACTAGCATGGCAAGCTAACTGAGGTCAGCCTGAGTTTTCTCACTCGTTTCTGCCCCTCTCTGGGCTGGACAGATGACAGCGGTTCTCAGTGAAATGTTTCCCTGCTTGTGCATTGCCCCTTCCTGTGGATGCTGAGGAAGACCAGCGGAGCCTGGAAGAGCTAACTGGGAGCTCTCCTGGCTCTGCCAGTGCCGTTGCTGTGCCTACAAGCTGCCTGGTAATAGGCCTGCACTTGGGGGAGGCACCCCTGGAGCTCAAGCTCATGCCTGGAGGGGCCTGCACAGCTGGCCTTCATTCTCGGCCTAAATTTGTGGTTTCAGTTCTGGCGACATATTCAAATTTGCTGAGGAGATTTTAAAATATAGCCATGTCCGGGCACACTGGAGAGCAAGGAATCCCACTCTCTGGGGCACAGCCTGGACAGGGCTATGTTCAGGAGCTCCCTGGGCAGGTCTCACATGCAGCCAGGGTGGAGAGCTGACTGTTAAGGGCGCTCTTTAAACTCATTAATGTCTTTCAGTCTGTCTTTAAAAAGTGTCCCCCAAACGCCTGTAGAAATTCCTGTTAGAGGCCCACCCCTTGCCAGGAGCCCCAGTTACAGCCTCACCATGATGGGTGGGCAATGGGGTGTGTGTGGCAGGATAGGATCTCATTGACAGTTCAGATTCTCACTGCAGGTCTTGGTAGCTCTTGGTTGCCTGAAGCCCCTTCCCAAGACAGAACTAACACTAGCTGAGTCCCCAGCCTGTCACTGTACAGGTTATCACTCGTCCTCATCACAGTCCAGTGAAGAGTTACCCCACTGACCTGAGAAAATTGGGGCCAGAGAGAGAAGGAACTTGAACTTGCCTTTTCCTATCTTTCACCTCAGTGACCTGAGCCTGGGACCTCAAATATTTTCTCGGCTGGAGAGTTTCTTGTACCCCCAGATCTCCTCACAGATCTTGCTCACCATGATCCAGGGAGCCCCACCCCCTTTAACCCTCACCCGCATGTCCCCTCTGTCTCTCTCACTCAAATGCACAGCCTGATTGCCATCGCAGCAGTGGCTTACAAGCTTCTCATCCTTTATGGGCAGCTCTCCCTCTTCTCTGAGTAGCACCTAACTGTCCCCTATGACCCCCGCCATGGACCTTCCCAACAACCCAGCATATTCACTCTGAGTCATCTCCAAAGGTCTCCTTTTGAAAGTTTTCTCTTACCTGCCCCACCCCAGGCAAATTGACCCCATCCTACTTTGTGCTTTTCATTAGACTTTGAGCACTGTGTCTGAATAATTGTGTTATTACTCACTACACATCTGCAGAGAAACTGCATCTGAATAGTAATAGTAATAATCACCGCTTAGATTTATGGAGTGCTCAGCATTCAAGGTACTTAACACTTATTATTAACTCGCTTAGTCCTCACTACCCGGGGAAAGAGGTTTTATTACTATCCCATTTTACAGACAAGGAAACCAAGGCACAAAGACATTAAATAATGGTTCCAACATCAAATGATTGGTAAGCAGTTTATTCTCAGAATACTGGGATATAAAGGTGCTTGGTAAATTTTGTGGAACTGAAATATTTTGGTTGTAGTTGAACTGTCCCAAATTCAGTTGGTTTATGGGCTGAGCTCTCCTGCATTGGTTAAATCCCCTAACCTGAGGGTCATTAGCTTGTATTTGAAGCTGAGGCCACATGGTGTGGGACTCAAGTGAGCACTGACTGGCACACATTCCCCTCCAGGTTTGCAGCTAGTTGTTCTGTGAATTCATAGCACACAAATATTTTATGACTGCACTTATTCATCATAACAATATGAATGAGCAACTGAATAAAAGCCGAATCCCTTGTGAAGCCAGAGGAAGAGTGATTAAATTATAATCATCCTGGATTAATTAATCTATAATATTTGCTCTTTATATGAAAGAAGAAAATCAGCCTTCAACATAAAGGTTATGTACTCCTGAGGTCTGTGTCTTAATAAAGGAAAGGCTTGGGGAAAAAACTTGACAAGCCCCCAAGATACGACATGTTGTAAATGTAGACAGAAGGTTATTACTGATATAAAATATATTCAATGTAATTATCAGCCACAACAAATAATCAGAGCAATGATAATGAATAATTAACATTTTTATACTCCTATAGTAATGTGCCTAATAGATAAGTGCACAACATTGAATTAATTTATTGTGCTACAGTGTTTTTAATAATAAAAATAGCCTAATCAAAACATCTCTCCCACGGTATTGCCCAATATTGGCAGAAATTGCCGATAAGGTGTACAGTATTTCTTTGTCTCTGATCTAATTATAGTAGAGATGCTGAGACATATTTAGAAAAAGTTAAGTAGATAAATTGTGGGAAGAATAAATTCCAGGCAAGTTATTGATCTCAGCTCAAAAGGAAACAAACTTATGGAAATCCTTTTGGTCCCCGGAACTAAGGGTTAATAAAGATGTTGAGCAATTGTACTGACCTGAGAAGAAAGGTTGTACACAGAGGAGAGGGGATCATTCGCAAAGGACTTTCATGGGTGTCTTTTTATTTCATCTGCTGCTTCCTCAGCTCTAATTTTCCACAAAGCAGCGAAAAGAAATTGGCCTTCATCAGCAATTTACTGTAGAGCTTGAAGCCACTTCCTCCTCTTTGCCCCACATCACTTTGTACACATCTTGGACTGGAATGATCTGTTTCTTACACCTACCTTTGTTGTCAAGCACAGCAAGGGCCATCTTCTGTTCATCTTTTTATCTTCAGGACATCTCCCAATGCCTGGATACTCAGTGAAATCACTGGTGACCAAATGAACTGCAAGTCTATTTACTTCTACTGCCTTGGGAGATATAAATGGCAATGGATCGCACATGGTCATAATATCAGCTTGTAATCTATTACCTAAAGCAAGCATGGTGGCCAAACATGGTAAGGAGCAGGGATGTGTGAACTATGACTGATTCCAATTTTGCTAAGGATGCCCATGAAGCACAGGCCAAGATATACAGTCTGACATACCCTTTTCTGAGTGTGGAAGGAAGTGCTACCAAGTAGGGCATGACAACAGTTAGCTTATGAAAGAGGCCAAAGGGTATGTCAGACTTCTTCTTGCCATTGTTTCTAAAAGACTCTCTATAGCAACTTCTTTTCAAATGCTAATGTGAACACCTGCAGGATTTGTTCAAATGCAGATTCAAACCAGTAGTTCCCAGGTGGATTCTGCACTGCGGACAAGCACCCAGCTGATGCCAGTTCTGCTGGTCTCCGAATCACACTTGATGTTATGATGATCTGTGAGACCTCTTCATGCTCCACTGTCTGTTTAGCAGTTTTAGATATGTTTATGTTTGCATAATGTGGGCATAATTGATCTCCACTTGACATGCTTATCTCAATTTACCATGGATATTGTTGTCTTTCTGAAGAAGCTGTAAAGGTCTCCCTCTACATCTTTCCTGGTATCAGAATAGTCACATTGTCTGTATGGTAGCTAAAGAGAAACAAATAGCTTCTTAAGATCTATGCATTTATGTCAATGCATACCCATGCTGTGACGACATCTCATTTTCAAATGTAATGGCATTGCATGGAGTGTGGTCTGTGCCGGCTGCACCATGCCTGCCTCGGTAGGTTGCACATCACCTTCACAATACTATCCCTGTATTCTTTTCACAGCAACAACTGGATTTTTTTTTTCAAAGAGGGAGAAGATAAAAAGGATGAAAAGAAAAAGAAATAACTAATTCTAGCTCCTGGCCTGGTAGCTCAGTTGGTTAGAGCGTTGTCCCAATATACACTAAAGTTGCAGATTCTATCCCCAGAGCACATATGAGAATCAACCAATGAATGTGTAAATAAGTGGAACAACAAATTGAAGTTTCTCTCTCTTTTTCTCTCTCTCAACGCAATAAATAAAAACAATTTTAAAAAAGAAATAGCCAACTCTATCAATACAATAACTACTACTTAGTCAACAATTGTTAAAAGCCTGGTCTGTGCTAAGCTTTTCATATGAAACTGGCAACTGAGGCTCAGGGGACTTAGGAATCTGACCCCACAGTTTGGACAACTTCAGTGACTGTGCCAGACTCAGTGCTTGAGTCATACCCAGTCTGAGGAACTGTAAGACCAGAAAGTATATGACAGATGTGCAACCTATAAGGGCTAACTCTTTGATAAATGAGATAAACATATTCATGACAAGAGAAATCTCTGTGGTCGGTGGAGTCACCCTAAATGAGGAGAGGGCCCAATATAAAACAGAACAGAGAAGGAGGACTTATTGAAAACCACAGTTGCCACCTGGGGCTTTGTGAACATGGTTGGGACCAGATTTGGCTCTAGGAATGGAAGAGATAGTTGTATTTAAGTTAGGCTAGAGGAGGACCCGACAAAGGTGGGCTTTAGGAAGCAGGGACTGGAGTGATGTGGCCAGACCAGGAGATTCTGTGTCCCCTAGAAATGTGGTTCTCAGAACTGGATCTGCATGAGTCTCACCTTCAGATTGGGGTCAAAATGCAAAATGCCAACCTTCCCTACCTCCAGATTGATAGCATCAGCATCAGTGTCTCCCCATAAATCTTTGCAAATGTGATTTCCCCCAGCTGCCTGTGTGGGACAGGTATTGGTCTCTGGGGACATTCCACCAGCCCAGGAGCCTGTGAAGAAAGGGCAGGAATCCCTCCTCTCGGTGTTCCCAGCCTTAGCAAAGTGGCCAGCATGAAGTAGGGGTTCAGTGCTGGCAGGAGAAATGAACTGATGTGGCCTCCAGTTGGCAAGAGAGAGGAGGAAGCTCTGCTTACAGAATCAGCAGGGATAGGTTTTAAAGCTTGGGAATCTTTGCTAATTTGGAGGAAAGTTGGAAACAGCTTTCCTCAGAATAGACCCCATCTCAAGTTGTGCAGATTGTGGGACTTTTGACCAGGAATGGAAGTGGGCTGCACCAAACCTTGCTGGACCTAAGACCTTCTTCCTGCCATGCCTGGGACTGAGCTGGGGCCTGCAGGTGAATCGGAGTGGCAAGCAGGGCCAGGCTTAATGAAGAACATGCTTTTCTCAGAGCCCATGCCCAAGGCAGCTTCAATCCTCCTCTCAGCGTCCATTCTATTCCTCATAGAATCTTTTTAATTCTTGTTTTCAAATTTCTTGAGGGGTTCAAAGAAATTTGAAAACACAAACCTCCAGGTTTAGCCACTATTGATTTATTTTGGTTCCAGTTGGAAGATTTTTATATGAAAACAAAGAACAAAGGAACTCTCTGGGCCTGAACTGATTACAGCAGGTCCTGTCTCACCTGTGGAACTGGGAAGGGCCTGATTTCCATTGAGCAGCATACCAACAAAAGAAAAAGAAAATTTAAAGCAAATACCTGGATGTTTGATAGGTAAAATTTTGTCAATTACAAGAGCGAGGCAAGCAAATGATTTTCACTGCTATCATTCAGAATGAAAATCAGTTGGTTGACCTACACTGATTGAAAGAATTATTCACTGATGCTCTGGGTTTTACTAGTGTAGACACACAACTTCAGTTATGTTAGTTAGGTGCTATGTCTGACTATAAGTGACTGGGATCTGAAAAGCAATGACTTAAACAATTTAGGCAAAAAAGTGGCATCTGGAGGCAGGCCATCCCAGGATGTTCAAAAGACCACTCTGATGCCATCAGTGATCAAGACTCCTATTTCCTGCTCTGCCATCAATTTCCATGTGCTTGTTGCCGCATGGTGATAAGATGGCTGCTCTTTCTTCACCACTGCATTCAATATCAAGGCCCAGGGATATGCTCTAGCTAAGTCTACTCTCTTTTCAAGGAAATTGCCTTGGAGTTCCACCCTACAACTTCATCTTATATCTCACTGACCTGAACTGTTCCTAGCATCATATTCAATATACAAATGATTTCCATCAAACTGGAACTTTCCACTATGCTTATGCCAGTCTATGCCCACCTCTAGCCCTGTCCCAAGTAACCACTCTTTCCTGCATTTTTTGAAGGAGTCAGCTTGTCACTCAATTTTTAGAAGGCCAAGTCAAACTTCGGAAGGGGAGGTCAGTGACTCTTGAGAAGAGATTCTGACAACGCTACACTGAGGAGATGCTATAGTGAAATTCCTTACAATGGCAATAGCAGTTCCAGATACATGGGAGAGGAAGGGCTTGCCCAAGAAAAGGAACCTCAGGGCAAGCACATGGAAGTTTGAGAGAGTATAAATTCTGCAGGAGTGAGCATAAGGATGACAGGCAGTGAGTAAGGATCTGACATGCCATGGTAAGCACTGTTGGAGAGAGGGCATTCAAATATTGTAATGAGAAGGAAATTAAATAATCAGATTTGCATGTTATAAAGGAGACCATGGCTGAAAGATGTCAGGGGAGCAAAAATAAGGCAATTTGAAACTGGTGCAATGATCCAGGTGAGAAGTCACAAAGATTTTTATAAGAGATAGAGTGGGCAGGGGAAGGAAAACACTGTGGTAAAGGTAGTAAGGAGGTGGAAGAGGCAGGTTATATACCCATTAAGCAAGGTCCTATAGCAAAGTAGAAGTGAAGTGGGAAACCCAAGCCTGACCATGTAGCCTTGAGCAAATACATAATCGTGGGCCTCAATCTTCTCATCTGTAAAATAATAGCACCTGTTGTCAGTAGATGTTTCTCTCTGAGTCTCTTGAGTTTCCGTACATCTTGAGAGCCAGACACTAATTACTCTTTGTTTTGGACTATCTTTTCAAAGGTGTTTATATAGTCTTGGATGATAAAGAGCAAAGGGTAGACATACTTACTGTCCATTTTAAAGGATTCCAGTGTCCTAAGTTTATCTCCTGTAACTCACCTCACTGTAACTCAACTCACCTCACTGCGTATTCAGGTGTCATCTAGTCTTCTGTGTGCTGCTCTGGGAACTGGCACAAATGTGCTGATATTCTGGCTACCTCTATTGCTGTGAATAATACATTGTTCTTTGTCTCTAAGTTAGAAATCTAGCATCTTCTACCAGCATTAAAAAAATTGGTTGTAGGTTAACATGTTGTAGGTTAAATTTCAGGCGCATAGGTACAATGCAATTAAAACTTCATGGCCCATGCACAGAAGTCAGTTTTTGGTTCTCAAAAGAAATTTCAATTGTTGTACTGTTGATATTTGGCTCTGTTGACTAATTAGTTTGCCAACCACCACCATAAGCCATCAGCTGGAATTCTTTCTCTTGTTCATGCCCACACCTATCAGTAGTGAAAAATATGATCTCTCTATATAAAAGCCTAATATACAAAGTGTCCCCTCCAGAGTTCAGCTGATGGTGAGTTCAATCACTCCCTATGATATACACTGACCACTAGTGGACAGCACAGAATGAAGGATGGCCCCAGCTGGCAGCCAGCAGCTGGCAGCCACGAGGCACTCTACCTGTGCTCAAATTTTATGCACTAAGCCTCTAGTGTTGAATAACTGTCTAAGACCAACCAGCATTCATGTTAGCAGATAGAGTTTACTTCCCCTGAACCACATGGCCACATAGACAAACATAAAACAGGGTAGTATTTGGAAGGGATGGATGTTGGTTAAACAGCCAATAATGTTTGCTACAGCTAACTGAAAAAGTGTGCCAGATCATTAAATTTATCCAGTTCATATTTCAGTGCCTATCTCTCTGCTCAGCATTTTATTGGCAAAGCTATCACTTTTCCAGATAAAGTGGTAGAGAAAGAAATGTACCCCTGTGGTACTTGCCAAGCTACCCTCCCGAGGTCTGTCAGGTGGAAGCCTACTGAATGCAGAATCGCCTTTTATAAGTGAATCCTTCCAGGCACACCCTAATTGTTTTGGCCTCTATAGTGAGAATGGATTAGGCTCAAGCAAGGAACACTGCTTCTATACACTTCTGGGGGAAATAATATTTAGGTACATTATTATGTAGCTTGCACAAGGATAAAAAGTGGTGAATTTGAGATTCAAACATAAGTATTGGATTGTGTATCCCAATCTCATTCACTACTTGGGGAAAGAAAAAAAGAAGTACAAGCAGATCAGGAAAACGCTTAACATTTTGTTTTCCAACAAATGGCTTAATGAGGAGATAGTATATATAAAGTACCTGGTGCATACTAGGTAAACAGAAAAAGAAAGTAAAGCCTAGAAGGATCACACAGTAGGCAAAGGTAGATTGAGAGCTCACCTGGACCGGAGGCCATGAGAGATGATGAATATTTGCTTCTAAGCAACATTGTGCTATAAACTTTTTTCTCTTGGTAAAATTATGTGCTTGTATATTTAAAAGGGAAATATTTTTTTAAAAAACACTCTAAATAATACATTTTATTTATTTTTTTATTTAATTTATTGAGGTGATATTGGTTAATAAAAGTATATAGGTTTCAGGTGTACAATTCTGTAATATATCATCTGTAAATTGTAACGTGTATTAACCAAGTTAAGTTTTCTTCCATCATTTATCTTCTCCCTTTGAATATTTTTTAAAAAGCATTTAGAACTCTGCCTGAAGCAATTAAATATTTCATGTACCCAAGTTTTCCTCCTGTTTACTTCAAGAAATAAGTGGAGACCGACCCAGGTTAGCAAAATCTGCTTCTTCTTATTAAGCCACTCATTAGCAGCTGCCTAAGGTGATTTGAACAAAGTGGTTTGGTGTCTTTCCATCAAATTTTCCTCATTTTCACATCCTGATATCTGTCTGGAAGCATTTTCCAAAGCCTAGAAAAAGAGAAAAGCAAATAATGGACAAAATATTAGAATACTAGGGATTTATTATTTGTTCCAAATGGTTTACATTTCACAAAGTCAATAATAGTTTGAAATCCATAATGAATTCAAAACCATCATTCTGTTCTTGGCCAAGATACATAGTAGTTTGACCTAATATTTTAATTCTGCATATCCTGCAGAAATGCCTATATTTGATTTCCATCTTTGAGTAAAATCTGAAGTTATTCTAATGGGCTATTAAAGATTTTTCTTTTGTCTGAGACAATAACATTCACTATAATAAAATAATTTTTATTATGCTTTACATTTGGGAAGCACTATTTATCTTCATCCAATGGGAAGAGTCCAGTGATCATTGACATAAATATTATATGCTAGAGGCCTGGTGCACAACATTCATGCACTGTGCCCTCTCACAGTCTGGGACCCCATGGGGGATGTCCACCAACCAGCTTAGGCCCTCTCTGGGGAGCTGGTCTAAGCTGGCTGGTGGACATCTCCTGAAGGGTCCTAAGCACTGCCACAGAGGAGAGAGAGGCTCCTGCTACTGCCACTGCACATACCAACCATGAGCCTAGCTTTTGGCTGAGCAGCATTTCCCCTTTGGGAGCACACTGACCACCAGGGGGCAGCTCCTGCATTGAGCTCCTGCCCCCTGGTGGTCAGTATGTGTCATAGCTACTGGTCATTCTGCTGTTCAGTTGATTTGCATATTAGCCTTTTATTATATAGGATTGTGTACCTGATGGAAGGCCTGGAGCAGATTTCAAATTCCTGGGATATCAGGAGATCCAAGATGGCTGCCGACAGGGATGGCAGGCTGCAAGATAGTGTGTAAGTGAGAGAACAAAAGAAGTGTATGGACGTGTGAGGAGAGTCTGTATTTGTGAGAGAGGAACAACTATATTCCAAGGGACTGTTGGGGACTGATGAATTGGAATCCACTGGCCAGGCAGCATCTACTGCTGTTGAAATCTCTCCCAAAGCAGCCAGCTCTGTTGCAGAGACTGCACCATCTTGAAGGGTAGCGTGGATGTGATCTGAAGCTCAGCCTTACCTTCAACCGGGGTGACCTCAGAAACCTCCTGGGGCACTACAACCACAATGCCCAGGGATCAGCTGCCTCAGCTGTGAGCCCAGGAATACCAGGACTCCAGCCTCCCTGACTGCAGTCACCTAAAATGTTTGTTCAGGGGAAGACAAAGTGGCACAAATACACGAATGAGCCTAGCATCTTCTCACAGAGCAGACAGAAGGACAACTGAATCAAATAACATCCACCCAGAATCGGTGAATCAAATACAGCTGGTGAGGCAATCCATGGATGGAAAGGTTAGATATTGCTTAGAGAAAGTCAACGCAGGAGAGAGAGCTACATAACCAGACACTCAGAGAGGAGTGATTATGGGGAGACAAAGAACAGCCTGCACATGAAAGAAAAGGAGCAATCACCAGAAAAGTATATAAACAAAATAGAGGCACACAATTTGTCAGAGAAAGAATTCAGAGCAATGGCCATAATTTCTCTGAAAAGGATGGAAGACAAATTCAACAATATGTGCAAGAACCAAGAGAAAATGAAGAAGAACCAAGAAGAAATGAAAAATGACATGACTGCAATAAAGAACTCAATAGGAAGCAGCAACAGTAGACTAGAAGAAGCAGAGGACTGCATCAGTGAGCTAGAAAATAAGGTAGAAAAAAATACCCAAGCAAAGCAGTATCTAGAAAACAACAACAACAAACAAACAAACAAACAAACAAACTTAAAAAATAGGAGGAGAGCCTAAGGGACAATATGAAATGAAACAACACCTACATAATAGGGGTGACAGAAGGAGAAGAAACTGAACAAGGAATAGAAAACCTGTTTGAATAATGACAGAAAACTTCCCTGATATTGACTATAATTAAATTGGCAAACACCAACGACAAAGTAAGAATCTTAAAGGTTGCCAGAGAGAGACAGAAAGTTACCTACAAAGGATCCACCATCAGACTAGCAACTGATTTCTCAACAGATGCACATCAGGCCAGAAGGGAATGAAATGAAATATACAAAATTGCACAAAGGAAAGATCTGAATCCAATAATACTGTACCCAGCAAGGCTATCAATCAAAATTGAGGCTGAAATCAGAAGCTTCACAGACAAAAAAGGGCCATGGGAGTTTAATACCACCAAACCAGCAATGCAATACATGCTAAAGGGCCTGCTGTAAAAAGAAAAAATAGGAAGGGAAGATGGAACACAGGCATAAAGAATAAAAATGGCAACAAACAAGTATCTATCAATAATACTTTAAATGTAAATGGATTAAATGCTCCAATCAAAAGACATAGGACAGCTGAGTGGATAAGAAAACATGACCCATATATCTACTGTCTATAGCACATGTGTCAAACACAAGGCCCGCGGGCCAAATCCATCCCGCCAGGCCTTGCAATGTGGCCCGCACCGTGCTGTCATCACTGCACTCCACTGTGTTTCCATCACAATGACAGTTTATGACTGTTCAGTAAACCATTCGGCCCGCGATTTAGGCTGGATTTTAGATTTTGGCCCCTTCTCTGATTGAGTTCGACACCCCTAGTCTATAGGAACCTAGGAACAAAGGACTCACACAGCTTGGTGGTAAAGGGATAGAAAACGGTTTTTCAGGTGAATGAGAAAAAAAAAAAAAAAAAAAAAAAAAAAAAAAAAAAAAAAAAAAAAAAAAAAAAAAAAAGCTTGGGTAGCAATACTTGAATCTGAAAAATTAGACCTCAAAGTGAAGGCCATAACAAGAGATAAGGAAGGCCACTTCATAATACTAAAAGGAGCAATTCAACAAGAAGATATTACTCTGGTAAACATATATGCACCCAATACAGGAGCACCCAAATATATAAAAAATCTTCTGGAGGATATCAAAGGAGAGATTAACAGCAATACAGTCATACTAGGGGAATTTAATACCCCACTAACACCATTGGACAAAACCTCTAAACAAAAAATCACCAAAGGAATATCAATCCTAAATGACTCACTAGATCAGATGGAATTAATTGACATCTTCAGAACATTTCTTCCCAAATCCACAGAATATACATTCTTCTCAAGTGCACATGGGTCATTTTCAAAGATAGACCACATATTGGGACACAGGCAAAGTCTCTTTAAATTCAAGAAGATAGAAATCATATCAAGCACCTTCTTAGATCACAATGGTATAAAACTAGTAATCAATTACAATGAAAAAAATAAAATATTCAAACACCTGGATGTTAAGTAGCAGGCTATTAAACAATGATTGGGTAACCAAGGAGATCAAAGAAAAAATAAAAAAGCATCATGGCAACAAATGACAATGAAAACACAAAAATCCAAAATTTATGGGACACAGTGAAACCAGTTTTGAGAGAGAAGTTCATAGGTGTACAGGCCTGTTTAAAAAACAAGAAAAAATTATAATAAATTACTTAACCCTATATCTCAAAAGAGTCAGAAAGAGAGCAAAAAGAAAAGCCCAGTATAAACAGAAGAAAGGAAATAATAAAGATCAGAGTAGAGATAAATGACATAGACACACACACACACACACACACACACATGCACACACAAAAAGATCAACAAAACCAAGAGCTGATTCTTTGAAAAGATAAATAAGATTGCTGAACATCTAGCCAGGCTCACCAAAAAGCAAAGAGAGAGGACCCAAATAAAGAAAATCAGAAATGAAAGAGGTGAAGTAAAAAGTGATCCCACAGAAATAAAAACAATTTTGAAAAAATACTATGAACAACTATATTCCAACAAAATGGACAACCTAGATGAAATGGAAATGTTCTTAGAAAAATACAAGCTCCCAAAGCTTAACCAAGAAGAATAATAAAAGCTGAATAGGCCAATAACTACTGAAGAAATGGAAAGAGCAATAAAAAATCTTCCAGGAAACAAAAGACCTGGTCCAGACAACTTTACAAGGTAGTTCTAACAAACATTCAAAGAAGAACTAAAACCTATCCTCCTCAGACTGTTCCAAAAATTTCAAGAGGAAGGCACACTTCCAAGATCTTTCCATGAAGGCAGCATTACCCTAATCCCCAAACCAGATAAAGTCAGTAAAAAGAAAGAGAATTACAGGCCAATATTCCTGATGAACATAGATGCTAAAATCCTCAAGAAAATTCTAGCAAATCAGATTCAGCAATACATTAGAAAGATCATGTGACCAAGTGGAATTTATTCAGGGGATGCAAGGATGGTACAATATCCGCAAATTAATAAATGTGATACATCACTTCAACAAGTTGAGAGACAAAAATCACATAATCATATCAATTGATGCAGAAAAAGCATTTGACAAAATCCAACACCCTTTCTTGATAAAAACTCTCAGCAAAGTGGGAATAGAGGGATCATACCTCAACATAATAAAAGCCCTATATGACAAAACTACAGTCAACATCATATTCAATAGGGAAAAAAAAACTAAGCTCATTTCCCCTAAGAACAAGAACAAAATAAGGATGCCCACTTTCATCACTCCTGTTTGACATAGTACTAGAAGTACTAGCCATAGCAATCAGACAAGAATAAGTAAAATGCATCCAAATTGGAAAAGAAGTAAAACTTTCCTTATTCACAGATGGCTTGATACTATACATAGAAAACCCCAAAGATCCCATCAAAAAACTACTAGACCTAATAAATGAGTTTAACAATATAGCAGGATACAAAGTTAACACTCAGAAATCTATGGCTTTTTATACACCAATAATGAACTCACAGGAAGAAAATTGAAAAAAAATTTCCATTTATCATTGCACAAAAAAATTAAGATACCTAGAAATAAACTTAACTAAAGACATAAAAAAAACAAAAAACACTGTAGTCTGCAAACTACAGGACATTGAAAAGAGATAGAGGAAGACATAAGCAAATGGAAGAACATATCATGTTCATAGTTTGGTAGAATCAGCATCATTAAAATGTCCATACTACCCAAAGCAATCTTCAGATTCAATACAATCCCCATTAAAATACCAATGGTATATTCCAAAGATCTAGAACAAGCTCTCCAAAAATTCATCTGGGATTAAAAAAAAAAAAAAAAAAAAAGACCCCAAATAGAATATCCACAGCAATCCTGAGAAATAAGAACAAAGTTGGAGGGATCACATTACCAGATATCAAGCTATATTACCAAGTCATGATTCTCAAAACTGCCTGATACTGACATAAGAACAGACATATAGACCAATGGAACAGAACAGAGAGCCCAGAAATCTACCCAAGCCATCATGCTCAATTAATATTTGACAAAGAAGGCAAGAGCATAAAATGGAGTCAAAACAGTCTCTTTAATAAATGGTCTTGAAAATTTGGACAGATACATGCAAAAAAAAAAAAATAAAACTGGATCACTAACTTACAATAGACACAAAAACAAACTCAAAATGGTTGAAGGACTTGAATGTAAGACTGGAAATCATAAAAATCCTACAAGGCAGCAAAATAGCAGATATATGTCATAGTAATATCTTTATAGACACAGCTCCTAAGGCAATGGATTACATCTAAATAAAAAGCTTCTACACAGCAAAAGAAACCATCCACAAAACAACAAAAAGTCCACTGCATGGGAGAGCATATTTGCCAATGATATTTCTGATAAGTGTTTCTTCAAATTTTACAGAGAACTCATACAATTTAACAAAAGTAATATAAACTATCAAGAAAACATGCAAATGATCAAATAGACACTTTTTGAAAAAGGACATTCAGAAGGCCGAGAGACATATGAAAACATGCTCAAAGTCACTAATCATCCAAGAGATGCAAATCAAAACAACAGTGAGATACCATCTCATATCTGTCAGAATGGCTATCCTCAACAAATCAACAAACAAATCCTGGGGAGGATGTGGAGAAAAAGGAACCCTTGTGCACTGCTGGTGGGAATGCAGACTGGTACAGTTATTGTGGAAGACAGTATGGAATTTCCTCAAAAAGTTAAAAATGGAACTTTCATTTGACCCAGTAATCCCACTTCTCAGATTATTTCCCAAGAAACCAGAAATACCAATCAGCAAGGATATATGCACCCCTATGTTCATAGCAGCACAATTTACAATAGCTAAAATTTGGATGAGTGGATCAGCAGATAAGTGGATTAGAACACTGTGGTAAATCTACACAATGGAATACTATGCCACTATTAAAAAAAAAGAAGGGACTTTTACTTTTTGCAGCAGCATGGTTGGAACTGGAGAGCATTATGCTAAGCAAAATAAGGCAGTTGGAGAAAGATAAATATCACATGATCTCACTCATATGTCGGATAATAATGATCAACATAATTTGATTTACAAGAATAGATTCACAGACAAATGGTAGGGGAGGGAAAGGGGTTCGAGAGCAACCAAAGGACTTGTATGCATGCATATTAGCATAACCAATGGACACAGACACTGGGGCGGTGGGGGCTTGCTAGGGATGGGAATGGCTTGGCGGGGGGGGGGGGGGGAGTCAATTGGGGGAAAAGGAGACATATGTAAAACTTTAGACAATAAAAAAAATTCCTGGGATATCAGATAGTGACCTTGGTCACTGCCGTAGGAGTGGAGGTATTCCCAATTAGTAAGTTCTCTCTCAATGCCAAAGTGAATGACATGTGAATTTCCTGAGCCACTTAAATTGAATGGCGAAGGTGAGCCCTCCCCAGAAAGTAGTAAATATTAGGAAATCATTCAGGAAAAAGAGAAGAATCAATAACATGGAGCGGGGAGGGGTGATGAGGGCAAAAGAAGAGCCTTTCTCTAAGCCCCTCCATATGTTGAGAGGCAGCTAGAGTGGAAGGCTTCTTTCCAGCACTTTCCTTCACTCTGGTGTTAGGCTGGACTGAGACTCAGAGATGAGAATTGACTTTCCTTTGATAGTTGGGTTGAATCAGGTTTCCTGAACCCCAGGTAGTTGTTCTCAGCTCTTACCAAAAGTACCCTAATAACTCCCTCTGCTCAGGAAGTTCACACAGACTGTGTGGTTTTTTGTTTGTTTTTTGTTAATAAAAATTCATCATGGACCGAAACTGGTTTGGCTCAGTGGTAGAGCGTTGGTCTGCAGACTGAACGGTCCCAGGTTCGATTCCGGTCAAGGGCATGTACATTAGTTGCGGGCACATCCCCAGTAGGGGGTGTGCAAGAGGCAGCTGGTCGATGTTTGTCTCTCATCAACGTTTCTATCAATAGCTCTCTATCCCTCTCTCCTCCTCTCTGTAAAAAATCAATAAAATATATTTTTAAAAAAATTCATCATGGAACAGAGAATTTCCAACTTGTGAGAAACCTCAGTGATATTCAGCCCCTTCATTGAAAAATAGAGATGGAGGGCTAAGAAGGATATATGAACTGATCAGCATCACATAGTTTCCAGCTTTCTCCCTGTAAGAGTAATAAAGAAAGAAAAGAAAGAAGAGAGACTGTGAGAGAGGGAGGGGTGTTATACGGAAGATAAGGGGTGAAGGAGATAGGAAGGGAGATGGCATCTTTGCCTCAGTTGTCACCTCTGCTTTCTTCCCAGCTGTGTCTTGTCTTCTCACTTAACTCCATCTCTCCGCTCATGATGAAATTCAAAATAGGTGCAGAAAACTTGGGTGCCTTCTCCTTCCATTCCCACTTACCCCATTCATCCCAGATACCAAGTGACAAATACCTCCCTACTCTCTTAACTAGCACCTCTTCTCCACCCCAACCCTTCTTCCACATTTCTTACTTCTCACCATCGTTTCTGTAATGACCTCTTCGCCATTAACAGTCTTGCCGACCTCCAATTCATTTACCACACTTTTAGAGGGCATATCTAACAACAGCACTTCCAAATAAAGATTATTTATGGCTTAGTTATCTTCAGCATAAAATCTAAACTTGCTGTGTGGTTATGGAAGATACTTCCTGATCTGACTCATGCCTTCTCCAGAGTCACTTCCATTACCCATTCATTTACTCTCCATCACACATGTTTATGGAGTGTGTGCATCACTCACACATGTCCTGCCCTCCATCCCTCTGCTTCAGCAATGCAGGGTGCCTCCAAGTTCCTCAGCATGCTACATCTTCTCAAACTCTGCTTACCTGCTGCTACTGTTATCTTATCTCTCCCTTTTCACTCCTACTTATACTTCTTTTTGTTTTATTTTATACTTCTAAACTCAGCTTAGATACATCCTCTCCCAAGAATCATTCTCTGACACACTATGCTGGATGATTGACTGATATTTTCTTATAGTTTCCAGAGCCTGTTTGCATCCAGCACTGTTCTGTAAGATTGATAGCCATTTAATAAATAATTGTTTAATGAATGAATATATGAATTAAGTCGTATTCTCTCATGGTTTCTAGTCCTTCTCAGCCTTGTCCAGTGTATTCAACTGCTTGACTATACATTTCCCTATGAAATTTTTCTTAAATTCTGAGGTAGTATAGTCTCTATGTCCAGCAAAAGAAAAAGGCTACATATTTTACTCCAAACCAAAAGATGGTCTAAATCACATGTGTCAAACACAAGGCCCGCGGGCCAAATCCATCCCGCCAGGCCTTGCAATGTGACCCGCACCACGCTGTCATCACTGCACTCCGCTGCGTTTCCATCACAATGACAGTTTATGACTGTTCAGTAAACCATTCGGCCCGCGATTTAGGCTGGATTTTAGATTTTGGCCCCTTCTCTGATTGAGTTCGACACCCCTAGTCTAAATGATCAGGACAGTTCTTGTGTGATAATTTTCTAAGTAACCTTGGACAACCATGTTCTCTCCTTGGTTCTTTTTCATCTGCACTTGGTGGTAAGGAGAACTGAGATTTACTGTGAAGTCATGCATATGACAATACAGTTAAGAAGTAGCCCTGGCAATTTGGTTCAGTGGATAGAGAGTCAGCCTGTGGATTCAAAGTTCCTGGGTTTGATTCTGATCAAGGTCACATGCTCACATTGCAGGCTCAATTCCCAGTAGGAAACATTCAGGAGGCAGCCGATTAATGATTCCCTCTCATCATTGGTGTTTCTATTTCTGTCTTCCTTTCCCTTCCTCTCTGAAATCAATAAAAATGATATAAATTTAAAAATAAGAAGTATATCAGTACTAACTTTGGGAAGTTAACCAGAGAAAACCTTCCCAATAGAACAGATCATGACAAAAACATTAAGCTCAGTGTGTATATTGGTGTATGCATATATACACATAAACGTAGGAATTTAAATGATATAAAGAAAGTGGTAAATCTTCATCTCTCACATGCCCTAGAAAAAATAAATATTTGTCTTGACAGTATGATCTTATGGAATTACATAACTTTTTAAAGATTAGTTTCCTCATCTATAAATTAAAAGAATATTCATTTAGCAAACTTTAGGAACATCAAGAATTTGAACAGAACAATTATATCATATGTATGAGTTGCTATGGCTTTAAAAAAATTAAATTTGTTTTAAATCTTGCAACAAAAAGACCAAGGTCAAGTTCAGCAAAGTTGAGGATGGATACAAGATCAATATACAAAAATTACCTTTAATTTTATACAAGCGCAACTAGCAAACAGAAAAGTAAATTAAGAAAATTCCTTTTATAATAACATTAGAAAGAAGAAAATATTTAAATTAAATTTAACAAAGAAGTATAACACTTAACTTTGAAAACTATAAAACATGGGTGAAAGAGATTGAAAAATACCTAAGTAAATGGAAAGACATCCCATGTTCATAGATCAGAAGACTCAATATGGTTAAAGTGATCTATAGATTCAAGGCAATATCTATCAAAATTCCAACGGATTCCTAAGCATATGTTGGCAAGCTGAACCTAAAATTCATATAGAAATCCAAGGGACCCAGAAGGAGCCAAACAGTATTAAAAAGGACATGCATATGAACATGTAACTCTCATAGACATGAACATACTTACATTTCACTTACACAGATTCACACAAATATACAAAAACATGCTCACACACATACAGTCATATGGACTCACACAAACTCCCATCAGCTCCATGGCCACAGCAACTACCCTGCTTTCTGGTTGAGGCAATAGCCAGGGGCTAATATAAATCAGTACAAAAACCATTTTTTTTTTTCATTTATTTTACCTTGAGCAGGAGGTTGGGAGTGGAGAAGAAGGAAAGAATGTAAGGTGTGACTTTGAACTTCCCACTCACTGCACTCTGACCTCACTTCTCAGCCTCCAAGCACAGGTCCCAGGAGTGAAATAAATAATGAAGTCTAGTCAGACATTTCCTGTGTCTATGAAAGGCAGCTGCCTCAATGGTATGATTTCAGGAGCATCAGAGAGAGCTTTGCCCACAAATCTCTATCCTGCATCCTAACCGCCTATTGCCAATCATGAAGCTACTACTGGGGCCTCACTTATTAGGCTCAGATAGCTTGCAGACTTTGTGATTCTGATGCTTGACTTCCCAGCATCTGTTCCATCACTATGAGCCCTGCCTCAGGAGATAGACCCACTTACATAAGTACAATTCCATCTCCTTGGTTCAGGGAAGGGTGCTGCCATGACTGATGATCTTTGATATGGAGGAAGAAGTTTATCATTGGTTTTTTGAAAATTCTGCCAACTTTTCTTGAGAAAGCCTATGGAATCCTCTTGCTTTCTCTTTTTGATTATGAACTTGGAAATGTGTAGCTCTGAATGTCCTGGTAGCCACTCTGCACTCACAAGGGAACCCGGCTAAGGGTGAAGATGATCTGCAAATGGCAGAGGGGGTGACAGGATGAAGTTCAGCCCTTGCTGAAAACTTAGACCAGTGATCAGCAAACTGTGGCTCTCGAGCCACATGCAGCTCGCGAGCCACAGTTTGCTGCTCTGTTGACTAATGAGTTTGCTGACTACTGATCTAGACTCTTGACTCCAATAATTACAGGCTGTTGTTGTTTCTTGTGAATAAGCCCTTGTCCTAGTGGTCGGCAAACTCATAAGTCAACAGAACGGCAAACCACAGCTCGTGAGTCGCATGTGGCTCTCGAGCCGCAGTTTGTCGACTACTGGCTTAGACCAGTCAGCCCCGGAACTTTCTCTGCTTCTGGACTTCCTATTATGTGCAGCAATAAATTGCAGGTTAAGGCAGGTTGGATTGAGAATTTTAATCTTGATGTTTAAAGCATCCTGTTGCAGAGACTTCCAGAAGATATGTATTGCCTTCTGGCATGTGCATAGAGAGGTTGGGGGCGGTATTCTCCCACTTGCCTATGTATTTGTGAGTAGACATTAATATGTGCATGTGGACATACGGGACATTTGAGTTTACTAACTCATTCACACATTCATGAAACAAGCCTGAATTAAGCCCTCACTCTACTCCACAAATCTAATGGGAGGGAAAGGTGTAAGTGTATGAATATGTGTGTAATCTTTTAGAACACGTGTGCTAATGTGCACACATGCCAATGTTTTTTTTGCCAGAGGATTACTGGATTTGTCTGCAATCTGCTGTCTTGGCTGAAGTCAGTGTCTCCATAAAGAGGAGTCCTTATCTCCACATCCTCTCCATGTCTCATCATTAATTCTGCACTAGACGGAGATGACTAAGGGAGAAAGGTCAGTGCCAAGAGAAGTGAAAATGACAGGCTTTGGCATTCATGATCTTTGCAGCAGGAAGCAAGGCCTTGGACCTCAGAGGGGGCAATGGCACGAAACACAGCCAACCAAGGTTCATTTCCTATAATTGATTTCTTCTGGCAGGTCTGACCTCCTAATGGTGCCCTGTCTAGGCTGGTATTATTATAATTAGTCTGTAGTCACTGAGACATCAGCCATGTCCTGGCTTATACAGACTGGTTATCTTGGTTTAGAAATTTGTCATAGGTAACTCACAAAGCAAATAATTTACTTTAAAAAATAGAGCTACATTTTGACCTTCCTTTTACAATTATAAATTCTAAGTCATTTAATATTCATATGTTCAATATTGCATGGTGCTAATATGTTATGATATGATCTTCCCTATGGATGCAACAAAAGCATTGGATTAAATTCTGCTTCCATTTCTACTTTTTAAATGCCCTAGTAAACTTGAGATAGATATTTATTTCTGTAAAATACTAAATAAAAAGTTGTTTAAATCAACTGGCAATGTTATATTTAATGATTAATCCTAGAGACATTTCTACCAAAATTAGGGAAAGATGAAGGTAACTTGTAGTAAACACTATCATTTAACACTGTTTTGAAAATTCTAACCAATGAAATAAAATAAGAAAAAATTCAAAAGAAACCATATGAGAAATAAAATAAAAGCCAAATTATGATCTTACAGAATCTTGACACATTTTATTTTGACAGTGACCTCAATGATTAAATCTGACTTCTGAATAAACTAGATATTTACCAACAAATCTAGAAGGATAAATACTTTTTCCTCTACAATGATCATTTTATCTTGACTTCAACTACATAATGTTGTCCAAAGGTAATGGTACATATTTAAAGATTCAAAGCATCATATTCAGCAAATGTTCTCCAGCACTGTATTATTTATAACCCAAAATTCAATATATACCTTAGGGTATAAATTTGCAGATACTATATTTTCTTTGATTTTTAAGATGGAATTTAAAAAATTGTAAGTATTTTAGAAATTCGGGCATGTCTTATAGTCAGTGTGTTAATGCATGCCTTTACCTGAATTACTATTATTTTATAGTCTTAGAATGGAGTTAATATTGCTCAATTGTCGGATGTATGCTTGGTGTTTATTGTGGTTTTCATGGGGCCAGGGTGGGTGTGTGGCAATGTCCACAGTAAGCACTTTCCAGGTGAGACTCACTGTGGTCCTCTGTAGCAAGAATATGAAAGCTTTGCCCAAGTGTGAGTCTGGGGTGTTGCAGTCAGCACCAAAGGGTCTTGGAAGATGGAACTGACCAGGCCCATAGGTTCTCCTTCAGCTCTCAGGTAGAGAGAGGGAGCCTGTCCTTTTGAATGCTGGTATTAGTTAAGCTTTGTAATTTTCATAAGAGAGCTTTAACTCAAACTGCCTACTTGATTATCAAGGTGTGTTTCCTCTCATTTTATCCGCAAAAGGTTCACTCCAGGTTCTTGCCGGGAAGAACAACCTTGAACTTTCTTTCATCTGAAACTCACCGAGAGCAAGGTGATGAGAAATAACTGCCTGCAGTGCACACAGACTCCAATCTTCCAGATCAGTTGTATTTAAATCTGTTTTAACCGTGGCGATGTTTATTTGAGCATAAGAGATGGATACAGTGGATGAAGGAGTAAGAACCTTATCTACACCCTTATTTTCTCTCCCACTCTACCCAGCTCCCAGGAGAGTTTGAGAAGATGCCAAAAGCAGAGCTTGAAATAGAGCATTCTGGGTGTCTGTCATTTGTACTTGGCTCATTCAAAATCACCAGAGATGATTCTCTAGAAAATGGTTTTTATGTCTGGGGCTTTGTGTATAAGCAATGAATTTAAAGAGATATTACAAAAATGTATGCATACACCTATATATACTCATGCATACACACAAACTAGCTGCATAAAAACTTGCAATTATTCGGATGTTGTTGAGGACATTGTTTGCCACCATTAAAGATGATATTTTAAAAATATTAACAAGTATTTGTGTATAACTGTGTGCTAGGTACTATTCTAAGGGTTTTTCAAGCATAAATTCATTCAAGTCTCATAACAACCCTATGAAATTCATTCTACAATTACCCACATTTTGTAGATGAGAAAACTGAAGCACAAAGGAGTTAGGAAAATTTCCCAAAAGTCACAGCTCAAAGTGGTGGAGCTGGGATTTGAACCCACAGTCCAATTCTAGTGTCTACTTTCTGACCACAAGCTGTCTTCTTTTTATAAACTCAGGGGGGAAATGCTTTTGAATTTCAGTAATAGAAAAACCAATTGTTCTGAATAGATGGTTTTCTTATGAGTTCCAGACACTGATTGTTATAACTAGAAGCCATGCCCTCTCTACTGAGCCTTTTGAGAAGCTCAGTAGCATCAAGCCAGCTTTCAAGAGACCCAGCCATCCTCCTACGAAATGTGAGGCTTCTGAAGGCCTATACTTTTGCTCACTGGAACCAATTTACAACATCCCAATGCTATGGTCATGGTAGGAGGAGTGCCCCTTCACTGCCCAACCCAGAGGCCCCATTTTCCCCTTTTCACCTCTGCAAATCCCTGCCCAGACCAGGCATCAGTAATCTCTCCCTCTGCTGACCTGTTTCATCCACCCTCTGGTGCTCAGAGGTTAAAGCACTGGTCAGACCCAGAGAGGCCCACACAGGCTCACAGGAGGGATGGAGGAGAGGGGGATTGGCAGGGCAGAGGTGCAAGTACAGAGCAGGAATCGGGCAGTCCTGGCCAATGGGGAGAATCTGTTAGCAGACAAGAGCCTGAATCTACCCAGACAGTGACATCGTGATAGGATCTGGCAGCTGACCCTTGAGTTCGAGAGCAAAATGTCCAGGTTTACCTCAGGAGGGTAAACAAGGAGGAACTAAGTTTTTCTTACTAAAGTGAGTGCCTTTCCCTGCCTTTTTTTTTTTTTTTTTTTTTTTTTTTTTTTTTTTTTTTTTTTATCAAAGCATATAAATTGTTTCTCAATCTGGAAAAGAAAATACTCTCAGTGTTTTCTGGGACTAAAGTAGCCTTTGAACCTAAGAGAGATCTGAGGCAGGAACCCAGACACAGCAGCTGTGACATACACAAGTGAAATGAATGGGCCCTGGGCTTATCTGAGAAGATAAGTAGACTCATCTAAGCAGGGGGTGAGGTTCTTGGAAGACAGGGAAGAGGGAGGGGTCATGGTTTTCCTACGAGTGGGAAAGCTTACCAGGGGATAGAAGGCTGGTGCTTTGCCCAGTCACATGGTCCTTGTAGCCCTGAGTACTGTATTGGGAGGTTCTAAAAGCTCGGGGCCACTATGACATTGGGCTTATGTCCTGCATTAGTCAACTGCTATCCATATAGGGTGGACTATAGGCAGGGTTCAAGGAATGGTCATGTCTCCCCTCCACTCCCACCCCCATCCCCAGAGAATGCCTTGATCCCACTTCCCTCATGCTTGACCCCTCCTACTTCCCTCTTTCTTTATGTCAGTCTGGGTTCAAATAAAGAAGTTAGTTTAGCAGCTCATATCCTAGCAGAGGGATATGACTGTTGGTCAGAGCTGGGTCTTGATCAACTATTGGAACTTCATGCTGGGTCTAAGGTCAGTGTTCTGCTTGCAAACAAAGGGAACAAAACAAGAGCCCCATTACTGAAAACAAGAGACCAGGCAAAAATCAGAAGGGAAGATAAGTCAAAGAGGTGATAAACCATGAAGCTGAGACATTTGGGACCTTTATTATTTCCCCGAGGCAGTAATTCTCTACTCAGTGGGCATTACAATTTCTGAGGATATTTGTTTTTCAAAATACTATGTGCCAGAGCCCATTCCAAGAAGAGTCTAATTTTTCAGTCGGGGGTGGGGTCTTGGATTTTTCAAGCACCCCATGTGATTCTAATGTACTATTGGAATTGAGAACCACCATGCCAAGTGTTTAAGTGCTATGTCTGGAATTTAAGAAATCCTGATTGTACTGAAAGAGGACTTTGGGGTTTATCTTAAATGTACACAGAATACCATGTTCCTCTCCTTCCTCCCACTTATCCTAGTTGCATTTTTATATTTCTGGGCTTATTTGGCTAGTGTATTTCTTTTCAGCTGGACTACGAGTTCCATGAAGTGGGACATAACCTGTGTGTGTGTGTGTGTGTGTGTGTGTGTGTGTGTGTGTGTGTGTGTGTGTTTAATGTTCATATCTCTCCAAAGCCTGGGAACTCAATCAATTGTTAAATAGGTGACTGACTAAAGAACATGCAGCAAGTTACACCCAGTGGGAACCCAATGAAGTTAATTAATTTGTGACATTTCTGGTTCACAAGAATGTTAGGAAGAAGAAAGAGATCAACTCAAAGAAATAATGATATTTATTGGTTTCTCCAGAACTAATGGGCATGATGTTTACATGTTTCCATTCTGTGAGTTAATATAGGAGCTGCTTGTGGACTTGAGGTGAGCCAAGGGCGGGGGTGGGGGGGCGATGATTCAGAGGGTCACAGTAATCAGGAGTGTGAGGTAGCCACAGGCTGGATGTTCACTTGAGGTAGCCACAGGCTGGATGTTCAATGTCTCCAATTGCAGTGTAACTGTAGATAGAATCTATTACATATTCAAAAGGGTGAAAAGGCACAGGTAGAACCTCAAATCATGAGCCTCCAGATTAAAGGAATTGAGGTCAGGACATTCGAGGGAATTGTTACAATGAGGCATGGGGTCCAAAGCTAGATGGATGACAGATTGTGATGTTGAGTTCAGAATGACAGAAACCAAGCATGAGAATAAGGGGAGGGTGACAAAGGCCCAGATTTTAAAGCAAGCTGGAGCAGGTAGGCAGCTTAATGGTCAGGGGATAGGTCTAAAGTATTGGGCAGTAAATCTGGGTTACTGACTGCTAATCATAAAAAGCTCATCAGTTCTCCTAGGGACCCACACAGCCAAGGGTTAAATCAATTCCCAGCAAAATGATGATGAAACCACAGAGTGATTTCATCCTGCATAGATTCCCAAAACATGTGGGCTACCTCAAGATTTGTGTGTAAATTATTTTCTAAATTCCCTTGCCTTGTCTCAATGGCTCTCCTAACCAGAAAATCCCCAGCTGTCTCCTTGCCAATCACTATATATATATATAAAACATGCCTGATATGGCCATTGTATTATTCTCCTTCAGTTTTCAAATGAAGAACGACATACCATGTTAAATATTGCATTAGTCAGACTTGCTTCCAATCATGCTGGAACAGCTAGTACTAGATTAATTCTCTTTCTAAAATCAATTATAAAAACAATATAATTTTGGGAAAAAATGCCTAAAGATATGTGAGAGCAATAGCAAAGCCAGGGTTTGAGGGACAAAGATACAGAAGGAAATGGAAGTGCTTTGAGCAGAGTGTTATGGGTTGAATCATGCGCAGCCCCCAATTCATATGTTGCAGTTCAAACCCACAGCATCTCAGAATGTTGACCTTATTTGGAGATAGGGTCTTTGCAGGTATAATTAGCTAAGTTGAGTTCATACTGGAGTAGAATGCATGTCTAATCCAATATGACCGTGTACTTATAAAATGGGAGAAATTTAGTCACAGGGAGAACATTATGTAAAGATTGAAAATGTGCTCCCACAGCCAAAAAACTACCAGAAGCTGGGAGAGAAACCGAGAACATAGCCTTCCCCAACACCTTCAGAGAGTGCACAGCCCCACCAATATGTTAAGCTCAGACTTCTGGTCTCCAGACCTGTGAGATAATAAGTTTCTCTTTGTTAAGCAACCCAGCTTGTGGAACTTTGTTATAGCAGCCTGAGCAAACTAACACATTGAACTTGACATTTTGTTTACAATTTCCTCTCAAGTCATTTATCAACATATAACTTACATGTTGGTAAGCCAAACAGACACTGAAAAAATAAGAACTAAACAGAGATTTTCATAAAGTTATGGCATTAGGGAGACAAAATTCAGAACCAACTGAAGAGGAGGAACCTTATTTAGCAAGCCAGAGTTTCAATTAAGATTCAGGAGTTAGGAGAAAATGGAAATACACTAACATTGACTGGATTGAAGTAATTTGCCTGTAGTCTAACTGAATGCAGGAGAAAATTAAATGTTCACTGGAGAAAGAAAACTTGTCAAGAACCTGTGTAGTTTATTGTATACAAACCAACCTAGACACATACTTACAGGTACTCTGGATAATGTAGATATTAGACAAAGATTTAATAATATCTAAGATGAATATCTTCAAGAAAATAGATGAGGATATTGAAAGTTTCATTGCAGAAATGAAATCTATCTATAAAATATCAAATGACAAAATAATTGGAAGAAAGAATTCAATATGAGGGCATGCAAGATACATAATTAATAAACTGAAAGAACAGATCAAGAGGAAACATCCATACTGAAGCCTATAGAGACTAAAAAAAAAACACCCCAAAACAGAAAATATATACATTTCCATTAAAGATATACAGAACATGATAAAGAAATCTACCATATATGCAACTGGACTCCAAAAACATGAATAGTGAGGTTCAGAAGTAGTAATTGAAGAGATGGCTGAGTAAACATTTTCTAAAATCATTGAAAGATATTCAGCCACACATTCAATGAGATTTAAGAATACCATTAGGCACATGATGTCAAATTGTTGGAAACCAAATAAAAAGAGAAAACCTTGAAGGGATCCAGATGAAGATACCAGCATGCTGATACCATATAAATAGGTATATGCATGGAATATTTGTAGATGTGTGTTTATATACATGGATTAGTATGCACACTTATATTTTCTTTCTCTGCCAGCTGAGAAAATCTAGAAGCAAAGATACTCTACTAGCAATGAGCTCAACTAGCACCCAAAAATTTGGTTTCTGGTAAAATTCTCTAATAAAAGAAGCCAGATATCATTGGAGAAATGGCTAATTCTAAGGGCTGGGGCAGGGAATATACAAGATGATACTGGAGCATCTTGGAGGCCAGAAAGTGCTAAAACAAAAACAAAATCAAAACAAAATCACAACACACCATTAATTAGAATATGGCAAAGGAACATAAGAGAAGCACAAGAGCCAACTGAAATAACAGAAGAGCCACCAATGACTGAAGTTGGAACAATTTAGAAAAAACAACAAACAGAAACCAAAATAAAAACACACCCCAAATATACAAGAATGTATACTGATATAAATAAAGGATTGAATAAATAAATAAATAAAATAGAATAGACAAATCTTTAGTGCACAGGAATTTCATATAATTTGTGTAAATGCTCCAAGTTCAAAGAGGTGGAACATCACTCCTTGTGCCTTCAGTGTGGGCTGCCATTACAAACTTCCTTCCAAAGAGCACCATGTAGAAAAGGAGTCACTTTACACTGGAGAAATCAGACAAACATGACCTCAGCCAGGTGATGAACAATGATTTTATGTTGTTAAAATGCACCCTTGATATGATAGGCTTAGAATGGCACTTTACATTTGTGGTCTTCCTTTTAAGAAACCATAACTCATGTCTAGTCATGACAAAAATGTAGGACAAATCCCAGCTAAGAGATATTCTACAAAATATCTGACCAGTACTCCTCCAAATTGAAGACCATCAAAAAACAAGGAATGCCTGAGAAACTGCCACAGCCAAGAGGTATACTTAACAAAATGTAATGTGGCCTCCTGAATGAGATCCTGGAACAGAAAGTGGATATTAGGTAAAAAACAAGGAGATCTGAGTAGCATATAGAGTTTAGTTAATTAGCAGCTTGTAGTGTACTGTGCTAATGCAAAATGTGACCAACAGAAAACAAAGGATGACCATGGAGAAGATTCTATGCTATCAGGGTAACTTTTCTGCATCTCGAAGAATATTTTTAAATAAAAAGTTTGTTGTTTTACAGTAATAAAACTTAAAAATGACTTTTGGGTATGAAAGATGAAAGACAGCAGACAACGAAATCACATTTTTTTAAGTGCTGAAAGAAAGTAACTGCTAACTTAGAATTTTATGTCCAATAAAAATCTCTTTCGAAAATCAGAAAAAGAGATATTTTATTTGCCCTAACTTGTTTGGCTCAGTGAATAGAGCATCAGCCTGCAAACTGAAGGGTCCCAGGTTGATTCTGGTCAAGGGTATATATGTTGGTTGTGGGCACATCCCCAATAGAGAGCGTGTAGGAGGCAGCTGATCTATGTTCCTCTCATCGATGTTTCTAACTCTCCCTTTCTGTCCCTTCCTCTCTGTAAAAAAATCAATAAAATATACTAAAAAAGAGAGGTTTTAGACAAAAAAAATTATCACCATTAAAATAAATACTAAAGAAAATTATTTAAGTGGAAGAAAAATTATCCCAAATGACAGCATGTTAACTTAGAAAAGAATAATGGGCCCAGGAAAGAATAAATATGTAAGTAAATGTAACTTAATATTAACTTTTAAAAATGCTCAATATTAATAAATCCTGGGCTTAAAATACACACTGCTGTATGACATTTGAAGGGAGGGAATAAATGAATTATTTTTAGGTTCTTATACAAGTAGAATGGAGACCTAATTTAAGGTAGATTCTAAAGTCAAGAATTATTGTTTTAAAATCTAGAGTAACTTTAAGAAAAATAATATATATCCAAATTCTAAATTATACAGAGATGGACAAAAGTAGGTTTATAATTATTATACAAATAAATAATATAATAATTAATTAATATTTATACAAGAATTAAAAAATAATAATTATACAAAAGTAAACTGTTTTGCATACTCAAAACTCTAAACTTACTTTTGCCAATTCTATATATCTATATTTAAATATATATATAATTTTGTATAAAATATGATAAAAATAATTAATAAAATATAAACATATGTTATTAATCTTTAGAAGACAAGAAATGAGGAGTAGATGAACAAAGATTAAATGGGATAAATAGAAAACTAGTAGAAGGGTGGTATGTTAAAACCCTAATATATTAATAGTTGTATTAAATATAAATGGACCAAGCACTCCAATTAAGACAAAGATTATTATGTCAAATTGAAAAACACAACTATATACTTCATGTAAGATATAAGATTTAAATATAAATTAAAACCATTAAAGCATATACAATTTAAAAAAATAACTGATGGAGCCATATTCATATTGAACAAAGTAGACTTTAATGTAAGAAATATTTGTAGAGACACAGAGGGATATTTCACAATGATTAAAAGGTAAGATCAACTAAGAGAAATACAATTCCAAATCTGGATGCACCTAATTTCATTTCTTCAAAATATATAAAGCTAAAAAATTGCTAGGCTAACAGGAACAATAGATAAATCCACAAACACAGTGAGGGGCTATTAACAGGGCTCCTGAAACTCTCAAAACAAAAGAAGCAAAACATCAATAAGGGTATACTGACTTTAAAATGTAAAATCAACAAATATATCTAAAAAAATATGTCGACTTTCATTTTCTGGCTCCTCATATAAGCAGCTTGGAAGTCAGTCATACTCCATCCTAACAGCAAGTAAAAAGCTGAACAGACTGAAAAATCAGCAATTCTCTCAGATCTGTAAGAGAGGAGATAAAACTGAACAAATAGGTTGCCTCAAGATCGGACAGACAGACATATGAAAACAGGAAGTCAAGACTCACCAGGCAGATATTCACAATCAGAAACCATCACGGGAACCAGTGCCAGGCAGAAAAACCTGAACTGTAATTCACAGATCGCTGGGGGTCAGTGTGGACAATGCCGAGTTAACAACTTGAGGGAACCATCAGGGGATGGGCACAGTTTTACCTCCTGGAGCTTGACCAGGTTTTCACAGTAAACATCAAAGAAAAGCCCTTGCACCGCTGGCAGGGGTGGGAGGGAAAGGGGGGAATGGGAGGGGAGCAAAAGCATAAATTTTAAAAATATTTCAGAGCACTCCATTTTTCTTAACATGACCAGCCTTAGGAGAAACCAGTTAACCAGAGCCTACTCTACAGGGGTGTCAGCAGAGTTTAACTTGTAGGGAAAGGAAACATTCAGCTCCAGCCTTCTAACTAGGAAGATGGGAAATACCCAATGCCAGCCCAGTATACCCATCCTGTGCCAACTACAGGGGAAGAAATACTGAGAAACACTGATTTTGTGGAGAGGCCTGGCTCACCAAGAGACCAAGACTTAATCACAGGATTAGAGTAATGCTTTTCCTTCCGATACACACCACCGTGTTACTAAAGGCCGGTTTATAGCAGTTCCTTTTACCCAACACCCATGTCCGACTATCAAGAAGAAATGGCAAGACATTCTCAAAAGCAACAAAGGCAAATGAAGATACAGAACAAGCATCTGAACCAATCAAGGCAGGAATGTTGGAATGATCAGACTGGTACTTTAAAACAACTACGACGAAGGGTTCAAATAGATAAAGTAGACAACCGTCAAGAACAGATGGGTAATGTCAGCAGAGATATGGACATCCTAGGAAAAGGATATGCTAGATAAAACAAAAACAAACAAAAATACCCACAACTGTACCAGAAATGAAGAATGCCTCTGATGAGCTTACTAGTAGACTAGACATGGCAGAGGCAATAATCTCTGAGCTTGAGGATATATCAGTAGAAACTCCAAAAACTGAAAAACAAAAAGAACAAAGGTTGGAAAAATACAAATCAGAAAATCTAAAGACTGTGGGACAAATACACAACGTGTGATATACATGTAGTTGGAATAGCAGAAAGGGGAAAAAGAAAGAAAAGGACAGAAGAATTATTTGAAACAACAATAATAAAAAATTTATCCAAATTCTTTTCAGACACCAAAACACAGATCCAGGAAGCTTAGCACACCAAGCAGTTCAGATGCCAACACATAGAACACTGCACCTGCAACTGATGGATAAATATGTTTTTTAAGTATATGTGAAATATTTATCCAGATTCACTCTATGTGGGGCCATAAAGAAAATAGCAACAAATATTGGAAGATTGAAGTCACACAGAGTATTTTTTTTTTTAAGTTCTCAAATGCTTAACATTTATTATAAAAAATATATATATTTTATTGATTTTTTACAGAGAGGAAAGGAGAGAGATAGAGAGCTAGAAACGTTGATGAGAGAGAAACATCTACCAGCTGCCTCCTGCACATCCCCAACTGGGGATGTGCCCACAACCAATGTACATGTCCTTGACTGGAATCGAACCTGGGACCTTTCAGTCCGCAGATCGACACTCTACCACTGAGCCAAACCTGTTTCGGCCAGAGTATGTTTTCTGATAATATATCTAAACAATAAATGAGGTAAAGGATAACTCAAAACACCTCCAGATGTTTTTAAATGAAGTAATGTGCTTCTAAGCAATTTGTGGGTAAAAAAATCAAATCACAGTAGTTATTAGAAAACATTTTGAAGTGCGTTAATCAAAATATAACATCAAGATTGTGGTATAAAGCTGAATCAGTGTTCAGAGGGAAATTCATAACCCTGAATAAATATATTAGCAAAAAAGGATAAAAAGCAATGATCTAAATACACATAACCTTAAGAAACTGTTATATTCCTTAGGTTTAAAAAAATAAAGAAAATGAATACACAGAAACTGAAACACAGAAATAAATGAAGAGCAGAAATCAATAAAGTCAAAAGCCAACATACAATGAGGAACATCAACAAAGTCAATTGAAGAGATTAATTGATAAACCCCTAACAAGAGGACTAAAATAAGAGAGAGAAAACCCAACATCAGAAATAAAAAGGAGGAACATCATTAGATTCCACAGATACTAAAAATTCTAAGAGGATATTATAAACAACTTTATACTAATATAATTGAAAATTTAGAGGATAAAATGGACATGTTTTCTGGTAACAATTTTTAAATGGGCACAAGAAAATAAAACCAGGATAATTTAAATAATCCTATTATTATTAAATAAATTGAATTTGTATATATAACTTCAGCTAAAAAATTATAAGCTGAGCTAATTATATGATTAAATTGCTCCAAACATTAAAATAATACCAATTTTACACTTCTCTAGACTAGTTTTATAAGTCCAACTTAACTCTCATACTAAACCTGAAAAAGATATAAAGTGCATGGAGCCCTAGCTAGTTTGCTCAGTGGGTAGAGCGTTGGCCTTTGGACTGAAGGATCCTGGGTTCGATTCTGGCCAAGGGCACATCAAAACCATCAAATACCAAATAATACATTTAACCAAAATTTTCTAAGACTTCTAGGCAAAAATTACATGGCTGAGAGAAAGTAAAGACGACATCAATGTATGGAGGAATGTACCATGCTTATGATCATGTCTCTCCGTACACTGTCTCTCCATAGCACTATGGATTGAAAGACAAGCCGTGGAAATCTGAATAAAATTTCCAGCAAGTTTTTTGTGGACATTGACAACCATTTTTGAAATGTGTAAGGTAAATCAAAAGGTCATGAATAGCAAGACAGAGTAAAACAAAATACAACAGAGTTGAATGACATATTGACAGATATCAAAACTTTTAGATAGGAGCAGCAATGAAAACAATGCACAACTGATACAAATACTGACAAGTAAACCATTGAAAGAGAAAATAAAATCCAATATCAGATACATGCTTATGGTATCATGCATGTCACTTAAATGTTGTAGGGAATAAATAGCTTTTTCAATGTGTGATGCCTAATTAATTGACTATTCATATGAAAGAAATTGAACTTCACCTCTACAACACACCACTCACCAGATCAATTCCAGGTGGATTGTAGACCTAAATGTTAAAAGCAAAACAATGGCAGTTCTAGAAGATAACATAGAAAACTATCTTTATAACTTTGTTTGAGATAGGCAAAGATATCAAAAACTGTACATATAAACAATAAGAGGAAATAGTGATAAATTGGATTTTGTTCAAATTAAAAATACTTTTTTTTAAATCAAAAGATACTATTGCCCTAGCCAGTTTGTCTTAGTGGATAGAACATCAGCCCATGGACGGAGGAGTCCTGGTTTCAATTCCAGTCAAGGGCATGTACCTTGGTTGTAGACCCAGTGTATGGAAGGCAACCAATCAATGTATCTCTCTCACATCAATATTTCTCTCTGTGTGTCTTTTCCCTTTCTTTATATTCTCTCTAAAAATCAATGGAAAAATATCCTCTGATGAGGTTTAACAAAAGTAAATGAAAACAAACAAAAAAAGATACCATTAAGACAGTGAAAGGGAAGCTGTAAAGAAGAAATCTGCAAAACACGTATCTAATAAAGAAATGATAACAAGAAAATACACAGAACTATGAATCAGTTATAAAATACAGACAACCCAATTAAAAATGGGTAAAACACTTGAATTGGCACTCTTTTGCAATAACTACTAAAAGCAAACCTTTGCATACTCTTGCACCTAGTCATTTCACTTTCTTACCTAAATTCAACTGCCAAAATCTTAACCTGGGTCACAAAGAAAAATGTTATTAGTTAGTTTCAAATAAGACTAGATACATCAAGTTTACTGTTTGAAGTGACATAGAGGTATGTTAGAACTCGTTAAATAAAAATCAAAATGCTTATGTAAGAAAACATAGTATTTGTCATATACAACAGGAAAATATCTAAAGGCAAAAATAATTTTGAGATAATGTTTGATCCCAGAACTGAAATGATGTCACGAGTGATGTTATGAGCACCCAGTTATTCTCTCTGGTCTTTGATCACCATATTGGTTTTATTTTCAGGTTCCATGTAGTGGCAAATGGTGCCAATAGCTCTAGTTCTAATTCTTACCAGGGGCAAATCAGTTAAAAACTGAACATTTTCTCCCAAGTGCTACATCATAAGCTGAAATATGCACTAAAAACTAAAATAATAACTATGATCAAGGTAATATAATTACACTGATTGATCAGGCCTGGGCCACATAATCATCCTTGAACCATCCTTATGGCTAGAAGAATTGCAAAGAGCTGGTTCCCTCCCTGAAACTAGGATACTCACCCAATCTTCCTGGACTGAGCTGGTAATGAACAAGGGATTTTGGGGTGTTTTTCTCAGAAGAAAGGGGTACTGGTTGTTGAACAGATTAAAACCACAATCATGTCCCCCAGAGAGCTATATGACTGACTTTCAGAGAGCAAGGCAACAGACCCAAGGTCTACAGAGTTCATATCAAAAGCTGGTCTTAGAACAGAAAGCTTTACCTAAAACTCAAGAAAATGGCATTCTCCTGAAGGCTGTGAAGATGCAGACAGGCCTTTTGACCGTAATTCTGTCAGGCATTCTTTCCTTCGGTTCTGACTGGCTCCAAGGCCAAGAAAAGGAGTCACCTCATGCTGGGGGAACAGGTTGCCAGACAGTCTCCTAAGGTATCTGGATGCAATCCCACATGGCCTTCATGGGGGAAGGCTGAGGTCTTGACTAGGATCCAGGAGTCTGGTGGCCTGGCCGGGCCTAGGCGTCCAGGATTGGTGGGAGGTGCCTTCCACACACTGTCTCTCCATAGCACCATCTGCAGCTGCCTCCTGCATTTGGCCCAAAGACAACATTGCCAATCATGCCAGGGAATTGTTGGGTCTTCTGTAAGCACGACTTGGGAAACGCCAAATATGACACTTGGCTGCTCTCACTGAAGTTAAAAGACTCAGCTTAAGTCAAGAAACATAACAACAACAACAACAACAACAATAGCAACAACAAAGCATACATGATGTGTGAGAGAATGTAGGCATGAAAGACAGTGGACCACAAGATACATGCCAAAGGAAATGGATGAAGAGGCCCAGAAAGCCTATGTGGCTTTGGGGTGACTAAAAGATGCTTCAAGTTCAAGGATTTCATTTTTAAGACCACATGAAGCTCAGAATGAGAGCAAGAGAAAAAATGAATCCACTGTTTCTTCTGTTTTCTAAAAATAAGGAATAAGTAAATAGTCACTCAGGGGCTCACTAGTGGATTTTTGTTGGGCTGAACAGTGTCTGATCTTGAATCCAAAAGTGGCTTCCACTTATGAACTGAAACACCAGAACAATCATGGTATATGGCAGAGGTGAACTGTGATGATTAGTCTTATGTGTCAATTTGTCTAGACTATAATTCCTAACTATTCAATAAAAAAAGTATCTAAGTATTGCTGTGAAGATATTTCACAGGTGTAATTAAAATCCATTATCAGTTGACTTTAAGTAAGGGAGATTATCCTAGACCCATGGTTGGCAAACTGTGGCTCACAAGCCACATGCAGTTCTTTGGCCCCTTGAGTGTGGCTCTTCCACAAAATACCACGGCCTGGGTGAGTTTACTTTGAAGAAGTGGTGTTAGAAGAAGTTTAAGTTTAAAAAATTTGGCTCTCAGAAGAAATTTTAATGGTTGTACTGTTGATATTTGGCTCTGTTGACTAATGAGTTTGACGACCACTGCCCTAGAATAGTGGCCCAGTGCACAAATTTGTGCTCATTGAAAAGAAAATAATTAGAAGAAATATTTTAATATTGCTATTTGCCCTTTCTCCCTCAGAGCCTGGGAGCCAGGTGGCGGCCCTGACACCTGCCGCCACCACTGGTCACTGTCTGTGGGTAATTGGGCCCCCAATGGCATCCACCTTGGCCTGGCACTGCCTGTTCACCTGCTCCACCATCCCACTGCAGTCCCGCTCTCTTCAGGGCCCATCTGGGACGGCTGTGCCTCCATTGCTACCCACTGCCAGTGCCGCATCACCAACACTACATCGCCAATGCCCACTGCATTACCATTTCACACCATCCCCTGGTGATCAGCACACATCATAGTGAGCAGTAGAACTCCCTGTCTTCTGGTGGGACCATCACCTGTGGGGACAATTTGCATATTAGACTTTTATTATTATATAGGATAATTTGGGTGTGGCATGACTCAATCAGTTGAAAGACCTTAAGAGCTGGCCTGAAGTTTCCCTTAGGAAGAAGAAATTTCACCTGTGGATAGTAATTTCAGTTCATCCCTGAGAGGTCCAGCTTGCCCTTCCTGATGGCCTGCCCTATGAATTTCAGACTTATCTTTTAAGCCTTCTTGATTATATAAGCCAATTGCTTGCAACAAATCTCATTTATTTCCTACTGATTCTATTTCTTTGAACTCTGATGGATACAGTTGGTTATATGACTATCAAAAGCATAATGATACATGAAGAATCCTATATAATAAAAGCCCAATATCCAGTAGACCATTCAACCAATCAAAGTGTAATATGCTAATGAAATGTAAGGCTGCTCAACCACTTGCTATGATGTTCACTGGCCACCAGGGGGCAGATGCTCTGATGGTAGGTTACTTTCCTGCTGGGATCTGGATGATCAAGACTGAGCCAGACAGGCTGGACACACCCTGGAGCCCTCCTGTGTTCCCTCTCCAACTGGCCAATCTCCCATGTCCCTCCCTGGCCCCAATTATGCACCAGTTGGATCCCTTGGCCTGGCCTGCATCCTCTTGCAATCCAGGCTGAGGGCCCCCTTCAAGTGCATAAATTTTGTGCACCAGGCTTCTAGTTATAAATAACATTCAGCTTTATTCTGGTGGCCATTCAAGTTTTCTCTAATAGTCTAAACTTTTGGACCTTACAGACCACCAGTTGTCCATGGACTACCAGTTAATGACCATTGGTAGACCATTAAGTTACTTAGACCTGAAACAGAATCCCACTTCCATTACTTTCTAACCATGTGATTTGGGACAAATTTGAAAACCTCTCTGAGCCTATCTCTAATGTATGTCTGATAACACTGAACTTATGAGCTGTTAGAAGTGTTGTAGGTTATATGAACAGCACCAGATATCTGACTGGTGGGGTCAGATCAAATAAGGGTTCAGCATTCTTGGTACTTGGGTTCTGGCTAGAAAAGAATTCAAAGTCCAGACCCAAGCTGTAAGAGAACATTCATGTGGTAAATCATAGAGGTGGAAGTAATTCCTAGAAGAAATTGGCATAGGAAACACGTTATAGAAGTGAAGGAAGGACCTTGGAGTTTGGGAGTGAGAGAAATAAAGATAAAAATTTGGGAGCAGGGGGAGAGGAGGGGAAAGGGAAAGGCACTGGTGTGCTCCCTGGAGGGAGAGTGCACACTGGGTCCTTCATCCTAAGGGTTTTAAGGGTGGAGATTTTAGAGGAGATCCCAGGGAAAGATCTTAATAGAATATTCAGCAGTTTTCTAGGTGTGTCATTTCATGGTTGTGGTTTCTACTGACTGATTGGCGGGCACCAGGGCAGGGGGTCATTATTCCATGCAGCTGGTCCTGTTTCTTATCTGGACCTAGAGCTGAAATATAACTGAGCCCTAGATGTTATCTCTAGGGAAAAAAGGTAAGGGGTTCAAACTGCATGACTGGCGATATGCTAGGGGAAAAGTCCCACCCCTACCGTTGATTGTCCATTTCTAGGCACTTGGGGCTTTTCCATGCTGATAACCTTTTGTACCTGACCTATTGTCCTTGCTCTGCTCATATCTATCTAACTGCCTACAATAGAATGGTTGTAATACTGTCAACAATAAAAGAGCAAAATTAAAAAAGCAAAAGAAGTTGAGCAGAGCAAATAGCACAATGTCTAGAGTATCACTGTAATGATGATCTTCACTGTTATAGCAACTGATGAGCCCCTTATTCAAGTGTACTTGGAAGATTGTCTTGGGGTCTTTCTTCATCAAGCAGGTCTATCCATCTTCTTCTCTGTATTATTCCTTTCCCATGTGGTCCAGGCTAAAACTGGCTGCTTCCTTGAATCAAATAACAAATAATTAAATGTAAAAAGCTATTCAGATTTTTAAACAAAAATAAAAATTGCTAATTTTAAGAAACCTTTTTTATTTTCTTTCAATAGTTTCTGGGGGCCCTTGCCTCTAATCATTTAAAATAAAGAAGGGTTTTCTATATTTATGGTCCTCTCTCTAAGTATTCTCTGCCTGATGTTTTTTATGTTCTTATAATAATAGCTTACACTTCTACATATATATTAACTTATTTCATTCTTACAACAACCCTATGGGGTATATATATATATGAAATAATTCCCACTTTGCAGATAAAGAAATATGCACAGAGAGTTTAAGTAACTTAGTCATTGTCACATGGCTAGACAATGGCAGATCCAGGCTTTGAATCCCAGCAATGTGGCTCCATAGTCTGTGCCCTTTACCATTATATCACACAACCTTTGATTACTTAGCTTGCTCTATCTGCCAAGAAGAATAATTAGGTCTGAAAGAACAATGGTTCTGTGACCAACAGAAGCCGGGGTGACAGGACAGGTTTTGAAGGCACACCAGCAGATGGTGTTAAAAGATGGTGACTTTTGCACTGGCAGGTTTGGCTCAGTGATTGGAGCGCTGTCCCCATGGACCAAAGGGTTGCAGGTTCGATTCCCAGTTAAGGCACATGCCTCAGTTGGGGGTTTCCAGTTCTGGTAGGAACGAATGTGAGAGGCAACCAATCAATGTCTTTCTTTCTTTCTCTCATCCCCTACTTCCTTCCCTCTCTTCCATCTCTCTCTCCTCTCTCCTTTTCATTCTCTCTATATCAATGGAAAAATATCATCTGTAAGGGTTAAAAAAAAAAAAGATGGTGCCTTTACTGGGTGACCTGGGCTGGGAGAAAAGCATCCACTCCCTGCTGCTGCTTGACTTCTTTCTGTCAAGGTGGGAGATGAGCTCAAATCAGAGAGCCTCCTTATGCTTTCCTGAGAAAACAATGAAATTTACTAAAAACATGACTGAAAAAGTTACCACAGCCCTTAGTTATTAAAATTCCAGCCACTAAGCTTCTGAATATCTGGAGTCCACCAGGACTAGCCCCTGCAGGGCCTGCACCATGAGGTAGAGGGATCCCTGAGAGAGGCTGAGTGCTCTGTCCATGGTATCCGTGGGGTGTTGTGACTTTGGGGATGAAAGAGGGAGTGAATGAGAACTGTCCCACATGCCAAAACACTGGCCCATGGCCTGCACCAAGGTCATGGGGGCTCTTCACATCCTCTACACAACTACCGGTGGCCTAAACTTGCTTCATATTTTATGAAAAGTGATCTTCATAAATGTCCATAGGGTACCCACTACAAGTAACCTCCCTCCCTTTTACAAGTTGATTTGCAGCCTAATTCTGGCATGATGGTATAATAGACAGTGGCTCCAGATGACAGCATTTTAAAAGTCCAGGGACAAATCAAGAACAGTGTGTGGGGCAGGAAGTCCTTGCTCTACACTTGTGTAACCAAGTCACAGCCAAACCATCATTCTCAACTTTGGCTGTCATGGAATCACAGGGGCTTTAAAACATCTCCATGCCTGTGATGCACCCCAGATACTTAAGTTGGAATCTCAGGGGTAAGACCAAGGTATCTGTATTTTTCAAACTTCCCAGGTGGTTCCTATGAAATTTGCTAAAAACTCTCCTAGTAAAGGTTGAAACCACTGAGCCAAGCCTTCATGGGCAATGTGGGAATTTGGGTCTTCTACCTCCGGGAGTCCTGAGTCACTCAGGAAAGTTTTAACATCATGACCAGTTCCTGTGGACTGACAGGCCTTCTCTGTGCTCTGAGAATGCTCCGCTTTGGGGAGGAGCAGGGGCCCTCTGAGCAGAAGCAGAGCAGGATGTGTTTGAGTGTGTCCATGCATGTGCACGTGCTGCTGAGGAATGAGGGCACAGAGTTCCGTAACCAGGGACCACTCGCTAAGCTCTAAGGAATAGTTGGCCTCGAAAGGATTAGTTTTACATGTCTTCCAGGAGGGCTGTGGGCTTGCTATGAATGTGACAGAGATTACCCCATCCAGAGGAAACACTGCACACACATCTCTCTCTCTCTCTCTCTCTCTCTCTCTCTCTCTCTCTCTCTCTCTCTCTCTCTCTCTCTCTCTCTTTCTCAGCATCCTCATGTCTGAGAACACCTTGTCACCAGCGAAGCTGGGGAACCAGGTCAGGAGGGTCTCCATGGGAACAGGATGAAATCAGGAGGCTCTGGCCTGATGAGGACACACTGAGATGTGAGGTAGGGCTGATATTTTATAGGAGCAATGCCCCACCCACTGGGAACTGAAACCGTAACCAGAGTGTTCACAAGTACTTAAAATGGTACAGGGGCACAGGACAGATGTCGTGGGGACAGGAAGACAAAGTCCCCAGGGCTCCAGCTCCATTGCAGTCAGGCTCTATTCCCAGAAAACAAAGCCTTTAAGAACCAACTACAGGGCAATTTTGCCTATTTTTACCAGTCTTAATGTATAGGAGAGGAAACTAATTAACATGTGTGATGGACGTTCCACATGCAGTAAATTATTTAGTCCTCAAAATAGCCCAGACACAGGTAGGTATTTTTGCTCCAGTTACAAATGATACAACTGGAGATGTTGGAAATAAGGTGAATTTTCCAAAGGGGAGAAAATTTCAGGATTCCTGTTCACCCCTCCTCTTTCTGGCGCCAGAACCTGGTCTTTGCTCCACACCAGGCTGCCCTGGGATCCATGTGGAGGCTTCTGGTGTGACCAGTGGTTGTGTCCACATCACGAACTCCCATTTCACAAGCTCTCTGTGTGGGGTATTTTGCCTGAATTATCTCAGTTAGTTCTTATCACCACCCCGGGAGTGAGGAGTATTCTACCCATTTCACCGATGGGAACCAGGCTCTGAGAAGTCAGGCGACTTAGTGAGGACACACAGTCAGCAGATACAGAGCCAGATTCAGGGCCAGGTTTCTACTCTGTTCTCCCCAAGGGACTCAGGAAACTTTAAAACTCAAAGTGCTCAGCGGCACAGGATAGAATTCCGGACTCCAGTGGGGTGTAAAGGTGGGGCAGCTCCATGGACTCAGACCACAGCACCAGCGGGGGCTTTCTCACTCCATCCCTGAGGAAGGGCTGTGGGAACTTCTAAAGTGACTTCGGCCCCCAGAGCCAGGTTGGCAAGGCAATGGGCAGTGAAAATGTGAGCAGCGTGACTGCACTCCCTTTCTCTGGAACATGTTCATAGCATTGCAGCAGGGTCATTTTGCACTTTTCCTGCAACCCAAATCCATATCAAATTTTTGTCCTCATCAGGCAAATGCAGACAATCAGTACCTTCCTTCTCTGATAAGGACCCCAGAGAGATGCCTACTCAAAGGCACTCAAAGATCAAAAGCACACGGGCAGCCAGGTTGCTGAGATCTGCGGGCAAGTGGTGAACCATATTTATTATATTTTCACAAGTTTCTAAATAAAAAAAGACTCTCTTCCTTTAAGGCTCATACACTTTCCTTTTCAGTACCCCTCCCATTTTGTCCTTTCTATTGGGGCATTTCATTTGCAAGAAGTCTCCATCTCCCTTATTTACATGTGAAAAAACGTGGAGCATCATGTGGTGAGGGTTTGGGCAGACACTGAATTTCATTCAATTCTCATTTCCTCTCTGACAGTCACCATTGAATCAATCATGTTCTCCCTGCCCTCTCTCTGACCACCTCAGAGATCCCAAATCCCTTTTCATCTCATGTGTCAATCACCCTCAGACCATGTCCACTTTTCATTACTAACACGCCATCACATGACCTGCTAATCTGTCACTTTCTGACAGCGGTTAGTGTGCCAATTGATTTAATTAGCAATCAATTAGCTTGTTACTATTGGAAGTAATTACCTTTTATAGAGAAAAGAGGCAGCTGGTGAGGGCAATAAAATTGCACTCATAAAACTACATCTACTTCCCTCCACAGCGCAGAACTACCACACTCAAGGGCTGGCCAAATGACGGTGACATGCACATCTTGTGGCTAGTCCCTAGGGAGGTGTGCCCCCACCTTATTAAGAGTCATTGATATTACCCAGAATTGGTATTTTCAGGGAAAGATTGGGTCAATGTTTCGTGTTCTTGCTCTTCTACTTTTCGAAAGGCTCATGTTTGGAGCCAGGAAAAGAATTTGGAAATACACCTAGAGCCTTCTTTTCCAAAAATAGATTTAGTAATATCCAGAGAGGCCAAGTGGCTGGCCCACGGTTGCACAGCTAAGCATGCTGGAGGCCTAAGGAGAGAGCATCCTCCTGACTTCCAGCCCTTACCCGGGAACGGGCTTCTTTGCACCATCCCTGGCCTCTGAAAGTTTGCCTCAGATAAAAGACACTGATTTTAGAATCACATTTTGAAATGAAATGTGGAGAGAGGAAACTCTGCCACCCAATGAGATGCGTGCAGCATCGAGTGGCATAGAAGAGTCACAATTTTCAGCACGATTGCCTCTTCTTGTACACACAGACTTCAGATGTCCCCGGCCAGCTCCTGACCCAGGGCCACAGTACATCTCCCCGCTTCCCCATTAGATCAGCCTCCAAACTACTCCCCAAGCACACGATGACTCGCTACATTAGCTCGGCAGTGAAGGAGAGGCAGTAATGAGATGACTAAGGAGACCAGGATTCCATTCATCATCCTGTTTGCTCCAATATAAGCGTTCTTTTATCAGCACTATTGGTACTGATGTCATCGCAGGAGGCATAAATCACCTCACCAGTGACAGGGTCCCATTAAGGGTCATGGCCTAAAATCATTATTGACAAATTAAGGATCACACTTGGCCATTTTGTCGACGTGCCCTCAATTGGGGGTACGGCCTGGTTCCTGTATCTAGTCGGAAATTAAATAGTCATTTAGAGTCCTGAACAGCCGCTCTGTGAATTCAAAGAGCAGCCATCCCCGTCCTCTCCTTCAAATGTGAGAAACTTGCAGTTGACTTCAGCAGAAGCAAGGAACTCCTCTGCAGAGTCCTGCATCCTTATCATCAACCCTACTCATCCCAGCAGCTGCGGGGACACATCACATAACATTGTCGAGCACAGAATGGCACACCCTGGCTCAGAGCAAAGGCAGGGACAGGAGACTTGCCAGAAAATCATTGAGGGGCCTCATTTGGAATGCTGTCACATCTGGCCTTCTCCATCGCTGCCTAATGTGACTGCAGAGGACTTTTTTGGAGGGCGGATGACATGTGGGTGAGAGGGAAAGGGGGAAGGGTCGCCATCATTTTTCTATAACTTTGATACCCCTAATTAAAAGACAAGAAACGTGGTTTTTCCTGCAATATTTGTCAAGTTCAGATCCCTTATCTCTTTTAGGGTGAACAATAAAATTGGCTTCCTACTTCAGTACTCCCAACTTCTGAACAATAGCTACCATTTGAAGAAGGTTATCTTGGCAAAGAAGTAAATGCAACTGCACGGATCCCTGGGTCATTGGCAGGTTTTCGCATCCTGTTGGGTTTTTTTGAACAATTTGGGCCGAAATTATGCTGAGAAATGTTTTTAAATCACATGAATAAACACCTCATCAGGCTGTTGGTTAGAAAGAGTCAATATTGTCAAGATGACAGTTTACAAATTCAATGCAATTCCACATTAGTTTTTAATGGTACATGCCTGTGTGTATGTAAACCTCAAAAAAATGGCTCTATTTTTCATATGGAAGAATAAACAAGTAAAACTATGCAGAAAAAATTCTATAACATAAGTGTAACAGAGGACTCCTTGTTCCACAGGTTCTAAAATACATTATAAACCTATAGTAACCAAAACAGTGTGCCAGGAGTACCAGATAGATTAGCAAAACAATGGAAAAGAAATCCAGAAACAAGCACAGATACAAGAATTTCATACCGAAGATAGTGTTTCAAATAACAGGAAAGAAATTAATTATTTGATAATTAATATTATTAAAAATGACTAATATTTTGGAGACATGATTAAATTTTTTAATGCATACATTATAAAAACTTAACTTCTTTAAAAATATGAATGTAAAATATGAAGCCACAAAAGTAATAAAGGAACTTGCAGGTAAAACATTATAATTTTATTGTATAAACTTTTACAGTTACCATCTCTTTATGGTAAAGGAGACTGGTTTCCTTTACCATAGCCCCACCTGGAGAGGGAAAGCCTTCCTAAATATGAGATTAAAAAAAGAATCTTTAAAGCAATAAAAGTGAAAGATTTAATTATGTACTAATTATGTGAATATGGTAAAAAAATTAAAATTAAAATAAACCACAAACTAAGAACACATATAGGGTGGAGCAAAAGTAGGTTTATGGTAGGAGTATGTGAAATAGGGAGTTTATTTTTGTTATTATTTATTAATTATTATATCATTTTTATATAAAAATGGTAAACCTACTTTTGCCCACCCTTTACATAAGGTATTTACTTAGTGGAAAGATGCTCCTGGTGTCGTCGTCGTTGTCGTCGTCGTCGTCGTCTTCTTCTTCTTCTTCTTCTTCTTCTTCTTCTTTTTCTTTTTTTTAACAAAAAGCAGGTTGCAAGGCATGAAAATACACAGATTTGCATAAAGGGAAAATGTACATATACATAGAATTTAAAACTTTGGTAGACTTTGATCTGAATGTCCAATTTAATTTACTTTCATTTGGATATGGTTATGAGTATGAGTGTCATATTAAATTTTTTTCTCTTTTGGAAAGCAGTGCAAATGATAATCTTATTTATGTAGGCAGATTGTACATGGAAAGAAAATATTAACTAGCAATGTAATAAAGAAATGATTTCTTTTGGGGCCTTAAACTCCAATTTGTACTGTTTCCTTGTGGAATCATTTGATCAAACTGAAATAAATTCAAAAGATTTAACTGGGCCTGGTCAGCCTGCCCTGCTATCCTATGAAATCACAGGAACTTTTGATCTTCTGCAAAAAGCATAAGCAATACTTGTGACTGAAACCTTAGATGGAGTTCATCCATTCCTCCAAATAATACCTTCACTTATTCCAGTCAACTTCCTGGCCACAATAATTTTTTTGTTTTGTTTTTGTTTTTAAAAAAATAAGTATTCTGAACCAAACACATGGAAATAGTAGAGATAAAACCTGCTACTGAGTGCCAGGAAAGGAAGGGTGGGGTATCAGGACTCAATCTTACAGCAAAAATGAGCCCAAGTCATGGTCCAAGTGAAAATGCAAGAACTCTGACCATGAGCATCAGCAACTGCTGAATTTTTGAGATGGATTCTTCTCACATTCATCCAAAAATCTTCACAAAACATGTACAGAATATTTTTATACAATTTCTGAGGGAATTAACTGACCCTCTTATTATCTCTAATTAAAGAACCCTATCTCTGTTGGTTAGATGGGCCTGCCATACACATTGGGAAGTAACTCTTCTTTTCAGAGTGGTGGTCTGCCTTGGTGAAGAAATTGCAGGATGGGGATTACAGGGGTATTCCAAGGGGCTGAATCTGGTGGTATGGGAGTCTTTTCCAGTAGCCTGCCTTCAGAGCTGATTCTAGAGCCCTAAATGAAGAAGTCCCTCTTGAAGAAGGTAGATGGGATTAGTCAACCAGAGACCACCCAAGCAGGGCAAGAACCCAACACAAATATTGATGACTGGGAAATGAAGTAAGTAAAAATAGGAAGCAGGGGAGAAGGAATGGAGGCCAAGATCAAATGGGTACCTGGAGGGCTGTGGGTAGGGATTATTGACTTTGGCTAGTTCCCACCCTCCCATGTTGCATTTTCCACAATTCCAGCCTCACCCAAGCCCCACCTGAAAAAATCTTACCTAAATCAACTTCCTTTTTTACCTTGTGTAAGTTCACTTAAAAGTTTTAAACTTTGTATGTTGCTATTAAATGGAAACCAGTCTCCTTTACCATAAAGAGATGGTAACTGTAAAAGTTTATACAATAAAAAACAAACATTAGTATTACATTTCCTGCTGGAGGCTCTGAGCTCACTGTCTCTGTTAAAAGGAACATTAGCTTGAGTTTGGGAAGTGAAACTGACCAGCACAGACACTTTGTCCTGGAGCTCATCCAAGGAGAACTGTTGTGTGTGTGTTTTTTTCATTTTAGAAAATTAATTAATTTACCTTTTAATTGAGGTATCATTAGCATACAATGTATATTAGTTTCAGGTGTAAAACATATTGATTTGATATTTGTATATTTAAAAATAATCAGCAAAATAAGTCTAGTTAACATTCGTTGCCATAAATAATTAACATTTTTTTCTTATGATGAGAAATTTTATGATCTATGCTCTTAGCAAGTTTCAGGTATACAATACAGTATTACTAACTGTAGGCAACCCACTGTGCATGACAACCCAGGATTGACTTAATTTATAACTAAGAAGTTTGTAGTTTTTTACCCCCTTCACCCATTTCATCCACTCCCAGCCCCTCAACTCTGATAACCACCAATCTGCTAAAGGTTTTTGTCTGGTTGTGTGTATCTTTTTTTTTTAAGATTTAACATATAAGTTAGATCATATGGTATTTGTCTTTCTCTGATATATTTCACTTAGCATAACATTCTTTATCCAAGTCCCTTAACCATTCATTTGTTGATGGACACTTAGATTGTTTCAAAGGGAACTGTTTTTGTTCCCTATGAGTTTCAATGGCTTTTAACTCCTTTTAACGTCTTTTCTATTCAGCACCTAAAAATCATAAGCCACCCTGACCTCATCAAAATTACCTCTCATTGCATGTCCTCCTTTCTCAGGGCACACTGCTCGGAGGTACAGGGACTGGCGGGATGCAGAGGCTGGGAGCAGGATGGCCTGAGACAGAGGGGACAGTGGCACCTGAAGCCTTGATGCTTGATAGATTCAGGGACAACCGCTGGCCTGTTCTCCCAGGAAACAAAGGCATTCAAGGGCAGATGCCAGAGCCAGGCTGTGAGCAAGCAGGCTCCTGTTACCCTGTGCAGAGACTTAGCTCCGAGTCTACAGGACAGAAGGTGCCCTTGAGCAGGATGAACTAACCCCCAGCAAAGGCTTTGAGAAAGGGAGACAGAAGTATGGGCTCAGGTAGCCACTGGTTTGGTGAGCTTTCATGTAGAGCCCTGGCACAGTGTGATGGGAGAAGGTGTGCCTGGGGACTCCCATCTCACCTCCTTCTGCTGCACACCTGTCAGGCCCATGGATTATAAAGCAGCAGGGCTTGGGATCACCAGATCCAAGTCCCTCTTCTTACAACCGGAAGACTGCAGCCCAGCGCTGGCTGTGACCGATTCAACTGCAGAGTGGTCGGCACTTCCCACCTTGCCCCTGGGGACCAGCTCTTGTCTGCCAGCTGCAGGCCCGGCACCTTCTCCATGCTATACAGGCTGCTGGGTGCACACTCATCTCTGACTGCCCCTGGGAACAGTTCTGCCTGGCAACCTCCAGGCAAGAAGACACATGGCGGCATTGACACCCCCAGATGGCCACAACCTTTGTTTGGGGGAGCTCTCCTGCTCTCCTGATAACCCAAAACTTCAGAGAATATTTGCTTCCCCCCAGTTATATAGTTCCAGTCTCAAACTCTTAGAACTTCCTTCTGGAACAACTGCCGCCTCCACCTCGCTGCTTCCTGGGCAGTCATACTTCCTCCCTCATCTGCTGAGTGGAGGCAGGAATCATGCATGGCACAGGCTTCCTCACTCTAGCTGTACCACCTATGCCCACCCAAGCCCAGGATGAAATGTGAGGGCTTGATCAGGTCATGGACACATTCCACCTTCATTGCCACCTCTGTAAATGGAGAGTATTAGACTATTGGAATTCCCAAGCCAAGTTCCTTCAGCTCTCAAATCCTGAAAACAGCTGCAGAGAGGAGGAGAAGGGGGAAAAGAGGTCAGGGGGAGAGAAGTACTTTTCTGGGAAGAACTAAGTGAGAGAGCTCAAATATGAAATGCCCTGTAGGGACAATGGGATCTGGGAAAACATTAAGGGGTCATATGGCATGGTGCTCATCTCCCACCACGTGCTGCCATATCGCAGCTCCTACCTGGCTGCCTAGATCTGTGAGAGCAGGCACTAGAGGACAAAGAAACAGAAAGAGACCTTGCCTTGGAGGCTGTCAAAGTGCTGCTGGTGTGCCCAATGAGGACTCTCCCTTTCCTTCTCTCTATCACCCACACCAAGCACCATGCCCGCCTTGTCCTAGGTGCTCACTATATGTTGGAATGTGTGAGTGCATACATGTACCTACCTGACTGTCTCCTCCTCAATGCCTCCCTGAGGGCATGGGCTCTACCTTTCCTTCTCTATATCACCCACACCAAGCACCATGCCTGGGTCATCATGGGCTGAGCCAATGATGAGTGAACGGATGAAGGAAGGGATGAGTGGAGAGAGAGAATGTGTCCAGGGAGTGGAGAAGTCTCTGGGAGCCTTGGTAGCTTCAGAAGGAGCAGGGGTTGGTTGCACCTGTGGGATGAGGTACTCTGCCTGCACCACACTGGTCATCAGCACAGTCACATGCATCCTTAGCTGGCAGTTTGCTATGTGTCTTTCTCAGCTGCTTCTTGTGCTTCTGCAGATGTATTTACATACATAATTTCCTTTAAGACATGGATGGTGTCATACACATCACTCCAGAAACTGCTTTCAGACTTAACCATATATCATAGATTTGTTCTGTATTTTTCTTGTCCATGGCTGTGTTGTTCCAAATTGAATCAATGCTATACAATATATTTATTCCCCTATTAATGGGCATTTACAACATGTCCAGCTTTGTGTCTTTCTTCATTACTTCAAATTTTGCTGTAGGAAACATCCCACATATATATTCTCATTATTTTATTTTCATTTCTATAGAACACATTTTTGTATGTAATAGTGCTGTTTTTTAAAGTATGTAGATTTAAAATTGATATAGAGCAAATTTATATGCAAAAATTTATATATGTGAGAGTGCCCATTTCCCCACACTCTCACCAGTATTATGTTGTCAATTATATTTCAAAATTATATTTTTGAAAATTTGGTACATACAAAATGCACCATCATTATTGCCTTAAATTGCATTAACATATTTTTTTCAAATGAGTTAATATTCCTATGCATATTGTATGTTACTATTTTTTTTCATTAATTCCCTGGTTATTTTCACTTTTTCTACTGAATTATTTGCTGTTGTTTTTTCTTATAGAAGATCATTATATATTAGAGAAATTAACATTTGCATATTATATATATTGCAAATATTTAGTAACATCTACCACTCACATAACTTTTATTCTGGCCAAATTATCACTTATTTTTTTTATTTATAATTTGGGGGTTCATATCTTTAAAAGGCCTTACTCACCCCAAAACTACAGAATATAGTCATCTCTATTGCAATCTAAATCAACTAATCACAAACTTTCATAGTTCTATGTTTATATCTATAACTTCCATGGATTTTTATTTAAATAAATTAAATTTCATTATTTCCCAAAAGGAAAGGCAGTTGTCCTTACATCATTTATTAAATAATCTATTATTTTCTTATACATTTGAAATGCATTTTTAAATGAGATTTTCTCTAAATCTATGAGAAAGTTAAGTCAAGGACAGTGATTTTCAAAGTGCAGTCCAGGGAGTTCTGAGGTTCCCTAAGACCCACTCAGGTCAAAACTATTTTTATAAAAATATTAATATGCTGTCGTGACAATACTCTAACTCTCATGAATGTACACTCGAGCTTTCCAGGGCTATGTGACATGTCCTGAGGCCATTGCTGTGATGGCTACTACAGTGTGTGCTGGTATTTTCCTGCATTTCCATTTTCCTGTTTTAATTTCTAGTAGGGTAAATATTGATAGCTATAGCTTACACACAAAAGCTCTATGGGATCCTCAAGAATTCTTTTAAATAATGTAAAAGGATTCTAAGACCAAACAGCATGGACACTCTTAGTCTAGGCATAGTTGGCACGTTTTATTCTATGACTTTGCATTTCTCCTGGCACGTTTATCTAACCCGAGAGTACACGTACCCCAGTCTGAGAAAGGAGCAGTGTAAGTGGAGAGAGAAAGCACAGCTCTCAAAGGGTTATGTCTTTTGTCACCTGTACTTATTATTTCTGTCAGTTTGGCCAAAGGGTCCTACCTAATACAGCCTCTAGAATGTGTTTTACCATGTTCTCCTCTTTATTTACCACTCATCCATTTCAAATTGAGACACATTCATTTCTGGTTCCTGAGATTTCTGGTTTGCAAATGGGATCTACCAGTCGTCTAATTTTATGGTCCTTACTTATCCCCATGATCTTTAAGAAATAAGACCAGTTTGTATTTTACTGGCCAAGGGATAGAGTAGGATTCCTGACAAGAGGACATTTGGTCATTTACTTTCTGGCTGGTGTCACTTTCTGTGCCATGGGGGACCTGAGCCCTTGAGCTCAGCCTGATGTCCTCAAATCACTGCAACTTACAATGCCAGCATATGGGACTATAATAAGATAGGAAAAGACCAGGGTCATTCAAATCTCAGTTTAGAAGGCATTTCAAATTGCATCTGGTAGTGAGAGTAATGTTTATCATGTGAAATTCACAAAAGTTGTAGAACGTATACAAAAAACACTTGCTTGTTAGGAAGCTCACTACTGTCCTAGTTAGAATGTGCTTAACTTTCTCTTCCATTCCACCCTACCAAATACACACTAGACTTGCATAGCAATTGCTACTTCACTCAGTCCTTTCAGAAGTCTTTCTCTGACTCTTTCTCCCCAGTCTCTGTGCTCCTGGGGCACTTAGAGACCCCACCCTGTGCTCCTGGGGCACTTTCAATTAAGTTGAATTTGTATTTATGAGCACTGTTTTCCTAGGGCTGCCCTAACAAATCACAAATCAAATGGCTGGATGGCTTACAGCAGAAAGCCATTCTCCCACAGTTCTGGAGGCCGGAAGTCAGAAATCATGGTGCTGGCCAGGCTGTGCTCTCTTGAAAGTCTCTAAGGGGAAATCCTTCCTTGCCTCTTCCCACTTCTATGGCTGTCAGTATTTCCTGTCTTCCTTTGCTGCGTCACTCCAATCTCTCCCTGTCTTTACTCCTCCTCTCCTCTACTGTCTCTAATAAAGACACTGGTTACTGGATTTAGGGCCCACCAGGGTAATCCAGGGTGATCTCATTTTGAGATCTTTAACTTATTTACAATGCAAAGATTCTTTCTCCAAATAAGGTAACCTTCCCAGGTTCTAAGGGTTAGGACATTGACACACTTAGGTCAGCCTTTTCCTGCATAATGTTTTATGCATTTGGACTATGCAGCTAAATATAAGGATTTGGAGCTTCTTTGGAAAAATCAGAAGATCTAGCAACACTGTACTGCCTTCTCAATAGCACCAGTCAGGAGATGTAGGTGTTCTCCAGTTCATCCAGTCCTCAGCACCTCATAGCACTTCACTCACTTGTGCCTGACTTGACCTCTCAGGTATCCATAGGCAACTGGCTTTGTTACCCTTACTTTAGACTCCACTAATCTTTCCCGATCAGACTAAGTTGTCTTATTTGACTTTGCATTCCAAATATCTAGTATAGAGTGTCTGATACAGAGTGGTTGCTCAAAAATATTTGGATAAATTAAAGGATGTAGTATTAAGGACAGCAAATGACAGACACTCTTCAATCTCAGTGGAAGAGACTTTAACAGGTGCCTAACCACAAATGGACATCTGTCCCCCTCTATAAACATTAAAGAATCCTTGAGGATGAGAAGCTGCTGATATCATAGGTAGATAACTATCCCAAGACATTGATAAGGCCTGTATACATATGGATTGACATTGAACTTAGAATCAATTTGTTTGATTGTTTTTACCTATCTACTAATGATATTAGTAATAATAATAGTTATACTTGTCCTTTGGGCTTTTCTATATAGTCCAACTGTTTGTGATTATTGTTAATACTCTTCATGGTTTATCCAAATGTTATACTAGATTACAAATACAGATATATGAGACAGAGGTAAAATTCGGATCATAATAGTTCATAAAATAAAAATGATCCAGAATGTTTTTTTACAATAAAGGTCATAAGATTCAATTGCCTTCCATTTACCTGCCTGCCCCTTTAAGGAAGAATCTGTTCTCTACTTGGATCCTATTCTTACAGTGTTGCACATCCCCAGTGTCCAGCAAGATGACATGGATACAGAAACTTCCCAGAAGAGCCTTTCTAATACTGTGACCACACTACCTGATCAAAAGGATGGTCATCAATATATCTCTTGGATTGCTTTATTACCAAAAGGGGAAAAAAAAGAGTCTATGGAAAGTAAACTTACAGGATAATCTGATCATAAATTCCTACCACAGCAAGCCATGGTGGGCAGTGATGCTCTAGCCTTATATCTCCTTTAGTGAAAGGTTTTAAGCCAGCCCTGTCCACTGTTCTTGTGCAGTTAAGTTAAAATATTGAAATACCAGAAGCTTTATCCCTCAAAGGGGTATTAACACTTAAGAAAGCACATAATCTTGTTAACTATCATGTAATCCAATCCCCACCTTGTTTTTTCCCAGTTTTATGTAATCTTCCTTAAATTGCCTTCTTAATTTCAAATGCATAAAATAAGCTATGAAACAGTTTGTTCTCTGGAACATTTGAGATCTTGCATATGTCATTACTTTGGCTCAAATAAACCCATACAATTTCAGGAAGAAGGAAAGAAAGAAAGAAAGAAAGAGAGAAAGAAAGAAAGAAAGAATGAAAGAAAGAAAGAAAGAAAGAAAGAAAGAAAGAAAGAAAGAAAGAAAAGAAGAAGAAGAAGAAGAAGAAGAAGAAGAAGAAGAAGAAGAAGAAGAAGAAGAGGAAGAAGGGGAAAAAAGGAAGAAAAGAAAGAGAGAAGAAAGAAGTACAATTTACATTGAACAGAAATGTTTCCCCCAACTCCTACTTATAAACTCAATTCTTGCATTCAGAGTCATACAGGACAAGAGTTGTCCTTCTTCCTTATGAAAATCCTTTATATTTAAAAAATACGAAACAGAGGAGAATACATTTACACTAGTATTAACACTGATATATGCTATTTCAATTGAGATTTGATTTATGAGAAAGGGTTGGGAAAATAGTGGCTAAAACAGAAGGGGGCTGTTTTCTGATTATGAAAAAGAAAACTGGAGCTCTGTAGTCCAGAAATGCCAGGATAGTGTCATAGTGTCATCAAAGACTTTGGAAGTCTCTCCTCTTTTTCTGTGTCCTCAGTATGTTGCTTCCATTCTTGGATGTTACTAGTATCTTTTCAGACAGCTCTTCTGTTTCATTCTCTCTGCTATTTCTGAGACAGACATTACATGTGTGTTAAATTTTCATTATTCCCCATGTGTTTCTTTCTTTTTTTTTTTTTTAATATTTCTTTACTGATTTTAGAGAAGAAGGGAGAGAGAGAAAAAGAGAAACATCAATGATGAGAGAGAATCATTGATTGGCTTCCTCCTACTGAAGATTGAGCCCACAACCTGGGCATTCCCCCAACTTGGAATTGAACCATGACCTCCTGGTTCATAGTTCAGTGATCAACCACGGAGTCATGCCATCCAGGATCCTCATGTGTTTCTTATGTTCTTTTCTATACTCTCCTTACTATTTATTCTCAGTAATATACTGAATATTTTCTCTTGACCTATATTCTGGTTTACCATTTTTCTTACAGTTATGTCTAATCTCTGCTGCGTTCTTAATTTGAGTTATTTTAGTTTCAGAATTTTCATTTAAAACTTCTTCTTTAAAAAAAAATATATTTTATTGATTTTTTACAGAGAGGAAGAGAGAGGGATAGAGAGTTAGAAACATCGATGAGAAAGAATCATCGATCAGCTGTCTCTTGCACACTCCCCTACTGGGGATGTGTCGGCAACCAAGGTATATGCCCTTGACCAAAATTGAACCTGAGACCTTTCAGTCCGCAGGCTGACGCTCTTTTCACTGAGCCAGACCAGTTTCAGCATTTAAAACTTGTTTATATTTTCCAGTTCTTTGCTGAAATTCCTCATCTTATTATCTAACTAGTGGCCCAGTGCATGAAATTCATGCATGGGGGTGGGGGACGGTATTCCTCAGCCTGACCTGCACCATCTCCATCTGGACCCCTTGGGGGATGTCCCTCTCACAATCCGGGGCTGCTGGCTCCTAACCTCTCACCTACCTGCCTGCCTGATTGCCTCTAACCACTCTTCCTGTCAGCTTGTTCACCCCACACTACCCCCACCACCAGCCTGGTTACCCCCAGCTGACCCCCACTGATGGCCTGATCACCCACAACTGCCCTCTCCTCTTGGTCCCAACTGTCTCTACCTCAGTCCTACCATCATGGCTTTGCCCAGAAAAATGTCCCAAAGATCTGAAAGGTCTCCTAGTCTAATTAGCATATTGCCTTTTTATTAATATAAATAGATAGAAGCCTGGTGCATGGGTGGGGGCTGGCTGGTTTGCCCTGAAGGATGTCCTGGATCAGGGTGGGGATTCCCTTGTAGGTCATGGCAGCCTGGGTGAGGGGGCTATGGTGGTTTGTAGACCAGCCACACCCCCATGGGGTGAGGGTCCCTGCTTGGAAGTGTGGCCAGCCTGGGTGAAGGGCTGAGGGCCATTTTCAGGCTGGCCACACCCCCCTCAGGGTGGGAGTCCCCACTGGGGTGCCCGGCCAGCCTGGGTGAGGGGCTGATGGCTGCTTGCAGGCTGACCACACCCCCCCAGCAGGGATCCTCGCCTTGATGATAGCATGGCCAGCCTAGGTGAGGGGTTGAGGGCCGTTTGCAGGCCTCTCCCTTGGCAGCAGGCCCAGGCAACCCAAGCCTCCTGTGCACTCAGGCTGTCTCTGTAGCCACCCACAGGCCCCTCCTTTAGAGGCTGGCCCAGGCGGGTGGGAAGCTTGGCTTCTTCTGTCACTGGGGAGACCCAAGCCTCTAGCCTGCTCAGACTGACTTTGTGGCCTCAGCCATCTTTGCCCCACTAATTTGCACATTCCCTCCTGATTGGCTATGGGTGTCCTGTAGTGATAGTCAATTACCATATTACTTTTTATTAGATAGGATTATTTTAGCATATGAATCACGTTTACTTAAAAAAATTTTGTCTAACTCAAATATCAGTTTCATTCATGGGGCCATTTCTATCGACTGAATTTTCTCTTGGTTTTTAGTCACATGACCCTTGTCCTCTAGTGTGCCTGGTAAATTTTTATTGACTGTTATATTATAGATGAAAATTTTAGGTCCAAAAATGATAATATCTAATATCTTTTCTTCAAAGAGGATTTGCTTTTATTTCAGGCAGGCAGTAGTGTAGGGGCAGTTTATCTTATTCTAATTAAGAGTGAGTGGTTTGAAAATGTACTTCCATTTTATAAAGAGAAAACTATTTAACTACCACTTCTAGGGTAGGGCACTATGGGGGTCCCAAGGGAAGCTTTCTTGATAGGCTTGAACTCCAGTGTTTGGTCATGTTTCTCTGCCTTGGACAACTGTTAGAAGCCCTCTTCAGTTCTTAGTATCTCAGCCAACGCTTTCTGCTGTTTTCTAGCCTCTAACCCACCACATCAGAATTGACAAATGTTTAGTGAGGAAAGAGGAGTGAATTTGGGGTTCACTTGATTTACTTCTCTAAGAATCTCCTGATTGTGTGCTTGCCTGGATACAGTTGGAAGGCCTTAAGAAGATAAAAGAGAGGATTCCTCAATGAGCATCAGGACCTGCGTGTGGAGGGCGGTGATTACTGAGTACATTGCTGGCTCCCAGACCTTCCTCAGTGCAAGCAGATCACCCTGCTTAAGGATGGCACCTTTCTGCTCCCCACCCTTAATCAGGGAAGAATCCAACAGCGAGACCAGAGACATCTAAGGACATAGAGGCTCTGAAAGGCTTTAGAACACTCGTATATTTGTCCTTAGGCCAAAATGATGGAGGAAGGCACAGCATCCTTCCCACTCCTGCTCTTTGCCCTCTTAAATATTTACAATCTCAATAACTCCAACATCTTTAAATAGACATTTTATTTGTTCATTTTTTTAAAGAAACACTCAAGCTTCCCTAAGTTGTTCTCAGTAGGAATATAGGTCTGCTAAAATTAGGTGCCTGCACTGAGAGTGGAAGCAATTTAAATTTAAAAATTTAAGACTTCATGGTCTTAAATGGATACAAGTACTCCAGCCAACAGATGCTCCTGCTGACCCCTCCCAATAGGAAGAGGAGTCAAATAAGGACATCCCCTGTCTCTAGAAGGACATAAAAAAAAAAAGTGCCACACAATACCAGTTATATCTGATCGCCCCAAACTTAATAATGTGGCTACATTGAGATTACAGCAAGACTGAGAAATGTAGTCTTTTGGCTTAGTTTTAAAAATCAGAATTTTATGAGTAAGGAAAAGGGGAGAATGTATACTGAGAGTGAGCAACTAGCACTCACTGCCCACAGGGATGTTCCAAAAATACCCTTTGTGAGAAGTTTTGTACGCTGAGAAATAGCATAAGCGCTAAAGGGATGAGTTTTAGGAGTGGGGCTGGCTGCAGTGAAAAATGTGCACTCTTTAAATTGTTAAAGTGTGATATAAATAATGTCTGATTAGCATAAAACACAAAAATATATTTCAGGGCAGAGGAAGGAAAGAGGCCAGATCCAAATGCCTAGAATCAGCAGGCAGGTTATGGGGCGGGGTGGCAGGGCAATGCTCTTTGTGGCAGGAACTGAGTGGATCTAAGCGGGGCCTCCATGGGAAGTTTGTCATATTGTCCTATGTCTCAAACCCTGGAGGTGGATCTTGGCTTGGCAATGGACATGACTAATAAGGGGCAGAACCAAGCTCAAGTATAGGCATACTTTCTTGAAGAGTTGTCTCTGGAGTGAAAGGGTGAGCATCTAGATCCTGGCTTGTGCCATGTAACCCCTTTGCACCAGGAAACAGAAGTGCTTGTCATTGTAAAAACCTCAGGGGATTGCGGTGAGGATGGGCTTAGAGAGCAGGGCCTACCTGGTGCAGCAGGCAGTCAGGAAATGTGTCCTCTCAGGTCCCCTTCCATGGTGGACAATAGGGACAGACAGACCTCACTGATACCTGCATCAGAGGGCATTAATTTTTGGCCAAGTGATAGTTACCTGTCAGGTGTTGTCAGTCACACATGTCCAGGCACAAACCTAGGTATGCGAACCTGGTGGTCTGGGCCCCGATAAGTCCTCTTTGTTTTGCCCTCCTGTTTATGACTTCTCTTGGCTGGTTCCCAAATCTTCAGTATTAGATTGGCTAATCCCACTTTTAATAATGCTCGGATATTTGCCTCCCTCGGGGACCACAACCACAGCAGTAAAGAGCAGCTGAATGCCATGCCGAGCTCGTACCCTTTAAGCTCTGTGTATGTGGGCACAGCATTTTGCATGTGTGCACACAAGGGATGTGTATGTTTATGTGGGTCTACACATGTGCATTCTATTGGCCTTCTGAGATTTTTTCCAAACAAAGTATTACATAGAACACCCAGTTTATTTGCAGTGTTAAAGCAAAGCACTGTAGAATCCATCCAAAATTCTGGGTTCCTAAATCAATGAGATTATTAATTTCCAAATTCCATGTGTTTATTTCCCCTAAATAACATTAGCTCAGCATTAGCCTTAAGGGCATAGTAACACTGCACAAGACCTCAGAAACACTAAGTGAATGCACAGTTGAATTTATTCAGTTATTTGAATGATGCTTAGTATTTTAAACTTAGTGTAAACTGAGTAGCAATCAGGGACACAATCTGCTCCCATTTATAATAATATTGGGGGGGGGGCATGTTTTCCCCCTTAACCTGACTATTCTGGTAATCAAGAACCACACTAAAAAATAATTGGTGGAGAATGGAGAAAGAAATATACAGAGTTACTAATATACACTAGGGTTTAAGCTGACACAAAATTTTATCTTAATTATCGGACAAATTTGTACTCCCACTATCTAATTCAATTTGCATGCATCGGTAGACACTTATTAAAGGTAATATTACATCTGTCATTTTAAGACTGGTGAGAATTTTATCATATGAGCTGCATGAATCAGCCACTTTATTATGTACAGAACTCTTTTGTATGGCTTAAAATAACCAGCATTGCATCCTAATTACTAAGTATTTTCTGTAATTGTCTTTGGGGCAGTCATGATCTTGTCCATTTTGTGTCCATCTTGTACGTTATTTGGACACAGAATTGAAGTTGCAGGAATGTACGTCTCTTCCCCTCTGCTTCCTCATTCTGGGTTGAAAAATGAGAGCTTCACTAACAAAACACAAACTGGTATCAAATGTTCAAATAAGGTTTTATGAGATGCATGCAATGTATAAACCATCTTAGAATTCTCGGCTGGATTTAGAATTCTGCTGTATACAAATATATCAGGCTGCTGAAGCATTAGCAGCTGAATATACTAAGGTTATTTTTGAGATGAGTTTATTAGGTTTCAACTTTGTAGAAAATGAGTTTGTGGAGTTACTAATATAGCATCATCAATTCAGGATAACAATGCAGTTTCTGACTATAAAGCCTTAAAATGTTATGAGATGTTGATATGATACTGTCCAAAGAGACCCCAAAATAAACCTACAGATCTCTGCTTTGAGCTTCAGGACTCGGTGAGGTTTGAGATTAAATTCCTGTTTCACAAAGCACTCATTTAATTGTACATCTGTTCCCCCGGCTACAGCCATCTTGGTTTCAGAGCTCTTTGTTCCACCCACCAAAGGGAGTGAAAGAAATGAATTAAGGAATGAAAATAACAGTCCACACACAAGGAAAAAAGAGTGAGAAAAGTCCCAAAGGGCAAGAATGCCTAGACGGGAACTGCCCATGGGGGTTTTGGGAAAGCATGGAAAGTGGGGGTGGGGGGCGGGCGGTGAGGGGGAGACACCACCTGGCTGCTGCTCCCTCACTCCCTGTTGCCCTGGGGAACCGGGTGCTCCTGGAAATGGAAGAACCAAGCATTACAGCTTTTGACCAGCTCACCCCTGGCCCTGCAGGTGCATTTGATATGCTCACAGACCCCTTTCCTACTTGGTAACAAGATGCAGTTTTTCTTGTCCTACTTTTGAAAAAAATGCAACCGTTGTCTGTGTCTGGGTGAGAGGGAAAAATGGGGGGTGGGAGGAAGAGAGAGAAACAGTGATATGAGAGAGACACATCAACTTGTTGTCTCCTGCACATGCCCCAACCTAGTTGAGGATTGAACCTGCAGCACAGGTACATGCTTTTGACAGGGAATTGAACATGTGATGCTGAGACCAATGCTCTAACCACTGAGCAACTGACCAGGGCTAGAACTTTGAACTTTATTTTATGATTTACTGAGACAAAAATCCAATCTTCAGCTGCTTACTGGAGATGAACACTTTAAGTTGGGTTAAAACAGCACAGTGGTTGTTAATCACTGTTTTATAGTTGCTCAGGACTGTGACAGGATGCACGCGGTGTTTGAGAAGGGTGCTCCTGTGGTAAATGATCTCAGAATCCAAATATTCTCATCTCTCTTCAGTGTTTGTTCTCCTCCAGCAGCCATCTCCTCACCATCACTTCAAAAATGTGCGGCAGTGTGCCTTCCAGGTCTTGAAGGGGGTGTTTGGAGGGTGGCCTCCATCCCTCTCCCCTCCAGCAGAAGCAGATGCATAATTCATGGTGTCACCCCGAGGTCTTCTCAGAGACTTCTCAGGAGCACGTCGGAACTGGTGCCGGACCAGGGAACTTACCAGCAGTCACAGTGTGCCCTGTCAAAGAACAGTCAATCAATCTCCAAAGAAATGTGAAGAAAACAGGTTTTTCATGCCTGTGCGTTGGGAGAGAGCCAAGTGCATGTTGTCATTTGATTGTAGAATTGGTGTACACCTGTTCCGACCAGCTGTCAACATAACCTGTGTCAGAGGCACGCGTTGCTCCTGCTGCATCCTCACAGCAGGCCGTGTCTGTGTGACAGTCAGGACAGACAGCGCCAGCAACGTGGGGACCAGGAGAGGAGGAGCCTGCAGAGCCACTGTGGGTCACAGATGTATGAGGAGCGTGATAAAAGAAGGAAACATCTGAGGGAATTAAGCTCAAACAAAACAGCAAATGTCATTTGCATTATATAATTATGGCCAACCATTGAGTCCTTTGTAATAACACTCCGTAGGCCAATGTTAAACCTACAGTGAGCGATAAAAAGGCCTCCACTTAAAAAAAGGTCAGCATGAATTAATATCTATTTGCTGATTAATTCAGAGTGTGCCTTCGTCAATTTAATGCTCAGGGCCCAGCCTGGTCTGAGACAGCTCCTATGAAATTCAAATGTGCTTCCCTCAGCGCAGATCAGCCTTCCAAGCTGGCATTGTGCTGGTGGAAAATGAGCCAACGATGGATGACTAGACGCATGGATGTCTGATGCTGAAGATCTAGGGTTACACAGGCTCCAGACTGAAGAGACCCTCCATGTGGTCCTCTGCCACACCCATCAAACAAGATGTGCCCTGTGGCCAGCACTCACCACCTGCCTTGGTAGCTCGGCTTTGGCAGGAATGCTGGAGACCTCTTCACTCACACCTCCGCTGATGCCTGCTGATTACAACAGTAGTCTCTTATGATACTGTTTAGTTGACATTCCAAGGAAAAAGTAACTGTGTGGGTGATGTGGCTAAATATACATGCAAAGAAAATATCTAGCTTGGGAGAGTGTTGGTCTAAGACAAATATTATAAGTACTTTTAATCTGCTTGTAGATGAAACTCACATCGATGAGCATCTACTATGGGAAAATGGATTTATCAGCTTTAATTCTCACAATTATTCCCTCACCTTGGGGATTACTCCTGAACTCAACTGTCACCAAGAGATGCCAATTGTTATCTCCAGGAAACTACTCTCAGGGGGCACCAATTATCAAATGGTGCGACTGAGGTTTGACCATAAGTTTGACTGCCTCCAAAGGTCTTAGTTCCTGATTCCCTTCATTGTATGCCTTTCCAGTCACTTGTTACATATTTTTTCTGTACCTATGTGCTAAGTCCCTTGACAGATGCTCTGAATAGGGGGCCCACGAGTAGAACATAGACACCTAGCAGATTTCAAACACTTATTTACCTGATTCATTCCAGCCAAACCCTTTCCCCAGCAAACCAGGAGCTGCAACCAGCAAACCCACATAGCCAGATTGCTCCAATTCAAGGATCTTTCCTCCTACTTCCAAGCCCATGTTCCCTCTCTGCTTCCTCTTTTCTTTATACACAGGATGGAAACCTTACCCTTGGACTCTGGCTGAACTCTTCTGTCCCTATCAGCAGAATCATTAAAAGATCAAAGTGGCAATGAACAACATTTCTTAAAAAGTAGTGAATCCGTCATTTTCATAGACCAACAGAGCCCCTCTCCACAATGAAAGAGGCTTGCTGATGCTTCTGGAGAGTGCCAGCTCACCTGGGAATGGATGACCAGGCCTGCTGTGGAAATCAGTCAGATTACAGCACATGATTTTGATGTTAAATGAAACATGCTGTCTGCTTCATATTTTCCACAGATTGGGAGTGGGGGTCCTGGGAGCGATCAGGCAGGTTCCCAGAGGAGCTCTGTGGAGGAAGGACATAGCATGGAAGTCAGCAGAGCTGCCCCTGAGGCCAGGTTCTGCTTTATTGGATTAATAATAACACCTTGTATTGGACAATGTTCATGGTTCACAAAGTGTTCACGTATTACTCCACAAAAATAAATAGAATTCAGAGAGGTGATATGGTTTGTTCAAAGGCAAGAGGGGAGGAAAACCAGAAAGCTGGTCCCATGATGGGCAGCAGGAGCTCCATCTCGCTGAGGCTCTCAGAGAAATTATGTAGTCTTAGCAACACCCTCAGGGAGGATGGAGCCAGGGTGGGAGTATGCCCACTGGCTTCAACACCTCCTTAGCTGAGGTTGCTCCTTCACAGTGTTAATTCCTCACCTTGGGGACTACTCCTGAACTCAGCTGGCACCATGCTGGGAACTCCTAGGGCAGCTGCCGGTGACTTCAGGTGGGCCAGGCAGGTATGGAGTGGAGTATCCACAGCACAGGCTAGACTAGAAATAGGTGGGTCTGAGGGGTGAACTTGAATTATGGTCAAAGAAGAGAGTCAAGGGTCAGAGAGGTGAAATCCAGTATAGACTCAAAGGTACAGAATAAAATCAAGTGATTTGGGACATAGATCTTGACCAGGGGAAATGCAGGAAACAGAGATCTCTTCCAAGTATTTGGGTTAGAAGAAATTTAATACATGAAGTGTTGTTTGCAAATTATGTGGAAGGGCTGGAGAAGCAGATGCAGGAACCATCATTAAACTACTGATTCCAAGGTCACACTATGCTGATGCTGGCCCAGGGTTCAGAAAAATGGTGCTCTATTGCTACCACTGCATCTGACTCTCACTGCCCTGGCACCTTTGCCCAGCCTGACCTGTCAGTGTCCAGGATGTCCATTGCCTGCGCATCCCAAATATTCCCTAAAGGCATCAGATTAACAGAACCTAATCTGTATCCAGAATCTTAGTATCTAGGGTTTTGGACAATGTAGATTGTAATTTTCCAACTTTTCCAAACAAGATGGGGGAAGACATGGAAGTTGAGAGCTGATCCCAGCATTTACCTGTGTTGCTGTTTTGAAGTAATTATACTTCTGTGGAGCTGATAGAGATTCCCAAGGGAAACAGAATAAGACCAAGACTGTGTTCATCTTTCTCCTCTATGTTGTGTTCTCTTATCATCTATACTGACTATCCAGGTGAATGATGCTTGGGAACTGAACGGGTCACATTTAAAAAGGAACTAAATCCTCACTGCCTCCAAGCTAAGATTGACTTACTAGCTGCTTCTAAAAATGCAATAGGTGCCTCCTCTGTGCTTCTATAAAGCTCTGAGCTCACTCCATTTGTTGTTGGTTTCTATTCTGGCTGTACCCATTAGATTCAATCTCCTTAAAGCCAGGGACAGTTCTTACATTTCCTTTGAATTCCCAAGCACTGGGCACCTGGAACTGGCAAAATGTGGAATAAATGCCATTTCTGCCTCCCCAGGGGTGTGGCAGCTTTGTGGAACTTCCATCCCTCACTCAGTTCATCAATCCTGGTGTCACAAGGACTGACACGTAGGTAAGAGGCAGGGCCACAGGCTAGGCCGTGAAGCAGAACTAAGGTTACCATGTAGAAATAAATCTGTGGCCTCCTTTGCAGGTTCCTTTCCACTGAGTTCACATACCTACAGGCCTCTGACCAGGCAGGTTTCCAGGAAAGCTTGCTGTAAAGCATCTGTCCCTGCTAGGAGTACCCTGATACTCACTCGGCATAGCAACGTGGTTTTTCTTGGTACAGATCCACTGTGTTTGGGAGCCAGGGGTATCTATCATCTCTGGGGAAACACTAAAATTCAAGCCAGTTTCTCCCTTTCCCATCCCAACGCACTGGGATGTCTACCCACGGGACCTGTGGAAGGATCCCTTCACCACCAAATCCCTCATCCTATCCTTAGGAAACTGACATAACTGGGAAAGGAGAATCAGGCCACAAATCCTCCCAGTGTTGTCTAATTTCTCTCCAAATTATTGATATAGGTGTTTTCCCCCATCAGGTTTGTTCAGGGAATATAGAGCTACTAGTTTTAAAAATATAAAAAATAAAACTTTCCATCTGATCCTAAGCCATCATTAACACTAACCGAGGCAAAACCTCTTTCAACTTTACTTTTTTCTTCTGCTTCTTTTTTCTTTTTCCTTTCCCTCAGGAAAAAAAAAAAAAAAAAAAAAAAAAAAAAAAAAAAAGGAAAAGGAAAAGGAAAAGGAGAATATTAAGGAAGAATGAATGTACTGTCAAGTGAGTCTGAGAAACCCGGGTAATATTTTATCATGGAGGCCCTTGCTACTCATTTTGGCTTTGCTGGGTCTAATTGTTTGTGTAAAGGGCCTCTTTACTCCGCTTATGCTCTGCAGAATCAAATTGCAGCCCATATAAAGTTCTAACTAGACCACTCACCATTCAGACCCCAGTGATTTTCATGTCTGACCCCACTCCTTGGTTTGGCTTCTGCTATTTTGAGAATGGTCATAACACCCAAAAGTGAAGGTGGGCCAATGGGTCACAAGAATTCAGAAGAAAGGAATTTTACCTATTCTGCTGACCCCTCCCAAGCAGCCAACAGAAGACTAATCAGTAAGACATCAGAAAGCCTTCATTGCCTTTTGGGGTACCTAACATTGTACCTTTAAAATTAATTCTCTTACATCTCAAAATGTCCTTGTTCTTTAAGGAACCCCTATTAGAATAGGATTGCAAGGTCCCCTGAAAAGAGACCACCTTGAGACCTTCTTGGCAACTGATTGAAGAATGAGTTCTAGCACAGGTAAGTAGGCCAAGAGAGGAAGGAACAGAAAGGCAAAGATGGAAAGCCGTAGAGATGGATTTTGCCCACTTTACATCTTTGTTGAGAGCCAGTTCTGCCAAAAGAATTTATCCTGAGTTTGCTGTGTATGAATGTTCATGTGCCTGGGCAAGGGGACAAGTAGGATTGAAATCCAACTCAGTGGGAGGCTGCAAAGGCATAGAGAAAGAGGGCCTTTTTCCAGTTTATACAGATGTCATACACTCAATGCCCACTATGCACCAAGCCCATGGGAAGCGTCTATATGTCTCTCTTCCATCTCCAAGAATAGCTCATATTCCAAGGGGCATGGTTCCTGAAATGTTTATGTAACAAAAAGACATAAAACACCTCTCTTTGCATACTGAGCTTGGTCTGCAACAGTTGTCTTTGCTCAATGGCACCTGTGGAATTGGGAACAAAGATGTGGAGAAAGTCAACACAAATAGGTTCAAATAGGTTTTTGCATAAGCTTGTGTGAGAGAGCAATATTTATTTGGCTTTGTTTTGTGTATGATGAATTATGGAATGAAATATGAAGCCAAGTTTCTGCAAGAGGCATAAAGAGATGAAAATGGGGAAGATGATGAAGGCTAGACAGAGACAGCCACCTGTTGGCACAAAAGGATGGATAGCATGAGCTCTGCAGTGCCTTTCAGACATGGGTGCTGGTGTTTCATTCGTTCTTTAAGCCAGATGTAAACTTTGTATCTTCTAGACTGAAAGATTTAAAAAAGAAGCTGAAGGGGTGGGGGCAGAAGGAGGTTAGATACAAACTCAACTGTGTAAGAAACCAAGTTCAGACACATGAGTGGGTTTCCTTAGAAGCAGTAGAAGTTTAAAAAAAAAAATGAGGAAGAACACAGTTTTTATGATGAAACTAGAGCGGTCCAGTGCATGAATTTGTGCACCAGGGCAGTCTGGCAGGCCAGGCCCCAATCAGCTTGAATCAGGGCCCAGCCTGTTGGGAGGAGGAAATGGTGGGAGGTTGGCTGACTGGCCTGCCCCAATCAGGGCCTGATCAGGGCCGGGCTGGCTAGGGGGAGGAGTTGCAGGTGATTGGCCAGTGGGCCCCACACCCAATTGCGGCTGGGGGGGGGGGTGATTTGGGGTGAGGCTGGCTGTGGGGAAGGACTGTGGGTGGTGGGCTGGCTGGCCCTGCCCCCAAAGGAGTGGAAGGGGTTGATCAGGGTCCAGCAGCCTGGGGGAAGAGCCAAGAGTGGTTGGCTGGCTGGCCCTGCCCCCTATTGGGTTAGGGGGAAGTGATAAGGGGTGGGGTCAGCCAGGGTGAGGAGCTTCAGGAGGTTAACTGGCTGGCCATGCACGCGCCCCTCTCCCCCTCCTCTAGATAAGGCTGGTTCTCTGGCTGCAATGGGCATCATAGCAACTGGCCGTTCAGGTCATTACAGCATTCTGGATGCTGGCTTTTTATATCTATAGATGGCTTCTTTAGCCAGAGTGAGGCAGAGATCCAGACAAAATAATGATTTAATAGCCTTGAAGTCAATCGGCTGAATACAATAACATTAATTAGCCTTTTATGCCCAACTCACTCCTAATTCTGTTGTCTACTTATTTTTGTTCCAAAAGGATTACTAATGAAATATTTAATGTTTTGCCAGGTTCAAAATCCATCTCCACTCTGGTTGGTAATTTTCTCTTGCATAGCTTGAAATTGTGGTCTCGATAATTTCGCCCGATGAGTGTATCTACATCACAGGATTGCTGACTGCGAGAGGAAAGGCTCCTCGGTCTTTGACAATCTCGGGTAATAGCTTCACTTTTAGCCAGTAGAGGAAGTCAAGAGCAAGAGACTACAGATAATGTGAGTGTAATTCATTATTCAAATCTGCAAGTGAAGCACTGAAAACAAAGAGAGAAGAGGAATAATGGTGTCATTATTTTTATTACTTTTGTTGGGCAAACCTAGCGTGAAACATTAAAGGAGACTGGTGTGAGCTTCCTGACTGTACAGTGACAAATTGACTTTCAGAGCAATATTGATACAGGGAAAGTAAAGCAGACAGATTTTCTCTACAAGGTTTGCTTTCTTATTAGTGGTCCCATTAACTATTTTCTAGTTGCTGAGTGCTTCTTAAAATTCCCATAATTCCTTTGGACATTGTACCAGGGCCTGGGCAGAATGAAAGTGGTTTCTGAGCTCCTCTGAGTCAAGAGCCCCGTTGCCTGGAGCATGAGCAACAAAGGCCAGGTGAGCCAGTTGGGGGCATTTTCCTTCAGAGATAAAGGGACTGCAAGTCAAAGTGTCTGAGTGAGAACAAGGTTTTTGCAGACTCTGTTGGAAACAGGAGTGTCATAGATTTGTTTTATCTCAGACCTTCAAAGTTCCCTCACCTTTAACCTTTTTAATGAATATTCTCTTTAATCATTTCTCTTCATGGGTTCCTTGTCACACATCCAGAAACACATCCATCAGCACTCCAGCGAGGGCAGTCTCGTAGGCTGGGTAAGAAAGCTGGAGGCCTCGCTGGGTCCATTTGGGATCATCTTAGTGGGGAGGTGATGGAACCAGGTGGGCAGGAAAGGTGCTGGCCCTCAGGTGGAGCTGCAGTTAGCAGCACTGAGCTTTTGTAAACAGAGTGAGAGATTGCTGTGATCCCAGGGTCACATAGCTCTCTTCCCCTCCAAGAATAGCTCATACTCCAAGGGCCATGGTTCCTGAAATTCAATTATTACAGACTTATTCCTTGGGCTTTTTTTCTACAGTGAATGCTTTGAAAAAGCTAATGGCTCTGAGAGAAGCAGTGATTAAACCTATTGCTCATTAAAATGTAAGTGGCCAGTCAAAAGAGATTTTGTCCCACCTGGAGAGGGAGGCAGAGAGTGGCTGTATGAAAGAACTTCCAGAGAGCTGGGAGGGATGAAAATGCACAGGAGAGGAGAAGTGAGAAACTCGAACAAGGGTATGAAAAGCCATGTTCTTATTACCTCGGCAGGCATTCCACGGTTCATCCAGCCCTCCACATTTGACTATCCAGATGATGAAAGGAAATAATAGTAGCAGAAGCAAAATTAGCCTGTTCAAAATGTGATGAGCTCACTACCACATGAGATGACCCAATTCATTAAACCATTGAGTAAGCCAGTAGATTCTTATTAGGGGAACTGGGTTTAACATGGCTCAGCAGTTTATGTGAGCTTAGAAAACTACTTTATCTGCCTGAATATGACAATGTTTTTGAAAGGACTTTTTGAAAGTAGTTAGGCATTGTGAAATGTAAAATATTACAATTTTGTGGAACCAGAAATCTTCCACCTTTACATTTTAGTTTGTGTTTTGGGACAACACAGAGCAAGTACCAGCCTCTCGGACAGAATGTTCTTTTCTGGTATTTGAAGACAGCTCTCTTATCTGCTCTGGCCTTTGCCTCTTCATACTGAAAATCCTGGCTTTCTTCAGCTTTGTACACCCAACCCTTTTTTCTGGTTATACTTGCTATGTCCCTTTAAGGACCCCAGGGCCCCACAATAGACAGATGGAGAATGTGTTGTACCTGTACCTGCCTGCAATGCAGACCCCAGAGCAGACTCAACATGCCCATTTAGCAGCCATTGTTTTTCCTCAGCACCAACGCCCATGTACATTCAGAACATTCAGGTCAATTTCTGAGGTATCATGTTTGAAAATAAGACTCCAAGCATCACTGTGGGGAGAGAAAAACAGAGCTGGCACCTCAGTGTGGCATGCATAATCCAGTGGCCTCTTCCATAATTTAATAGAGAAATAACATTTCTTATTCTCATCATCAGAAAACAATCAGCATATGAATGCACTTTAGGTATTAATACTTATTCCTTGATGCAGAAACAATCTCATTTAAAAATCCTCACTCCCAAAGATGCTTATCTATTGCAGGACGGGGGACACATGGGGGAGGGGTAAAGGGGGATACACCACATTCAGCTGAATCCCCAGCAAACTCACAACCCTGAGGAAAAAAGAAAGTTAATGAGTATCATCATAGTCAGAGCCCCCAAAACTGAGATACAGAATCCCATTCACTCTATCACAGCCATGACTGACATTTAATTATTCTCTCTCTCTCTCTCTTTTTTTTTTTTTGGTGCTTATGATTCCATTCTTATCATTCATTGTAAATGCTTTGGAACCCCTAGAAAAAGCGAGATCGGGTGACAAAACAGAGATAATGAAATCAGAGGCAGTAGAATAAAATTATATCTTGTAGGTAAAGCAATGATTCAGTAGAGCAAGTTATTTCATAAGGTTGCAGAAGCTGGGGGAGGGGATCAGAATTAATGGAGCAGGATCTCAGGAGAGTTGAGAAAGAATCCATGGGTGGTGGTGGGGGAGCACACAATAGATAGGAGAGTAGCCTGCAGTGGAAAGAATATTCAACTAAGCATTAACCTCTCTGTGCTTCTGTCTAGTCTGTTTGTGTGACTTCAGGCATATCACTTAACCTTCTCTGCGTGTTTCACTTTCTCACCTATAAACTGCCATCACCATCACATACTTCTTAGCATTATTGTAAAACTAAAAGGGATGCACAGTTGCTATACAAATGTAAAAACTGAATTTTATTTTCTAATATTAGAGGGATAACTGGAAGACTGTGGGCAGTGTGAAAAGATGAAGAAGATAGTCAACTTAAACCAGGAGGCATAGGATTATGGATTCCCCTACTCTCTTCCAGGGTGGCCTATGGAAATCATGTGCCCTGGCCAGCACCCTGTCCTCACTCTCCCTGACTTGCCAGTTACACTGGGGAGTGAAAGTTAATGGCCTGGCTTGGCTGGTGGGCCCTGCTGAAAAGAGTTGGAAGAGTGGCAGCTGTGAGGCCCACTGAGCCCAAGGACGCATACCAAGTTGAAAGCCCACTGGTGTGGAGGTGCCAAGATTGCTAAACCCAAGAAAGGAATTTGAATGTGTTGCCAACCAAGAGGGAGGGCCCCTAGCAATTACGGGAAGTTAAAGTCTGAATGAAATCAGGGAATCAAAGATCCAGGAATCAACTGTAGGAGGTGCTTGGTGCAATGGGCCTGTGGAAGGCTAGCTTCTCTTTGCAAGTGGCTGGTTTTCAATGTACCAGTCAAAGGCATACATGAGTAGGCTTCTCCACTTAATCTAAACATGTGAAGCCAATTGCATTGGATACCCAGTAAGAGGGTTTATCTTTCTTCCTTTTTGTTAATCTTTCCTTCCTTTCCTCTGTGTCTCTGTTCATGGAGACAAGTTGTCTCTCTCTGATCACTGATCTCTCTGCTTGGTAATGGAAGATGATTGGGTCTTGCCCTTCCAGAACAGGATCCTGCTTTGCCCCTCACTGAACTATTAGATCACTGACTTCAGGGAGCATAATTAACCCCTAGCCTAGCTGCCCTGCTCTGAAATCCATCATTTATGCTCATGCTGAGACCACTCTCCCCATGGTTTCCCCAGCCAATAACTAAGTATGGCAGGGATACTGAGGCAGCGCTCTCTCCTCCCCTCCCCCTCCCCTTGGGTGCCAGAAGACTGCTTTAATGTGAGGCTGTGGCCTGGCACTCCTGGAAAGCCTTGCCAAACTTGTCTTAAACCAACACTACTGTTTGAAGTGCCTTGCACCCACCCTTCTTCCCTTCCCTCTCCTTTCCCCTAGGGCAGGTCTCCCAGCCTCTCCTTTTCCAGTTTTTCTGGAAGCCACTTCTCATAATACATATCTTGCATGTCTATTCCCATCTGATGCCCACTTGTCAAATTTCCTCCAAAAAACAGTTCTAAGACTATGTTTGAACACCCCTCACTGCCTCAGAAACCTGCCCTCACATACAATCTTACTCATGTTTAAGAACCAATATCATACATCTCTTCTTTTCAGGAAAACAGTTCTAGTAATGTCTTCATGATAATGAATTATCAAGTTCAATGGTAGGAAAGACTGAAGGGTCGTTTTCTTTAAAGGAGTTCATTGAACTATTAAAATGCCAGTTGTTTTCTCTTCTTCCTTTCTTTCTTTTCCCTTCCTTCTTGGGCATTTCAGTCCTAAAGCTTTTAGGTGAGGCAGAACAAGGAGGTCCAGGTTGGGGAGAGCCCAGTGCCTGGCAGGGTGAGGGCATCCATGTAGTGGGGTATATCCCTGCATGAGGGAGCAGGGGAGAGGGGGGCAGCACTGAGGCTGAGCTCAATGAGCCAGGGAGGGATTTCACTGTGGTGGGTAGGGGTGGGCAGCCTCATGTGGATGGTGGAGGGCAAGGCTTTAAAGCCTGAATGGATTTGAAAGACATCTATCTGTGTGAGGGAAGGGCAGTGGTCAAGATGGGAGATTGGTTATCTAAAAGAGATTTGGGTAAATAAATATATTTAGGATAATAAGATCTAAGGTTCTTACTGTTAGAAATGAAAGTTAAAACCATAGAAAGATTTTTTAAAAATCAGACTTACTCCTGTGGTGTTGGATTGAAATTGGAAGGATCATTGTGAATTCATCATTTTCAATAGTGTAGATAGATATAGAAATAAATATAAAGAGAAGTGTGTGTGTGTGTATGTGAATGTCACTCTCACAGGGCTCCTTAGAAAAGTGACTGAATCTAAGACTGAAACAGGAAAAGTACAAGATGCGGTTGGGAATGTCTGCTGGTGCCAAGAACCAAGGAAGCACAGAATGAGGCAGACATGTGTGAGCATAACATAAAACAGAAGCCAATTTAAAGGGGCACTATTAGCAAGATCAGGACAATCTGAGCACTAACATAAGTAATGATTGTAATGGGATATAACACTGAGAAAAATAGAGAAACATTCTAAGAAATATCAATAAGTGAATATTGTATTTACGCACTTTCAAACTTCCTCCTGACAAATTATCAATTAATTATAAAGAGAAAAATATTCACTTTATTTTTTAATTTTTTAAATTATTAATTCTCAACCGATGATGTGCTTTTACTGACTTGAGAGAGAGAGATGAAGTGAGAGGGAAAAAGATAAATATCTATGTGAAAGTGAAACATCGATTTGTTGCCTTCTGCATATGCCAGGCCAGGGATTGAGCCTGACACCTGGGTATGTGCCCTAACCCAGAACTGAATCCATAACCTTTCAGTGGGACAACGCTCCAACCATCTGAGCCACACTGGCTGGGGCAGAAGATTCCCTTTACAGCGAAGGCACCAAGCATCCATCACCTTAGTGAACATCAGCAGGAACTGGTGTGCCACCTGTTAGGATGCAATGAAAAGAACCAGCATCACTCATGTGATATTCCTGCCAAAGATACATAGTTTGAAACTCATCATGAGGAAAGATGAGTGAAACCCAGATTGGGGGACATTCCATGAAATAACTGTAATCCACAGTAAGGAATTATTGAAGGACTCTTCCAAACAGGTGATTAAAGATACATGACACTAGAAGCAACAGTTGATTCCAGGTTGAATCTGACTGCTAAGAACATTACAGTGATACCCTGAGCAAGTGGAAAGGTCTGGGGATTAGATAGTTAATGTGTCAGTCTTAGTCACCTGACTTGAAAGTTGTGCTTTCATAGGCACATGTGCTTGATTCCAAGAATTGAACACCAAAGCTTTCAATGGCTATGGGGTGCTGGGTCTGTCACTTATTCTCAAATGGTTTAAGAAAAAGAGGGTGGGTAGAGGTAGAAGAGTACATAGGGGAGGATAAATGATGATGGGAAACAATAAAATAAAATAAAATAAAATAAAATAAAATAAAATAAAATAAAATAAAATAAAATAAAATAAAAAAGTTATTTGTACAATAACATACTTGCAACTTTCCTGAAATTGTGTGATTATTTCAAAATTAAAATATGTTCTTTAAAATATGATTTGGCAGTGAAAATTGACACAGTCCTTTAGGAAAATAGTTGGGCCTTAATCACCCACATTTAAAGTGCATATTTCCTTGGACTATTAATTCCACTGAAATTCTCACACGTGAGAACAAAGACATATAAAAGGAAAATCTCTGCCATATAATGTGTAGTGGTAAGGAGATCAGAAACAACCAAAATGTCCATTAATGGAGGTATAGCTAGAAAAATTATGGTGCAACGAAGTAATGGAATATTATGTGACCTTGGAAAATAAAGATTAGAGTGAGGCAAACTCCAATCAAATTATTAAATAAAGTGTATGTGAGTGTGTGTGTGTGTGTGTGTGTGTGTGTGTATACATTAAAATATCTTGGAAGGACACTCCAAAAATGATTGGGAGTAATTGTCAGGAAAGTAGGGTCAGTACCCTTTGTGTACTGTTTGCATTTTTAAACATATTCATTTTTTTCTTTTCAAAAGTTATATTTGCCTATGTAACCACAATGCAACCTTCAAAATCAGGTAGTCATGTTTTAACAAAGACTATAGGAGAATTTGTCTATAAACTTTGCATAGAAAAATGTATCTGCAATTACGTGCTTGCCAAACTTCTTATTGTCCTAATATGCTCAAAGTCTCCACCGCTGCCTCCTCTGCCCCTTAAGCCCCCAGACATCAGTGCACCACGTGTACCACCACTGCCCCATCCCTTGCTCATAACAGATATTGCTAATTGATCCCAGCACTCATTACCACTGAGCCTAGATACTGACAGAATTCTTCTGAGTGCAGACAGCCTAGCAGCTAGTATGTATTCATGGATTTGATGAGGAAGGAGGAAAGCCTTTACATCCTAGTCCTCCAGAAAATGCCATCTATTCCAAAGACCTACCAGGGGCTCTAGCTTCCAGAAGGCAAAGAATCAAAGCTCTGGGCCTGGCTTGACCATTCCAGTCTAGCCCAAGCCTGCTCACCCTCCCCTATATGTTTGCTCCGTTTGAGGTTGTACCAGTCCATTCCTGGGACTTCAGGGGCACCTGGATACTGCTCAGTTCATGGACAAGGGTATGAACTCAGCAGTAGTTTCAACCAACAGAGCCAGGTACCCCTCCCACATTGCTATGCCCTCAAATCTCTGAGAATCCTGCTGAAATACAGACCCAGATTTGGGGGTGCAGGAGAGGGCCAGGGCTTCTTCATTGCTTAGATCCATGATGAGGTATGGCTGCTAGTTCTGGGACTGTACTTTGAGTAGCAAGACCTTAGAGTAGTGGCTCTGAAACATTAGCTGCAATCAGAATGGCCTGGGAAGTTCATTAAACCACAAATTGCTTGCACTGGCTGGTGTGGCTCAGTTGGTTGGTTGTCGACCCATGCACTGAAAGGTTGCCAGTTCAATTCCTGGTCAGGGCACAAAAAGAATTGAACTGGCAACCTTTCAATTGACTATAGAGGAGAATGGTTTTACATAATCTAGTTCTATCCATTGCCCTCACCTGGTAGGGGGAGTGCAGGAGGCAGCTGGTCCACAGTTTGCTCTCACATCAAGGTTTCTTTATCTATCTATCTATCTATCTATCATCTATCATCTATCATCTATCTATTTATCTATATATCTATCATCTATCTAACTCCCTCCCCATTCCTTTCTCTCTATTGTTTAATTAAACAATAGAGAGAAAGGAATGGGGAAGGAGTCAATAAAAGATATTAAATTTAAAAATAAAGAATATTTAAACACACACACACACACACACACACACACACACACACATTGGACTTCTCCCAGGGTTTCTGATTCACTAGGTCTGAGATGGGTCCCAAGAATTTGCATCTCTAGCACATTCCCAGGCTGCAGGTCCAGGCTGGGTTTTGTTCTCAAGCATCTTGGAGAGAAGCCCTCCCTCAGAAGGCCTGGGAAGGCAAAGGAAGAAGAGAATTTGGCAGCGCTGGGCACATCTGATTGGAAACCCTCACCTGTTGCTTCCTGAAAGCTGCTTAACCATTCCGAGGCTCAGTTCCACTGTCTGTGAAATGGGCCTTACCTCAGAGCTCCATCATCAAGACTCAGAACCAATGCAGGTGAAGGGCTCAGCACAGCACTCGGCACATTTTAGTTTCCTTTTCCTTTGCCTTGTGGCAGGGTCTGGAGGAACATGGATGGATGCCCCATATGAGTGTGTGCCCCAGGCAGACCTCAGGTTTAGAGCTTGTTCACACATGACTTTTACAGGCACCCTGAGTGCCAATGTGACAACATCAGCAGAAATGGTCTCATAATAATCTTTCCTTTGGCCCTGGCTGGATAACTCAATTGTTGGAGAATTGTCTTGATATGCTTAGGTTGAGTGTTGGATCCACTGTTAGGGCACATACAAGCATTAACCAATGAATGTATAAATAAGTGGAATAACAAATATCTCTTCATCTCTCTCTCTCTTTATCTCTCTCAAATCAGTTTAAAAAATAGTCTTTCCATTGCACACATATGGTGCATAGACACATTGCTGTGCTGTAAAGAGGTCTCTGGCTTCCTCCTTGACGTGGTCTGGATGCCTTTAGACTGGCTGAGGAAAGTGTGCAAAGGGAGAGCCATCCAGCGCGAGATTTCCTTGGCCTTTCACGAAGGCTCCCAGGCCCGGGGCCTGTCCACCCCACCCCCACCAACCCACTGCCCTGGTCACCAAATCCATAGCTTTTGCCGCAAATCACTGGCTGTGGTGCTGGATGGTGGGGAGGAGAGCAGAAGATACTATCTGGATCGAGGCAGCTGGGTTTCAGTAATGCTTTCTCTCTGCATGGCTTGCGGCACAACACAGGGAGGGCTGAATCTAGCGGCACTCAGCTCTCTCCCAGGTTGCTGGCTGTTCTGAGCACAGTGCCCATCAGAGCTCACTAGGAGCGCCCCACCCCCAGAGACTCCTGGGGCTGGAGTCCCATGTACACTAGAAGAATGGCCACGGGAGCGCTTGATATTTGGGGAGACTCAGAGAGGGAGGCTTCCAGATAACTGAGACTTAACATTATAAGAACCAAAGCTTGGATCCTTGAACTCCCTGCCCCAAATTCACTCTGTTCATTAGGAAGCTCCCCAGGTAAATTCTACACCTCCATGCTTCCTTCAGGAGAGGCTATGCATCACAATGTAGGTTTATCACAGTGCCTCTGCTCATTACTGGAGCATCAATTGCTGTGCCTAATCTTATTATTATTGCACCCTTGGCTCTGTGTGTGCTTTTCACTTTCTGCTTTTCTTGAGTCTGTTTTCCCTCAGACTTCAGATCTGACAGATTGCTGTTTTATACCCCTTGCTCTACTCATCTACTAATGAGTTGCTAATTCATCTATTCTAACTTGGGAGCCAATTCCTTAACTGTCTTGGATTCCCTTGGATTTCACATGAGCTTAGCTCCAGCCATGGAGGGTGATGGATAGAACTAGATTGTGTAGAACCATTCACCCCTATAGTCAATATTTCCTATCTTCAAGTGCTTTTGAATTCTTGGGCCAGCTCCTTAATGGCTCACACCATCTTCATTTCCTGTAGCTTGGTGCCAGGCTCTGGCTTCCTGCCTTCCATAAGCACCTGTCTCTAACCCTTTCCTGCTGCAGGGTTTTCTGCTGTAGGCTCTCACATCAGAGAGCCAGGCATGCTAAATCTGTGCATAAACTAAGAATTAATAAGCTATGAGGAGGGCTTAGGTGGCCTTACAAGGAAAGGGCATGCTTTTAGGTTTGGGGTTGTCTTGTCTTGATGGTCCCAGGACCTGACCCCCTGCATTACAGTCTGCATAGCGATGTGGCACAGGGCCTCGCTAACTCAGTATCAGCTAAAGCACTGTCATTTTTTTTATATTCATTTTTTTATATTCCTCTAATCTCTATGTAATAGAGAAATATAACCTCATCACTGAAAGGTACACTAATCATTTATCCAAAACCATGTCTGTGATAGGTGAAGAAGAGAGCTCAAGGTGAGCGTAGATGGCTTACTCAAGATCTCACAACCCTGCAGATCACACCTTGGAACCCCTTTTATTTCTCCCAATTTCTGGCTGAATCTCTTTACACATCACCAGTAGCTTAGCCATCAACTCATTCCATTGCATGTTTGCAGAGAAGCCCAATATGTATTGATACAGCCAATCGAGGGATTTGTTCAGAACAGGGTGATTTGTGGGGAGTCCCTGAAACATCTCCAAAGAATGGTGGAGCTTTTAGGATCCAGTCTGAAAATGAATAGGCCACATCACCTTCAGGTATTATCCCACCCAGCCTTAGGTGAACCAACGGCTCTGTTCTCCATGTTCCAGAGATGGTGAAAGTGAATCCAGAGGTTTGTCCAAAAGTGAACAGAAAGTTAGGGCTAGCACAGAGCCTGGAATCTGAGATTCCCAACTCCCAGCCCTACTGCTCCCATTTATTCCATGCTTTCTCTCCCAAGCATCAGCCACTTTGGAGAGAAAAACTCCATACCCTTGAGAAGGGTGAGCCAGTAGAGGGGTTGGTCTGGAAATGACGGGGCCTCTGGAAGAGCTGCTTGAAAAACCAAGAGCAACGTTTCATTTCCACACCCCCATGGTCACCTGGACACCCTTCCATTGGTGGACTTAAAACCTGTCTTCCTCCAACAACCAAGACACAACAGAAATCCCACAGTCTTCCAGGTCATGACCCTCAGAAGCTGGATTATTGCAATGGGTTCCTATCTTGTTTCTCAGCCTCCTCTGTCTCTTTTCTAATTTTTCCTCCACACCACCAAAAAAAATAAATAAATAAATAAAATAAAATAAGCTTTCTAAGTCATGTTAAACATCTCCAATAACTCTCTTGCTTACAGAAAAAAAGTCCTAACTCTGCATCAGGTATTAGAGGACATCCACATACTGAAACTACAGGCCTTTCCAAGTTCATGTCCCAGTACTCTCCAGAGGATAGTTTATTCCAAACTCAGCTACGTGAAGTCTCCCAAATGCACTCCAGGCTTTGTTGGCCATAGCCTCTGAACATCCATTTTTCTCTGCTGCAATCTCCTTTCCCTTTAGAGCCCCAGGCCCAAATCCGACTGGTGTCCTAGATCTAATACGCATGCCCGCACTACCCAAAAGCAATCACTGCCTTCTCCCAATTCCTTCATATTTTATGGGTACCTCTCTCAAGGCATTTATCACACTCTATTTTGTATCACTATTATTTATAGATATGTCAGATCTCAGCTTTCAAACCATTTTTTTAAAACGAGGATCCTCTTCTGGTTTATTTTTACATCCTTTGCAGGATTTAGCGGTGCCCTGATCACAGTAGATATATTGTGGCACACACAGTAAGAACTGCATTAAATTTAAGTCTCAGAGGTGTGAATTCAAATCCTGACTGCTACCCACTAGTTGCATAATCTTTGCCAAAATGTTTAACCAACCTGAGCCTTGGTGTCCTGATCAGAAGGGAGAGAACACTGATATTTCCTTTGAGGGATACCTGGATAGTTGGTGATATGGTGAGTAAGATGTCTGGCATCATTTGGGGCATAAATAATTAGATAATAAATGGGCACTTTAATATATTTCACTTTTCTTACAGAGAGGAAGAGAGAGGGATAGAGAGTTAAAAACATCAGTGAGAGAGAAACATTGATCAGCTGCCTTCTGCACACCCACTTCTGGGGATGTGCCCAAAACCAAGGTACATGCCCTTGACCAGAATCGAACCTGGGACCCTTCAGTCCATAGGCCGACACTCTATCCACCGAACCAAACTGTTGGGGCATAAATAGGCACTTTATTAAGTATTTTTTAAAAAAAATAAATTGGGGGAAATGTGTGAAACAAAGATTCGATTGAATTGGAACTGACCAGTGGGAGACCTCTTCTGGTGAGATTCTCAAAGCCTGAGGAACAGTCCTCCCTTCTCCCTCCCTCTGGACCCTTCAGCTCCCCTACCACTCCTTCCTCAGCTGAGTGTGCACTTCTGCCAGGTTGGGGCAGTGCCTTCCAGTCCCCCCAGGATCTTTTCCCTAAACCCCAGGCTGTGTATAGATATGGTCCCCAGGTGGTGCTGAGAAGGAGCGGACAGCCTGCTCCTTGCCCCGCATCCGCACGGGCCCTGCCTGCCTCACCCACAGGCCCAATGAGAACCAGGTGATTGTGGAGGATCCCGGCCCAGGCTTTGAAGTGCCGCCGCCGCACAGAAGCCAGCTGAGCTAGGAGCAGTGCCAGATTTATGGCAGCCTGAGAGGCACAGATATTAGGTTGGCTGTAGCTCACTGACCTCTTCAGGCTTTCCATTTGGGTCTGAGATTTATTACCTCCTTGGCTTCTTTAATTCCCGGGGATCTGGGCCTTTAACATTTCTGCTCAAGCCTCCCAAGTCACAAGGACTTCCTGTTTGCCGAGACCACAGATAAAGAAGACACAAACCACAGAACACCAACACTATGTAATTTTTTTGTTCCTGACTCCTTAATTTCTCAGCCATCCTAGGTGTTCTGTCAAGATGCAGTCTGAAAGTCTAGACCGAGAGATATCTATGATAGAAAATGTACATCAGTATTTCAAGTCCTCTGAATTTATTCTGGCCATTTGACAGTTGCTTGGAGATACAATCTCAATTTTTGCAATGGCCCCTTCAGCAAGATATTTATGGCAGATACAACTGTAATTATTTACCTGTAACAAAGTCCAGGTCTGTCTGCTTCAGGTGATTCAGGCAGCAGGGGACAGCGAGGAGAGATTCATCTTCCTCTTGTCCAAAAGTTGACCTTTTGCCCTCGGGCCCCTTCCCCACTCACTGAGAAATTGTGGGTGTGTGGGGGCATGGGCCATTTCCTGTGCCTCTCTGGACACATATTAAAGTAGGTGGACCCCAAAACAAATACATGCGAGATGAGTTGGCAAAAAATAGATTTAGTGAGCTCCTTGAAGGCAGGCACATGCTGTGTTTCCCCTCCCCCAGTTTCTGGTTTAAACTTACAGGAGGGCAAACTGGCCCTCAGTATTTAAGGGTTTAATTTTTTTTTCTGCAAACATATCCAAAATAATACATCATAATACCGGAAAAGTCCCCTGGGAAGACTGCATGGCTCCAAAGCTGTGTCCCTGTGGAAGGTCTTGGTATCTAGTTTGCTGCATCTTCCTAAACTGGTGAGTTCATTTCAGTCTCTGGTCTTTCCACTCACATTTCACTTTTACCCAAAAATCTTGCCCAATGTAAGGACAGAGTTTTCAAGCAGCTTTTGGAAAATCATAATCCATCAGAAAAGGCAAAGCGTTGGCAACCCTAACCATTCACGCGCCTGTGTTGTGGCTCCCAGGACAAATCCAGAGAGGAAAGGCAGATTTTCCTGAACGGCAACAGTAGCGTGCCCTCTGTCTAAGGGACTTTTCTGCAGGGTCAGTGTCCACTTGAAAGAATATTTTTAAAAATCTGTACATTTGTAAAAAAACAAAAACAAAAACAAAAAAACAAAAACAAACACACACACAAACACACACACACACACACAAATGAAGTCATGTAAATTTATTTTCCTATTGTGTGTACTCTTTTGTCCTGGTGATTGTTATCTGTGCTCTCCATGGAAGTGCCACGAACAAAAGGCATTTGTGGCCCCCCGGGCTTCATGGTGGTGAGAGCTTTGCCTTTGGCGCTTCTCCTGCTTGCATGATCCAGAGCCCCTTGCCATCACGTTGACACAATCAAGCTGCTGCAGCTCAGACTTGCAGATAAGGCACTCCAGCGTGCTGGTCTCAGGACCAGGGCAACAATTCTGCTTTAAAAAAATGTGTTTGTCCCAGAAGTGGAATGGAAGTAGAGAAATGCATAAAAAAAAAAAAAAAAAAAAAAAGCTGTGGGATATTTATACTATGGAATACTTACACTTTGAGACAGTTTGGATGGACTTGGAGGCTATTATGCTAAGTGAAATAAGCCAAACTGAGAAAGACAAATATCACATGATCTCACTTATTTGAGGAATCTAATGAACAAAATAAATTGACCAATAAAATAAGATCCAGCCCTGACTGGTTTGCCTCAGTGGATAGAGCATCAGCCTGTGAACTGAAAGGTCCCGGGTTTGATTCTGGTTAAGGACATGTACCTTGGTTGTGGGCACAACCCTAGGAGGAGTTTGGCAGGAGGCAGCTGATCAATGTTTCTAACTCTCTAGCCCTCTCCCTTTCTCTCTGTAAAAAGATCAATAAAATATATTTTTAAAAAATTAAGATCCAAAGCAGGGAGGCATGGAACAGACTGACATATCTCAATATGGGGTTAAGAGGACCAGAAGAGATAAACCAAAGAACTTACATATTTATATTCATAGCCTATGGACATGGGCAATAGGGTAGTGAAGACCTGGGGAGTATGTAGGGGCTAGAAAGGAGAGGATTAAGAGGGGAATGGGGGCCAAAACCGGTTTGGCTCATTGGATAGAGCATTGGCCTGTGGACTGAAGGGTCTCAGGTTTGATTCCAGTCGAGGGCATGTACCTTGGTTGTTGGCATATCCCCGGTAGGGGATGTGCAAGAGGCAGCTGATCAATGATTCTCTCTCATTAATGTTTCTAACTATCCCTCTTCCTCTCTGTAAAAAAATAAAAAAAATAAAAAAAAGAATAAAATATTTTTTAAAAAGAGGGTCATGGGAGACATTTATAATATTACCAACAATTATATATATACTAGAGGCCCAGTGCATGAAATTCGTGCACTGGGTACAGAGGTCCCTTAGCCCTGCCTGTCCCCTATCACAGACTGGGAGCCCTCGGGGGATGTCCTACTGATGGCGACCCATGGGGAGCAGGCCTAAGCCAAAGCCTGGCCTTCCTCTGAGGGAGGTGACCTGGCTGATCAGGGGAAGGTGCCACTCCCATCACCCCCTGCCACAGCTGCCAAGGTGTTTTCATCAACACTGACTCCAGTCCCTTCACCACAAAAAAATGACAACTTTCTTTAGGCATTTTCAAGATGTATCTTTCATAGGATAAGATCTTTCTTTCTTTCTTTCTCCTTCCTTCCTTCCTTCCTTCCTTCCTTCCTTCCTTCCTTCCTTCCTTCCTTCCTTCCTTCCTTCCTTCTTTCCTTTTCCTCAACTGAGGATAAGTTTGCATTGATTTTTAGAGAGCTTGGAAGAGAGAGGGAAAGACAGAGAGAAACATCAGTGTGAGAGGGACACTTCAATTCGTTGCCTTCTGCATGAGCCCTGACCTGGGCCCCAACCAGGGAGGAGCCTGAAACCTAGGTACATGCCCTTGATTAGAATCGAACCCAGACCCTGTGGTCAGTAGGCTGAGGCTCTGCCAACTGAACCCAACCAGCTAGGGCAGGATATGACATTTCTTAGCCCCTCCAGCAGCGAACCTTTGCTTTTTCCTCCAGGTGTGTGGTGGAAAACCCTAGATCACCTTCTTGGATTCTAATTACCCAAGTTACCAAGAACACTGTGAGTGGCAGCTTACAGGAGCTTAGCCAATGAGCCTTCAGAGAAGGTGTTTCCTCTGCAGCTCATGTGCAGAGGACCCCCTGGCGTGTGTCCACTGGGCTGGGGTCATGCCCCAAGCCATGCGGCAGCCACCTGGAGCACACTCCCAGCCCAGCAGCCCTGCATTGTGTCTGCAGCCCGCCCTTCCTTTTGTCCTGCCCTAGCCACTATGGACACCACCATCTTTGTGTAGGAGTGACCGTTAATTTGCATATTACCCTTTTATTAGATTAGATTTTTTTAAGTGTGGTTTTCCATTTTAAAATACTACCTGTACCCTGTATTGAGACCAGCAAGTTGGAGTGCCTTATCTGCAAGGTAGAAAGCCAACCAGGACCACCTGGAGTGAAGTGATATTTCCTTCCAGGGCTGATTTTCCTAAGCTCACTTGCTTATTTGCAACCAGGGGCACATACCAGTTTTTATTCAACATTATAAGACTCATACCTTTAGACCACATGGGAAACTCTTTACACACACCACTTTTAACAGCTGCCATGTGTCCCATTAAGTGAAGGTGCACCTGCATTGCTATATCGTCAGTTACTGATATTGCTATTTCTTCTTTTTAGCACTGTTTCTTCAGGAGGATTTCTAATGCAGGAGTGGCCCAGAGAACACAGAGGAAGTGTCTACATCTGACAGGATAGCCACTGTCTTCCTTATCGACTCAGAACAAAGCACAGGTCTGGGCCAGGCATATGACTCATTGTGCCAGCTGCTCAGCTCATCTCAAAACAAGATCTGAGTGGTTGGACCCCTGTCCTGAGAGGGTTTACCCAGCCCATGGTCCCTGCACCAGGCCCCAAAGACCCAGGGCCCCGGGGACTGCTCCTGCCTAGCTGCAGGGAATCATGGCAGATCTCAATGGCCTGTTCTGGGGCCAGGCTTGGGGCTAGTGCTTAAGAGATCCCTGGCCCTTTTTGAGGGCAAAACTGACCATAAGCTCAGCATGATCATAAGACTTTTGTGACTTGTAGCATACTGCCCTGGTGCCATGCTTGTGTTGATACTGTTATGAAGGTGCAGGGACATGCTCTGCCTAAGTAAGGGGTGCTATATGAATATTTATTATTGTGGAGAAGCTAGCAATGCCAGGATCTGAACTAGAAGAGGACCACCAGCTTCCCCAAGACCACATGGTGAGGTGACCACAGAGCCCACTTTGTTCCCATCCACGACTTCAAGGCCCAAGGTCTCTCCCTTTTACCAGCTGGCGACGCCAGAGATCTCCAGAAATACCTGGCCTTGTTTTATTATGAGAAGACCAAGACCTTGAGAAGGAAAATTGAGTGCCCTGAGGTCACACAGTATGTTGGTGACAGAATTGAGTCTCCCAGTAGCAATTGATACTGGGAGACAGTTTCCCGCAGGCGTGAGTCCAGGGAACTGAGGAAGGAGAGGCTTTTTGTTGTTCAGGCGCTGGGTGCTTCCCACTGTGTTCTCACTCCTGAGCCCATCTCCCCAGCTCCACGCCTGACTGTTCGTTCCAACACAATCCCCAAAGCAGAAAGCACTGCCAGTTCACCCCAAGCAGGCATTCCGGGCTGGCCTGGGGACCTGTCAATCAGTGATCAATTTGCTGGTCGTGTCACCGTCACGGAACCTGGCAGACATTAGCCAGCCAGGACAGGTGGATCTGTTTCTGAGCAGGATCTGTGGGGACTCCCAGAGCCTTTCTGGAGAGGGAGCCCTGATGGGGGAGACACTGCTGCTCAGCCTCCAAGCCCCAACAAATCCTTTCCCCAGCTGGGCGCCCCAGACAGTCCGACACCCTAGTTGAACCAATTCTGCACACCCGCGAGCAGCTGACATGGCTCTCCATTCTCCACGGTGGAGTACTGAGAAGCTGTGGGCCTAAGCCTTCCTGGGTGGCAGGGTGGGCACTTGGAGCCAATAGCTCCTTCCTAAGTCTGCCAGGAAAAAATAAGAGCCTGCTACATCCTGCACTTATAGGATACATTTTCCTCACTCTCTTTCACTGATGCTCTCCTTACAAAGTCACTGCAAATACATTTGAGAATGGATTTGGCCGATGTGGCAGGAAAGACCTAGAAAAGAAACAGGTTTCTTTAAATGATGCAATTAATCGGTCAAGTGGGCGCAAAGTCTGCCTTCTCTGGCTGCTGACTCAGCCACCTTCCACACCCCCCGCAGTGCTCCTCTCAGGAGAGCCTGCTCATTTCAAGGCACTCTTGTTATCTGTATGACCATGTCACACCCTGATCACAACCCTTTGATGCCTACCCTCATCCTCAGGCTTGAGTCCAGAATCTGGACCATGGCATATGAGTGCTTTGTGACCTGACCCCCGCCACCAGTTTCCTAAGCACCCCAGAAAATGTAGTGCCTCTGTACTTTTGCATAAGCTATTCCTTAATTTTGTCACATATTTCCTTCCCTTATCTGCCTGGAGCACTCCTATTCATCCTTGAAAACCCTACACAGGCATTAGTTGCTCCTCTGCACATCCTTGAAACATGCTTACTCTGGATCAGTTCAGAACTTTATATACATGTGAGTTCAAAGCCCATGTACAGATAGAGGTATCTTTCCCATTCATTAGGCTGTCATACTATTCTTATGGTAACATTTGAAGCCCAGAACATGGCACAGTGCCTGAAGCATAATGCATCCTAAATAACAGCTGGCATCCTTGGCCTGTAAGAAGGATCCCATTGGCATGACTCTTTCAAGGAAGTTGGAACCAAGGACTGGAATGGGAGGGACTCCATCCTACATCTCTGCTTAGGCCCAAGAGGCTCACCATGCCTCCTAGGGCCTGGTTGTGGAGCCAGCTGCTCAAGTCCATTCCCCAGCTGGGTCTGTGTGAGCCCACACAGCAGGATGCTGCTTCGGGCACACATAAAATGTGGCGGACAGTGTAGATGACCAATCTGCATGGTGTTGACTTGCAGACCTGCCCTGCTTTATCTGGACTCTGGAATAACTGGCCCTTTTCCAGATTCCTGCAGTTCTGACCCCTGGCTTGTTCCAACCTTGAATTCACTCCCAGCTTCTCCCCCAATTTCCATTCTTCCCAGGCCACCTAATTACAGGTAGTTCGTGATATTCTTTAAAGGCATAGTCCTAGGACAAACCTTTCCCAGTAGTACAGCACAGGCTAGCTCACTGTCTGTATTTCCTCAGCCCAGGGAAGCTTGTCCTGGGCATGCTCCAGCCTAGCCATAGCCTTGTAAACCATGTCCTCACTCTCTACATTGAGGGATTCCATTGTTGCACTGAGGCCTTGGAGAATGAACCCAGGCTCTGTCTTCCCCATACTCTTCTGGCTCTAATCCACCTTGATCTGGGGATTAGTAAAGCAAAACACCCTGTTTGGGAGCTGGGTGTCTCAGATGTTTCCTGCAGCCCAGGGAAGATTTCCAGCCTGGGCAAAGGTCCATCAAGCCTGAGAAATTTGTCTGAATCCATCAAAGTCATATTGGGACATAAAACTCAAAACCCTTTCCCCAGTGGGAAGGTTCTACTCTGCCAAGACGCCAGCATGCCCTGCCATCAGCAATAATTGCCACCCGGAACTGAAGAGCCATGTAAGAGAGAAAAAGACTTTAAATGATTTATCTGTCCAGAATTGCTTATGCTCACGATGCAGGTGTCAGTCAGATGCGAGGAAGGAGACCACCTCTCTGAAATTCACCTGCCCCAACCCACCTACCCACAGGGCCTGGGTCCTAGAATTCTTGCATCAGCCACCCACTTTGTGCTGTACCTGGCCTCTTCCTTTCACAGTGAAGATAAAATTAGCCCCTTGGTGTCCTTGGTTGATCGCAAGGTGGCATCATTAAACAGGGCATTGAAGGAACAAAAAGAAGAAAGTAATTATTTATATTTACCATTGTATTGCTTTTCAGCTCCCAAGGGAAATATTCCTGGATGCTGTGGGGTTAACCTGAGTCATTTTAAATGGCTTTAAGAGGTTGTTGTTGAGCCGAAACCAATTTGGCTCAATGAATAGAGTGCCAGCCTGCAGACTGAAGGGTCCCAGGTTTGATTCCGGTCAAGAGCATGTACCTTGGTTGTGGGCACATCCCCAAGCGGGGGTGTGCAAGAGGCAGCTGATCAGTGATTCTCTCTCATTGATGTTTCTAACTCTCTATCCCTCTCTCTTCCTCTCTGTAAAAAAATCAATAAAATATAATTTTTAAAAAAAGAGGTTTTGTTGAAAGGCACCTTCGACAAAATGTGGGCACTGAGAACACATATAAAGAAGCAGAAAGCTCTTCCCTGGAGAGCAGTAGACCATCCTGAAGATGTTGGTCTGCCCTATGGACCTCTTGGGGCTGGATGCTGGGAGTCAGAGTGTAGAATGGGGGAGGTGGGCAAAGAGAAGTAGAAGACGAGGTTCTATTGAGGAACTCAGAGTCCATTTAGGAAGAAAAACAGGAATTTGCGAAAAAATTGCAAGGTCTGAAGAGGCATTTTGGAGCCCAATTGTCAGCACCCAAGCAAGCCCGGTAATATGGGGGCTGCCAGGGAGGGCTGGCTCTAAATGCTCAACAGGATTCAGCTGGGCAAGAAGGAAATCCAGGGCACCAGTACAAGCCGTGGGATTGAGGTGACAGGTGGTTGAGGGTTGCCAGAGGAGGGAGGGCCCCCAGTGTGATTCAGGCCCAGTTATTCTGGCCTCTGTAGCTGGCCCTGCTGAGGAGTCCTGGACACCATTTTCCTATGGCTGGGCTAAGCCCTGAGCTTTAGTTCATCAATTTGTTTATGTTTAAGTTGAATTAATCAATGAATAGGTGAAGGAATGGAGTCTTAAAGGGAGGCACCCAGTACAGGGGCCCAGGGGATGAGAACAATTGGCCCAACTAGGAGACCACACGGTTAGTGTGGCATGAATATTCCAGGTGGGAACTTGGAGGGAAGAGCTGGGGAGTGGAGCAGAGGCTTTGGGGGTCTTCACAGGCTTCGGTATACTTTTGAGCCAATTCTAGGAAATATACTAGAAGAGATTTTGACTTTTATTTAGTTTACTGGAGTTCTGGTGCATGAATATTTGTGCACTGGGTAGGGGATGGGGTTCCCTCAGCCTGGCCTGCCCCCTTTCACAGTCCAGGAGCCCTCAGGGGATGTCCTACTGACAACTTAGGCCTAAGCCACAGTCTGGCTTCCCTCTTCAGGAGGCTACCCAGCCAATCAGGGGAAGGTGCACTCCCTATCACTCTGCTGCTGCAGCAGCTGCCAGCCCTCCTCAGCACTTACAGCCTCCACAGCTTTGTCCAGAAGGACATCCAGAAGATGTCTGGTCTATCCAGTCTAATTAGCATATTATTAGTATAGATAATTTACTTTTCCCAACCCCAGCTAGGAGGTGGGATTTCCAAGTTGGTTTTGGTGGCTGAGGCTTGTTTGGTGGAGCAGGGAGCAGACAGGGACTCCCTCTCTGAGAATGAACCTCAAGCAGCTCCAGAGTTTTGTCGTTGATGTCTGTATCCCACTTTATGTGATCTTTGGGAGTAGAGCTGATATGCTCAGGAGGGCAGGCCATCAAGCTGAGAACTGGGCTTCCCCCTATTTTCTCCCCCAGTGAACTCAGACTGGGCCCTGCCGGCCTCGGTTTGCATCCCCTGGCTCCCTCCGTGTGGCCTTTCTCCATAGGAAGTGGGACACAGTATCTGGGCCCAAAGCATCCCTTTAAACCATTCTCTGCACTTCTCTCTGCCTATTTGGGCTCCAGTTCAGGCTCATACATTTGCTTTTGAGTTTGACACTGATTTGCAATCTGCAAGTTGATGGCTCCTTAGGCTGCTGGCAGCTGGGTGAGTGAGAAGTGACTCTAAGATAAGAGAACCTCTCCCCCCAGTATTTATAACTGAGCCGGGAGAGTCCAGACAACTTTGCCAGGCCTCAGCCAGGTCTGCAGGGCAGGAGCCAGCAATGGGTGGGTGGCCCAGGGTCCTGGGATGAGCAAGGACAACCCAGGTAAAAGAGGAAGACACTTCGGGCTGGAAGTCTGGAGCCTTGGTCCTGCTCCTGGCTCCCACTCAAACAGGCAGCAGGATCCTGGGCAAAGTATTTCCTCTGCCTGAGCCTTTTCTAGCCATCAAGTGGGGCCAATAATTTCAGCCTTACTCTCAGCTGTGAATATTAGGAGGCCCAAGTGAGAGGACATCCATGAAAGGATAATGTAAGGGCCAAGCTCCATACAAGTGCGCTGCACTGCAAGGCCATGAAAGAAAGGCAGGGAGGGGGACCTTGGAGGTGCTCACATGACAGCTGCCCCATGGCATGAGGGGCACTTAAGAGGATCTCTGGAATTCCATATTTTTATGATCACATAGTCATTCTAATGTACATTAATATATGCACAAAATAAAATCTCTGCTTTTGTGGCCCTTTCTATTTAAATATGGCTAATATACAAGTGTAAATAAAAATATTTTAAGTACTGGTATGGCAAATGCTATGAAGGCACTCATGAATGCTGGGAGCTAGAAAACAAAAGCTGGGAATGGCTCGGCCTGGACATCACCATCCCACTCAACCTTCTGTCTCATGATGGAGGCATTACTGACCCAAATTCTCCGCCAGGAGGCCATCTATCCAGTTTTGCTAGCAACAGGGTGACATGAGCAAATAGGCGTGTAGTAGTAAGTACTTCAGCAGCTACTGTGCTGGGTCCCACCCACACCCCCAAAGTCCAGAGTGTGTGCTTTCCCCACTACACCCATTGACCATTTTCTGCCTGGTGGGCATTTGCCCAGGGATGTGATCACGACTGATTTTTGTAGGTGCTCTCATCTGATCGCCACCTTGACCAGGGAGGTGGGCAGGGCCGTTGCTGTTATGATTTTGTAGATATTGGAGATTCCAGAAGAGGAAAGAAAGGAGGGTGCAAAAACAAGTGTCACAGACCGAGAGTGGCAAACCCAGACCTCAGAGGCAGATCGAATGACTCTCAGGTCATTTCCAATGAAGCAATTTGGGTTCTTTGAAGCTTTACTCAGGTTGCTGTTTCCCCTTCTGGGAGAGAGGGGAGGATGTTGAAATTAAGAGCAGAAGTGACACTTTTAAGTCACCCTTTCTGGACCAGTAAATAAATAAAACCTTTTGAAAGAAAGTCAATGGGGAAATTACTAAAGGTGGGAGATTGTTTTAAAACTGGAGATAATTTAAGAGAATTGTCTCCTAATTTTGACACAACATGAAATAGAAAGGGGCCAAGTGCAGAGGGAGGCAGTGTGCTGCCTGGGCAGAGGGCTGACGACCAGGAGGGCGCCAGCAGGACCGAGGTGGTCATGTGCAGCCTGGGCCTTCAAGTCCTCAGAATGCAGTTACTAATCTCACCAAAAGAAGATAAATGTGATTTTTGGATTTAAAATATCTCTATCTCTAGTTTTATTTTTCTTCACCGTTCTCATCCCACATCTGGCATGTTATATGTAATCAGCCTCCAACATCTCTTTCCCAAATGCAGCAAAGTGATCTCTTTCCACTTTGCTCTCCTGAAAGCCCAGCACCTGGATCAAAGGCATTCATGATAGATACTCTGGAAGCCTGTGTTGAATGCAGGGACCAATGATGAACACATGAATGCCGTCACTGTACGCTTTATCAGGAAGGCTTGTTCAGGTATGTATCCCAGCTCCTAGCACAGACCCTGCACATACTTGGCTCTAAGCGATCATTGAACAAATGAGTGCAAGAATGAGAAGGCATTTTGTAAACAGCAAGGGTCCACAGACACTAACACATACGATGTACAAATACAAGAGCAACATGCTAGCAAAAACAATCCCAAAAGGGAAAGGAAATTTGCAGCTGCGCACTCAACCTGCTTGGCTGCACCTTCTGACTTCAGTTAACCCACTGGTTGTCTTGAAAACAACCGGCCCCTCATCATTTGGCAACAGTCACTTCTTAGGACGAATTCAGCTGATTGCTCCTAAAACAAAGTGCCTGTGGAGACACAGACTGACTCCAAGCCCAAGGGGAGATTATAAAGGCAAGCCCGGTGCTCAAGGTCTGCCTAGAGAGGAACCAGCAAGAGCCCATTAGACCTTGAAAATGATCCTTGTGCTAATAATCTAAGCTACTATTAGTGACTTAAGGCAGAGAATGTTTTTAAATGCTAGAATGCGTACGATTTTATCTTGACATTATCCCTGTAATCATTGGTCCTGATTAAAGACTCCTGCCCTAAAGATGGATGGGCTCAAACACTTAAATATATGGTAATCTTTCACCTCTTTAGATGCTGTTTCTCCCAAGAAAGTCTTCAATGCACTTCAATTTAAAGACCAGCAATTGTCTTTCTTCAACTATTTGAAAAACACGGGAGTTGGGTTAGAGGGGGATGGTAAAAAATAATAATAATTCTAACAATATTCATTCTTTTCTGACTTAACTAAGCAATGAAGAGCTCTATTACAATTTGTTTGCAATCAACAGTAACATATTTGGGAAAAAATGCCAAAACATGTTAGTGCTTGTTTCTCCATAAGTATGCAGGACAAGATAGTCATCCAGAAGGACATGGTAGGGTATCATTTGTTTTGCTCCTCTCACATCTGGCTAGTGCCAAATGGGCTGGGATTCCCAGGGCATCTCTGTGGCATCTGATTCTGCAAGTTCTCTTTCCCACCCTGAGACATCGTCACCTCACTCAGCTGGCAGTCCTCAGTGACCTGAGACACTTTTGGGACATTTCTTACCTTGGGCTCATGTTTGAATGTGCAGTCACTGGGGCTGTCCATACTCAAGGAGTGAGTGAGTTGAAAGAGGGTTGGGATTTTTTTCTAGTAGCAAATCTTGAACAACAATCACCCTATCAGCCACATCTTAAAGAGCTGCAGTCGACTGTGAATATCTTTGTGTAAATCTAGATGTTTCTTTTTCAAGTTTACATAAAACAAGACACTTCTTATTTGAGGAAGCTTGATGTTCAGGGCCCCCCAGAATCCAGCTTTAGGCTAGATTTTCAGGCTCATGGCTAGCATTTCTCCAAGGAGAACCCACCTGCTAATCACTCCCAATCACTGACTCTTCCCAAATACCCGTCCCATGTCCTGCTTCAGCATCCTTGCTCCTGCCATCCCTGCTCCCTAGAATATCCTCCCTATTTGTCCAGAGCCTACTTATTCACAGAAGCCCAGGGAAAAGGACATATCTATCTTGAGTGCTACCAGAAAGCCCAGGCCCAAGGAATGAGCCCCCTCTCCTCGCACCCCCTTCTAGGGCTTGTCTGACAAGCACTTGGCCACATATCTGTCTTTTTCAAGGGGCCAAAGATGGTGGTTTTGTTCCCTATAGCCCAGAGCCTAGGTTTGAGCCCAGCACACAGCAGTGTTGTGTTTGGGAACTGAATTGGTTTGCTCTTGGTCCCACTGCTGCCTGAGACTTAGAGAAGAGGTCTGTACCTCCTGTTACCTAAAAGCCTCACCTTCCTTCCAAGCTAAACTCTCTATTCCTTCCATCTCTCCCGCCTCATCATTTCCAGTGGGGTAGGGATCAGATGGGCCTGGATTCAAATCCCACTTTCCCAGGCTCTTATTCATTGTACCTTTAATAAGACTCTAGCTGGGCTGTGCTGAAGCTTCCTTAACTGTGACATGGTGATACCCGAGATGATGCCTAGGTGAGCAGAGAAAAACATGTGTGAGCCTCTGTTCCCTCCCTGTCTTGCTCACACCTAGGGCCTCTAGGTTGTCCCATGTCCTCCTGAAGCAGCCCTACCCTGGGCATTGGTAGGGCAGCTGTGCTTTCATCCCTTTAGCAGCTACATTTCACTGTTAGCTGGGCCTATTTGCTCAGAGAGAATTCAGGTTTTAAGTGAATGATGCTCATAGAGAGTCACAAGTAAAGCTCACCAATGCTCAGCTGCCATTAAATGTTAGCACTAGAGGATGCTTTCTGAGTCAAGGCACTGGTAGCTCTAATGAAATGCAGATATGAGGGCAAAACACATAGCAAAGTCATCATGACAGAGTGGTTCCAGCCACTCACTCTGGAGGGCAGTGGATGTGGGTTCAAACCCAGGCTCTGCAAGTAATGAGCTATGTAGCCTCAATCAAGTTACTTAGCTTCTCTGAGTCTTGATATAGTAGGAGCCCCTGCCTCACCTGATTATTATGTAGATTCATACAGTTAGTACCGCACTAGACAGATAGCAGGCTCTCAATAGATGGGAGGTAACAGATAAGCTGCTGTGAGAATTAAATGAGATAACATTGTAGGATGAGTTTTTGGGAGAGATGACCAGCCTAGTCATTGCTCACTTGTGGTCCAAGAGATGGTACCACCCACCTAGTCATTTGTGGTCCAAGAGATGGTACCACCCACCTAACAGAGCGCCCAAACCCGGCATCTGGACCATTCCTGACTTGCTTTCTTCTCCTTCTCTTATTTACCTTGTCCCCAAGTCTAAATGTCTTTAGTCCTATTGGTTTTACCACTCTAAGATCTATGTAGCCTGCTTCCTACATGCAAGCCCTCTGCTACTACCTTGATTCGAAGGGGACTTTCACTGAGAGAGTGAGCAGGGCCAGTGAATACCTCATTGTCGTAAGGAGGTCAGCACAAGCATTGATTCCTCCCTGTAGCCTCCTGGACCCTATCAAGTGCTCTCCCAGCTCCTTGTCCTTCCTCTTCAGAGCCATTATTACAACTTGGGTTTCTACTAATTTCTAGTGCTAGATTTTCTTCCCCACTAGACCAGATGATTTTAAGAGTCAGAGACTCAGCTCATTATTGTTTATTCCCAGTGTCTAGCACAGTGCCTGTCATATGGAAGGTACTATAGACTGTTGGATAGATGGATGAGTGAATAAGGATTGTAAAAACCCTCAGTACCTTTTCCACCCTGTAAACCAAAGCAATCTTTTTAAAACAAATCTTATCATGCCACTCTCCTATTAAAATCTTCCTGGGATTTCCCATGATGATTTGAGTAAATTCAAAGTTGCTTAGCATGTCTCAGGATGCATGCTGCCTGTCTAGGGTCATCTGTTGTCCCTGTGTCTATACAATATGTGTAATACACCAAACATTTAATAGCCCCCAAATAGATTTGCACAGAGTCCACTCCCTTGAAACACTCTGAATTCCTCCTACCAAGCCAGCCCTACTTTACCTGACTAACTTCTTTAGCTATCCTTCAAAAACCTCCTGATCACTCCTCCTCCAGGGAATCTTCCCTGCCCATTCAGACTCTGTTAGGGGACCATCCTTTGAGCTCACACTTGGGATTGCTTCTGTCAGAGCACTTTGTCTGCTTCAGGGTGGATCTGCCTCATTAGCCCATGAAGATAGTGAGAACAGAAACCAGACACCATTCATATCAGTGTCTTTAATGTCCTCCAGGAGGCATTTCTCAGAAGAGGCATTCGGTTCGTTTTTAGGGGTGGATGAATGAGTGAATGAATGAATGAACGAATGCAACATAACACTATTCCCCGGCAACACTTTAGCCACGATAAGTGTATCTGAGCATCTTACTGGGTAGTAATACATAAATGAGACAGATCACAGAGCAGCATTGCTACAGGCAAGGAAATGGAACTATCTGGGCAGCAATTATAGAGTGCCCAGGACTGATGAGGCAGGGCAGGGGGCTTCCTGGGCAGCCAAGAAATTGCCAGTGGAATCAGACACTTTCTCATGGGAGAGATAGATTCAAGCAGTGCACAAATGGACCCAAAAAGCAAACTAAAGATAATTATAAACTAAGACAAGAGATTTGAAGGAAGCAAACAAGAGAATCTAAATAATATGGTCATGGAGGGCCTCTCTGAATCATGATATTTAGGTCAGAAAGATGGGAAGGAGCCCCATGAAAAGTGAGTAGAGGAACATTAGAACTCGACTTGTTGTATGATGAAAAAAGCTTTATCAATAGTCTTTTAGAGAGCAGTGTGATAATGTCAGAGCTGTGAGTATAATATACATAATATGACACACACATACACACACACACACCCACACACACCCACCTGTGTTTAAATCCAAACCTAAAAATACCCAAATACTCAGTTCATTTCAGTTTTCTTATCTGTAAATGGCAAATGTAAAGACTCAGTAGAGGCCCTCAGTTAGGGTTAGTCTACGTCCTACATGGTTTGGCAGCAGGGAGTAGAGGGAGAACACAGAGTAAGCTGAAGGCCACACAAAGAAGCAACCCTGCCAGCTTCACTGATCTGCTAAGGCTGTTTTTTTCCATATGTAAATGCATTTTATATTAGATATAGAGATTCATGCAGGCATATATGAGCAAATATAAGCACACACATACCAGTGAATACACACCGGAAGTCAGACAAATGGCATAAAATATATAGTTTGGCAAAATTAGATTTATAGTTATTATTGAAAATAAGACAATAATTAATAAATAATGATACAAGAATTAACCATGTTTCATGTACTCACAACTGTAAAACCACTTTGGTCCCACCCGGTGCAATAAATATATACATGTGCATATGCCCATAATTCAAATAGATGGTTTTAAGTATTTTATTCTTTTGTTTGTTTATTTTATACCTATTTAATAAAGACAATTCAAGAGTGAAGACTTTTTCAACATCCTTCTGTAAGTTAAATTCCTAGATGGAGGAGGGCCAATAGGCTTTACCTTTGAATGAGAGCCCCATGGTTTTTGGAAATGAGAGTCTTGGTTGCTCTGATCAAGAGGCCTATGCTAGGTCACTTTCACCTGATCCTTGAGTACTAAACACAGTCATTGTCTTGTCACAGACAGCAAGCATGTCCTCACCAAACCGCTCTCTAACATGAAAGGGCAGACAATGACTGCCTTGATTATTTTGCATATGTTTTGCTAAATAACCAGAAAAATGTGGGATGTTGCCGTCCATCTATCTATTCAATATATAAAACTTTAATATGCAAATTGACCAAACAGCAGAATGATCAGTAGAACAACTGATTGCTCTGATGCATACTGACAACCAGGAGCAGGCGTTCAATGCAGGAGCTGCCCCCAGCCCTCAGGCCCTGACTGGCTACAGTGGTGGGGGGGTGGGGGAGTCAGCAAGTGGGTGGCACCAGGCCAGCCAAGGAGGGTGCAAGCAGGGGCCCTGATCACCCCGCTAGTCATCCCACAGATTGGCCCTGATTGCTAGCCAGGCCTAGGGACCCCACCCGTGCACAAATTTCATGCACAAGACCTCTTAGTCGCTTCATAAATGCTTGCATCTGTTCATTTATGTCTAACATTCCTAAAGTCCCAGGTATCCTTAATTACAGGATCCAGAGAATTCTGATGGGAAGCACCCCACTCCACTGTTTTCTCAACTTTCATCTACATAGTAAAAAAAAAAAAAAAAAAAAAAAAAATGTGCTTTTTCTCATCCAAACCACCAACAGAATAATCTCATTCTGCATTTTGCTGATTGGTCTGCAAATATAATCTTCAGTGGCAAAAATCTTGAAGGGTTGCCTTGAGATTTGAGCATTCAATCAGTCTTAGGAATTTCTTTTGGCAAAAATACTTGGGCTTGATTAGAACTCATGGGGCTGCGGTTGGCTTTGTGTCTCTGAGGTTGGGTATACCCAGTGGTGAGGTTAAGTATCATCGGCGCTGAAGTTGGCCATAGGGTTTGTTTGGGGAAATTATGCTGTTGTGATTTTGAAAAAAGGTTAAAGGAAATGGTACTATTCTGCCTGCAGAATAGAAGACTGAGGAGCAATTAGATTTGTTTCCAAGTTTCACCATGTCTGAAACCTCGAGCATAGCACAGAATTACCACAGGATCCTGTAATTGTCTTTCAACCACTGGAATGGGAGCTGTGGAAAGCTCAGCTATGCCCTTCCCCACTATATCCCATCACACCTATATTGTGGGTGTTCAGATGATATGTGCCAACTTTTTAATCCATGAATGAAGAGAAGAGCTTATACTCTGTTTTCATCAATAACTAAATAAGAGGATATGCTCTCAAGCTAAAAAGTTTATTGGATAAAATCCTTGATCAGCCAAGGGACAGCACAGTGAAGATGGAAAACATAAATAGGTTTTCTGTAAGAGTTGAAGAAACTCTGTTCTTGAAAATATTTTAGACTCTCAGTTATTAATGCTGAATGCATATTTACTTTCATGTAGGTCAGGGTCTGGATATGTCAAGTTCTCACAAAGCTTTAGTCTTCAATTAGCATAATTTGAAATGGACACCATGATTATATGAATCTAAATTTGTAGGATAATTTAGCCTTTAATTCTTCCTGGAGCACCACTAAAGACTGAATAAAGGACAAGCTCTTGGTATATCAGTGGGTGCATGCACACTGTTTCCCTATAAGCAATATACATCCAGCACATGGGCCTGTCCTCTCCCATACAGTGCCAGTGATAGACATTGCTAATCAATCATGGCAATCCCCATAAACCCAGGGCCTCAAAATCCTTCTCAACTGCTTCCAAGTAAGTAATCAGTGAGACCACTCAGGGAAGGACTTGTTTGCCACATCAGATCTAGAAATTCTCTACTCCAAACTTTTTTAATGGAATTTGTTCAGTTCCCAGGAATATCCAGTCCACACCAGGGGGTAAGTAAATTTACAGGAGGAACAGTAGATCATAGTAATTAACTCTACTAAAAGGTTGAGGAGAACCAAGGCAGCAGAGTAGGTAAGTACTGGTACTTCCTACTTCCCTCATCAAAATTACAACTAAAATACAGAAGAAACTTCATTCAAAACTGCCTGAAATCTGGCTGAATGGAAGTCCAAGTAGAGAAGTAAAGAAATACATAAAGATTTGTAGGAGAGCTGAAGGAATAGGCTGGTCTGACACCCACGTGTGGTGTTTTTAATTGGGAAGGATAGCTAGGCTGCAGAGGCCTCTCATGAGAAGCAAAGAGTCCCAGCCCCACATCAGACCCCCAAACCAGGGTTTCAGAGCTTGGAAAAGAAGTCCCCATAAGTTTGAGCTGTAAAAACCAGTGGACATTGTGGCTGAGTGACATGAAGTTGCTGGAGCTCCAGGCAATTTTTACTTGGTCTATCTTCCTCTGAGCTCCATGGCCAGGCAGCAGCTTTGAGGGACATACAGGGAAGTACTAGATTATCTGGCATTGGGACAGGAACTCAAAGGTTGTTTTGATCCAGATGAAGGATCCCAGCATAGGAACAACTCCCCATCACAGACTAACTGACAGCCATATCTGAGTTTCCATAGCCCACACTGTTTACCATACCCTAGCGATTTTCCAAGACCTCACCCCATCCAATTTATAGCCCCATCCAAGCTGTTTGCAGCTGCCTGTCTCATATCAGGCTTCAGACTTTTCTAAAATCTCTCAAACAAGTAGCAGCTGTCATCAGTGTGCCCCAAACATATCAATAAGAGGCCCAAGACCCTGCATTAGCACCAACCTGCTTTGCTTCACAGCTGGGCCTCATCTTGGCACTTCCCAGCCCAATACAAGAAGCAACCATTTGCCAATCACTTGGTAGCTCCTGCCTGGTAGCCCCAGGCAGTGGCTGACTTTGCACCTCCTAGGAGGCCCTAAAGCCAGTGCACCTTGTAGACAGCTTCAGAACATATCAGATCACAACTCTACACACCCACAAGTAACATACTCAAAAGGCAGACTCAGTAAAAACAGCAGCTCTTCCATTGTAGACACAGGTGGTCCTCACAGCCAATTGGCCTAGAGGTCAATTCTTGCCAGTGATGCCAACAGCAATCAAGGCTCAACTACAAAACTGTGTACATAGCCCACACAGAGATTCACCTAGAGGGCCCAGCACAGGTGACTGGGGAGGCTGAGCAACTGGGCCCTACAGGATACCTACTATACAAGGCCACTCTACCAAGTCCAGGAGACATAGCAGATCTATCTAATACATAGAAATAAATAGGGAAGCAACCAAAATGTGGAGACAAAGAAATATGACACAAATGAAAGAATGGAGCCAAGCAAACTATTGGCTATAGAGTTCAAAACAATGGTTATAAGATTGCTCTTAGTGAGAGCTTCAAGGGACTTGGTGAGACTTACAAAAATCTTAGTGCGAACTTTAAAGACATGAAAAAGGACTAGTAAGAAATTACGCATACACTAACCAAAATAAAGAATATTTTACAGTGATTCAACAATAAAGTAGAGGATTGTAAGAATCAAATCAACAATTTGGAATACGAGAAAGCAAAAAACACCCAATCTGAAGAGCAAAATGAAAAAAGAATCCAAAAATATGAAGATAGTGTAAAGAGCCTCTAGGGCAACATCAAGTGTACCAACGTTCACATCAGGGGGGTGAAAGAAGGAAAAGAGAGAGAGCAAGATATTGGAAACCTATTTGAAGAAATAAATACAGAAAACTTCTTCTACCTGGTGAAAAAAATAGATTTACAAGTTCAGGAATCACAGAGTCTCAAACAAAAGGAATTCAAAGAGACCTAAACCAAGACACATCATAATTAAAATGCCAGGACTAAAGACAAAGAGAGACTCTTAAAAGCAGCAATAGAAAAGTAGTTACCTACAAGGGATCACCCATATGACTGTCAGCTGAATTCTCAACATAAACTTTTTAAGCCAGAAGGAATGGCAAAAAAAAAAAAAAAAAAAAAAAAAAAAAAAAAAAAAAAATGTTGAAAGTGATATATAGCAAGGACCTACAACCACAATTACTAAACCCAGCAAAGCTGTCATTTAGAATTGAAGGTCAGATAAAGAGCTTCTCAGACAAGAAAAAACTAAAGGAGTTCATTACCACCAAGCCAGTATTACATGAAATGTTGAAAAGTATGCTTTAGGAAGAGAAGAAGAAGAGGAAGAAGAAGAAGAAGAAGAAGAAGAAGAAGAAGAAGAAGAAGAAGAAGAAGAAGAAGAAGAAGAAGAAGAAGAAGAAGAAGAAGAAGAAGAAGAAGAAGAAGAAGAGGAGGAGGAGGAGGAGGAGGAGGAGGAGGAGGAGGAGGAGGAGGAAGAAGAAGAAGAAGGAGGAGGAGGAGGAGGAGGAGGAGGAGGGAAGAAGAAGGAGGAGAACGAGAAGGAGAAGGAGAGGGAGAGGGAGAGGGAGAGGGGTGAGGAGCGGCGAGGGGAGAGGACGGGGAGGGGAGGGGGAGAGGGATGAGAGGGGGGAGAAGGGGGGGGAGAGGAAGAGGGAGAGGGAGGGGGAGGGGGGAGGGGGAGGGGGAGAGAGAGGGGAGAGGGGAGAGGGGAGAGGGAGAGGGAGAAGGGAGAGGGGAGAGGGGAGAGGGAGGGGGAGGGGGAGAAGGAGAAGGAGGAGAAGAAGGAGAAGGAGAAGAAGGAGAAGAAGAAATATGGATAATAAAATAGAAATAAATATATATCTATCAACAATTGAATCTAATAATTAAAATTAATGAAATCAAATCAGAGGCATGGAAACATGGAACAGACTGATGAATCTCAGAGGGAAAGAGGTTTGGGGGAGCAGAAAGAGATTAACCAAAGATCTTACATACATACTAGTGGCCTGGTGCACAAAATTCATGCACATTAAAAGGGAATTCATTAGGGGAAGTATTTTAATACCCTGTTTCCCCCAAAATAAGACAGTGTCTTATATTAATTTTTGCTCCCAAAGATGTGCTAGGTCTTATTTTCAAGGGATATCTTATTTTTCCATGAAGAAGAATACGGTACACATTTATTATTAAATGAAAATAAAGGAAATTTATTACCTGTTTATGGTACGGTAGTTGTCAACACAAACCAGACAAACTGAATCCTACAGTATCAAGAATTTACTCATTTATTCAATGACAATCATGTCATCATCTTTTGGAACATCATCATAACAATCCAATTCCTAAATTTCCTGGTGAATTTCTTGTGACTCCATTTCTTTCAGAATCAGTGGACCAAATCTCTCATGTTTAGCAATACCACTGTCTTTAAATGAGTACTTCTTGTCAAGGTAGCCTGTTGCAGTACATTTGCAATGCAACTGTCAGTGATTTTCTCCCATGAATTCTTCACCCAAGTCACAACTTCTTGCAGTTTAGGTTTCACAAAGTTTCCACACTAATTTCTCCCTATTCTATTTTCAATGTAGTCATTAATTTCCATAAGCAAATTGTCTTTGAATGGCTTGTTTATTGCAATATCAAGAGGCTGGAGATAGGCCATCATTCCTGCAGGAATCATTATCTGATCTATTTTTCTTTCGTGAAGAAATGTCTTCATGTCTTTAGCGCGGTGAGTGCTGACTGCATCCCAAACTGGCAGACCTCTTTGGCTCCCTCGCATAACAAGCAGCAGCATTAAATCGACCCACTTCCTTATAACTGCTTGTGTGGCCCAGGCTTTTTCAGTTTCAAGAATAAAAATGCCCAAAATATGTTCAATCTTTTCCTTCTTGCCCTTAGAAAGATTAAAGGTGGGATTTTAGTGCCATCAAGATGAATTGCCAAAATACAGGAAACACGTGCACTTTTGTAAGCAGAGGAGGGAATGTACACTAAGGAGGCACCCCGCTGTTCAATTGTTGTTTGAGATGATTGGCCCATAAACACTGCAGTTTCATCCATAGCAATCATGTTGGAAAGATTGTATTTAGAGAAGTCAGCATCATCAATAAAGGACTTGAATGCAAGTACTCACTTAATAACTTGAGTATCTTCCAACCTAAACAATGTTGTAGATCTTCTTAAAGACAGTTCACTTTGCTGAAGGAAATTATCCAGCCAGTGTTGTGACGCTTTGAAGTCTTCGGGGGCTATGTCAAACTGTGGTGCCACTGCAAGGGCAAATTCTTGAATCTGAGCCCTATTCACAACCAAAGCCTTTGCTCTCCTGTCAACAACCCATTCACAGATCAGGTCTTCCAGCTTGGAAAATAATGGTTGCTGACCTGATCCACACTTGCACTTTTTAGCATTTCCCTTGTCTACTTGTTCAATAAGGTTACCATACTCTGCTCGCCATTTTCAAACCAATCAGATACTCAACATCTTCTCTTTGCAGCAAGCAGTAAGATTTTGCCCCGAGTCTTCCATGATTCCTTTCTTGTACTCCATGGAGTAGCTTTTTCTTTTTGCACTCATTTCTAGGGGTAAAAAAAAGGAATTGGGGTATCAAGGTGGGGGGAAGAGGGGTCACTTAAAATGACATATGGGAATCAGAGGGGGAAATCAAAATGGCACAGGAGAATCAGAGGGGGGATTACCATTTTAGTAACCCCTCTTGATCCTCTGTGTCATTTTGATTGCCCCCTCTGATCCTCCTGTGTCATTTTAAGTGATCCCCCTCCCGCTGTGCCAGACATTCCCCCTACCCCTTTATCAAACATTTACCCCCTGGGGCCTGCCTGGGGACTGTCACTGGGCTTGCTGGGGTCTGGATGTGGGCTGGAGCATGGTCTGCCACTAACTGAGAACCTTCAGTCATCATGAGGGCAGCCGCGAGCATCAGGTAATGTCACCAGAGACAGACCAGCACTCAGCACCTTCGCCGTGTCCCATCTGCTCTAATCCTCCTGTTCTTCTATAGGCATCTGAGAAAGTCTCCTCCTCTATCCCGCCCTGTGCTCAGGGCTCACTCTGACCTCTGCTCTGCCTCCACACAGCAGTGAAGTCAGGACTCTGCGTAAGGACACTGGTTGCTAGATGCCAGTTGGGGAGGCCCTAGCGACCAGTTTACAGTAAATTAATTTTAATTCTGAGACAGAGCTTAGGGGGGCCTTATTTTCGTGGGGATGCCTAATATTTCACTCAGAAGGAAACCTGTAAGTAGGTCTTATTTTCGGAGGATGTTTTATTTTCAGGGAAACACGGTATTACTATTTGCCCTTTATATTAGAAGTATCAGAGATGAAAGAAGGTTAGTAAAATATATATGAAAATCTCCCTCCTGTCAGAGTCTGGGATGTATGCAGGATCTAGAGTTAAGTCCCCACCCACCACCCACATGCACTTCGAAAATAGACCCAGATCTGTCTGGCCCCACTCCTGTGAAGCTCCTCTTGGACAGGGGGCATGCAGCCTCAGGTCCCCCTGCTTGGCACTGGGCTGGGGAGTGTGACATGAGATCTCCCAGCCCTGCACCAGGGCAGGGGGCATGGCCTGAGGTCCCCATCAAGCTCCACCAGGCAGGGGCTTCAGCATGAGGGCCTCTGGACCAGCACTGAGCCGGGGACATAGCCTGAGGTCTCCTGGCCCAGTACCAGGGCAGGGGGCACAGCCTGAGGTTTCCTGCCAAGCCCCGCCAGGTGGAGGGTGCAGCCTGGTGTACCTTGCCCCAGCCAGGCACTATATGCAGCCTCAGGTCCCTGCTGTCTGGTCATGATGTAACAGTGCCCCAGCTAATTTGCATATTCCTCTATCCTATATAATAAAGTGGTAATATGCAAATTGACCATCACATCCTAACAAAGCAAGCTGCATGGAACACTAGGCCAGCAGGGGAGTTAGTGAGGGATGACCAAATGACTGAACAAGCAGGTTGTGTGGGGTGACCAGGTTGGCTGGGGGAGTTAGTGAGGGATGACCAAAGGACTGAACAGCAGGCTGCATAGGGTGACCAGGCCAATGGGGGGTAGAGGCTGTGAGGGGTGACCAGACTAGCAGGGAGTAAGTTAGGGGTGACCAGACAGATGAACGATTAGGAACCAGCAGTCCAGGATTGTGATAGGGATGTCCGTCGAACTTCCCCTTAGGGGTCTCGAATTAGAGAGGGTGCAGGCTGGGATGAGTGAGGGGACCACTTCCCCACACCCTGTGCATGAATTTCGTGTACCGGGCCTCTAGTAGATAGATAATGCATTACCTATGGGCACAGACAATAGGTAGTAAAGGATTGGGGCAGGATGGTAACCAGGTGGAGGGAGGCAATGGGGGAACAAAGGGGAACATCTATAATAATCTCAACAAAAATATTTAATATAAAAAGGAGAAAACTAGAAAAACAGTATCTAATTATTTTGCTTTGCTTTCTTATAATAAAATTGAAACCCTTTTCACAAGGAGGGAAAAAAAAGAGTGTAGAGAAAGATTTTTGAGCCTCTATACTCTCAAAATCAGTGAATGAACAACATTTGCTGGGCATCTCCCATGGCCAGCACTGCATCATGGGTGAGCAGTGTCTGAGACAAACAGGGTTCCTGTTCCTGAGGCACTTTCATTGTAGAGTCAGATACAGGTAATAGAAAGAAAGAAAGAAAGAAAGAAAGAAAGAAAGAAAGAAAGAAAGAAAGAAAGAAAGAAAGAAAGAAAGAAAGAAGGATAGTTTATATTTTCAGACTCTTAGAAATAATGGGAATAAAATAAAGGAGGATTTTCTGGTAGCAGGTGTATTTTAAAAATTTCTTTATTGATTAAGGTGTTACATATGTGTCATTCCCCCATTACCCACCCCCATCTCCCCACTCAATGCCCTCACCACCCTGTTGTCTGTGTCCATTGGTTAGGCTTATGTGCATGCATACAAGTCCTTTGGTTGATCTTTTCCCCTTATCTCCACCCTCTCCTACTTTCCCCCTGAGCTTTGATTGTCTGATCGATGTTTCTCTGTATCTGGATCTATTTTGAACAACATAAATTGATGAGCAGGTGTATTTTTGCTTTATCTTGAGCTAGAGTATAAAGGAAGTTCCACTGAGGAGAAGAAACAAACAGAAAAAGCAGCCTTGCAAGACTGAAAGAACTTTATAAGCAGAAAATAGAGCATAGCCAAAATCCCTGAGAACAAACTGGGACTGTTTGAAGAGACAACAGAGGGCCAGGGTAACTGATGTGGGGTGAATGCAGCTGGGAGGTAAGGTCAGAGAAATTGGTAGACTGAGATCAAATAGGACCTGTGAACATTCTTGTGAATTTTGTTCTGATTGTTATAATAGTGTTTTCAGCGCAGGAATGATGTGATATAGTTTGTACTTCAGAAAAATCACTCTGGCTACTCTGTGGATAATAGATTTGGGGGTTGTTGGAGAATAAGGCTTAAAGAAAAGAAATGAGGCTGTTACTGTGGTCAGAGTAGGAAAAGATGGTAGCTATTATGGGCTGGGTTGTGTTTCACCAAAATCCATATGTTGAAGCTCTAACCCCAGTACCTCAGAATGTCATTGTATTTGTTGATAGGGTCTTTAAAGAGGCAGTTAAGGTTAACTGGGGTCATTAAGGCAGATCCTAATCCAATGTGACTGGTGATTAGGAGATTAGGACATAGATATATACAGAAAAAAAGACTATATAAGGACAAGAGGGAAAGATGCCCATCTACAAAGCAAGGGGAGAGGCCTCAGAAGAAACCAACCCTGCCAATACCTTGGTCTCTAACTTTTAGCTTCCAGAACTGTAAGACAAAGCACTCCTGTTGTTTAAGCCACCCAGTCTGTAGTGTTTTGTTATGGCACCCCCTAATAAACTAATATGGTGGCTTAAGTTAGGGTTCTGGTCCTAAACACAGGGAGAAGTGAAGTGGTCAGGTCCAGAATATATTTCGGGGAGAACTAACCATTCTTACTAATAGATTAGGAGTGAAGTGTGATAATAGAGAAGGGAGTAATGAAAGCTACTCCTAAGTTTAAGGCCTCAGCACTTGGGTGGGTAGGAGTGCCATCAAAGAGATGAAAGAGAAACCTAGATTTCCATTTGTGCTAGGCTGGATTGAGATTCCTCTTAGGTTCAGGAGGCTCCAAAGAAATGTCATGTGCCCTACACCTGCATACTCCCAAGAAATACGGGCTCCATTTTCTCTGGCACTAAATTCTCCAGAAGAAATGTTGGCAAAGCATCATTCTAATAAAGACATGGCAGAGAGCTCCCAGTTTTATGGTCAGCCAATTTCTCTATTGTTAGGATTATTGCAAGGCATTCATTCCTTTGGTTTAATAGAATTTGTTCTCTTTGGAAATTCCTTCCTTGAGACTTCATCCGACCACTGGACAAAGCACAACAGATCTAGTCTCTCATTTAATGGCTTCTAGTAATCCTACACTTGGTAATTAGGACCAACCATCCTACTGAAAATTAGAACAGATGAACAAAAAAAATGTTTTGAAAGCTATTGAAGTTATGAAGATGTTCCATGCCAAGATCCAGGAAAAAATAAAAAATCTAGAAAGGTAATTTTGGTAGCAATGGCTTTTTCTCTAAGAGCAGATGTTGCCTCTGGATGAGGGGTAATAGGACTAATTGCTGGCAGTACACCACTCCCCTGGTTTTAAGCTTCCTTTGGATAAACAAACAAAAGTTAGAGACCAGAGCCAAGCTAAGGGGAGTAAACAACCATATTTTAGGCTACAACCCTTAAGGACTATACCCTAAAAATAAAAGTGAATCGGAAGTAAACCAGCCTTCCTGGTCAGGTACTCAGTTAGAGCATCATATCAATAGATGCACAAGGGTTTCAGGTTGGATTCCTGATCAGGGCACATACAGGGGTCAACCAATGAATGTATAAATAAATGAAACAACAACCTCTCTCTCTCTCTCTCTCTCTCTCTCTTTCTCTCTCTCTCTCTCCCCTGTCAATCAATAAATATAATTTTCAGGGAGGGGAGGGTCAAATAGGGGAAAAGGAGACATATGTAAATCTTAAGACATAAAAAAAAAACACAGAGCAAAACATTTTTTTTAATAATAAATAAATAAATAAAATTTTCAAAAGAAACAAATAAACCAGCCCTGACAGGGACAGCTATAAGTCATCAAAATGAACCTTAAAATATCAAGTTATAAGGCTAAATTAAGGTGATCCCTAATTGCTAGTTACCCTGGTTTCTGGCAGAACTAACAAAAACCTTTTCTAGATAGAAATAACATCATCTTTGGGTTTCATATTTTTCACAAACAATTTTTAGATACATTGCTGAGAACACAATCAAAAGAAAATTAGATTTAAGAAATTCTAAGAAAAAAATATTAGATAACAAATAGAAAGAACCAAAGATAGAATCAGATGAATAGGGTGTCCAGTTATTGGACTTACTAGATAAGGACTTCTAAGTAACAATGCTTTCTGTGTTCAAGAAGCTAAAACATGGAATTGAAAATTTTATCATAAAATTGAAAATGTAAAAAGTAACATAAAATAAAATGGAAGTTCTATAAATGAAAAAAACACACATAATAAAAGCTCAAATAGATAGGGTTAATAGCCCCCCAAAGTCAGTTAATTTGAGTCCTACAAGAAGAAAAGAGGCAAAGGAGCAGAGGAATATTTAAAGACACAAATGGCTGAAAATTTTTCAAAATTGATGAAAAACATCAATAGATTAAAGAAGTCTAAATATTCAAAGAATGACATCATCCTTGCTGCGAGTTTTCTTCATGCCCAGTAACTCTATTACATTCCATATATGCATTGAATCCAGATTCTTTATCTCCATGCACTCTACATCTGGTCTGCATTTCTCCTCAAATGTGGTGTCATCAGTAAAATCCATTACTTCAGATGCAGCTTGACCACCATCAAGCACAAATGATCAACTCACCCCAACAGGAACTATAAACATCTATTAAGACAACCTACGTTTGCCATGATTTCATTTTCATAGTCTCATCTCTATCTCCTATACTTCCACTTCACCTTTAACATTTTAGCTCTTCTACACAAAAATAACAAAAATGTTTACCAGTGCTTTGCTGAAATTAAATCTTCTAACTTTGCTGAAGATGTGCCTTCCAGTTAACCCTGATATAAAGGAAATTAGATTAGTTTGGTGTGATATGTTCTTAATGAGCCTATGTTGATGACTAGAAGACACCACAGGGTTTTCAAGATGCCAACAAATCACCTATTTAACAATATAGTCTCGCATTAATCGAGGGTCAACACAACTCAACTAATATATAAAGTTTATTGAAGCAAATCTTGACCCACTTAACAAAAGTAAGTGTATAATCTGACCACCTCAAATATACTTGAAACTTTTCAAGCATTGCTGATATGAGTTAAATCATGTGCAGGTCCTTTCACACACTGGGATTAATTCGCCTGGGCCCAGACACCCAAATCACATCCAAGGTCTGAAAATTCTCTTACAAACTCATCACAGACCCTGTGCCCAAGTCATGTCTTCTCTCCATGCTTCATCTCTGCGTCCTAAGCTAGCACAATGAGTAAGACTTGACTCCATAGAGTGGATTGTCCTTACAGCTCTTTGAAGCCCATGGAAACTGTATCCTCTGCCTGAAATGTTCCCTCCTCCCCAGCCAGCCCCCTCCATGGCCTGGCTAATTCAGTCTTCACTGCAGATGCAGCACACATGCCCCATCATTGTCTGGGCAGTTTCTTTGACTCCTCAGTCTGGGTTAGAGATCAGCAACTCTGGAATCATATGGCAGCAACTGTGTCTTCCCCACATTTGAACATGCACAAATCGTACTGTAATTACCCTTCTCTGCTTTGTAATCTTAGCCAAACTGCATGCAATTTGAGGGCAAGGGCCAGTTCTTAGGCACTGAGTCGTATGCACTAATGTCTGGAATATGTGACAATTAGAAAACTGGCTTTTGGATTAATGTTGAAAATGTTATAAGCTGGGTGGCAGCTAAAATTCAATAAGGAGGAAGAACAATGGTGGGAGCAAAGAAAGACAGTTTACAATTCCAGGAAAAGGACTGAAGTATCTGAGGTCCATTTTTATTAGCTGTGGGCTCTGGGACACCCGCATCAGTACAAAATCAATGTGATTCAAAAGGTCCTGGGAATAATCTCTGCTGAGCCTGGTGACTCAGTCACAGGAATGCTAATCTCATTATCATTTTAATATTAATAAGTGTTTATTTAATGTAATACTATTTTACAAACTGTATAATTATTATATAGTTAGACATAATATAATGATAACTTATTTAATTTATTAATACTTAAAATAATTTTAATAATTATTTTCAGAAATATACAACCCTAGAGCATTGGTTAAATTAATCAAAGTATATCAGTACAATATAGAGAGAATGTATATATGCAGAAATGTTTAAAGATTATGTAATTGTGTATATATTTACATCTATATATGTAAAAGGCTAAGTGGCCATCTGATTGGCCAGTAGGTATGATGTGCACTGACTCCTTAGGAGATGTTGTAGAGCCAGTTTCAGCCCGATCCCAGCAGGCCAGGCTAAGGGACCCCACCTCCTGGAGGGACCCCGCTCATGCTGAAGACGACCTTCGACCTGCAGTGCTGCCTCACCCCAGGTGTGGCTGGGATGGGACCCTGGGAGTTTGGCTCCAGAGCGTGTCCAGTCCATCTCATCCAGTACCATCCCACCAGCCACCTTCTAATTAATTTCCTTTCAATATGCACCAATATGGGCACAGGGCCACTAGTGTATTTTATAATTAATTATTAAAATAAAAAGTAATATGTTACAAGTTGCAAATCAGTACATATAAATGGAATATAAAATTTTATATAAAATGAAAGTATTCATAATTTTATTTGCAGGTAATTGAATTATTTTCTTAACATTCAACTGCGTTTTCTGAAGTTTGTTCAATGAACATGTGATATATTTCAGAATGAAAATAAAAGTACAATTTAAGGAAGTTTTAGTATCAGTGCCTACCATATCTTCCCGCCTATTTACTGGGTTATTGTGAGGTTCAAATGAGATAATTACACATGAAGCGCCTGACGACTTAAACAAATGTTTTAGAAACATTGTTATTAACTATATCAATATGACCAATGATATTTTTGGTGATTTGGTCCTGGACAGAACAAACTGCATCACACAGAGGGTGTGGTATTCCAGGTAGTGAGGTGTCCCTGGGTTCCCGGGTTCCCTCCCTGTGCAGGAATGAACCTGCAAACCTAGGGGCTGGTTGCCTGACCCTCCCCACTCCAATCTCTGGGCACAGCCTCCCCGCCTCCCAGCCAGCCTGCAGACAGAGCCTTTGTGATTCTGTGGACTCCTTTCTTTGTCAACACTGACTTCATCTTCAAAGGCCAATCCCTTGGGTTTCTTCAGAGATGTATAGGTTCTAAACCTGAGCCAGCTTTCCAGAAAACACTTCCCTTCCCTGCCTGGGCTGGCCCACCGCTCATTTAGGCCAGAGGAAATTTACGCATCTCTTCTCACCACCTTGCCGCCATCCTTGCTAATTCCCTAATCATATTGAATTATTTGGAGTTTACTGTGTCATCCCTGGTCACCTACAGATTCCCTCACTTCATTACTCCTCGGCCAAATTGTCTTTGGAGGGCTCCTGTGACAGATTTATATTCTGAGCAACAGACAGGAATGCGTTTCTCTGCTTTTTCTTTGCTTGTACCACATAAACATGTCCTGGGACACCCCTGGGCAGGAACCAGGTCAGACCTGTTTATAGAGGGGCTCCCAGAGAGGACTCCTCTGACAGGGAGTGGCCAGCAAGGAGGTGGGGGTTCCCACCAAGGCCCGGTTCCTGAGAGGTGTGTTTACATGTCAACATGTCTCCTGATAACCAAACGTTTTGATTGTTTTGTAGTAACATCTATTATAAAATACATCTTTGGGAGTTTCTGATGTCCAAGAGAAGTTATTTCAACTTTGGATTTCAAAAATAGTACCTGCATCCATGTGAACCACACTTCAGCTAGCTTTATCACACAGAGCATGCCCATCACCGATTAGCAGTTTAGCAGAAATAAATCCATGTTGAAAGTTTTCTAGCACATTCTTTTATAATTACTGTCTCCCAAAGTCAAATGCAACTGCTGTTTTGTAGTTTTTTCCAATCAAAACTCCTGCTCTTTAATGATAAAGAGTAGTATTGATATTGAAGTTATTGTTGCCATTGTTGTTCTCTTGCATGGAAGCTTGGCATGAGATAAGATTCTCACATGGAGGCATTATAGTCTAGTAGAAAATATAGGTATACAAATAAGCATGTTATTCCATGACAAATACATCATGGAATTATATAGAGAGCATTAGAGAACATTAGAGAATCACAGAAAAAGCAATAATTAAACTTTGTGACACTGGGAAGACTTTTGCTGGGAAAGTAAACGTGTAATGGATCTTAAGGTACTAGTGGAGTTAGCCCAGGAAAGAAGAGGCAGGAGGAATCCCAGAGGAGGAGACATCACCAGGAAGGTGGCTTAAAGGGACAGGCTTTTCTGGAGAAATGTTTCATTTACCAAGGATACAGACAATCAATAGCAGTTTTTCCAAAGTAAAGTAATGTGACCAGATTCCTTTTCTACATTTAAAGATGTATGGTAGTCAAATAGAGGCTGGTGGATGAAAGAGCAACTAGGAAGTAGGTGTAGGAGAGTGACAATAAAGACTTAGACTAAGACCAAACACATATCCTTTGGATCATTGTTTAATTCCCAGTTTCATTACTTCATATTAGACTTTAATATTCAAATATCAGCTCTACCACTTATTAACTGCACAGTTCTAGATAAATTATTGAATATCACTCATCCATAATATTGTATAATAACATTTATTTAATGGGGTTAAGGTGAGGATTCGGTTAAATTATGTAAAAAAAAAAAAAAGTCTCTATTATTGTTTTGTATTATCTTGGAAGACAACCAAAAAGTGTCACATCTCTTCTAATCAATAAGAATGAAAAGCAAGAGATTTGAACCCAGCTTTCAGTGCAAAACTGGAACATGAATGGTTGTCATGCCATTGAAGTTGAAACACCTTGCATACTTCCAGACGGTTTCAATAAAATATCACAATAGATTCCATGACAAAACCATTTTGTTCATGCCTGTTCCTCCTTGCTTCAGAAAGAGAATGTTCAATCAAGTTCATTCCTTCCCATCAAGACCCAAAGGGTTTCCTCATTTAGCTGCTTTCCTGGGTTGACAGGGCAGCATCACCCACTGGAACAACAATGCCCTAAATCTGCTCAGAGACCCTCCAGGGCTACAACCCAACCATATTTTGTCCTCATCTTAATCAAATGATGCGTTTGTTCATGCCTCATTGTCTTCCCCACTGCTCACACCTCTAGAGGTGAACTTTTGAAAGCAGGGATGTTGTGGTGCTCCATGCAGTACCCAGTGGACACCACAGTGTATGTGGGTGAAATACATGAGGGGATGAGAAACTCTGTAAAGTACACAGAACTCTGCAAAAGAACTGAAATGACATTTTGTCAGAGAAGACATACAAATGGCCAACAAGTACATGGATAGGTGCTCACCACCAATAATTGTCAGGGCAGCACAAAACAAAACCACAATGAGATGTTACCTCACATCTGTTAGGATGGCTATTAGCAAAAAAACAAAAAAAAAAAAAAAAAAGCTAACGAGTGTTAGCAAGAAAAGAGAATCTTGGTTCACTGTTGGTGAGAATGTAAATTGGTGCAGCCACTATGAAAAACAGGATAAGGGCTCTCCCCAAAAGTTAAAGTACAACTGCCATATGATCCAGATATCCCACTGGATTACTGTATGTTAAAAAAAATGAAATTAAGAACTCTAAAGATATCTGAACTCTCATGTTCCTTGCAGTATTCTTCATATTAGCCAAAACATGGATGCAATGTAAATGTCCATCAATGGATGAATGGATAAGAAAATATGGTATGTATATATGATGGAATATTTATTATTCAGAGCTTAAAAAAGAAAGAAATCCTAATTATGCACCTAAAATCTTTATAATTTCGTTAACCAGTGTCCCCTATAAATTCAATAAAAAGAAAAAAAATGAAATTTATTCTGAAATAAATAAAAAATACAAACGAAGTAAAAGTGGAATTACTTTTAAATATATTTTATGTGTTGTTGTTTTTTATTGATTTTTAGAGAGAGGAGGGGAAAGGGAAAGAGATAAATAAACATCGATGAGAGAGAAACATCATCAATAGGATGCCTCCTGCATGCACCCCTGCAACCTGATCAAGCTTGCAACCTGGGCATGTACTCTGACTGAGAATCAAACTGGTGACCTCTTAGTTCCTGGATTGATGCTCAACTGTGGAGCCACACCAGAAGGGCAGAACTATTTTTTAAAACTAAACTAATTTAAAAATGCAGTAAAGAGGAAAGGTGGAACAAAAATATATGGGACAAATGGAAATCAAAGATCAATTTGGTAAATTTAAAGCCAATGATATTGATACACTAAATGTCTAAATGACAAATGGTCTGAAGACTCCGACTGGAAAACAGTTGTCAGAATGAACAATAAATGCCTCATGCAACTATGTGCTGGCCACACAAAGCCCACTCTAACTAAAAAGACACATAGATTAAAAGTAAACAGGTGGGGGTCCTAGCTGGTTTGCCTCAGTGGATAGAGCATTGCCTATGGACAGAAGGGTCCTGGGTTTGATTCTGGTCAAGGGCATGTATCTCAGTTGCAGGCTCCTACCCTGCCCGGGCCCTTGTGGGGGGCACTAGTCAGGGCATGTGCAGGAGGCAACCCATCAATGTGTTTCTCTCACATTAATATTTCTGTCTTTCCCTCTCTCTTCCATTCTCTCTAAAAATCAATGGGAAAATATCCTAGGGTGAGGATTAAAAAAAAGTAGACAGGTAGAGAAAGGCATAACATGTTAATACTAACCTCAAAAAAATGAAGTAACTAAAAAAGGAAAAAATCCTGCCATTTATAACAATGGATGAATTAAGGAACATTATATTAAATGAAATAAGCTAAATACAGAAAGGCAAATACTACTTTGATACCATTTACCTGAGGAATCGGAAACAGTTAACTCAGAAGCAGCACAGTACTGGGAAAGAGGAAGCAGGGAGGTCTCAGTCAAAACTTTCAGTTACTCAGATGAGTGAGTCCTAGAGATCCAGTACATAGTGCATATCCTATATAATAAAAGGGTAATATGCACATTGACCCTAAGGGTAGAACAACCAGGAATGACCAGTCACTATGACACACACTGACCACCAGGGGGGCAGACGCTCAATGCAGTGCTGCCCCCTGGCAGTCAGTGTGTTTCCACAGGGGGAGCACCAGTCAGCTAAAAGCCAGCTCCTCTTGGGCATAAGCCATTAGTCAGACATCCCCCAAGTGCTTCCAGGCTGCCAGAGGAATATCTGGCTGCCATCTTAGGCCCAGTCCTCCAGGAAGCAGGCCTAAGCCATCAGTCAGACATCCCCTGAGGGCTCTTGGTCTGCAAGAGGACACAGGTTCGGCTGAGGGATTCCCCCCCGCACCCCCCCCCCCATCCAAGTGCATGAATTTTCATGCACTGAGCCTCTAGTCTATAATAATAAAAGCATAATATACTAATTAGACTGGACATCTTTCCAGATGTCATTCCTTCTAGACAAAGCCATAGTGGGCAGGAGTCAAAACAAGGCAGTAGAAGTCCCCGCCAGTGGCAATGGAGGGCAGGGGCTGCAGCCAAGGACCTTGCATAAATTTCATGCATCGGGCCTCTAGTAGTTAATAACAGTCTACTGATGTTCAAAACTCATGTTCATGTCACAAAATAATAATGATAATAATAGAGTAAATAAAGGAGGAGGAAAGAATGTGATGGATATGTTTATGTAATGGATTGTGATGATGGTTTCACAACTCATCTCCAAATTCACCAAGTTGTACAGGTTCAAAACGTATAGTTTTTTGTATGTTACACCAAAAAGAACACAGAACGCATATTAATGTCCTCTCCGTTGAAGAAATCAGGAAAACAACACAGAGAGAATCACTGAGTTGCCTAAAGCCTAGATCCAAACCAACAGACTCCTGTTCTAGCTCCTTCCAAAGTCCTACATTCTCTCCTCCTGACGGATCAAGGCAGCGGGGCAACAGAGCCAGCATCTACCGCCCTGCACGGCCTCCAGATGGAATGGACGAGGGCTCCACTGGGGAAGCTGAAGACAGTGCCATGGAAACCCTGAGAGCTCCTGCTATCCCTGGTGATTACTCCCATAATGCACTGGGACGGCAGGGGGCGGTTCCCTGCCCTGGGGAGGTAGGTCAAAGGCTCGTGATGAAACTGGGAGAGGCTGAATTTACAGAGGCATAACAGAGGCCTTCTACTGCCGCCCCCCACCATGAAGTATTGCAATTGGCTCTGTCAGCTTGGCATTTGAAAGAAATGGGTCAGGCAATGGGGCTGGATAAATCACAGCAATTTGAAATGTCGCTTTGTTCTATCGCATTTGAATGTCTTCCATGTTACAATAGATCTCTCCTTGCCCAAGCTAAATTGAATCCCTCTTTTTCTATTGTTGGAGGGTAAGGTTTCTGGTGCACTAACATTTGGATCTTTCCCAAAAGCCTTCTCTCTCCACCCCTCTCAGCAGGCTCCCCCCTCTCTCTTGCCAATCACAAGAGAGACTTCTGAGTTGTTACCAGTGTGCAAAACATCTGCTTTTACTATTTGGCATAGTGTGGGGTTGGGGTGACAGGGGATTTGATTGGCCTCGCAGGACTTATTATATTTGATACATGGTGTGTCAGACTTGGTTGGGACCCCTCCCCTCACTTGTTCCCATGCTCTGCATTCAACCCTGTTGTCAGCTTTCTGTTTCCAAGGCCTAGGGTTCTAGGGTTAACTGTCCTTTCTCTGCCAGTGCCTCCTGGTCCCTCCTCCTCGCCCTCTCTGCCTCAGTAAACATGAGAAGCTGCCAGCTCCTTTGTTCTTGGTCATCTTCTGGGGCTTCAGGGAAGACCGTGTCTATGAAAGCAGCTTCTGATTTACAGGCCACCTCCTCATGCTCAGTCAGAGCCAACTTTCCTCAGCGCTGTGTCCACATGTGTGCTTGGCTGGCCCAGTGTCCATCCAGACAAGGGATGTGGCTCTGGGATGCAGTAAAATCAGCTGCCTGGAGCCTGGAAAGCCCTCCTCCCCACCTCTTCTGTGCATTTTCTGAATTTCCCTACCCAGCTCAATGCTCACCTCGCCCAGGAGGCTCCCTGCCCACCATTCCTGACCTCCCTGCCCACCATTCCCTCCCATCACCTTTAATCACTGTGCACATCACTCATTTGGCTATTGCCTGGCTGCCTCTCACATCACTGACTGATCTTTTCCATGGTACCGAGAAAGGGCCAGTCAGGGCTTAGTCATACCTGGAGATGAATCTCCACTGTACCATTCATTTGTTTGCTTGGCTGTTGTAACAAAGCACCTCAGACTAGGAGGCTTAAACAGCAGAAATTTATTTCCTCAGAGTTCTGAAGGCTGGAAGTCTAAGAGCGAGTTGCTGGTGGGGCTGGTTTCTTCTGAGGCCTCTCTCCTTGGCTTGTAGGTGACTGTCTTCCCCCTGTGCTCTCACACGCTCTTCCCTCTACATGTGTCTGTATCCAAATTTCTTCCTCTTTTAAGGACACGAGTTGTTTTAAATTAGGGTCCACTCTAAGGGCCTCATTTAACCTTATTTGGGTCTTTAAGGTCCAATCATATTGTAAGATCCTCGAGGCTAGGCCTTCAGCAAATGAGTTTTAGGGGACACAAGGTAGCCTACAAGTGCCTTCAGTTAGAGCAGGGCTTTGTAAGCTGAAGTTAATGTTACTTCATCTGTAAAATAGAGCTAATAATCCTTTGTAAGTTTATAAAAATTAAGCAAAAGCCTGCATGTCAAGACCCTAGCACCAAATAAGTTTTCAAAAGACCAGTTTCTTTCCCACTGTCCCCAGCCTAGCTTGGTCTCCGTCTTCTTGGAGGTAGGGACTATGCTTTCTCATGTCAATCAATTAATAAATATTTGTTTCCAGCATTTTAATGCAGATAGGTTAGGTACCTTATTGACAACTGGGGGTTTCTCTCTGCTCTAGTTAACTGTTACTTCTTCAACTAAAACACAGTAGATAAGGGAGCACAATGTAATGAAGGGGAGAGGCAGAGTGGCTATGGGTGCCAGCTCTGAAATCGGTCTTTGAACCAAGTTACTGTCTCCATTTCTCATCTATGAAAGAAGGCTGAGTGAGGCACCCAGCAAGACTGTAGCATGGATTAGGTGAGGGAACCCTGAGTGCAGCGACCAGCGCACAGCCATTCCTGCGATGAGAGTTGCTGCCATTTTACTGCCGGGCATGTTTGGCATTGTCTGCAAGAATCTGAGCAGGCCAACTTGCCTATTTGATGTGCAAACCAAATGAAACCAGAAACTTGGATAATGTTTTGTCTTATAAACAGGGTACTTGGGTCCAGCCTGCCTTTTTGAAATTGGCAACTGCCCACCTGTCATCAAATAAATCCCTGCTATGCTGTGTGTCTTTCATGGCCAAGTGTAGGCAAATCACCAAGCATAGCCAAATTGCCTACCCTTCAATCTCTCTTTTAGGCTGAAGTCACCAAAGCTTTTGTGAAATTTCAGCAATGTCAGCCATTAGGCTAGCCCTGGCTGAGAACAGTCTGAGCCATGGCATTTGGAATAGATTGATCTTGGGGGTGGGAGGAAGGTTGGCGTGTGCCTGCAAGTTAAGGAGTCTCCAAGACCACCCTCACATTTTACACCAGTTGCACATCTGGGGTCTCTAAGACTACCCTGGGTTTCAGTAATTCACTAGGACCCACAGAAATCATTAAGAGATGATGTGCTCACAGTTATGGTTTATCACAGTGCAAGTATCCAGATTAGAACCAGCCAAAGAAAAAGAACATGGGCAGAGAGCAGGAGTGCTCTCCAAATGGACCCAAGGACACTCATAACTTCTCCTGATGATATGTGACAGTACACACTGAGTATTGCCAACCAGGAGAACTCACCTGAGCCCCCGTGTTCAGAGTTTGTGTTGGGGCTTCATCAAGTATTTGTGGTTGATGATGTGACCAACTGCATGCTGACTTTAGTCTCCAGCCCCTCCAGAGTCAAGCTGATACCACTTACCCAAAACCCCATTATAAATTCCATTACATTAGGACATGACAAGGGCTTAGAGAACACCACCCAGAATCTGAGGGCAAAAGACATATATCTTTTGGGTGAAAATAATTTCTTACTACATAGGCCTCTCTTGGCCTTTGACCAAAGGTCTCTTATAGCAAAATAATCATACTTGTTTGAGAATCTACATTCAGCATAGCATTTATATCACAGATACAGCAATAATATCAGTACAAATATGTGTAACATTTGGAAGAGCCAATGTAAGGGATGTATCTTAATACCAGACCTGAGGCCCTGGACCTAACTGTCCCCTATACCTGGGCTCCAGAGCATTAAAGAGAAAAAAATCAACATGATGTAGAAAAATGTTAGTTATATACAAATAAGCGGTTAGAATAAGATGGAACTTGGAGACATTGTAGAAAATAAGTCTAGGCAAAGTACCAAAAATTAGGTACAGTGGTATAGTGGCAGATTCGGAAATTACCGAAAAATCGGTCAGTGGTCGGGTAGGGTTAAATAACAACTAATCCATTTCATAAAGCATTGCAAACTTTTTCATATTTTTGTGCTAATTTGATTGGCATTTGTTCTGCCACTATTTGTTCTGCCACTATTTGCAGAACTATTTGACATAGAAACTAGCTGATGATTAGCTAAATCCAGCTCTCCCTCAGGCCATTTATTTTCTATATTTTATCCTGAGGAGGATTTAACTCAGTATGCCAGTACATTTGGTTATCAATCAATATCAATATTATCATAAGATGTGTTCACATAATGCAGTTGAATCTTATCAACAATGCCAGTGTTAATCCTATATCACAGTATGGTAATGAATGTAACTGGAAATATCAGTCGGAAGATATTGGTACATTATTAGTCTCACTCATTAGCAATTGATTTATCAATTTATCATCATATCATAAGACCAAACTGTCTTACAGAGCAATGCCACTCAGGTTTGTAGACTTTTATTCAACCTCATTAAATTCCAAAATTAAGAGTGATCTTAGCATGATATAGCTTAACCCTTTCAGGTATCTGAAGTGCAATAAAAGAAAACATCTTTCTTCTTAGCTTCTATTGAGGCACTATTATATCAATAATATTGGATTTCCCTTATTGCATAACCCATATTTATTCATTCATCTACTCTCAGCAACTATTTCTCCTTCTCTCCATTTACCATTTATTTTTACTCTAAATTTTCCACCTTTGGGAGGGTTTGACTACTGTGTTGATCTAGATTGCCAGCTTCAGTACCAGCCCACACTCCTGGAGTAGGGTAGATTTACATAGACATAACTAGTAAACCATCTTAACCACTGAGAAATGGAGCTTCATTCAAAGTTAACACCAATCTTGCCAGATGGAGTGAATCACAATCCCCTCATAAGCTATAAAAGTTCAGTTATCCCAAATTTATTGCTTAGAAATTATTCCTGCTGCTAGAACCCACAGTTGCAGCCCGGGCCCTGGCACCACTGAATCAGGTATAGAAAAGAAAGTAAAGATGATGCAGGGCAAAACAAAGTTGCTTTGGGGAAGAATTGTTTAATTGTATCTGCATTCTCCCCCAAACCCTCTCCTGGATGGGGCCCCCAAAATGGTACTTATCAATTAGAGGCCTAAAGAGTTACCTACAAAATGATCAATCTCTTCTCTTTCTCCTACATCACTGAGTACACAACTTGTGACAAGAAATATATGCTGTTCACCATGCATGTATTTCTTACTGATCAGATGCTGGCCTCACCCCTTAGGTATTTAGAGAGAAAATGGAGCCTTCATATGAGAGAGAGTGGATGATTAGCTAAATGAGAAAATGGGGCCTTCATATGAGATGAGAGTGAATGAACAGCTTCCCTTGTTCTGAATACTGAGGGGTCTGGAAAGAGTTCCTGGGAGGTGAGGCTTAGGATAGTGTGATAGACAATATAATGCTCCCAAAGAAGTCCACATCCTGATCCCTGTGAATGAGTTATCTTACATGATAAAGGGGACTTTGCAGATGTGCTTTAATTAAGGCTCTTGAGATGGGAGATGATCCTGCATTATCCCAGTGAACCCAATCTGATTACAATGGTCCTTTTAAAGGCAACAGAGAGGCAGGAGAGTCCATCTGAGAAGGAGATGTGAGCAGGGAAGCAGATGTCAAATAGACATTTGAAGTGCTATACTTCTGTCTTTAAAGAAGGAGGAGGAGTGATGGGCCAAGAAATGCAGGTGGCCGTTAGGAGCTGGGAAGGCAACAAACCCCAGAACTGTAAGGTAATAAATTGTTTTGTTTTCAGCCACCTAGTTTTTGGTAGTTCATTAGAGAATCCATGGGAAATGGACAGCACCAGCTAGGGAAAGGTAGGAAGTAAGGAGCCCACACACTACTGTCTTCTTCAGTGTTCTGACAGGGTCTGTACACAGAATGAGGGGGGAAAAAAAGTAGAGGTGCTTAGTATGAACTCCATAGCCCCACAGATAAGATCTGATCAAGCCTCATATTCCATAAAATTTTAAAATTTTACATGTGGGCAATTTTTATGAAAGATATGGTCTAGGGATCTATGGCCCCTGAATGGTTGAGAGGTGCTACATTAAGAGAAGAGAAAATCTGAGCTGAGGAAGCACTCTGAAGTTATTAGAGATAAATAATGTCAGAAGTCAAATATAGAGAATATTGGACTATTATACTCGAAGATCAAAACGGAGGGGAGACACTGGGTAGGCCTTGGGCTGGGTTTGGTGGGAGAATGGCCTGTTCCATGGTGTTGAGGATATGATGCTAGTTTAACAGAGCTGCATAAAGAAGAGAACAGAAATTTAGCTCAGACATCATGGAAAACAGAAATTGAATACCACCCACTGTATGCAGAACAACAGAAAGAAGCAGCTATCATCTCAAGTTGCCTTTTACTCTTGTCATGAAGTAAGTCTTCTATTGTATATGGATCCAGGAAGGCAGGACATTTGTGCCAAAACATCACTCCAAAAAAACCCCTGAGCCATGGTTTCCCAGTCCCATCCAGTCCATGCCTGGGATGTGGGTCAGCTCATAGTTAGTGTGGGATACAGGCTCCCAAACATCCTAGAGGCAAAGAGGAGAGGGTATCTTGTTTGCTCACTGACTGCTAAGTTATCATTTCATGACCTAAGTATCTATAAACCAAAACCACGTGTTCTATTTTAATCTACATGGACAAAGTATTCCAAATTAAAGGAAGTCCTATCTGAGAACAGAGTGGTCCAAAATGTAGCATTTGAAAACTCTCCAGGGATAGCTGGTGGCTTCCAGATTGCAAGGGTAAGGGAGGGTGATAAAGTGAAAGCCACTTCACCAAGCGTCTCTCTCTAGCCGATGCCCAGGCAATCTTGGAAAGAGGAACCCTTAAGGAAGGTCACCAAGGGAGGTGACCACATTAGGCATCTTCTAGTGTAGAAACCCCAGGATACTCAGGAGGTGTGCTGGGGTGAGAGGACAGTGCCATGGCATTATTCAACCTAGACCACATGAGCAATTGACCCACTGTGTTAATTGACCAACTGTGTTAAACCAGACTCACAAAAGGTTACTCAGTATCACTTTAAAACAAGAATAGCTGGAGTGTGTGCGAATGTGTTGTGTGTGTTTGTGGTGTATGTGGGGTGGGGTAGGAGTGGAGAGATGGAGTATGTGACAGAAGAGGGGCCCTTCTCAGCTAGAAGAGAGCAAATGTGTTTTCTCCATACATAATAGTTTTTCCATAAAGTTACAAAAATATTAGCTTGGAAATCTGGTCTAATTGACACGCCTAATGGTCTGGCAAGGACTCTAAAGTGCAAAGAGGTGAAGGACTCTGTCAGGTCCCAGGGGAGTGGACTGAAACTATTCTAAATGTGGAAATCTAAGGAAGGCATCAATGACATGGCATTAGCTTTCTCACTTGGGGCATTTGCACTGGCTGTTTCCTCTGCTCTGACTGCTGTTTTACAGACATCTTTGTGTTCCATTCTTTCATTTAATTCAGGTCTCTCTCACATGTTGACTTCTCAGAAAGGCCCTCCCTGAGTACCCCATCTAACACACACACACACACACACACAGCCTTGCAAGCAGTGGAGGCTTAATGCATATTTGTTGAGAGTTAGTGAATGACTAGATAATGATGGCTCACTGTTGTCCCTTCCCAGATAACAGCCATGTGGCATTGAGAACTCCAGCACCTTACTCTCATATGATTGTGCTATAGACATGCAGAACATAGGAGATGTGAAGACATCGAATTCTACTCAAGGAGCTCATTATCTGGTTGATGACACAAGGATTGTACATATGAAATGAATTCTCTTAGCACAGACTATCCCACTAAGCAATCAGGATCCCCGGGGAGAGACAGAAGACCATGCTCTTATGGGACAGCCAATACAGATGAAAAGTTTTGTGGCAAGCTCAAGAGAGAGAGGCCAATGTGGACCAGGAATGGCTTTCACATAATGATCCAAGCCCTGGCAGATAAAAACACATGCTAGTCACATGGCAGCGAGTCACATAGTCACATGAGTGTAGAGGACCAGGCAGGTCCTGCACAAGACACATAATCACACAGAACTCTGAATCACACAGAACTTGGTGTAAAGTTCTACAGGAAGCTGGAACTATGGTGCCAGCCAACTTGTAATTCCTTACATGAATAGCAAAATTGTATTGGTTTCCACTCCTCTTCTGTTACTAATAAAGTTCTGTTTTTTCATTTAAACATGCAACAGGAAAAATATATATTTCTGGTCCATCTCTACTTTCTGAGACACTTGGAGAATATTTTGTTTTCTCAGTTAGCTAGTTACTCAGTATTTATGAGGTGCCTTTTCTGTGCTGCACTTTTCTATAGGCCCTGATGGTCCAGCTGTGAACTTCAGGCTGGAGCCTTGCTGCTGCGCTCTGCTGCCTGTGACTATGGGCCTCGGGGAACAAGAGCGATGGCCGGCTTTCATGGGCTTTCTGGAAATGTGCTTCCCAGGGATTTACTCTTGGCCTTCGGGACTCAAGACTTTTGCATTTTCCTTGTGTATGTTATATGCTAGTTAATTGTTTAATTAAAAAAATAGAACATAGGAACAGTTAATGGTCCCTGAAGCAGGCTTGGGTGCAGACATTCCAGGAGGAGCTCAAAGTGCTAACCATCTATGAAAAACACATTTGCTAGATGTTGCCATTAGGAGAAGCTGGGTGGAGGGTATATTTAACTTTCTGTCTCATGTTTAAAATTTGTTATAAATTTAAAGTTATCTCCCAGTGAAAACTAAGTTTATTTTAAATAAGACATTTGCTAAATAATTTATAAGGGTAAGTGCAATTGCACATGAAGACATTTTTTAATCATTTTATAAGCACCCAGTCACTTACATTTAAAGAATGATGGTTCTACTTATCAACATTCCATTCAAATAAAGACTAGTCATTGGAATCTGGGAAGGACATGTTAAACTATTAATTTTATCTCTAACACTTTAATTTCTTGTGTAAATAAGCTACATCTTAGTACAGTAGCATATATATATATATATATAATGTATACACAAATAAACATACACATATTGCAGGTGTACATATACCCAATATTTTTCTAATAGAGATGCATAATCAAAATAAGCTGGAGTCCACTGAGAAGTCTACACCAAGCACATGGTGTCCTAAGACTTTGTCTGCAATTCTGTCTTCCTACTTGTCATTAAGAAAAGAAATCTGCTTCTCACTGAGCCAAGCACGTAGTAGGTCCTCAGCTGTCCTCATGGAGCATGGACTCCATACTCCTCCAGGACACTTTGTGCTTTGCAAGTGAAAGAAGTGCATTAACCTGGGGATCAAGTGCAGAAACAAACTCATTCCAGGTACGTGGAAAGCCTATCTCTGCCACTTATAATTGCATTCTGTTTTCTTTTTTTCTTTTTAAAATATAAATTGTTGTGGCTTATATATATTTTCTTTTTTGAGATGCCTCATTTTTTTTAGAGAAGGCAGAACATAAATCATAAATAGCTATAATAACAGTCTATGAAAAAAAACAAAACACAATAACAACAACAAAAAATGAGCTAAACAGCCTAAAAGGACAACTGCAATTGCAGAGGTTTGCTCAACCTACTTAGGAGAAGCGTAGCACTTTATAAGCAAGCAGATGCATCTGAACAATTAATGTTCTAATTATTGATTTTTATATGAACAAAACCCATTCTTGTGGCAATGATTTGTTGGCCTAATGCATAACTGTTTCTGCTTGAACTGGAGGCAGTGACAGGTCTTTACCCCAAACCTGATGGTGCAGACTGCTCTGCTGTACTCCTTCCCCATCCCTCAACTGCAGGACCCAGAGTGCTGCCTGCCCAGGGTGGTACTTCACAAAGATTCTGAATGGTAGAATATGGGGCATGGACGCGTCCTCATAGAAAACTTATTCAAAACTTCCACTTTCTGTAACTGAGGAGATTTGGACACAATAAAAAGAAGATGCTGCTTAAAGTCACCTAGTAAGCTAATGGCAAAGTTTGGATTAAAATGTGGCTTTTTAATGCCCTGTCTAGTGCTCTGTTAATATCAAAATCTCTTCCAATTCTTGATCTGGATTTAATATAATTTAGTCCTCTCAGTAATTCTCACTGTCCTTCATAACAATTAGCCCACATTACTAAAGCTTTAGATGGTTTATTATAATTTCATTTTTTCCCATTATTCTGGGCCATGGATTTCCTGTTTGTGGAGAGAAAGTGCCCATTTTCCACTTGTGCCCAGCTTCTGACAGCTCCCTGACATGTGTGATGAGGAGAACTGACAAAGATCCTCCCTCCATGGTAGGGAACTCTGTGGCCAAATGATGTAGGGACTGAACGAAGCATGGTTCTAGGAGCCAACCTCTTCATTAGATTGTCTGTGAAGAATAAACAACTATTGTTTTTCTGGGACCCATCATCCTATTGTCGCCCCACAAGACACACTCCATCATGGGAGAGCCCAGGCGACAACTGGTAATCATACAACAATGGGACGGCCCCTCTTCAAGGACGACTCCAGGAAAAATAATTAGAGGTAGGGATGCTCTCCAAACCCACAGATGGTTCCACCAGCTTTTCCCCCAGAGTTAGAGGCGGACCTGACAAACACCATCAGCCTCAAGGATATCAAAAGTGGAGAGAACAGGAAAAAGGAGGAAGATGAAGACATCGCTAGCTGGACCAAAAGAGATTCCCAGGCAATGAGCAGCAGGAGGGGGTTTCTTGAGTGAAACACCATCGCAGCTGACATCATTTAGGCAGGGCAAGGCGAGAAACAGCTGAGCTGGCAAAACAAGCTCCCGGCAGGCTCTAGAGACAGTCCCGCAGCACAAGATAATCCTGCAATAATCATTCTTCTGCAGCACAGAAAATTCAGCAAAGCAGAGGTGGGATCTTAGTCAAATAAAAGATTTCTTCAAACAAAACAAAGCACTATCAATACCTTTACTCTCATTCTTAGGCTTGCATGGATTCTGTCTTCATCCAGAATGATCTGGAAATGGGAGGCAATCGTCAGTCACGATAGGGAGACCTGCTTCTGAGCCTACCTGGCTACTGATCCAAAAGAGGGAAGCTCACAGTTATTCTTATTTATTTTTTTAAGTTAGATTAGGTCCATGGTTTTTCTATCTTTGTTTTTGCCACAAATTTTATTATTACCACTTAGAATTTTACATGGGAAATAAAAATTAAAACAGAACACAAGGGAGTCTCCATGTTGAAATGTAAATGGCAAGTACAGAGCTTGGCTTATAGGACCCATTCATCATGCTGATGCAGCTGCGGCCCTCCTTAAACCCCAATATGTGGAGGGTTTGAAATGCTGGACTAGAAACTCAAAAAAGCTTCCTAGCTCTTAAGCTTGGTGACACCATGATCCTGAGAACTTAAGTATTTGGGAGGATGGTAGCCTATTATTGGCTACATGAGACGTTTGAAGAGTTGGCCAAATGGGGCAAGGACATGAGAAAGCAGGAAGTATTCTAGGCAAGGAGCAGAAGCAGCAAGAAGCAACAGAAGTGGCCCTTCAGGTGGAGTAAAGTATTTGAATCATTACTGCAGACTCTGCAGTGTATATGAGGCTGGGATCAGCGCCCCAGGAATATTTGCTGCGGATCACTTTTATTATATTCTGCCCAACAGTGGGAAATGCTTCCTAATGAAGTAACAAGGAAAGATAAGGGTGATAAAAACATAATTTTCAGCCCTGCCTGGTGTGGCTCAGTTAGAGCATTGTCCTGTACACCAGAAGGATGGCAGTTTCAATTGCCAGACAGGGCACATATTCAGGTTTTGAGTTTGATCCCCAGTCTGGCACATACAAGAGACAACTGATCAATATTCTTCTATCCATGGAAAACATATCCTTGGATGATGAAAAACAAACAAACATATAATTCAGCTCCGCAGACATCAAGATAGCTCATCCCACCTAGGTGTCTATGGGAGCCAAAGCCTATCCACCTCACCTGTTGGGGACAGGGGTTGTCCATGAAGGTCTGGTGTCTTTGCTGCATAATTGCTGCTCTTGTAACAGGTCACACAAATGGTTGTTCCCATTTAGAACTATACCAGTTTCCTGAAATAGGAATTCTCTTATTTCCTTTGGGAACTTCCAATTTGTCTGGAGAAAGCAGACATGTATTTCTGGGAAAAGAAAAATGCAGCATACACCATAACACATGCAACATAACAGCGTTCAAAATAAGCCATGTAGTTTGTGGATGATGTGGGTGTGTCATTGTGACATTGGCAGAAATAATTAGGCTGGAGGGAGAAAGCATAAGCTTTGAGGAACAGGGCATAGCTACCTTCTAATGGACTTCATGGTTACACAGGAGAAGAAACTCCTTGGGAAATAAAATTTTGCAAAGCAGGAAGCAATGCTCAGGTTTCACCCTCAGAGCTCACTGCTCTGGCTGGTACAATTAGATTACCTTTAACCTATAAGTCATCTCACACTTGGCAAGAACCTAGTGTGGTAGTCTCCAAAGATGGCCATTAGCAATCCTGCTATCCCTGTATGTGCACAGTGCTCCTCTGATCAAGGGACAGAATCTTTTTCATCTCCCTTTGAACCTGGAATGGCTTTGTGATTTGCTTTGCTCAGTAGAATGTGGTGGAGGTGATGCTGCCAATTCTGGGCATAGTCTTTAAGGGGCAATTTCTCTCTCCTGAAAGTCAGCCATCAGGCTTAACTACTGACTAATGAGAGCCCTAAGGAAGAGAACTAAGGTTCCCAAACTGATGGTCAACACCAAGGGCTCAGACATGTGGCTGAGGTCATGTTGGACATTCCAGCCCCAGCAGACCACCCAGATGAGGGCCCAGGTCAAAGCAGCCATAGAGTGACCCTCAGCTACTCCACATGAAACAGAAGAACCACCCATTTGAGACCAACAAACACAAAGAATTGAGAGAAATGATACCTTGTTACTTTTGAAGTCAGTGAGTGTTGAGTTGCTTGTTATGCAGCAATCGGTGTCTGATGTAGTTGGACTAGATGATATAGAATGGTGTTTAAGGAAGAGCAAACATGGACCCTACTCTCCAAGGGAGAGTTACTGATCCAGGGCTTTTAGGGACTCTGGGGATGGACTTTAAGGAGTCTATTATTATCCCTGAAACTATATACAAAATTGTAAGTTCCTGGGCATATGTGCATTTTTCTCGGTGGAGATTACTCAGTGAATGAGATCCCAAGCTAATTGGGCTGGATGAGAAGGAGTGAATTATATCTCCTTGTTGTGACTCTAGATGTTGTTCCATCTGGCTTAACATAGTCAACTTTGTTTTTCAAGTATAGAACACTTTTTTTCTTTTATTTATATACATATATTTCACTGAGTTCAGAGAGGAAGAGGAGAAAAATAGAGAGATGGAAACATCCATGATGAGAGAGAATCATTGATGGCTGCCTTCTGCATGCCCTGCACCAGGGATGAGCCCACCACTTCAACATGTGCACTACCGGGAATTGAACCGTGATTTCCAGGTTCCTAAGTCAACACTCAACCACTGAACCACTCCGACTGGTCTAGGACAAGTTGTGTGTGTGTGTGTGTGTGTGTGTGTGTGTGTGTGTGTGTGTATGTGTGTATGTGTGTAAATAACTCCAATTATAAAGTAGATAAAAGTGAAGCCTCTCCAAATGAGTGTTTGCTAAAGTTCTCCCCAATGTTATTTCACTGGCATCTCCCATGGAGCCTGAGAGATACCCCTGGGATTGAAAACTACTTGCAATGGGGGTCATTTTCCCCAATAGCTACCTTTTCCAGGAGGTCATATAAGTGGGATCACATAGTCTTTTGAATTAAATTCTTTCACTTTGTACAATTCATCCACATTGGTCCACCTATCAGCAGTTCCTTTCTTTTTCCATCATGTGGATGCTACAGATTCCTTATCCATTCACCTGTTATTAAACATTTGAGTTATTTTAAACATCGATGGAAGTTTTCAGGAAATTTTAAGAGCCCCCCTTTCTTAAGATTCAAATTTTACTTGGGTTTTCTGTGAGGGTGACAGAGGCAGAAGAATATCCCCAGTGACCAGGATCTTAGAGATGTTAGGCAACCACTTCACTGAAACCAACAATCTAGCTTTGAACTGGTCATTTCTGCCAGCATACCATTTGCTGGATGTGGGAATTCTGCAAAAGTCGGTCTGTCCACTTCCCCACTTTGGGGAAGGTTGGCACCATCGTACACATGAGGATGCCGATGAATTCCCAGGCAGCTGTGTGACAGCATCCGTGTAACAGATAGGCAGGTGTCACAAAGCCATGGGCGCCTTGAACCGAACTGGCTTTATCACATTTCACATTGTTTCAGGCCTCCCCTTCCCAGCAGCAAATCTATGCAGGCCTTGAAATTGATATATTTGCTGCAGAGCCCAGGAGGGCCCTCATCCAAAACTGTCTGGGCAAGACATGCCTTAGTTCTACTGCCTGACACAGGCCTCCCAGTCACCTAGGAATTGGGGCGGCAATTGCAGTCGTAGGGCATTCCTCTTTGCTTCTGGCGCCAGTGGTTTCACGGGCATCTTTTTCCTGCTTGGCAGCCTCCAGGAAGCGGAGATAAAGTAGCCTGTGAACTATGCCCGGGGGATTGTAAGATATGTTCAGTCACTTGTAATGGGGCAAGGAAAAGTGTTAGTCCCAAAACATAAGCTGTGGGTTGGCACCAAAAGGAGAAGCTCTCAAGGAGAAGGGGAACATGGAGCTGGGAATTCACCTTTCCCTGGAATCCCTTCTTATCTGTTCTTGCTGCCACAGTTGCAATGGCAAGAAACCTGGGCCAACACTTCTGATGCCCTGCAGAGACTGGACTGGGGTCTCCCAGTGAAGCATGGAGCTAAGAGGTCTGTGTGACCCTGCTGGCTTCAGTTTCTCTTGGTCTCTCCCTACACCCTCCTTAACCACATCACCCGGGAGAAAATGCACAGATTCCTTGATTCATGGGGTCTCCACCGAGAATCAGAAGCTGAGCTTGCTCTCTCCCAATCTGTGTAAATTCTTGTGTGAGAATTGACCTATTTCATAAGTAAGCTCAACAAGCAAAACTTCATTAATTGTGAAATGCCCAATCTCTGACTCACAGGGTTGTGGCTTAACTTAATATTTCTTGAAGAAAACCAAAGTGCAAATCATGCAGCATGCTCGGTAATGGCATGGTGTGGCTTGAGGAGAGCAACATAGCAAACAAGCTAAGGACAGAGCTTCTGGATTCAGACTGCCTAGCCCCACCACCTCTTCACTGTGTGACATTGGCAAGGCACTCAGCCTCCTGGAACCTTAGTTTCCACACCTTTAAAATGGGATAATAATAATGCCTATGTCACCTGACTATTACTGAGTAACTGAGTAATATTATTTAAATAAAGCACATATCTTGGTTCCTGGCATATAATAAATACTCAATAAAAAAGCATGTTATTATTGTTGACATATTCTAAAAATGCTCTCTTAGCTTAAAGCTTCTGGTTAGGTACAAAGCTCCCACTGATGGGGCAGGCTTAGCTGACAGCACTCCCTCACCTTCAGGATGGGCCTAAAACTCTAAGTAGGAACCAGTCAGAGTAACAAGGGATCAATTATGTGAGGTCAGCAGTGCTTGGCCCCTGAGCAGTACCATGCAGCACCCAAGCAGAGGTGGACAATCTTGCACCAGATCATCTCAGTTGCCCCTGGGGCTGGGCAGCGAGGGCATCCAGGTAGAACACCGAGAAACAGAGCACACCTTTCCTACAACCTTCTAGACTCCATTGAGTGTACAGCCTGCATTCCACCCCCAACCTTTCATACATGCTCTTCCCTGCCTGCAAGCTCACTCCCACTCACCACTAAGGTGCAGCCTCACTCCCACAACAGGCTCACTCCCACTCACCACTAAGGAGAAGGCTGCCTCCTTGCAGCCTTCCTTGGTTCCTTTCATTATTCTTTTGTGACCCTAAGTTTTTACCTTGATAATCCTTATCATAATTTTTAATTACATACTATTTGAAAGTTTGTTTGCGGTCTGTCTCTCACTTCATCTTAAAGTCAACATCTTCCTAGTTTACTACTGTACACCTGACAGAGCAGTCATCTGATTTACAGAATGACTGATGGTATTGCTTAATTAGTTCCAGAGAACTTTATTAGATTGAATGCTATGAAATCACTGTTATTCAACCATCTTTGACCTAAAAACAACACCACCAGTGATTTTCTATTTTGACCTATTATTTACCATATGGGGAGTCTACATTCTCTTACCTCTGATAGACATCCTATCTAATAAAAGAGAAACATGCAAATTGACCATACCTCCACTATATCCACAAGTCACACCAACTAGCCAATCAGGAGTGAGATGAAAATTAACCCAACAAATATAATGACAGCCATGGAGCTGGAGCAAGCAGGAGGCTTGGATTGCCCCCAACGATGGAGGAAACCAAGCTTTCCGCCTGTCCTGGCTGGCTCTGGCCTCCACTCAAGGCTACAAAGTTTTAATTATAGAATATAAATAAATCCCAACAAAAATGGCAGCAGCCATGGAGCTGGAGAGAGCAGGAGGCTTGGGTTTCCCCCAGTGATGGAGAAAGCCAAGCTTCCCCCCTGCCCTGGCCTCTGATCAAGGCTACAAAGTTTCAATTATAGGAGATAAATAAATCCCAGATACCAGGGGGCATGGCCAGCCTGCAAACCACCACAGGCCCCTTGTCTAAGCCTCCCCATGCCCCAAGAAAACCCCCACCCTGATTCTGGACATCCTTCAGGGCAAACCAGCAAGCCCCCACCCATGCACTAAGCCACTATCCTATCTATAAAAGAGTAATATGCAAATTGACCATCACTCCAACACACAAGAGAGCTGCCCCCATGTGGACACAGATGGCCATCAGGGAAGGACAGTTGGGAGGGACCAAGTTGGCAGAGGAAGTAAGTTGGGGTTGACTGAGCCTGCAAGGAAGGGCAGTTGGGGTTGGACCCAGGCCTGCAGGGAAGGGCAGTTGGAGGGGACCAGGCCTGCAGGGGAGGGCAGTTGGAGGGGACTAAGCCTGAAGGGGAGGGCAGTTAGGAGTGACCAAACCTGCAGGGGAGGGCAGTTAGGGCAATCAGGCTAGCAAGGGAACAATTAGGCATCAATCAGGCTGGTAGGGGAGTGTTTAGGGGGTGATCAGGCTGGCTGGCAGAAGCAGTTAGGGGCAATCAGGAAGGCAGGTAGGCAAGCACTTGGAAGCCAGCAGCCTTGGATTGTGAGAGGGCAGTCGGACATACCTCAAGGGGTCCCAGATTGAACAGGGTGCAGACTGGGCTGAGGGATACACACTCTGTGCACAAATTTCATGCACTGGGCCTCTAGTAAACTATAAAGGGCAGGGGAGGCCATCAGTGAGTGCATGCTCCCCTCCCTGATTGAGATGCATATTGTCTCCAGAAATGTAACCTATGAAGTAAATAGCCATCTCCTTGATTTGTATGTGAGGAAACTGAGCAGAGCAGTCCAATGGCCTGCCCAAGGCCAGCTTTACTTGTGATGTAGACTATATACATGTGTGTTTACACATACCAACAATTTGAGAGCCCACATTCAGGAGGAAAAAAAAAAAGCTTTGCAAATTGAGGGAGCATACATTGTTGAATTTAAAACAACACAGTTAATAAAATGCTTTCCCTGTTTTTTGAGCTTAATGGCAAGTGAGATTTTATTGATTTAATTCTTTCTACTCACCATTAACTCAATAAAATTGCTTTTTAATTTAGCTCAAGTGCTTTTAGCTCACAATTTCTGAATTCCATAAAAGTCATTTTAAAATTTGCTTTACTGCTTTGCTTATTCTGAATTAAGCATTTCTCTGAATTTGAACAAGATCCGTTTGTGCAAATAAACACTCTCTGTAAATATGCTTTCTCATGTATCTATTGCCATCTTCCATCATTTAAATCTGAGCAGGAGTCAATGGGTTCAATCTCCAGTCAATTTCCTCATTAGTCAGGAAGCCGGGGCTGTTATCAACGCATGGGGAGAGAAGGTGAGTGATTATTAAATTCTGATCACTGTCTTAATTGTTGTGACCATAACTGCTATAAATCTTGTAAACTTTATTCAATGGCGTTGAAAATTTTAAGTGACATATATAACTTTGGCAGATGTAAAGGTTACTAGTTCTCACCAGCGTTAGTGCCATTGGCATCATTGTGGACTCCATTCAGAAAGTGGGTAAAGAAGGTAAATCTCTGTCAAGCCAGCAGTGACAGTCTGTAGCAGGTCCCCGCACTGCCCATGTTTGCTTATGAACCTTCCTTTGGCATTCTGCAACAGCTATGTCCCCTGCAAAGCTTAGATGTGAAGTTATAGGACAACTTGCAAGTGGCTTTGTTACCACATAAAAACATTATCAGCAACTTTACAATCTTAAGTCTTTTTTCACACTAAAATTTTGTCAATATTGACATTCCTATAAACATAGGTGAAAGTAAAAGATGGTCACTCATGTAGCCTGATATGCCAACATATTTTCCATAAGCTCATCATGCCTAAAGAGTCAATGACTTTACCTCTGTTACAGGGGCAAAAAGGGGCAAACATTTTAAAAGGTTCAACATACCTTATTTTCCTGGATCTGCTATAAGGTCCAGGATATATGGATTTTCTGAAATTGTCAATTATCAATGTATGTGTGATCTCTCTCTATGATGTGCTGGAGTGACAGTTGATGGGTCATTGTATGAGGTAGCATGATTTTGCTATGGTGCTCTGTGATGTAGAAGATTACTAGTAAGCTAATGATATTGTTTATACTCCAGTCAAGGGTGCTCAGCCTACTGCAAATCTGCTTCCATTGCCCTCAGGCCTGCAGCTCCACTAGGCGGGGTGGGAAGTGACTCCGGAGGATGAGTGTGCAGATGGTGAGGCGGGTGGCGGCTCTCTCACCCTTCCCTCTAAGAGAGAAGAAAATAAAAACATAAAAGAGTGTATTAACAGAAGCAAAACACCAAAAGATAGGGAAAGCAGAAGACAGGAAAATAGATAAGAAGTCCATAGTTCTCAGGGCAGGGTAGGGGGAGGGGAGCACACCATTAAAGCAGTGGGAAAGCCAATGTGTTAGGACTATGATAAGCCGCCTCAGATGGGGCCTAGGAAGCCCTCGTAGCAAAATGGGCAGAGCCAAGAAATCGCATACAGATGCCCACCATAGGCCTGAGAGCGGCTGGCCAGTACTGTGGGTAGCATCTGACAGCTCAGACCACAGGCATCAACATCAAAATTTCTTTTAAAAACACTCAGTTGTTCAATGCGTGAAAATGGAAAACAGCTTGCTCTTTTTCCCAGACCACATTCTAATGATGGATATCTAAACCCAGACACTAGCTCTGCATACCCCAGCCAGGCGCTCACAAGGCAGAGCAAACAGCTGCGAAGGGGGGACATCCAGAAATGGTCCACAGACCAGGACCTGTTTCTTCTGCACTGAAAGTCAGAGGTTGGTGAGTTGAACTGTGGCTGCACATCCTCCCATAGGCCTTTATTTTATTTTATTTTATTTTATTTTATTTTATTTTATTTTATTTTATTTTATTTTATTTTATTTTATTTTATTGTTGATAGTATTACAGATGTCTCTTATTCCCCCTACCCTTTAATCTCCACTCAGATCCAACTCCCCACCCAGTACCCAGAGTCAGTGTCCATGGCTACGTATATAAATTCTTTGGTTTATCTCCCCTCCTTCCCCCTAATTTCCACACCCAAGTATGTTAGTCAGTTTCATGCATCCATGCTTCGGGTTTTATTTTGTTGGTAAATTCATTTTGTTCATTAGGTTCTACAAATAAGTGAGATTATGTGATATTTGTCTTTCTCTGGTTGGCTTATTTCACAAGAGAGACCCCCCCCCCCATTTTTTTACAGATGCATAGTATTCCATTGTGTAAATGTACCACAGATTTTTTTATCCACTCATCTACCAGTGGGCACTTGGGCTGTTTCCACATCTTAGCTATTGTAAATAATGCTTCTGTGAACATAGAAGTGCATATTATCTTTCTGTTTGGTGTTTCAGGTTTTTTAGGATATATTTTCAGAATTGGGTTTGCTGAGTCAATAGCAGTTCTATTTTTAATTTGTTAAGAAAACTCCATACTGTTTTCTATAGTGGCTGTACCAACCTGCATCCCCCACCAGCAGTGAACTAGTGTTCCCTATTCTCCACATCCTCACCAGCACCTGTTTGTAGACGTATTGATGACAGCCATTCTGACAATGTGAGGTGATACCTCATTTTCATTTTAATTTGCATCTGTTACATGATTAGTGACTTTGAGCATTTTTCCATATGTCTATTGGCCATCTGTATTGTCTTGTTAAGAGAAGTGTCTATGCAGGTCTTCCTCCCATTTTTTAATTGGATTATTTGTCTTCCTGCTATTGACTTGTATGAGTGCTTTATGTATTTTGGATATTAACCCCTTATCAGATGTATCAATGGCAAATATATTCTCCTATATAATTGGTTCCCTTTTCATTTTAATGATTGTTTCCTTTGCTGTGCAAAAGCTTTTTATTTTGATGTAGCCCCATTTGTTTATTTTTTCCTTTGTTTCTCTTGCTCTGGGAGATGTATCAGCAAAAATTCTGCTATGTGAGATGTCTGAGATTTTACTGCCTTTGTTTTCCTCTAGAATTTTTATGGTTTCATGCTTATATTTAAGTCTTTTATCATTTTGAGTTTATTCTTGTGTATGGTGTAAGTTGGTGGTCTAGTTTCATCTTTTCGCATGTACCTGTCCAGTTTTTCCAACACTATGTATTGAAGAGAATGTTTTTACTCCATTGTATGTTCTTGCCTCCTTTGTCAAATATTAATTAACTATAATGGTATGGGTCAGTTTCTGGGGTCTCTGTTCTGTTCTATTGATCTATGTGGCTGTTCTTGTGCCAGTAACAGGCTGTTTTGATTACGGTAGCTTTGTAGTATATTTTGCTATCTGGTCTTGTGATCCCTCCAACTTTGTTCTTTCTCAAGATTGCTGCAGCTATTTTGGGTCTTTTATGGTTCCATATAAACTTTTGGAGTATTTGTTCTAATTCTGAAACACCAATCATAAAGAATATATGCACCCCTTTTGGTATTTTAATAGATTGCTTTGAATCTATATATTGCTTTAGGTAGTTTGGACATTGTTAAATCTACCAATCTATGAACATGGTATACATTTTCATTTGTCTCTTCCTCTATTTTGTCAATGTCCTATAGTTTTCCAAGTATAGTTCTCTTATTTCCTTGGTTAAGTTTATTCTTAGGTATCTTTTTTTTTCTTGCTGTTGCAATGGTAAATGGGGTTGCTTTTTCAGTTTCTCTTACTGAGAGCTCATTATTGGTGTAAAAAAAAAAAAATGCCATCAAACCTGGTCAGTGTGGCTCAGTGATTAAGCATAAACCAGGAGGTCACGATTCAGTTACTGGTCAAGGCACATGCCCAGGTTGTGGGCTCAATCCCCAGTATGGGACATGCAGGAGGCAGCTGATCGATGATTCTCTCTCATCATTGATGTTTCTATCTTTCCCTCTCCCTTCCTCTCTTAAGTAAATAAAAATATATTTTTAAAACAAATAAAATTTAAAAATTAAAATATCAATTTCTAGATGTTGATTTTATATCCTGCTACCTTGCTGAATTCATTTATTAAGTCTAATCGTTTTCTGGTGTAGTCTTTATGGTTTTCTATGTACAATATCATGTTACCTGTGAATGACAGTTTTACTTCCTTGTTTCTAATTTGGGTACCTTTATTTCTTCTTCTTGTCTGATCGCTATGGCTAGGACTTGCAGTACTATATTGAATGAAAGTGGTGAAAGCGGACATCCTTGTCTTGTTCCTGTTCTAAAGGGAAATGCTTTTAGGTTTTGCTCAGTACTAGTATATTGTTGGCTGCAGGTTTGTCATACACGGCTCTTACTACTTCCACGGGCTCTTAGCCTCATTATTTCAAGTCAAGTCTTCTTAATCCAGGAGTAAGTACAATTTCTCCTTTTACTTTCTCTCTTGGATGTTGGTCAGCCCTGTGCACACAGAACTCATTTTCTCAAGTTCCCCAAAACTCTGTAGTTAGACTCTGAGCTTTACATAGAATCTTGACTCTGTTACTGTCTGTCCATATGCTATTAAGCAAGTTATTTAAACCTCTCTGTGCCTCCACTTCTTTATATATTTGTGAATAATAATAGAAACCCATTTCATGAGTTCTTACAAGGATTAGATGAAGTCTGCATTTAAGATGCCTATCATACCAATAAATAGTAGCTCACATTATAACTATTATAATTATTTCTATTGTTAGGATTGCTCAGAACCCAGCCTACTATATGCCTCCATTATGGTAGAAGGTAGAACAAAATGTTCTAGTTAATTTTTATTCTAACTCTATGTTTTCATTTTCAACCCCAACTTTATTAATTTTATCTCTGGCTAGGCTATAATTTTCCTGATCCCTCATTTCCTTTTGCTGTTATTGTCTCAGTAATTGTTAATAGCAATCCCCACAACCTCTATAATCAATACCAATACCAATACCTATACCACCATCAGCACTAGGATCACCTCCACTACCCCTCCCACCATTACCACCACTATCAGCTCCATGATAACCATTTATTGAACTGAACATTTTCTATCCTTAAGTTCCATTGTCACCTACTTATTCTATTCTTATTTTTGAAGGTATTATTGCAAGGCACACCTTGTTTTATTGTGCTTTGTATGTATTACCACTTTCACAAACTGAAGGCTTGCAGCAACTTTGTGTCCAGCAAGTCTACTGATGCCATTTTTTCCAATAGGCTCACATGATCATTAGAATTTTTAGCAATAATGTATTTTAATTAAGGTCTGTACATTTTTAAAACAGAATGCTATTACACACTTACTAGACCACAGAATAGTGTAAACATTTGTGTGCACTAGGAAACCAAAAAGATCATGTGCCTCACTTTATTCTGATAATTGCTTTGCTGCAATGGTCTGGAGATGAACCACCATCTCTCTGAGGTATGCCTCTATTTTACTTCTGAAGCCACTTCAAACCTTTCTGAAACAAGGTAGGGTATAAATATACTTATATACAACTAGCCATTATTTAATGGAAAGGCATAAGGGCAATATGTGCCATCTACATTGGTCTATAAATATAAATGGTATATTTTATGAATAGTAAATAAGCAAATAAAGCTACATATTACTAGGAATTAAAATGCATGAGAATTACCTTCTTCCTATTCATGTGTGTGTTATCCCATGCAGGTTTCTAAAATTCTAGGAGCCTTCACTTCTGTAAAATTAAGATGACAACCCTGGAAACAGCATGTTTTTTGAATTGTTAAGATAAAATTAAATGAGGGACATGAAAGTATATTGGCAAAACTGTAGCCTGTGATGCAAATGTCCAGCTGAACTCATTCCAGCAAATGTCCTCAAGGGCCTTCACTCCGACCACATGTGCTTTCATGAACTTTGCCCCATCCCATTTCCTGCTAAACTGTGATCCTAGGTAAACAGAGAATTTCCATAGAAAGTGTGGAGCTGTGAGGCCCTCAGAATCACAGGTTCCTGGCCCTCACCCGCTCCTGCTCTGGCTGATACTGAAGCCTTAACACCTTCCTCCTTCAAAGGTTTGGAGAGAAGCTTCCAGGCCAGTGGTCAGGGATTTCTTGGTGTGTGCACACACAGATCTTCCTCTTTGCCCCACTGGGTAGGAAGTTTGTCACTTCCAGTTATCCAATCCTTTATATCTGTTTCTATAATTTGAACTAAATATTCATCAAGAAATACTGCTCCAGAAATATTAACTGCCCCAATAGTAGACACAAGTAATAAAGACTACGTCAATAACCAATTAGTATTTCCCTTCACTTGGAAAACAATGAGGTATTTCCTCACCAGTTACCCATAATGCTTGCCTTAGAGAGAACTGGGACAGCTTGCTGAGTCCTTGCCATCCTCCACCCAGCATCCCTCTATAGGTACCCTTCACCAGACAGCACAGCAAACAACAGCAGCATATTCACAAACTTAGTTCGAACTGTTCATTTCTTTTTTATTTCACATTGAACTCCAATTGTTATTGATCCTTAAAGCTTCTGTCCTCACTATTAATTCACTATTTTCAGCTTTGGTCGCTCAAACCTGACACTTGGCACTTTCTTGTTAAGCCCAACATTGCCTGACCAGCCTCATCCTCCGCTCTCCTCTTCCCCAATGCCAGCCAGGCTCTGTCTTTCTTCTCTCAGCTGCCTTGGTCTGCCTGAGGCAGCTTCCCTGGTTCGGGCCAGCCCCAGATCCTATCCATTGTCACCTCTTTCTTTAGGCGGCACCTCTGCAGGGCTCCCTTGAGTCACCTCACATTTCTTCACCTACTCCACTAATTCCTGAAACTTCTTGAACTGTGAACCAATTTGTGGGAGGCTTGGTCCTTATTACTCACCAGGAAGGCTGGGAAATGGAACCTGTGGCCTAACCAGGAAGAGGATCAGGCTGCAGAGGGACATGGCGTTGCCCATTTCTTAAGTCACTTTAAGCGACTTCATACTACCTTCCTATCGAAGTTTCTTTCACAATGGACATAACTTTCTTTCTTCCTGCTTAGTGATGTAGTCATGGGAATGTAGGTTTCCATCAGATTATGTTCTTCAGGAGGGATGTAAAGCAACCTAACATATTAGCCTTGGATGCATAGTGAGAGAAGAAATACGTATAACAAAACAGATTCCTCCGTTAACAGGGTACCAGGTTTGGACACAGCCTACTAGGCTTGAGGGTACAGGGCTGGAGCAAGGAGATTCTGGCTAAGGCAATGGGAGGTGTTGGGGGATTGAGGAATGGTTGAGCTTTACCTCAGCACCAGGACCTCAGAGATGAACGGCATCAATGGCAAGGAGCAAAGTCAGAATCAGAGACAAAATTGTGGGACCTGGAATTGGGAAATAGGATCTAGTAGGATCTAATTTGCCATTCAGATGGGAGAGGGAGTTAGGATGGGATGAGATTTGGGGAGGTGAAGTAGGGTCCTGAGCAATTGCCTGAAGTAACGCTAGGAGAGTTAGTCCTGCCCTGGATTCACAGGGTCAGCTGGATAGGCCCACCTGGCTTATTACAGACTTTTAAATCAACTCATGTAGTTAGTCACCACTTTCCTCCAGAGAATCTTCTAGCAGCTCAGTCTCGTATGACACACAGCACCACAGAGCATCGTAGATTGATTTTATCTTCCCACTGCCAAATCACTAGTCATATCCCATCTCACTAACTCTGATACGTTCAGGAGAAAGATCAATCTGCACTAGAGGCTGGTATAAATTAAAGAATAAGTTTGATGAAACATCATTTGCTAGTGAGTTCTTAAGCTTTGCTTGAAGTCACAGACTAGATGAATATTGAACAGGATGTTAAAACAGCGATTTAGGCATTTGGCTGGAGTGAGAGAAGGGAAAGAGGGGCTGCAATGATAAACATTGAGGGCTTTTTTCTCCAGATTCTGAGGACCTGGATCCTAAGTGCAGATAAAAGCACACACATATCTATGTCTACAAACATCTATGCTCATTTTGGGTGGCCCATGGATGCACGTTAAGAAAGAATCTCAGCTCTGCCCAGCAAGTACTTTCTGTCGGAGCTCGCCAAGCAGATTCTTGGATGGTAGTGACCTCTCGGCTCCGGACAGAAGTGATCTCTCAGGATGGACTGGAGGGGCACTGGAGGGCCCTGGAGAAGGGTGTGATGGGAGCAGCCCCACTTAACGGCCTGTGACTCCATGATTCTGGACAATGGAGTGAAGACTTGAAGGCATTGGACTCATCACTCACACTTGTAAACTTGATCACACTAGAAATTTGTTTGCCAAGTTCTTCCTTATGTATCCAGAGCCCATCCTTGCCCAAAATTACTATCACTTCAACGTTAGTGGCATTTTAATTCATGAGGATTTTGTTGCATCACCAAATAATCTAATTGTAATTCAACCTGCAGCCAGCACTTACTCCAGAAAAAAAAAAAAGTAGGGACGCACATTTCTCCTTTCTGGCACACGTGACCTAGGTCTAAAATACCCAATGATGAATAGCTGTTAAAAAAAAAAAAATGGAACTGCCCAGGGAAGACCTGTCCTTCAGAAGAGGCCCGAATAAACTGAGTAATTACAGAAGTGTTGATTGACTTGTCTGTGGCCTGGACAAGGCCCCACCACAGTGGGGTCATGCCACGCTCCCTTCCAGCCTGGAACGCAGGCCTCGTGGCCTAGCTGTTTATTTTCTGACGTCCCTGCCATGAATGCTGACTGCAACAGGATCAATATTTACTCAATAGCAAATGTGTGTTATATTAGGAAACAGAAAAACTAGCCCATAACAAACATGCAACTCAATCTAAGAGCATGAAGTCCCTCCTTGAGGTGGTTATTGTCTGCAACGAAGGCAGACATGTGCCTCTGTGCCCTGTGCAGGCGCTCAGGGCTGAGGTCTCCTGCAGGGCAACGGGGGCAGGGCTGTGGGCAGGTGCAGAGCCCACCCATTGTTAAGGATTAGCGTCTCCTCAGCACCCAGGACCACAGGCCCGGAAGGAGTTCTGCACTGAAACAGCCACTGTGGTGTGAATACTGACCGTGTGCAGGGCCAGCTGGCTCCAGGGCAGCCTGGCCTTCCATTTTCTCTGTCCCCATGTGCCAAGACAGAGGCGGCCAGGGACCGTGTGTTTATTTCGCGGTCAATCAGGTTGGGGTGAGGAGTCCCCTGGAAGCCTGGTTATTGCTCTGTAGGTGGCAGGTCAGGCCGCCTCCCTTCTTGCCTTGCATACAGAGCTGTGGAGACTCTGAGCTCCTTCTCCTCTCCCCACAGCCCTTCCCTCTCCCTGCCCCTGGTTCAGGCCACACACCCCTCCTCAGGACCCCAGCATGGCTCCCCTGCATCCCAGCATCCCCCCTCCAGCTGTGCCCCTCCTGTCTTGCTCCTCCTGGGCAGTCTGCAGCCCTAGATCAGATCTGGCTCTGCCACGCTCTCTCCCAGCTGGGCTGGGGCTCCTGTCTCCTCCGCATCCCAGTGCCCATTCGGGCCCAGCCCGTCCATAGCAGGTGCTCAGACGTGCTGGAGAGATGAGCTCGATGCTTTAAATTGGCTATCCATCCGGGAGCAGTTTTCGATGTAAATGTTCCTCTGAGAGGAAAGAGCCTCATCGCCTGGGACCCTCTGGGGGTGGTTAACTTTCTAAAGAAGGGGTCCGGTGAGGTAGGTGCCCTGTAGTCCCTGCAGGAAGCAGTGATGTTTCTAAGACCCGTCCCCCGACCCGGGAAGCAGCTGCTAGGTGAGCAGCGCTCAGGCATATGACATGCCTGCTGGCCCACTGGGCTCCTCCATCGCCTGCAGCCTGGGCCCCATGCACTCCATACTCCTTCCACCGGCACCAGGTCCCTGGCCGGCCTCTGACATAGCCTTGGCACCCTGGCTGAGCCACATGTGCCCAAGCACCCACCAGGTTGTCAATCTGATATGCCCTTCTCCTTAACACCCACATAAAGGACCTAGCTCACAGTTAACATCAGGGGTCCTGGCACCCCTTCATCCTTAAATGTGGGCTCAGCTGTCCAGGCACTGCCCTTCCTGATGCTGGGGCTGAAGGGGGGACTGAGCCCTTACCGCAGGGACCCTTTGTGCAATCTCTCCCTGTGGGCCCCCTCACGCCTCCCGGTGCTGACTTTGTGCTCACATGCACATCTTTAAAGGCCAGATTCCTGGCCTGTGAGGGAAACACTAAAAATCCCTTCAAATTCGGAAAGCCGTGGGCTGCTCAAGTGGCCTGCTCTTCAACTTTTGCACACAGAGCAATTTTCGCACCACCTGACAGCCCAACATTGTTTTCCTAAACAAAACCGAACTTCCCTTCGCCAAGAATGTCTGTCCCCAGCATGCCGCCACCCTCCACAGCCTAGAATACTGGAATGGCTCTGGCTCTTTAAGTAGCTGATGTTTGTTGGTGCTGCTTTTATCTGTGGCTTTGTATCATGGGACCTACAGAGGGAGGAGTCCACCCTGGCCCCAAGAGTAACTTCCCTGGTGCCATCTGCTACAACACAGGGGAAACCTGGGTCAGGGAGCTCGTTCTCCAGCCTCCTGTCCTGGAGCTCACGGTGCCACACCACGTGCAGAAGCCGCCCTCTCGCTCTGAACTCTTTTCCCAGACCATCCTCAATTTCACCTCCTCAGAGTGCTCTTGCTCAAGTTTCCTCTTTTTTAATATGCATTTTATTGATTTTTTTACAGAGAGGAAGGGAGAGGGATAGAGAGTAGAAACATCTATGAGAGAGAAACATCGATCAGCTGCCACTTGCACACTCCTTGCACACATCCTGGGGATGTGCCCGCAACCAAGGTATATATATCCTTAACCAGAATCGAACCTGGGACCCTTCAGTCCGCAGGCCGATGTTCTATCCACTGAGCCAAACCGATTAGGGTTCAAGTTTCCTCTTGCTGAACTCAAACCTGCTTCCTCTCTGTCCTTCCAGCAGCTCTGAATTTGACCCAAGAATATGAAAATGGTCAAATAAACATATTAATGTCAACAATATACATAAAGTCAACTGCGTAATTTATCAGACTCCACTGGAGCCATTTGCTTGCCCATCTCTCTCTCTGCCAGCGGACCATGAACACACAGGTGGGCTTGGCTCCCCAATGCCTGCAGTAGTCACTTGCTAAGTATTTTTTGAATTCATGTATGAACGAATTAATAAACACATGGGTGGATGTAGATAGACCCCGCATGCACACTGTATGTCAGGTATGTACATTATGTACCAAGCAAATGTCAAAAATTGAATTAAATAAATGCTAATGAACAGTTTCACTTTAGCTTGATTTTTTTAAAGATTTCTTGTTTTCTACAGTAAGATGACTTCAGAGATAGGGACCTGGGACTGCCAGGTGATTGATTGCCTGCAGGACCAATCAGAGCTTCCACTTGCTCCAAAATTGATGGCCGCAGCCCCACTGTGGTAGTGCGGTTTTTCATTATATGAAATGGAAAAGTGATTTAATAATTCTTTCTGTCTTATACTGCTTTAAAGAATTCAGACAGTTAAAAATTGCATGGATTTTTCCACCATCTGTGTGAGAGTAGGGAAAAAATGCTGGTTTTGTTTTTCCTATTTTTAATATGAGCCAGATGAAACAAAAAGATTGTTTCCCTGCAAACTATAGGTCAAGTACCTATAGAGGCTCAGGGATGCTCTGTAAGTTATCATATTATCTTTCTTCCTTGACAGGATACCATTAGAGGGTGTATCATTTCAACATTTATTATCCTTCATGTCCTTTCATCTTCACACTAGGATTTCTTTTAAAATTCCGATCTGTGCATTGGGTTTCATTATACAGCACTGTCTTTTACCAAATCAATTTTTGAATGTCTTTCAATATTCTTCAGTTTTACATTTGTCATCTCAGCCTGAAACAGTGCCCTAGTTATGTCTGTTTTAGCTTGTTCAAAAGAAACCTATCCAGGGAATGAAATGCTGGGGAATCAAACCTTTAAAGGCAAGCATTAGGCATCCTGGAGAAATGGGAATGGCTCAACGAGGAGAGGCAACCAGTGCAAAAAAAACACACCAAAAAAACAAAAACGTTGAAACCAAATGTAACAACTGGTGTTTGTTTTTGGAATATTGTCATTAATTTTAACATCTGGAAACATTCCATAGACTGCAGCAGCTTTCTCCTACAGCCCATGTGGGGCTGTGTCCTGATTCACAAAGGGGTTGCTTTACCCAAGTGCAAAGTGGTCCAGAGCTTGCCTTGCTTTCAAAGTCAGCAATATAAAGAGTTTCTGGCTGAATATATGGCTTTCAGCTTACTCCACTTAGTTGAAAACAGGACAGCCCATGTTTGTATAACAAGCAGAGGCCTTCTAAAGCATCTTGACATTGTTCTATGATATTCTGAGAACTTTTTCAGGATCTATTTAGATGTCTTCACTTCTCCCATAGCTTTACTAAGCCAAAGGGATTTACATTGCAGGAAATTTGAAGGATTTGGGAGTAAAACTTACAAATCTCTGTTGCAATGTTGTCAGTTAGAGTTGCATGAAACATAACAGATTGGCTGGACTGGGAAATGTCATTTCAACAGAGCCAGACACCAACCAAAGCAGAGTAAGGTGCTGACGTCATCTTAAACATGAGTTCCACAAGACACTGTTCCTCCACATCAGACTGACAAAGAGAAGAGCCTTCCGACCTGGTTCTCTTACCCAGGTGACAGGACAGATTCAGCAGGCTTTGATAAAATGAAAAGATTCAGGTCATACATTCATTTGGCAAAAGAAAGAGCTCTACTGTAATTTTTATGCATCGAAGTGAAATGGAGATTCTAGAAAAACAGAATTTAAAATAATGCCTGATTCAAGGAATTGGGTATGAACAAACAGAAATCCAAGGAGAAGCAAAAGTAACTGAGAAATGCCTCACAAAGAAAAGGTGATTTGAAATGTTGGAAACTATTTTACTTTTCCTAGTATGGCCATTTTAAATTATCACAACTAAAAAAAAAAGAAATTTGTACTGTCATAGTTCTGAAGGCTAGAAACCCAACACCAAGGTGTCAGCAGGACCACATTTCTTCTGAAGGCTGTAGGGAAGAGTCCACCCTTGCTTCCTCCAGCTTCTGGGGATTGCTGGCATTCCTGAGTGTTCCTTGGTTTGTAGCTGCAATCTTTGCCTCCTTTATCACATGGCCTTCTTCCCTGTATGTATCTGAGTCTCTGTGTCTCTCCATATAAGGACACAAGTCATTGGATTTAAGGTTCACCTTAATCTAGTATGACCTCATCCTAACTAATTATAAAAACTTGTAAAGGCCCTATTTCCAAATAAGTTCACATTCTGAAGTTGTAGGAGGGCATGCATTTTTTGGAAGACACTATTCAATCCAGCTCAGAGATCAATCATAATCTTGGAGAGATTTGTAAATTTCCTCATTCCCAGTTGAGCTTTCAACACATGACAACATCCTCACTAACGTGTTCTTTCCAAGTTCTTCTTAAGTTTCATAGTACTCTTCAAACAATAAAGATAGCTTTGCTAAACTCTGAACAACATGTTTGCCTTAGATCTAGTGCTCTCTTTGCATCTAGAATAAGTTGAGATTTCCTACTTTGGCATTTAACCTCTAACGTGCTTTGTCAGCAACTACAGTCAAGTTGGTTGTATTCCTTAACACACTAGGCGGGCTAAGTTGAGGAACTCATTACTGATGTAATGGTTCTATCTACTGCTTGGATCATATACCAGTCAACAGAAAGCATTTATAGAAACAGCATATCAAAGGTAGAATCAAAGGCTAAATCGTGGGTTGATTTTTGTGTGTGTTATTGGGGAAATTGGGGTATCACTTTCCCCACTGAGTGTCAGAGGTGGAGTCCTTATGATATTTGTAGAAAAAGGATTTTCTGAGACTTGCACAGGAGGATAAGTGATTTTTATTTGCATGGAACGACATCCCTGGGTTTCCAAAGTCCCATTTCCCTTAATCCAGTCCTAGAAGAAGTATAATTAGAGTTTCAGTAGAGTTAAAAGCCAAGCCAGTGTCCAGAGTTCCCATTCTATGTTCAGCCAGGTGTAGTTCAGCCTCAGGATAGTTACAGTATAATAGTCCATTGTGTGGGGTCCATATGGCTGTAGACCATGTGGGTGAATGCAGAGGAGGCAAGAGAGCACATCCTCTGCAACAAGAGTCCCAAAATAGCCAAGAGCAACCAAGAGAGTGAACTTCTTTGTTTAGGGGATTCAATATCCCAGTTTTTCACCCTTGCAGTGGCCAATGATCTGTTCTAAGATGCGGCAGACAGGCAAGTATCTTCCACATGTCACCCCAACTTTTCTGGGCATGTGCCTATCTCCCCTCTGTTGGACCCCTGGGGAGTGTAAAGTTATAGCTTCCTGGCAAAGCTGCCCAAATGACATGCCTATAATAGTTGGCCTGCCTTTTGCTCCTTTCCTGTTATTAATAACTAGGTTAATCCCAATGGTATCATTTGAACAATTTTGAATAATTATACCAGTTGAGTTTAAGGTAAGCCATAAAAGAGACTATTCAAAATAATAGCAATTTAATCAAAGCAGGTTATTTCTCACTTTCTGTAGCATAGAAGTCCAGAGGTAGGCAGGCATATATGCTGCATGGAATCCTAAGGGACTCGGGCTCATTGTAGCTCAGCCCCTGCTATGTCTATAAGAGAAAGCCCTTACTTCAAGGTCCAAAGGTAATGAAAAGGACACGTGCCAGTTAACTTTTAACTTTAGATTCAAATGGGCCAGGCACACTAGACTCAACCCTTCAGGAGAGCCCAACCATTTCTTGATCTCTGAGCTTAGATGCTGAATCCATGAAAGATGTCAACCTTGATGGTATGCTGAAAAAGCAGCACACTTATCTTCACGCATCATGTATGGATACTGTTTTTAATTTAATGCACTTTTTGAGGTATAATTTGAATACAGTGAGATGGGCCATTTTGAGTATAGTTTGATGATTTTTAACAAATATAAATATTTCTGTAACCATCATCCCAATCAAGGCATAAAATATTTCCATCATTCCCCTGTGCCCTTCCTAGTCAATTCCCTTAACTGGCTCTAGGCAAACACTGATCTGATTTCTATCACTATAGATATTTTTTTTCTATTTTGGAACCTCATACAAAGGGGATCAGGGAGCATGTGTTCTTCTCTGTCTTCTTTTGCACAATAAAACATTGTCAAAATTCCTCCATATTGTATGTATCAGCAGTCTGTTTTACTTTCATTTAATAGCAGTATTCCATTGTATGATTGTACCCTTATGTGTTTATCCATTATATTATTTATGGACATTTTGATGTTTGAGGCTATTATGACAAAGCTGCTGTGACCACTCTTGTATAAGCCTTAGTGTGAACATATGTTTTTATTTCTCTTGAGTAAATACCTAGAAACTGAGTTGCTGAGTCATGTGGTAAATGTGTGTTTAACTTAATAAGAAATTAAAAAATGGTTTGTCAAAATGGTGTACCATTTCACACTTCTACCAGTAATGTATGAGAGTCTATTGTTCCTCACCTCTACCAAAACTAGGCTATTAACAGCCTTTAAAACTTTAGCAATTCTAGTGGTAGCACTTCATTATGATTTGAATTTGCACTTTCTGTTGACCATTTGTTCATCTGATTATTGATCATTTTACATATTATTTTTATGCTCCTCTCTATTGGGTTGTCTTCTCTTACATATTCTGGACAAGAGTCTTTTGGCATATGCATCAGACATATTTTGTTTTAATGTTGCAAGAATTTATCCTATATTTTCTTCTGTAAATTTCATAGTTTTAACTTTTGTAGTTAGTTCTATGATTCATTTCAAGTTTATCTCTCTGTATGACAGAAATAAAGATTAAAATTTCTTTTTTGTTTGTTTTTCCTTATGAAAAACAGCAACATTTATTAAAAGGAGTATACTTCCTCTGTTGAATTAACAAGATGTGACTTGTGCAGTGTCCCCCGGTCAGCAGAGTACATTTCCCATCCATGTCTAAGCAGAAACGTTAACTTTAATGATATACTTTGCTTTCCTGGTAACACTTCTTTCTGCCTTGAGAACAGGGTCCCAAATGAGAGGACATGTAGAGACAATTCTTAGATCTAAGCACACCGCTTAGATCAGATCCTCAGTCTTCCTGCAACCACAGTCATGTGAATGAGAAATGAATGTTTACTGTTTAAGCCACTGAAACACTGTAATTGTTTCTTACTTCACCAAATGTTAACTAATGCACTTCCCCAGTGCACTTTTCACAGCCCTGAAATTTCACTTTCCCCCCAAATGATGTTGCACACACATTCACTAATTTACACTGACTGGATGTCTCAAATGCACCAGTCACTATGCTAGCACTATTAACACTGAATATAGCCATGTGGACATCCACACACAAGAATCATACAGACTAATGAGGACAGCAGACTGGAACGTGAAAGTGCATAGTATTTGTCTAATTAGTATAGTTGCATTCTAAAGAAGATTCCCTATGGAATCTGAACTAGTCCTGAAAAGTGTATTAGGCCAAGAAAAGGTCCAGAAGGTGTAGGGAGGAAGCTGTCCTGATCCATGGAAACATCATGAGCAAAAGCTTGAAAATGAGATCCTAGCTTACTCCCTTCAAAGTACCTGCTAAAGACTTATCACCATAAAAGATCTTGAATCAATTCTCAGATAACACCTACTTTTTATTTATTAGAAGTTTCTCACCTCACAACACTCCAAATAAATATAAGAAGTGAAGTTTCGACATCATGGTTTCAGGCAAAGACTCACTCACTAGTTTACTTGACACCACAGTTTCTAATTAAAAAATACAATCGGGGACAAACCTGAATTCATCTTTGAATAAACCCAAAGTGTTTGCTTTATGCACACCCAGAGAAATGAAGAAGGAGCATCGTCTCTGCCTTTTCAGTCTGTTATGAATGTGTTATTCCCACGTGCTTTGGTATAATTAGCCTTTATTTTGATGAGAGGCGACTTTCTGTGCCATTACTTTTTTTAAAGTGCATTTTGAGTGCAAAATAACCAGAAGTTTCCCAAAAGTTATAAAATGTCTAGAGAAATTGTCCATAGAAAGAAACAATTATTTTCTCAAGAATTAATTCTTGGCCTCCACCTGCCACCCTCTACTGTCATTCTTTCTTTGGTAAGTATAATAACTCTTCACTCTACTTATGAACAAAGTAATGTATTTACTTTCAAATTGTTCTTATTATTTATATTAACTTATTTTTATTGTGCAGTTTATATATTTTTCTATTGGTGAAAATTGTTGGGATGAAATGTACCACATTTTTTTCTATTATGATAATAAAAATATTTGGAAGCAGCCCAAGAGCCCAGCAGAAGATAAGTGGATACAAAAGCTGTGGTACATTTATATAATGGAATACTACTCAGCTGTTAAAAAAAAAAAAAAAAAAGGAGGGAAATCTTACTGTTTGGGACAGAATGGATAGACCTGGAGAACATTATACTGAGTTAAATAAGCCAGTCAGAGAAAGACAAGAACCATATGATCTCACTCATATGTGGATTCTAATGAACAAAATAAACTAACAAATGGAAATAGACTCATAGACAGAGAACAGACTGACAGCTATTAGAGGGGGTGTGGGTTGTGGGGCTGGGTAAAAAAGGTAGAGATTAAGCAAAAAAAACAAAAAACAAAAACAAACTCATAGACAGACAATAGTTTGGTGATTACCAGTGGGATAATGGGGTGGGGAGAGGCAGAAGAGGGTAACTGGTGATGGAAAGAGACTTGACACAATATAGATGATGTATTATAGAATTGTACATCAATATAATTTCAAAATTAATATAATATAATATAATGATATAATATATAATTTGAAGCCTATATAATTTTATTAACCAATGTCATGCTGAATAAAGAAAATTTTAAAAATGTTTTAAAATAATTAAAATATTTCCTTGATTCAGCAGATTTCTCTTAGAGACAGAGTTTAGGGAACAAATTAAAGATGCTAAGAAAAGGATATATATAATAAAGAGCCAGAGTCATAACAATTGTTACCACCAGGCCACTGCTGGTGCCCCAACTCAGCACTGCCTGCCAGAGAGAGGCCTGCAGAGACAAAGGCAAGGTCTGATCTGTAGCCTCTGTGGCAGCCTTTGATCAGAACTTGCCTCTCTTTCTCTCCCTGCCTGGCCAACAGCCATGCCTCCATTTCTCTCCAGGCCTCCATCAGGGCTGCTGATCAGCCCTGCCTTTCTGATCAAGTTCCATTGATAGGCCTAGAGACACTGACTGACGGCAACTACGTAATTGCGGGTTTCACACATATATGGCTTCAGTTGAATTTTTAGGTTTGCAGACGTAGTACAAATGTAAAACACATTTTGTTATTTGATAGTTGGCTATTCAGCTGTTAATCAGTAAAAAAAGTTTTTTGATCTGTTTTGTAGTTTTCGTTTGGTGTTCGTTGAAAAATGGAAAATCAAAAGGAACATTTTCGTCATATTTTGCTTTTTTATTTCCGCAAAGGGAAAAACGCATCGCAAGCTCAGAAAAAGTTATGTGCTGTTTATGGTGACGAAGCCTTAAAAGAACAGCAGTGTCAAAATTGGTTTGCCAAATTTCGTTCTGGTGATTTTTCACTCAAAGATGAAAAACGCTCTGGTCGTCCAGTTGAAGTTGATGACGCCCTAATCAAAGCAATAATCAATTCGGACTGTCACAGTACAACACGTGAGATTGCAGAGAAGCTTCATGTATCACATACATGCATTGAAAATCACTTAAAACAACTTGGCTATGTTCAAAAACTCGATACATGGGTTCCTCACGAACTGAAAGAATCACAGTTAATGCAACGCATTAGCAACTGCGATTTGCTAAAGAAACGTAATGAAAATGATCCATTTTTAAAATGACTGATAACTGGCGATGAAAAATGGGTTGTTTACAACAATATCAAGTGGAAAAGATCGTGGAGCAGGCCAGGTGAACCAACTCAAACAACATCAAAAGCTGATATTCATCAAAAGAAGGTTTTGTTATCAGTATGGTGGGATTACAAAGGAATTGTCTACTTTGAACTCTTACCACCCAACCGAACGATCAATTCTGATGTCTACATTGAACAACTAACAAAATTAAACAATGCAGTTGAAGAAAAGCGGCCCGAATTGACAAATCGAAAAGGTGTTGTATTCCATCATGACAATGCAAGGCCACACACATCTTTGGTCACTCGGCAAAAATTAATGGAGCTTGGTTGGGATGTTTTGCCACATCCACCATATAGTCCTGACCTTGCACCATCTGATTACTTTTTGTTTCGATCTTTACAAAACTCCTTGAATGGTAAAAATTTCAATAATGATGATGATGTCAAATCGTACCTGATTCAGTTTTTTGCTAATAAAAACCAGTTTTTTGAATGTGGGATTATGATGCTGCCTGAAAGATGGCAAAAGCTCATTGATCAAAATGGGCAATACATTACAGCATAAAGTTATTTAGTTCCATGAAAAAATTGTCTTTGGTGTCAGGGAGCCCTAAAAACCCGCAATTACTTAGTTGCCGACCCAATAGAAACTGACCATTTAGAACCAAATTGGCTAACAGAGGAGGGCAGTTGGGGTGAGATCAGGCAGGCAGAAGCAGTTATAGGTTATCAGGCAGGCATAGGCAGTTAGGGGTGATCAGGCTGGCAGGGAAGAGCAGTTAGGGGCTCAATCAGGCAGGCAGGCAGAGAGGTTATGGCAATCAGGCAGGCAAGCAGGTAAGTGGTTAGGAGCCAGCAGTCCCAGATTGTGAGAGGGGTCCCCAATTGGAGTGGGTGCAGGTTGGGCTAAGAGGAACCCCCCCCCCTTCTGTGCACAAATTTCATGCACCGGGCCTCTAGTAGGTATACAAAGTGGCCTAACTCCAATTAGGGACACACTTAAAGTGTACTCTCCAAACTGGAATTCCAGTTTTACTGGCCTTTGCCAACTCCTTAACATAATCAAGTGTGTGGTCCCTAACGCCTGAGGGCCACATTGTCACACTACCTGGACCATATTGTGTCCCATCTCTTCCACCCCACCTACTTGATGACTTTTCAGTCCAATTTTCTCACCAAGAATAAGGAACTTACAACGAGGCAGGAAATACTCAAATACTCTGTTGCAAGAGTGAGAGGGAGAAAACCATAAACCCCTCAAGTTACTATTTAGTTTATGTATGTAAAAATTGGTAATTGTACTATAATTCTATACTATCTCCTGGTTCGTCTGCACATCAGATTCTCTTCTGACCTAATTCTATACTTTCAGTCCATCCATCTCCCCCTTATTTCTCCTCACACATTGTCTCTGATCCAATGATGTCTTCTCAGTCACGCCCCCACCCCTCCCACTCTATTCCTATCTCTTTTCTTAACATCTCCCTGACACTCTCCTCACTCTACCGTTTAGAAAATTCAAGGTTTCCAGGCCCATGGCATGTTTCTCTTTCCTGCAGTACTCTTGTACATATATAATAAATATAAATGTAGGCCTAGGTTATTCGATAAGGGTTTCATTTTGGCTCCCCAATGAAGATCAAGGTTATTCACAGCCCACTGTCTCTAGACTAGGGCTGTCGAACTCAATCAGAGAAGGGGCCAAAATCTAAAATCCAGCCTAAATCGCGGGCCGAATGGTTTATTGAACAGTCATAAACTGTAATTGTGATGGAAACGCAGCGGAGTGCAGTGATGACAGCGCGGTGCGGGCCACATTGCAAGGCCTGGCGGGACGGATTTGGCCCACGGGCCTTGTGTTTGACACATGTGCTCTAGACCATAGTGTGTGCTCTGTTTTGCTGAGAGGAGACATTGTGAGCCCCATGCAGAGGTCTTATTGTCTTATTGTGTTATTGTCTGTAGCTGGCCATGTAATTATTTGACTCTCCAGGACCCATATGCAATGCAAAATGGAAGGATAAAAACAAAAGGGCAATCTTATTGTATCATCCCTGAATGCCCTGATGCCAGTAAACAACTTGCTGCTAGACTGCACTGGTAGGGAGCATTTTCTAAAACTGATTTTTAATCATAAAATCCTCTTGTACTACTTTCCAGAATTTTCTCTAAATGGGCCTATCTAAAAATTGGCCCTTGAAAATCCATCAGATACTAGGGACCACCTATGCTTGTGTAACTGAACCCCAGTGTCCCACTGTTGTCATCTCTCTCTCTCTCTCACACACTCACACACACACACACACACACTAGTACCTAGAACACAATTTTTGTTTGATAAATGTTCAAGACTGGCTTTTACACCCACATACTTAGCAAGCTCACAGGAGGGAAAAGATGGAGCAAAATAATCAAACAAGAACAATGGAAAGTGTTGTGGCACTGTGTAGAGTTCCAGAGGGATAGAAATCAGAACATCTGAAATAGTGTGGAGAGGAATGTCGCTGGGGGCAATGACCCGCAATCAAGCAGAGCAAGTATGGAGCTGAGCAGGAAATTTCCCAGTTGGCCTGATACTCCAGGCCTGACAGCCCCGGGAAGCCGGTGGAAGCTCGTGTCAATAAAAAGCTCTTCAGCTATACACTGCTAATTGGAATAATCCACTTTGCTGGGATTAGAGAATGTCCTTTAAACCTAAAAGCTCAGCTCTTTCTGTTTTCAGGTGAAAACACTGGAGCTCAGAAAAGGGAAATCACTTATCAGAACCAGAGTTCAACTTGAACCTGACTCTACCCACTAACTCTACCTTTTCCCCTCCCTTTCCCCTGCAAACTCTGTCTCCTCTGCTCCCTCTACTGCGATCTCCAGGCCACAGTAATAATTAGTAGCCCCATCCCACTTGCTGTTGAGGAAACGTGGCATATTGAACTGCTCCCTCTCTCTTGAAACAGCCCTCTTTGGGTTGCCATGATCCCAGTCCCTAGTTTTCCTCATATTTTCCAGCAGCTTCCACTCAGGTGTCTTTGGCAAGTACACGCTCAAGGTTGTCATAGCCTTTTTTGTCTTCTCACCGCTCACATCTTCCTTACACAATTGCATCCTCAGCCACAGTGCCAGAATTCCCAATAGATACCCCATCCTGGCCCCCAGCTCCTCAGACATCCCATGGGAATCTCCAAGTAGACATGGCCCACCTGCACACACTGCTCTCCCTCCATTCCTCCCCATCTCAGGAGTGACATCACAATTCCCCTGCGTCCAAACCAGAAACCTGGGCATCATCCTTGACATCATTTGTCTCTCAAGTCATGCTGCCTCCTATGCATCTCAAATCAGCCTACTTCTCTCCATCCCCAAGGCCCACACCCTGGTCCAGCCCATCCCCATCTTCCACCTGGTCCATTGCAACAGCCTGCTTCCTGCCCCAGTCCTGCCAGCATCACCCCATACCACAGGTCATCCTGTATGATAGCCAGGGTCTTTTTAAAGTGAACCCCAGAGCCTGCTATTCCCCATATAAGCTTCTTCAATTAATTTTACCCCATTGTCCTAAAGATAAAGCCATCAGGGCCTGGTTCCTGCAAGCTTTCAGTCTCATCTTGTAAGGCATTCTATGTCCCGCCCCCAGCACATACACAAACACCTTACCTTGCTACAGACACGTTTATTTCTTTTAATTTAACCAAGACCTCTCCTGCCTCCTGACCCTCCACCCCCTCATGACTCCACTGTACTATTCATCCCTAAGGTTCCAGCTTAGAAACCACATCCTCTGGGCAGAGTCCCCAGAGGCCAGCTCTCCAGGCTGCTTGCTCTCCCTGTACTCTCTTCTCCTTTACCGTCATGTCACCCAGGGATCTAAAATGACTGGTGTCTCACCCCATCTAATTCCTGTGCCCAGGGCTGAGCACAGAACATGGCTGCCGGCAGGCTTCTTCCCCCTTCTCTTTAGTGTTCCTTTAAGATGAAGGCTCAGATGGGCGATGGAGAACACCAACGGCAGAGTCCAAGAAGACATTCTACTCATAACCCAGTAAATGTTGGATTCAAGTTTGGGGGCCTGCAAAGTGAGCATGTGGCACTTGGAGACAAGGCTGGAGAGGCAGGAGGAGGTCTGCCATACACAGACCCAAAGCCTTCCGGAGGTTCTAACGCACAGAAGGCACCTGCCCGGCCCCAAGAAAGGTTCAAGTTCTCCAGGGAGAACTGAATGAGACCCACAGCATGAAAGACAGCCTGGAGACAAGAAAGCTCACCTCCAGCACCACAGAGCCACTCACCTGACACATGGCAGCTGTGTCCTTGGCGACTATTGCTCCTCTCTGAGCCTTAGATTCTCCACCCATAGAATGGGAATGAGAACACCTGTCTGCTGCGTCAGAGGGCCACAGGCCAATACAATAAAGTGCCATGTAAAGCAGTTTATAAAGTGTAATCACTATTCAAAGGGGAGAGGACATGGCTGCAACAGCTTGGTCTGACGTCCATTCAAAAGCAGGAACTCAGGACACCAGAGTGGAAGTCCCTCAGGTCTCAGCCTAAGGCAATCTGCCAGGGGCTTGTTTATTGTTTGTTCAAAAGCCTCCAGCCCTCCTGTTACCATGAACCACCTGGGCTCTGGGCAACTGCACCAGGACTTCAGGTCCATGGGCCCCTGGGGCAGAGGTGGCCCCTCACTGAGGAAGCAGCCAAGGCTTCTCTCTGGAGGAGCTGCCTCGCACCCCCCCCCCTGACCCCCTGTTCTGTTCAGGGTGAACCCCACATAAGACTGGTTCAAAGCACGGCTCCAATTAGAGCTTCCTATAACAGTGCCTGCTTGTCTCAGGCCCCTGAACCCAGGGCTGTCTGCCGAAGACCACACAGCCTTCACACCCACTTCAGATCCCCAGTCTCACTAACCAGAGGAGGGTCAGAATTAGCCCTGATTTAAAACCCAGGCATTTGCAAGCTTCAGGGAGCCCTAAAATTCTTCAAATTCAAGGAGCCACTCTTACCTCACTATTAACATAAAGATGGCTTACCCTGGCCGGTATGGTTCAGTTCCTCCATGCGCCCAAAGGTTGCTGTTGGTTCAGTTCCTGCCCAGGGCACATGCCCAGTGTGCGGGAGACAGCCAAGACAGCAGTTTGTAAAATACAGCAGGAAATTCTCCAGGTGGTAATGGCTCAGGGACTTCTGAGAACCTGGTAGCCCATTTGATTTGCGGTTGTTTGCTAGTCTGGGATGCAGGGTAACTAACCCCCCTCCACCCCTCTTCAGTACAACTCAGTGACCCGCATAGACTTGTATACTGAGCTCTGGAAAGAAAGGAAGGGGCTGTGATCCGGCCTGGTACAAACTGCTTTACATGGCACTTCATTGCCTGTGGCCTTCTGACACAGCAGACAGGTGTTCTCATTCCCATTCTACGGGTGGAAAGACTGAGGCTCAGAGAGGAGTAATAGCTCACCAAGGACACAGCTGCCATGTGTAATGCGAGTGGCCATGTTGTGCTGAAGGTGAGCTTTCTTGTCTCCATTCTCTCTCTCTCTCTCTCTCTCTCTCTCTCTCTCTCTCTCTCTCTCTCTCTCTCTTTCTCTCTCTCTCTCAAAAAAAATCAATAAAAACATATTTTAAAAAATAACAGATGGCTCAATACCCCCATCCCATGTAGAAAAAAAAATTATTATTCCCAATATTAGTATATCCAGTGACTCACAAACCTGGGGAAATCCTTACTTTTCTGTGGAATGTCTGCTCCAATTTCCCACTCCTACCGAATTGTCTATCATTCACCCCCACCTCCTGCATCTGTCCCTTCCCTCCATTGCATTCTGACCTAGACCCAGCCCTGCTCACAGCCCCTTCCTTTCTTTCCAGAGCCCAGCATACAAGTTTATGCAGGTCGCTGAGTTGTACTGAAGAGGGATAGTTACCCTGCATCCCAGACTAGCAAACAACCGCAAATCAAACGGGCTTCCAAGTTCCCAGAAGTCCCTGAGCTGCTACCACCTGGAGAATTTCCTGCTGTATTTTCTTATCCTCCCACCGCCTGGTACCTGGCCAGGAGGCGGGGCGTCTGCTTCCTCGGGCTCCCTGAGAGGCCAGGCGATGTGGTGCCTGTGGTGCCTGGTGAAGAGCCTGGTGAGAGAGTGGCAAGAGTGGCGCTGTCTGAGGGCAAGCCTCCTGCTTCCTATCCAGCCGCTACCTTCCAACAGGACCGAGGCAGAGGCTGCCAGGCCTCCTCAGGCTGGGCCGGGAAGCCACTGACCCCGCGTCCCTATCCCCACACTCAGGCCCAGGCCAGCCAGGTTTGACAGCAGGAACAGATTATCCCTCTGTGATGGTGAGAGACAGGGACAAATGTTGATAACCATTTCTACCAGAGCAATTAACATTTTTGTAAAACACAAAATTAAGTAAAGTGAAAGATTTGTGTTTATCTTTGTTTTGCTTATAAGGAATTATCACAACCCCTAAAATACTTATGATTATTATAATAGGTGGCAATATTGTACACAAAGTGCCATTTGATTTCCTATGACTACCCTACTTTTGTTTTAGGATCTTTGGAAAACACAGAAGAAATAGAAAGAAAATAAAACTTGCTAGTAATCCCATCATCTTAAAATAATGTTGTTAGTAGTTGGGTATATTTCCTTTCAGAGTCTTACTGTATATATGCATATACAATACTTATTTATATGTATATATACTGTACTGATATGTATATATATATCATATATATATTTTTTTTTCTAACAAAATTGAGAACATTCTATGTATGCAATTTTGGTTCCTGCTTTTTTTTTTTTTTCACAAAAAGAACTTGATTACATTTCACATGTAATATTCTATCTTTATCTGTATCTTTCCTGTGTTATTTGTGTATTTCTGTTGTTTTGTATGTATGCCACAAATATTTGAGCATAAGCCTTTTAATCTAATTACTTTATAAGGCAGTATTCTTAAACAATGCAATTACTTGAGTATATAAAACATTTTGAGGTTCACAATACACAGGGGGAAATTGCACTTGAAAAACATTATGCGAAATTCTATTCCAACCAGCAGTGAAGAAGAGCACCTGTTTAATAGCACCTTCCTTATATTAGCAGATTATTTTATTCTTTCCACTTGAAAAAAGAAAAGTGGTATCCGGCTCTTATGTTATTTTTTTTTCCTTCATTGACTAGTAGTAAGAGAACATTTTTCATAGGTATATTCAGTCTTCACAATTTTGCTCACTAATTATGTAGTCATGCTATTTGCCTAAGAAATGTTTAAATCCCAGTCACTTTATTATGACAAACTTATATCCAATTCTATATTAAGTTTTTCATATTTTGTATTCATAATACAGGGAAATAATACACATGAGTATGTGATTTTGCTCTTCAATTCATCATATACAATCACTATAGAGACTTTTTAAAGTATGTTTTTATTGATTTTTAGATAGATGAAGGGAGAGGTAGAAACCTCAATGAAAGTGAAACATTGATCAGCTGCCTCCTGCATGTCCCCTATTGGGGATAGAGCCCACACAGGGTATATGCCCTGACAGGGAATTGAACCAGTGAGCCACACCAGCAGAGCTGTAGAGGCTTTTTTGCTTATGTCTTGGTAGAGGTTAGTACATTGTTTGCCTGCTTGACCATAAGCCATGTATACAGTGTGGCTAAAGGAAAGTCTGGTGCAAAGGAGAATTAAAGGGACATCAAAGGCATTCATTCAGCCGAAACCGGTTTGGTTCAGTGGAGAGATGGTTGGTCTGTGGACTGAAAGGTCCTGGATTCGATTCTGGTCAAGGGCATGTACATTGATTACGGACACATCCCTGGTAGGGGGTGTGCAGGAGGCAGCTGGTTGATGTTTCTCTCTCATCGATGTTTCTAGCTCTCTATCCTTCTCCCTTCCTCTCTGTAAAAAAATCAATAAAGTATATTTTTTTAAAAGGCATTTATCCATTAATTAATTGAATGAATGTTTTTTAACACCTTCAATGTGCCAGACACTATATTATGTGCTATACAGATTAAATAAATGAGACTCAGAGGGATATAACAAGGATATAGGACAAGAGTCTAAGACAAAGATGTGGATAGAAATAGAATTGCCACAAGGATGAGTGCCACAGGAGAGGTATGTGCTTAGAAAGTATAAGGGAAGAGAGTATAAGGAAAAGAAGGCCCATTCCTGCCAAAGAAAAACATGACACCCCAAAAGTAATGACTGGAAAAACAGTGAAAGGTTAGGTTTGTAAGCTGATCATTAAGGGTCTTTTGTTGTTGTTGATGTCTTTTTTTTTTCTTTTTAAAATTTTTATTGACTTTATTGGGGTAACATTAGTTAATAAAATTATGTAGATTTCCAAAAAACAAGTATACAATTCTATACTACATCATCTGTACATTGTACTGTGTGCTCACCACCAAGTCAGGTTTCCTTCCTCACCAGTTATCCCCCCTTTACACTCTGCTACCTCCCCCACCCACCTCTCTCCCTCTGGCAGTCAACACACTGATGTCTGTCATTGAGGTGCTTCTTTTTGGTTGTTTTTGTTTTGTTTTGTTGTCTGTTCTCTGTGTCTATAAGTCTGTTTCCATTTTGTTGGTTAGTTTATTATTATTATTATTATTTTTTTGCTCATTAGATTCCGTATATAAGTAAAATCATATGGTACCTGTCTTTCTCTGACTGGCTTATTTCACTTAGCATAATACTCTCCAGGTCTATCCATGCTGTCTCAAAAGATAAGATTTCCTTCTTTCTTACAGCCAAGAAGCGGAATGGCTGGGTGATAAGGTAATTCCATCTTTTTTTTTTTTTGTAATTCCATACTGCCTTCCATAGTGGGTGCACCAATCTGCATTCCCACCAATAGTGCATGAGGGTCCCATTTTCTCCACATCCTTGTCAACACTTGTTTGCTGATTTATTGATGATAGCCATTCTTGCACATGTGAGGTGCTATCTCATTGTGGTTTTCATTTGCATTTCTCTGATGATTAGTGACATTGAGCATTTTTTCATGTCTATTGGCCATCTGTATGTTCTTTTTGGAGAAGAATCTATTCAAGTACTTTGCCCATTTTTAATTGGATTGTTTATTATTTTGGTGTTGAGTTGCATGAGTTTTTTGGTTTTTAAAAAAATAAATTTTGGATATTAACCCCTTATCAGATTATCATTGGTGAATATGTTCTCTCATTCAGTGTGTTGTCTTTTCGTGTTTTTTATAGTTTCTTTTGCTGTGTAAATTCTTTTAGTTTAATGTAGTTTCATTCATATTGATAGGTAATGTTCTCATTTTAATTATCTTCTAATCATAGCTTTTATTTTACTTTGACTAGATAATTATTTAGAAGTGCAAGGTTTTTTTAATTGCTGACTAATATACAATATTTTATTTGTATATCTTTTTCTCTGTGTGTTCTCCCTCAATTTTTAGTTTTACTATATTGTATCTGAGAAACTTTTGCCTTTGGTAAAGTTTTGATTCACTTTGTTATTGATAGGCCCATTATATGATCAATTTTATGTATATTTCATTCATGTTTGAAAATAAAATGCAATCTTCATTGGTAGGATGTAAAATGTTTACTATACCAATTAATTCTGTCTTTTAAATTACCTTCAGATTTTGTATGTAGTTATTTGTCTTGTGAAATACCAAAAGGGAATTTCTCATGGCTAGAAACTGTTATTTCTTCACTCTGCCTCCCATTTTTGCTTTTTATAGTTCATGACAGTCATATGGTATATGTTACATTTATACTTTCATTGTAGATTTCATCTTTCATCATTATAAAAGGTCTCTCCATCCCATGGAACACAGTCACCCTGCAATTCACTTTGTGTGAAATTTATATTGCCACCCTGATTTTCTTTAGTTTTTATTTCTCTAGTAAGTCTTTTCCAATTTTTTATTGTTAGGAATTATGCATCACTCTGTTGTAAAAAATACTAAGTTAGATATTTTAAGCCTAACTTATTTTATTTTTGTTAGTGGGTAAGTCATTTCTGTTTGTAGTAATAAATTATATGTTTGATCTTCTGTCTCTATGCAAATCTTTGTTTCTGCTTTTAAATATTCCTTCCTGTCTTTTGTTACCAAGAATGTGCTTTATTTGCTTTAATCTTCTCCTTGATTAAATTGTTTTTATTTTTATCAAATAAAAATAAAAACACATTGTTTTTATTTTTATCAAAGTTTGCATTTATTTTTTATCTGTATAATTTTTATTCCATATTATTTTAATTATTTTTTCATTAGTTTTTATTTTTCTTTTACTCTTTTTTAAAAATAGATCTTTATTGTTCAGATTATTACAGTTTTCTTTTTTTTCTTTTTTTTAAGAAAGACACTTTTTTTTTCTTTTCTTTTTTTAAAAATATATTTTATTGATTTTTAACAGAGAGAAAGGGAGAGAGATAGAGAGCTAGAAACGTTGATGAGAGAGAAACATTGACCAGCTGCCTGTTGTACACCCCCTACCGGGGATGTGCCCGCAACCAAGGTACATGCCCTTGACCGGAATCGAACCTGGGACCTTTCAGTCCGCAGACCAACGCTCTACCACTGAGCCAAACCAGCTTTGGCCAGATTATTACAGTTTTTCCTCTTTTTCCCCACAGAGCTCCCCTCCACCCAGTTCCAACCCCACCCTTTGCCCTTAACCCCCCACCCCCACTGTCCTCATCCATAGGTGTACAATTTTTGTCCAGTCTCTTCCCACACCCCTACACCCTTTTCCACCTGAGAATTGTCAGTTCATTCCCTTTCGGTACCCCTGTTTCTATTATATTCACCAGTTTATTCTGTTCATCAGATTTTTCATTCACTTGAATTTAGATTCACTTGTTGATAAATATGTATTTATAGGTCATAATTTTTATCTTTACCTTTTTCTTCTTCTTTCTCTTCTTAAAGAATACCTTTCAGCATTTCATATAATACTGGTTTGGCAGTGATGAACTCCTTTAGCTTTTTCTTTTCTGTAAAGCTCTTTATATGACCTTCAATTCTGAATGATAGTTTTGCTGGGTAGAGTAATCTTGGTTGAAGGTTCTTGCTATTCATCACTTTGAATGTTTTTTGCTACTCCCTTCTGGCCTGCATAGTTTCTGCTGATAAATAAGATAACAATCATATGGTACTCCCTTTAGGTAACTAACTGTTTTCCTCTTGCTGCTTTTAATATTCCCTCTTTGTCTTTTGGTCTGACATTTTAATTATGATGTGTCTTGGTGAGCTCCTCTGTAGATTCCTTTTGTTTAGGATTCTCTGCACTTCCTGGACTTGTAAGCCTATTTCTTTCACCAGGTAGGGGAAGTTTTCTGTCATGGTTTCTTCAAATAGGTTTTCAATATCTTGCTCTCTCTCTTCTTCTGGCACCCCAATAATTCGAATATTGGTATGCTTGAAGTTGTCCCAGAGGCTCCTTACACTATATTAATATTTTTAGACTATTTTTTCTGTTTGCTTTTCCAGTTGGGTGCTTTTGCTTCTTTGTACATATTTCAAATCTTTGACTTGATTCTTAGAATCCTCTAATCTGCTGTTGGATCTCTGTATATTATTATTTATTCCAGTCAGTTTATGCTTTAATTTCTAGTTGGTCCTTTTTCATATCCTTGAGGGTCTTACTAAATTTGTTAGCTGTTTCTAGAAGATTCTTGAATAACCTTATAACCATGATTTTGAACTCTATATTCAGTAGTTTTCTCTCCTCCATTTCTGTCATTTGTGACCTGTTTCTTTGTCTCTGAATTTTGGCTGCTTCCCTGTGTTGATAGAATGGCTTTATGTGCTAGGTATCCTATAGGGCCTAGTGGCTCAGCTTCCCCAATTACCTGAGGTAGACACTCTTGGTGCACCCATTTGTGGGTTGTGTGCACAGTCTTGTTGTAGTTAAGCCTTGATTCTTGTTGGTATCCCTGGGAGAAATTGACCTCCAGGCCAATTGGGTGTGAGGATCAGCTGTGTCTATGATGGGAGAACTTCTGTGCTGGAGACACTCTTATGGGGCAGGACTTACTTCATTAGGGCTTTAGTGCTCACTGAGTCTGCCCCCTGAGTGTGTCCCTTATGGATCTGAGGAGTTGTAATCTGGATGGTCCCACTCTGACCACTGGGTACACTGGCTGGGGTCTCCAAAAAGGTTCAAATTTAGCCTCTGCCTGAAGTAACCCAGCAGGGGCTATGGAGAGATCAGCAGATTCCTCTTTTTGGCTTGGGGTTTGGAGGTGCCCAGATGAGGCTCAGCTGTTAATCAATGCAAGCTGCTATGGGGCCTTGTGCCTTCTTTTGGAAGTTCTGAGGCTCTCTGACTCAGCTGCAGTTTGTTAGGTAATTTTATATTGCAAAGGGCCAGGCCATTCATATGCAAAAGCCAATGCACACAGCTTGGGTGGGGTGGGGTCTCAGGGAATCAACAGGGTGGAGCAAACAGCAATGGCTGATTCTCAGCCCTGCCCTAAAAGGTCAGTGTCCCACAGTAATTACTGCAAATACCTCTGAGAGAAAGCCACCCTCGAGTTCCACCTGATGCCATACAGTCCAGTTTCTTCCTTATGAGTCTGGGTCCCCAGAGTCTCATTCGGAACTGAAGTTCAAAGCAGTTGGGAACTTGTGCCTCCCTCTAAATTGAAAAAGACAGCCATGTACTCAGCCCTTTTGGAGTGCGCGCCTCTGTACCTCTGCACTTCACTTCTGTACCTCCTCTGAGTCTCAATGTGCTTTTCTCTTACCTTCTAGCTGTAGAATTTCCACTCAGCCAGCCTTCCTGTGGTCCTGTATGATGTCCATTTTGTCTTTTAGTTATGGTTTTGAAGTGGTTGTGCAAGACAGCAATTTCAGTTGTTTACCTATGTCACCGTTTTGGTTTCTCCTCTATTTTAATTATTGACTAATAGACTTTTTTGATTCCCTGATTCAGAAAAAGATAATTTCTTATGCATTCAATGTCTAATTCTTAAGATTTCTTCCTCTTTTGGGGAGATGGTATTTGAATAGTCACCTGAATGAAGAGATAGAGCCATATATAGATCTGGGAAAGAGAGAGAGGTGGGGAGAGAGAGGGAGAGAGAGAGAGAGAGAGAGAGAGAGAGAGAGAGAGAGAGAGAGAGAGAGAGAGAGAGAGAGAGAGAGAGAGAGGCTTTTTTTAATATAAGAAATTGGCTTATGTGATTATGGAGGCTAAAATGTCACAAGCTCTTCAGAGGCAAATTGGAGACTCAGGAAAGCCAGTTTGAGTCCAAACACAGGAAAGAAGCAACTGATGACACAGCTAAGGCAGTCAGGCAGGAATTCCCTCTTACCTTTGTGAGAATCAGTTTTTTGTTCTATTCAGACCTTCAACTGATCAGATGAGGACCCATACTAGGGAGGACAATCTGCTTTACTCAGTCTGCTTATTCAAATGCTAACCATGTCTAAAACCATCCTCACAGACAACAAAGAACAAAGCTCAAACAAATGTCTAAGGACCTTGTGACTCAGTCAAGTTGACACACAAAGTTAATTTTCACGAAGACATAGAAGAGGGGTAGATTTCGTTATAAATATTATTGCAAGTCAATGAAGAATTTTAAGCAGGTTACTAATATTATATGATTTACTAAAAAAAAAACACACACACACACAAAAACACACTTAGATACAAAGTGACGAACAGGTACAATGGTGACAACAGTGTAAGCAGGAATAGAATTAGGAGACTACTGCAGAAGCCCCAATAGGTTAGCATGGCACCTTGGACTAGGGTGGAAGTGGATGGATTTGGGATACATTGTGAAGGTAGAAGAAATGAGACTGACACATAGATTGGATTCGGGGATAAGAAAAGAATTTGTCAAGGTGGGGATAATGTCTATGTTTTTACCCTGAGTTACCAGAGTTGAGTTGGAACTTTTCATTTACTAAAAGGGAGAAATCTCAAGGAGGAAGATATAAATCAAGAATTCTGCTAAGTGCATCTGAAGGCCATTCCAGAAGACATGGAGTCAGCATTGCACAGATAAGCCTGGCACTCAAAGGAGGTCAGGGCATTATTAGTTTCTTAGTTCTTCAGTAGCAAATTGCAAACTTGGTGACTTTAAACAACTGAAGTTAATTGAACATCACAAATGATGGAGAAGTAGGAAGTTCCAGGAATCGGTCTGTTCAGGGAATCAACACTTGAACTGGCAAGATCCATCAAAATCAATGATTTAGAACTCTGGAATTTAGTCAAACACAGCATCCAGGAGGGTGCTTGATGAAGAGAGAGAATGGTAAATTCTTATTAATTTCCCTTTTGCATAGCAGCTATCATCCTCTCTGTTCTAATCCCATGGCAGGCAGCTGTGGGAATGATGGCCCCTATTCCCGGTATGATCTAGATGCCACACTGAGCAATAAAAACCTTGATCTACAAGGAGTGGAATTGTGTGTCTCAATCTGCACTCTACTGAGGAACTAGCACAGGCTATTTTTTCAACCACGATGGGCTGAAATAGCTTCCTGGGCAGTGTCTATGGAGTTTAACTAAGTAAAACACTTTTTAATTTTTTTCTTCTATCATTTGACCATGTCCCTGGCTTACCACAGGGATAATGGAAAAGAGACTTCAGTAACTACACATGACAAGACATATTGTCCTTGCAAAAATACTTCATAAAAGTCATTAAACAAATGAACCACTGCAACTCCCTGCTCCCAATAAACAACCCCTGAGAATAAGGAGAATCTGGTGTCCAGAATTACTACATTATGGTATTCAAAGTGTCCAGTTATCCACAAAAAAAAAATAAAGAAAAGAAAAGAAAAATCAAAGCATACAAAAAAAAAAAGATGAAAAAGATGAAAAGAAACAAAGAGAAAATATCACTTAGGAAGCTCAGACACTGGAAAGACTAGAAAAAAGATATTAACTGTCATAACTCTGCTTAATATAAAGGAAACAATGGTCAAAGAGATGAAGGAAATCAGAAGAACAATGGATCAACAAGTAGGCAATATTTATAAAGATGAAGAAGTTACACAAAATGAATCAAACAGAAATTCTGGAGCTGAAAATACAAAAGCTGAAATTAAAACATTCAATAGAAAGATTCACCAGCAGATTTCATCAAGCAGAAGAAAAAATCAGGAATTTAAAGATCGAGTGGTTAAAATTATCCAGTTTATGGAGCAGGAAAAAAAAAAAAAAGAAAAGTAAACAGAGCCTGAGGGACCTGGGGACAATGGCAAGTGTACTAACATATGCCATGTGTCTGGGAGTGCCCTAAAGATAGAGAAGAGAGGTGGGTTTGAAGAAATAATGGCTGAAAACTTCCCAAATTGGATAAAAGGCATGAATAAACAAATTTTAGAAGCTCAATGAACTTCAAGAAGGATAAACTTAAAGAGATTCCCATCAAAACATCTTGTAATAAACTGTAGAAAAACAAAGAGAAAAAATTTGAAAGAAGAGGGAGAAACTACTACTCATTCACAAGTGTCCTCAGTAAGAGGAACAGCAATTACTCATCAGAAGGCAGTGGGATGATATTTATTTAAATAGCTGAAATTAAAATCTTTCAGCCAAGATTCCCTCATCCAGCAAAACCATACTTCTAAAATGAAGCATAAAATGTACAGCATGGTGACTATAGTTAATAATACTATACTGTATATTTGTAAGTTGCTAAGAGAGTAGAACTTAGAAGTTATCATCACAAGAAAAAAGAATTTGGGACTGCGTGTGATGATGGATGTTAACTAGACATTTTATGTTGATCATTTTGCATAATATTCAAACATCAAATCTTTATGTTTACACCTGAAACTAATGCAATGTGATATGCCAATTATATCTCAATTTTTAAAAATAAATAAAGCAAACAAATAATAAAATGAAGAAATCAAGGCATTTCCAGATAAACAAAACTTAAAGGAATTCATCATTAGTAGATCTGCCTACAAGAAATGCTAACTTTTGCTGAAACCGGTTTGGCTCAGTGGATAGAGCGTCAGCCTGCAGACTGAGGGATCCTAGGTTCGATTCCGGTCAAGAGCATGTATAGTGGTTGTGGGCACACCCCCAGTGGGGGTTGTGCAGGAGGCAGCTGGTCGATGTTTCTCTCTCATCAATTGTTCTAGCTCTCTGTCCCTCTCTCTTCCTCTCTGTAAAAGAAAAAGAAAAAAGAAATGCTAACTTTTTCAGGATAAAATTGAAGGATACTACACTATAATTCAAAGTTATATGAAAAAATAAAGATCTATGATAAAGATAAATGCATAAATAAATAAAATAGCTACCATTACTAAAGTTTGGGGTTGTAACACTTCTTTTAGTGTACAATAGGATTTTAAAGACCTTAATACTCCACTTTCAATAATGGATAGAATATCTAGACAGAAGATCAATGAAGAAATAGTGGACTTGAACATTATAAACCAACCAACCCTAGCACAGTGCAAACTTCATTCAACAACAGCAGAAAACACATTTCTGTCAAGTGCACATGGAGCATTCTCTAGGGTAGATCATATGTTAGGCCATAAAATAATTCTCAATTAATTTTAAAAGATTAAAGTAATAAAAAGTATCTTCACTGACCTCAATTGAATGAAGCCAGAAATCAACAACAGAAGAAAACCCATCTGGTATGGCTCACTGGAAAATTCCCAGCCAGGGCACATGCTCAGGTTGTGGGTTCAATCCCCAGTGGAAGGCAATGCAGAAGGCAGCAGATTGATGTTTTTCTCTCTCATAATGTTTATATCTCTCTATCCCTCTCCCTTCCTCTCTCTCTCTCAAATCAATAAAAACATAATTTTTTAAAAACATAAGTAAAACTGGAAAACCCACAGGTACATGGAAATTAAATAACAACAAGAAAGCCAATGAGTCAAAAAAGAAATGATTGGAGAAACTAAAAAATAGCTTAAGATGAAAAGGCCTGGACATCTATATGCAAAACAACTTACAGACCTTACAGACTTTACACGTTTCATAAAATATTAACTCAAAACAGATCATAGACCTAAATGTATAACACAAAACTATAAAACTCCAAGAAGACGCAAAGGAGAAAACCTAGGTGACTTTGGGTAGGGCAATGACTTTTTAGATGTAACACTGAAGACACAATCTATGAAATAAATAATTGACAAGCTGACTTCATTAAAATTGAAAATGGTTCTACAAAACACATTATGAAGTGAATGAGAAAACAAGACACAGATTGAGAACAAACATTAACAAAAAACCAAATAAAGGATTGATATCCAAAATAAAGAAAGCACTCTTAAAACTGAACAATAAGAATCTGATATAAAAGTGGGCCAAAGCCCTTAACAGACACCTCACCAAAGAAGGTATAGAGATGGCAAATAGTATTTGAAAAGAGGCTCCACACTATATATCATCAGAGACATGCAAATCACAAGAACAATGAGATACCACTATGCACAGGAATAGCCAAAACCTGGGACACTGACAACACCAAATGCTGCTGAGAATATAGAAGAACAGGAACTCTTATTCATTGCTGGTGGAATGCAAGATGATACAGCACCTTTGGAAGACTGTCTGATGGTTACTTCTTTCCTTCCTTCCTTCCTTCCTTCCTTCCTTCCTTCCTTCCTTCCTTCCTTCCTTTTCTTCCTTCCTTCCTTCCTTCCTTCCTTCCTTCCTTCCTTCCTTCCTTCCTTCCTTCCTTCCTTCCTTCCTTTCTTTCTTTCTTCCTTTCTTTTTTTAAATTTCCTAATGGTCACATGATTCATCACCCACCCCCCATCCTCTTCTTTTTTTTCTTAATTCTTTATTGTTGAAAGTTTTACATATGTTTCCTTTTTCCCCCATTGACCTCTTCCCCCTGGCTCCCACCCCCCAATATATGCCCCCACTTCCCTATTGTCTGTGTCCATTAGTCATGCTCATATGCATGGAATCAAGTCCTTTGGTTGATCTCTTATTCTTCCCTCCCCTCCCCTGCCTTACCTCTGAGGTTTGACAGTCTGTTCAATGCTTCTATGTATCTGGATCTATTTCCGTTCACCAGTTTATGTGGTTCATTATATTCCACAAAAGAGTGAGATCCTGTGATAGTTATCTTTCTCCAACTGGCTTATTTCACTTAGCATAATGCTCTCCAGGTCCATTCATGCTGTTGTAAATGGTAAGAGTTCTTCCTTTAAAAAAAAAATAAATAAATAAAAAAATAAAAAATAATATATATATATATATATATATATATATATATATATATAAAATTAATTTTTTACAGAGAGGAAGAGAGAGGTATAGAGAGCTAGAAACATCGATGAGAGAGAAACATCAATCAGCTGCCTCCTGCACACCCCCTACCAGGGATGTGCCCGCAACCAATGCACATGCCCTTGACCGAAATCGAACCTGGGACCTTTAAGTTCAGTTCGCTGACCAATGCTCTATCCTCTGAGCCAAACCGGTTTTGGCAAGAGTTTTTTTTTATTTTTACAGCAGTGTAGTATTCCATTGTGTAGAGGTACCACAGTTTTCTAATCCACTCATCTTGATGGGCACATAGGCTGTTTCGAAATCTTTGTAAATTGTGTTGCTATGAACATAGGGGTGCATATATTATTTCTGATTGGTGTTTCTAGTTTCTTAGGATGTTTTCCTAGAAGTGGGATTACTGGTCAAATGGGAGTTCCATTTTTACTTTTTTGAGGAAACTCCATACTGTTTAACACAGTGGCTGCGCCAGTCTGCATTTCCACCAGCAGTGTATGAGGGATCCCTCTTCTCCACATCCTTGCCTGCATTTGTTATTTATTGATTTGATGATAGTCATTCTGACAGGTGTGAGATGGTATCTCATTGTCATTTTGATTTGCATCTCTTGGATCATTAGTGACTTTGAGCACGTTTTCATATGTCTTTGGGCCTTCTGTATGTCCACTTTTGAAAAGTGTCTATTTTGGTCCTTTGCCCATTTTTTTATTGGGTTGTTTATCTTCCTTTTGTTAAGTTATATGAGTTCCCTATAAACTTTGGAGATTAAACTCTTATCAAATGTAACATTGGCAAACATGTTCTCTTGTTGTTTTGTTGCTAGTTTATTTTGGTGTGAAGAAGCTTGTTATTTTGATGTAGCCCTATTTGTATATATATTTTTTCTCCTTGGTTTTCATTGTCCTAGGAGATGTTTTGGTAAAGATATTGCTATGAGATATGATATTTTGCTACCTATGGATTCTTCTAAGATTTTTATGGTTTAGAACTCTGGAATTTAGTCAAACACAGCATCCAGGAGAGTGCTTGATGAAGAAAGAGACTGGTAAATTTTTATTAATTTCACTTTTGCATAGCAGCTATAATTCTCTATGTTCTAATCCCATGGCAAGTAGTGTTTACATTTAAGTCTTTTATACATTTTGAGTTTATTTTTGTGTATGGTGTAAGTTGGTGATATAGGTTCATTATTTTTTTTTTGCATGTATCTGTCCAATTTTCCCAATGGCATATTTCACAGACATAGAACAAACACTCCAAAAATTTATATGGAATAAAAAAAGACCCACAGAAATCCTGAGAAAGAAGAACATAGAGAAATCATTTGACAAAATTTAAAACCCTTTCATGATTAAAAAAAATAAAAATAAAACATTTAACAAACTAAGACTAGAAAGGAACTTCCTCAATATGATAAAGGGTACAAACCAGAAACTCAGAGCTAACATCATATTCAAGAGTGAAAAGACTAAAATCTTTTCCCTAAAATCAGTAACAAGATAAGAATGCTTACTTTCACCATTGCTATTCAACATTGTCCTGGAAGTCCTAGCCAGAACAATTAGGGAAGATAAAGAATCCAAATACAAAATGAAGTTGTAAAACTATTGCTATTTGCAGATGTCAAGATTCTATATAAGTAATTGAAAAGAATGCACACACACACAGATACACACACACACACACACACACACACACACACACACTAGAACATATACAAATAAATTAGAGCTAACAAAAAATCAGCAAAATTGCAAAAATCAGTTGAGTTTCTATACAACAGCAATGAACAAGCTAAAAAGGAATGAAGCAATTTTAATAGCATACAAAGAAGTAGAATACCTAGGAATAAATTTAATCAAGGAGATGAAAGACTTATACATTGAAACTATAAAACATTGTTGAAAGAAATTAAAGAACTAAATAAATGGAAATATATCCTGATTTCATGGAATGGAAGACTTATTATTATAACAACTAGAGGTCAGGTGCACAAAATTCATGCACTGGGGGGTGGGGGTAGTCCCTCAGCCCACCCTGCCCTCTCCAACAGTCTGAGAGCCCTCAGGGGATGTCCTACTGATGGCTTAGGCCTGCACCCTGCAGGCCTAAGCCATCAGTAGGCCTCCCTTTGCAGGAGGCAATCTGGCTGATCAGGGGAAGGTGCCACCCCCATCACCTCAATGCTGCTGTCACTGCTGGCTGCTGCAGCTGCCAAGGTGTTTTAATCAACACAGACTCCAGTCCCTTCACCACAAAAAAAAAAAAAAAAAAAAAAAAAGACGACTTTCTTTAGGCATTTTCAAGATGCGTCTTTCATAGGATATGACTTTTCTTTCTTTCTCTCTTTCTCTCTTTCTTTCTTTCTTTCTTCTTTCTTTCTTCCTTTCTTTCTTTCTTTCTTTCTTTCTTTCTTTCTTTCTTTCTTTCTTTCTTTTATCCTCACCTGAGGATATTTTTCCATTGATTTTTAGAAAGCATGGAAGAGAGGGAAAGACAGAGAGAAACATCAATGTTAGAGGAACACTGTGATTGGTTGTCTCCTGCATGATCCCTGACCTGGGCCCCATCCAGGGAGGAACCTGAACCTAGGTACAAGCCCTTGACCAGAATGGAACCCGGACCCTGTGGTCATCAGGCCAAGGTTCTACCCACTGAGCCAAACTGGCTAGGGCAGGATATGACATTTCCTAGCCCCTCCAGCAGTGGACCTTCATTTTTTCCTCCAGGAGTGAAGTGGAAAAACCCTAGATCACCTTCTTGAATTCTTATTAGGCAAGCTACCAAGAACTCTGTGAGTAGCATACAGAGAGCTTAGCCAATGAAGGGTCAGAAAAGGTGTTTCCTTTGCAGCTCACACACGGAGGCGGAACTGCTGGTGAGGGCCTGCCCTTGGCTATGAGCAGGCCCTCTTCCTCTCCCTCTCCCTCTCCCTATTCCTTTTCCTCTACTTCTCCCTCTCTCTTTCCCTCTGGTCCACTCTCTCTAAAAAGCAGTGAAAAAATATCCTCTGTTGAGTATTAACAAATAAAACAAAACAAAACAAAACACAGAATAACAGGCTTCCTCCTTGAAGATGCTGAATATGTAGGCTTGAAAGAGAAAATTCTTGGGTCTGTGAAGATCCCTACAGGAATTTTATTAACAATATTTGGAAAATTAGCCTAAGCCACACCAATGATTCAAGTTTGTGATTTTCTGTGTTCCAGGGAAGAATCAAATAATCTTTTGTTTTATTGTGTCAAAACAAAATTTTGCATGTGTTAAATACATAATTCTTATTCAAATACGTAATAGCAGATGCAAAAGTTCTGTTTAACTCAGTGAAGGGATTGGCAGGATGATAATGCTGTTCAAATGAGATTGCCAAAGATGAAAGCCTGAAGTAAAACTGCTAAATTAGATAAAATCTGGCTAATGTCCTATAGGACAATAAAACCATCACTTTTTGAATTGGTGTGTCTTCTAGACAGAAATTAGTTCCATCTTTAAAAGCCTAAAAATTCTTTTAATCTTCTCACTTTGCTGATCATTATGTGTAACTTCCCAGGGCTGTAAAATGTCAAAATATATGGAACTTATTTAATTGTAAATAGTGTGTCAGAGTTGTGTGTTTCATAAAAAAGGAAATGATCATTCTGTGGGCCTCTAATGCCCCAATTATACTGAAAGAACTTGCTGTCAACGTTTTACTCTGGGCCTGCGATTGGCCCAGGAGGCTGTGGGCAGGCCGCCATCTCCTCTCTGGTCCTGAACTCAGCCACAGAGACTGCGGGCCAGCCCCCGGCCCCCCACCCCCTGTCCCCCAGAGGCCCTCCGCAACTGGGGCATCACCACAGCAATGGAGCAAGCATTGCACCAGGCTGCTCATGCTGCCTGCTCTTAGCGGCAGTTCCCCCAATACTGAGAGACTCCTGCGAGGCTGAGGGGACTGGACTCTGCCATCTTGTGGCTATGGGCACTGTCATCTTTGTGATGGAGTGATGGTTAATTTGCATACTATCCTTTTATTAGATAGGATATGTTCTAAAGTTAACCACATATTTAATGCAATCTCTACAAAAATTTTAATGGCCTTTTTTGCAGAAATGGAAAAGCTGATTTTCAAATTTATGTGTATTTACAAGGGTACCCAAATAGTCAAACACCATTGAAAACAAAGTTGGAGGATTTACACTGTCCTATTTCAAACTTACTACAAAGCTAAAAAAAAAAAAAAAAAAAAAAAAAATCAAAACTGTGATACTGGCATAAGGAAAGAAGCGTAGAACAATGGAATAGAATTGAGAGTTCAGAAATAAACACAAACATATATGGCCAGCCCTAGCTAGTTTGGCTCAATGAATAGAGCATCAACCTTTGGACTGAAGGATCCCAGGTTTGATTCCAGCCAAGGGTACATGCCTAGGTTGTGGGCTTGATCCCCAGTAGGGGGCATGCAGGAGGCAGCCAATCAATGATTCTCTCATCATTGATGTTTCTACCTTCCTCTCTCTCTCCTTTCCTCTCTAAAATAAATAAAATATATTGAAAAATATTTTAAAAATCATATATGGCCAAATGATTTTGACAAGGATGCCAACACCATTCAAGGAGGAAAGTATAGGTTTGTCAACAAATGGTGCTGAAACAACAGGATAACTACATATAAAGAGCTCCTATAACTCAACAAAAAAATATAATTTAAAAATTGGAAAAAGACTTACTAGTAGTCATTTTTCCAAATAACAATAAGCACCTTAAAAATGTCACATTATTGGACATAAAAAAGTGAAATTCAAACCCACAATGAAATATCACTTCACACCCATTAGGATAGCATTTTTTATTTTATTTTATTTTTTTGTAATGGAAACAAAAATAAAAAGTGTTGGTAAGAATGTGAAGAATTGGTAACCCTTGTATGTTGCTGGTCAAGAACAAAGCAGTGCAGCTACTGTTAAATACAGTTAGGAAGTTCTTTAAAAATTTAAACATAGAATTACCATATGACCAAGCAACTCTACACTCTAGGTATATAGCCAAGAAAAGTTAAAATGTAAGTGCCCACAGAAAGTTGTATGTGAATGTTCATAGGAGCATTATTCACAGTAGCTAGAAGGAAGGAAGTACACCTCCAGAGTCATATTCTTTTCTATTCTGTTTCTTCTCTATTCATTGCTGGGTTCACTTTTCTCTCCTTTAGAAAAAGGGTATAGGGCTGGGGGGGGGGGAGGATTATCTAGTTTGTCTTTAATATTATCACTTCAGTCTTCTGTATCCTCAATTATGTTATTTTCTCTGTTTTAGTGAGAATTTTGATTCTACAATAGTATGATTGGTTTCTTTGCAGTCCTCATCATTATCATTTCAGATTATTTCTTTCTCCATGTTTTGTTCCTGTTTCATGGAAGCCAACGCTTTATGCATCCTTTATTTCAAGATAGTTTCTGGTTGTTATTTCCCATCACTTATTATGCAATATTTCTAATATGTTCCATGTTGGGGTTTTTATGCTTTCTAGTCTTAAAATTTGGCGAGATGCATTCAGAATTGATGTTCACCTGTAGGTGTGGTTTATAGAAATCCTTTCACTCCACTTCTGACCACTTTAGTTTTGGTAAAACCCCTTCCCAGGTATATAGGGTGTCCCCCAAAAAATGTATACCCATTTTACAGCTGATAGTTCAATTAATGTTTCTTTCTTTATAGATTTCACACATTAAAAATTAATAATCATTCAAAGTGTGTATGAATATTTGGGGACACCCTATATATCTAGAAGGCAGAAGCATGAACACAGGGATCTTGAGCTTCATTAGGTAGCAGATGCTCATCTAGACAGCCCTCATGTATGAATGTCCTTCTTCAATTCCTTGGCTCACGGAGATTCTAATGTAAGGGAATACTCCTGAATTAAACCCCAGCATGCAATGCTGCTAGGGTACTCCTACAAGCTGAGCTTTACTCACTGAGACTGTATCTTTCACATAATAATATACACATATCATTTTCTTATTTTCTTTCATCTCTGCAGTCTTACTCTCTCAAGAGACATTGAAAGGAGAATTATAGGGTGGGTGGGGACAGTAATCACATTTGAGCATCTCAAAGAATGGTAAACTGGGAGGAGAGACTGGAATGCCATTTAACCGGTTGGCTCCAGTTCTGATTGGTCACAGCAGTCTCCACTTTAATCACTCTAATGGTTGGTGCTTGTGGTCCTAGTCATTGAGATTTTGAAGTATCACCTCTGGGTAGAAACACATTTGCATGAGATCCTGCTCACCCTCTCTGTTTCAGTGTCAAAACATATGGTGGCCCCCATCTGTGGTTCTCATTTTGGTTTTGTAGGTCTTGTAATTTTTATGGGCACTCCCAGTTTCTGGCAGTACATTGGTCATTATCGTTGGTGTGGTTTGTTCCTTCTCCCAATATTAATTAAGAAACTACTATGTGCTAAGCAGTTTGCTAGGTCCTGGGGCTATAATACTACGTCACAAACTCTGCTCCCAACAATTTCTATCTTTTCCCATGTCTTTGTAGTTGCAATCTGGAAAACTCCCTAGAACAGCTATACAGAAATAATTTTAGACTAGAAAATAGTAATGTGCTTTTAATGAGAATCATGAGCAAATCAGTGTGGGGAATAGGAAAAAAAACACATCTGGAAATCAGACAGCTTAAGATTTTGCCACTGATATCTGAGGACCTTGTGTGAGTCACTTAGTCTCTCAAGGTCTCAGTTTCCTTTGTGTAAATGAATGGATTGGACCAGATTCTCTCTGATTCCAGCTATAAAATTTTATGTTCCCAAGATAAATGTTCTTCCCATTAAAGTGAGTGTCTCGGAAGCCATTTTTTATCAGTGGATCTCAAACCTTATGTTTATCAATACAGTAGTCAGGTTCTCCTGACCCTCTTTATACCATTCCTAATAAGAAATGTACCAACCATATGTGAAACACATGGAGTTTGTCCAAAGGCCATGCAAGATACATAAATTTCACAAGCGAAAGATGCAAAACACATGTTGACACATCTCAAATCCACATGTACATTTTGGTCATGGTTTAATGGTTCTTAATTTTGAGAGTTATTCGGAAATCTGTTTAAGGAACTCCAACAGAAATGACTTTTAGAGGTGGGACCCAAGAGGATCTTGTGTAAAAACAAGTCAATTGACTAAATTTCTGTGAGGTTCCCAGAAGTAGAAGCCTTCTGAAGTTGGTCACAGAGCTAGGCATGCATATCACATCTTGCAGCATCTTGAAAAAAATCACAATCAAACAAAAGACTAAGCAAATATCAAACTAGTTGTCTCACATTAAGGGACCACGGTCCCACCTATAAACTCACAATGGAAGGACCCAGCTGGTCCATCTGCTTCGACATCAGCCATTATCTTAGCGCCTTCTTCCCGAGTTTTGTGTGTGCTGGGCACACAAGGGTAAGTTCATGGCCTTCCTGCTGCTACCTGCTGAATTTCTACTCATTCCTAAGGACTCCACTCAAATCCCCTCTCCTCTGTGAAGCCTTCCCTAATCTCGCCAAACGAATTGGCTGTTCCTCCATTTATGTCCCTTTTGCACTCTCTCTCACTCTCCACCTATTATTGCACAGGTCATGCTAAGCAGCATTTATTCTCTATATTGAGTAACTATTGAGTCATAAATGCCCATTTGTGATCTTTCGAATGCCTAGTGCTTCCCAATATACCTGGCATGTTTGTTAATGAAACTGTGAATTAATGAATAAAGGTTTGTTCACACTGAGAGACTGAGATACAGTTGGATCTTTAACTGTGAAGGTTTAACAAGAGCAGCCAAAATCAATATTCCATTTCAGAACAGAGACCGCAGCTCTGGATTTTCTGTCATGGAAGAACTAAAACTCTACGTGAAAAGAGAGAGGCTAGGTCAAGAAAAGCATAGTGAGTACCTGCTACAGTGTCCCACACCATCCTGCATACAGAACAGTTTGCAAGGAAAGGAAAGCACAGTGTGGGGAGGGTACCCTAAGATTGCTTCCTTACTGTTAAAGCTGGGAAGAAAGCACAGGCTTAGGATACAGAAGATAAGGAATAGCCGAGAAGTGAGTGACTGAGGTCTGACTGACCAGGGCTAACTAGCGGCAAAGCCAAGAAATTAGTAAAGCTTCTAGAATTGCTGATGCACCAACCATCTTCTAAACTTGTGCTGTCCAATACAGTGGTGTGGCCACTGGTCATAGCAGGCAAGAATTTCAGCTCAAAGTAGGATGCGCTATAAACGTAAAATACCTGCCAAATTGCAAAGACTTAATTTAGAAGAAAAAAAAAGAATGTTACAATATTTCCTTCAATTAGTTTTTATATTGTCTACAGGTTAAAATGTTGAAATGACAGTATTTGGGGGCATATTAGGTAAAATAAAATATATTATTTAAATTAAATTTACTTGTTTTTTTCAACATTTTACAATGTGGCTAGTAAAGATTTTTAAATTACACATGTGACTCACATTTGTGGTTCCCATCACAGTTCCACTGGACATATCTTTCTAAACCATTATTTTGCTTTAGTGTCGGACATCATCTAATCTGCTTAGAGTTCCTTTTGGTCTTGGGGGTGTTCACCAGGAAACTCTTAAAGCCCCAGCTCTTTCCAAGACCAAGAAATGTATGCCTTTGTGGTAAATTGACATATATTCATATTTGCAAGAGGTCTTGTCCAGTAAGCAACTCAGTGGACTTAATGCCAACCACCCATCTCGCATGTGTGGGTTCCTTCAGTTCTGGCTGAATTTCCTTTTCAAGTCAGGAGATTGATACTTTCCATAACTACATACTGATAACAGCAAGTGGCCCAGGTAAAGGGCAATAAACTCAAAAGTCTCCAAGCCAGGCAGGTAACAAGCCAGTGAAGGAAGCCAAGTATTATTTACATTACTGTCATGCTTTGTCTGTGCATTAAACATAGGAATGTTCTTCCCTTTCCCAAACAAATATGCTCTCTTCTGTTCTGTTTGTTTTTAAAACTTATGCTATTTTTGGCCAAACTTTCTTTCTTTCTCTTTCTTTCTCTCTTTCTTTCTCCCTTTCTTTCTTTTGTTCTTTCTTTCTTTCTTTCTTTCTTGCTTGCTTGCTTGCTTGCTTGCTTGCTTGCTTGCTTTTGCTATAAAATTTCTTTTGCTGTAAAGAATTTTCACTCAACTCTTAACTCAATTTAAAAATTAAAATAACTCAAAATGAATAAAACACTTAAATGTCAGAAATTCATAAACATTCTAGAAGAAAACATAGGCAGTAAATTATCAAGCATCTCTTATAGCAATATATTTTGCTGATATATCTTCTCAGGCAGTGAAACAAAAGAAAATATAATCAAATGAAATTTCATCAAGCTAAAAAGTTTCTGCACAGCAAAAGAAACCATCAACAAAATGAAATGGGAACACACTGAATGGGAGAACATGCTTAACAATGATACATGTAGTTAGGGGTTAATTTCCAAAATATATAAAGAAGTTATACAACTTAACACTAGGAAGACAAACAGGCAATTAAAAAATGGGCAGCCCTATCAGGTTTGGCTCAGTGGATAGAGCATCAGTCCAGAGACTGAGGGGTCCCAGGTTTGATTCCAGTCAAGGGCACATGCCTGGGTTGCAGGCTCAATCCCTAGTAGGGAGCATGCAGGAAGTAGCCAATCAATGATTCTCTCTCATCATTGATGTTTCTATCTTTCTCTCTCTTTCCATTTTCTGAAATCAATAAAAAATATATTTTAAAAAATTTTAATGAGCAAAAGGACCTAGATAGGCACCTCTCCAAAGAGGTCATACAGATGGCCAATAGACATATAAAAAACTGCTCAAAGTTACTAATCATCAAAGAAATGCAAATTAAAACCATAATAGGTATCACCTCACATCTGTGAGAATGGCTATCATCAATAAATCAACAGACAACATGTGTTGTGAGATTGTGGAGAAAGGGAACCCCCATGCACTGCTGGTGGGAATGCAGATTAGTGCAGCCACTGTGGAAAGCAGTATGGAGTTTTCTCAAAAAATTGAAAATGGAACTGCCTTTGATTTAGAGATCCCATATCTGGGAATATATCCAAAGAAACATGAAACACGAATTCAAAAGAATATATGTTCACTGTAGCATTATTTTCAATAGCCAAGATCTGGAAATAGCCCCAGTGCCTATCAATAGGTGAGTGGATAAAAAAGCTGTGGTGCATGCTGAAACCGGTTTGGCTCAGTGGTAGAGTATCGGTCTGCAGACTGAAAGGCCCCAGGTTAGATTCTGATCAGGGGCATGTACGTTGGTTGCGGGCACATCCCCGATAGGGGGTGTGCAAGAGGCAGCTGGTCAATATTTCTCTCTCATCGACATTTCTAGCTCTCTATCTCTCTCCCTTCCTCTCTGTAAAAAATCAATAAAAATATATTTTAAAAAAACTGGTGCATTTACACAATGGAATACTTTCGGCCATAAAAAGAATGGAATCTTACCTTTCCAGACAGTATAGATGGACCTGTAAATTATTATGCTAAATGAAGCAAGCCAGTCAGAGAAAGACAAATACCATATGATCTCACTTATATGTGGAATCAAGTGAACAAAATAAACTGATGAACAAAATAGAACCAAAGACATAGACATATGGAACAGACTGGCAGCTGTCAGAGGGGACTAGATATAAGAAGGTAAGGAGATTAAGCAAAAAACATATATTTAACACGTAGACATAAATAACAATAGGGTGATGGGTAGAGAGAAAAAGGGTGGGGGTTAGGTGGACGTGGTCAAAGGGTGGAAAATGGGAATGAAAAGAGACTTTGCTTAGGGTGATGGGCATACAATGCAGTGTGCAGATGATGTTTTATTGAGTTTACACTTGAAGCCTGTACCCCAATAAATTCAACTTTAAAAAAGAATAAAAGTGCAAGCACAATGGTAGATTTCAGCTGACACTCAGGGCTGGGGCTCAGTAGGGAGTTGTGGAACTGTGGAGAAATGGGAAATGTGGCTCCACCCATAGGAGCAGCCCTGACTCAGTGCTAACCAGGAGGTGCCAAGAGGTAACGTCGGCCCCCTGTGGCCAAATCTGAGTTTTAAAAGATGCTGGAAATCTAAACAGTTCCATGGAATCTCCTAATTTTCAAATGTTGCCAAGTAATTCAAATGTTTTTAAAATATAGTGTAAGCCAAAATTCTGTAATCCAAACAAAACTACAGCTATAGGCCAGGTCTGGCTCATAGGTCACCAGTTTTCAATCATTGCTCTGAGTTAGATAGCATATTCCTGAGATGAGGAAGAGATAGATAGATGATAGAGATTTTCTGAACACTTACTATAAGCCTGGAATGTCCTCTCCTTTCATTTGAGTACAGGGATCTTTCCTAGACAACTCAACCAGAAGCTTCCAAATTGGAGAAGACTGTCCACTTATGGTCCCTAAACCTATCTTCATGTATGTCCTTTCTGCTCACTCTCAGCTTGGGAGATCTCATCCAGCTTCATGTGGTCCCCTCATCACCCGAGTCATTATCTGCGTGCTAGGATCGCCTGGATGCTCGCTCCTGTGATATATTCTTGGTAATCATAGAGATCATGTCTTTGTTGTCTCTCCCCAGGTACACAGGAACTGGGATGCATGCTTTTGAACCCTCAGTATGAAACACAAGAACCTACACTCACACAAACTCCATCTATGATGTATCATTGACTGCAATATAATATCATTTCTAGGTTTGCTCACTTCCTGTTCCTCTTTGTGTGTGTTCCTTTCATTCCTTCACCCCTGTCACTTGGATTGTTCGCAGTACTATTATAGATCTGATGATAGGAATCATTTTATAGGGGACCCAAAGAGTATGTGAAAGGTGCAGGAAATGGAAAAGTTTAGGGACCAGCCCTTACAAGACTTCACTTATCATACAGGAACCCAAGGCCCAGAGTAACCCAATGTTACTTAAGACTGGAGTCTCAGTGTTGGAAGAAAAATCCAGTCTTTCAGACAGACTGGAATAAGAAACAGAATCCCAACAGGCTTGCCAGGTCTTGGGCCCTCTTTGCTCAATGTCTTCTACTTTCCCTAGCATTTCTGGAGTGCCTTTACTCCCCTCTCTTCAGCACAATACATTATCTTTGGTGAGACAACATAGTCTCCATTTAGACAAAATAGCTTCAAGCTGGGAGAAGGCCCTCCTCTCCCCCTGACTGGGTTTGCAGCTAGCCACACCCTCCCTGGGGGGCCTCTAACAGCCACTTAGCATCCCCATGAGGGGAGGGAACATAGCAATAACCAGCGTCTTGTATATCTCTGTAGCAACTTACTGGAAACAAAGTGCTTCTATGTCCCTTGTTTTCATTGATATGTACAATAGCACTGTGATTAGGAAGCGGATGTCATTGTGCCCACTTTACAGGTGAGAAGCTGTAGACCACAGAGTTAGTGACTTGCCTAAGTCATAGGCAGAGCTGACACTTGAACACAGTCCTCTGAATCGGTAAGTGGAATCCTCTTGGTTTTTCTTTTTGTTCTACCACAATAATGTTTTACTCTTTTGACTTGAAAACTTCTTCACAGTATAAAATTAGAAAAATATTAAAATGTACAAGGAAGAAAATTAACAAGTTTTTACTTTAAATATATATTTTATTGATTTTTTACAAAGAAGAAGGGAGAGGGATTGAGAGCTAGAAACATCAGAGAGAAACATCGGTCAGCTGCCTCCTGCACACCTCCTACTGGGGATGTGCCCACAACCAAGGTACATGCCCTTGACCAGAATTGAACCTGGGATCTTTCAATCCGCAGGCTGACACTCTATCTACTGAGCTAAACCTGTTTCGGCAACAAGTCTAGTCTTATAACTCAAGATAACATGATTAACATGTTGATATAGTTTCTGCCCTTTTTATTCTGTGTATTTTTATTATGTTTACACTTAACATTATGTTAGAAGTTCTTAGGTCATTAAGTATTTATTGAAAATATGATTTTTAATAATGGCAATCATTCTATGCAATGTAAGAGCCTTGCCTTACTTGCACATCATTTTGTAATTAAAAATTATTCTATGCCTTGGCCAGCTTGGCTCAGTAGATAGAGCATCAGCCTGCGGGTTTGATTCCGGCCAAGGGCACATGCCTGGGTTGTGGGCTCCATCGCCAGTAGGGGGTGTGCAGGAGGCAGCCAATAAAAGATTCTCATCTTTGATATTTCTATCTCTCTCTCCTTCTCCCTTCCTCTCTGAAATCAACAGAGAAAAAAAAAAAAAATATATATATATATATATATATATATATATATATATATATATATATATTGAAATGATTTTATGATAAACATCTTATGGCTCAATTTTGCTCCACATTTCTGCATAAGTTAAACAGTGAAAATAGTTTTTTGAATATGCAGTGCACCACACAATTAATCAACAAGCATTCCACGGCTGTGAGCCTGAGCATCTCAAAAGCACTGGAGCCTAGCAATACAGGAAGCAAAAACTCTGGGCACTGCGTTCTCAAAGGCCAACTCTTTCCACTTTTGTTGTCAAACTGTTTTCCAAACCTGATCCTTCTCCACCGCCTTCCGTTGCCCCCATCACCACCACTCCTACCCCCAGCCCTTCCCTTTCCCAAGTCCATCTTCTGCCTGGCAGCCTAGGAGAGCTCTTTATGCCATTCTACAAAGAAGGACCTCTACTGAATTTCCATCACCTTTTAGAAAATCCAGAGTCTCTTAAACTCGGACACTATAAAATTGAAAATAAAAACAAGTCTGGCACACAGCAAGCACTCAATAAAAGCCCCTGCCACCCCCACTTTTATGTCCCTCACTCTCTAGACCAGTTGGTGCTCACTAATTATGTTTTGAATATTTTTTCCCCTCTCATTAGCCTAGAAGTCCCCTTCCCACGGCATCCTCGTTCTGCCTTTCTCCAGCCTGCCAAGCTCCCAGCACAGGCCTCTCCCTATGGGAAGGGGCATTTACAGAATTCTAGATGAACTGGTTCTTTCTGTTTAGAGAGGAGTCAGGACCCAAACCTATAATCAAGCCAATCTCCAAGGAAACTCCTGCTCATGGAACCTTAGAAACTGTTAATGATTCAGACAGAGTTGTCATCAAACTTTATAAAAGACATTTAAAATATAATTTGAAACCCATCTCCCCCTTTTTCCAGGGATGAGCATCTTTTCATTGACTTTTCAGCTCTGGATGGGGCCACCCAAGTGCTGAAGGCTCTGCCAGCAGAGTATGACCAATTCTGGTTGAGGGCAGCTCAGGGCAATCAGTTTGAACAGAATCCTCAAGATAGTTCTATTTCTATTTCTTCTTCTTACATGAAAAAAAAAAAAAAAAGGTGAAAAAACAATGTCAAAAAAATGCTGTAAGTGGCAAGGCAGTAGACAGCAACTTCCTTAGAGGAAATGTGTCCTTCCTCTCGTGTCAAATTCTCCACCATCTCAGACACAAGAACTCTGTGACATGACAACAATTATAGTCTATTTACAGTTCACTGTACTCTGCTTAGATTCCTATAGCACAGTAGTTCTCAACCTTTCTAATGCCGCGACCCTTTAATACAGTTCCTCATGTTGTGGTGACCCCCAACCATAAAATTATTTTTGTTGCTACTTCATAACTGTAATTTTGCTACTGTTAATTTTGCTAAGGCTCTACAGCAGCGGTTCTCAACCTATGGGTTGAGATCCACAGGTTGAGAACCGCTAGCAGGGTCACCTAAGACCATCGGAAAACACAGATATTTACATTACAATTCATTAACAGTAGCAAAATTACAGTTATGAAGTAGCAACAAAAATAATTTTATGGTTGGGGGTCACCACAACATGAGGAACTGTATTAAAGGGTCGCGGCATTAGAAAGGTTGAGAACCACTGCTATAGAAACATGTGAGAAATCAAGGGCAGGCATTACTATATGTATAAAATACAGAGACCCTGAGGATGGAACCTGTTAGTGGCTTGGCCATGGATAAGAATTAGTAAGAGGCCAAGGTAGGAAGCAGACCTGTCACTCTTTTCAGCCAGGGGGCACTTCAGTGTTAGCCTGGGATGTCCTGCTCTTTTGGGGGCAACTGTCCCTCTCTCCCTGCCTCCAGCTTTGCCCTCTAAATAGTTCAAAACCATATCTCCCACTGGCCCTCCTGGAAAAGCCATATGGACAACCAGAACAAACCTCCCAAGACCTTGAAAGGCAAAGATATTAGTTATTCTGGTTGGCATTGTAGACTCTTCCCCCTCAGAGGAAGCAGTGCCCCAGGCACTTGCTGTGTTGCATTCCCCAGCTCCCAGCTGAGAGGGCTCATCACTTTAGGCCGGGCTGTTTTCTGAAACATCCCAAAAGACTTCCTGTTTGCTCTTACCTCCCTCCAAACTTTCTTCTAACCAGTTACCTTCATTTGTTCTCCTCAGTGCTCCATATAGAGTTCTGTCTTCTGCATAGGACATAGACGCCTTAACATGGATTAAAAGCTGGCTACACTGTGCCCCTGCCCTGTGGGGCCTCCTTGTCCCCACTCCTTCCACAGGGGAACTGAGAAGAGGGCCTGTCTGTACCCGGAACCCTCACTCACATGCTATCTTTTAAGGCTCTGAGACTTTCACCAGCCTTTGCTCACTTCCTGGATTTGCAAACCTTCAAAATCTGCTTCAGGTTCAACCTGCATATTTCTCCATGCTGATGGCCTGCGGAACTGGCCTATTGCCCCCCTCAGGTCAACTCCGACATCTAAGCTGCCATTTATTATTAGGTTGTAATGGCATTTTAGTATTAACTCCCCAATTTGCTAACAAATGCCTTGCCTTAATCACTCATTTGTAAGCCCCAACCCAAGCCGATCACTGCCAAGCACAGAGCAGGTCTCTGCAGCTCCTCACTGGCCAGGATGTGCAAACGGGCACTGAGCTGGGAGTCAGGAAACGTGGCTGGCTATGACGCCTTGGCAAACTCTTTGTCCTTCCAGATCTGATGCCACTCATTTACAAACTAAAGAGACTAGAGAGATGCTATTAAATACTTCTTCAAGTCCTATGCATCCCTAAATCTATGGGCTAGGCGGAACTTTTCTTCTGGGAGACAAAATTTACTTTTCCCGAGGCCATGGCTTAGAAACAAAATCATTGAAGACCTGCTTTCTCACGGAATGTTGACCACGCATCCTGCAAACCCATTGAGTGTTTAAGCCCCCAGAGCCCATGCCGTAATGAGATCCACACACTTGTCAGGTGCTGAAGTCATTTGGCCTTTGGCCTTAATCTCCCTGGCTCCCACACATGGGAGTTGTCCTGGACTTTCACACACGTGTTCCCTCTTACCTAATCTTTCAAAAGGAAACACAGCATTGCAAAGTTTAGAGAGAGGAAGGAAGGGAGAAGAAAGGGGGCGGAGAAATAGAGAACGTAAAAAAATAGTTTTCCAATGAAAAACAGAATTTCAAATGCACAGGCCATTAAATCAAAAGCCGATCTGAATCTGGGGGACTCTTCGTGTGAATATCAGGGTGTAGTGGTTACAACACACATGAACACACAGCCTCCAGTTCTATCCAAACATAAAGACAAGGTTTACAAGGGAAGCATATTTGTCAGGCACCAGAATGGTGATAATTAAATTCATGGGGTTTGTGCATTACAGAAAAACCAGAATGCCAGCAGCCTAAGACCTTATAAAGTAGCTGATCATCACCAACACCATAATTACTCATGAGCCCCAGGAATGTACGCCAGGCCTCCTCAGACTTGTCTAATATCAGGCAAAAAAGCACCATAATTATATTTCATATCTGGGGCCAACCCAAGACACGTATGTACAGAGGAAAACATTGTCTCAACTCTCATGCCCTCTGAGGTGAATTCAGGTACTTGGACTTGTTACCTTAGAGAAAACAGTACATCTTGATTGAGCTAATATTTTTTAAATCAGGAAAATATTTGCAAATGCCAAACAAAGGAAATAAAAGCTCCACTTAATGAAAAAGCTAAATGAAATTCTAAATAGAAAAGTATATGTTATCACCTAAAACACAAATTAAGTTAAATTAGTAAATTTAGGTAAGTAGATGGGAAAGGGTCAAATCTTATTACTACAGAGTATACAGTCATTTATTATTATTATTTATTTGAGAGAGGGGGGAAATAAAACTTAAAGAGAAAGAGAGAGAGAGAGAGAAAGAGAGAGAGAGAGAGAGAGAGAGAGAGAGAGAGAGAGAGAGAGAGAGAGAGTTTGTTGTTTCGCTTATTTGTACATTCATTGGTTGATTTTTGTATGTGCCCTGACCAGGATTCAAACTATAACCTTGGCATATCCGGATGATGCTCTACCAACAAAGCTACCTGGCCAGAGAAAATATAGAGCATTTTCATCATGAATAACATTTTGCTCAATTGGCTGTTATATGTTTTGAAAGTATTTTAATTCCATTGTTTCTCTTGATTTCAACAATGTCTGAGCAGTAAGTAAAGCAGGAGTTATTAGTCCCTAATTTGACCATCGATAGACCTGCCATCCTGAGAGGTGAAGTGACTCATTCAGGATCACACAGCCACTCACCAGCAGAGTCTGGATGAAAGCCTGAGAGGCTGATACCCAATCACACATCCATCTCTCTCTTCCACATCACCTCTGGGGAGAAGACATGGTGATTGATTAGTTGGCTAGAATAAGCTAATACATTTATATTGGAATTGGATTCAGAACAACTTTTTTAGTGTTGAGCCAATCAGTCTAAAAATATACTTTCACTTACTTAATCTTATTTAAATCTCAAAATGCTAAAAACTTCCTATGAAAAGAACGCAAAACTTTTTCCAGCATCAAGCGAAGGCAGTCTCATGCATGCCTCAGTGCTGGGAGAGTGAGTCTTTCATCATGAATAACTGCAGGAGTTAGGTCTCTGAAGCCTCTCCAACAGGGAGTCCTGGGTTTGAGCTTCAGATCCACCACCATAAGCTGCGTGAGCTCAGGCAAAGGATTTAACCTTCCCAAGCCTCAGTTTCCTAATTTAGGAAATGGAACAATACCTGCTCATCAAGAACATGAGCAATTTCCTGACACATAGTAAGTACCAACAATGGTTAGTCCTCTCCTTTTTCCTTATTCCAGTCTTCTTAAAATTTAGCTTATTACAATAATTAGTGTGCATCTGGCCAGTGTTGCTCAGTGTTGCTCAGGGGCTCAATCCCCATTAGGGGGCATGCAGGAGGCAGTCAATCGATAAGTCTGTCATCATTTATGTTTCTTTCTCTCCCTCTCCCTTCTTCTCTGAAATCAATAAAAATATATTTTTTAAAGGAGTGTGCTTCCAGGCTCATACTGCTCAAAAGCCACTTGACCATTACATTAGTTGCTCTTTTTATTCAGAACCTTCATATGATACCATTCATTCATTGACCAATATTTACGTGCACTCACGATTTTGGGCATGGGTCTTAGGGTGGCAAATTAAACAGAAAAGCCTTCTTCTTAGAGCTTGTGTTTAACAAACTGGACAGCTTCTGGATTTTGGTCAGCATTCTGCCTGTGGAGCGAACACATTCATAGGTAAGATGCCAAACTGAGACTCACACTGTGGCTTGGACTCACATATCCCCTGAGGCAGTGGTCAGCACACTGCGGCTCATGAACCACATGTGGCTCTCAAGCCGAGATTTGTCTCTCTGTTGACTAATGAGTTTGCCAACCACTGCTCTAAGGCAAGGACCAGCTCCCTCGGAGGCATGCTTCCTGATGCACAGAAAGGTTCTGTGCCCCTACTATGTGGTAGGCAGCCACTGAAGCAGACAGTTGACTCTTTGCCCCAGAGTCCTAATCACTGGGATCATATGCTTATCCAGTCCCATCACCGGATGTTTGAAATGACTTGGAGGTGACTTGGTGTACCTGACAATTTGCCTAAAAGTTGGTTTTAATCTCTGAAAGTTTGGCCCTGACTTCCTAATCAACAGATACATAGCAAGCACAAGAGGCAGTAACAGCTCCCATCATCTCACAGGGCCCAGAGTTTGGCCATGCTCTCCCTTTTCCTCTCTGCCACAGAGCAACTTCCACGTGGCCATCACAATGTAAAACACAACAAAAGGCTGGCCAGCTCTGCCAGTTTCATGGCCTCCCACTTCGCTTAGATTTCCTCCAGCTCTTAGGCCCTGGCTTGGGGTTCCTGGGAAGGCCCTGTACCAAGCAGGTTGCCAGTGAGGGACAAGCCACAGAAGTCTTTGTGTGGTTGCATAAGTAGGTCCATTTTTTTTCTCTCATTGTATTTCCCTTCTCGGTGGCTCTTAACAGAATTGTTCTCTGGTTTTGAAAGGCATCTGCAGGAATGTAGAGAACAGAACGGTGACTCAGAAGATGGGGACCGAGTCATCTGCTTTGCATTGTTGCGAACATATTTCACATGTTACTGGGTGAAACTAGCAATAAAAGGCGCCAAATGCTAGAAATAGAACAAAAAGATAAAGGAAAAAATATCTTATTTCCTCTAGAGAAATCTGCCTTGATTCAGGACATGGCTATAGGAAAAATCATTTTGCTTTGAACAGCTCTTTTGACTCACTTTTTGGAAAGAAAGTGCTGAACAGATAATGCCCCTCCCCCCTGCTCCCAACAGCTCCGCTGAAATCTGAATGCCGTAAGCCCTCCTCGCTGACTTGTGAAAGAGATCTCTCTATATTCATTTGGGCTCTGTGCACGTCACATGATCCCAATGCATTCCAAATGCTAAGAGACAAGATTACTACTTAACCATAGAATAAACCAACAGGAATTTTAATCAAGACAATATCCAATAATGAATAAAGATGGAATGTTTTTGGAGGGATTCCAGAATACACATTTGGGAATTTTTAATCTTGCTCATCTTTGAATCTAACAAAAATATTTGAAATTTTTCTGACCATGCTATTTCAGCCTGAATCCAGAAACTAGCTACTACCTAAGGTATTAAAGTATTTCATCTACACAGACATTGAATTTTCCAAATCTAGGCCAGTAATTGATACCAGATTAAGAGAAATATGAATCAGTAGAAAAGTTCCTTTAAATGGAGCATTTAAGCTGCAATTTTTTATGATATGAAAGATGAAATCAAGAAGAAATGATCAGATTGTGAGAAGATTACTGTTTTTAATATTGCTTTATTCTGGGATTCATTTTATTTTAATGCCTCAGACCTGACTGATTTGTAATAATTTATCAAACTGTAAATCATACTCAGTTGTTGGTGGCTGAAGCTATCAGAATCAACACTAAATTTAAAGGATGCTTTTTTTTGCAATCATTATAATCAGCTGTAATTTACCTGAAATGTGAATTTTAGCATTATTTTAACTCTTTATGAAACAGTAAGAAGACAGTAGCCTAGAAATGAATTTGAAGGTTAAAGGCCATGGAGCTATTCTTTCTGTTGTTGGCAGGGATTTTCCACACCCACCTTCCCCAGAGAGAAACAAAGGTTTTTTTTCTCCACAAGGTTGCTTTGAGCATTGCTGCTTGGGTATCTGAAAAGGACCCAGTGATGGTAGAAAGATGCTGAAGGTGAAACATAGATTAAATGTGACATGTTACACCATAGGAAAGGTATTTTTATAGAACGTGCACGCAGTAGATCAAAGACTTCATTGTGCTTATTTTTGTCTTCATACACCTACTAAACCTGCATTTCTGCTGATGAGTGAAATTCTAGCTCTTTGGCAATCCCAGGACCCCAAATTGATACATCACCCAGCAGCATTAAAATGTTGGTTTTGCATGATTAAAAGTGTGGGTGCACAATTTCACTGGAGGAATGAGAGTTGTAGTCATTTAGAGTAAATCAAGACTAAACAACAAAAATGAGAAAAATGGCCTGAGTAATTGCCTGTTGGTTGTCTCAATACCCAGCTAAAGGGAAGACTGGAACCGAGGTCCGAGCTAAGCCTTCTCTGAGGGCTTAGTGCTGATCTCAGGGAGGTCTCCAGACATGTCCTGAATAAGCCTCCGATTTGGGTGAGAAGGAGGGAGAGAGGGTTGAAAAGGCATTTCTGAAGCCATTCGGACAGTAATTGTTTTTGTGTATGTGTGTGTGTGTGTGTGTGTGTGTGTGTGTGTGTGTGTGTTTAAAAATATATATATTTTATTGGTTTTTTTATAGAGAGGAAGGGAGAGAGATAGAGAGCTAGAAACATCGATGAGAGAGAAACATCAACCAGCTGCCTCCTGCACAACCACCACTGGGGATGTGCCCGCAACCAAGATACATGCCCTTGACTGGAATCGAACCTGGGATCCTTCAGTCCACAGACCAATGCTCTACCCACTGAGCCAAACCGGTTTCGGAGGGACAGTAATTGTTGAAGATCTGCTGTGTGTGTGTGTGTGTGTGTGTGTGTGTGTGCGCATGTGTGTTTTCCCTTTATTTGTTTGGTTTCTCTTTTAAAGAATTATTTTCAAAGCATCTTGAATACTACAGATTTTCGCTGTGTCCTGACCAAGCATTTCAGCTAGAATCTGGTCTATGCAGTGAAAGTTTAAAAGCTAAGTAACTCCAAGCCATCAACAAACTCATCAGAGAAAAGAAGTGACAGTATTCCCAAAGAATAGGAGAAGCTAATAGAGTTATATATGTTTTAAGAGGTAGATACGATCATGTGTGCACAATATAAAACAGAAGGTTCCTAATGATTGAAAAAGAAGGGGGGAGCTGTTTGGTAGCAGCTTGGTGAACTTTGGCTGAACTTCTGGGTTTGGCAGGCTCGCTGCGGACAGTCTAGGATGAGGCATTAGGGCTCGCATCTGAGAAGCTGACATCAAGCAGACAGCAAGACATGATATCTTATTTTCCTGAGCCATGCTGACACAAATTGAACTCCCCTTATTATTTTCTTATGCCAGTAAAGTTACACTTGGAATTTAAGCATTTTGTGTGCAGATGTTGAAGGCTGGGCTGGTTTAATTTAAATAATTTGCAGATTGTTTAGTAGCACTCCGAAAACAGGAGTGCTCCTCATCTGAGTTCAATTTTATGAGCTTTGGATTCTGATCTCTGCAAGGTAAGACGGAAGCATTAAAATTGAGTGCTGAAGAGCACAGTGTCGCTTCTGCTGGCTTTGCTCACGGAAGAAAATAGAGGTCTAATGTTGTCCTGAATTCGCCCCACTTTTCACCTTTGCACAGTGCTCCCAGTCAGAAAACCCAGCCCCTCAGGCAGAAATGGATGGGGGGCTGGGAAACGAGGTGGACAGAGATGGTGCCTTATCAGAACGAAAGATCAGACATGAAGAAGCCTGACTTGATATAAAATACTCGTCCCATCTCTCTGGCTTTAGACTCACTCGGCTTCCCATTTTTCTGGGCCACAGCAATCATGCATTTGTGCTGTTTATGCACTCCCTCCCCCCATCAGACATTTCTTTCACCGATGTTTACTTATCCAGTGTTCCTAGAGATTACATGTGGCCTCCCTGGAGCCCAGGCATAGATGCATGATTGTATTCCACGCGAGTCGCCTGCCTTCATTTTCCAGTGCAGCATTTGTTTGCCCAGCGAGGCCCCACAAACTAAACAAGATGAGGGAATGCTTCTTGGAAGAAAGTAAGATGTCAGTGTACATTACAACCCCCCTGGGGTAAATGGAGAACAGCCATAAAGGTCTAAAGAAATGTGCTTTATAATGAAATATACCTCATATAATTTATGACCCAATACTCAGAGATGAGTTTTTCTCTTTGGGAGTGTATGTCTGTATGTGAAAGAAGAGAGATCATGTGATTGTATAAAATTCTTAATAGTAATATAATGATTGGGGGTGGCAGGGGGCTGTTCTTTCCAGTTTGGGCAATGACCAAAAGCAATTTGCATTGGCCTCTGTAAGTTCCTATGAAGAATATTGGGTACCCCTTTCCCCCAGCCCCTCCAGCTGTGGTCAGTGTACTGGCTGTGGTCAGGCCTTAACCTCACATGCAGAGAACTTTCTTTCCCTGCACAAATGCAATCAAAAGTGGACTATGCAGAAAGAGGGAAATGGTGTGTGTGTTGTAGGGGGAAGTCCATGTTACTCCTCTATCTGGGAGTTTCATTCCCCAAACCAGCCCTCAGCAGGGATGTACTGCATTGCAAGAGACAAAGCCCACACTTGGGTTGTTAAAGTCTCTATTTTCCCTAGTGATGGACACGATAAGAGTAGCTCTAAATAAATCCTTTCTTTTTCTTCTTCTTCTTCTTCTTCTTCTTCTTCTTCTTCTTCTTCTTCTTCTTCTTCTTCTTCCTCTCCTCCTCCTCCTCCTCCTCCTCCTCCTCCTCCTCCTCCTCTTCTTCTGAAAGAAAATATCAACAAAACACTTTTTTCTTTTCTTTCTTTGCTTGTATTTTTGTTTTTGTTTTATCTCCCATATTGAAAAATATCCCTTTGGATGAGAATAAAAGCATCTTCCATACAAATACAGTCAAAGTAGCAGGGATTAGTTTATAATAAGATTTTAGAATTGCAAGTTATAGTAAAAATAATATAGTCTAAGCCCTCATTGTTCAAGTGAGAAAGCTAACTCCCACAACATGACAGCCTTGTTCATGGAAGGGTCAAGCCCAAAAGCCAGGGCTTCTGACATTCTTCCCATCCTCAGATCCCCCCACTCCATGGCCCCATGACAGTGCAGCCTTCCTCTACTTCCCCAGGAATTCTGCTTTCCCAAGACCACCAAGAAAAGAAGAGATGATGGGAATCTCCAGGCTATATCACTAACAAAGTCCACAGATTACCAACACAATTTTATAAGTGTTTTGATTTATACATTCTCTTACCACCTTCCAAGCTAGAACATTCTGGATGAGGGCAACTGACACCCACACCGGAGCCATCATGGGGCAGAGCCCAGCTCTCTCTCCCTAGGACCTGGCCTGAACTCCCAGAAAGGTGAGAACGGGAAAAGCATTATGGGCTCTTTGCTCACTAAGAATGTAGTCTAAGGGATCAAGGGTTCAAGGGTACAGAGACTAAATCAGGGAAGGAGGGGCCACCCATATGACGGTATATTGCCAAGATGAAGGGACCAATTGAGTCTCTGCTCTGTCCAAGGGACTGCAACTCCAGACCATCTAAACTACTCTCTATACTAGGGGTGTCGAACTCAATCAGAGAAGGGGCCAAAATCTAAAATCCAGCCTAAATCGCGGGCCGAATGGTTTACTGAACAGTCATAAACTGTCATTGTGATGGAAACGCAGCGGAGTGCAGTGATGACAGCATGGTGCGGACCACATTGCAAGGCCTGGCGGGACGGATTTGGCCCGCGGGCCTTGTGTTTGACACATGTGCTCTATACCATCTCTGATGGAGGGAGGCAGAGCAACTAAATCCACTGAATCCCATTTTCCTTAGATCACATATTGGCCTCACAGGAAGTAACTCCTCTGCTCTTCTGGGTTCTGCACATGTAGGCATGAGCACTCAAGCAATATCCCAAGATACCATCAACTGGGGAACTTTGGGACCAAAGTCAAGAGGTGGGGACACCTATCAGAGGAGCTTCCTGTTGGAGGTAAGGTACTGTAGGGTTGAGTCCTCACAAAGCTGAAAGAAGAGGCAAGTGAGGCCAAGAGGCCCTAAAATGATATTTAATAAATGTATTCTTTCCTGTGAGAAATAAATTATCTTCTTTAACCTTGCTCTCCAGTATATAGATAAATATATATACTATAGAGACAGATAGATAGGTAGATAGATAGATAGACAGACTACAGAATCAACAAATACAATACCATCTTCTCTCAGTTGATCATATATGTTCAACAAGTACCAAATAAATGTCAGTCGCATAAAACACTGTTAAGTGTCAAATTATTAATTAGACTCCCCAGCACTAGAAAGACAAAGCCATTAAGTCACAAACACAATATGTTATAGAAAAAGCTTTGTATTGCCCTATTACTGTCATGTTATCTATAATAATAAAAGCATAATATGATAATTATATAGGTCATCCTTTTGGAGGACCTTCAGGATGAACCCACTGGGGTAGAGGCTAAAGCCATGGCGGCAGAGCCCCCCGACCTCCCCCCCTGGCAGCCATAGCAGGGCAGCTGCGGCAGAAGTGGCTGCTGTGGCAGTGGGGGCTGTGTCCCTTGCACGAATTTTGTGTACCAGGCCTCTAGCTTAAAATAACAGCTTTGATAACCAAGGCTTTAACTTCACATACATCCCTGACCACTTGGCAGGTGCTAAAGTTAAAATGATTGGCATAGCTGTTGTCACCAATGTCCCCTAAAAAAAAGCAAATCATCAAACACCTTTTATCCTAATCAAAGTCTCTCTCTAAGCTTATCCCTTTGTCTACAAAGTGCCTTCACCTTTTCCTTGATAAGAGAAGCTTCAGTTTGACTTGCTTTACAGGTTAGGGTTCTGTGAGCAATTTTGGATGAGCAAATAGCTCAAAAATATGTCTTAATCTCAAGACCAGATAATTGTTGTTGTCCCACCCCCACTAATTACCTAGGGATTCAATAAATTGTTAATAGGAACGGGAAAGCAAGGCAAATGTGTGGACTCCAGATGATGTGTCAGTGAAGGCATGAATACTTCAGGCTATCTGGGGCAGATCCCTAACTCCTAATTGCACTTCAGAGAGGACCACTGTGCCCACCTCAACACCTCCTTCATGTGCCTCAATCAGATAGGAACCCAGAGTGTGAGCACTGCATGGGCCTTGAAAGGCAGTGGGGTGCATTAATGACCTGATGTGAGTTAAATTGTTTCCCACCCACCCCCCCAAAAAAGATACCTTGGAGTCCCCTACATCTCGGAATGTGGCCTTGCTTGGATGTAGAGTATTTATAAAGGTGATAGGTTAAAAGGAGGTCATTAAGAGGAGCCTTAATCCAGTAACACTGGTGTCCTCATAAAAAGAAGAAAGTTGAACACAGAGCTACACACAGAAAATTCCATGTGAAGATGAAGACAGATCGAGATGATGCATCCACAAGCCAAGGGATGCCAGTGTTGCCAGCAAGCCACCAGAAGCGGGAGAGGGGCATGGAACAACTTTTCCCTCAGAGCAGCTTAATCTCCATCTTAATCTCCATCTCAGAATGCTGACCTCCAGAATGAAGGGAAAATAAAGTACTGTTATTCTAAGCCACCCAGTTTTCTGAACACTGTTACAGCACCCTGTGTCCCCATTTCAGTGTTAAGGTAAATGGGGAAAACAGAGGCCCAGAAACAGGAAATGACTTGACAGAGGTCACAGAGCAGTTAATGGCAGAACAAGCCGAAACCTCTGTGCCTCAGGAGCAAGTGATCAAGGTGCTGGCCATCCTTATTCTCCAGCCTGCTGAGCTCAGCAAAGTACGCTGGGATGCTGGCAAATGGAAGCCCATGTGGGATCTTTTCTATGTTCCCTCCAAAGGGAAAAGGATTACCCTCTGATGTCCTCTAGACAGGACAGAGCTGCAGCATCTTAAAACAGCATTAGCCCTCTCTCTCAGACTTTCTCCAGCTCCCTCCCCCCACCCCTCTGAAGAAATAAAGAAAAAAAAATTATCTGTGTTAAAGACAAATGACAACACCCTAACAAGGAAAACAGAGGTGGTGTGGATTGGCAGTGGAGAACAAAGTGGTTAGCAGGCATTTCTTGGCATCCCCAAGTGGATGGGGGCATAGGCTGGAAACTTAGAGTCAGGTACCAGGCTTGTAAGCTGGAAATGGCTGGCTGGCCCTCAGCAATGGGGCCTTGGTTACCAGACAGTGCTGACCACTCTGTCAGAAGGCCCCAAAGTGAGTTGGAGCGTCTTCCCATCAGGGAAACAGAGGAAGGGAGAGCTATAGTCCATGCTGTCGGATAATGCCTAACCCAGTGGAGCTTCCTATCTGCAGAGAGCACTCAGTGTGATGGTTTCATGGGGAGGATGTGGCTTTTGCAGACAGTCTGACCTTGGTATGAATCCCAGGCTGAGCATTTTTTTTTTAAATATATTTTATTGATTTTTTACAGAGAGGAAGAGGGAAGGATAGAGAGTTAGAAACATCGATGAGAGAGAATCATCGATCAGCTGCCTCTTGAACACCCACACTGGGGATGTGCCCGCAACCAAGGTACATGCCCTTGTCCAGAATCGAACCCGGGACCTTCCAGTCCGCAGGCCGATGCTCTATCCACTGAGTCAAACCGGTTTCGGCCAGGCTGAGCATTTCAAAGGTTGGTTGAGCTGCCTTCATGTTAGACATAGACGTGCGCTGCCTGGGACCCCACTTCACAGAGGACATCAGGGATCACATCCTCCCCGGGGCAATCACACCTGATAACAGATCCAATAGGTTTCAAGACCTGGCCACTTCAGCTGACAAACTCTCTCCAGTTTTACTGAGGCTTTGCTGGACCTACCTTGCAATTCAGCTTCCACCTCCTTTGATCATGCTTATTCCTTTTTTAACAGGAGTTGATCTCTAATAAACATCTGCACCCCCAACTCCAGCATTCACTTCTGGAGAAGCTGCCGACACACACCTCATAGAGAGTCATTTGACCATTGGTGGTCAGAGTAGCGGTGGTCTATCCAAGGGGCACACTTATGGACATAGCTCCCTTTCCTTCCCCTTCCTGAAAGCCCCAGATGCTCCCTTTCCTTCCCCTTCCTTCACCTTTAGGCTGTTCCCAGCCCTCTGTGGCTTTCTGGACACTGGCATAAGGAAAGATGGCACCACTCTAGGATCACCACCCTGCTGCCATCATCTTAGTAGGGAGATGAGAGGGTCCTTCTAAGAAAGACAGACTCATGTGTGCGAAGAAACCCATTTGAAACTCATTCCACTGAGTTAGCCTGATGACTGTGCTTTTAAAAAATCATCCATTAGATGTGGTTCCACCAAATGCAGTGTCACAAAGCAAGGAGGGGAAAAAATAGCCTTCATCAGAGCTTCTCTCTGATTTTACTTAGGCCGAAGGTGGGTCTGTCTGGCATGGGTAGCTAGAGGATCTGGGCAAGCCTTTCCTGGGAAGGCCCCCTGACAGAGCCAGGAGCGGGAGAAGCAGAGACCAAAAGAAAGTGAATCGGGGTAGACATTCCACCACACAGTAGTTCTCTGGGTGACAGCCAGCCTAGTTTAATAAAGGCACCGAAGTTCCATCTGATAGCTATTAAAGCAAGGGAGTTAAAAGAATTATGGGCCATATTTGAATTCCATGTATCCTCAGGACCAGTGCAAGAATGAAAAGTGGAATGAATGTTAGCATCCGTGTCCCGGATTCTCAGAGCCTGGGCCCAGCCCCAGCGTCCTCTCTCTCCTGCCCAGGGCTGCTCCGAGGGAGGCTGCTCTTGGTCTTCAGCTGGGCCAGGTTGTCAATAGTGCAAAGATGTTTATTTGGAGGAAATGTGTCCAAGCCCCTGCTTGAGAGGCGTGAGAATTGTGCTTGAACGAATCCAGCGTTAGTTAACGGTGATTCTGCTGAGGAAACCTGATAGAGGCATCAAATAAAGAAGGGCTGTGAAGACAGCGGAGTGGGAGAGAGCCGCCAGGTTAGGTAACAGGAAGCTAAAGAAAGTGGGGAGGATGTCAACTCTGATAACAAGAAAAAATTCAGCCAGAAACCCAGAATTGGAAAGCATGCTGGGAAGAGGCAAAGCTCAGTCATCAGATCGGCCTCAACAGGCACAAGGCACCCAGCAGTTTGGGGCGTGGGGTTGGGGAGTGAGGGTCAGGGGAGAGGTGTAGTAGGGAGGACTTGCTCCAATGGAGGAAAAGCCCTAAGGAATTCAGCCAGGAGACCCCGTCAATGTCAAGAGGATCATCTCAAAACCACAGATATTGAAACAAGGCCCTTCACAAACACCCAAGGTCCTTTGGGGAGATTGGTCTGTAAGGAGAGATGGAAAAAACGGGGAAATGGATTGGGAATGAAGCAAAGGGGAAAGCAATGGAGAAGAGAAAGTCAGCATTCTATAAATAACCAAGCAAACCACAAAATAAGTTTTTTAACAGAGGTATGCGGTGGTTTCCTACGTCCCCCAAGAAATACAAACTTTATGACTGCCCCGGCAGCTCCTGGTGCGCTTAGCACAGGGAGTGCACAAGGCACGGAGGAGACCAGCGCTTCCAGAACCTTCCACAGAGCAGGCGCCTAGCAAAGCGCTCCGAGGGCAAGGGCGCTGAGCATTGAATTCCAGCCAACTGTGAGATGGGGACCATTACCCCCAAAGTGCAATTAGGAAGCTGGCATTTTACAAGGTGGAGTGACCTGTCCAGCTTCCCATAGCTGAAAGGGAGCAGAGTGGAATTTGAACCCAATCCTCCTCGCTGTGACCCGACAGAAAGGGCTCCACTCTTGACTCTGACTCTCCCAGGGTTCTCCAGGACAGAGAGGAAGCAGCTCTGTGGGGAGGGGGTGGCTGGACCAGAAGAAGGGTGCCCCCTACAGGAAAATAGCCAGCCCCAAGGCATATTGGGAAAGTTGTCTCCCTGGTGCCTAACCTTAGCACACAAAGGTGTCTGGAGAAGTCGCCCTCCCCTTCGGGAGAGGAGATGGGGAATTCGCTGGAACATCTGGCTCATGAAACCAGAGTTCTAAAGGAAATTCCAACTGTCAGGGGGGCCCTGAATGAAAGGCAGACAAGGATCTGAGCATCTTGGTTTTGTTTCCCTTCCTTGGCCCAGGGCTGCCCACTGACCTACTGGAAGGTCGGCTTCTTGGGAGTGGGTGTAAATATCCAAGTCAGTGGGAGCAATTAGGCCAACAGCAGCTCAGGCACATTCTGATTAGAGGTAACTGCGTGGAGAGAAAGGCTGAACCAGTAGGTCCTTGTGGGAGGGAGAGACTGGGCACAAGGGAGGCAGAGCTGGGGTAACCCTGGGCTATCCACCCTTCCCCCCAGCCAATCACTCACTGTCAGGGTGTTGGGAGGGGGGGCAGAAACGCAGACCTGCGGGTGGTGCCAGCCCATAATTACCCCTCCCTTTCCTGCCCTTTTAAACTTCTGTGCTAGGTGTTCATCAGCAGCTCCTTTCCAGAGAAAGAACCTGACTTTTCAAAATTAATATGTGCCTGTTAGCTCTGCCCTAAGTCAATGTATCACGGTAATTGCACTTGGCAATAAGAAATGGTGCGCTTGGGAAAGCAAGTTGGTGCAGGAGGCTTGTTATGACTGATGAATGTCGGAAATGCTTGTTTCGGGGGGAGGCAACTGGGGGCCACTGTGAGGCACCCCCTGGGCCGGAGCCAGAGGGCTCGGTGGAGAGCACGGTGTCACTCACCTCCACGGAGCTGGCCAATGCATGCTGCGGCCTGAGGGTCCCACCTGGGAACGGAGGCCTAACTGCCAGAGATGGCAGAGTACACACTCATACATATAAGCAAACTGGGTATCTTCCTTTTGCCCCTAGATCCACGCTCTCCCACCTTCCACGCCCCTTGCTCCTGACCTGCACCTCACTTCCCCTGTGCATGGCTCCCAGTCAGGTGGATGAGCACCATCAGGCTTCAAGAAAGAGGGGAGCCTGGGTTTCCTCCCTCTGGGGACCCCACAGAGATGTCACGGCTGCTGCTGGGCCACATGGCCCCCTCTCTCTCCATGTTTAGGTGAGGACTCCTTCCCTTAATGGCTTCCTCAGCCCCTGCCCCATTTCTCAAATAGTCTCTTAATTCACTGGCCCCATATGACCCTAACCTGAGGTGCCATGTGTTGCCTGCTGGGACCCTAACACTTCCTGTTTTCTTGCTGCTGAGCAGGCTGGTAGAAGAGACCTGGGGTAGAAAGAGATGGCCCAGCAGTCACATCCAGACCTGCGAGGCCGGCCCAGTTCCCTTTCCCCCCCTGTCTTCTGCAGACAGAACCACCAGAGGCACTCCTGTACCCTAAATAATGGGAAATGGAAGGGAACTGGCAGGCCCGAGGTAAGGCACAGGGGAGAAGAGGCTGTGTTTGGGAGAGAAGATGGCACGAGGAACCTGTCTCCCGCATCTCACTCTCGCCCCCTCTGGCCTCCTGGCCATGGCTGAGGTGGCCACACCTCCTTTTGCAAGACAGTCCCCCTTGTGGCCCTCAGGTCTGGCCCAGGGGAAACTATTTCTATGGAGTCGCATGACATTGACAGAGGGTGGAGGAAAGGGAGCCTGAAGCGAGAGGGAGGAAGACTGAAACATTAGTGGGAAAACTACACACTGGAGTCAGAAACTTGCAAACGGTTGGAGAGCAAGTGGTACAGATGACAACTCATTTGGGTGTCTTTGATGCCACAAATAGAAGTGGCTCCATCTATTGTGGTCACCTGAGTGGCTTGAATTGAGGGGACACTCTGGATGGACCCCTTTGGGTTTCTCAAGATGCCTGGACTTGTCCCCACTCTTTCCCCCACGAGTCTTTATTAAAGACAGGCAACATTGTAAGAGTGAACTGGAAACCTTTCTACTCAGATCATCCAGAATTTCGAGAATGGGATGGAGAAAAAGCTTTTGAGGAGAGAGGAAGCTGAGAGAGGGATGGCAATGGACAGAAGTCCCTCTCCCACTGTGGCACCAGCTCTTTCTCCCTCTGTCTCACTAGAGGCGAAGAGTTCTGGAAATCACTGATTTCTTAAAATACCATGGAGGTCTTGGGTTGGTAAGTTTATAAGGGTCCACCTTTGAGTTAAGAGACTAGATCTCAGGACTTAGGGGTTTTATTAGGCATGACATTGAAAACATGGCCACAAATTCTGAGATACCCTCCCATAGAGACTCATCTAATGCCTTCCCTCGTGCCTTGCTGAGCCTGTGACTGTGTCCATGGTATATGGTGGAAGTGACACTGATTTTAAAGGCTGAGTGACAAACGGCCTCCACGTCTCCTTTGTCCACTGGACCACTCTCCTCTTTAAAGATGGAGCCATTGTGCAGGAAATCTAATGACTCTAAGACCCCCAGGTCAGAAGGCCTCCAGTGGGCATTCTGATCAGCAGTCCCAGGGACCCATCCTCCCACCACCCAGCCAGGTGCCGGCCAGGAGTGAAAAAGCCATCCCTATGTGCCTACTCTACCTTCAGAGGCTCCAGCTCCGTCATTGGAAAGACCCAAGTTATCCTCACTGTGCCCTTTCTGAATCCTTGGCCACAGTATCAGGACACAGGCATGAAGGAATGGCTGTGTTCCTCTACCAAGTTTTGTCATGGTTGGTTACATAACCATAGGTCACTGGAGCTCTTGGAAAAGAAGGAGGTGCATGAATGAAGGAAAAGATGAGGGAGGTGCTTTAAAATCCTCTGATTGGTCTTTTTTTCTACTCAACTCCTTGTATATCCTCACACATCTGGCCTTCCATGCCTCTCCAGCCCCAGTCCAACCCACACTGCATCAGTCCTTGCCACCTGCACTTTTCTTTCCCTCCATCCAGGATACTCAACATCTGAAAAACTTTTGTTCATTCTCTACAACTAAACTGCTGCAGCACCTGCTCCACGCAACCTTCTTGTAATTCCACACCTCTGTGCTGCTGCTGAAACCTGTGCATGTCCCTGTGGTAATACTTACCATCTATCCATCTTCTCTATGAGAGTATGACCACTAAAGCATCTTTGTCCCTCCCCCATCCATAGTTGGAACATAGTCACTCTTACTTCATATTTATTCAATAAATGAATCACTATAGAACTTCAAACTCCATCCTTCCCACTTTGTGATCTTGACCTCCCTGATCTCAACCATACAGAGCTGACCTAGTGATGTAGCTACCATTATTACCTCAACCCTATTTACCAACAATTGTATCTGTCTGTAATTCTGAAGCTTATAAATGTGGGAAGCACAGACAAGGAAGTCCTACTTATTAAGAGGGCTTGACTATTACATGCATTGCTAAGATACAGGCAGGAAGATGAGAAAGAAGAGAACAGGAATGGGGAGCAGAGGGCACCCCTACATCCCCACCCTGCCCCACCTCACCAGAGGAATGGCTGCACCATACATGTGGAGCTAACTTCCCGAAGTGCTTTGGCCTGAATTGTGAGAGGCAAGAACATGGCCTACCCCTCTAGCTACAATCTGTGATCAGGCTGTGGGCTCTCTGGCATCCCCAGATGTGGTGCCATTCCACACCATCAACTTGGGGGACTTCATTAATTTCTTATGACTTGCCTTGAGTGTGCAGGTGCTGTTTCATACTCTTTGAGGAAATCCTTCCAAACCCACTCACTCAGCTTGCTGCCCTCCTGGAGTCTATGTGGACAGTGGTTCCAAGCAGCAAGAATGCTGGGAGTGAGATGCTACAGTTTGGGGCAAAATAAGGATACCAACTGAGAGTGAACCCCAGGCACCTGGTGCCCACAGCAAGGAAGGGGACCCGGTGATGCCTCTGATTACTTCCCTGTGTGATGGTTACACACAGGACAGGCCTCTGTTCTGGCAGGGAATAGGTTCATCCATACTTACTGTCTATCTGTGTCTGTCTGTCTCTAGTCCTAATTGGGCTGTAAGTTCCAAAAAGGAAAAATGAATTTGTCTATCTTGTCTTTGAACCCACTCAGTATATATGTGTTAAGTTAATTAATTTTTCAATATCTAGCAAGAAACATCTCTGTGACCACAGTTGGGTCTTAGGGTCTTTGGAATACAACATGACTTGCAGGTATTTTGATTTTTTAGTAACTGTTTTTGAACCACAGAATATAAAAATAAAGGGATCAATCATCTAGTTCCTCTTTTCTTCAAAGAGAATCTGAGGTGCAGAGAGAAGTAACTTATAAGACAGAAAGGGTGGAGGGAAGTGGCCCTCCAGCACAGTCGTCCAGAGGCTAGTAAGCAGCAGGGCTAGGACTCGGACTCTGGTGTGCCTTCTATGGAGTATGTTTGAAGGACAGAGCCACGCAGTCTCTGGTGAAGACATATGCATAAGAATTCACAAAGGCAGAGAGATGGGGTTAGGATACAGAACTGCAGCTTAGTGGGAGAAGCCCAGTGATCAGGGCTGGCGTGACATTGAATGGCCCCCAAAGCTGCTGTTACTTTGTAGACATAGGGCAGTGGGCAAATAGCTTCAGCCCCCTCTCCACCCCAGTCTATGGCCCACTGCCCTCTGTCTGCATTCTTTTGAGCATGGGTATCTCTGGATTTGTGGGGCTTACCAAAGGTGCAGGTGGTAAGAGGCCTCAGACGTTCTACCTCAGGGTGAGACAGGGTTCCAGGGTGAGGTTGGCTTTACCACGTTCTTATTGAGAATCTATCCTTTGTCTCCTTTAACCAAGAACTTGATGACTTCCTTCTATAGAATATTCCAGCAGCCTGGTCTGAAGATAAATGCATATCTAGAACTTCACAACTGTTTGATCTTGAGGAAGTTTCTTAACCTCTTGGTGCCTCTCTTCCCACATCTGTAAAACAGGCTCATCACGGGAGCTCTCTCACAGGTTTGTGGCGGGAAATAATCTAGTTACACTTGCATTACTTGGAATAATGCATGACATAGGTACATGGTTATTATTATATTTTGTTTCTAATTCTTTCATTCATATACATTTTAAGATAATTAATTGCCGCATTAGTAGTGGTAGTCTCAAAATACAGAGTAATTTGATAGATGTGATTGTGTCCTCTTTTCAATGAATTACTGTTTTAATTGAATAGTCTTGCTTAAAACTTGACAAGTGGCATATTTTATTGATGTTCTAAATTCTGTGTGTGTTTTTCTAAGTCATGTCTAACATTGTTTTATTCAAAGGGTGAAAAAATACTCTGACAGACCACTAACTACATAGTTGCTTTAAAGCAAATCTTAACAGGTGGGTTTTTGGTGTTTTTTTAAATCACAGCAATATGTGTTTTCTGATGTAAAAGAGGGGAAAATTAGGCTCTAATAGCTGCAACATCATTTCAGGGCTATGTGAAAGTTGAAACAGAGAGGAAATATGAATTTTTGATTGAAGCAGAGGAGACCCAAGACTCTATTTTTAGTATAGAAAAGTTCAGAGCAGCAGCTCTGAAATGATTGTATCTGCTACCTTCCAAATTGCTGTAAACCAGACGATGGAGCAACAAAGGACAAGAGTTACTTTCATATTAGCATATATGTCATGTTTCATCAATCAGAGAAGAACTGTAACTACTTTGCTCTCTCTTTAAAAAACTTTAAAGAAAGGAGTCATGAACTAATAAAGTAAATGTCATCCTGTTTGGATAGTTATAGTTTTATAGGTAATTTGTTGCAGATTTTATTCAGATAACTTGTAATTATTTCCTTTCCGTGCTCATCTTCAGTCCTACAGGCATTTCAAACACAAACATAAGGGCCACAGATGTGAAAATGGACCGATGTTGCAATCCAATTATTGTCAATTGCTGCATGCGATGCATATCTGTTTATTGGCCAGTGACTCACCACTATCTCTCCAACAGGTGTTACCTAGCAAAAGGCGGCAGTGGTCAAGGTTCACATGTCTTTGAATCCCCATTGTCCACCAGGGGACAGCATGTATGGGGAGTGGTGGGTAGGAAGTATGGGTTTTGGAGTCAAGTAACTCTGTATTCAATCCTGGTGTCTATCCTTCGGCAAGACATGTAATGTGTCTGAAGTTTCATTTCCTCAACTTTAAAATGGGGTTGTTAACACCATCCTCAATGAAGCGCATCCTCACACACACACTCACACGTACACCAGCCTCTAGCTGACTGTAATCACAGAAGGAGGCGCTTAAGACTTGGCCTGTTTCACTGAGTGGATCATTCTCTATGCTTTTCTAATCATGGCCTGACATTCTGACTACCTAGTGCTAAGACTGCTGTGCCTCTAAGCTGGGAGAAATGTTGTGGATGTGTCCTTCCCTTAATCTGTTCAGTCTCCCCAAGGGGAAGCAGCAGCCTGGTGAATATTTCTGAGGCTGGACTTGAAGAGGCAAAGTGGGCTGCTCAGAAGTTAAGTTGGAAAACTCGGCTAGCAGAGAGAAGATGGCTGCCTCAGAGACCTGGCTCACCTCCAAGCCCTTCTGTATCTCCTCAGATGCTCGGCATACATCGCATCCATTCCAAGGACATCTCTGTGGTTTAGGAACCTGGGATGTCTCCAGCAAAGACTCCAGCTCAAATCATCAAAAACACCTATAACTTCACATCGCAGGAAATGCGCCCGGCCAAGCGGCTTCTCTCAAACTGTAAGGCGTGCCCTGCATTGAAAATGTGAACTCATTCCCCAGGTGATGACACAGTTTGGGTGCGTCCATTTCTGAGCTGATTCACTCTTTGATGAATTATTCTTGGCGAGATAATTCTTCCATATTGAAATCATCATTCAACCAGAGTCTCCAGACCACGTGAGCCTTCCTTGCCTGCAGTAGAGTCTACCCCCAACACCTGGCTTGCCCTTGCAGACCTTGCCTGCAAACCACTGAATTGCAATGCAGAGGCCTGGCTGGGACTCCATCCTGGATGGAAGACTTGGCCAAATCACTGCTTAGATGCTTAGATTCAGTACCTTCCTTAATAAAGCAGAAAGACTAATTCTTATCTTACTTATTGCATCAGGGTTGTCAAAGCAAATACTGCATATGAAAAGGCTTTAAAGAGGTGTAGTGCTACATGAGTGTAAATAATGTGCACCATTCATTCTCCTTTCTCTGAAGTATCTGATGCTCACCAACCATAGAAGTTCTTGCTTTCTTGATTGGGACTCATGCTACAGCCAGGCTTTTTAAAATATTTTTTCAACCTCCACAGAACATAATAGGAGCCTGACTTGAAAGTAATAATCCCAGCCAGTGTTGCCCAGTGCTTGAGCATCAATCCATGAACCAAGAGGTCACAGTTTGATTTCCAGTCAGGGCACATACCCAGGTTGCCGGCTCAATCCCAAATAGGGACATGCAGGAGGCAGCTGATCAATAATTCTTTCTCATCATTGATGTTTCTCTCTCTTCCCCTCCTTCTCTGAAATTAAATAAATAAACAAACAAACAAACAAACAAATACAATAATCCAACACCTGGCACATAATAAGCACTGATTAAATTTTGTGATGAATCAATCTTCCCTGGCCTAAGGCTGGCATGTGGAGAAGCTTATGGAGGCCAGGCTGGCCCTGTCAGTTAGTGAAATGGGTCGGCCTGAGCACAGTAGGAAAAGAGGTGATTGGAAGGGTGTGTGCCCCCACCTGGAGGGGCAACCACTGCTCACCATCAGCCAGATGTGGAAAAGCAGGAGTGTGGCCCACATTTGTCAAGTAAACTGATATTTCAAGAGAGCCATCACCCAGTTTTTGTGTAAACTTAGCTGACATCTGATTCAAACTTTTCCAAACACTGAGAACCAACATGTGCAGACCAAGCAGAAAGGTCCGAGGGGCACAGTTGGCCGGTGGATCCAGTTTATAGCCTGTGACTTATCAATTCAGTCAATCATCTCTCATTACCCCAGATGGAAACAAACAAAGATTTCTAATCACACCTACTTCAGTTCTTCCTGCGGTATATTGGAACAACCAGATGCAGCCCAGCCTCTGATAATCTTGCAGGCCCTCAACCCTCCCAACTGTGTAGAGTGAAGGCCAACATGCTCCCACGTGGTGTGTCAAGCACACAGTTCATGCCAACTCAGTAACGGCTATAAATGAATGTTTGTGTCCCACCCAAACCCCCAGAATCATATGTTAAATCTTAGTGCCCAATGTGATGGTATTTGGAACCCTTATAAAAGGGGCCCAGAGAGCTCCCTTGCTCTCCCATCATGCAAGGACACAGAGAGAAGACCATCATCCATGAACCAGGAGAGTGGGCTCTTACGAGATGCCAAATCTTTTGATGCCTTGATCTTGGACTTAGCTCTCAGAACTGTGAGGAGTAAATTTTGATTGTTTCTAAGCCACGCAGTGCACAGTATTCTGTTGCAGTAGCCTGAATGGACTAAGACAGCGAGTTAGCAAATAATTCAACAATACCCAAGCTGGCCAAAGCCCCATTCAATAGATAAGCCCACTGACCACAAGTGTGGATGCCTTGGCAGTGTGAAATTGCTTTCAGGTTCCACACTCTTGCTTTCTGTTTCTGCATTTAGCTCATGGTGCCTGGGCCCAGGCTGCAGGTCACACTGAGTGGGTCTGGTCCACAGCCCCTGTCTCAGGGGACTACCCTCCATTCTCTCTCCATTTCTCCCATGAAGGAAGAGCTCAGGTTGGGGCAGAAAAATGGCTGCTACTCAATTTCTCCTTCTCAGTTGTCTTTTTCAAATCATGTGGCCAACCCATCCTGATAATAAGTAATTTTCTGTGACTCACCTCCCTGTGCCGATTCCTGCTTCCCTCCCAGACCCAACCCCCCGGGCACAAACACACTAACCCAGGACTCTCTAGGTTGAAATGTCCTTTAATCCCAGCAGTGGCCTCAGCCTCTGGGTCACCCTGCACTCCATGGCTTGTGGCTGTCCACCTACTCTATCCACAGTGCCTGCCTGCCCTGTGAACCAGTCCCTATTTCCCAGGGAGATGTAAGGAGTCAGAAGGCCAGGGTGACACCCGACTTCAGTGCTGCTTTCTTAGAGCCTAGCCAATGACCTGGGTCCAGGATGCCTCTGTCCCATGGTGATGATAACCCTTCCCTGGATATCCTGAAGAACTGATCTGTGGTCACTGAGACCAACTCAGTGAAAGTGATTCCTAAAGCAGATCATGCTCCCTTGACCAGGATATTCTCACTATTGAGTAATCCACTCCCAGGTGAATGTCCCTGCCATGAAGCCTCCTGCTTTGAGTGGCCTCTGCCTCAGAACTGTACAGCTCCTTGCACCTGAATCATTTTCCACTCACCGCGGATGTCTTGCTGGATTTTGTTTTCTAGGTTTACAGTTTCCTTGAGGAGAAAGTCCTTATCTTGTTTATAAATCTGACTGCCAGACTCGTCAATGAAAACTCTGCTGGTTCCCAGCCTCTCTACCAAGGAAAGCACAGCTCTATCAGATCGCATATTCTTCAGCCCCAACTCCCCCCTCAAACCTGTTCCAACCATGCCTTGCCATATGGAACAGCTTCAGTTTGCCAAGCTGTCCACACCATTCCATGACCAATAATAGGAAACAAAATAGCAAACTATAGGTCCAGACACATTACTAACTCATGTAATGCTTATATAACCAGAAAAGATGGACATCAATGTTATACTCATTTGACAGTTGAGGAAACTAAGACACAAAGAGTCACTTGCCTAAAATCACAGAAGCTTCCCATGTCTCTTCCTCTTCCTCCTCCCCCCTTCCTCTTTTTCCTCTTCCTCCTCTTCCTATGGAAGGCAGGACTCTCTGGGAGGTGGGGCTGACCTTGTCCTCCTGGGAAGGCTGTTAGGGGTGGAGGGGAGAACCCTCTCCCCTCCTCTGCCTTCTTGCACACAGAGGAGCTCAAGAAGGTCAATTAAAAGCTTTTCCCTCCCTTCCCCTCTCTCCACTTCCTTCCTCCTCTCCCCTCTGTGTCCCCTATCTTCACCTATTTTTCTTCCTCCCTTCCTTTCTTCTCCCCCCATCTTTTCTGACTCCCTCTGCCCTTTGTCTGTCTTCCCCACTTCTCCTTTCCCTGTTTACCCTTTCTCTCCACACCCACTCTTCCCCAGACCAAATCCCCTGAGATCTTAGCTGCTCAGGGCTTGGCCCTGCTCCCATGCTCTGAACCCCACAAAATTCACAGGCAACAGGGCAAAGAGTGGCAGGATTGGGGTTGAGGAAGCTGGTGGAGGGTGGGGTCAGTATGTCCATCCTTTGGGTCCCCCCATTAAGCCTTTCCTCATGGGAGAAGCCACTCCTCATGCAGAGGGTTTTGTTTATCAGAGACTCCTTGGTGCCAGCTGCTGGACCCCTCCCCCGGGTAACCATCTAAGATGCAAAGGGCATCCCTTGTTATGACTGCTGGACCCTCCACCAGCCCACCTGGGCATTCACTCTTCTCTGGAGCAGTTGTCTTCCCCTTCTGCAGACCTTTAGTGTTGGCAGAGCTATGGGACCACAAGAAAAGCACCCTGGAAAAGCACCTCCCACCCCCCAAGGAAAGCCTGCCCTGGGAGTTTTCAAGCAGGAACTGAGAAATCCATTTCTTTCCAGGGACAGATGTTCTGTGACAAAGGGTCTGGTGTGGTGGTGGATTCCACCAGGTAAGAATGCAAAAAAATACAATGACATGACACACAGATAGAAGCAAAAAATGACATAGAATGTAAGACACACACTGAACCAACAAAGAGATTAAGCATTGAGGCAGATGCTTCACCCAATTTCAGGTGTTACTCAGGCTATTGGCATTTCTGCCTCACCTGCTGGGTTGGGTTATTCTAATCTTCGTTTGATTTTGTACAATTCTCCTCATGGTCACCCCTTGTTCTAAGCTAGCTTGAGATGAGGTTGTGCTGCTTACAGTCACAGAGACTTGATTAGTTTCCCACAATGCTGGAGGGATGAGTGAAAAAGCCAAGGCCACTGCCTGCAGGAGCTCATGGGTATTGCAATGCACAGCTCAGTAGGAAAGGAGGCTGGAGCAAGGTCACCCCACCCAGATTCTGGGACCTGGGCAGAGGTCTCCAGAGGAGGGAATGTCTGTGCTGAAGAATGTTTACAAGGTGTTCAGGTGAGTAGACAGAGTGACACTAACAGGAAAAAAAACAGAATTTTCAAAGGTCAAGAAGCAAGAACTCACAGGGCATTGTCAGGGAACAAAAAGTAATTCCAATTGTCTGTAGAAGACTATAAGGATGGGAGCAGGAAGACAAGACTGGGTCGGGGCTGGAACCAGGATGTGGGAATTGTCAGTCCTATACAGGTATGTGGACTTCTTCTAATGGTGGGTGCCATAGAGATTTTAAACAGGGAAGTGATAGGATCATAATCATATTTCAAAAGATTCATCTGGAATCAGGAGAACTACTTGTATGGCCAGGGCCCTAATCCACCTGGGAGAAGGGGTGGCCCAAACCAAGCCAGGGCAGTGAGACTCAACAGAAAGGCACCCACTGGAGATAAAGTAAAAGGCAGACCAGACAAGGCCTGGTGACAGACAGGATGTGGGTGGAGAAGGGAGACTGAAAGGAGCTGGACAAGCGCCTGGCCAGCCCATGACCCCACTCACAGAGGAGGTGCTCAGGTGTCTGAGAGCCAAGGAGGAGCTCAGCATTGTGGCCCCAAACTTTCCCCAGAAGTGACATTTGAGCTTAAATTAGTATAAAGGAGTAGTTGGAGCCAATGGTTTCATGACAAAAATGTTGTGCAATTTCACACACACACACACACACACACACACACACACACATACACACACATACACAATCATTCCCAAGGACATTAATTATCATCCGTTAAACAGATCATATACATATTACAGAATTCTAAGATGTTAATATATCAGGGCATGTTTGACTGTGAGTGATGTACCTGCCTTAAAATAGCTGAAACAGTGATGTACCTGCCTTAAAATAGCTGGATCCCTAATGACATTACTGAGCTACTGATCCAACCCTGACACTGCAACCTCAGTACTTCCTGTCCCAGAGACAGCATTTCAGTCTCTGGGACAGGAAGTACTGAGGTTGCAGTGTCAGGGTTGGATCAGTAGCTCAGTAATGTCATTAGGGATCCAGCTCACATCCCGCTATGCAACCCCAAGGTCTTAGCTCACTTGTGTCAACCAGTCTTATCTCATGTCATAAGGTGGCTGCTGTAGCTCCAGGAATATATCCTTACTCTGTTGTGTCCAAACAGCAAGGAAGAAAGTGGGTGGAAAGTAGCCTCTCTGGAGCTCTGTCCTTTTAAGAGAAGGAACAGCTGTCAGCCAGCACTCCAGACTTCCCCTTTAGATCCCACTAGCCAGAGTAGTCAGTTCTGCCACGCTTCACTGCAAGGGAGGCTGGGAAAGAGAGGACATGAATTTTTAGCCTCTATGCAGGAGGTAAGCAAGCAGGAAGAAGGCTGAGATGGCTGTTGAGCAGGTAACCAGTTGCATCTAGTATCTAGCAAAGGCCTCAGGATCTGTTTGTTTATCTAACAGCTTTATCAATTGATATTAAAAACACACACACACACACATTTAATGTATACAATTTGAGGAACGTGGACATAATGCATATATATATATATACTCACAATCTTTTCACTATAATCAAGGTAATACACATTGCCATCACCTCCACAAGTTTTCTTGTGTTCTTTTATTAAAAGTTTTATTGGTTTGGAGGAAGGGGAGTAACAACACATATCAGATTCTACCCTCTTAAGTTTTTAAGTACATAACACCACTTGTTAGCAATAATCACTATATTGTGCAGTAGATCTCTAGAGCATATTCATCATGTATAACTGAAACTTTCTACTCATTGGATAGCAACTCCCCAGTCCACCCTACTCCCAGCCCTTGGCAGCCACCATTCTGTTCTCTGCTTGACTACTTAGATGCCTCACATAAGTGAAATTATGTAGTATTCGTGCTTCTGTGGCTGGCTTATTTCACTAATCTGTTCTAGGTTTATCTGTTATTGCAAATGGTAAAATTGTGTGTGTTTTTTTAGAGCTGAATAATGTTCCTTTATATGTATATCCCACACATTCTTTATCCATTCACCTGTTGGTGGACATCAGGATTGTTCCCACATTGTGAATAGCACTGTAATGAACATGGGAGTGCAGAAATCACTTTAAGATACTGATTTCAAATCTTTTGGATATGTACCCAGTACTGGAGTTTCTGAATGATACAGTAGTTCCATTTTTAATGTTTTGGGGAACCTTCAGATTATTTTCCATGATGACTATGCCATTTTATATTCCCACTAACTTGAATTATAATCCCAATGTATAAGGATTCCAAATTCTTCATTCTTCACATCATCCTCACCAACACTTCTGTTATTTTTTTATACTACAACAAATGTGAGGCGATATCTTATTGTTTGATTTGCATTTCCCTGACGACTAGTGATGTTGAGCACCTTTTCATGGGCCTGGTGAAATGTATATCTTCTTTGGAGAAATGTCTAGTCAAGTCCTTTGCACATTTCTTAATCAGCTTATCTGTTATTTTGCTTCTGAGTTGTAGGAATGACTTACATATATTGAATATGAACCTTTTATCAGATAAGTGGTTTGCAAGTATTTTCTCTCTTTTCATAGATTGCAAGTCAGGTATATAAACCAATGGCTAGAAATAAATCCTCACATATAAATGGTCAACAGATCTTCAACAAAGGTGCCAAGAATACAGGAACAAGGGCAGTCTTTTCAACAAACAGTGTTGAGAAAACTGGATATTTACACCCAAAGGAATGAACTCCCCTATCTAATGCCACACACAAAAATCAACTCAAAGCAAATGAAAGACTTAACCATGAGACCTGAAACTGTGAAACTCCTACAGGAAAACAGTGGAAAAGCCTCTAGACATCGGTTTGGCAATGATTTCCTGGCCGTGACGCCAAGGGCACAGGCTACAAAAGCAACAATAGATAAGTGAGACTGGCAAGTGGAAAAGCTTCTGCAGAGAAAGGAAACAGTCAACAGAACGCAAAGATCGTTTTAAGTGACAAGGAAGCTAAACACCAGTTGAGTCAAGTCCCTTAGCTAAGTTCACACAAGAGCTGGTATCAGAATCGGGCTATAACTCAGGACTCCTGTCTCCCAGTATCCTCTCCACTGAACCCCAGCTGTGTCAACCAGTCCTATCTCATGATCACAGAGCCCCACATTAGAGCTTATCGATATAATGGCTGCACTCTAGAATCAGAGCATCTCAAATCTTCTGGCCCACTCTGTAATGAAATGGCTGTGCAGATCAGACAGTGTTTTAGGTGTGAGGTCAGGGGCTGTGAAGACTTTCTGCTCTGAACCTGTCCCCCTTTCTAACCAGGCCTTTGTGAGGACCCAGCTCATGGACAAAACAGACCAGCTCTCTACCTGGTTTAATCCCCATAGATCTAACTCACAGCCAAAACATGAGCCTGGATTTCAGTGGCCCAAAGGCCTCGGTCCTCATCCTGGCTCTGCCATGTGATGTTGGTCATGCCAGAGCCTCGGTTTTCTCGTCTGGACAGTGGGGATGGGGAGTGAATTGGACACCCACAGAGGACTCTTGAAAGAGTTAGAGTGCATTTTGCCCCAAAGTTCCAAACCACTTGGTGGAATGGATTCCGAAAGTACGTGTGCAGAGCACCTCTGTGCTTCCGGAAGCAAACAGCCCCACTTTGGGCCTCTTCTCACAGGAGTCAGTTCCAGCCGCCGTCCTCGCCTCCTCTACCAGTCCCGCTCCTGCAGCACCTTCCCCAGCATCACTCCACTTGCAGGCTCTGGGCTGGGAACAGGCCCCACGCAGCCTTTTGCCCTTCCCTCCTCTGCACCCAGTGAAGCCCTGTGAGCAAACCACATCCATACCACCCGACGTGTGAACTGGGGGGCTTTTCCCCTTCAGACTGGAGGGAGAGGGGTGCGGGCAGGAGAAGGAAGGAGAAGGTAAGGGCCAGCCGGCTCACACCTCACTTATTTGTAAGCAGTCCATGTGGTTTCACTTTGCACCCACTTCTCCAGTGGGAGTCTGCATGTTAGCACCTGGGGACACCTGCCTCCAATTAGCCCGACCATTTCCCTAAGAAATGATACCCCCAAGAAGATGGGCCTCCGGCAGTCTCTCCCGGCCCACGACCCACGGAGAGAGTCGCAGCTTTGTCCACCGTCTCAAGCCGGCGGCAGAGCAGAAACAGGAGAGGGGCCGAGGTGGGAGGTTTGGGGGTGCTTCCAGGAGAAGAGGGGAGAAAGAGCAGCAATGCCTCCCAGCCCTGGGACTTGGTCTCAGCCAGGACCACCTGGCGACCTTGAGGCTGCCAGGCCTGGGGATGTTTGGCATTCCTCAGTGGCCACGCTGGACCAGAAATGGAAGCCAGCCTACCCAGAGGGCTTCAGAGGGCGCTGGGGCTGTGGGGTCACCTTCTGCGAGTCTGGCTGGATTTCATGGTCCCGGCTGTCTGGATGATTTGCAGAGGATTCCAGCTCTCTGGGCCCCCTGCTGAGAGGCCTCGCCCAGCTGCAAAAGGCTGGCAGATGCTCTGCAGGGCCTGCACTAACATTAGAAAAACAAAACAACCCCTCCTCTCCAGGCTACCTGGAGAGGCCCCTCTTCACACATGTAATTGACAGAAAGTAAATGACTCATTCCCATGTTCCGAGGACCTCAGGCTTCCAGGCAGAGCTAATAGGCCTCCGTCCTTGTGCAGACCCTGAAAGCCTGGATTTCTGACCACAAGCACACCTTGTGATTCTCCTTGAAAGCCAATGCGTTGATGAGTTCTTACAAGTGCAGTCCTAGGCTCTCCTGGCTTGGCCTCTTGGGTCTTTTTGTGTTTTTTAATTCACGTAAGTTAACATTGAGATATAATTCACATACCAAAAAATCCACCCCATTTAAATGGTACAATTCAATGGGTTTAGTATACTTACAGAGCTGTGCAACATTACCACCACCAGTTTTAGAACATTCCCATCACTCCAAAGAGAGACCTGTTAGTGCTCACCCCTTATCTGCTTCTCCCTCTAGCCCCTGGCAAAGTTCATCTACTTTCTCTGTGTGTATATCGGTCTATTCTGGACATTTCATAGAAAAGGAATATCATAGTTGTCTTCTTGTGACTGGCTTCTTTCACTTAGCTTAAAGTTTTCATCGTTCATTTGTGTTGTGGCATGAATCAGTACTTCTTTCTTGTTCGTGGCTGAGTAATATTCCATTGTATGGATGTTCCCTGCATGACAGATCAACTGGGTGTGTTTGTCAAATAAGGAAGCAAAGGAAGAAGAGGGAGGATAAGAAGAGCAGGAAAGAGAGGAAGGAGAGAGAGGAGAGGAAGAGGAGGAAGGAGTGGGAGGAGAAGAAGCAGAGGAAGGAAATGGAGGAGAAGAGGAGGAAGCAGAGGGAGGAGAGTCGGGAGAGGGAGGGGAAGAAGGAGAGGGAGGAGAGGAAACACTCTCTCACTGGTGGTTAGAGCTGGAACAGGAAGCCGGACTCAGGTCCACCTGGTGCCTATGTGCAGGCCTTCTGGACTGTTCCTCCACCACAGAGCCCAGCCTGGAATGGGGTTCTTCATGTCTCCATATACATTCAAATGCAGAGAACACATGGGGGGGGGGGGGGAGAATGAACAAGCGCTTCTGGAGATAGGAGCGGAATTGTGTGGCGAGAGCTGGCCACATGTGGAGAAGAGGACCCCCCTTCCACCTGTATTTCTGCCAGTGGGGGTGGAGATCAGATTGGCAGGAAGGGGGCACAGGACCTCTCTATGTGTGGCTTTCTGGTGGTCGATACCCTTAAGGTGTGCTGGGCCCTGAGCCAAGCCCTTGTCCTGTATTTTGTCATGAATCCATATGAGACAGACGCCAGTATTATCCTTAATTTTACTCCTGAGAAAGGACGATGAGGGTTTGAGGGAGCAGAGGTCTGAGCAACAACAGAACCAGGGTTGAGCCCCAGGGATCTGCTTCCAAGGCCTGCAACCATGGGCGGAATGTTTGCAGGTTTTTTAAATTGGTGCTGAGGCCCTAGCCGGTTCAGCTCAGTGGATAGAGCATTGGCCTGCAGACTGAACGAACCTGAGTTCAATTCCGGTCAAGGGCACATACCTCGGTGCAGGCTTCTCCTGGGTGCAGCCAATCCGTGTGTTTCTCTCACATCAATATTTTTCTCTGTCTTTCCCTCTCTCTTCCAGTCTCTCTAATAATCAATGGAAAAATATCTGGTGAGGATTTAAAAAACAAACAAACAAAAAAACAACAACAATAATAATAAAATAAAATTGGCAGACCTAGAAAAGTGCCAGAGACATAGGATGCACTCAATACATCTGTTTAATAAATAAGTGGATAAATTACAAGTATAGTCTTTGTAGAAAGCCTAGAAAATTCAGAACATGTGCAGAAGAAAATTTAAATTATCTCTAATTTCATGATTCAGAGATAACCCACTGTATTTTTGTAATTTTCTTTCAACATTTTTTCCTGAAAGTATATGGTGTTTAATGGGGTGCAATATTTACATAGTGGAATTTATGACGTACATATATTTATCTATACAGCTTCTTTTACTTAAAAAGGCATCGGGAGTATTTTCCCATGTCATTTAAAATTCTTCAAAAGCACCGTTTTAATGATTGCGTGCTGTTCCACAGCGTTATGTTACAGTTTACTTGACGATTCCACTAAGGCTGGGCATCTGAGTTGCTTCCAAATAACTACAATAAAGATCTCTGCACATATAAACCTTTGTCCCAGTTTCCATTTTCTTGGCACACGTTCCTAGAAGAAAAATGACAGGTCAAGCTTTAGGAACATTTTTAAGTCTCTCAGTGCATAAGGAAAATTGTTTTCCAGAAAGGTAAGCTAGTTTGACCTCCCAAAAGAATGCATAAACATCTAATTTTATTCTCACCAAAACTAAGAATTCATTTTAAAGCATTTTGCCAATGCGATAGGTAAAAATTAAGATCTCATTTCTATATGCATATTTGTTATTCACAAAGCTGAACATGTTTTTATGTTTATCGTTCATTTATAGTTCCTCTTCCGTGATGTACTTCTGTCAACTCAGTTTTCTATTGTTCATTAATGTTTTCTTATTGATTTATAAGTGCTCTTCATATATGAAGGTTATCAATCCTTTGTCAGATATGTTTCACTGAAATTTGTTTCTGATTAACAGAATCTCCTCTCTTTAGCTCTTAATTCCTTTCTCTGATTGTCCACGAAACAGTTGTAACTACACTTCCAGTGGCATCTTTAAACCTTGCCACTTTACACATTCTGTCAGACTATAAGCCATCAACAAGGACACATGGTGTCAGGAGAGAGCCTCGTGTATCACTCAAAACTAGACAGTGGGGTGCCCAGCTCATTGTGCTGGACCCAGTGTCTACACTGTCACCATGTCAATGGACTGCCTGCTCACCTGCCCTGGGGCCAGCCATGCAGCCAACGGTGACTGCTCTGACAGGTGTGCGCTTGAAGTGGCATTTTACCAATTGCCAGCCTCAGATCACAGAACTCCAGGCTCAGCTGCAAGTGTCGGCAGCCAGGACGAAGCCATGACAATGATTAGTGACACGGGGGCGCCAACAGATGTTTCTGTCCCTTACAGTTGCTGATCTAACAAGTCATCTCACAGCTGGTACAGCTCTCTTGGGCCCATGGCTGCAGGGCTGAGGGAAGGAGCTGCGGAAGCCAGCTTCTTGGTTTTTTGAGACCTCACACTGGGGTGAGGGCCAGGAAAGGGCGACTTCAGAGGCCTTTAGCCAGTAGAATAAAGATGATGTTGTGCATGTGTGTGGCAGTTTGCATGACTGCTTAAAAATACAAATGTCACACATTGATTCATTTGTTCATTCATTCAGAACATGTCTACCAGATGTCTGAGAGGAGTCAAAAGTCGTCTTCCCAAAGAACATTTTGCAAGAGCGGAATTGTAGGAGATAGTTGGGAGCTCAGCGGGAAGGACATTCCAGAGAGAGGGAACAGCATGACGGAGGCCCAGAGCACTGGAGAGAACTGGAAGCTTGAGTGTCTCAGCAGAAGGAATCTCTGATGCAGCTGAGGTGCCCCTTGGTCAGCATGGCCCACCGCTCCTCCACCATATGAGCTGGACCTGGAGAGCCAGGGAAGAACTCCCCACAGCTGTCCAGCAAAGTCCTCCCTTCCTCCGAGATGCAGACCATCACACGCCCCCTGCCGCATGCCTGCCTGGTCCCCTCACCTCTGTCCTGGGGCCACCTTCCCACGGGTTTTTCTCCCTCCTGGCCCTTCATGCTGCGAGTACTGCAGTTTTCTGGGCATTTGACTGATGGGGCTACGAGCCTAGGAGACCCTTGAGGAGGCCTGTGTTTTGCTCACCACAAATCCTCAGGACTGCCAGAGGCCTGGATCGGAAAAACATCTTAGAAATCTTGCTGTTCCTGCCGAAACCGGTTTGGCTCAGTGGTAGAGCGTCGGTCTGCGGACTGGAAGGTCCCACGTTTGATTCCGGTCAAGGGCATGTACTTTGGTTGCAGGCACATCCCCCGTAGGAGGTGTGCAGGAGGCAGCTGGTCGATGTTTCTCTCTCATCAACATTTCTGGCTCTCTATATCTCTCCCTTCCTCTCTGTAAAAAATCAATAAAATATATTTTAAAAAGAAAAAAAAAGAAATCTTGCTCTTCCAGCCCATCAGTTTGCTACTGATGTGAGGCCCAGGAGTTATAGAATGTGCTCATGGCAAGAGGTGGTACTGGGATTCAAACGTGTGTCGCTAAGTCTGGAGGGCCATTATCTTCTACCGAGAGGGGCGTGGGACAAAGTTAGCTCCCAGGCAGCACAGATCCCAAGGCTCAGAGTTGGAAAACTCTGGGGCAAACACACAGTCTACGTCGCAGGGTCTCCTCAGCCCAGCGGTGACGGTGGCTGGACGGCAGCAGGTGCAGGCTGCCTCTGTGTCCGTCCTCACCCAGCTCACCAAGGCAAGGCAGAGCCACACCTTCTCACGCTGATGATGCCACTAGCCACAGGGCCAGAGAGCCAGCCACAAACCTTCCTTCCACACCCTCCTCAGAGAAGGGATGAGTCACCTCCAGACAGAGTCAATGATGGAGTGATGACCAGGTTTGCAGGTGCAGGCTGGGACAGGGAGAGCCCTGAGCCCAGTTTGGTGACACCTGGAGACACTGAATGACTTGTTGGGTTCCTTCCTTGTGGCTTCTTGACTCTGAGCAAGGTTTTAAAGTGAGTCCATTAAGAAGCATTTGTAATTGGCCAGTTTCCTTTTCATTGAAAAAGTCAGTTAGGTTGCATCCTTTCTCGTTCATTCACCAGGGCTGGGATCTCCAAGAGGCCACACCTTGGAGCATAATCATAGGGCTTCCTGCCCCATGACTTACAGTCTCATCATGTTTTTAAATGTGTTCTTCTGCTCTGGGACATTTTAGAATTCCTCTTGATGGGCGGTGTTCAGAATAGTTCCTTTTCTTGATTTGAGAGAGAAAGAGTGTGTGTGTGTGTGTGTGTGTGTGTGTGTGTGTGTGGTGGCATGAGGAGTGTGTAAGTTGTGGTGTGTGTGGTAGGGTGTGTGATGTGATAGGGTGTGTGATATAGGGTGTGTGGAGATCTGTGTGTATGTCCATGTGCTTGTGTGCAGGTGTGTGGGGTGCTGCCCTAGCATTTCATGGATGCTCTCTATCGGGAGGCTCAAATCCTGCAGTTCTAAGAAAACTGCTCATGTTGTTTTTATGAAAGTCCCCTTCCCCATGTTTTCCCTGTCACTTAATTTTGGAAGCCTAAGAATAAAATGTTGGACATCCTGATTGATTCTTTGTTTTTTTAATCATCTCTTCCCTAATTTTCATCTCTTTGTGTCTTTCTTCTCCTATCACAGACATTTGATCAAAGTAATTTGAAATTCTCTTAAACTTTTTAATATTACCTTTATATTTTTAATTATAAGAGCTCCTTATTATTCACTGAATTTTTTTTTCTGCCTTCTCTTCTTGTTCTGTAGCTACAACCTATTTGCACTCTGTTTGTTGTATTTGTTGTGATTTCTCTGCTTCTGCACTTGCTTCTGTCAGCCTTCGAGAGAAGCTGTCCTGGACTGTTGGTGGCCCTGATCTGCAAACCATGTCTGTGATGCAGGAATGAGACTGGAAGGTGTGTGCATGGATGGGCATGTGGCAGGGACCTCACATGGGCAAACATACAGTGGGCCAGCTTTTTAACTAGGACCCCCCTCCCAATCTCACTCTCTGTGCATCTTTTCTTAGTTGGTTAGTTTACTTAGACAGCAATGCCAAACGACAACACGGAACCTGAAGGGGGCACATGCGGCAGGGCAGCGTGAGGATGGGGTCTCACGGCTCAGGACTGAGACTTGTCCCGACCCCCTGTCCTCAGTGGGGACCCTGTGCTGGCGGCCTTGAGGTCAGGGGTCCTGCGCTCCCGGGTGCAGAGCGGAGAGCGGGCCTCATCCTGCTGCTACAGGAGGGCGGGCTAGTGGCCTCCTGTGTGGGGTGAGAGAGTCTCAGGCTCCACCTGCTCTTTACAGAGACTTTTGAACTGTCTTCCTGCCCAAGGTTCCTAACCCTGACCATCAGAGACACTCATGGCCTCCCATTGCTGAGCAGGTCTGGCTTCCGCGGAGGATAAGCAGCTTCTTGCTGGCTCTCCCCGTGTGCCGTCCATCTCTCCATCCCGGCAGCGAGGTTTTACCCCTCCCCCTGCTGAGTAAGTACCACTTCCCTGTCCACTTTCTGTGTCAAAAATGTGTTGGTGTCTGACAAAGGCTCTCCTCTCCTTTCTCTTTGTCCTTGGGAGTTGTTGCTTTTTCGTTCGTTAGCTGTTTTTTTCAGGGTGTTGTAAGGAAAAATGTTTAAATAAGTTGATACTTAAATGTGTGCTTAAATCTGCTCTGTTTTCCACTAAGTACTTGATTTAAGTCTTCAAATCCTGCGTTTCAGGTCATTATCTAGAAGGAGGCCAAGGAGCCACCTAAAATGTTTCTCTTGCCAAGGAATTCAGAAATAACCTCTGCCCAGAGGTGACGAGATTCTGGTCTCGAGCAATGAGTGAGCACTTGCTGCAGCTGGTGCAGGGCTGACTGTGGGCCCCCTTGCCCTCGGTGAGCTGATGGTTCAGCTGGGGCGGGGACAGGTGAGAGCCATGGGGGAACTTCTGTGCATGAGGGATGGAAAGATGCAGCGAAGAGACTGAGTGAACAAGTGTTTGTGTGTGTGTGTGGGGGGGGACAGCACAGTGGCAGGTGAGCCCTTCTTCCTACAAAGCTCTGATGGCTTGCTCTGTCTTCCACCTGCTCACACATTGAACAGGAACACCACGACCCCGTGTCTCTGGCACCAGCCATGTGACGTTCCTGGGTTGTGGTGTGTGCTCAGTAAATATCCCGGGAGAACTGGAAGATGGAGGTGTAAACGGCCACTCCACATCAAGTTAGCTGTGTGGATACAGAAGGACCTTCCAGAAGGGCAGTAGCAGGAGAGGGACAGAGAGAGGCAGGTGACAGGTGCTCCGTCTGTAAAGCTCTGAGCTGTCGCTCCCATATGCTCACAGATTCAGGCATAAACTCCTAGCGATCTACCCTCTGTCATCTGTCCCCTCCCCCAGCTGTGATTTTACAGGACATACAGCCAGCCCCGTGCTTCCGCTGCCCTCTGTGGCCTGGGGTGGCAGCGCGGGCTCAGCGTGCACCTGGGAAGCCCCTCTGTCTGCGTGGCGCCCACAGCAAAGGGGAAGCATAGAAGGAAAACGAGTGCCAGGACGGACAAGGGCTTGGGGCACACAGCAGCCATGGACCGACCCAGCAGTAAGAAATGAAACCACCCCCCCACACACACACCCAGGGAATTCTTACCGCTCATCAGCCTGCAGAGGAAGGGGCCCAAGAGGTGGGGGAGGCGGTGGGCCGTGGGGACAACGTACTGCCAGCCAGGAAAACCTAACAGGATGTTCCCCTCCCGACAAAGCAGAAGGTGCCGTGGAGAGGTGGTTCTGTGGGACCCAGGTGCAGGAAGGGATAACTCAGAGCATTTGAGCAGCAATCGGAGCACAAAGGGAGGAGAGCTGGAGGCTCCTGATAGGGGCAGAGGCAGCAGGGGACTTGCAGGCCACTGGCTGCCAAGAATGGAGAGCAGAGAGCGCCTGAAATCCTGCTCGACAAAGGGGCAGCCTGGTGTTAGCTGCTATCGATGGCAGCAGAGCGCGCGCCCTGTGCCACCAGCACAGGGGACCGGAGGAGCGAGGCTCAGGACAACCAAGGGAAAAGCGACTGGTATCCACCCTCCGTGGCCTGTTCCCCCAGCCTGTTATGAAGAGGCTGGTTAATCCAAACAAGAGGGGAGGGAAAAGTGGCCCCAGAATCTTAGGGCACCTCCGGGGTGCAGTGCAGCTTTGCTCAGTTACCCTCCTCACCAGGAGACAACCATGCGCGATCGATGTGAGAGCCAGAGAGGCTGGGCTCTTGCCAAAGGCTGCACAGCAGATTAGCAGCAAAGTTAGGACCAGAAGCCCGGTGTCGACTCGGTCCAGCATCCGTTCTAGCAGGATGTCTGTGCCTCCATTTGTGATGCCGACCCCACAGCCAGGCTGCGATTCCATGTGCAAACCCAAACACAGCAAGCTCCGGAGAAGACAGGCACAGGTTTGCATGGTGACTCATCCTTTTCTAAATCAGAAAAGGCTCCACCAGTTTGTGGACATGGCTCCCAGCTTGTTGTTTCCCTCCCCGCTGAATACAAGGCCAGGAACTTTATGCACCTTGCTCACTGGGCATGCCCAGTGCTACGTCAGTGTATGGAGCATACGCACTGAAGACTCGAGAAATATTGGTTGGATGAATGAGTGAAAACTTGGATCCAAATGCCAGCTCCACCATTTATTATCTGTGTGACCTGAGCTAAGTGACTTACCCTCTCTGAGTCTGTATTTTCCTAGCTGTAAAATAGATAGGAAGAGCTACTTTGCAGGTAAGTCGTGTCATCATGGCTTATCAGGGTCATCAGCACAGTACGCGGTGGCTATCATCACTGTTGGTGCCTGAACAGTTGCCCCTCTTGGCCCTCAACATGAAAGCCCTGCATTGCCAGACTTTAGAAGGAGGCAGTGAGCCGGCACGGGGCCTTCATCTCGCCCTACCTCTGAGGCGGCTCTGAGAGCACACTTCTGCTCCCGTGACAGATGCATTGTCACCCCTGGCCGTCCGCTGCCTGGACACACAAGGGCCCTCACTGCCCCCACAGCCTGCAGCCTGTCTATCTGTCCCTGCTCCCCGGGCAGGCCAGGACCGTGCTGACCTCAGTTGCCCGCTCTCTGAGGGAGGGAGGGTGAGAGGCTTCATAAAGGGCTGCCCTCTGGGCAGAGAGGGAGGGAGGGCTGGGCTGAGCAGCTTCAGAGGTTCAGTGTAGCTGCAGGTTCTGTTCCATAGCCAGGAAGGCGTCAGAGAGAGACAGGGAAGGAGATGCCTACAGAGTCCCTCTATCCCAAAATGAGCCCCAAAAGGAAGGCTGTTGTGTTAGGAAATCTCAATATTCATATTATACCATTAATCTAAAACAGTCTCTAGGAAATGTTACTGAATTTAAAAACTCCTTTCACTCACTGAGGCATTCCTTCACAAATAGCTATTGAGCACCCACTCCAGTGCCAGGCGCTGTCCCACCCTTGACATGGGGTGTGGGGCCACTGCCCCTCTTCAGTGAGGGTCCTTGTGTTAGCAGCAAAGCAGGGTAGCCTCAGGGCATCTCAACGCTGTGGGCGCTGTTCTCTGAGACTCAGCGGGAGAGAACGCAAGTCAGCTCATTTACACCGAGATCCGTGGACCCAGACCCCAAGCCCCGTGCTGCAGCCCAGAACGGAAGGGCTGCAAGGCCTATGATGTGCGTGTTGGAGAGAGCAATGTGTGAAGTAAAAGTAAACAATGTGGAGATGATATGTGTCACTTTCTGGATCGCTCTTGGCAGACGGGGCCTCTGTGGCACGTTCCCAGGAGGCTTCCCTTAAGGAGACGGGAGTCCTCCGTGATGAATGTTTTGGAGCCCAGGGAGCACCGCGTCTTCATCGCAGTCCCGGCATGCTACATGCCAAGTCCTGTGTGACCATGGTTTAGCACTTGACCTCTCTGAGCCTTAACTTCCTCATGGATAGAATGAGGCTCGTAATTCCTCCCTTACAGTGTTGTTAAGAGCATCAAATGAAGTAATGTGTGTGAAGGGCCTGATGCAATGCCTGGCCCCCTGGTAAGGGCACAATAAATGCACTCTATTGTTTCAGTACAATGGCTGAGTAATAGATGATCCCAAAAGTCATAGTCTAAGACAGCCACCATTGGAATTTGCTCTTGATCTTATGAACCACGAACTGGAGAGGGCGTGACCTCCCGTGACCTCTTTGGCACAGCAGGTTCGGCTGCATCAGGCTCCCCACAGGGTGTCGGCTTCCCCCGCTCACCCCAGCCGACAAGGGGCAGTGCCAGGTGTGTTCTCACCCTCCCTTGATGTCAGTAGCATTGCTCTGCCCAACTCTCCTGGTCAGAGCTGTCACAAGCCATCCCAGACCTGAGAGGGGGCGAGGCCCTCTTCGCAGTGGGAAGAGTGTCTCAGAACAGGGGGCCATGTTGACAATGGCCACTACTCTGGCTATTTTCATCTGCAAGAGCTAGTAAATGGCACCCCATCCCCTCCCTGTGCCCCACCTATATGCAGGCAAAGGCGAAAGGGAAACCTTGAGTGACCATGTTTATTTGGGATTAAACCCTTGCTTCCCTCATTTGCTGTACAATGTGCCAACGGAGCAGTTCTGGCACCTGAAGGCCAGCCAGACCCCTGCCGACCCCGGGAGGAAGGAGCAGGCCCGTTCGTGAGGCACAGGGCTCAGTGGGAGCTGGGGCAGGGGCTGGGGTAGGGCTGTCACTGTGACTTCCATGGCAGCAGCCTGCAAGTGGAGGTGGGCACGCTGCATTGGAGCTCCAGTGAGGGGCTCTCCCTGGGGTCTGGCCCCTGGGCCTGGTATTAGCACTGGGACAGGGGCCCGGAGTGGGAGCATCTGGTAAAGGAGGTGGTCTGGTTTGGATTAACCAGCCCCTTCACAACAGGCTGGGGGAACAGGCTTCTGAATCCCTTGGTTTGTATTGTATTTTTAAAGTGCGCCCCGGGTGAGGTATTGTCCCTAGGAGTTGGCTAACTCGGGAGGGACAGTCAGCCAGGCCCTGGGTGTCAAAGCATCAGAATGCAGAAAAGAAAAGCTGTGAGTAATACACCTACTGGGACTGAACGTGTGCTGTGGGAAGGCCCTGTGTAGCTAGTGCTGCCAGTGTTAGGAATGCCCTCCACAGCATCCCTCAGCAGCGGCCTTGTGGCCCTGCTCCAGCTCCTCCCAGGAGAGCTGCTCCCCATCCTTCTCACAAATGGAACCCCCTGTCCCTGTCCAGCCTGAGGAATGGGGCTTGGTGCCCATTTCCAGGGCATCTAGTTTCCATGGACACAGCCCAGCCCGTTAGGGCCCTGCTCCCCCCTGCTGTTCGGCAGTCATAACAAAGACAAGAATGGGAGAAGCCTTTCTCTTAAGCAGCTCAATGCCATTTGACAAGAAGTTTCTAAACATCATCTCATATGGCCAACACTTCAACACCCCAAACCCTCACCCAAATCACTTCTGGCCCTTGATCCGGTTTTAAATGAGCCTTTTGGTGCCAGGAGCTTGTTAGACATCTGGTTCCACTTGGCTTGGCAAGGGGGTTGTGCAGGGTGGGTGCACAGCTACCTCAGCTAAAACCAAACCCTCCAATTCAGAAACACACATCAAGTCCGAGTCCCGAGACTGCACTTCTAAACAGTTAGGAGAGGCTAGACTGTTGGAGAGATAAACATTAGAAGGAACCGGCCTCCAGCCTCTGGCCTGGCCCCAGCCCAGCATTGGTGGGCACGGCAGCTCTGACCTCAAGCCGGGCCAGCCACCCCCGTACAGAGAGGAACCCAGGCAGAAATCTTGAAGTCAGACAGGCCCCTTCTTTCTCTATCATGGTCCTCCTCTCCACCCCGCGCTCCCTCGCCGCCCCTAGCAGCCACCAAGTCCGTGAGTTCTCTCACCTGCAGGCCCTCAGATCCATGCCATTCTCAAGTTCCACTGCCTCCAACCTTGTCCCCACTGCTATTGTCTACCTGAGACCCACAGGGCCCTCCTAACTGGCCTCCCTGCACCTGCACTTGCCCCTTCTAATATGTTCCCAATACAGCAGCTAGAAAGAGCTAGAAAGGGCATTTCAAAAAATAGATCTGACCTGAAATTTCTAAAAACAGAAACTTCTTCAAAACATGGACCTAATTAAGACTATCCAATAGCCTTAGAATGGAGACCAAAATCATTAATGGTGCCGACAGGACCCACAGATCCTGTCTCCACCTGTGACTTCAGCTCCATCCTGCTTGGCTCTGCCTCTCTCATCCTTAACTCCATCCTGAGCCATTGTGCACGCTGTGCTGTCCTCTGCCTGCCCTCACTCCTCACCTTCACCAGCCCCATGTCACTCATCTTCCATGACTCGATGCAGTTCCTGAAGCTCCATCTTTCTCATCTCAGCTCAAGCCTCCCACCCTGGCATGCTCCCCTCCCCGCCCTCACTCACCCACAATCTCTGGCCAAGCTGTGGGTCTGCCCACTAGTATTTACCTCCCATGCGTTTTTTTTCCTGGGTGATGGCATATTTGATGCTCATTTCCCTACAGACTACCACTGGTACCCACTTGGTCCCCATTTGGCTCAGTGATAGATGGATATGGTCCCAGAATATTCCTTTTAGCTAATGTGAAGCCTCTGGTGATTTGACTGTCTGGCTTTTGTGGTAGGATCAAGATGCTGCTTTTTTGTATTCTAAGGCTTAGATTTTAAGAATCTAAGTCATCAGTTGGACATTCTTAGCACTGCCACTGAGGCAAGAGAGGTTCCTGCCACTGCTGCTGTGCTCACCAGCCCTACGTCTGGCTTCTAGCTGAGCCGCACTTTGCCTGTAGGAGCGCACTGACCACCAGGGGACAGCTCCTGCATTGAGTGTCTGCCCCCTGGTGATCATAGCTACCAGTCCTTCCACTATTTGGTCTATTTACATATTAGCCTTTTATTATATAAGATGATTTCCCCAGAGCTTTGGTCTGCGGGGTTGAAGGGAGACCACAGTGATATGAAATTAAAGAGAAGAAAGAAACAAATGAAGGAAGAAACATAGAAAAAGAGAGGAAGAAAGAAACTAAAAGCTAAAATTACCAAGTGTTTAGAAAATAATAAAAATGAAAGGATAAGACATACCAAAGCAGATGGGATACAAACAAAGCTGTTCTTAAAGTCCAATGTATAGCATTTGAAAAATGAAAAACAGAGTGATCACTTCAAGAAGTGACAAAGAACAATATGCAATAATAAGGATGACAAGAGGGAAGAAATACTATTTAGATAGGGTAAGACTGCATGAATTAAGAAACAGAAATCTGTGTCTGCCTCCATGGGCAATAGCCAGCCGTAAAAGTCAGTGGGTGGGTAGGTGACCTTTTTAGCTTCCCAGACACCAACCCACCTCACCCTTCAGCCTCTTTCAATTTCCCAGTTTTCCTCTGGGTCTTCCATCTCTTCAAATCTTCTCCCAAGAAGGATCTATTAACCAGTCATTGTAAGAAATAAGTACCTGGTGACTTTCTATAATGTAACCTGGGAGAAAAGAACATTTTAATGGAAGGTAAACTAGATATAAAAAAATAAACCTCCAGCCCTAGGTTTAGCTGATCTAGTTCAGTGGATAGAGCATCGGCCTATGGACTAAAGGGTCCGCTCAAGGGCACATGCCTGGGTTGCAGACTAGATCCCCAAAAGGGGGTGTGCAGGAGGCAGCCAATCAATAATTCTCTCTCATCCTCAATGTTTCTCTTTCCCTCTTCCTTTCCCTTCCTTTCTAAAACCATAAGAAAAACAAATTTAATGCTAAATGTTGGACTCCAATGTGCTGGCAGAAGAAACCTTGATCTGGAAAGAACAGACAAGCCCTGATAAGTGAGATCACAATTTCTATATTGTAAGTTGTTGGGCTCTTTCCCAGTGATTGAAAGAAATAGAAAATAAATTAGTTGGAGGGCTTCTGTTAAGGGGAAAAGGAGCTGTTAAGCATTGTGCTAGGAACATTACATATATTTAATTTTACTTGCAGACTAACCCCAGAAAGAAGGTACAGTTAGTACCATTTTGCTAATGAGGAAAATGTTCCTCAGCAAGGTCAGGCAAGGGACCCAAAGTCACACAGCTCTGAGTGGCAAAGCTGGGATTTGAACCTTTAGGGAAACTTCAGATAACAAGGAGTCGCCTAAAACCAGGAACCAGGTGGGACAGTTCTCTTTAGAGCAGAACTGAAAGACAGTCTAGGGAAGGAAATCAAAGCAGGGAAAGGTGGAATGAGTGGAAGGGATGGGGGTCCAGCATCCAAGTTTTCTGAGTAGATTTCATCTTTAGAATTGACCTCTCATTTTTAAAAAAACACATTTTGTTTATTAGAAGACACATCCCCCAACCCCACCCCACAATGTAGCATCTCTAAAATGAGGATGTATCGTAGAGTCAATTGGCACAGCGATCACTGCTTAGATGCTCACACACATGGTCATGGAAGTTCAAGCTGCCTCGCTTCACTTGTGCTGTGAGCACTATCGATACCCTACATGTGGAGTTTAATTTCTGTTTATAATTTCTTTCACCAATTACACTATGATTCAACCTTGAAACAAAAACTTCAGGGGCACATGGAAAGGCATGGAAACAAAGACCTGGTAAAATTTTGACATTGATGAAGTAAACATTTGTACTTACTCAATGACTACAATTCTGTGTTATCTTGGAAAAAAGGGGGCTTCAATTCATGGTTTACCAATTCAGGAGACTACAATGCCAGTCCTGAACTACCCATCTCTGGGCATTTTTTATGCGAAAAATCAATTCCCAATTTCTTTAAGCTCCTGTAACTTGTTCTCTCTTGTTACCAACTCCAAATGCTCTTGCTGGCTCAGAATCAGGCTGGAAAATGGTGAGTGGTGGGAGATTTGGATGCATCCCAGAATGCTGGGGGTGGCCTGGAGTGTTGACCTGTACAGTGGCCATGATGATGGTAATGATGATGGTGATGATGATGATGGCGGTGGTGACAGTGGTGATAGTGGTGATGGTGGTGGTGATGGTGATGGTGATGGTGATGGTGATGGTGATGGTAATGGTGATGGTGATGGTGATGATGATGGTGATGATGGTGGTGGCAATGACGATGATGGTGGTAGTGGTGGTGCTGATGATGGTGGTGGTAACAATAATGATGATGGGGTTGGTGATGGTGATGACAATGATAATGATTAAATCTATTGCCAATATTTGAAACTAAGAAAGTTGGAATGAAAATGTGACTCTCCTGCTTCATTTGAAAACTCAGACATGCCAATAGTATACCCTCATTCCTGTAGTCCACAGGAGTTAAAAGAAGGTGCTCTCCCCAGGCAGAGCAGGTGCCCTTTGGGGGCCACATCCCAGATTAGGCTCCTCACTCTTTTATTCCATCCTTTATTCCTTCATTTTGCAGTTTGCAATCCCAGGCATAAATAATTGACGCCCCTTTTAACTCCAAAGGTCTAGTAATGAACATGTAGAAAAGGATTCTGAGCAACTGCAAGGTCTTTAATGTTTCTATTTTATTATAGTAAGTTGTTTTTATTTGTTTCTTCTCACTAAGATATTTTCTTCATGCAGCAAGCCTAGTCTCAAACTTCAGATATGCTGGGAGACTCCAGGTTTCAGAATCTCTGGTTTTCCTGGTAGTTCCTATGTCTGTTCCAAGTCTGATGGAATAAAGATCCTGTATCATAACCCATGCGTGGGACTATTCATGATTATTCCATCTCCAAAAGCCATCTCAATTATCTGTGGCCCCACCCCTGCCTAGGCCCATTCCAACATCTCTGCTTCATTCCTTTGTATCAGAGGCCAGGGTTTCTCAACCTCTGTCCTGCTTCAACTCCTCTCCTCTTCTTATGATTGCACCTTTCTAAGAAGCAGACACCATGTTATAGCAAATCAATCAGTCTAATGGGTGGACAGAATTCTAAGATGGGCCAAGATTCCAGTGCACTTGTGGATATGCCTTGCATAATCCCTTCCCCTGAGTGGGACTTGTGAATATAATAAGATAGCACTCCTGTGATTGTGTTACATTGTATGGCAAAAGAGATTCTGCAGCTGTAAATAAGATTCTTAAGCAGTTGCACTTGAATTAACCAATAGGGAGATTATCCTAGGGGGCTCTGACGTAACTAGTTGAGCCCTTTATTTAAAACAGTCAGAGGGATCCCAGATGGGAGAGATTCCCCTCCTGGCCTCAGAAGCCCACGGCCTCATTGTGAAGATGGCCATGTGGCTGGGGAGGGCAGCAGCCTTGAGGAGGTAAGAACAACCCCTCTTTGCCAGCCAGGAAGAAAGTGGGGATCCTGATCTTAAGATTACAAAAAACTAAATTCTGTCAACTACAAGTGACCTTGGAAGAAAACCCCAAATCACAGCTCCAGCTGACACCTTGACTTCAGCCCTAAGTAAGAATCCCAGAATTGTAAGACAATCAGTTTGTGTTGGTTTAAGCCACTGAGCTTGTGGTAATTTGTTACACAGCAACAGGAAACTAATACAGGAGGGAGTGTCCCAAGTTTGGCGTGCTCAAGACATTTCTGGGAAGGAAGGAGGGAGGGAGGGAAAGAAGGGGAGATGGAGGCAGGGAGGAAGGGAGGGGAGACACACGTAAAAATGTCAGAACCCAGATAGTTATGCCTCCAGCATGAAGATGAGCCTGCTGGGCACTCAGCCACAGGCCCTTCTGGGGCAGCTGGTTTTCCTGCAGTGGAGGTGAGCTTTCACAGCACATCCCCCTCCACCCTCCTGACAAGGAGCAGGTCAGTAGCTGGCAAAGCCACCTGCTCAAATCCCAGGTAAGGAGTCACTTCTGGGAAGCCCTCTCCACCTCCTTCAGCTGATCTCTTCTGTACAAATTCCCTAAGGCTTGGTCTTTGAAATTTAACTGTCATTCAAATCAGTGTCTACTCTGTTCATCCACAGGACACATCTTTACTGAGCACAGCAGAGTGCCAAGCACAGTGCATGGTTATGACTATCCACTGTGAGCAAGAGGGCCATCAGCATCCCTGTCCTCATGGAGCTGTTGTTCCAATGGGGGATGTGGAAGGAAAAATTAATAGAAAAGCCAATGATCATAATACATGTGAATTGTGTTAACTACTGAGAGGAAGTAATCAGGGTGGCTGTTTGGACAACCAGACTGCTGGACTCCTCTGGTGCATTTCCCATAACCCCCACCCTAGGCTTGCTGAGACCTCTCTTCTACTCACTCACACCAAGGAAAATTAATTCTAGTGTCCCAGCTCCCAAGACTTGTCAAGGGAAACATCAAGATAGAGAATGCCAGTTTGAATTGACTGCTGCCTCCAGAATTAGAGATATTGGCTTGTATTTATTGATTGATTGATTGATTGATTGATTGATTGATTTAAATCTAAACCCTTAGTTTAGTTTATTCCACTCAGGATTGGAGGCAGCATAAGCAAATATGACAATGATGGAAAGAGTTTAAATAATAGTTAGGGAAAATATAATTAGGGCAAAAAGTAAAGTCAATGGCTAGGTAGAACATACATAAATGTGTATATTCATAAAAGAATCTCTAGTGATAAAGTTTGAGCTACAACATCAGCCCTGAACTTTCAAGCAGCCAAAGAAAAATGAGACATATGAGTAGTTACAAAATTCACATTGTGTAAGAGAAAATAAATTCAGTTTAAGAGAAGCATATTTCATTAATACATCTAAAATAAAATTTTCACATGGTTTCTTATATAAGGATGTTAAGGGACATGTATTAGTTATATTTTGTCCTCTCAATGTGATTAGATCTTTGAAAATCATGACCATGACTTATGTATAAGAAGAAAGGAAAGGGCAATAAAAGTTCCACTTTCTTGCCTGGAATGAAATTTTGAAGCAGCCACTCTCACTATGATCTCTGTGTTCTGATGATAAACACGTGCCTAAGGTCTTTCATCTTCAGCCCAGACTTGTAACTCCCTTTCTCCTCTTGGCACACACCTTGTTGTACTTGTGTACTCAAGAACAGAAGCTCCATAATGTCAAACTAACTAAAAAAAAAAAAAAAAAAAAAAAAAAAAAAGTCTAAAGGCTTTGCTTAGAAATAAATGATAAAGATTTACTCAAGGGTCTTGTAAACCTGAAATACAACTAAGCAATACCCAGAATGTTCTAAAGACTAAAGAAGAGAGGGGAGGAAGGAGGGGCGGGAGAGAAAGGCGGGTTCTTTATAGTAAAGTGTACATTCTTAAGAAGACTCAGTTCTGCATTCTTAGCCTCTGGATGGGCTGGGATGATGGTCTTCTGGATGACAGGTCTAGACAATGATGTCAGGAGGTCTGACTACATGAACATTCTTTCCTTAGTCCTTTGGGGGTAATAAGAGAGTTATCTGACGACCTCATATGTACTCAGGCATTGATTCAGGACTGTCAAGTTTAAAAGTCTAAGTTTCCAGTCTAGTGAAAATAAGAATTGTTTCCTCATGCCTCAGCCTACTTTCTTTTAGTAATTTAGCAGCTTGACATAGTGACTCCATTTTATTTTTCATTCTATTCATCAATGAGAATGAGGCTTCTGTCTGTTTTTGTTCACTGTTATGACCCCAGCTCTCAGGATAGCACCCTACACACAGCAGGTGATAAACCTGTCTTGCTTACAGGACTTAAGGAGTAGAACCTCCATTGAGGAGAACAGATTTTAGCCCACAAACGTTTAGTGCTTTGTGCATAGCAAGTGCTCTTCAAATTAAAAATTCCCTCCATAATGGCTTGTACAGTCTAAGCAGCCATACTTCTCATTGCACTTCTGGCATCATCTAGTTAGACCTCTACATGTTGTCAGAAAGGACTGGACTAGTGTGCACATGATTTGGATGAGTAAATTAAAGGACAGAGATGTTACATGATTTCTTTCAAGTTAGACCCTTCATAATAAGGCAATGCTTGGCCTCTAGCTTCTTGATATCTAATTCAATGCTTTTAATTTTCTCCATAACTCTGTTCCAATATCTCTTAAACTACCCACATCACATATTCGTATTTAAATACTTAGTACATAAAAAAAAAATGAAACTACTTGAATTTCTAACCAATCCTAATGCTGTGTTTACACTTTTATGAATGAATTATCTTTCTTGATCAAATCCAAGTTCTCCTTAACCTTAGTGGTCACTTAAGATGATCCATGTATTGGAAAAGCCTGAACCTCCTGCCTCTCAGCTCTCAGTGGTGAGGTAACCTCTAGCTGGCATGATAAGGTCTGTGTTCTCTATAACCTCCTCTTCTTATTTGTTTTTTTAGAAAACCCTATTAGATGAAGTAATTTTACAAAGAGACATTCAGAAGAGCTTCCATTCAATGAATCAAACCAACCATTTTGGAGCCAGCATGGTCCCAAAAAATGGGGAGGTGGAGGCAGTGAGGAACCTAGTCATGCCCAGCAGCCTCCAGGAAGCATGCTCTTCCTACAATCCAATAAAGGGTAACTATCAATATAAAAGCAACCTCATGGCCCCTCTCCATTGGCGAACAAATTTTAACATCCAAGTGCCAGAGTGTTCTAGGTACTTGAACAATTACAACATAATACGGTGAGTACCAGCCTAAACACAGCAGCATGGCATTATGGGATAAACCAGGAAGGTACCCTCAGCCAGCTTGAGGTGTGAAGAGTCAAAGAAGGCTTCCGGAGTTGATACCTCGCTTATGGGTTCTGTATATGTGTCAGAGGATGTGTTCTAATTCTCTCTCTCATTGTCTTGCCCCTGTTCTCTTGGTGCTGTGCTCTCCAGCATATTGTTTATTCTCAAACATGGTAAAAAACAAACAAAAAACTATACACTATCACCATCAATCCAGAATTAAATGGCCCTTAGAAGATGAACTCTCTTCATATATCCATATAAATACCCAAAAAGATTCTGATTGGCAAACCTGAGTTATCAGGTAAGATCATACCATAGACAGCCTTCACCTAGGTCACAGAGGAGATAGTTCCAAAAAGAAGAGAAGGACTTTATTAGAAAAATAGGCAAGGGACGATGGTAACACAGCCCTCACTAGCCTCTGTCCTGGACCAATTGGGGCTCAGGGAAGAATGTTGCCTGATAGTTATAAAATAAATATTTCACCCTGACCTATGACTCCTCTCCTTTTATTTGAGCCACTGTAGAGTTGCCTCCTAACCCTTCAGCCACATGCAGTTGTGGTACTCAGCTCCCTTTCCTTCACTTCTCTTCCTCTCCAAGGGCTTCCTCTGGCACCATGGAATGTGCTGGACTGACTTAGGCACAACCCTCAAGAGTGAGAGGCTACCACCTACTAATACAAATGGGGTAGAGTGAATAAATGCCCAGCTCCCCAGAGTCCCCTGAGCAACTCTGAGGCATGTTCTCCATGGTCAGTGGTTGGCAAACTGCAGCTCGAGAGCCACATGTGGCTCTTTGGCCTCTTAAGTTTTTGGCAAAGGCCAGCTTAGGAGTACCCTAATTAAGTTAATAACAATGTACCTACCTATATAGTTTAAGTTTAAAAAATCTGGCTCTCAAAAGAAATTTCAGTCATTGTACTGTTGATATTTGGCTCTGTTGACTCATGAGTTTGCCGACCACTGCCCATGATTCTGCAGCGGTTACCTTTGGACTTCCATCCCCCTCATTAACAGGCACTTCATGGAGGTTTGTCCCTTCCTCACTCACTCCTCTCCCACTTCCTCACTTAAGCTTCCTAATTAACCACAAACAACCAAGACTTTATCCCTGGGTCTGCTTTGGGGGAATTCCAAACCAAGAAAGTTAGTTAGACTAGAACCTGGACAAACATGAAAATGCAATAGGCATGTACTAGCGTGGGCCACACTGACTGAGCTAAGTAAAGAAGAGAATCCTTGAGGCAGCAGCTCTGTGTCCAATTTATCCTTGGTTGTCCTAGGTGCTTGGCTAAGTTAACATTCAACAAATACGTATTAAAAGAAACCAACTGCCTAATGTATGTGTCCAGGAACTGTGCCCTCTGGCCTGTACAGCCGCACTTTAGCTGAGAGGTCAGTGTTCCTGTAGGAAGAATATTAGAGAATTCTTATCCAGGGATCTAAGAACAGAGAGAGAGCCATGGCTGCTTCTCACAGCTATAAGAAAGATAAAAGGAGAGCTAGTTGACATGTGATTAGGAGAAAGTGGCTGGTGCTGTGCCCCTCACCCCTCAGCGCTGCATTTCCCTGACAAGATAGTGTGGTTAACCAAAGGCAACCTCACCTCCATGGGGACAGAGACTTGTGTCTGGAGTCTCAAAAATGAAATGAGCGGTGGTTTGCAAATATTAAATTTTGTAACCATTGATCCTGAGACCATGGGTAGTCAGTAGCACCACTGACAATTGTGAGACCATCAAGTCTTCATAATGAGACATTATGACGGTTAAAGAATTATTACAACAAAGCCCAGCCTTTCAAAAAACATATACAGTGGAACCTCATTTCTCAAACATCTGCCATCTCAAACAATTTACTTCTGAACCTGACAGCCCTTTCATGCTGATACTGTGTGATCAGTCACCATCTCTTAGGTGACAAACAAAGGAGAATCTTGAACCTGAGTCAGTTTACCAGGTTGCAATCTCAGGATACTGTGCTGTGAATATTGTCATGTCTTTTTGTTTTTGTTGATGCTTATAATTATTGTAAAATTTTCATTTTTTACTGTACAGTTTCTTTCCTTTTGGTTAAATTTTCGTTTACATTTCATGTTATTTTGTTTTTACAGTGTTTGTTTATAGAGTAAACAGTACGCTAGGCATGTATTGGGTGTAAGAAAGGTTAAAACAAGGAGTCATTTGGGGATCTGGAATGGATTAATTCAATTCACATTATTTCTAATGGGGGGAAAAATGACTATTTTTGAACAGCCTTCCAGAATGAATTAAGTTTGAGAAACAAGGTTCCAATGTATTTTTATTGATTTCAGAGAGGAAGGGAGAGGGATAGAGAGATAAACATCAATGAGAGCGAAACATCATCAATCAGATGCCTCCTGCATGGCCCCTACAGAGGACTGAGCAGGAATCGAACCCTGTGACCTCCTTGTTTATAGGTCAATGCCCAATCACTGAGCCACAAGGGCCAGACAAGCCCAGCCTTTTAAAAATGAAGTTCAGGTATTGTCTTTGGACAGAGGAAGTGGAATCACATTGCCCATATGGATTTCTCCATTTCCATCTGATACAAACTTCAGGGTCCCAGCCAGCAGGACCAGACTGGCTGCTCCCAGACCCATCACCCTGCAGACTGATGATCCCAGAGATTGGACTCTGGTGAATGCCTGACTCCAGGTACTCATGCACCTCTGCCCCCAGTTGGAGGGGTTGTCTTCTCCCCTGAATTCAGGACGAACGAGCATGCTCCTGTAAGATAAATAGGTGCAGGCCTCGGCACAGTATTTTACACAGGTACATGATTTGGAAAATTAGGTCAGAGGAGGGAGGGAAATGGTGATTCATTACCAGGCCTCAGAGAGGCGGGATTACCTCATCAGAAATTCAAAGGTAATCAGTTTTTCCCAATTGTCATGGTAATGAATCACAATTGTTAATAAATTGGGAAGTCAGCTACACCTTTGAGTAGCTGGATAAACCAGGGCTGCCTGGCATCTGTCTTCATTAGGAAGGAACCCGCGACTTGGCGGGCGGGGAGGGCACGGTGATCCTGACCCCTCCCGCACCCGAGGACCAGGAAGGCAGGCTTTCTACTTGACAGTCTGTTCAGCCATGGCACCCAAAGCCGGGTGGCAAGTCTTTAAACCTGAAGTCGCACATCCATGATCTGTCAAAGTCCCCGGAGGCGAAATCAAAGACAGCAGCAATTTATTTATTTAATGGAGGAACATGCTCAGCACAGGCAGAGGTCTTCATTAGAATAATTTCCCCATGCAAATGAAAACCAGCAATAAAAAAGGAATCATCCCTCCTTCCTCCATCCTCCCTCCTCCCTCCTTCCCCATGTCTGTGAATGAAGAGGGGTTAACCTCCCAGCTGGTCACTCCAGAAAATCCAAGTCCAGTGGTTCAAACAGAGCGGTCAGAGTCCAAGCTCACTGAGGTGTTTTATCTGCTCGGTGAGGGATCGGCCTCCAACTCCAGGAGAGAAATGTGCTCCAACTCCTCCGCGATCGGGACAGGCCATCCTAGTATCTGAGTCCTCAATAACCCAAACATAACTTGGAATGCGTTTGTAACTCTATTGCGTTGAGGCCCCCAGAAAAGCCTGAGACGAATTCTGAGCCTTATGACTTGATAATGGCATCTGACAAGTTCCCATTTATTCGAGGGGTGGGGGATAAAAATCTTTTGTCTGATCATTGTGTCAAAATCCTGCAACTCATTTTCATTTCTCTCTCTTGGGCAAGATTAAAAAGCAAACCCCCATACATTCTGTCATATGATCCTGATGCTGAGAGTTTGAAACATTTCAACAGTAATTTAATATAGGGAATTTGAGGAGAGAGCAAGAGGAGAGAGAGGAGAGAAAGTGAGAGAGAGAAAGAGAGAGAGAGAGAGAGAGAGAAAGAGAGCCTAAAAGCACATGGAGGGTTACCTGATAGGGGATAATATCAAATCTGTTACTGTGCCTCACTTCCCCACCCAGGAGGGAAGCTGTGTTCCATATCCTCTACAGCCCCACAGGGAAGCCCTGAAGATCTAGGAGGAGGAGGAGAAGGAGGAAAAAGCGGAGGAGGAGGAGGAGGAGGAGGAGGAGGAGGAGGAGGAGGAGGAGAAAGAGGAAGAGGAGGAAAAGGAGGGGGAAAAGAGAAGGAGGAGAAGGAGGAGGAGGGGGAGAAGGAGGAGGAGGAGAAGGAGGAGGAAAGGGAGAAGGACAAGAAAGGGGAGAAAGAGAAGAAGGAGAAGGGAGAGGAGGAGGAGGAGGAGGGGGAGGAGGAGAAGGAGAAGAAAGGGGAGAAAGGGGAGAAAGAGGAGGAGGAGGAGGAGGAGGGGGAGGAGGACTCTCAGACCCAGAAGGAAAAGCTGGGCGTTCTCCCTGGCCCTGCTGCTGGGTCACCAGCACGCTGCTGTACTGCACTGAGTGGCCCTGATGACACTCCTGCTATGAGAGCTTCAACCCATATCCTTCCTCATCCCGGTACCTGCTCCTCCTGTGATACGTTTATGACGAGGATGGAGAAAGTGATTTTAGGTCTCCATGGCGACTTTAATTCCTTAACCTTTCTTCTTCCTTGCCCCCTCGTCCCCAACCCCACACAGGCATACAGGAGACTCAGCCACCTTTTTCTGTTTCTCATAAACTGTCATTCCTTTGGTCTGACCCTTTTTTTAAAAATATATTTTATTGATTTTTCACAGAGAAGAAGGGAGAGGGATAGAGAACTAGAAAAGTCGTTGAGAGAGATACATCGACCAGCTGCCTCCTGTACACCCCCCACCAGGGATGTGCCTGCAACCAATGTACATGCCCTTGACCGGAATCGAACCCGGGACCTTTCAGTCCACAGACCGACGCTCTATCCACTGAGCCAAACCGGTTTCGGCTGGTCTGACCCTTTTGCTAGCCATTATCCCATTACCCTTATGTTTATCTCTTGTGAAAAAAAGCATGACTATGCATTATGTAAAAATGCTTTATATAATTGGTGCCTCTGTTGGGATATGGACTCTTAGCCTGGCAAATACTGATCCCCTCCCAACACAGTGGCCCAGGTCCTGTGGGCCACTCTGCCCTCTGGAGCCCATGGAGCCACTGGAGACCACACTCACCAGTGCTCTGGCAAAGGCCTCTGTTTATGTTTCAGCTGTCCCGTCTCCCCCTGGCTGCTCCGCTCTCTTCTTCGGAAGTTTCTCAGAGACACTGAGCAATCCCAGTTTACAGGTATTTACTTAATACTTTAGGGCTCTGTTTTTTGTTTCCCAGCACCAACTCTCCCCCCACACACTTCCGAGGATTTCTCCACTTTCCTCTGGCAGCTGGGGATGGGGGGGCCCACTCGTGTCCAGGAAAGGAACACGTGACTCAGACCCAGGCCTGTGGACATATCCCACTCCCTGTGGGGCTTGGGGATGGCTGGAGAGTGCCTGGGCTCTGAGCCAAGGAGACGTCAAGTCTGAAGCTCCTGCAATTGTCTCTGAGGCCGAAGGAGGGCCTCCCTCAGTGGACGTGGAGCCAACACCGACCAGAAGGGAACTGAGAACTGGAGTGAGAGGCCAGGTTCCGGGACCTCATTTGGTGCCTAATAGGCAGCAACTCTAAGAGTCTCTGCTTCTACCACTCGAGTTAGCTTTTCTGTTCCTGACACCCACAGGACATAGGTACAAATGAGTCACATCACAGTAGACAGCATCATAGCAGAACCCCAACTTCCTTTCAAAGTTCTCATTATATTCCACATCTTCTTATGAGGCCCCCCCAAAATCTCTAATGTTCTTGTGTCCCTACTTTAATCCAGTCCACTGCCTGGCCCTCCACCAGCAATCCCTCCAGGATTCCAGCCTAGGTGTGCCTCTGAGCCCCTCGCCTCTACTACCCCGCAGGCTCCCTCAGCTGATCTGCATGGGCACTGCCACCTCTCCCAGGCCTCCCTGCTGATCTGGACCCTGGACTCACCTCTGCCCTGAGGGTAGAGAAAACCCTCCCTTACTCTGTGGCCCACATCTCTGGAGCTGTTCCTCCACAGTGGGTGAGCCCCTGTGCTCAGCACTGTTCCCATCACTGTCCCTTCCTCCTTTCCCTCGGTACCCACTCCCCTGTAGAGGGCTGCCTGAGGAGGCACATGGACATCCTTTAAATTATCAGCTGAGACTTAGGGCTGAGGGTGTATTCAGTTTTTTACTTACCTTTGTCCAGGTGTCAGCAGGGGTGGATCTAGATATGTAAATCCAGTAATACTAGAGCCTAGTTAAGAATGCAAATAAGATTCTATAAATAAACCTGCTGTGTGGCTTGGGGGGTCGCTTGCTGCCTCTCCATCAGAGAGATGGCGCCCACCTAACACCCAGCTTGGATCTATTTCTGCCTCCATGTCTCTTCTTTCTTTCTTTAATTTCTTAATCTCCAGCTCCTCCACTCAGGAACCTGTCGTTTTCTGTGATGGACATGGAAAACAGAGAAACAGACCCCCACACTCCCCCTTAGCTGGATCAAGTTAAACCTGTGGGTTCAGGTCAGAGCTGCCTCCTAGGCCCCCAGCACATCCCAAATATGAGAAGCTAGCAAGGGTCCCTGGAGATCAGGGGACTCTTGGCATGACTCCACAAAATATCCACAGATAAACTGGAGGTAGGTAAGCATAATTTTTTAGCAATCTAGAAATACCAAAATGATAGTAGAGCCTATATTTTAATACAAAGTTGTGGCTGGAAATGGTGGGAAATAATATATACGGTAGTTATTTAATTTTCCACAAACTGAATTGGAAATGATTAGTACTGGATTCTGACAGCTCAGCACTGTGGAAACTCAGTGTCCTGCAGAAGCATGGCAGAACTCCTGGCCTAGAGCAGAGGGAGCTGTGGGGCACCAAAATGTCAGCTACACATGTGAGGCAATGTGCGTGGGAAAGCAAGTCGCAAGGTGATGCAGAGTGTAATCCCAGATTTTTAGAAAAACAAATCTTATCTGTATGGTTGCGCAGAGAAAGATAAGAAATGAGATGCACTGATTGGTAGAATCAACATCATTAAAGTGTCCATACTACCCAAAGCAATCTACAGATTCAATACAATCCCTATTAAATTACCAGTGGCACAATTCTAGAACAAACTCTCCAAAAATTCATCTGGAATAATAATAATAAAAAAAAAGACCCCAAATAGCCACAGCAATCCTGAGAAAGAAGAACAAAGTTGGAGGAATCACAATACCAGACATCAAGCTATATTACCAAGCCATGGTTCTCAAAACTGCCTGGTACTGGCGCAAGAACAGACATATAGACCAATGGGACAGAACAGAGAACCCAGAAATCAACCCAAGCCATTATGCTCAATTAATATTTTGACAAAGGAGACAAGAACATACAATTGAGTCAAAATAGTCTCTTTAATAAAGGGTGCTGGGAAATTTGGTCAGATGCATGCAAAAAAAAAAAAAAATGAAACTAGATCACCAATTTACACCATGCACAAAAACAAACTCAAAATAGCTAAAGGAGTTGAATGTAAGACAGGAAACCATAAAAATCCTACAAGACTCCGTAGGCAGCAAAATAGCAGACATATGTAATAGCAGTATCTTTACAAACACAGCTCCTGGGGCAATGGAGACTAAGGAGAAAATAAACAAATGAGACTACATCAAAATAAAAAGCTTCTGCATAGCAAAAGAAACCAACAAAACAACAAGAAAGCCCACTCCACGGGAGAACATATTTGCCAATGATATTTCCAATAAGGGTTTAATCTTCAAAATTTACAGAGAACTCATACAACTTAACAAAAGAAAGATAAAAGATCCAATAAAAAATGGTCAAAAGCGCTGAAAGTGGTTTGGCTCAGTGGTAGAGCATAGGTCTGCAGACTGAAAGGTCCCAGGTTTGATTCTGGTCCAGGGCATGTACATTGGTTGCGGGCACATCCCCTGTAGGGGGTGTGCAAGAGGCAGCTGGTCGATGTTTCTTTCTCATCGAAGTTTCTAGCTCTCTATCTCTCTCCCTTCCTCTCTGTAAAAAATCAATAAAATATATTTTTTTAAAATGATGAAAGGACCTAAATAGACACTTATTGAAAGAGGACATATGGAAGGCCCAGAAACCTATGAAAACATGCTCAAGGTCACCAAGCATCCAAGAAATGCAAATCAAAACAATAATGAGATACCACCTTACACTTGTCAGAATGGCTATCATCAACAAATCAACAAAGGACAAATGCTGGGGAGGATTTGGAGAAAAAGGAACCTTCTTGCATTGCTGGTGGGAATGCAGACTGGTGCAGCCACTATGGAGAACAGTATGGGATTTCCTCAAAATGTTAAAAATGGAACTCTCATTTGACCCAGTGACCTCACTTCTAGGACTATATCTCAAGAGACCAGAAACACCAATCATAAAGGATATATGCACCCTTATGTTCATAGCAGCATGATTTACAATAGCTAAGATTTGGGTAATAGCCTAAATGCCCATCAGCATGAGTGGATTAGAAAACTGTTGTACATCTACACAGTGGAATACTATGCCGCTAAAAAAAAAAAAAAAAAAAAAAAAAAAAAAAAAAAGGATCTTTTACTATTTGCAACAGCATGGATGGGACTGGAGAGCAGTATGCTAAGTGAAATAAGCCAGTCACAGAAAGATAAATATCACATGACCTCACTCATATGTGGCATATAATGGTCAACATAATTTGATGAACAAGAATAGATCCAGAGACAAATGGAAAGGGGGAGGGATAAGAGATCAACCAAAGGACTTGTATGCAAGCATATGAGCATAACCAATGGACACAGACTCTGGGGCAGTGGGGGCTTGTCCAGAGTGGGAGTGGCTGGGGTTGGGGGGTCAATTGGGAGAAAAGGAGAAATATGTAAAACTTTAGACAATAAATAAAATAAAAAAAAGAAATGAGATGCACCAAATGGCAATATCACTTGCTTCAAGTTGGTCATGTTTTGTTATTTTTTATTTACTGGTTTTTAAAATGTCCTCAACTTTGTCTTATATGGCCTAATTCCAAAACATGTATTAATTTATTTTTTTTTAAAGTTTAAGAGGCCTCTTAGTTGAGGTGGCCAGGTGTGGACAATGCCAGGTAAGAGAGCCAAGTTTTCACAATCAAGAGGGCAAGCAGGCTCAGTGTTCACGGTCAGAGGTCTGGGGCCAGGCACAGGGGCATCAGAAAGAAACAGGGTCATCAGATTAAAGGGGATGGGACAGGAGGGGTGTCTGCACTTGTATCCATCAGCCAACCAGCCCCGTGGAGTGTTGGGGGTCCCCTTATGGGGGAGCAGCAGTGAAGAAAGTGCCAGGGGTAAGGACATGGCTAGAGACAAGAGCAGGATCCTCAGACACAGACAAATGCACTAGAATCCCCACAAAACTGAGGGTACTTCTATGGGAGGGAATTGGAGGATGGAACAAGAGCTTCAATGTTTATAGAGGAAGTATCTGTTTTTTTCCTGGAGAGTTTCTGGGAAGTGTTTGGCATGTCATACCTTTCCCTTCTTACCTTATCCACTTCCCTCCTTCCTGATAAAAACCAATGAGAGGAGGTCTCATTCCCACTATGGATGTCCCCAGTTCTGAAAACACTATGGAATTCCAGGACAGAGATGGGGGGAATGTCCTCAGGGCACAGGGCTCTGATAATGCTGAGCTCCTTGATGTGGCTGGGGTGGGTTCACAGGCCGCCTGCAGGCAGCTGGGAAGCTGCTGTTCTGTTTATTCTGGTGAATATGTGAGGCTCTGAGGATGTGGCCTGTACTCAGCCACAAGAAACTGGTCATATGGCCTGGACTGCTTATTTTTCCACTTCAACCTCTCTCCTGCCCCCACAGGAGTTAAAAATCATCCTGGGCTGATACTGAGACGGTGACAGATGTCACTTCCATCTCCTGTTGGGCTGGGGATAAGGTCAGTAGGAGAAGGGAAAGTGTCAATTATTAGATAATTCGTTTCTCTTTTTCTCCAGAAACCATGGAGAAAATAATGCTGCCAACTGACACATGATAACCCAAACAATGGGGCCCCACTGTGTTTCACCTCCTAACAAAACTTAGGGAGAAATGCAGGAGGAGCTGAGAGAGCGCCCCCCCCCCACCCCCCACCCCCGGGGGTCTGTGTGTCAGGTGAGGAAAACGCAATTTAGGAAGTTCCAGTACAGGACACAAGAAAGGAAAAGTAATTCCATGTATCTTAGAAATCACACCAGCTGGATTTGGGTCTTAGCCCTGACACAAATTATGAGGTCCCAGGTAATTATGAAATCTCTCAGAGCCTCAGTGTTATCATTATAAAATACAATTGGAAAAATAAATTAATGAAATAAAAATCCAGTTGAAGTGGTCCACTCTTCATCTTTCTCTTCCCTTCTTATCTCTTTCTTTCTCCTCTTGAAGAATTCCCTCCCAAATCATTACATGGGACTGAACGAGGCCTGCAGTGGTCTGAATGATGGATGCCCCCAAAGATGTCCACATCTTAATCCCAAAACCTATGAATGTTACTTTACTACAAGGTGAAAGGGACTTCAAAGACCTGATTAATGGAAGGATCATGAAATGGTGAGATTTTCAGGATGATGTAGGTGGGCCCAACATAACCTCACAGGTCCTTGTAGGAGGCAGAGGGTCAGATAGAGAGAGACGATGGAGGACAGAAGCAGAGGTCGAAGAAAACAAAAAGGTCACTCGTCTGCCTTCAATATGAAGGAGGAACTGTGAATCCAGGAACGTGAGCAGGATCTGAACCAGGAAAAGACAGGAAAAGAATCCTCCCCTAGAGCCTCCAGAAAGAATGGTTTAAACTTCTGATCTCCAGAAGAATCTACCCTAATAAAAGAAAAAGATGCAAATTGACCATACCTTTGAGATGCCCACCAACCAATCAGGAGTGAGTATGTAAATTAACCCAGCAAAGATGGCAGGTTAATTTGTATACACAGGTGCCCAGCGGCCAGGGGCATAGTGAGATGCTTGTGATGTTGCCATGGCAACAACACATGTGTTCTATACCGACCCAGCAGCTCCAGGCCACTGGACAGCATGGGAAGATGGAAAGGCGGCTCTGGGCCACAGCAAAAGAGGAAATGCAGCTCTAGCCAGAGTGAAGGGGGTGCTGGCAGCCAGGGGAAGGAAGGCCCATTCTTGCATGAATCTTTGTGCATCAGGCATCTAGTAAGATAATAAATTTAGATTGTTTTAAGTCACTAGGGGTGTGGTACTTTGTTATGCTAAAAATAACAAAATGGCTACAATGTCAAGTGAAGAAGGGGCTGAGCAGTATGAAGAGAGCATTCTTCACACCGGAGAGCAGGGGACCATGGTGGCCCCACAGGAAGTGTTGGAGCTAAGAGATTAAGGGTGACATCTGTACTAGGGGCTGCACAGAGCAGGTGGCAGAGCTCAGGTGGAGATATGTCCATGCCTTGGGGTGGGAACAATGGTGACAAGAAATTGGTTTATAGAGAAGGATTTGTCAAATTAGCAAATATTTTTAAAATAATAAGAGTGAGATTTCTCACTGTCAGAGAAGGTGCTAGATTGAAATCAGAGGTGAATGCATAATTTTCAATTTTTAAGAAGACACAAAAATAAATGTACATCTATTCCCAAGGTCTGTCCACTGAGACCTGGAAAGCAACAGTAGTCCAATCACAATGAGCACAGCTCGAGGTCCAATCTTGGCTTCTAACTTCCTTTTCCAATGAAAAGGGAGCCATGCTCCTTAGAGAAATGGCCAAATTTGGGAGTGGAACCAAAGAACAAAATGAGCCTGGAACATCTTTTTGTGCCAAAAAGTACAGAATTTCTCAAAGATTGATGTAGTCATATCGAAAGGACATAAAATACAACTTGAAGGTATTTCTGGTAGCCAAATTCAGGATAATTTGATTATCTAGATAGAAGATAACTATTATATACTCTGAGTGGCCAGATTATTATGATCTCTGAACGTATAATGATCTGGCCACTCAGTGTATGTCCTATATAACTAAAGGCTAATGTACAAATTGTCCCCTCAACCAGGAGTTTGACCAGCAGGCAGGCCGGCCAACCATCAATGTCCCCTCCCCCTGGCCAGGCTGACCAGACCCCACCCATGCAGAAATTCATGCACCGGGCCCCTCTAATAAATATACTGAGTGGCAACATTATTATGCATTCAGAGATCATAATAATCTGACCACTCGGTGTATATTATATTGTATATATAATGGTAACCTATTCAATAAAATAGAAATCTATGATTTTATAAATAAATGAATAAGTACATTAAGGTTTGTATGAGAAATGGAATATTCATATACACTTGAAGTACCTCTCTACAAAATATTTACTAACCCAAAAGAGAAAGAATATAAATTAGAGAAGTCTGGCAGACACTCTCTCAATCAAGTAATCAAAATTAACATCCTCAGTAATAGGGAAAAGTTAAAACTGTGTGTTGTATGATAGGATGCAATGAAAATTACACAGCATCACATCTGTGATATTGCTGATAAAGTTGTATAACAGGACAGACACATCCAGCAAACCCAAATTATAGGTCATTCTACTAAATAATAAATAAATAAATAAATAAATAAATAAATAAATAAGACTGTATGCTTCAAAAGTATCAAGACAATAAAACTAAAAGACAAGTAAATGTAACCATCATTCTGTGCTGAGTCATTTTGCCATGAAGGACATTATTGAGACAATTGGCAAACTTACGTGAGTCTGAGGATTAGACAGCGGTATATAAAATGGGAATTTGCTCATTTGAATGATTGTCTCCCTGCAATGGGCTGTTCATGGCCATGCATTGCACTCACTGGCTGGAAGCAGCATGGTCTCTACACAAATGCAATGGAAGTTTCCAAAAGTCAGCACTTAGAGCCTGTTATCAGTTATGCTCTCGGAGGCAGGAAATGTGAATGGGGCGGTTTCATGCCTTCACACATCACTCTGAGAAAACTCTCCTTTCCCCCCAGTTACTGGAAGTTTAAATGTTCATGTTAATATTATAAAATTTATTTTAAGATCCCGTCACAATTACTTTTGAAGTAGTAAAACATATATATAATATGCAAAAGTTCTACAGATGTTATCTGATTGATGCCACCCAGAATTTGGGTCCATGGATAAACTCAAGCATCTTGCCATTCATTTGGAAAAATAGAATCCAAAGCTTAAATTAACTTCATCCTTTCTTCACATCCTTTGCCCTTTTCTCCTGCATATTTGAGGACGTCCAGCTCTTACTGGTCTCCTAGTGACTTCAGATGTCCTTCCAGACTTGTCCTTGGACCAAGTGATCCATCTGAAAAGGATATTCTCTGCAACCAGGACCAAGCCATTGCTCCGTTCTCTCCAGGAGGCATCTGCTTTCGGAGGTCTCCACTGCCTTTCAGTTTGACTGTTACATCAGCTTTCTAACCAGGATCCCTATCTCCAGCCTTACTTTTGTTGTTCCAATCTGTTCTCCATTTTATAGGCAAGATCTTATGCTGAGATGCAAGTCTAATCATGTCACTTTCCTGCTTGACATTTGTCAGTCATTCTCTATTGCCTAAGACTGGGCTTCAGAAGATAGGCGAGTCCCACCAGATTGCGTCACAATTGTGTGTATGTGAGAATAGCTATCACTTTCCTGGTAGAGCATCTGTAGATTTCATCAGATTTCCAAAGGGTCCATGGAGAAATGGTTGAGAAGTCCTGGGCTCAGATTAAATCCATGCCATAAGAGCCGGTTCAGTCTGGCTGCTGCCCTCACATCACTTCTCTGTGTACTTTTTGCTCTAATTCCAAAGTCTTTAGAATTCACCACTTCCAACATGCTGCTTCTACTCCCAGACCTTCACTCTTGCTGTGAGTGTTGCCCTCCCTGCTCTCTGCCCCTTGCTGCTTCCTGAAGGCTCAGTACACACAGCTCCAGCAGCCCGCCCCCACCCCTGAAGACTGCCAGAACCTCCAGACTGGGCTGTGTTCCTCTAAGATGCCCTTTGCACATCTTTGTGACCCTACTGACCAGGATCTGTTCTAGTTAGTCATTGACGCGCCAGTCTCCTCGCTGGACTACCGGTGCCCTGGGGGCAAAGTCCACATACTGACTGTTATGTCTGAGTTTCCTGGACCTTCCGCAGGCCAAGCACGTGTCTGACTCCAGGCTCATGGTACACTGATGGAATGTGGTGGAACACACCCTGACTGCTGCTACAGTTGCTTTATTCTCCAGCATTTTATTTGCCTGGGCTGGCCATTCTAGAAGGGGTTCCCTCCACCTGGCACAGGTAAAGGACTGGGCTGGCTTCTCTGGGGCCAGGAAGTAGACAGCCTGGCTCCACTGGTGACCTTGGGCGAATTGCCTCACCTCTCGGTGACCCTCCCTTTCTTCTGTGTAAAAGGAAGCTAATAGTCCCGGCCAGCCCGGCCCCACGCTGACAGCCAGCCTGACTGGATAATGGGTCTGGGAAGCTTGGGGAAGGAGGGCTATGCATATGTGAAATGTGCGCACAGCTCCAAGCTTGCGAGAAGACGGAGTGTGGCTGACCCAAGACCGGGCACCGTGCGGATGATGTCTCTGGTTCTGGTGTCCATAAGGAACAAAGAAAGTCAGATGAGGTCTGAAGCCAAAGCTCAGCCCTTTAGACCCCGCCCTAACTTTCCCCCTTTCCCGTTCCCTTGACAAAGGCTGTGGGAGGATGCCTGCACCTTAATCTTTTGTTTTGATCTGGCTTGGGGCTGAGAGCTGAGAAGGGAGGGGAGAGGGGAGAGAGTCTGATAGCCACTGAATAACTGAGAGTGAAGCAGAATGTGACTCTGACTTTCCGCTGGCAGATGGCAATAATACCACCCTTTGGAATGTCCTTGGAGCCTCCAGTTGCTGTCTTTTGGTTTAGATTAAACCTAGAGATAGCTTGCCAAATTTGAAACCCACCCAACCCTCACTCAGTGTATGTTTTGAGCTCAACTTGAACTTTATGAGGTGCAAGTTAATTTGCATTTGGCAAAATGCAATTTCCTGTTTCTAAGAAAAGGGGACTTTAAAGATTTATTTAAGAGACACAAATGGCTTCCTGGACATCAAATAGCTCTTACAAAGCAATATTTTAATAAGTTAAGTGTAAATGAATTGAAAACACATGAATCTGATTTCCCTTGAACTGCAGATGGGTTTAGCAAATAGAGGGGGAAATGGCTTGGCACAGGGGTTGGGGGTTTTCTCCATCCAGAAAGTTTAGGAAAGTAGATCAAGATGTTAGACAAACCCCTCCACACACCAGAGCTCCCTCCTCAGATTGTGTATCTCCAGAACTCCTGCAACAAAGGGAGGGTCCCACCTCAGCCCCACTGGGCAAGTCCATCTCCCCGCTCTGCTTCCTGCCTCTGTCTTGCCCATCTTCCCGCTGCCGCCTTCTCCTCCCTCCCTCCCTCGGAGTGCAGGATGCCCCAAAGCCTCCTGCCCAGTCCCATTGCTGAGCCCATACCATACAGCATTTATGCTCATGCTGGCCCCACATGTCCAGTCCTTCCCCAACAGGGAACCATGGAAACCAGGTGACATTTGCCCTCTGTGTCACCTGGCCTCTCCCTCCAACTCCATCCCTCAGGGAGACAAGCCCACTACTGCGCTAGAGGCTGATTGCCAGGATGCGACCTCTCCCTTTGGACGGGATGGAGGCCTCGGCATGGGAATGACCGGTTGTATGGGAACAAGGTTAGGCTGGGCAGGCTGGAAAGGCAGGGGTGGCAAACTACCTGTGGGGCAGCAGGGTCAGAGGAAAAGGCGACAGTCCTCAGACAAAACAAAACAAAAACAAAAACAAACAAACAAACAAAAACACAAAAAACAGACACTGAGAACAGACCCTAAGTCAGCAGGACTCGGGACTTAGGAATCAGCCTCTCTTTCTTGGTCTTGACACGAAGGCATCACAGGGCCTTGTGTGTGCTTCTGGGTGGTGGCAGGAAGTCCTAGACTTAGTCACAAGTTGCAGAGAGGGGCACGTCCCTTGAACCTGACACACCATTCTGTCTGCGGTTATTTCCCTTTGCCATCCCCCATTATGTAGGGCAGAAGGGCCAAACCAAGAGCAAGCCAGCCAGCCTTCCCTTCATGTCCCTGGGCCAAGATGAGACCAGCTGGGACCGTCAGATAGTCTGCCATAGTAGTGAGGGATGGAGAGAAGACCTGCTCACAGCCAGGCCCTGTTAGCAGCGGTGCCCGGAGGCCTTCGGGGTCCCAAATCAAAGGCAGAGGGCAGAGCTCAGGTTGAGAGTTGGAGTGCCCACATTGAAGGTGGTTTGTTTTTATTCCAGAAGGTGGCCATTCCTCATGGGAGGGTGTGGGGGATAGTCTTAAGGATTCTAGAAGAGTCCATTGTCCTACTTGTTCAACAAAATTTCACTCACCACCAGTCACCCAGCACAGAATTGTGCTGGGCCCTGCTGGTGAGGAGAGACACTGGAGAGCTATGGTTTCCAAAAAGAGTTTGCTCCAGCCCTGCCTGGGCTGCCCACTCCAACCTTCTTCCCCCCTCCCCACCTTCCACCTTGGCTGCCCCTGCCCCAGCGCATGCAGGAATAGGGTGCCCACAGAGCAAGTGGGCGTCCAAGGGAGTCAGAGGGGCCTGTGCTCTCCAGAGGAGGGGCATGAAAAAGATGAGTATTTAGACTCCTCATTTTGTTCTGCTTTCCTAATTTGCAGCTTTCCCTCTAGCCTCAATGGATTTATAAGTCTCTTACCCCAATTGCCATCTAGCCATGAAGTTAGTCAAAACTGCTGATAGCTGTGTGGTACAGAAGAAGGGGAGGGCATGGCATCAACAGGTCTGGGTTCCAACAGCATCGCTCAGCTCACTAGCTGGGTTGCCATGGGAACGTCGTTTAACCTCTCTGTGCCTTGGTATCCTCATCTGTAAAATTGGACTAATTCTAAAATTAACAGAGGTATTAAATGAGCAAATATACACAAAGTGCCCCTGAAAGAGAGGTGACTGGCACATAAAAACATAGTAGACCATGTAAAATCCTAGCTTCAAATAACTAACTCTCCCTCTCCCTCTCACACATACACGCACACTGCCACACACAGTACAAACACAAATACATCCCTATATAAATTTTCCGTTGTTCATTACAGATTAGCACAAATATGTTGGTTTAAAGTATCCCCCATTAACTAGCTGACGGCTCTGTGGGTCAGAAAGCTGACACCACATGGATAGACTTCTGGTGGGCCATCACAGGTCCATCCCAAGGGGTCAGCAGCTTTGGCCCATTCATGTCATTAGCAGCTCAGCTCCTGCGCTTGTGAGGCAGCCGTCTGCACATCCTGGCTGCTGGCAGCTGGAGCCTGGTCTTACTAGTAGCTAAAGCCCCTACATCCCCCGCCGCATGCCCTCCATCGTCACACCAGCAATGGAGCACTTCTGAGTCAAACCCCCCTTTTGCTCTGATCCCTGACTCCTCATGTCTGACCTCTAGTCCTGGATTTAAAGGGTCATGGGATTGGGTCAGGCTCTCCCAAATGCCTCCCTATCTTAAAGCCAATGAGTTTGGAACCTTAAGGACTTGAAAAATATTGACACTCTCTGACTCAGTCATTTCATGCTGGGGGAGCTAAACTAAGGAACTGATCTGAAATGCAGGTGGAAAGAGTCTATAAATAACAGGAATGTTGAACAAAAGGCTGTAGATAATAACATTTAAAGTTATATGATGAAATGGAACAATTTTAAATGACGCTTTAAAATATATTTATTGATAAATGTTTAATGTGATAATGCTTATCTATATATGTAAAAAGCCAGTGACTGGAATGTCTAATGACTGGAATGACCAGTTGCTGTGATGCCCACTACAGCCAGTGAACTGGCCCAATCAGTCAACCTCCCACTGTCCCTCCACCCAGCAGGTCCGTCTCCCCCACCCAGATGGAGGGCCCGGTGGCCAGCCAACTCCCCCCACTGTCCTTCCCCTGGGGCAGCTTTGCCCCTGATTGCCCACTCCACCCCAATAGGGGGTAGGGCAAGCCAGCCAACCTCCTGCAGCCCCACCCCCCAGGTGGCCCCACCCCCATGGACTCCCACCACCCCAATCTTCCTGCACATCTACCCCAGGCTGAACCCACCCCTGATCACCCCTCCGCCCCCCCTACCCCAATAGGGGGTGGGTGAGGCTGGCCAACCTGCAGCTACTCCCCCTGGCTAGCTCCCCCCCCCCCCAGTGGGCTCCCACCATCCCAATAGGCATGTGACCCCTCCCCCCAGCAAGCTCTACCCCTGATTGGCCCCTCCACTCTGATCAGGGGCAGGGCCAGCTGGCCAACCACCCATGCCCCCCCCAGGCCACCGGCTTCCCATTGGCCCCCCCATCCAGTTCAGGGGCAGGACCCCTCCCAATCAGGCCCCCTCAATCATGGGCCAAGTCACCAGCCAATCTCCCATGGCCTTCCCCCCAGCTGGCCTGGGCCCTGATCAGCCCTGATAGGGGCAGGCCAAACAGCCAACCTCCCATCATCACCTCCTCCCAAGAGGCCCAGCCCCGATCTGCTCCAATTGGGTAAGAATTCATGCGCTGGACTTCTAGTTATATATAAAATCCTATCTTGACTATGAGTTTGACTGTCATCCTATATAATAAAGAGGTAATATGCAAATTGACCCTCACACCCTAACACAAGATGCCCCCCCCCATGTGGTCAAAGATGGCCACCACAAGATGGCTAGCACAGGAGGACAGTTGAAGGCAACCAGGCCTGCAGGGGAGGGAAGTTGGGGGGACCAGGTTTTTAGGGGAGGGAAGTTGGAGGCAACTAGGTTGGTAAGGGAGGACAGTTGAGGGGGACCCGGCCTGCAGGGAAGGGCTGTTGGAGTTTACCAGGCCAGCAGGGATGGGCAGTTGGAGGCAATTGGACTGGCAGGGGAGCAGTTAGGTGTTGATCAGGCTGGTTAGGAGGTGATCAGGCTGGCAAGCAGGCAAGCATATGGGAGCCAGCAGTCTCAGATTGTGAGAGGAATGTCTGACTGCTAGTTTAGGCCCAATCCCACAGAGCCTAAACCAGCAGCCAGCCATCCCCTGAGGGGTCCCAGATTGGAGAGGATTCAAGCCAGGCTGAGGGACACCCCCTTCCTCCAGTGCACGAATTTTGTGCACCAGGCCTCTAGTATTTACATATATGTACACATCTATACATATCAATAACTAGCTAATACTGGTATGCACATAAATAGCTATAAATAGGGTGAGAAAGGCAAATATCACAATGTTAATCGATATTATCTCCAGAAGCCAAGAAGACAGATTATGTTTATTGACATTAATTTTTTCAAATTGTGATAAAGCATATATAACACAAAATGTACCATTTTACTGTAAGTGTACATACAGTTTAGTGGCCTTAAGTGCAGTTCACATTGTGCAGCCATCACTACCATCTATCTCCAGAATTTTTCCTCTTCCCAAACTGTTACTCTCTCCATTAAATGTTAACTCCCATTGCCTTCTCCCCCCCAGCCCTGGAAACCATCCACTCTGTCTCCATGACCCTGACTACTCTAGGAACCTTATGTAAGACACAATATTTTTGTGTCTGGCTTATTTCACTCAATGTAATATCTTCATGGTTAACCTATATTGTAGCACACATCATTGTAAATACTCTCCATAACTACACTGTGGTCAGCATATTCTGATTCCTCTTCTCAATTAGGCCTGAACCTTGGTCCCCATCCCTGCTGGGCTTGCATCGCCTAGTGTTAGTTAGAATTCCTACCAAGTCAATTTAGTGAGTATCCCCACCATTAGTACCTAGTCACCCTGGCTTGTCACTAGCAAGAATCCTGGTGAGTCTGTTTAGCTAGAGCCTCCCTATCTTTGATGAGTCCTCTTAGTCCTTTTCCATCCACTGGCCCTCGCATTCTGTTTGTTAACTGTAAATCCCAGGCTGTCTTTATTGTATTTGGAGTTGAGCCCATTTTCTCTCCCTTATTGCCAGTCTTGACACCAATTGCAATAGTCCTTAAAAAGTTTTCCTTACTATTTTAACAAGTGCCAGGATGAAGTTTTCTTTAAGAGCAAAATTTCATTCTGTTTTCATAGCTGAGTAATATTCCACCGTAAGCATTCCACATTTGTTTATCCGCTCATCCATTGGTGGACACTGGGTTCTTTCCACCTTTTGGCTCTTATAATGCTGCTATGAACATGAGTGTACATATAATAAGTCCCTGCTTTCAATTCATTTGAGTATATACACAGAGTTGGAATTGTCACATCATATGGTAGTTCTGAGTTCAATTTTTTGAGAAATCATCATACTATTTCCCACTGCAGCTGCAATTTCATATTCCTAATAGCAATGCACAAGCATTACAATTTCTCCACATCTTCTTCTGTACTTTTATTTTCTCCTTTTTTTATAATAATCATCCTAATGGCTGTGAAGTAGTATCTCATTGTAGTTTGGGTTTGCATTTTTCTAATAATTAGTGTCAATAAATTCCAAGGTTAAGATAATCCACACACTTATAATCTTAATTACTATATATTGACATGACAGCAGGACAGTGAAAAAGGCTGATAGAAAAAAATATTCATTTGAAATATGGTGCTGGAGGAGAGCTCTGCGGATACCCTGGACCACCAGGAAGATGAACAAATGGGTCCTAAAGCAAAGTAAGCCTGAAACGTCACTGAAGGTGAAAATGACACAACTGAAGGCAGGGATCTTTACAAAAGACAATAATGTTGTGAAAAATCAAAGACAGCAAGAAAAAATGAATGCCAAATATGAGATGAATTGACTCCATAAAGGAAGCCAAAGACAGGAGGCTACAGGAGCTGAGTAGGCACCCTGTGAACCTCACCCACTCACAGGCTTGGCGGGAGCTGGAGCCACCTCAACAGCATATGACAAATGCAATATAATTAGTGATGTTGAGCATCCTTTCATGTATTTGTTGGACATTTGTACACCTTCTTTGAAGAAATGCCTATTCAGGGCCTTGCCCATTTTTTATAGTGGGTTGCTTATTTTTTGTTGTGGTTGTTGTGTAAGAGTGCTTTCCTGGATATCAAATGTTCTCCCATCCTGAGGGTTGCCTTTTCACTCTGTTTATAGTGTCCTTTGGCACATAAAATAAACTTTCTATGTAGGTATTCCAAAATTTCACAATGAACATGGAATATTTTCAAAATAGAGGCGAAATTTAAAAAAAAAAAACTTCTTATGATATTTATGAAGAATTTTTAATGGTATGAAGAAATAAATGTATAATATAGTATTGTTAATTAAAGCATAAGAAAGTCAGTTATAAATATAATCAAATCTCAATAATGAAAACAATATATACCCTATACAAAAAGACCAGAAAGCAACAATTATTTAAGGGGGGAGGGAATACCATCTAGGTTCACAGGTATCAACCTTCTCAAAAGCACAAAGAAAAAGAAAAATGCTTTTGGTCTCTTCCTCTGTCCTTAGCTCTCTCGGCTCTTCTGTGGAACTCACAGGGGAGCATCTTTAGTCAGGAGCTGGGAGTGGGCCTCCGGAGGTCCATCTTCATTGTGCATTTCAGGTCACCTACTTGCAAGGCAGAACAGGAGCAAATTCTGTTCCTGAGGACATGTGGCTGAAAACTCTTACTGCCTTTACAAAAAGGAGAATTTGCAGATGACAAACATTTTCTTTCACTGAGTTTTATCTAGCCCCAAGGAATGTAGCTCCGCCCACTTTCATATGCTGATCTCCAGGATATCGGGGCAGAAATAAACCCCTCCTCTTATGAAAAGCACTCTGAAGGAGGAGGGTCTTCATCCCTGGTTTCCTTCCCCTCATCCATCGCCCTGCATTGGGCGGTGGTCAGCGCGTGTACCTGCCTAAGGTACGTGAACACGTGCACTTCGGTGGGATTCTGCTCCTGGTCTTCCAGAGAACCAGCAGCTCAGGGCTCTGCCGCTGGACCGTAGGCTTCCTCGGAGGCAGGGCAGCGTGTTTGAATGGGTGGTACAGGCTGCAGTGTTTAGACCAGAGCAGTACCCTTTTAAACAACCATCTGGCTGTGAGATCCTTGGAAAATCACATCATTTTTCTATGATGCAGTCTTCAGAGAGGAATCCATCAGCACTGTCCTCCCCCAAGTAAGTGCCCCGCTGATTGTTCCACTCCATTTAAGCCTCTCTGCCCCAAACCACTCCCTTTCTACCAATGCTTCTGTTTCCATCATCACCAGATCAACTTAGCTACTCTTCACAGGGCCACCAGTTCCTCACTCTATAGTGCATGCTATGTGCTTACTTGTGTCCCATCTCTTCTATAGAATGTAAGTTCAGTGTGGGCAGGCTTTTGTTTTATTATCCGCTCCCAGCATCTAGCATGGAGCCTGGCACAAGGAGGGTGCTCAGGAAGGATTATTTGCATGGTCTAATCAATCAATTAATCAACCATTAAACAAATCAATCATTAAAATAAGTTTGTTTCTACCTCCCTCATGTTCTGGGGATAACATGAGGTTATTTTTATGATCCTTAAAATTCTGTACCATTTTCACATGTATGCCCCCAGTGCCTATGTCAGTACTGTCTGTGTAGTCAGTGATTAATAAGTCTGGTGAATGATGAAATAAAATAATACATAATGTATTACAGTCAACTTTCAATCGTCTGCATTAATAAAGGGGAAGTAGGCAATGGATAATATGAAACAGAAGCTAATCTGAAAATAGTTTCTGTTGGTTGGAATGTATACCATACTATTCAGAGCTCGATCTCCCAATAGTCCCCATCAGTCTGGGAGCTGGGGACTGCTGACTAGCTCTGTGTACCTGATGACTCACTCTTCAGACATTTCAAGTCCCCTTTGCCATGTGTTCCAACAAATGTACTCATTTCCTGCTGCCTCTTGAATCCGGTCCTGGCCTGAGTTCCTCCGTCCTGTCCCTTCAGCTCTGATTTACAGGGCCTTTTCTCAAAGCCAGAGGTATCCACAGGCGGCAGAGCTGGGCTGGCTCTGAGCACAAGCTCTCCTGGTGGACAAGGCTGTGGGAGCACATGGGCTAGGGCCTGGGAGAGTGGCTCCTGCACAGTATGGCCCCTTTGGCAAAACTGTATCTTTCCCCGGGACCTCAAAGGTTTCTTGCAGAGCAGAAAGCTTCCTGGAATCTGTTGCTTTCTTCTTCTTTGACTTATACAGGTGCAGTCAGCAGCTGGCATTTATTTTGTGAGTTTGATTTTGCACTGTTCATGAATTATCTCATTTAAAGCTCAATGCAACCCTTGAGATTATTAGAGATATTCTCTCCCCTCTAGCAGATGAGGCAGTGAGGTGCAGAAAGGTAGGTTTCATATAGGGTTGGCCCACTTCACCACTCTTGCTGCTCATATATTCTCTCAATAATCGCATTCTGTTTAAGTAGCTGTTTCCCCCAGATTCACTGGATTCCTAAAGAAAGTCTTATTTGCACTTGGGAGTACATTTCCAATATAGGAAGGAGGACCAATGAGAAAATGAGACTCAGTATATCAAACTTAGGTAGGCATTTAAACGACAAACTTACCACTCTGATTAGTTTTGTTTGGGCCAATATTAATTTTAGTCTGTTCACCTGATCAATAAATATTTTGGAGTGCCTGTTCTGTCTGTGCCCAGAGCTGTTGTAAGCACTGGGGATACAGCAGGGAACAAAACCAATAAATCTCCACCTACATGAATCTTATGTTATAGTTGGTATCACAGAGAAAAGAAGCAATAGTTAAAAATATAGGGTAGGCGAGCTGGCAAACAAAAAAATAAAATAGGGTAGGAGAATGCGGAGCACAGGATCTGTGAGAAATATTTAAAGGATGTAGTTGGTATTTGAGGAAAGATCTGAAAGAAGTGAGTAAGTGAGCCATATAGATATTGGCAAGAAGAGTCCAGATAGAGACAGCAGCAGGTTCAAGGATCCTGGGGCAGAAAGAGCAACAGGGCCAGTGTGGCTAGAGAAAAGCAAGAGAGGTGAGTCTGTGAGAGACGAGGTCTGAGGGATTAAGAGTGAAGGGTTGGATTATCTTGTGCCAGGCTCATGGAGCGATCAGTGTGTCCATGAACTAGTTTGGGAAAAACAGTTTTAGATCTAACATAACATGCATTTGTCTTGCCAAAGACCACCCCATGGTTGAATGTTATTATTCAAACTAAGCCACCTTAATATGTTTTTCAAAAATAAACTTAAACTTGATGCTACTTTATAAAGTATTTCATTATATACTGCATTAATAAAGAAGTACATATATTACTATATCCTAAATTTTGTGGGGGTTTTAGTTTGATAACTATGTTTCAATATAATTGGTACTTTGGACTGAAGACTTGGTCCTCCCTAAATTCTTACATTGAAACCTTAACCCCCAATGTGATGGTATGTGGAGATGGCTCCTTTGGGAGGAAATTAAGTCATGAGAATGGGTCCCTCATGATAGAATCTGTGCCTTATCAGAAAAGCAAGAGAGATTTTTCTCTCCCTCACTCTGGCCATGCACTGAGGGAAGCCATGTGTGGTCACAGAGAGGGAACAGGCACCCGCTGAAGCTCAGGGCACAAGGCTTCACAGAACTGGACATACGGCATGGAGCTCAGACTTGCAGCATCGGAACTATGAGAAGATATGTGCCTGTTGCCTGAGCCACCCAGTCTATTGTATTTTGTTACAGCAGCTTGAGCAGAATAAAACAACTGGTTTCCTTTAAGTCTTTCTTTTATTTTTTGCATTGAAAGACATCCCAGACAGGGCCCATAGGCTTCGCTGTCCTTCCAGGGGGCTCCAGGTCACACGAAGTCTAGGAATCCCTCCTAGGAGGGCCTTGAGTCGTCACAGGAACATGGACTTCCATGCCGATTTGGGAAAGGAGGTCATTGGTGGGGTGAGGAGAGTTGTCACTGGAGCTGACTTGTGATTGTTAATAGGATCAGAGTGACTCCTGAGTTGGAGTATATTTGGGGTAAAGGCAAGAAAACTGCTTAGTAAGCTACTGCAATAATCCAAGCAAGAGAGGATGATGGCTTAGATTATTACAGTGGTTATTTTTATTTTTCCAGATCAAACAGTAACTACTGAATGAGAAGCTAACAAGGCCAAGAGTGAGAAGTCACTGAGGCAGTAAAGCCAACAGACACCACTGAGAGATGACTACAGATGCAGCCAGGAAGGAGACAGCAATTACAGCAGGTAGCTGGGTACTAATTTCTACAAATGGCAATCCTTTCATCAGTAAAACATTGTAAAGAGCTATTTATGGGCAGCCCAACGCACACAAATGAGACAGTAGAATTAGTAGTAATTAACCCCAATTAAATCCAGTCTCAGTACCTGGGCACACCCCTTTCCCAACTCCCCATTCCTCTCTTTCTCCCTAAACCTCACCCATCACATAAGGTCAACCCTTCTGATAAGATCAAGCTCTTTCACAACTAACTCCACAGGCACATCACTGCAGCACACTCAGTGGGCACAGCTGGGGAGTCAGAGACAGGAGCCCTACCCCAGAAGGGGGGAAGTGAGAAATGCATTCCAACCAGATATTAGCTCAAGCAAGGACACAGTGGGAGTCAATGCCAAGCAGACAGGAAGGACTCCCAGGCTATGAAAGAGGGAGAGAGCACTACTGGGCAGCAGGACCTGGGGTGCTTCATGGTCAGGAGGGGCTTGGCCAGATTTGGGAACGATTTGGGAGTCTCCTTCAAATGAGGAAGGTTCTTAGCCATCACCATAACTCCCATGCCTGGCTCGCACCTGCTACCCAGTGAGTGGAGGTCATGGAAGAGAGTGGACCCTCCAAGTGGGAGTGACAGTGTAAGCAGAGACTGTGGAGAAGGGACACAGGACATTCGGATGGCTACTGCTTGGTGATATCAGCCTGCAGACCAAATCCAGCCTGTTGCCTGTTATGCAGCCACAAACTCAGAAGGGGTTTTGCATTTTTTAGTGGTTGGGGGAGGAAAACAATCAAAAGAAAATTCATATTAATTATTTTAATTTTATTTTGTAATTTAGTCTCCATAGATTTTATTAAAACAGCTATGTCTATTCATTTATATACAGTGTGAGGCAAAAGTAGCTTTACAGTTGTTCATATGGAAGATAATATAATAATTAGTAAATAGTAACAAGAATAAACTGCATTTCATGTTCTCATAACTGTGAACCTGGTTTTGCCCCACCCTGTACCATCTGTGGCTGTTTCGGTGTTACATGGCAGGACTGAGTAGTTGTGACAGAGACCATCTGGACCACAGAGTCTAAAATCTTCACAGTCTGGCTCTTCATGGAAAGTCTGCAGACCCCGGGGTGCATGAAGGGCTCCCCCTAAACCTGTGCCGTGCACAACCTATGTCACCAAGCATGGCAACCCTGGCCTGGAGCTATGTCCTGGCTCCTGGTTGGTTTCCACATGTGGGCTTTTCCCTTACGCCAGCAAGGGGCATATTCCTTTCCCAGTCAGTGGGGTCGGGATAGAACCTGTGTCCCCACGTCACCAGTACTCACAGTGCTGATTGGCTGCCCTTGCTTTAGGCTAAGTCTCTCTGCACTACTGCAGTGTCTCATGGTCCTAGGGAAGGGCCATATGTTCCTGCTAAGACTGTCAGAAAGCCCAAACCCTGGTGATTCTGATTGGCCCAGTTTGAGTCACATGCGCCTCAAGACCCAATCACCAGAGCCAAGTAGGTAGTGTCATCTGGAAAGCCTGAGCTATTGGGCAGAGTGAAGGCCATGTCACCAGAACCCAAAACCCATCAGCTGGGCAGGAATACTGCGGAACAGTAGAAGGAGGGTTCGCCAAGAAAGGGATGCTGGGTTACACACAGGACACTGGCTTCTTACTCCAGACTACAGAGAACAGAGTCAGGAAACTGGCCCGGGGCTGCAGCCCAGCAGGAGGGTCCTAGCCAAAGGGTATGGTGCTCAGAAGCTGTCCTCTGGCCAATCCTGGACATTGTTAGGCAACTCAGGACAAGGATAGAGGCCACTGTACCACTCAGGACCAAGAAAATGTTCACCTGGGGGTGAAGCCAGTGCCAAGGGGACTGTGGAGGAGGCAAGACTTCAACTCGAGGTCAGCCTTGTGCCCAGGGACTATCTCCTGCATCTCCGAATCCAGGGCTGCACCAACACTGAAGGAGGGACAGACAGACAGGGCGACCAAGTGAGGGCCTCCTGCCTGCCTCAGCTCAGGACCTGAGGTCAGCCTCACGGGCTCATCTGCCACATGTGCTTGGGGACATTAGGCAGCAGAAGGGGAGCTTCACGCAGATCTTCGAAGTCAGAAAGGACTGTGGGAGACCTTAGATGACAAAGCAGAAATAGAGGAAATGGTAAAAAAAAATAAAATAAAATAAAAAAATTAATTGGGGCTCAAAATTACTCCTTCCTGCCTCCCCTCTCATGATTAGTTTTTCTGGGGCACGAAGAGCTGCTTTCCAAGTAAAGAGGCCTGCAGCTCTTGTCTACAGAAAAGGGAGAGTAACTGTGCCTCTAGGGTGGCTGGGAGTGAAGCAGGTAGTTCATGGAACAGTTTGCACAATGTGAGACACAGAGGAAACACAGGCAAGTGTTTATTTTTCAGTAGCCACGGAAGCAGGGATCCTAAATGTGTACTGGGGTAAAGGCATGAAAGAGCAGATAAATTCATTCTCAGGTAGCTCAGTGGCACCCTTCAGAATGACATATCCCACTTACTTATACAAAGACGAGCTCCTCTTATTATTTTTCCAGTTAACAAAAAAATCCAATTTGAGCAAACTCTCCATCAGGCTCTCGTTGCATCCTGTGCAAACGGCTTCCTTAATTAAAAGATCTTAATCACAACACAGCTTTTCCCATGGAGCCTTCTGAGAGGAGGCAGGATCTGTCAGGGTGGGTCCCACGTAGCTTCGGAGGGAGGGAGTCACCTCCCTCTGCAGGCGCCTTGGAAAGCCCACAGCATGAGGCTCCCTCTTCCCAACCTTATGTCCCACCTTCCTCCTAGCACCATGCTCTTCTCTTCCTAACAATCCTCCTCCTCCCAGAAACAGTCTCTTTTTCATCGCCCGCTCAGCCCCTGGGTCTCCACGTGTCTCTTTCTCTAGGCCATCCCGACCTCTGTATTCCCTCACTCTCTTGGTTCTAGGATGTTCAGCCTGGTGGCAGGTGTTGCTTCCATAGCTTGTTTACCATGGAAGCTCGTTCAAAAACCAGTGGTGCATGGTTGATGGTTGCATCTTGGATAACCCAGGCTTCCACCTGGGGGCCTCTCCTCCAGTCCTTCTTCACACCTTGCTCATACCCAAGCCTTGTCTGCTTCCTTCTTCAAGACATAGACAGACAGCCCCAAATTCACTTCCTCCAGGAATTTTAATCAGGCATCAGTTCTTAAAGAGCCCTCTTCACCACGAATCTGTCCATAAAGTCCTCCTTCTTCCTGGGAGTAGTCAGATAACCACAGGGTTGGCTTTTCATAGCGCCATATTTAAACAGAGTCTATTACAGTTCCATTGCACAAGCTTTAATCCTAAGAAATGGCTTTCCCATAGTTTATAAAATGGAAGAGTTTGGTCCAAATGTTTAAGTGAATGTAAATGACAACTAATTTGGGGAGATTGAGGCAAGGGTCAGAGCTGACGTCAGGAAGCTTGTTGTTGAGTCAAGGGACTAGGCAGAGGATGGGAGGTAATTCTCAACCATTTCTAGGAAGGCCATTTGGGACTTGCAGATCCTTGTCTGGGCTGGTATTTTTGGTAGATGGGCCACCAGGGAGTGTGAGTCAGGAGAAGTGGGGAAGGAGAAGACAATATTTCCAATGAAGAAGGACCATGAAGATCTCCTATTCTGAGACTTTTTGTATAGTTTTTGAGCCTCGGAACTTTCTTCAAACAAAATATTTTACAAAAGATGTTCTCCAACTTAGGCCATCATCTGGTTCAGCGAGGCCTTGCCTAGCTTATAGAAATTGTTATTTTGTAGGTCAAAAATGTTAGAACATTGACAATTTCATGTCGTTTAACCTAATGCTTTAGAAAAAAATGTTGTACCAATTTCCCCCAGCACTGGCAGCCTCACCACTCTCTTTGGCTTTGAATCTAAGGAATCACAAAGTCTGCTCTAGGTCCACTGTCCTTTCCCTTCCTCGAACATCAAACAAATGTCTAGCCTTGGCTTGGATGATGGTTTTTCTGGTCATTACTAGAACATGATAGAAGGGTGAACATAGGCTACCTAATGGAACAGGAGCAGGTGCATAGAGGATCCACATTGTCCCAGAGACAAACAAAGAAAATGTGTTTTCATGCTGTTGTTATGTCTTCCCCATGTGGAACTATTTTCATATGTGAAATTTATACAAGTGAATGTTTCATTACCCTGGAGTGCTCTCACCACAGCATCACAGGCAGACAGAGTGACTATGTTTTCCTTTCTTTATTACTAAACTTATGTTACTTATTATAAAAGTAATAAAAACTCATTATGTAATACAATATAGAAAATACAGATAAGAAAAAGATGTGTTTTGATCACTGACAATCCTATCCTTCATTTCCTTCCCATCTTTTCTTCAAAGAAATAGAAACACTCTGTAAATATATGTAAACATTTAGTGACATATTTTAACAAAAGTAGGATTACACATACATATTGATTATAACTCTTTTCACTCAATAACATATTTTGATCATGTGTTTATATCAGTAGATATGCATCTAAATTCAGCACTTGATTACTGTATGAATGCATTGTGTAGAATAAATGATCAACTCTTCAGCCATATGTTAATTGTTGAATATTAAGGATTTTCCCCTTTTTTATTATAAGTATCATGCTACTAAAGGTCCTTGCACATATATACCTGCTCATTTGCCCATGTATTTCCTTATAAATGTAGAGTTGTTGGACCCAAACAGTATATATTAGTATTGACTCTAATAGTTGGGTGACCTAATCACAATTCCTAGTCACTTTGGGCATTAGCCGTGGCTTTTATTGGGCATTAACCAAAGCTCTGATGACATGGAGAGCTTTACTAACTTTGGAGGGACTGCCTCAGCCTGGGTTAGCCAATTTCTAGCAATAGTGTGAGATCACACCTTTCAAACAGAAACCAACCAATCCAGAGTCCTCACCCACCCTATCAGGGATCTCACACCTTGGGCTGCTATCCACCTGCCCTGATACTCCAGGTTCAGGAAGCAGGCAACTAGAAACAGACTCTGTGCCGCAGAGCCCACTGAGATAATTCAAAGTGGCCAGTCCTAAGCCTCTGACTCTGCCTAGCCCATTCCTTTCATGGAAACCAGAGTAATACTCTTGCTCACATTTTTCCTTGGTCCCTCTCCTCCTGTCTGACCTCCATGTGGCCTTCCCTGAGGGGGTGCACCCCCTTCTCTTGGAAACTCTGAGTAAAAACTGGTAATCATCTACTGTTCCTGTTGGCCTTATTATACCTTGAATTTTATATCAATATACTATATATTTTTTTAATTTATTGATTTTTAGAGGGAGAAAGAGACACATTAATTTGTTGTTTCACTTATTTATGCATTCATTGGGTGCTCCTTGTATGTGCCCTAAACAGAGAGAGAGACATTAATTTATTGTTCTACAAATTAAACGTGCAAAACGTGCAACGTTGGCATATCAGAACAATGCTCTAACCAACTGAGCTACTCTGCCAGGGCCAATATACTATATTTTAAAACACATTGTGGGGGGATCAGGGGACACAAATCTGTCACCTCTATTTCTTTTGTGACTGACACAGAGCCTGCAGACAGAAAGCCTTTTGTCATGCTACATGTTTGAGGGTAACTCCTCTGTGGTAATCAAAGAGTTTTTCCGTTCAGTTTTTGGCTCACATGTCCAGCCATTCTCCAAATGCCCCGCCCTCAATCTCCTGCCACACCTGGCCTGCTGGCCTCCCATGAGCAGGTATGAACTCCAGTGGGCCGCTTCCTGAACCCTGATGCAGTTCCACAGGCATGACTTGGCTACATGGGCAGGAGCAGGAGTCAGACTGTGAATGGAGCAGAAAGAATGCATTAGACCCAACAAGTTGGTGCTGTTAGGAACAATGCAGAGGAATTCTGAAATTACCAGTGTGGAGCAACCTGAATTTGAATCTGACTCTCTTATTTGTTTTGTGAGCTTTGGAAAATTTCTTAGACTCGTTAAGTGTCAAGTGCTTCATCTCTAAAATGGAAAAATGAAATCTTATCTTAAAAGGCTGTTAGGACTCAATGAAATCATGCATGTGAAGCACTCTATTTGTTAAGATTCTTTCCGTGGCAATGACAGAGATTAAGGCCCAACATAAATGTATTCGATCATATAACCTGGAAACTCAGAGTGGCCAGCTTCAGGCAGTGCTGAAGTCAAGGCCCCGAGGACATGGCCAGGCTCAGCCTCGCTCTCCACACTCAGCTTTGCTGACCTCGGGTTCTTTGCAGAGAGGCTTCTGCAAGTATGCCTGAGCCAGGCCCATTTCAGCCCTATGGCTTGTGATCACTGTAGAGCGAGGGTGATGGACCTAGTAAGGTTTCTGTAGGAATCCTGGAAAGGCCTCAGTTTGGCTCACATGTCCAGCCTTAAGCCAATCATCATTTGTAGTCAAAATAGTCACCTGGTGGTACAAGGAGTGGCCTTCCGTGGTTTCCTAAAGGTAGGGACTTGTCCATTACACCTTTTGGCAAAAACTGGAACTGAGTTTACAAACCAGCACCCGTTGGGGAAACTGGCTTTTAGACATAGTCTGCATGGCTCGGTCAAAAATGAACATTCACTGATCACATTAAATGCTGCTGTGGAAAGTATAAATTGTCGCAGCTCATGAAAAGCAATGTGACGATAAATATCTAAATTAAAAATATACATGCTCTAGACCTAGCTATTCCACTTCTAGGAATCCATCCTACAAATATCCTCACACATGGAGTTCTGGGAAATGACTCAGTGGGAGGTTATTTGTGGCAGTATATTTGTCAGAGCAAAGGGCTGGAAACCACCTAAATGCCCGTCAACAGAGGCAGAGCTAAAGGAAGTATGATATACTGATTCAAAGAAATCCTACAAACAAGAAAAAATGAAAAAAAAATTATGGACTGACCATAAAACACCAACCAACCTGCAAAATATTTTATTGAATGAGCAAAACAAAGGGCAGAGTCATTTGTTTAAGGAGTGGGGGAATCCTACATGGTATGTGTGTTTGCATACATGTTGGCCCTAGAAGATTCACAAGAAAGTGGTGACCTTGGTTATCTGTGGGGAAGAAAACTAAGAGTAGGTCTGAGGATATAGTGGAGAGGTGAGGTGACCAGGAGCTAGAAATTAAATTTTCTCCACAGAATTAGTTTCCATCCCCTGCACTAGCCACACCAGCCCTGGGGATGGGGAACTATGCCCAGCAGAGCAACCTCGAGGAAGGACAGGGAATACAGGCCATCACATGAACTAAGCCTTTAGGGACTCAACCCAGGATTGGTTACTTTCAATATGGTGGCACTTATTTGTTAAAACACCATCTCCCTCAGTCTTCAGAGCAAGTCCCCAAGAAGATGGGATACCTGTTTTCAGCTGAGAAAAGTGAGGCTCAGGTGGGGTTGCGGGTGTGTGTGTGTGTGTGTGTGTGTGTATGTGTGTGTGTATATGTGTGTGTGTGTGTGTGAGATACTAGCTCAGTATCATGTAGCTGGTAAGAGAGTCAGAGTCAAAAGAAGCACCCAGGCTCTGAGGAATGGGCCTTGCCACGCCCTGAGAACAGGAGGACTCTGACTGCAGATTAATCCTTGGGTCTGCTGCAGGGTGACTGGGGCAGTGCTCCCTATTCCTTGCACAATGGCATAAACACAGGCCCCTCAGAGCCATCCAAAGGCAAGTTGCCAGATGACCTTGAGAAGAGCTCTCTGAGAAGAGTTGGCTTGAAGGATTAAAATTCCAATTCAAATCATTCCCACGTGCACTTGGTGGTGGGAGAGAGCGCTGACATTGGGTCATTCCACTCACAGAGATCTGTGCTGTGCCCAGAATGCACCTCGGCGCCTGCCGGAGTCTGCAAGGGTGGGCACAGCAGCCTTCCTGCTGAGGCTCCCCTGGAGGGAGGAGCAATGACTGAAGACCACACTTTGGGCTGCTCATCTCACCCCCTGCACACAAATCAATGTCGTGTTTGAACCAACTAAATGAAAGTCGGTGTCTGTGAAGTCAATGCCAACTGCCCCCTGGCCTTCTCATGCTTTGGAGAACCTTAAGAATCCAGTCCCCAGGGAGAAACGTGTGTTCTATTATTGGCCAGTCCTTCCACCTGAGATGTAGCTCCCAGTTACAAGCCAGCTCAGGCAGCAACCCACATGCGAGCTTCGCCTAGGAGAAATATTCTTGTCACATAAGAATCCCCCTATTAATCAAAAATCACATTATGGCTCCTGGAATGAAGTTTCCTTTACTATCCCTTAATAATTGCCTGAGATAAGATAAAAATTGGTAATTGCACGTTCTCTTCTGATGGGAGATAATACAAAAGTGGTATCAAAATTTAACTTAAAAGAGTACATTCACTTGGCTAATAGGCTTCCATTATGCGGCCTTTACTTATTCATTCATTACAATTTTTGCCACATATAGAAAACTTTAATTGGAAGTCACTTATTACATTGTTCCCGAGTGTTAGCAGCAGGAGAAAGTTTTCAATAATCAAAGAAGGATGAAAGCAATAGGAGCCCAGGTTTTTATAGAGAGTGAAACCTGCTGAGTAGACCTTCTCTACCAACCACTGGAGCGGGCTTTCTCCTCAACATGTGACCTTCAGATCAGAGATGGAAGACACATTAAGGACAAAGCACAGTTTTTTGTGGGGATGAAAGTATAATAAATGGATTCTAAATAACATTTTAATACTAGTATGTGTATTTTACTTTATGTATTACCCATATTGCAGAAGGCAGCTGAGCCTACAATGGAGCTACAGTCCACAGGCAGGGGGTCCTTCCACTTATAAGCTAAATAACAATGAGCTTGTTTTGTGAGATTTTTCCAGCTGACAAATAGCTGTCATTAATGCCTCTTAATTAATTAAATCATATTTATATTGCCAGCATCACCAAGCCAAACTCAAGCAGCACTTTCACAAGGAAATAGTCCTGATCAAGATACAAAGGCCAACACACATCTAACACAACTCATGTTATTGGAGTAGAAATTGCAGTATGCCAGGAGATAAGGGGTTCACACAGCCCTGCTGGAGCCAGTCCTTCCCTGGGACACCCCTCAGGGGTATGGAGGCAGAAGCACCAGGGAGGGGGTCTGTGATCCAGAAAGGATAAGCCACTGTGGGAATTGTGTTTCCAAGGGGCCTTACCTCCACTGCAGAACAGGAGCCTCTGCAGCAGAGCTGTTTGTCCCAGCTGGCCCTTCACCTTTGATGTTGAACCACTAACATGAAAATGTGTGCATTTACACATGAAAGTGTGTGTGCCTGTTCCGTCCAGGTAGCAGCTCTACGGGAAAGGCTGCAGGGGCTCGTCGTCGTCGTCGTTGTCATCATCATCTTCATCATCATCATCATCGCCATTTTAGATGCCAAAGCCAGGAGGACTGTGCTGGCACCAGCGCCGCCCAGCTGCAGAGTGGCAGAGCATGTGAGGCACCCAGTCCTCCACTCCTCCCGCCTATACCATGGTGCCTGTTTGGAAGGTCCCAGCAGAAAGTTCTCTCTAAACAAGTGAACATCCCGCTTGGGCTGGATGGAAATTTGTGAATCAGCTCTTCTCTTCGGCTTTGGCTAGTTGTGTATTTATATTTATAGAGCTTGGATCCTTCTCTAGAGACAGGCCTTGTGGAAAATATTTCTCTGGCTGAACTTGCATTTGAACTCTCCCTGACCCTCCAGGTCTCTTTAGTGAGACCTCAAGGTACTGATTAAACAAGATGGCAGCCACCCCTGTATAAATTACGGTGGCTTCTCCATCTCTCCCTCTCAAATCACCACCATTAATCAAGGGCACACCAAGGGGGGCTCCTGTGTTGGCACTAATTAGTGAAAATAACTACACCAGGAGAGAGAAGCATCTCACTGAGGGTCCACAGGCCTGGTTCCAGGAGCACGCGTGAGAAAATCCAGCACAAAGCAGACATAAGCTACTGAGGAAGGCCAGCCAGCCACCGTCAGAGGTGATGGGGACCAATACATCCCAACCAGAGCTCCTGGTACACTCTGGCCTCTGTTACTTATTCATTCAGCAAACAGTGTTGGGCACCCCCCTGTTTCAATCAAAGAAATCATAGTCTCTCCCCATGAAGGCATCACAGTCTGTGGGTGGGGTGGCAGACTAGTCAACAGAAAATTATAGAACAATCAGTGTGGGGTCATACTCCATATGGGATGGGAGAAGATCTCAGACCTCACCCAAACTGGGTGTGGGAAGCCTCATGCGTGGAGGTGGCTCTTGAGCTGAGTCTTCAGTGATGGGTAGAGGTGACCCAGATGGTCAAAGGAAGGAAGGCCACCAGCAGGGAACACAGCATGTGCAAATACACTGTGGTTGAGAAACATAGGCAGTTATGGTGAGAGTGGGGAATATAAAAACCCATCAGAGTTCAATGACAGCTCAGGACCCCACCCCACTGCAATGGGACCTGCCAGGACCCGGGAATGCTTACTGAGCACAGCAGCCACCACCAGAGCCCTGAGCAGGTGCTGTGCAGGATCTGACACCTAGAAAAGTCATCATGGAATCCAGTCCTTCCAGTTTCACAGTGGAGGTCCATGGAGAGCTTCCTTAACATCTCCCTTCCTCAGTTTCCTCATCTTGAAAATGGAATTAATGACACTGCTCTGAATGATTGTTCTAAGCATTGAAAACAGGTCTTGGGAACACCTGGAGCGAAGTAGCAGGCGCTGCATAGGTGTGGCTTCCTTGCTGTTACTGTGGGAGATTCTAGTGTGCCTGGGAGAATCCTAGACCTCACAGACAACGCCATCTGTCCGTCCCACACTCAGATTTTGAGCTCATGATCTGTGGGTGGCGGTGTTCATACCTCCAAAGACTCCTGAGGCTGCATCCTGCCCACAGGAGGCTGGCCTCTCCTCACACGCTCACAGAATCCAGTCACAACCCTTTTCTCCTCTGGGCCCTTTGCCCATGGCTCCCAGCGCGTCAGGAGCACACCCTCCATTTGTTATTAGCTGAAGCCAGAAAAGAATTGTCATGCTGAGTCTGTCAGAGGAGAAAATGAACCCATACTCCCAAGACAAATGGAAATGCTGTTGTGTTTGCTTTTTGGACTGACCGCCCCACCTCCCTGCTGCCACACAGAGTAATTCCAGTGGGTACTTCCTGCCCTCCTTTCTCTCTCCTGTGCTTCCACTTTCACCAGTCCACTTCACTGGGTTTTTGGAGGTAAGAAAATTAACTTTATTTATCATTGGGACGACTGCTAATGTCACTTTGGTCACCTCTCCGCAGCCACCCACTAGATCCTGCCACTAACTAAAATCAGCCTTGAGGGTCCCCCCTCTGGGGACATCCTCTGGCTAGCACAGACCAGGGCTGCTAAGAGTCTTGCTTGGGTACCAAGTAGGACTTACGAATCCCAACACACTGCCTGATGTGACCTGATGTGAGCAAGGTAGATACCCCTTCCCAGCCTCTATTTCCCATCTGGAAAATAGTGATAATAATATGTATCCCACCTTTGTGCAGGTTGCCGCATAGTGGGTAATAAATAAGTGACAGCTGTTGTCTATTTTAGTATTACTATTTTCCCCCTTTCTGAGTATGCAGATCTCTTGCTGATCGGGGCCTTCGCCATCCTCAGTGAAGAGCCCAAATCCCTTGGCCAGAAGGGAATGGTTTTCTTGGATCCCACTGAAAGCTGAGCCAGGCTGGAAATGGCAGCCAGATAGATGCCAGAGCAGCAGCCTAGGACAGTGGTCGGCAAATCATGGCTCGAGAGCCACATGCGGCTCTTTGGCCCTTTGAGTGTGGCTCTTCCACAAAATACCATGGCCTTGGTGAGTCTATTTTAAAGAAGTTGTGTTAAAAGAAGTTTAAGTTTAAAAAAATTTGGCTATCAAAATAAATTTCAATCGTTGTACTGTTGATATCTGTTGACTAATGAGTTTGCCGACCACTGGCCTAGGAGGTCAGCTGTCATGGCCCTGGAGCACAGGGAATGGATCTGAGTTGACGGTGGGGATATGAGTAGAGAATAAAGCACTCCCTGATATTCCAGTCCCTCCATTAGGCTTTGCAAACGTACCTGGGAGGAATCTGCTATTTGAGATACATACATTTTCCATTGAGGATCTATTGCGGTAGCTATGGTGTAACACCCCAATATGTGTAGCTGCAGGTGACCCCTAAGCCTTAGTCCATGCCTTCTCCTTCTAGATCTCTCTTTTGATGGCAGTGAGCCTACCATATATTGAGTACCTACTATGTGCCAAGTACGAAGCCTCATTTGATCCTCACAACTATCCTGTAAGAACTCATGGTTTGAAGATGAGGAATCTGAGTCTCAGAGAAGGTGAGTCTTGCCCAAGATCACCCGAATGTAGCTCTGACAGTGAAGCCAGCACTTCCATGTCACAAGACTTTATGGTTTTCCAGAAGGAGTCCCAGCCTTGCCCCCGCCACCGTGGCCAGCTACCCTGCAGGCTTTGTTCAGGCCATTATCATAGGGTCTGTCTGGCAGAGTGGTTAAGGGGATCCACTCAGCCTTCAAACCTGAAGCCAATATTAAATGTACCCAAACAATAGACACTCTGTGTGGTGGCTTGCCCTGTCTGTTAGCACCTCCGGAATCGAGTTGGGTGATCCAAACTGCATTCATGTCCTTCTCCTGCAACTTCCCCTCCATGCGGGACACCAGAACAACACAAGACAAGCTTCTTGTCTACGGTGTGAGGGCCTGAGGACCAGCCTGCAAAGAGAGGAAGAAGGTGAAGACTTGACTTTCCAGCCTCAGAAATGAGAGGAAGCTTCTGTCTCCCACTTTAACTCACAGAATGAGGGATTCCTACACAAGAAAAGAGGTTAAGATGATTAAAAAAAAAAAAAAAAAAGACAAATGTCTACATCAGCTAGTCTTATCTCCATGAAAGTTTTGAGGGCTGGTTTGTCTGAACGGGGGAAGCAGAGAGTGGGCCCAGGTCCTCTGGGTTTTCACGGTGAGCTCTGTGCATTGGCACTCTAACCAGCTAACACAGGGCAGCGTGCAGAGGCTACCGTGTTTCCCAGAAAATAAGACATCCCCTGAAAATAAGACCTAGCGCAACTTGGGAAAAAAAATTAATATAAGACACTGTCTTATTTTTGGGGAATCAGGGTACGTCCAACACGGACACAGAACAGATCTTAAAAACCTGTGTTATTCGTCTTCTGCCTCTGAATGCCACCACATCTACTCCCGGTTCCAGGCCAAGGATCTGGCCAGTCCCGCCATGCTTCCTTCTGTCTAGCCCACATCTCTCCTGCTGCTGTGCAGCCTGTTTCCTCCGTCACAACCTCATGGAGATGGAGAACAGCTGGGGCTGATCATCCTCTGGAGACTAACTTTTCAGAGTTTTGTTTTAGTAGAAACACCCGGGTGCTGAGGAATTTGCCCCTTTGTTTGAAAATGAATGACTTCCTCTTAGGGCTGCTCTGAGGGGCTTCCACCTGAGTTGTGGTAACTTCAAAGGCTCCCCACATTTCTGTGCCAGAGGCCGGAGGCCAGCGGGGGCCTCCTCCAGCAGCTTCTGCAACCCCCGGCCTTAAACCCAAAGCTGGGGAAGGGGCCTGTGCACATGCACGATGGGCACCGGGATCTCGTCTACACAGATGCAGACATGGTCTTGAAATCGAGGGTGGGTGTGAGTATTCAAAATCCATGTCTCTCTTTCCGTGGTTAGGACTCAGTTTTAGAAAGCAATGAGACAAGTGGGACGACAACATTCATTGAAGACCCTGCATCTTCAGCTTTAGTTTGTAATAAATATTTATGGCCAAGTTACAACAAGTCCTGAAAGAAGCTTCTAATTACAGGGCTTCCCGGACCATCCCCATGTACACATTCTGTTCATTTTAAGACTTTGCCATGATTCTTCTCTTTTGCAAAAACTCTGTCTAGTGAGTAGCTGCTTCCTACACTCAGCTGGGGTGCACACCAGACGACTGTTGCTCTCTTAGTAATTTTGTCAAGCTTCATTTGAGATTAATCGGACTTCAGGTGCCAGGTAAGGGCAGGACTTGGCTCCCCGTGACCTCAACCCCTTCGGAGCAGGAGGTAGAGAGGCCCAGGAGCCAGAGGGCATGCTGGTCAGAGGCCAGAGGGTGGAGGCCCATGCTGACTGGGAGGGGGCAGCATGTCTGCAGCGTGGACTCCACACCTGGGTCCGCAGAGGAAGACGCTTTGCAAGCAGAACGCAGTGTTTTAATTGCCATGTCCCAGTGACATAAAGTCTCACCAGCAACCCCCATAAATCACACCCTGACAGCTACCGGGCTTGTCCAACGCTGAACACAAGTGGACTCCTCTTTTCCGCCGAGTCTTGAGTTGTAGGCAGCACCATCACCCTTCAGCAAACATCTGTAGTTCATCTTAGCGTTTGAAGAAATATATGAGTTTCACTGTCTTTTTTTTTTTTTTTCTTCAAGTTCTTTGCAGCTTCTGCTTCTTGATTTGTTTGAAGGCCATCTGCTACATATAAAATTGGGGAGGGGGGCAGGCTGTGGAAAGAAACATTTGAGAGATGTACAGGCTGGGAGCAAATGCAAACCCTAGGAATGCTTTATCAGCTTCGGGGGCAGATCACTTTCCTTTCTGAACCCCAGCCCCTCCGTGGGTGCTGGACTTGGACCATCACCGTTGGCTCTGGCTGACGTTTGTCCTGGTCTGTCTCCTGGCCAGTCCTGTACCACCCAGGACAAGAGTCCGGGCATTGGTCATTCTGAGATCTCTCAAGCCTTGAAAATGCATGCTGGAGTGGACTTCCAACGCTCCCTAAAGATGCCCCATGGGCTGCGGGACTAAAGGGATGCCCAGAAGCCGTGGGTGATGTTTCTCCCGAGAATGACAAGAAAGCCCAGGCTCAGGAGTGTCTGTCATGGCACGAAGTTACCACAGGGTGGTAGGAGTCCTGCAGTTGCCTCGCATTCTTCCCTAAGAAGCAGAGAAAAGAAACCAAGTGCTTCTATGCAAATAATGCAGTCAGGGCTTCCCGCCCCTCCTGCCCAAACCGGGGAGGGGGTGGGGGGGGTCCTAGCTGAAGGCTGGCTTCCCTGAGGCACCAGGTGTTTAAACATTTGACCCCTGAAATCATCACCACCCCCAGCCATGCCAGGCTGGATTTCCTGGGCCTTAAGGTGGAAGCTGGCTTTGTTCGGGTTCCAGGGACCACCATTCTGCCTGCCAAGAAATTAACGTAAAGGTTGCGTTTGATGGCCAAGGCAATGGCTGGTTCGCCAGAAAAGCAGAGCTAGAACCATGATGAGACGGAGAAGTTGTCCTACCACCAGCTCTCCCTTCTGTTTTTATGCCATCCGAAGAGAGATGCATAAATCCCAAGTATCACACCAGCCAGTTTTATTTTCCAACCCTCCCCACAAGGTTCAAAATACTTTCGTAAAGCCGATGAAGCATTTGTTGTCATCATTAGGACCGGCCGCCCTCGTTTGATCTCTGTAATTTATGGAGAAGTGGTGTGAAGCTCCACGCAGCCTTTGTAGGTCCCCTGCTTTCACTTCTCCCGTGGTGCTCTGGCACGCAGCCACGGCAACGGCTCCAACCATGCGCCGAGCCACGGGTTTCTGAGGCACGCTGGAGCCTTTACTCCTGGAAAGATAAATTGCGGAATCGCCAGCTTTGTTCTGGTGTTTAGTGGAAGGCCCTTCCCCAGCTAAGCGCTCAGAGGCTGGCTGGGCACCCCAACCAGGTGTGGCCTTGCCACGTGGCTTTGCCTGTCATGAGAAGGCAGCGTGGGCCCCAGTGGCTCCCTTACTGTATGTAGCACGGGCGGCTCTCTCCCCCAGCCCCCACCTACCCCACTCCACCCTCAACAGGGCTGGTGGAAACCCCAAAGCAAGTAAGCATGGAAATACCTTGAGCAACAGCACCAATGCACCCAACTCTGTCAAGCCTACAGATTTATGGGACGGAGAACATTTTACCCAGAGGGGAGAAAAAAGACTTTCATGTCAATCACCTCCTATAAGCCTAGAAAAGAAGCTGGCTTGCAGTGGTTAGCCACTTAGTAGAGAATTTCAGAAAAAGTTGCTTAAAAGAGTGGATTCAGCGGTAAAGCGGAGGGGTCGGGCCGCAGGGAGCTTCCCCTGCAGCGCACGTCTTCCCCGCAGCGGCCTGGGAAGCAGGCGTGTGCGGGGGGGCGCGGGGTGATTTGTGGGTACGCCTTCACGCGGACGGGCCTGCATCTGTGGAGCTCTGCCGCGCTGCGTCCTGACAGGTCCAGATGTTGGGAAGATGAAAAGCCTCCTGCTTGAGGAACTGTGCAACTAGGAGCCTGAAAGGTGTTCCGAATACAGTTTAAAAAGGCATCTGTCTTGAAATAATTTCAACATCTCACTCGTCTATTTATAAGCCCTGTCAGATGGCTTGCCTGGGCCCTCTCAGACTATTTTAAGGGGCTCGCTTTTACATCCAGATACTTGAACCAATGAAGTTTCAAACCGTTGCCCCGTTTCTTTCTCTGTGGGCCCACCCATTCGACCCGCCTTCCGGCACCTATGAGACCTCTTTAGGTCAGGCCTGCCACAGAAGGGCCTTTCGTCTCTCTGTGGGGCCCATCACACCCACAGGGCTTGGCATCGGAGGGGGCGGAACCCACCAGGCATCACTGGTCTGGACTGATTCAAGATTCCTGGGTAAGAAGGAAACAAACAAATGGCCCCTGGGCCAAGCCCCGCTGCTCCCACAGACCTCATAACTCACCAGACTGCCGACCTCTTAGAGCAGGGGCGGTACTTGACCCTTACCGCGACTTTGCAGTGGCGTCTGAGCTTGAGTTCCACGGGTGAAAACCTATGCCCAAGACCACCCTTTAGAAGACCATTCTTGCTAGACTTGAGGAGTAATGTTATTCTTGGGTCATTTCGCTTCACTCTCAGGGAAGAGTCAGGAAGGGTGTAAGTTGTAAATCACTCTCTTCTGGAATGGATTTGTGCCAGAACCGGTGGGCCTGAGCATTCCTGCCTCGCTTGACATGGTAAAGAGATTATGGTTTGTAAAATTCGGCCAAACATAGCTTGTTTCCATTTCCTGCTTTTCTGGTTGTCCGTCTCGCGGTGAAAGGTTAAAATCCGTGCGTGGAATCGCTCTCACTTCCACTCAGGTGGGGTCCAGGTACGGTGACCGAGCAAGCCTCGGGCCCCTCGGGTAGATCGTCAGAAATGTGGCTGCTCTTTCTTCCAAAGTTACAAAAACAGAAGGCGGGAAACACGGAAGCCAGCCTGTGGTGGGCTGAGCTTGTAACTCCCTGTTCAAATGTTTGCCTTTCTACACAGTTGGCATTAGCCTTCCCTCTTCCCTGCCTTCAATAGCTGAGTCCTGGAGCTGCGTGACATCATTTTAGCTGATCTGGTTGCTCCACTGGGGACTCCTCCTGAAACTCTTAACCCAGGTGGATAATGGTTTCTTGAAATTTCATCCTGTGGTCCAAGCATTCGATTTATCCCATTCGATCACATGTGCACCAGCCTAGAGACAAGAACTGTGATGCGTGCTGTGGCGTCACTCTCTTCAAATTCCCGGAACCCCTTTGCTTTCTGGGATGGAAATTAACAGTACATGAAAGATCTTGCGTTCTCACCCCGAATGGACATGGTGGGCGGTGCCCAGGTTGCAGAATCAGGTCAACAGATGAGAAGGTCAGGGTGCTGTGACAGAGGGGCCTGCACTCCACTCCAGTGTGCACCGAGTGGGGGAGCTGCCAGCATGGCCAGACACGTGTGAGCAAAGACATCTGCAAATTAACAAATCTAGGCCTCTGGGGCCGTGTCATGCATTCGTCTTGCTGAATAAGGTAGACCAGAAAGTAATTTTGATTAGTGTTTGTCTAAGCTATTCATCAAAGGGAACGGCATGACTGCATGGGCGCTGGGACAGTTAGCCAGGTATTCCTGGCCTCGTTGCTGAGACGTCACAGCGGGAGGCAGACAGTCCCTTGGTTCGGCTTCTGCACTGTGGTAGTCAATGTAAAATGGACAGTGAAAGAAGGTATTTTAACATTATAAACTCAAGAAAAACGAACATTTTCCCCACACACAACAGGAGTGAGCAGTAAAATTTCCCTCTCTAGCTGGGAACTGAGACACCAGCAGTCCTAATTGAGAGAGAAATTTCCTCTCGTGCAAGATCTGAGAGAAACACTTGAATCAAAAGGCTTACTAAGGGTGATGGAATCTTTATTAATTATTATTTAGAATTATTTTCCATAAAAGGAAATGGCTCTAGATTAAGATAAAGGTTCTAAAAATGGCATTTATAGGGATTTATAAACATTTTCATATGTGGCCAAGCATTTTTTTGCAAGCAGTTCATGTTCTTTCTCTATTTGGGCTACCACTGACGCACCATTTCCCCAGTTATCTGGGGCAATAATATTGGCCACTTGGTGACTTTTCTGGGATCTGCAGAGAGGGTAGGAAATTCTCAGAGTGCTGCTCAAAGCCTGGGCTGCATTTCAGACCAACAAATCTCTGGCAGCTTCACCCCGATCTGCCTCTTTTGATAGAAAAGGGAGCTCACGGGGCCCGGCACTTGTATTTGAAACACTTCAAGAGGTTGTCCTTTCCCTTGTCAGAGCCTTCTCGTCCCCTCCTTGCCTTCATGCAGCAGGTGAAGAAATTGCATGAGGGCTCAGCCCAGAACTGGCGGAAGCGGCCAGTGCCCTTCTCCACTTGGTGCAGCTTAGCAAGGCCAAATGCCTGTATTGAGGGGGCGGGGGAAGGGGGTGTTAGGTGCATTTGTTATCATTTCAGCAATCTCGATTGGCTAGGGAGAGCTGTGGTTCCAGCTTCTATTGTAGAATGTCTGCACACCCAGGGCTAAATCAGAGGTCTCCAAGCCTGCCATTGGCTAACACCCGGAGAAATCCAGCCTGCCAGCGGCATGGCTTCCCAAGGCTGCCAAGTAACTCCTTTTCTGTTTGAAAATATTGGAATTTCTCACCGCTTGTATAGAGACGTTTCATGTCACTCAGATGAAAGCCCAGTTTCACTGCACATCAATATTGATTGGACATGTTACAAACAAACTTCTAAGCACAAAGAAGCTCCTTTATCCACAGGAAACCTGAATATCTTTATGGCCACAGCAACCCGGGGTATTTGGAAACATCTGGAAGCATACAGTCTGTTCTGCTTCTTCCCAAAATACTTGTTATTATAGAAGCAGAGGAAGCAGTCCTAGGACTCATCCACTCCCGCTGGTGGTGTGAGCAGGACAGAGTGCGTAGTGCCTAACCTGGTGCTGACCCACGTGGGCACCCATCAATCCCCAGCAAGACAGCCTTTGTGGAAAGCTGGTGTTTGTAGACAGTGGCTTCCAGGGACCGTGCTTGGGGCTTGATGTGCCCTGTTTGGTGGGAGCTGAGCAGCTGCCTCCTTGAGCCTGGGGATTTCTCAGTCGATGGAGGAAATCCTCTAAGTATTTACAACCATTTAACAACTGCCTATATCCTGACAGTTTTACCTCCCAAATTTCTCTTGATACATACATGCCTTTCAGCCTGCACCACGCATGCACTCTGACCCTGCCGTGCTGATCTCCTTTCGCTTTCATGCTGGGGAAGTCCCTTCTCCTGGGGCAGCCAGAACAGCCTCTTTAGAGAGCAGAGCTGTTTGAAATATGCACTGGCTTCTCATTGCATTCAGGATCAAGACCAAAAACCCTACAGGAACCTCCTAGACCCTGCGTGACAGAGCCCTTGCCTCATTCCAGTCATCCTCTCCGGGGCCCCATCTGGACTGGCTTTTCTACATTTGCTCAGGGCCCTCATACAGCCTGTTCCCTCTTCTTAGGGCATATCTCCCAAACCCAGCCTTCACCCCATGAGGCCATTTGGCTCTCAGCTCCAAAGCCATGTTTTCAGGAAGGCCCTTCTTGGAAGCCCCTAATAGGGTCAGATCTCTACTCACCCCCCATACATTCATGTACATCTCTACAGCAGCCCCTATGGTGCCTTCAAAGCATGGCCCACTATGAGATCATTTGATTATTAGGAGTTTTCCTTCTAGACTCTAAGTTGTAGAGTCTAGTTCTTTGGAGGAGAGGTAAGGCCAGTTGTTCTCCATCTTGTTTCCCAGTGCCTAGCATAGTGCCCCAAGCACCTAGCATATGGTAGATGCTCAATAAAAATGGATTGAATAAAAGAATAACTGGCAGTCAGACAGGCAGGATGAAGTAGGGAAGGAAGGAAGAATGAGACAGAGGGAAGAGGAGTGGCTGGCTAGCTCCAGAGACAACAACAATCAGCTCCAGCATGACCTAAATTCCTCACCATTTCTAATCCCTAAATCCATGAATTTCATATCTATCAAGTCTCACATCCTTTTGAATGAATCAATGCCAATACCAGGACTGACCAGCAGACCCTAAGCGACAGATGAATGATTACTCTGACACATGTTACTATGAAAGAGAGGGCTAAGGGACTGCCTGGCTAAAGAAATCAGACAACCTTGTTAGCCTGCCTCCTTAGGTTTTTATTGTAGCAGCAACTTGAACTAAAATTAACTATCAGATACTATCAGCAGGGTAAGCATCCTGAGAAGACACATGAATTTGTAGTATCCTTTAAGTAAGGACGTTTTGAAGTCTAAATATAAAGATTCCAGTAAAATACCCAGGGGCTCAGACTTGTTTGGAAAAGCGAAGGCAGGGTCTGCCACCTTCAGCAAAGTGCCCTGGAAAGCCCTTGATCTTTTGGAGATCCTCCTTACAGATTTTCCAACCAAGTCCCGTGCTTCCCCACAAATCAAGAAAGCCACATTGCAGCAAAGATTAAGAGGAAATGAGAGTAATAGGGCTGGTTCTTCTATAATCACTGGTTCATTCATTCATTCCATACACACCATGCTTGGGAGAGATATGTGGCATAGCGGCAATATGTGATAGATCTTGCTGACGCCCTCTCGCTATGGGACCTTAGCCAAGTCACCCTTCTGCTTTGAGCCTCAGTTTCACCCTCTGTAAAGTGAGAAGTTTAGATGATCCCTAATGACTAACTCTTTAATACTGATATTCTATTGCCCAAACTGGATGATGATGGTGATAATGATGTTATTAATAATAGTAATCTTAACAGAGCCCTTAGCCTGGGGAGAGCACTATGGTCTTTTCCTATGTTTTCTCATTTGATTCTCAGCTACCCTATGAGAGAAGTTCAATTATCTGTGACTATTTTATGAATAATGGAAACTAAGACAAAAGAGATTAGATGACCTGCCAATAGTCAACAAGCTAAAACATGCCTGGGTAGAGATGTAAACAAACATCCCCCTGACTCTACTTTGCTACACCCACTACCTCAATTTGCATGAAGCCTTCTAACAATACAGGATGTGGCCAGTCTTGGGGGCATGATGGAGGCACATTTACTAGTATATTCTGTGCTTAGAGCAGGTGATTGTCTCCACTCTGGGTGAACAGCTGCCCTTGGGCCTCGGGAGACCTCTCACCCAGGTGTATAACTGCTTAGAAGACATGGAGACCACGGTGAAAGGCAGCCCTCTCCTGACCAAAGCTTTCAGCTGCCGTGAACACTCTCTGGGCTACTTTCCTCCAAGAAGCAACATCCTGACCCAGACCTTCACTGGCTGCCTTATGCCCCCATCTGAGGCCATTAATTGGAAGCTCTCAAGCCAGATATGATTGCAAATAAATTTTAATTGGCCCCACCACTTCTAAGAATTGGGAGATTTTACATAATTCAGATATGTGACTAAAAAGCCAGCTCTGCTTACAATTCTACTTGCCACCAATCAGCTGGAGCTGAGTAGGACCTGTTCCTTTGGACAGACATGCTTTCTCTGCTGGTTTTCATGCCCCTGAGCAATCCCTGCCCTTCAGTGTGGGCTGCACCCACAGTAGTGACTGCCTCCTAACAACAAGAACATGGCACAAGTGATGGGATGGCACATGCAAAATTAGGTAACACCAAGCCTGATCTCTGACTCTCTCTCTTTGCCTCTGGGAAGTCCTACAGCCCATATGACAAATAATCTGATGTCTGCACCCAACAGCCATCAAGAACTTGAGGCCACTAACAGCCTTGTAAGTGAGTTTGGAAGCAGCCCCTCCTCCACTGGGGCCTAAGAAGACTGCAGCCCCAGCGCATACTGTGATGATGTTCTCATAAGAAACTTGGAATCAGAGGCACCAGTGAGCAATGCCAGTATTCTTGACCCATAGAAACTGTGACATTAGGAGAGGACCAAGATGGCAGCAGAGGTAAACACCTATATTTGCTGCCTCTCACAACTACTTCAAAATTACAACTAAAATGCAGAACAACTACCACCCAGAACCATGGAAAAGTTGGCTGAGTGGACATTCCACAACTAGAGAGGTGAAGAAAGCACAGTGAGGCTGGTAAGAGGTGCAGAGGCATGGAAAGTGCTGGCACCTGGATGTGCTGCTCTTTTCATCAGGAAGGAGATACAAGCTTCTGCTGCTCTGAACTCCAGTTCTAGGTGAGACTCTGTGGGACCTAGGCACATACAGGGAGAAACTGGACTGTCTGGCATCAGGCCAGAACTCAAAGATAGCTTTCTCTCAGAGGTGTTCTCAGCGATCATTGCTCCTGCACAGGGGTTCAGGACATGGAGATCTGGGGACTATGCCAGTGTAGGGCTGACTGGCAGCCATTGCTGTTTGCTCTTCCCTGTTGATTCCCAGACACTTCGCCCCACCCAATTGAAACTCCACCCAAGCTGTGTGCATCAGCTTTTGCATATGAATGGCCTGTCCTTCCTCTGTCTAAAACCTGTCAAACTGCAACTGGGTCAGAGAGCCCAGAGCTTCAAAAAGAAGGCCCAAGGCCCAGCAGCAACAGCCTGCCTTGCTTCACAGCTGGGCCTCATCTGGGCACTTCCAAACCCCATACAAAGAGGAGGAATCTGCAAATGTCTCTGTAGCTCCTGCTGGGCAACCTCAGACAGTGGCTGACCTTTACCTCCTTGGTGATCCAAGAGCCAGAGTACTCAGTGGTCAGAATGGGGCTATACCAGATTACAACTCTTCACATTCATAAGAGACACACTCAAGGAGAAGACTCAGTGAGCACCAAAGCCCCACTGAAGCAAGTCCTGCCCCATAAGGGTGTCTCCTGTGCAACAGATCTTCCAGTATAGACACAGCTGGTCATCACAGCCAATTGTCCTGAAGGTCAATTCCTCCCAGTGATACAATAGCAATCAAGAGTTAACTACAACAAGATTGTGCAAACAGCCCACAAAGGGGTACACCAAGAACATCCACCTCAGGTGACTGGGAAGGCTGAGACACTGGGCCCTATAGGACACCTACCACACAAGCCCACTCTATCAACTCAAGGAGCATTAGCAGCTACGCACTACATATAAACAAACACAGGGAACCAGCCAAAATGCAGAGTCAAAGAAACAAGTCACAAATGAAAGCAAAATACTTGATATAGAGTTCAAAACCATGGTTATAAGGTTACTCAAAAATTTCCTAGAAACCTCCAAGAAATTTAGTGAGACCTTCAAGGATATGAAAAAGGACCAATCAGCTATTAAGCATACACTGACTGAAATAAACAATAATATGCAGAGATTCAAGAGCAGACTAGAAGATTCCAAGAATCAAGTCAAAGATCTGAAATACAAAGAAGCAAAGAGCACCTAACCGGAAAAGAAAAAAGAAACCAAAAATATGAAGATAGCAGAAGGAGCTCCTGGAACAACTTCAAGCATACCAACATCTGAATTATGGGAGTGCCAGAAGAAGAGAGAGAGCAAGATATTGAAAACATATTTGAAGAAATAATGACAGAAAATTTCCCCTACCTGGTGAAAGAAATAGACTTACAAGTCCCGGAAGAGCAGAGACAATTAAACAAAAGGAATCCAAAGAGGACCTCATCAAGACACATCATAATTAAAATACCCAGGGCAAAAGACAAAGAGAGAATCTTAAAAGCAGCAAGAGAAAAACAGTTACCTACAAGGGAGTACCCATACGACTGTCGGCTGATTTCTCAACAGAAACTATGCAGGCCAGACGGGAGTGACAAGAAATAGTCAAAGTGATGAATAGCAAGAACCTACAGCCAAGATTACTCTACCCAGCAAAGCTATCATTTAGAATTAAATGTCAGATAAAGAGCTTCACAGACAAGAAAAAGCTAAAGAAGTTCATCACCACCAAACCAGTAGTATATGAAATGCTGAAGGGTATTCTCTAAGAAGAGGAAGAAGAAGAAAAAGGTAAAGATAAAAAATTATGAACAACAAATACATATCTATCAACAAGTGAACTTAAAAATCAAATGAATTTTTTTAAAAAATTATGAAAAGAACAGACTAATGAGTGTGGGGAGTGTGGGAAGAGACTGGACAAAGAGCTTACACCTATGGATAAGGCCAGTGGGAGTGATGGGGGGAAAGTCTGGAGTGGGGTAGGAATCGGGTGGAGGGGGACTATGGGGAGAAAAAAAAAAGAGGAACATCTATAATGATCTGAACAATAAATATTAAAAAAAAAAAGAAAAAGAAAGAAAGAAACTGTGACATTAGAAACGTTTGCTATTTTAATCTACTAAGTTTAGAGTAATTATTTACCAGAAAAAGCAAGACATTATCTATTAAGGTACTATTATTACCGCCATTTTATGGATGATAAGACTGGAAAACAGAGAGGTAAATTAATTTGTTCCAGAATATAGAGCAAGTATATCATGTCAGAGTTAGGATGTGAACCCTGCAGTCTGGCTCCCAGGTCCCTATGATTAAACATCACAGGATGCTTCCTTAAAGATCACATTAGATTAAAGTACCTGTTCATACATTTGCCTCTCTCAGCAGACTGTGATCTCCCTTTCTGATCTGTGTCTGGCATCCGGTTAGCTCAGCTCACAGAAAGTGCTCTGCCAAAGTCGGCTGAGTGAAGCCAGGAGGTGGAAGAGAGTGCCCGGGACTATGCCTCACACCAGAGAAGAGAAATATTAAGGCTGGGGAGAAATGTCCCCCAAAAAGTCCCCATAAGCCCCAAGCCTCTTGCATGGAACCCATATTTTGCTGACACATACACAACTCCAACAAAAGCATGTCAGACTTGGCCCAAGTTTAATATCCTCCTTGATACGATCTCTAATCTTTTTCAGGTGCATCTCACATTCAGGAATCTTTATTTGGCTTCCAAACAGCAAGTTGTCTCTTGTACCAAAAAATATGTGACCTATATCTGTTTATCTTAAGTAACCACTGAAAGATATGTTTCTAACCATGGGAATGTCCTACAAGCCTGTTAAACATCTGTTACGTTGTGTGTACACTTTCCGAGATGGGTCTTTTATCAACTTTTTTTTAAAACAAATATCTAGGGAGATTTTTTTTTTTTCTGGTGCTAAATAACTATGAACTCATATCACCCTAGTTTGAGGCTTTTTGCAGGACAGAGGGAAATCCAGGAAGCTGACAAGAGCAGAGGTGGGTCCAGTTGAAGGTGGAACTGACCCTTGGGCGAGGCTTCCAAAGCCAGCCAGCCAGGTGTGTGGAGCAGGGAGGGGCGCTAGGAGGGGTGGGAGAGGAATAGACCAGTGTGATAATGAGACCCATCCTGTGGACCAGGCCGAATTCTACCTCTGCTACCTACCTAGTGTCCTGAAACTTGGGCCTCTGAGCCTCAGTTTACTGATCTACAAAATGGAAGTCATTAAAACCTAGACAATGCAAGGAGTTTGCCTTGAGCACTTTCTCTAAAAGTGGCACCTTTTGAACACTTTTGAGGTAGGTGTTGATTTGATGCCTTTCTTCTCTGCTAGTCCCCTCCCCACACCCCTTGGCTTATGCTCCTGGGCAGGGTGTGTGGGTTTGGCACTGTCCCTGGAGGTTAGACAAGAAGGCTTTTTCAGAAGCCTGCAGCACCCTTGGCTTTCTGAGACAGTGTAAGAAGGAAGAGACTGTGGCACTGCCTGGATGCTGAGCTCATTCCCTAGCGAGTGCAATTCCAGGAGCACATGAGTTGTTGTCTTTTTAATTAATAAACTTTTTTTTTTTTAGCAGTTTTAGGTTTACAGAGAAGAATAAATGAAAAGTACTAAGTTCTCATATGCCTTCACAAAACCCAATTTCCCCTATTATTAACAGCACATTGTCACAACTAATGAGCCAATATTGAGGCATTATTATTAACTGAATCCATGGTTTACAGTAGGGTTCACCCTGTATTAAACATCCTATGAGGAAGGAGAAACCATCCTATGGCAGCATAGGTAAACACCTAAACTGCAGCCTCGCACAACAATTTTAAAAATGCAACTAAAATACAAAACGGACATCTGGAATAAAAAACAAACAAACAAACAAAAAAAAAACTGATGAACAGAATAAACTGGTGAATATAATAGAATCCAGGGCATAGAAAGAGAGTGGACTGACAACTCTCAGGGGGAAAGGGGTGCGGGAAGAAACTGGACAAAAATCATACACTATGGATGTGGACAGTGCTGGGATGGGTGGGGGGGGGGAAGTAAGGGAAGAGGGTGGGATGGGAACCAGATGGAGGGGAGCTATGGGGGTGGGGGAGAGGAACAATTGTAATCATCTGAACAATAAAGATTTATTAAATTAAAAAAACATCCTATGGGTTTTGACAAATATATTACATATCCACTAATATAGTATTGTATTATACAGAAAAATAGCTTCACTGTACCAAAACTCACCTGTGCTCCAACCATTAATCCCTCCCTTCCTCTCCCCCTGCAGCCCCTGTAACCATTAATCTTTTTTACCATTTCCATAGTTTTGTCTTCCCAGAAGGTTGGATAGTTGAAATCACATAGTATGTAGCCTTTCAGATTGGTTTCTTTCACTTAGCTGTATTAACTTAGGGTAAGGTGACCAGACGTACCACTTTTGGCGGGACAATCCCGATTTTTAACAATTTGTCCTGCATCCCGCGGCATTTAAAAAAGTCCTGACAAATTGTTAAAAAGCAGGACTGTCCCACCAAAAGCAGGACATCTGGTCACCTTAACTTAGGGGTCCCTCCATGTCTTTTTGTAGCCTGAAAGCCCATTTCTTTTTATTACTGAGTACTAGTTCATTGTAGGAGTGTACTGCAGTTTATCTGTTTATCTACTAGAGGTCAGTTGGTTGCTTCCAAGTTTGGGAATTTATCAATAAAGCTATGATAAACATTTGTGTGCAGGTTTTTTTGATGGATATAAGTTTTCAACTTAGTTGAGTAAGTAGCAAGGAGCACAAGGGATGGATCACATGCTAAGAGTTTGTTTGTTTGGTGAGAAACTACTGTCTTCCAAAGTAGGTTTACTCTTTTGTACTTCCCCCAATAATGACTAAGAATTCCTGTTGTTCTACATCCGAACCAGCACTTGGTGCTATCAGTGTTCTGGATTTTGGATTTGTCAATGTGACTGAGATGCCACTACACACACTTCTAGCAGGTGTGTTGTGGTGTCTTATTGTTGTTTTAATTTGCAATTCCCTGGTGGCGTATTATCATTGGCATTATATGCATCATTTAAATTAGGAAGTGAAGGTAATAAGGGAGAATGGAACTTACCCGCTCTGAAAGGTATGTTGTGCAATCACCGCTATCGTTAGTGCACCTAGGACCATGGAGATGTGAGGTTCAGGTCTCCTTGCCAGGAAAGATGGGCTTCTCTGAAGGAACAACCTGCTCATTTTTATAATCAATCATATTTGCTTTGCTTACTTTTTGCTTTAGCTACCAGGAAGCTCAAGGTGGTCTCTGAATATAGCATAGGATTTATGGTAGGTATTGCTGCACACCAACTCTACCTCTTAGTTTATCTTAAAATAATACCCCTATTTCCCCTTCTCTCTAACACCCTCATCTATTTGAAGCTGAGAAATGGGGCAAGGACTAAAGTAATAAACAGACACAATGGTCTTCTGTTGAACTGCACCCCAGCTTGAGCTACCAGCTCCTTCTCCATACCCAACCCAAAGGACAGAAGGAGGCTGGTGAGTCAGCATCCATCCAGAAACTATGGGAATTCCACAGGGAGGCAGAAAGTGGTGGAGTCCCATTTTGAGGAAAGAATAAGCTCTAGTAACATGAGTCCCTAGAGCCACTGAGGAGTGATAAGAAATGAGAACTAATCACAAAATTAGATCAAACGATAGCAAATGAGTATGTAAAATTGTCGCTTGCTGTAAACTGTTCACCATAGTTTTGCACACCTAAGGGCCAAATAGCAAAAAACACTGACCAAAAATGCCATTGTGCTAAACTACAGAGCACATTATGCTCATCAGGTGTTACTACTCTTGAACCTTATTTGACGTCCTGTAGTAAACAAGACATGCATCATATTCCCATTTTGCTGACCACTGAGACCCAGGATGTTTACATTGAAGCAGCCACTTAAATCTACCTACGGATTCAGGCTCGACTGCCTGGCTCAGGATCTAAGGGAGACAGGCCTGCCTCCCAGAACAAGCCCAGAAGGAAACTCCTGAGAGTCCTCCTCATGATACACCGGGAGTTGGCCTCTAGGCCCAAAGGTGAGTTACTGTAAGAATCTGCCACACTTATGACAGAGCTTTGGGAATTTCTCTGCATTTGGTTGTATTAATTGCTTTAATAGGTTAAATTGTGTCTTTCCTCCCCCACAAAAAAAAAAAAAAATAGGTATGTTGAAGTCTTTCCCCCCAGTATCTCAGAGTAACTTTACTTGGAATAGGATGGCTACAGATGTCATTAAATTAAGATGAAGTCACACCAGAGCAGGATAGACCCTTATCCAGTGTGCCTGGTGTCTATATAAAAAGAGGAAAGACACAGGGAGGCTGCTATCTGAAAGGGGAGGCAGGGATGGGAATGCTGCATCTACAAGCCAAGGAATATAAAGACTGCCTGCCATCTGGGAATGGGGAGAAAGGCACAGGAAAAATGGCCATCCATCCATCCATTCATTCTGATTCCCCTCAGAGCACCTAGAGGTCAGACTTCCAGTCTCTAGAACTATGAGAAAACAGCTTCCTATTGTTGGAATCCAGCCAGGTTGTGGATCTTTGTTATGGCGGCCCTACAAAGTCAATACAGTGGTGGGAGACTAAACAGCTACACCCAACACGCCCAAGCCATATAATGGCTCAAGTGCAACCAAAGTTTAGAGAACAGTCCATATCCAAGATGCACATTTGTGGGCAGCCTTACTGCATGCAGTCATTTGGAGATCCAGGCGGACAAAGGCTTTGCCATCTTTGACAAGGAGTGCCCAAGGCTGTCCTGGACCTTGCCATTCCAGTGATGGGAACAGAAAGGGAGCATGAAAGGTGTGATGGGTCCAGCAGAATTGGCCATTTACTTCTGCTTACAGTATACTGGACACTTTGTTGCACACTCTCCCCAGCTGCCGTGGGGGATAGAAACTAAGGTGTAGCTGGAGGACAGCTCATGGTATACCCAGATTGATTAAAACTCCTACCTGAAGAGCAGAGTATACCTTATACCCAGCAAGGCTAAACCTGGAGGTTCAGGGAACCAGTGTCCAGCACTTCAGGGTAATGAATTGAAGAAGTCAATCAGATCAAAGTTCTGGAAAGAGAACAGGCAATTAGAGCAAATCAAGGGTTAGAGGAAGCCAGGAAACATCCCATAGGACTCAGTGTTTCCCAAACTTTTGACATATGTATAATTTTCGTAACGTTGAGTACCCCTCGTACTCGTGAGAACGTAGAATTAAGCACAGCTAAGCACGGTGCAGTGCATATCCCCATCAAACTCCAGTGCAATGCATACCCCCACCAAACTCTTCCTGTACCCTTGGGGGTACGCGTACCGTACTTTGGGGTACACTGCTAGGGTTTAGCCATTAGGACATCCATGGGAATGTCCCATGATTTCAGCCAAATCTTCTAAGTAAACTAGAACAAAACTCTTCCCCACTGTCCCCCTGACTTTCCTGTGGATCTGGTAATTTATTTCCTAACAGTACTCTAGCACTTGATTTCCTCTGAAGCCATCATCAGATGAGGGACCGTCAGCCCAATCTGAAAGAGTTCCCCTGGCCCTCACTGCAAGCAGCTGACATTGGAGCGTAGGCATGAGCCTAAGCAGAGTCAACCTGCGTTCAGCCACGGGCCTCTCGTGCAGAGTACCTGAGGGAAAATAAAGTCAGCATGGCATGGCCAGAACTAAAATCCTGGGAGGACCCTAGAGAGTAGTCACCAGGGGCCAAGAGATTCACAAAAACTCGATTTGTTAGCTGACTTACTTGCTTGTTTGCTTGAACCTTTGCTTTGGTGGTAAAGTGTCGAAAGTGTGGGTTTGAGAGTCAAATAGAGCGGGGTTCAAATCCTTCTATTTGAATTTGTGCAAGTTATCCATCCTCTCTGAGCAAACGTTTCTTCCTGTGCCAAACAAAGGTAGCAATAAACAATGTGTACAGACACTGTGCAGAGCCAGTGAAACAGAGTCTGGTCAATAAATGTTAGTTCTCTTTCCTTTTCACCTATCCCATTATTTTTGAATCAGTGCTGTAGACCCCACAAAGGTCTTATAGCAAGGTATGCTCCAGGGAGACAAAAGGATCTCCAGTGAGGTGAGGTGGAAATACAATGGAAATGCACAGAATTTACTTCATGTTTTTATTCACACCTGCACCCATGATGACCTCTCCAATCTTTTCATCCACCAAAATTATTTGTATATTTCATGGCCAAGTTATAGCCAGCTCTAGTATAAATCCTGCTCAAGTCTTTAAACAGAATTTAATGTTCCTGACCTGAATGCAAATGTCCTGAGGGCAGGATTTTGGTGTATCCTGCTAAATATTATAACCCTATCCCTTAGGAAAGTGCCTAATACACAGGATGTGCCCAATTAACATCAGCTAAATTAACTAATTTAACATTCCCCTCTCTTACACCTACAGACTTACTCATACTGCCACCATCCATCCATCCATCCATTCTCATCTGTCAACAAATATGGTATATTTATTGTCCAAGGCATTTTGTGAAATGCTAAAATAGTTATAGAGATGGATCTGCCCTCTAGGAGACCAATGAAAAGGCATCAGACATGTGGTTCAGAGGACAGAAAAGTTGCCTTCAGCTGGGGTGTTAAGACAGAGAAAATCTATCTATAATAGAAGAATATGCAAATTAGTTGGGATGCTGTAACATCCTGATCGAACAGCAGGAACCTGAGGCTGCATGGCACTTGGCTGGAATGAGGGACCTCAGGCCACACACACCCCTCCCCTCCCCGCCCTGCAGGGCTTGACAGGAGACCTCAGGCTGCACCCATCACCCAGTGGGACTTGATGGGGGATTTTAGACTGCACACCCTGCCCCAGCACCAGGCTGGAAGACATCAGGCCATGCCCCTCTCTTGGAGGGGCTTAACAGGGACCTCAGGCCATGCTTTCCACCCGGCAGAGCTTGATGAGGACCTCAGGCCATGGCCCCCACCCGGTACCAAGCCAGGGGACCTGAGGCTGTGAGCACACACACCCTACCTGGAGGAGCTTGAAAGGGGTTGGGCCAGCCGGGTTTGGGTATCATCCAATGGATGTGGGGCAGCCAGGTCTGGGTCTCCTGCATTTTTGAAGCACGTGCAGGTGGTGGGCAGGGACTTGACTCTAGGTCCCACGGTGCACCACAGACTCTGACAGGAGGGAGATTTTTATATACATTTTACAATTTTTCTTTCATCTCTGACAAGTCTATTATAGAGAATATTAAAAATAGCAATTTTAAAATATTTCCTCTAATTCCTTTTTAATGTGCACAAACTTCATGCACTGGGCCACTAGTGTTATCAAATAGAAGGCTCCACTTTTAACACATCTCCCACCACACTTCTTGTGACTTATTTTCATGCCTAATTCATCCAGTTGCCCACAACTCACTGGAAGCAGAGTCAACCCTCCTTTTTGGGGTCTTCACTTTCTGTGCTTAGTACAGAAAAGTGACTTGAATAGATGATATTTTGAAATGAGGAGCAGCGGCTCTACAGAGCGTGTCTGAGGCTCAGGAGGAAATGAGTCTGAGCATCTCTCCCTTTAGAAGGCCAGCGAATTGGGGAGCAGTGCTAGCTCAACACAGTTCCTCATTTTCCTCCTAGTTGGAGGTTTTTTGCTCCAGTTCTGCTCCCAGAGCCAGAAGCTCAATCTGAAGGCTTGACATTTGATTCCTTCAAATATCATTTTCTAATCTATCTATATTATAAAGAGCCAGGGTCATAACATCCAAAATGACTGAAGGCTCGACCAAATGCTTGGTTGTGCCCTCAGCAAGCAACCGGACTGAACAGCTGACTTCTCAAAGAGAGAGAGAGGCAGGGCTGATTAGTAGCAGCAGCAACTGCTGGCGAGGCCTGAAGAGAGAGAGGCAGGGTGATCTCCTGCTTCTCTCTCCAGGCCTTGCCAGCAGCCAAGCCTCTCTCTCTCTCCCAGAGATCAGCAGTTCAGCCCGATCAGCCTACTATGGGTGAACTGTGAAGGCTGAGGAGGGGTTTTAAGGGCAAGGATAAGGTGTAAGAAAGTGATTTAATTTTTTAATGACCACTTTGGCAGTATAGTGCATATGGCTGGCTATCAATCCAAATGTAGGGATTATGTGTTTTTGTCTGCCAAGAGCATCTCCTCCTGCTAAAAAAAGGTTTCCTCCCCCAACCCCATTTAAGCAATCCTATCCTATATAATCTATCTATACTAATAAAAGGGTAATATGCTAATTAGACAAGGTCAACTGGCCATCTTCCAGACATCTGACATCCTTACAGACAAAGCCATGGTGGTGGGGGCCAAGGCAGAAGCAGTTAGGGGTGATCAGGCCATAAGGGGAGGGCAGTTGGGGGATGAGATCAGGCTGGCAGGGGAGGGCAGTTAGGGATGATCAGGCAGGCAGAGAGATTAGGGGTGGTCAGACAGGCAGGGGGGCAAGGTAGGGGCAATTAGGCTGGCAGGGGGCAAGGTAGGGGTGATCAGGCCAGCTGGGGGGCAAGATAGGGGCAATCAGGCAGGCAGGCAGAGGGATTAAGGGTGTCAGGCAGGAATGCAAGTGAGTAGTTGGGAGCCAGTTGTCCCAGATTGTGAGAGGGTTGTCTGACTACCAGTTTAGGCCTAATCCCACAAGGACATCCCCTGAGGGGTCCCAGATTGGAGAGGATGCAGGCCAGGCTGAGGAACCCACCTCCATGCATGAATTTTGTGCACCAGGCCTCTAATTTGCAATAAAAATACAGACATTCTCACTCTGAAGGAGAACATGCATGTATGGATAGGGACCCAGATATGTGGAACCTGGAGAGAGCAGACTTTTATCTACAGCCACTTGCCTATTACCTTCTTGTCAATGACTAATCATTTTGCAAAATTTGGCCATGCCCTTGTTAAACCACTCCTTGCCCAAAATTCACCTGTGCTACTGGCCCCTCATGAATGCATAGGTCATCTGTTAAATGACACACCATTATAATAGGAATAACACTTCTCAACCTAAGAATGTCTATTAATTTTCTTGCCTCCAAAAATGTTAACCTTCACAAACCCAGCTAAGACCCTGGGGCAATAGACCAGGAGCCAGGAACCTGGACCATGTCTAGACCCAACTCAACTCCTACCTCTTTCACAACACTCTTCTGACTTCCCTGACCAGCCTAGCCTTTCTTGGAATTTTTATTTTGTTGATGACCTGTTTTGAATGATTTATATAATGAGTTTAGCACATGCTTGATACACAGTTGGCTCCAGCAAATGTTCACTGTTATTATTGTTACCACAAAGTCCACCCCTGAGTATATTCTATCATAAATTATGCTCTCAAAATATCATGTGTATGGCCTGGCTGGTGTGGCTAAGTGGAGAGAGCGTCGGCCTGCAGACTGAAGGGTCTTGGGTTTGATTCCAGTCAAGGGCATGTACCTGGGTTGTGGGCTCCTCCCCAGCCTGGGCCCTGGTCAGGGTCCATGCTGAAGGCAACCCATTGATGTGTTTCTCTCACATCGGTATTTCTTTCTGTCTCTCTCACTCTCTCTTCCACCGTCTCTAAAATCAAATGAGAAAATACCCTCGGGTGAGGATATTTTTTTTTTTAAGTATGTTATCAAAAAGTCTTAATTTTGCCCTAGCCAGATTGCTCAGTGGATAGAGCATTGGCCTTCGGACTCAAGGGTTCTGGGTTTGATTCCATTCAAGGACATGTACCTTGGTTGCAGGCACATCCCCAGTGGGGGATGTGCAGGAGGCAGCTGAATTGATGTTTCTCTCTCATCGATGATTCTAACTCTCTATAGCTCTCCCTTCCTCTCTGTAAAAAGTCAATAGAGTATATATGTATTTTTTAAAGTCTTAATCTTTGGGAAGTGAGGTGCAGGTTCGGCCTCAGGCTCTAAGTGCCCATTGCCTGGATGGCAACAGTAGTTCTAGGGGGAGACAGCATGGGTCCAGAGCATATCTTCCCTAATCAGTCTGAGTAATTAGGGCCACACGAGGGCCCCACAGAAGGCACTGAGGATTGGAGCAGTGAGGAGCCTGAGGAAGAGCAGGAGGAAACTGGGGCAGGCCCAACTGACTACTCCTACCAGCCCCTGAACCAAGATCCTGAACCAGAGAGGGTGAAGCCAGCACCAGTGGCGACGGAGAAGGTGTAGTGCCAGATATCCAGGATCGAATCCAGGCCCTGGGGTTTCATTTGCCAGACCCACCATTAGATTGCGAGGATGAAGATGAGGAGGGACCTACAGTACTGAGCAACCACAGATCTATTCCCATGGTCCCAGAACATGTAGAGCTGGTGAAAGGACAATGACTGGAGTAAGCTTGCCTGCACCAGGTGTTCCCGCCTGGGCTCAGGAGGTATCAGATGCTCAGTGGGAAGATGTGGTACAGAGGCCTGGAAGTGACCACCTTGAGAGCTGCCTTATCTCCCTGCATTTCACTGGAACCAGCACAGAACTGAACATATACCTGGTTGTAATGCCCATCTCCCTTCCATATCAAGGCAAATCTAACTTCTTCTCAGAGACCCACCTTATTCAGTCTGTACATATGAGGACATCGGCCCAAGCCCAACCCACCACAGCATGTGTCACTCTGGAAATAAAACACCCTATACACACAGAAGAAAGGATCTTAATCTTTGAAAATAAGAATTTAGGTTTGTACTTCCTGGATAGAGTCCAAATGTTTAATATTATTATTATTTTTTTTTGTAATTTTGAAACCACAAGAGTATATGCATTCAAGTTATCTATAAAGTAAAAGAAGGACATATAGGAAATCCTAATCACATTTAAATCAGTGGGCCATATGGCTGAAATCTACTAGGTATAAACAAGGAAGTGTATTAGGCAAGATAAAAAAAAAAACAAAAAAAAAAAAACCTGACTCGGAGTCAAGATAAATAAATAATAGGTAGGTAAAACATAAACTAAGAGAGCTAAAAAAGAAAAAAAGCAGCTGAGACCGGTTTGGCTCAATGGATAGAGTGTCGGCTTGGGGACTGAAGGGTCCCGGGTTCGATTCCGGTCAAGGGCATGTACCTTGGTTGCGGGCATATCCCCAGTAGGGGGTGTGCAAGAGGCAGCTGATCGATGACTCTCTCTCATCGATGTTTCTAACTATCTCTCTCCCTTCCTCTCTGTACAAAATCAATAAAATATATTTAAAAAAAAAAAAGAAAAGAAAAAAAGCAGAGAACCATAGTGGATCACAAGTATAATACAAGTCCTATCAGTAGGGCTGTGCTTATTGATTTGAGGGACTGTGTTTAATGGAGGGTCTTGGGTGGAAGTGGAGAGAAAGATACATAGTGTGCGTGGTCTGGGATAAAACAAACCCACCTAATCAGGACTGCTTGAACTATCCCAGTCCAAGAATGATGTGGGAAATATGGAAAAGATTCAGAATAAGTTTACAAACAGTTCCTACGGAGAAAGGTAAAACCCTCAAGAGAACTGCCACTCTTAAACCTGAAGAAAAGCATAAAGGGTGAAGTTGTGGCAGTTTTCATCCGTGAGCAGGGAGAGCCGGGAAAGAATGGCGAGCAGCTGTTCTCCCACTCCACTGGGTCCTGGACTGGAGGAGGAAATAGTCAACATGGAGAATTTAGGTTAAATGTCAAGATTAATTTCCTGACCCTGAGGGTTGTTAAGTGCTAAATTGGTTGACCCACAGATGTTAGGCACTCTCCTTTTCTGATACTCTTTAAAAGGAAAATGAATGAAAAAGGCACTCCTATCTTTAAACCAGACACAGCTTAGGTGAAGACTGCCTTGAAGCAGGTGAATGCATCAGATGGCCTTTGAAATCTCATGTCCTCATATACTAGTATATGTGTCATTTTATATGCCTTTGTGAGATAGGAAACATTCAAGAAATAACTATCACACTCTTAGAAAATTATACTTTGCCTCATTGTATGCTTCTCCCTGCAATGCTGCTTGAGGATAAAAGTGGATCTAGCATCACCAAGTCCCTACTCTTCTGTCTGACCCCAACCTGCTGTGTAGTACCAGAGAGGCCTCATAGGTCCTCTGCTGCATTCAGTGTTCCCCTATGAAATGGGCTGCCAACAAGGACTGGTATAAGTTAGGATCAGATATGACTATGGAAAATAACAGAGTTTTAAGGCAATATGTGGAGTCGTTACTACTAAAGTGTATTTTCCAAAGGAATGTCTGCTAGATAAGAGGCTGATGGGTTTGGGCTGAAGTAGACTGAGCTGGGATTCCTAAAAGCAACATTTGACTTGGTTGAAAGAAAGGTGAGTCCTTGGTTTTCCAAATGCAATTAGCTTCCTGGGGATCAGCCAATTGTAGGAAAACTGAGCCATAGCACCCCTTTTTCAGCTTCCCATGCACACACAGTTTAGACAGAAGGTCCATTTAAAGATCCTGATTCAACACGTGCAAATTAATAGTATACACCACACCAACAAAGTGAAGGATAGCCCTGGCCGATATGGCTCAGTTGGTTGAGCGTTGTCCCATACACCAAAAGTTTGCTCATTCAATTCTGGGTCGGGGCACATGCCCAGGTTGTAGGCTCTATCCCCAATAGGGTCTATGAAGAAGGCAGCTGATCAATGTTTCTCTCTCTCCTTTTCTCTTCCTCTCTCTCTAAAATCAATTTTAAAAACATATTTGGCTCAGTGGATAGAGCGTTGGCCTGTGGACTCAAGAGTCCTGGATTCGATTCCGGTCAGGGCCATGTACCTTGGTTGCGGGCATATCCATAGTGGGAGGTGTGCAGGAGGCAGCTGATTGATGTTTCTAACTCTCTCTCTCCCTCTTCCTCTCTGTAAAAAAAATCAATAAAATATATTTTAAAATATTTTTCAAAAACAAAATAAAGAATAAAAATCATATGATCATTCATAAATGCAAGAAAAAATATTTTATAGAGTACAACATTCATTTATTATTAAAACACTGGATAAAATGAGTATAGAAGGTAAGTACCTAAACATAATAAAGCCATATATGACAAGCCTTAAACTCATATCATACTCAATAATGAGAAACTGAAAATTTTCCTCTAAGATCAGAAACAAAATAAGGATGCCCATTCTCACAACTGTTGTTCAACATAGTACTAAAAGTCCTAGCCAGAGCAAGCAGGCAATAGAAAGAAATAATAAGCATCCAAACTGGGAATGCAGAAGTAAAATTATCACTTTGTTTTCAGATAATATGATTCTACATACAGAAAAACCTAAAGACTCCACCAAAAGACTATTCAAAATCCATCAGTCTATTGCATGTTTCAATGTCTCTGGATCTGTTTTGTTCATCGGTTTATTTTCTTCATTAGATTCCACATGTGAGATCATATGATGCCTGGGTCGGGGAGGGATGAGAACTTATATGCATATATGCATAGCCATGGACAAACAATAGTTCAGGGAAGGCCTGGGTAGGCTGTGGGAATGGGATGGAGGGGTTATTGGGGGAAGGGAAATTTATAATACTTTCAACAATAAAGTTAAAAAATTATTAGAAACAATAAGCAAATACAAATACAGTAAAATTGTAGGATACAAAATCAATATACAAAATTTAATTATGTTCCTATATAGTAACAATAAAATATCAGAAAAAAATAAAGACTATTCCATTTGCAATTGCAACAAAAATAATAAAATACCTAGAAATAAACTTAAAGAATGAGAAGAATATATACACTGAAACTACAAAACATTTTTGAGAGAAATTGAAGAAGACACAAAGAAATGGGAAGATATTCCATGTTCATGGATTGGAAAAATCAACATATTATCTAAATGACCATATTATCTTAAGGATTATACAGATTTAATGCAATCCCAATCAAAATTCCAATAGCATTTTTCAAAGAAATAGAACAAAAAATCATCAATTTGTATGAAACCACAGAAGACCCAGAATGACCAAAGCAATTCTTAGAAGAAAGAACAAATTTGGAAATATCAAACTCTCTGACTTCAAATTATACAAAAAGCTAAAATATTCAAAACAATATGCTATTGGAAAAAAAAAATGGACACACAGACCAATGGAACAGAATTGAGTGCCCAGATATAAACCCACATAATTGGGCAACTAATCTTCAACAAAGAAGATATGAGAGAATCTTCAATAAATAGTATTAGGAAAACTGAAAAATCGCATGCAAAAAAAATATGCAACTAGATTCTGTGAAGCCTTTATGAAGTTAATCAGAGCCCAGAGAGAAATCACCCTCTCCTTTTTAGACCAACCGGAATATTCTTCTAGCTTTAACTGCCCACCTCATCTCCAAATTGCTTGCTCTGGAGTGCCATCCTCATCCCTATCCTGCTTGTCCCAAATGTCCCAGCATATACTTCACTTAGTCATAACTTCCTGTCATTTAACCTGGCACACGATAACCCACCAAAGAAGTGAATAGGAGTTATAATATTTTTTCACAAAATCCTGAGTGACAAAGTCTTATCACATGACTAGAGGTAGCTAGTGTGTCATAAAGAGAAATGAGTCATTGAGTCAGGAGTCCGGGATTGCAGCCCAGGACTTTCCATCAGCCTGCAGCCTCCCATGCACCCTACTCTTCTGAAGGACCACTTGCTCTCACTTTTCCACCTCTGGCTGGTGATATCCACAACCCCCTTTACTCATCACTGCTCTGAGAGTGTGACAGCTTCCTGAACATTTTTTTTTTCTGGAGTTAATTACCCCTGGAACCTAGACTTTCAGAGCTGGAATGGAACTCGACCTCCTCATTTGAATGAGGAAACCAAGGCCTCCAGCAGGATGAAACTTCTCTCAGGGACCTGAAACTGGAACCAAGTCACCCAGCAACAGGTAAGGCCAGAACTATTATCCAGGCTCATAGCTGCCTTCCTCTCTCCTTGGATAATGGTTGTTCTTCTTGCTTAGTCTGGAGTCTGCTACAGGCAGGAGCATTGTGTTAGCAGCAAGATGTCATGGAAACCATACAGATGGCGGTTCCTCCCATCCCTGCCACCACCCCGATGGGCCCAACATACCTGCCAAGCCATCTCCAAACCCTTGACCACAGACAGAATTGCACACTGCCATCCTGTGTCTTCCCCGTGTTTTTTTACTCATGAATTACCCAGTCTACATTATTTTATGGCACCTATCTCTCTACTAGTCTGCATCTCCTAAGAGTTTCTTATTCGTGTTTACTATTCCCCAGACCCCAAAGCCAACTTGAACAAGGTCTCATCTTCAAATCTCAGTTCCCTCATCCTGATTAAAAATAAATGCTAAAACTAAATTAAACAAAAACAGCTTCTTATATTGAGTGCTAGGCACTCTTATCTGGCTTGAGTGCCATATCACTATTTCCATTTTACCAATGGGTGAATTGAGGCTTAGCAAGATTAAGAAACTTGCTTAAAGTTTCCCAAAAGTAAGAGTTGAAGCTGGGAGCTGACCCCAGCAGTTGGAGACCAGAGCACTGTCTCTACCAGTAAGCTGGCTACTGCTACTGAAACCATCTGCTGTGCCCGCCTGGACAGATAGCTTTGGGGAAGACACCCCAAGCCAATTCCTTCCCACTAGGTATACCCTGCTGGTATGGACCTGGGCCTTTCTCTAGACTAACCTTGGCCTATTGCAGCCCAAATTCAAGGGCTCCACAGGGATGCAGGAGGCAATTTTTTTCAAGGGTGGGAAACTTTAAATACTTGTGGTCCCCTTTCCACAATGCCATCTCTCACCAAGAAGGGAGGTCCCAAAGGGCATGAGCGAGCAGGTGACAGGGCAGCAGGGACTTCAGGGTCCCCAGGGAAGCAAGAGCTGGAGTTAGATGATGATTTGAAAAGAATTTAGGGGAACTCGGGGCCAGCTGGGGTGCAGGGAGAGACTGAGGCTGGTAGAGCCCCTCCAGCTGACAGATGCTTAGGCACTGCAGACCCCTGCCCAGAGCAGCTATTGCAAGAGCACTTCTGTCATCCCTATGAGAGAGGAAATGGCAAATAGAAGCCCACCTGGCATGGCTCAGTGGTTGAGTGTCAAACCATGAACCAAGAGGTCACCGATTCCTGGTGAGGGCATACGCCTAGGTTGTGGGTTTGATCCCTAGTAGGGAGCATGCAATAGATAGCTAATCAATGATTCTTTCTCATTATTGATGTTTCTATCTCTTTCTCCCACTCCCTTTCTCTCTCTCTGAAATCAATAGAAACATTTTTTAAAGACAAGCAGGAGTGGCAGGCAGGTGCCCACTACATGCCAGGTGCAGGGCTAGAGGTTATGACGACGTCATGAGGTGGGTGCTACCAACCCCATTTCACAGAAGAGAATGCTGAGGCTCAGAGGTGCAGTGACATTTCCAAAGACTCCTCCAGGGCAAAGTGGTCCTAGACGGATCCACCTATTCACCTGTTTCCAAGGACAGGGTTTGGTTGGGGTGGAGTGGTGTATGGTTGAACTTTCTGGTGTGACAGGAATATGCCCACCCTAACTGGGCACAAATGACCATCCCTGCCAGCTGCTCTCCTCCTTCCTCCCTTCATCCTCTGCTCCTAAGTATACCCTCAGCTATACTAATAGATGCATAGGCGAGCAAGAAACCATTGTTAGCAAAGGGTGCCTCTGAGCAGAGCTCAGACCCCGGGGCCTTGCAATAAGAGGAACAAGTGGGCTGCAGTGTTGACCACAGTCAAGAACAGGTAGCCAATGGTCAGTTCAAACCCAGGAGGAGGTGAACTTGGAGTTCTGGCCAGGAGCTGCTGGAGCTGTCCTCGGCTTCACATCACGACCTGTGAAGTTAATAAAGTTGCATCCGAAGAGTCCCTGAGGCCTCCTGGGCTTCAGTTCCCAAAGGTCCCAGGTATCAGGATGTGCCTTGCTCATTTCTTTTGGCAAGTGTCACTCTGTATGCTTCTCGTGGCTCTTCCTCGTCTGTTCTGCAAGCTTAGTAAAATCTTGGTAATGAGGCACCCCTTCAGTGAGGCTGTGCGGAGCACAGAGGAATGGGCATCAGTGACAGGCTTTTTTCCCTTTTTTATTTCATTTTGAATTATTGTGTTTGCAAGAGAGGAAGATAAGAATTGATGAGCTTCTACTTCATTGCAGGCTATTCTCCCCACTTCCATAATGCATCTTCTCAGGGGCACCCCGTTCCTATTGATTATTTTCAAGGTGAGTTTTATGCCCAGGAGTTGGGGTTGGGAAGTAGATACAGCTTTCCTGATGTTGGGGAGAGGCTCCCTGACCTCCAACCGGGGCAAGACTTCCCGGGCTTCCTCTGTTGGCCAGTTCTGTGCTATGAGCTGACAGAGCCAAGAAGAAAGAGTCTGGGAGGTGGAGGCTGCACCACAGTCATCGGGGACAGGAGCCGGTAGGTGAGGTCTATGGACCTGAGGGGACAGCACTCACAGTGTCCACTCAAAGCTGGCATAGCGGGAGGGGCAGCTGCGACTCACTGCAGAGAAAGGACAATGGGGCTGACGTTCCTCAGAGAAGCCTGCCTGGGAGAGGGTCTTGACTTTGGTCTTGCAGGAAAGGGGAATGGGCACTACTATTTGCTGAACATCATGTTAGGCCTGTTCCCACATCCACCCACCCCCTGAGGTTGATATTATCCCCTTTCACAGAGGAGGAAACTAAGGCCCAGAGAAGTTAAACAACCTGCCCAAGGTCCCACAGCAGAGTCAGAACTTAAACCCACAACTGTCTGTGTCCAAAGCCCACATGTTTCCACTCTTCCTCAGGGTCCCTGGAAAGTGTAGGGCTTGGATTCGCAAGAGATTTAGGGAGACGTTCACAAAGGGGAAAAGATTTTTAATAAAACATGAAAAATGGATTGAAGCAGTAAAGGGTAAAGGGGCCACATATATGGTGACAGAAGATGATCTGATTGTGGGTGGTAAGCACACAACGCAATATACAGATCATGTGTCATAGAAATGTACACTTGAAACCTATATGATCTCATTAACCAATGTCACCCCAATCAGTTTAATTTAAAAATGTTTTAAAATAGCCGGGACCGGTTTGGCTCAGTGGATAGAGTGTCGGCCTGCGGACTGAAAGGTCCCGGGTTCGATTCCGGTCAAGGGCATGTACCTGGTTGCGGACACATCCCCAGTAGGGGGTGTGCAAGAGGCAGCTGATCGATGATTCTCTCTCATCGATGTTTCTAATTCTCTATCCCTCTGTCTTCCTCTCTGTAAAAAATCAATAAAATATGTTTTAAAAATGTTTTAAAATAAATCAAAAGTTCTCTTTAAGATACAAAAAATGAAAATGAAAAAAATGAATGCTCAATCTCTAAAGGTCAGGGTGTCCGAGAACCAACTGCAAATTCCAGAAGGAGAATCCTACTGGAGCTCAGAGATATCTTCCGTCAAGGAGGGCTCTACGTTCCCTCTTGTGTTAGTTGCCTAGATCAGTGTTTTTCAACCTTTTTTGGGCAAAGGCACACTTGTTTCATGAAAAAAATCACGAGGCACACCACCATTAGAAAATGTTAAAAAATTTAACTCTGTGCCTATATTGACTATATATAAAGTAATTCTCTTGAATAGGAATCAAATAAACACAAAGAAAGTATTTTATAATTACTTTATTATGAAATATTAAGTAAACAAAATAGTGAAAAATTATAAAATTCTTGTCTTGTCTGCACCTACGGCACACCAGGCAACATCTCGCGGCACACTAGTGTGCTGCGGAACAGCGGTTGAAAAACGCTGGCCTAGATCAGTGGTCAACAAACTCATTAGTCAACAGAGCCAAATATAAACAGTACAACGATTGAAATTTCTTTTGAGAGCCAAATTCTTTAAACTTAAACTTCTTCTAATGCCACTTCTTCAAAATAGATTCTCCCTGGCTGTGGTATTTTATGGAAGAGCCACACTCAAGGGGCCAAAGAGCCTCATGTGGCTCGCAAGCCGCAGTTTGCCGACCACAGGCCTAGACCACCACAACAAATTATCACACTAGCAGTTAAGACAACAGAAGCTTATTTTCTCTTAGCTCTGGAGGTCAGAGTCTGAAATGCAGGTCTTGACAGGGTCATGCTTCTTCCCAAAGCTCTGGAGAGAATCCATCCTTGCCTCTTCCAGCTCTAGTGGCTCCTGGCATCCTTGGCTTGTGGCGGCATCTCTTTGACCTCTGTTTTCATCTTCACATGGCTATCTCTCCTCACTTTCTGTCCCTTAGAATGATACTTACTGGTCATTGAATTTAGGGCCCATTCTATTCCAGAATGTTCTCATCTCAAGATCATAACTTAATTACATCTGTAAGCACCCTATTTCCAAATACAACCTCAATCACAGTACCAGGATTTAGGACTTGGACATAACTGTTTTTTGAGGGGTGGGGGACACAATTCAACCCACTACACCTGTCATGTTGAAAAATTAATTGAATTAATTAATTCACCGTAGTAGAAGGAAGACATAGAGTCAACTGTGGCCTCCTCCTCTTCCATCCCTGGAATTGCAGTGCTGTGAAAAGTCTCAACATGATTGCTGGGCATTCTTTTTCTTCCATCCTTTGTGATGTCTTTTAGGCAACATGGTAAAAGAAAAAAGAATGAGCTTCAGAGTCAGATGAGCCAAGTTCAAAACCCAAGTCTGCCATGTACTAGCTCCATGACCTTCAGTTAGTCATCTACCTGTTCTAGCCTCAGTTTCTCCATGTATAACATGGGGAAATAGCAGTTACCTCTCTCATCAGGGTGTCAAAAGGATTGAGGGGTAGTCATGCATAGAACCTGGTGCTTGTGGGCCAATATGTTTATCACACCTTTCTCTTACACATATCTGCAGCTCCAGCACCTAGCATTGGACTCTGGCTGTCAGGAGCATCAAAAGATGAATACTGAATAAATACACACCAATCGAGTCACCTGGAGTTTGAGAATCCTAAAAAGTGGTGGATGTTATGACTTAGGTTCTCTACCTCCTTTACTCCCTTTTTTATTTTAATGTGGTTTTATTGATTTCAGAGTGAGAAAAGGAGAGATAGAAACACCAATGATGAGAGAGAATCATAGATTGGCTGCCTCCTGCATGCCCCCTACCAAAGATTGAGCCCGAAACCCAGGCATTTGCCCTCGCCAGAAATCGAATTGCAACCTCCTGGTTCATGGGTCCACACTCAACCACTGAACCACACTGGCCAGGCTACTCTCTTGAAAAAATTCCTATACTGCAGCAGAGGAAAGCTAAGAAATACACTTCCCAGTCTTTTACAACTGATGTATATGAAGGAATCTAGGTTCTGTCAAGATGTGAAAGGCAGCCGAAACCGGTTTGGCTCAGTGGATAGAGCGTCGGCCTGTGGACTGAAAGGTCCTGGGTTTGATTCCGGTCAAGGGCATGTACCTTGGTTGTGGGCACATCACCAGTAGGGGGTGTGCAAGAGGCAGCTGGTTGATGGTTTTCTCTTTTCGATGTTTCTAACTCTCTATCCCTCTCTCTTCTTCTCTGTAAAAAATCAATAAAATTAAAAAAAATTAAAAAAAGATTTGGAAGGCAGAAATGAAGTGCGGGCTCCTTTGGGTGTTCTCTTTTCCCCCTCCTCCCATTCTCTGGTGCCAAGGAAAGTCTAGGAGAGCAGGCCTTTCCACAACAGCATTCCAGAGCCCCTCTTTCAGCCTCCTGGGTATCAAGAGACTTGTGGGAGGGTGGAGGCAGCTTCGCAATTCCAGCTGATACTTGGGTCCAGCGACTTCTTGGTGGCCTCAGAGGCAGAAGCCTCCTGAGACGGGTGTCACAGCGTGCTGTTCCAGGATTCCACCCTGGAGGCCGAGCTAAGCCTGCTCCTCCTGCCCTCCCCCCACTGCCAAGCACCGAATTCCCTCCCTGTCTCTTTTCCTGACCAGTCATCAATATGTCCATCCTGTCCCTCAGACCCACTGCCTCCATCAGTTGGAGAAGCACTGGCTGAATATTCAAAGAATTCCTTACGCCTGGCCAAAACCTTTAGCTTTTTAGTACATCTTGAAATTAGGTTCTGTGAATCCTCTAATTTTATTCTTCTTTTTAAAAAAGTGTTTGGCTACTATAAGTGCTTTGCTATTTCACATAAATTTTAAAATCAGCTGGTCAATTTCTACTAAAATAAAAAAAGCTTCTGGCATTTTCATTGGGAATTTGTTGACTCTTACTCAAAATATCTTGTCTCCTCCCTGCCCCTCACTCCTGGGCTGCCCTTCCATCCACTCAGTTCACCTGTGAATCCTTAGTCCTGAATCTGAGCCATTGGCTCCAAGGGGCAGCTGCTGAAGTGCACCTCTCAGTCTATTTGGTGATGGGTGCCTCACTCCCCATTCCCTCTCCCATTGCCTGACACTCCATTTTTCCTCCCTCACCTGGCACCCCTCCTCCTCCAAGCCCCCTTCGGCCACCCACCACCTCAGCTTAAGGTTAAAGGACCTTTTAGTCTACACGCATGTTTACTTACGCACAGAAAGTACAGCTCTATCGGTTTCCCTCACTCCCTCTCCCTCTCCCACCCACTGCACACCAGCCGGCTCCCTATCCCAATTCACAAAGCCACAAACACTCTCCCCCAGCCCTGGAGGAAGAGATGGCCAAATCCTTCCTACTCCTGGCCTCCACATTGCAGGCTTCTGCAGATGGAGAAATATAAGGTGTGAAGCCTCGGAAAGTTCATAAACTTTTATGCAGATTGGTTTTAGTCTGGTTTAAATTAGGCAACAAAATAGAATTTCCAGATGTTCTATTTGGAATTAACTTGGCTACAGAGAAAAGGCTACTAGGAGGAAGAATTGGTAGAAGGGTTATTTTTACATTCCAGAAGGAGTCGCAGAAAGCATGTGGACTTGATTAGAAGAGAAGAACCTGCTGGTTGGCACATTAAGGAGACTGCTCTCATTTATTCTGGTTGAGGACATGTGAAGGTGCAAGGAAACGTTCTCAAGCCACCAGGAAGATAAAGGGCCAGTGCAGTGTGTTTTGTCCCAGCCGTCAGCTAAAAGCAGTGAAGATTTTGCCCAGACATAAGGAACTCTCCGAATCATAGGCCAGTGCTTCTCAAACTTGCCTGTGTGTGTATAAATCCGCAGAGGATCTTGTTAAGCACAGATTCGGATAGGTGGATGATGCCAGTGCTGTCTGCCTCGGGCTGCGTGTCACAGAGCAAGACTTTCGGGGCGGAACTGGAGCCAGGAAAGGAGAGCCACTTACACCAGGTGTTTTTTATGGACCTGCCGTGTTGGGTCAGACACAATATCTGAAGCCTGGAGGGGTGGGACAGGCAGAGGGGACTTGTGCAAGTTATGGCAACATCCTCATCTCCAGTGACGCAAAGCACGGACAAACAACTAAAGCAAAACTCAGTAAATGGGGTCGTAAGTATAAGACTCAACTCTTAGGGGGCTCTGGTGAGCGAGTGGCCAACTGCACGGGAGGAGATAACAAACAACTCAGGCCAAGTGCCAGAGAAGGAAGGGCATTCCTCGTGAAAGGAACAGTATGTGCAAAGTCCAGGAGGTGTGAAAAAGCTACAACACTCTGAGGAAACAGTGAACTGTGGGTAGAGCACATGGTAGCTGGAAGAAGGGTTATAAAGGTATATGGAGGCCAGACCAGGAGTCCAGCTAATGGGTTTGCTGGCAGAGGGGGCAATCATTGGGCATGTAAAGTAGAAGCAAGAGTGGCTTAGATTTGTGTCAAGGGTAAGTGCTAGGGAGGAGGGACTGGAAAACCTTCCTCCTTGTTTCAGCTCAGATCAGAGGACCATCTGCTGGATGACTTGGACATTAGCCAACACAGAGGCAAGAAGTTAACCTGAGTGCACTGTGTCTGTCTCCCTCATTCCTGCTGAGCTCAAGGCCCATCAACCTGCTGGGATCATAAGTAGAATCAGAGCTCTAGGGACAGAACAAAAGGCAGGTGTTGTGGACTCAGAAAAACAGAATGCTGTGAGCGCTGTCCCCTCACATGAAGGAAGAAAACAGGAATCCCATTGCCTGGAGTAAAGGTCGGGGCACTTTTATTCATTCAACAAACCTGCACGATGCACCTGAGCAGGGTCCTCGGTGTCCTCTGGGAAATAATTCAGGCAAAGGTGAGTACCATGAAGCTTTAGTGCAGGTAATCTAGGTGCCAGGGTTTGCCTGTGTTAGCCTGGGTGGGCAGAAAGAGAATAGAATCAGGAGAGAGGCCTAACAGAGGTGATCCCTGGCTGAAGCTGGAAGGGCACGTAGGAGTTAGCCAGGCAAGGAGAAGGGAGAGCAATATGGACATCTGGAAGCACAGCACACAGGGACCTGCAGCCCATTCAGTATGGCAGGGGCAAGGGCGTGAGGTATGGGTTGTGGCCTAGCAGGAGGTGAGTTTTAGGCAGAGCCAGATCTTCAAGGGTCTGGGGTCAGAACACTAGCACTGGACAATACTAGTGCAGTGTCCCAGCAAGCAGGAACTGGATATAACAACAGAGGTTCCAGCAAAAGGGCCTCGGAGCTGCCCACGCCAAGGCCACATGGGTTAATGTGCACAGCCCAGGCCCCGCTACGGTAGCCTTGTGAGGCTCGGCCAGCATCCTGCCAAGCACCTTCAGTGGGTACTTTGGACGGACAGGTGAGATTAGGGCCTGGTCACAAGTTCATGGTGTCATGCTTCCTCTCAAAGCCACCTCAAGAACTGTCTCCAGACCAGCCGAGGAGTCTGAGCTGAGGTGGCAGGCTCCAGGGAGGAGCCCTCAGATCCACACTCCTGAGGATTCAGTCAGACAGATGCCACCACTGCCATCAGTTGGAGAGGTTTCAAAGATTTCTGAAACTTCAGCCTGGTGTGAGCATCAAAAGCTGGATGGACCATCCCAATAAATCACTGGTCTGAAGGGGCCAGGAAGAGAGAATAACTGAGAATGAATAACCACAGCAAACTGGAGACTGGCAGGGCCTGACATCGGGGTCCCACAAGGAACAGGTGGTGAGCTGAGTACAGACAGTGCCTTTGGAAGGTGTCAAGGACGAGCAGGGGGAGCCTTGGCACTCCCGTGCGGTGAGGACAGAGGGAGAGCTGGCACGGAGTGCTGAGGCAGATGCCGCCGATGCCCAGCATCCAGGTCGTTCTGGTTCTGAAGGAAACCCGAACTGGGCACTGAGGAAAGGGATTTCTGCCTTTTCCGGGAAGCTCCTCCAGGTAAGGTGGCTCCTCACCCTGCTGCGGTTCAAGAAAAATTATTCTGATGCTTTTCCAAATGGTAAGGAAGGCTTTGGTCTGGACTGTGGCAACAGGAGTCAGAACTATCCCAACAGAGGAAAGAGATTGAGCCCAACTCTGAAAACAGCATGGTCAGCTGGGATTAACAGCCAACAAGCAGCGTGAGGGGCTCAGTGGGTGAAAAATGGCTAAGAGAAGACATCAAGTAGGGGCTCCCTGCTAAACCAACTTGACAGGATTCTTGCTGAAGACAGGCCAGGGTGACCAGAAAGCAAGGGTGGGGCATGGGGAGTTTGTCCAGGTAACAAGGGTGCAAGATCTTCTCTAAACTGATTTAGAATATTTTTGCTACCACTACACTGAGTGGGCCTAAGACAGGGCCCAAGCCCAAGGCCTAGTTCAAAGATGGCTCTGAGGAGACTTACTAGACTTTGGTCAATATGAGAAGAACCTTTGTCACTGGATCTAAAGGAGAATCAGCCTGACAGAACTGGAGTCAGGAGTAGATAGAGTGAACACTGGCTACCAGGAGAGTGAGGTTTCCTCCCTCTAGGAGGGAGCATAACCAGCAGGGCCAACATTGCAGGTGCGGCTGGATCATGTAAGTGCTGGGATGCTAAGCAAATTGCCTTCTCTGTATTCCATTCTGCATGGAGTAGCAATGCCACCAGCAGTACTGTCCTGCCTCAGGCGGGCCAGCTGTTCATCACATCCTTTTCTCAAACCTGCTGCATGCCTCAGAGGAGCTGAGCTCCCAGGGAAGCACCAGTAACACAGCATCTCCCTTTCATCCGCTGACACTGCACGTGGCACGTCCCATCAGCAGAGCTGGGGGGTCAAACATTAGCCAAAAAAAAGATCTGTCCCTGGTGGTCAGATAGGAAAACACATCCAAGGAATCTTGGGAAATGTGAATCCAACCCCTTCATATTATCTTGGGAAACGTGAATCCAACCCCTTCATATAATAAGATGAGGCAGTTGAGGCCCAAAGCAGAGCAGCGGCTTGGTCAGCCAGAGAGAGACAGAACCAGGCTCCATTAGGATGTGCTGTCGAACCCAGGCTGGTTGAAATCTCCCATTCCTGAGCACCTGCTCCACAGAGGCCACTCCACTAAATACCTTAACAAAAACAACACAACAACATCAGTCCTCATCAGTTGACCACTGACTCTGTGCCCGGCACATGGCAAACTATCCCGTTGGACCTTTGCCACCACCTTAAGAGAAAGTGGTAAGTACCCCTGTTTGAGGAAACTGGGGCTTAAGACTACGAAGCCACATGGCTGAGTTCACACTCAGGAGCATGAGGTCTGTCCAACACTAAACTCTCAGTGTCTTACAAATGACATGAGCCCTCAGTCCTCACAACAACTTCAAAAGCTGGCATTAGTGCTCTCCTTTTTCTTGCTGACAACCACCCACTGAAGTGAAAGAACCAGCCCAAGTTCACAGAGCTAACGTGATAGAATGAGACTATGATCTCCCTCCTGCATGCTCTGAGTCCTCTGCCTACCCGGCATCAGGGAAGAGGGGACATTCAGAAATGGACATTAGGGAACACCTGCCAGGCTCTGTCATTGCCCACCATCTTGGAGGTTCAAGGCATCAGCAACCGGCACAGCGCCACCTTCTGGCGGTCCCGAGGCTGTGACCCGGGAGGAATCTTCACTGAAGGCCAGAGGTGCAGTCTGAGTTTGGGACTTGTGTGTTGTTGACGGAGGCCATCAGGTGTGCCTGAGCCTGGTACATGTGCCAGGGCTGTTAGAGGAGAGCAGAACAGCACTGAGACCAGCAGCACAGGATACGCCTGAGTATATTGTGAAATGCTGGAGCACAGATGGGGATGTGTCAACCAAGTGACATCCCCCTACCATACTGCTGCCTGCCTGAGTCACTGCTCAGAGCCTCTCTGCTTCCTCACTGCTTGCAAACATGAAAATGCCTCACTGGGACATTCAAGACTCCCTCCCAGAAACACACAGGCATGCATACACGCATGTGCGCACACATGCTTATGCACACACATGCATGCACACACTTAATACTCCTGGGTACACTTGGTTGTTAGTCCCTAAATACACCTCATGCTTTCCTGCTTCCAGGCTTTGTCTTGTGCTATTTCCTAGAGAGGAATTATCTTCCCTCTTCCTCTTCCTTCTGACAGCATCCCACTCTTCAAGGCCCGTTCTGAGTGCCTTACTCTCGGGGAACATGGCTCTATCCCCTCAATGAAAATGAGTCATTCTTCTCTCAGACCTTCCAGAGAACACTGCTCACACCTCACTTCGGAATCTACCGTAGGGGCCTGGCACTCTGCTTCCTGGGGAGCAGGCTCATCCCTCCCAGTTTAGGGAGAGAAGATGGGGCAAAGTTCATTTCTATTTCATCCACCACCCAACCCCTGCCCTGTGCCAAGCACTGTCCATGGCAGATAGCAGCAGCTTAGGAATGTTTGCTGGATTTCAGCCACAGTGTATTCAAACGTGTACTCTCTGCCTGGCCAGATGCAGCCCAGGTTGGTGGCAGCTCAAGGACTGATTCAGTGCCAAGGGAGGCAGGAGGCTGTCTGCCGGCAAATCCCCAGCCACAACATGCCATCCTCTAAGAGTGAGTTCTTAGCCACGTGCTAGTAAACCAGGGGTACTCATAAGCTCGGGTGTGCTGGTAAATGTCTAATAACTCACTGTCCAGGGAAAAGAAAGTCCTGATTTGTAGCAGTTGCTCATTCCTATGATGCAAATATAATTACCTTGCCTGACTTCAAAATACCAAATGACATCACTGAACTGAGTTGGGGGGAAAAATGATAATAACAGGCTCTTGTGATGTGTAAGAGCAGCTCCCCCACCCACCCCACCCCATGTAAGGCATCAGGCCTCCTTGCCATCTGTGCACCAGCACTTCCGATAATGATATTGGCTTCCTGGGCTATAATGTCAAATATCTCTTTCTCTCATCCTATTCTTCTTATTCTAAGATCCTTCACTATCTTATTCTAAGTCACTATTACAAATAGCTTTCAATAGCCTCCTGTCTGCTCTTACACTTCCTTCTACTGTTCCCTTCACTCCACCCAGCCAGGGTAAGCTTCTGCATGTACAGTCTGGTCATGTCACTCCTGGGTTTTAGAACATTTTGCATTTCTACTGGGATAAAGTCCAAGCTCATTATCACTGCCCACAGGCCAGTTGAGATTCAGCCCCCTGCCTGCCTCTGCATCTTCTCCAGGACCCTCCCAGCTCAGCCACACTAACCAGCTCTTGGGTCTGTGCCTGAGCCACACATCTCTTTGACTCCAAGATCTTGCATTTGTTTTTCTCTGACCTCAATGCTTTCCCTCCTCCACTGTCTCCTTTGGAAACTCCTACTCGACCCTCAGGCCTCAGCTCAAAGGTTTCTCTCTCAGAGATATCTTTAATGCCCACCCCTCACCACTATGATTGTCCGCCACGAACCCAGATTTTTAATTTGTAGCACTGATCCTATTTATAACTGTACACTAATGTATGTGGCCACTTGTTTAACATGAACTTCCTCCTCTGGACTGTCAGCTCCTGGAGAACAGAGACTATGATAGCTTCACTCACCATTGACTGTTTAACATTTACCACACAGGCAGGCACATGCTTGAAATTGAATTAATTACCCTGTTTCCCCAAAAATAAGACAGTGTCTTATATTAATTTTTGCTCCCAAAGATGTGCTAGGTCTTATTTTCAGGGGATGTCTTATGTTTCCATGAAGAAGAATACAGTACACATTTATTGTTAAATGAAAATAAAGGAAATTTATTACCTGTATACAGTACGGTAGTATGGTAGTTGTCAACACAAACCAGACAAACTGTGAATCTACAGTATCAAGAATTTACTCATTTATTCAATGACAATCATGTCATCATCTTCTGGAACATCATCATAACAATCCAATTCCTGCATTTCCTGGTGAATTTCTTGTGACTCCATTTCTTTCAGAATCAGTGGACCAAATCTCTCATGTTTAGCAAGCAATAGCACTGTCTTTAAATGAGTACTTCTTGTCAAGGTAGCCTGCTTGCAGTGCATTTGCAATGCAACTGTCAGACATTTTCTCTCACGAATTCTGCACCCAAGTCACAACTTCTTGCAGTTTAGGTTTCACAAAGTTTCCACACTGATTTCTCTCCATTCTATTTTCAATTTAGTCATTAATTTCCATGCACATATTGTCTTTAAATGGCTTGTTTATTGCAATATCAAGAGTCTGGAGATAGGCCGTCATTTTATGAGAATCATTATCTGATTTATTTTTCTTTCGTGAAGAAATGTCTTCATGTCTTTAGCGCGGTGAGTGCTGACTGCATCCCAGACTAGCAGACCTCTTTGGCTCCCTCGCATAACAAGCGGCAGCATTAAATTGACCCACTTCCTTATAACTGCTTGTGTGGCCCAGGCTTTTTCAGTTTCAAGAATAAAAATGCCCAAAACACGTTCAATTTTTTCCTTCTTGCCCTTAGAAATGATTAAAGGTGGGATTTTAGTGCCATCCAGATGAATTGCCAAAATACAGGAAACAGGTGCACTTTTGTAAGCAGTGGAGGGAATGTACACTAAGGAGGCACCCCACTGTTCAATTGTTGTTTGAGATGATTGGCCCATAAACACTGCAGTTTCATCCATAGCAATCATGTTGGAAAGATTGTATTTAGAGAAGTCAGCATCATCAATAAAGGACTTGAATGCAAGTGCTCACTTAATAACTTGAGTATCTTCCAACCTAAACAATGTTATAGATCTTCTTAAAGACAATTCACTTTGCTGAAGGAAATTATCCAGCCAGTGTTGTGATGCTTTGAAGTCTTCGGGGGCTATGTCAAACTGTGGTGCCATTGCAAGGGCAAATTCTTGAATCTGAGCCCTATTCACAACCAAAGCCTTTGCTCTCCTGTCAACAACCCATTCACAGATCAGGGCTTCCAGCTCGGAAAATAATGGTTGCCGACCTGATCCACACTTGCACTTTTTAGCATTTCCCTTGTCCAATTGTTCAATAAGGTTACCATACTCTGCTCGCCATTTTCAGACCAATGGGATACTCAACATCTCTTTGCAGAAAGCAGTAAGATTTTGGCCCCAAGAGTCTTCCACGATTCCTTTCTTGTACTCCACGGAGTAGCTTTTTCTTTTTGCGCTCATTTCTAGGGGTTAAAAAGAAGGAATTGGGGTATCAAGGTGGGAGAAGGGGATTCACTTAAAATGACAGATGGGAATCAGAGTGGGGAATCCAAATGGCACAGAAGAATTAGAGGGGGGGTTACCATTTTAGTAACCCCTTTTGATCCTCCTGTGTCATTCTGATTGCCCCCTCTGATCCTCTTGTGTCATTTTAAGTGATCCCCCTCTCCCCACCCCTGTGCCACTGAACACCTTCACCAGACATCCCTCCTACCCCTTTATCAGACATTTACCCCCTGGGGCCTGCCTGGGTACTATCACTGGGCTTGCTGGGGCCTGGATGTGGGCTGGAGCAGGATCTGCCACTGACTGAGAACCTTCAGTCATCATGAGGGCGGCCATGAGCATCAGGTAGTGTTACCAGAGACAGACCAGCACTCACCACCTTCGCTGCTTCCCGTCAGCTCTAATCCTCCTGTTCTTCTACAGGCATCTGCGAAAGTCTCCTCCTCTCTCCCGCCCCGCCCCGTGCTTAGGACTCACTCCAACCTCCGCTCCGCCTCCACACAGCAGTGATGTCAGGACTCAGCCTAAGGTCACTGGTTGCTAGTTGACCAGTTTACGGTAAATTAATTTTCATTCTGAGACAGAGCCTAGGGGGGGGGGGGGGCCTTATTTTTCAGGGGGATGCCTTATATTTCACTCAGAAGGAAACCTGTAAGTAGGTCTTATTTTCGGAGGATGTTTTATTTTCGGGGAAACACAGTAGTTAATGTTCTGAAAACTCAAGGACATTAATAAGATCTCCATGGATGACCTTCCCACCTTGATCCTTCAGGAAAGAGGAGGAAGCACAGAGAGAAAACTAGAGCTAAGAAGGCAGACCTAAGACCAGCCAGAGAAGCCCATCTCTCTCTATATCTAGGGCCTCACCATCTTGAACTTGGACTTTGAAGAACCAAGGAGTCTAAGCCTGTCCTGGATAGTGAGCACCAAGGAGGCCCTGGGTTATCCCCCAGACTTGGAAAGAATGGATGGATTTCAATTGACTAAGTGTAAATTGGAGATCCTTGGACCCTGAACCTTAAGGTTCAGGAAAGGAAGGTATTTTCTAAGTTTGAACCAGAGAGAGAAGGAGGAGGAAGAGGAGGAGGAGGAAGAGGAGGAGGAGGAGGAGGAGGAGGAGGAGGAGGAGAAGAAGTAGTCACCTCCTCAATGAAGCCTCCTGACTTTCCAGCCCACTCTCCTCAAAGACCACACCACATAATTCTACAATGCATCTCATTCTGAATCACTCTCCAATTCAATCACCTCCAGCATAGGATGTGTGGAGGAAAAATAAGAAATTCTAGTATCTATTAAAATAAGCGTATTCTCTTTATTATCTCTCTAAAGAGTAACACAAACTTTATAAATATCCATTTCAGGATTTAGCATCATTGCCCCCATGGAGTTACTAAGTCAGATTCTCAAGTGTACGAGGTTTGTGGGGAATTCAGAGGGGACAGCGCTGGCCCACAACATGGCAGGAGTGATGGTGGCTCCTCAGTTGTCAGATTGTTTTAGCATCTTGTGAAATTAATAGTTTATGTGGGATCTATTGATAACATCATGTTAAGTAGTAGAATGTTTACAACACTTTGTAAGGATATGTGGAGTGAACGATCTTTTGTACCACCATACGACTGTAAGCTATCTCACAGCAAAGTATTTTTTAAGAGGTAATTGATTTTAAGGCAAGTTATATATTTTTCTCCTACCAAAAAAAAGTATTCAATATATGAGTTCTAAAATTCTTGGGCTTTTTATAATGACACTGGCTGTCATAGTGTAACAACTAAAATAGTCATAATTTTTTTAAGTCTATCCTTTCCATTGTTAAAAATAACTTTTTAACAGTGAGTGATAAATAACTGTTTTTGCCGAAGTAATGTGTGCTGTAGTAAAAGTGCTTTGAGCCCAGATGTTTGGATGTGTTTCCATCATTGTGTGATTTTGTTTTTTGAGATAATATATAATATATGTAATACTTTCCTGAAAAAAAAATAGCTCTAATATTTGCACTCTTTAAAAACTTGGGAACAATTCCTAACCTATTTAAATTTTTTCCAAAAGAAGAGCTTCAGTGGATCTTGAAGCCATTTCTTAAAAATATAGCTTTTGATTAGTTTACAAGAATTGACATTAAGGAAGATGGAAACTGACTAGCTGACTGGATGAATTTCAATAAAAACCTTTGCATAATTGCTGGATGGTATTTTTTTTAAATGAGCATCTTGATTTAGTAAGCACAGCCAGCATTGCATTTCTTCCATTCTACGTCTTTGTAAAGATTCTTTTTTTCAGCTTTGACAACCATTACAACTATTATTTTTTTTAAAAAAAGAAAAAGAAAAAAACTGAACTTAGAACTAGAACTTTGAATCCAATGGTTTACTACAAAGAGTTAAATCAACATTAAAACATATTCAAATAAATTGCTCAAAAACTACAAATATTTTTGAGTGAGGATAAAATGTCTTTTTTCTATTAACAATTAAAATTTAGTTTTATAAAAACTAAAAAGTATTCTTTACTAAATCTTTATCACATCCAACATTTGTTTCTATAGTATTTTCAATTTCCTTTGTTTTTCATTCATTTTAAATTTAGTTTCTTTTGTCCTATTGATAAATAAAAACTTTTTAAATTTAAAAATACAGCTTACTTTATTTTGAGTTCACTCTCATCAGTTTGTAATTTCTGTGCGTTTTATTCTGAATTCAACACTAGTACAAAAAGAGGTGCATATGGTTTATAAATAAGGGATCATAATGATCACCAGGGCATGGCGATCACTGCTGATTCACATGAACACCTTGTGTTACCTATAGACTGCAGGCTCCTTGGCAACAGGGAGAATGACATAATTCTTCCACAACTTCTCTATTCCGCCCAGCACCTGGTTGCTGCTGCCCAGGACACACGTGCTAGATGGAGGGATGACAGAGCAGAAGCAGAAGGGCAGGTGTGAATAATGTTGTTGGGGAGGCTGGCAAGATGCTGCCCCTCCTTGTGCTGAGGTTGGCCTGGAAGTCAGAGGCCTGGGCTCAAGTCAGAGCTTTGCCACCAATTTGAGCAGCAGCCTCGGTAAGGGTAATATTAGATCTTTTTTTCTCTCTCAGCTACAAAATTGTTTCCCAAACATCAGGCATTTATGTTCCAACAGGATTTCTTATTTTTACTAAACAGGAAAATTTTATTATCAAATGTAATGATTCTACAAAACTTAGTATTATTGTAATAATTATATACTGCTTATCCTAAAATCTTTCAGAATTTGGGGCAGACAGTAGCCTCTTAAAGCATCAAGCATAAATAAAGAACTTTTTCTGATCTTAAGTACCAGTTATACCAATTTTCATCCAGAATAATTGTTTTTATTCATTTACTTTCTACTGCAGTTAAAGGGCCACTGCTCGTCAGCTGAGGAGAGGATGTTTGGCTCTCCACTAGAAGTGTTAATCAAAATAATCTATCCTATCTAATAAAAGAGTAATATGCAAATTAACCACCACTCCACAACACCCACAAGCCATGCCCATCAGCCAATCAGGGGTGAGTATGCAAATTAACCCAACCAAGATGCTGCGGCCACAAAGCTAGCAGGAGGCTTGGGTTTCCCTGGTAATGGAGGAAGGACATCCCCTGATGGCTCCTGGACTGTGAGAGTGGGCAGGCTGGGCTGAGGGAACCTCCCCACAAGTGCACAAATTTTTGTGCACTGGGCCTCTAGTAAAGTAAATAAAGTAAATAAAAATGGTAGCCACATAAATCTGCATGGCATTGCAGCCAACCAAAAGCCATTTTCTCACAATCCCTACACTCTAACTAACCTATACTTCTCTTAAATAACTCACATTTTTTACAAGCATTCCCCTAAACAAGAGCTTGAAATGATGGAATTAATGAAATTGTTGTTTTTATCTACAATACTACACATTAATATAAATATGTAACTATGAAAATATAAAATGGTCATACTCTTGCTAGCAGGGGAGTATGCACCATTCTTTGAAAAGCACAGGGCTAGATGGTATTTCTAAGGTCCATTCAGCTCTGAGCCCTGTGAGTCCATAAGTCTGCAAATGGAGGGATCTCTCTGATTTCCTTGGAGCTCACCAGGTTAGGACTGAGAATCTCACCATATTTCCTCCCTCAGGAAACACTCCCTACTTTCCATCTGGAGCATGAACTCACACAAGGTTTGGGGGATAAAAGGAGGGATCATTTTTATTTGAGTACGACAAGTTCTGTCTCAGTGTTAACCACTCCAAGACACAGCAATATGATACTCTAGCCATGAATCTCTGACAATTTTTCCTTAGATTGTAAGCTCTTAGCTCAACGCTTCCCTTCCACCCACAAGCACTGAAGCAACAGTCACAGTTGTGTTGCCAAGACGGTAGAATTCATGTGTGAAGTGATGAAGGACTGAGCTCCATGCTAAGAATCAAGGGACTGGCTTCTGGGTCTTGTCTAGCAGTGTCATTGTGGGCAGATTACCTAGGGCATCTCGGGCATAAATGGAGCTGTGTCTGGTCCCATCCTATATGTGAAGGAGGACAATTGGTGCATCAGCACACATTGCCTATTATTCATACAACAAACACTGTGGGTGCTCGCTCTGCTTCACAGCCTCTGCTGAGCAGCAAGCCAAACAAAGAGCTCTGCCCTGCGGAACGTGCACTCTACTGGGAGGAGACAGTGAAGCGATGTTAGGAGGTTCAGAAAAATAAAGCAGGTCCAGGGACAGGGACTTTCCAAGAGTCAGAGACTCGGGGCTCAATTCCCTTCCTAGCAGCTCCTCTACATTTCCCTTCCGCCCTCAACCCAATTCCTAATCCCCACTCTGCATCAAGTCCCATTACTCACATCAAAACTAGTGTGAGCCACCCACCAATCCCTGGACCCAGAGAGTGTAATGTTTCCCATCTGGTGCTTGTCAGACAAGCTCTTAGCCTGACCCTGGATTAAGCAAAGACAGAGCTGCAACCTTACACCCTCCCACACCTAAGGCAGAAACCCAAGCAGCCTCCTGGCAAGACCTTGTGTAAGTCACTGGACTTCTCTGGAAAGTCAAGTCTCTTCCTCTATGACTATGGAAGTGGGACTAGGTTATTTCAAAAGTCCCTTGTAGTACTAAAATTCCTCAAGTGTGCCCTAACGGGTTTGGCTCAGTGGAGAGAGTGTCGGCCTGCAGACTGAGGGGTCCCAGGTTCTATTCCAGTCAAGGGCACGTACCTTGGTTGCAGGCACATCCCCAGTGGGGGGCGTGCAGGAGGCAGCTGATTGATGTTTCTCTCTCACTGATGTTTCTAACTCTCTATCCTTCTCCCTTCCTCTCTGCAAAAAATCAATAAAACATATAATTTAAAAAGAAGGAATTCTCATCATTTGCAGCAACCTGGATGGAATTGGAGAACATCATGCTGAGTGAAATAAGCCAATCAATGAAAGAGAAACACCACATGACCTCATTCATTTGTGGATGCTAAAGAACATTATAAACTGATGAACCAAAAGATAGATATAGAGACAGTATATGAACAAGTAGACTGTCAAATTACAGCGGGGAGGGGAGGAAGATCTGGGGGAGATAATAGATCAACCGAAGGACTTGTATACATGCATATAAGTACAACCAATGGACACAAAACTCTGGGGAGGGAGGGGATGTGTAGGAGGGAGGGAGGGGGGCAAAAAAAATCAATAAAATATATTAAAAAATAAAAAATAATTAATTAATTAATTAATTAATTAAATTCCTCAAGTGTGATTATGTCAACCAAAAATAATAATGCAAAAGTATTGATAGAAATAGATTGTAGCCAAAGCTATAATGATGCTCCTTAGCCATGACATTAACCCTGACATGGAGACTGAACATGAAAGTGAGGTGGTCCCCAAAGCTATCACCAATCTATGAGGTCCTGGGAAAATAGGCACTGTAGGACCTAACACCAATAACGCGGAATTCCTGCCACCTGCCAGGCACTGGGCTACACGCATTTAATCATCCACGAGAGCTGGCACAGGCCTTCGCAGCAATTTACACGAGATGAAGTGCCTGGTAGCTCCTGCCAGCCCTGCCTTTCCTGGCCCCTCCCTGCCTCCTGCCTGTCCAGAACAAAGCAGAGTTTCTGGCCAGAGGTCACACATGGAGGCCTGCATCTGGCCCACAGACTTGTTTGGTTTGGCACACACAGCGTTAGCCTGGGCCATATTTTCAAAAAATATTAAGCAGTTACCAACTAATTTCACGCTTTAAAAACAAAAGTGTGGCTTCTTTTGAAAAACCTGAGACTCTGGCCTACATTCATGCCTAGCAATGGCTGAGCCAAATCTTCCCCATGAGACAAGGAAAGGGCACACCAGTTTGCCACAGACCCCACCACTCCCTAGTGCATCCCGATCATGTACTTTCACTCATTGAAAATACTTACCTGGCCTTGTTCCAGACCTCTAGTGCCTGTTCTAGACCTTCATCACCGTGCGAGCAAATACCAGGCTCCATGAGCAGTGGGACCCTGCGATGCACTTGGCTGTGCGAGCTGCAGGGGAAGGACACTGGATTCACGTGGGAGTTGGGAGTGAAAACAATAACAGCTACTCTGTACCCACTCCATCCCAAGCTCTGTGCAAAGTGCCCAACGCAGGTTATTTCCTTTTTCCTCATGGCATCCATTACTAACGGTCATTTCCTAAAAAGCACACAGAAATCCAAGAGAGATTCAATGATCTGTCCAAAATCACACCTTTGGTATTTCAAGGCCAGACCAGTCTTGCTTTCTCCTAAGGCAGACTTCCCCTCATCCCCCACCTTTCATTGTACATATATTTTTTAATAAATATTTATTGTTCATATTATTACAGTTGTTCCTCTTTTTTTCCCCCATAGCTCCCCTCCACCTGGTTCCCACCCTACCCTCTGCCCTTACTGCCCCCATTGACCTCATCCACAGGTGTATAATTTTTGTCCAGTCTCTCACACCCCTTCCTCCCTCCCCCTGAGAGTTGTCAGTCCACTCCCTTCCTGTGCCCCTGATTCTATTTTTAAAGACTTTTCCAAGGGGTCAACTCTCACTTCATCATTAAAATCAAGATTTTGTTCTAAATTAAATGATGTCTATAGGGGTCATGCAGATATATGTACTAGTATGTCCTCTGCTAAGTTGGTGGCCAGGATGGCAGGGGGGTGGGCGGTGGGACAGAGGCAGTGCTAGGAGCAGACAGAGATAGCCTAGCAACTGCTGAGCCATGTCAAATTTGGGACTGTATGCGAGACCCACCAACAAACACGCCTGTGTCTTTTGCAAGACTTCAGACATTCCAGGCCACCAGGCTGATCAAACCAATTTAACGGGGCTGGGGTGAGGGTGAGCTCAGATTTGCTCAGTGTCAGGCCATGTCTGGGTGTGCAGCATATGCATTTCTCACTGGCTGGTCGATGCCACCCCAGCAAGAGGAGAATGAAAGGAAAATGCAAAATGAAACCTCACGTGGTGGTGGACTATCCTGATATTTGCTGGTCTGTTCTGTTAACAGATAACCCTCTAGGAATGGGGTGAGGAACCCTTTCTCTGCCCAGGGCTAACATCATTTGTTGGCCATACAAAATAATCAGCTTAAAAATTAGCCTGCTATATTTGCTCAAACATTTAATTAACTCACTTCTAACGCCTGGGCAGGGCCAGACCAAATGATTTCTCAAGCCTTATACTCCTGCTGGCCGGACATTCCCCACCCTGCTGTCAAACCTGCTGTCCCAGCCCCTCACATGGGAGAGCCGTGGTGTGGTTCAGCACAGGCTCACTGAATGCCATGTTGTGCCAGGTGTGTGCATCAGGCGTCCTCCGGCACCTCCCACCATTTCACCCCTGCTCCGCTATCACCAAAGGCCCCACACACTGAAGCCACCGTGGACCCTCCAAACTGCTCATACCTCCTGCGCTCCCCGTCTCTACCCGACCCTGTGAGAGCAAGTTAGAGTAGGCCTGTGTTTGCATTGCTTCATTTGCTCAGCACAGCAGGGGCACTACAGGAAATAGTGAATTAAAGTTCTTTGAGGGCAAGGACCATGTCTTTTTCTACACGTCAGGCCCATTTCTCATGCTTATACATCCCTGCAGCGCAGTTGTGTGGCTGCCACTGGCTAAGACTTAAGTCAGTGAGTGGGCATCCAAGGTCAGAAGCAGCATTGGCCAACTGTCCCAGGGCGAACCCAGGTACCCACACACCATCACTAACCAGAAAAACACTAGCCCCCTGGCTCCTCCCAGAGCCCAGAACCCTGAGGTGTGCCTGCCCTGTCTGCTCAGCCACTGCCCAGAATAACAAGTGCAGGACACACATTCTCTCAGACACCGTGACCGGCACTACAACCTGAGGCTTCTGTGAGTGAAAAGCCCCAATGTGGGCTTTTTTGCCAAGTGATGCTTTTCCAACCACTCTTTCTGCAAGTTTAGAAGAGATGGCTCTGCAACCCACAGCCTCCCCTCTCTGGATGGGAGCGATAAGCAATTGAAAGGCAGCATTAGTATTTTTCCCGAATAAGTGACATTCATCTTTTCATTAATGAGACAGACTAAATCGACATCTTCCTGATTTGCATATTTAAAAAAGAAATGTGAGACACTCTAAATTTCCTGGAGGTTGGCCCTGATTAACTTTTTTGTTTGTTTGTTAAATGATAAGATTTGTAGCTCCAAAATGAAATGCAAGCAATTTAAGAAACTGTATGTCAAGCCCCTTGGGCACGGGTTTGGTCTCAGGAGATTTTTCCGCTCACACGCAGGTCTAGGCAGGGAAACAGCACACGAACACCAGAGGCCACGGGCTGGTCAAGGCTGCACGTCCCTCCCACCCGGAAATTCTCTCCGGAGCTATGCGTAGCCGAAAACCAACCTACATTCTTAAATTCCAGTGAAAAAATCTCTCACCCTAATTGTGACGAACTTGATACCTCTGTGCTGGGGCAATATGTGTGGCACATAATCCACCAGGGCTCCTAATCCTAACTGTAACGAGCATCCTGGGAAGAGAGCAATTCTCTACGAAGCTGTCTGCGTTGCTGGCAGTTGCTGTCTGAAAGTACTCGATTCTGATAAATCCACTCCTGCTCTTAGAACATCGCTCATGTGCGCCGTGTGTCTCTCTCGTGATGTTACCTACGGAGTCCGGTGATTCATCTGATGAAGAACAAGAACTGTCCGGCGCGACTCTTTCTCTGCCTTTTTAACAAATGCAATAGCTGAGTCATTATTCAGAAAAAGAAGCTCCCGTTCAAAATGAATTTCAGATTTTGTCCCTCTGCTTTTTGCACATCGGATGGAAAGTTCACGAGTTTTATGGCCCAGTGGTGAGGGTGCAGATGACGGCCGGGGAGGGTGGGGAATTTGAAATCTCTCGGATTGTCATACAGAGAAATAACTGTATAAAATTTTAATTATCTGTCTTGAAGTAATAATAAATGTTTGATGAGCTAATAATGAGACATGCAGGGAAATGTTAATGAAGGTGTGGAACATAAAGACTTTACCTAAAGGACGGAGAGGATAGTTGCTCAGCCATCCGCTATTGCTGTTCACATTTGCGCCAGTGCTCCAGCGTCCTCTAGGATGCTGCTCAGGTCACCCTGTCGTCAGGATAATACTGTTTGTTTACGGTAGAAACCAAGAACTTTGCATATTTTCCCCCTGGCAAACTGTTACCAAAATAACGCCTGGACTTCAGCTGGGATCTGGAACTCTAACAAAGTCCATTTTACACTCTTCTTATTGTCTCGGGGCTGGTTCCCACTCCCCGGAGCTACTACCCAGGGCAGGCAGGCTTGCACAAGGACAAGGACAGTATGGGAAACCCCAGGTCCCTGACATCATCAGCAATCATGGTGCTGGACTGTCCCCAACTTAATTCAACAAAAATTAGGAGTTGTTTTCGCTTTTGCTAGCATTGTTTACTTGGAAAAACACCATATAATTAAAACCATTTATGAGTTGTTGCAAAAGCAGAAATGATGACTCAGGCCTCAAGATTCATTGTTTGGTTGGCGGGGGGGGGGGGGGGGGGGGGGGGGGGTAGTGGGAGGAGGCGTTCTGCTCAAGTGAGAAATGGAAAGTACTGGCCAGATGGGACATTCGCAAGTAGTTTTATTTTCCATTTTGCTTATGGAGGCTTTGCCCCAGGAGCCGGGAAGGTGTTTGGAGGAGAGGCAGAGCCAGAGATGAGCAGGACGTTAAAGAGCCTCAGATGCGCCTCGGGACCCGGGACCTCAGCCTCCGCACTGAACTACGTTCGAGCAACACCATGGCCCTCCTACATGGTGGGGAAAGCGATGGGGGAAGAACTGGCTCCACACGGACCTCGCATGTGATTCCTGCTGAAGCATTAACATGGCCCAAAGGGCCTTCTCTGCTCATGTGGGAGCGGCCGCTCTGAGTGAGTCCTGAGCGAGGCGGCTTGCCACAACTGCTGGCCGGTTATAAGGGCCACACTAAGCACGCCGCTTCTGTCAGCTCCTCCAAACTCCGAGAAACAGATAATCTTACCCCCTTTTTGCACGTTAAATAACTCCAGTGCGGAGACTTAAGAATTTGCCCCAAATAATGTCAATAAAGGGGAAGAGCCAGGGTCAAACGTTATTCTCTCTTTGGTTGAATTCTGTGGGTTCTCCTGCCCTGAGTGACACAGCCCCCCGGCATCCTGCTGCCGTGCTGGCTGACAGTCCACGTGCCAGCCCTGCACACACAGCCCACACCTCCTGTGCCACCAGCCCTGCCCACCCACGCGGGCACCTGTCCATCCCCAGCCCAGGGACTGAGGGGTGCGTGGGGACCGCCTTAGAGAGACCCTCACTCCACAGACCATGGAGTGGAGGTCTGGGGAAATAGAAACAATCTCTGCCCAAAGGCAGGTTTTTAGGTCCTCCTTGTTCCTACACTTTCTGACCAACTTCGTAAAGCAGTGCCCGGTGCACAGGTGATCGGAGGGTGCTGCTGCTGAGAGCACCTCACCGGGGCTGGACGGGGTGCAGGGAGGAAGGGAGGCGGAGGAATGAGGAGTAAGCCAGAGAAGAAAAAGGAGAAGGCTGTGCCTGCATGCAAACCAAACAGATCCTGGCGGTATTGAATTGCTCGGCATTTCGGAGGGCGCACCGACATTCTCACGAAACTAAGTCAGACTCAAAATACAGCATTACAGCTTACTGTATCCAGTATGTAATTCATACTTAGCGGAGACGGAGTCGGGGCCCGGGGCCCCTCCCCCACACCACCCTTCAGACGCCCAGCCGCTCGGTGGGAGGCAGGCCTCAATGCGACCTTTGTTTGTAATCTTCTGAGACCAGCGGCAGTTGGCCGGCTGTAAAATCACGTTGGTCTCCAGTCCTCGGGGGCCGTGACGCTGGCTCTCCAGAAGGGAGAGCCGACACAGGAACCGCTTCCCTGACATTCTGGAATGAGCCCCCCAGGCCCAGGGCCCAGAGAGCTGCGGGGAGCGCAGACCCCAAGCTCCTCTGGCGGGCGCCGGCTCGGGAGGTGGCCGAGAGACTGTGTTCCCTCCCGGCCCCTCAGCTCTGCCCAGAATGTCTGTCTGTCCAGCCGGACCAGCGGGCCTTGCTCAGGTCCTCCGGGGTCTGCAGAGCAAGCTGGGGGGTGGCGGGACATAGTTTAAAACTGTTGCCTAGTGTTCGCCTAAACCATGCCCCACTTTGGAAAAAGGAGAAGAAAAAAAAAACCCTTCATCCTTCAGGCAACAGCTGGGAGGCTTGGCTGAATGGTGCGGCTTCAATGTGGAGGGTCACAGGGTACTGATCTAAGGGCTGAAGAGTCTTGCTCACCCAACTGTTGACACTCAGTAAACGGGGCAGGCGGGGCTGGTGTGGGCCTCAGAGGAAGAAGTGCCCCCCCAACCCCCCCGCAGCCAGAGAAAGAATAGGAAGCAACTTCTATTCAGGGCTCACAGGGGTCCGCAGCCCCCTCCGCCCCCTGCCTAAGCCACTGGGCCCTTTCCCTGCCTCCCAGTTACCTTGTATTATAACAGGATTAAAGTATATTTAGCTCCTCTATTAGCATACTTTAGCCCCATTTTGGCCTACTTAAGGCTTCCGGATGGCTTTGATCTGCTTTGCGTTCTACTGGCCAACGGGAGGGCCGGGCAGGCCAAAAAAAAAAAAAAAAAGTGGGAGGAAGGGGAGCCAGACTGTGAAATTATCCTGATGCTCCTTCTCTTATTTCCAATATTCTATTGCTTTTCTTAAATGGTCCAGTTTATACCCAGAACGGGCAGGAGGAGAGAGGGAAGGTAGCAGGAACCAATAATAATTAGGTCTTAGCTGGAAGAGGAGAGAAAGGGCTTGCACATCTAAGAAAAGGAGGGGGGGAACCCTATAATTTCTACAGTGTCTGCCTTTTTATTGCTTGCATTTGCATATAAATTAAATCCATATTGTAGCTTTAAGGCAAGCCCGGCTTAGAATTCCACACAGCTCGGGGTCCCATTGTCTTACATCCAGTTCTAGGCGGTGGCGAAATGAAAAGGGAGGGGAGAGCATCGGAAGGAGAAAGTCAGCTTTGTAGCGTTTTTTTAATTGCCTGTTGTTTTTCCCACCAATTACAGGCAAATTAATATTTAAACTTCGGGAGGCTGTGAGGAAGTGCTTGCAAACCAGGTTTCAGATTCCGGGGCGTGCGGCCTTGTGCTTTTGGCCTCCCAGGGCTGAAATGTGATGGTGGTGAAATAAAAACAATAATCCTAATGAGGCAATGGCTTGGGCCTAGATCCTGTTTCGATTTCGTCTCTCGTTGTGCCGAGGCGCTGAGACTTCGCTGTGTCTCCGGAATGATACGAGGTCGCCGGAAAGGCCTGGGCTGAGTGTCCCTGCTGCTGGCCGGCCTCAGGTTTGCTGTTGACCGGAGGTCTGGGCCTGCTCCCCTCTGTGACCAGAGGCCTCGGGTTAAATTTCCATTCAGTAGGGTAGCCAGAGTGTCTTCAGATTCTGGGTGAAGCCACATACTCGCATGCTGTCCCAGCAGACACAGGGGCTAAGGGGTCACCTCCGAGGTCCTCCAGGGTTGCGGCCAGGAGCTTGGCGGGAAGGGCCCCAGGCTCCTGCCTACAGCAGCGGGGAGCAGTCCCTCCCTGTGTGGTAGCCTGGTCCAGCCACAGGATGGAAAACCATGCTAGGGGACCCCTAAAGCACCCAGACACACAAACTTCTAACACAATGTCAAGGGGGCAGGAGGCTTCAGAGAGGCCCACACATCCTTTGGTGGGATGGGTTGTTTGGGTTTATTATGTAAATTAATATATACTCCCAGCACTGACCCCTCTTCCATCCCACTGCCCTCCTCACCCAAAACATTTCTCCTCATTGCTGGTGCGCTGCAGGGGAGGGGAGGAAGGGGGCAGTGGGCCGAGAGTTCCTGCTGGCCTTAAACCCCTCTAATCAGTTTCTTTTCTAACCTTACTTCACTAACCCGCTCCATGGGGTCCCTCCCGGGCACCTCTTTGGAGCACTGCCTCTGCTACACCCCTCCAAGCCCTTCTCTCTGTCCTCCACCATCACCTGCACTGTCTAGAGATGCCCTCCATCTCTTTTTTTTTAATTCCCATAATGCTTCTGCCCTGGAAGGAGAGCAGCAACTTCGGCCACTTCCCAAGCACACCTCCTCTTCCTTTGTACTTGGACTCAGAAAAAGCCCAAGGTCTCTCCGAGCTCAGCTCCCCCCACCCCCCACCTTGAGGCATACACACACACTGCTTCTCCCGGCACTGGGGTCTTTGGAATTTCTTTTCCATTTTCTTCCCAGACCACTCGGAAGCGCCGTGGTCCTCTCCAAGCTGCAGGAGATTTTTTATTTCTTTGAAATAAGGCCTAGTGCCTCCTCCCTGACCTGGTACCACCTGGGCGCTGCCTGATGGGATGCAGTTTCCCCGGAAACAATGCTGAGTCTAATTGGGTGCCTTTCACCCATTTGCCTGATCCATATCTCTGGAAAATAGAAGCTGCCCACACTAGAGAGGCCAATTCTGGAACCACCCACAGTGTGTCCAAAAAAAGTGGGAAAAGTTCAACCCCAAAACCAGGCTTTTTAAAGATGAATAACTGACTGCCTAAATACTATCAAGATGTTTCAAAAGAATAAGAATGACAAGAACGATAGCTGCTATTCTTGATTGTTTACACCAAGTCAGGCTCAATGTTGAGTGCCGAACAGCATCGCACAGGTCTCATTTCCATTCTCACCACAGCCCTGCATGGGCCAGGCACCGTTATTATCTCAATTGTGCAGGTTATATAACACAGAGAGGTTCAGTAACTTACCCTAATTCCCAAGCTTACAATTTACACAGCCAGGATTCAAACCTAGGCCACCTGCCTGGAGTTCACTAACCAATGTAGCCATCTGTCATAGCCCTGCGATGACACCTTAGCACCTAGTGACACTAGACAACATGGGCATTTATTTAGGAGGAGCTGAGAACTCTGCCCCAGCCTCACATCAGCCCGATGACAGCCCTGAGAGATAGCGAGGTTGATCCCCATTTGCTGATGGAAACTGGAACTCAGAAAGATAAATGGAGGCATGTTAAAATGTTTAAGACTTTATTTGAGCAAAAAATGATTTCAGAGTCAGGGCCAAACCAAAGGGCGGAAGAGGGCCCAGGGAATGGACACAGAAGAGGTGCTGAAGCAAAGAAAGGAAACCATTTGATTGGCTGTGGCTTAGTTGGCTGTTTGTGACTGATTGTCCTTGAGTTTCAATTTCATAACCTTGAGGCATGTACAGGCTTCGACATGGGCACATGGGCGTGCTCATGTAGGCCACCCCGGCGTATGGCCACCTCAGGCTATCAGCCTCCTTGTTGAATGAAGTTAACACTATATTTCTCATATGTCTAGAACCCACACTCACACTCAGGTCAGCATGACTGCAAATGCTGTGTCCTTTCCACCATACCACCTGCCCCCAGGCAGGCCCCCGCTCAGAGAAGAGGCAGTGTTGGCGATGCTCACGGGACCCACTGGAGCTCACCTCACCACCATCCTCATAGGCGTTTGCAGACAACCCGCTCAGTGCTCCTACCATGGGCCCTCACAGACTCTACAAAAGGTGCCACCCCCACCCCTGTCCTCAATCATCTTACCCTGCTGGGTGAGAGGCAGAAGTCAGACAATGATTTAACCCAACTGCCATTTGTTTTCAGGTCGCTGGCACTTTGAAAGCTCTGTTTTATTCCCAGTATATTTGGGGGTTCCCAGACCTTCTGAGCTAGCCTGCTCCACCTCACCCCCAGGCCTCCACTGGCCACAGCTGAGCCTGTCCCAGACTGCCTTATTGCCAGGCCCGTGCCACGCTGCACCATGCCCAGTGTCGCCTGGGTATGATTGTCATTGTCACAGCGGTGAGATTGTCCTGAAGATCCTCCTTTCTGAAGCTCAGGCAGCTGAATTAAATGTTTGTCTTTTTTAAAAACCAGGAAAATAAGCTCATGATACAAAACTCAAAAGGGACAAGAGCAAGCAGTGACAAGGCTCCCTCAGCCACACAGTTCTCCTTCCCAGAGGCAGCCACGCCACTATTTTCCATGTGTGTATCTTTCCAAAGATAGTCTGTGCACACGCAAGCCATTTCATTCGTAAAAGTTCCTACAAAGATACACACACGTATAGGTATGCATCATTGTTGCTGTTTATATAAATGGTAGCACATGTTCTGCAGGAATTCCTTTCACTCAACAATATGCATATATTAGGGATTGTTCCATACCCATCCAAATAGCTGTCTTATCCTTTCTAATGGTTATGCAATATTATATGATGTGGATATGCCATAACTTAGCTAATAAGTCTCTGAGTAAGTAATTTCTTAATTACTTGGCTCCTAACTCTATTCCTATTCCTAATGCTTTAGTGAAATCATTGTACATGGTCATTTTGTAGGTATGCTAACATATTTTTAGGGAAAATTCATGAAAGTAAGGGGAATGTGCATATTTCATTTTGATAGGTGTTACCAAATCCTAAAATTGCATTTACTAATTTCTACTTCCACCAACATTGCAGGAAACTGCCTGTTTCCAAGCCTGGGCAGCACTGGGTCATGTGGAGCTTTGAGATCTTTGCCATTCCAAGAGGTGAGAAACATCCTCTCATACTTTAAACTTGCATTTCTGCTATTCTGAGTGAATGGGGAGAAACTCTGCAAATATGCAAAAGCCACTTGTATTTCCTATCCTGTGAATGAGGCATATCCTTTGTCACATTCTCTGTTGCATTGTTAGTTCTTTTCTTATTAATTTATGATGGCTCTTTATATATGAAAGTAATATGCTCTTTCCTGGTAAGAAGAGTTGCAAACATTTTCCCTGGTGTTTCATTTTGTTTATGAGGTTAGTTTTCTTTTTCCTAAGTGGTCTTTCCATTATAGCCTGGATTATAATTTCTACCCTGGCCCAAACTGTGAGTTACTTAATCAACTCGATGGTGTTTGGGGATGCCAAAGCTATTGTAAGGAATCAGAGACATTTAATAAGACTGCTAATATTCAAAATGCAGTAATTCCACAGCTCCTGGCCTTGGTTTCCTAGCCTGCGGGCCTCGATGCTATACCAGTATAAGCTCCTGGTCACCCTGGAGTCCTCTACTTCTCAGAACCATCCCTGCAGCTCCGGGGGTCCCTGAGCTGGGGTCTTGATGCCCAACCTGCTATTGGCACTGCTGAGGCTGCACTGAGCCACAGATTCTTGCCCCCAAGCTTTTCAGCAAGCTCTGCCACCACCTCCACTGGACAGGGGTGCTGAATTCAGACGCAGCCATCTCTGGCCTTCAGAGCACAAAGCAGACAGGAAGCTGGCTCAGGAATACAGCGTTTGACTTAAGCCATCCCTGCCCAAACCCCCAAAGCCTCGCTTCCACATGACGGTCACCGTCACCGAGGCCACCGCTCTGCCTTCTGCGTTGCTGTCTAGATCTGCATACAACCCCTGTAACAATGTGGAAGACACCCACGTCTGTTTTTAGCCACCTGGATAATGTACGCAGCATAGGCCTGGGGCGTGGGGTTTGCAGCGAGTGCCAAAGGACCTGGACGGAGAGGCTGCTGGCCCGTGTGCCTCTGTCATGGTTTCGGGACAAATGCTGATTTCCTTCAGCTGGTCTGTGTCCTCCCCTGGGAAATTTTCATTTCTTCCTGGCATCCATCCTACATATTCTCTGGCTTCCGCAGAGACAAAGAGCTCCTTCCCTGGCTTTGAGAATGGCTTGTTTTAGTCAAAGAATTCATCTCCAGCCTCTCAAAGAATGCCCAGCTCTGGTTACAAGAAGCCTCTTTCTCCCTCCTTCCCTAACCCACAGCCTCAACCGATATATTCTGAGGTCAAAAAACCCTCTCCCGCAACAAAGCAGCAGAGCTCCCGCTGTGCCTCACGGCCAAGGCCCGTCGCTTACACACGTGCACAGGGTAAAGGGTGGCGTGATCTTTACAAAATGTGGCCTTCTTTACACCCCCTGAGCTTGCCAGATAATTCTACCTTTGGATCACTCCCTTCTATTAGATGCAGGTAAGACTATTCTACCCAAATGCCCCGTTAAGATGGACTATTCCAAATGCCCTGGGCAGAAGCGGAAGCGGGGCTCGGCTGGGGGCGGAGAGCTGAGTGCTGGGGTGGGGGGAAGGGGAGCAGTGCAGGCCCCAGGAAAGCTCTAGAGAACAGGGCTCCCCACCTTTCCTGGGAGAGGAGTGCCACGGAGCACTCGCTGATGTCACCTTGGGAGGCCCGGAGAATGACTGACCTTGAGAGGATGGGCTGAGGGGTGGGGGTTTCACAGCGTACAGCGTACGTTCTGTTTGTGGCATCAAAGGGAACAAGGAGCAGAGGGACAGCTGAAAGGAGGAAGGTGCCCAGAACACCTTGGCTTCCGTCCCAACTTCTCCAGAAGGAAAGCCTGGGCCCAGCCTTGACGCAATGTGTCTGCCAGAGCGGAACCACAAACGGCCCTCACAGAGCCGTGCTGCAAACAACACTGCACCGCCGTGATGCCGGTGCTGCCGAGGCCCGCAGTCCTCACCCCAGAGGGAGCGGAGCCCTGGCCGGTGTGGTGGGGCATCGTCCCATGCACTGAAAGTTCAATTCTCCGTCAGGCACTAGGCACTGGACAAAATGATATTAAAACGCAGGTCTGTCCACCTAGAACTGACATGTTCAAGCAGCTGCCCTTGCTGCTGGGGACAAAGGCCAGAGGGGCAAAAAGCCCTTCCCCCTTTCACTCTGCCTCCACCCCCTCTGTCCCCAAACAGACCATAAGCCAATGTGGGCCTGGACCCCAACACACAGCTCTGTCCCGTGTCCGGGCTTCTCTACGGAGCTAGAGCCACTCGGATGAATACACAGCAGCACAGTGCCAGGCTGGATGGGCCTCAAAGAGCACCTTGTTCCTGGAGACTGAGAAGTGCTCCCAGGAACCCAAGGGCCTGAGGCATGGCCGGCCCCGTGTCCAGACAGACCATCTCCTCCTCACATCACACACCAAGGCCCGTTCCTCATCCTCCTGCATGTCTGCAAAGCGTGTGCTCCTGCTTGTTTGTGCGGGAGCCTGGGACCCACGGCCTCGCTGATGAGGTCCTCGTCCACCTGCTGCCTGGTGCCCCTCCACCTGGAATGCTCTTCACCCCCCTGTGACTCCAACCTCTTTGCCATCAATATGTTTTCACTGCGCACGGCCTGGGTGTCAGCAGGAACCGCAGGTCCTGAGGAGGATCCAGCAGAAACCTGTCACTATTTTGATTTGGCTGGAAAATAATCACGGTGGCCACATAGCTGGGATGGTTTGGACCAAATTTAGAAATGCTTTTGCTTTTCATGGTGACTTCAAATGACGTTTTCTGGATGTTCACCCGTCCTTCCCCGGCCCCAGGATGCCGTCGTCTGCTTCTCCCAGGGCTCAGAGGAAGCTCTCAGGGGACCTCCAATCCAGAGGCCATCCCGCCTGCCATGGACCCAGCCCCAGCTCCGCAGGCCCAGAGCTGCGGGGTCTGCGAGGCAGCGGGCCCCGATCCTGGGCTGGGACCTGCCCGCCTGCGCTGGCATTGTTCCTCCCAGCCTTTGTCTCCTGCCTTCATCCCCCACAGCCTCACAGGCTCCAGGATGGGTCCTTCCAAGAACCAGGCGCAATCGTGTTGTACACATGCACACACACACACACACACACACACACACACACATACCACTGGCCTCTGTCAAGTTCATTTTCATAGAAACTCCCCGGCCCCCTGCCTGGACTGCAGTCCTGCCTGGCAGGCCTCCACCAGCCTGCCCCCAGCCATGGCCTGGCAGCCTCTGGTCGCCACTCCCCCCTCCCCCCCTCCCACCGCGCCCTGCCACGGTGCCTGCCCCTGCACACAGGCCCTTTAGAAATGCTGTCAAAGGGGCTTTACAGCCTGGTACTTGCGGAAAATTTGCCACTTCCGGAGTTTTATCTCACTCTCCTGTCTGCCACTGGGGCAGGTAGGCCACCATCCTCTCCACAAGGCCCGCTTGCTTTTCCACCCAGAGTTCTCCTCAGAGCCATCCTGGGGGAGGGGGGAGGGAGGGAAGAGGGCTGACTAGCGCCATCCCAGATGATGCAGGGAGGCTGCTGGCCCTGCACCTGATTCAGCCAAACTGAGCAAACTGGTGCTCAGGAAGGTCAAAGATCCAAGGGCCAATTCCCCTGCCTCCAAGCAAGTTATTCCAGGGACATTTGCTGTGTTTTCAGAAACTGAGGTTCAAAATCCATTCCAGAATTTTGGTGCTGGGTGGTCAGTCTTGGTGCCATCAAATCCGAGCCCGATTCCTGCTGCCTCTGTGTGTGGTGCTGGAGCCGAGCTCGGGGGTGAGCATGCCCACCACTCTCCCTACTGCCACCCACCAGGCACTGCCCATCCTTCCAGGAAGGCTCTGCCAGCCTGGTCTCTTTAAATATGAGCCCACTGAGACACCAGGAGCCTAAGGAGTTGGTCCACAATCCCTCAAATAAATGGATCAGGGGTTCAAGCCCAGGCAATCAGGTTCCCACAGTCTTAGCCACTGTGTGCCTGGGGAGGCTTAGACCCGAGATTTAGCTCTGCCATTCACTTGCTGTGTGACCTTAGGCAAGTCACTCCATCTCTCTGAGTTGTTGGGTAAGATGGAGAAAATAATACCTACTCTGAGATAGCAAACAACAGTGCAGATACAGGCCTCCCCATCATGAGGATTGATAAATTAACCCTTTTGCTCTTGCCTGATCCTCGTAAAATATGAGAAAAGCCCACATGCTTTCATGGGGTTGCCTCCCTCATTTGCATTAGTCCGTTATTAACTGAAACTGGTGTCCCCGCTAACCCATCAGCCCCACGGTGGAAGCTGGCCGAGTGTTTGTGAAGAGAGGGGCCCGCAGTAGGACTTTCTCAGGGTCACGGGTGGATGTGCCCATGAGGTGCACCTCCAACCTGCACGGTGAGCTTCGTGTGCAGACTCTGAGGCAGCACACGGCATTCCGTTTGAAGCTGTGCCTTTTGCACACACTGCTCAGCCTGGACAGCACCTCTTTCAGGAAGTCTTCCTTGACTGCACCATGCCTGCAAACTCCAGGCCTGTGGTCTCCTGCTCTGGGTTTCCTCAGCCCTCTGCCTTGCAGCACTCGCTGCTCCGCCTCAAGGGCTGCTCCTTGTCTTGCTGCTCAGTGGTCCTCACCTTACCGAGTACAGCAGCATCCCCCATGGAGCGTTATAAAGAGACACACACCATGGCTGCCTCCTGGAAGCCTTAAGGTCGGTGGGTCTAGCGTGGGACCTGTGCAATCTGGATTGGAAAATCTGCAGGGGCTTCTGCTGTTCATCAGCAAGGCGGGTGGGGGGAGGGCTCAGGGCCAGTCCTGCACCCTGGTCTCCATGGTAACCCCTGCATCTAACTGAGGGCCTGCACCCCATTGGTGCCCAACAATTACCCACTAGATGGATGAGTTTCTGCCTCTCTGTACCTCTCATTCTCCAATTTTTTTACCAGCCCCTATGCACATTTTTGAGAAGACAGCTGATGATGGGGTTGGCAGGTAGAGGAGAAGGAGAAGGTCCTTCTGGAAAGGAAACGGAGGTGTCAGCAGTTACCTGGCTAACGCAGGCCATGGGGGCCTCTCTGAAACTAATAGTTAACAACCAGCATCTTCATACCCTTGCTTTGCTGGTTCTTGATGGTCCTCAAAGGGTTCCCCTAAATGAAAGAAGTAGGGAGAGGATGATGAACCCCACCACAAGGCGGCCTGGAAGACTTTTAGAGAAAGCAGCAGCCCCAGTGACTACTGCAGTGATACCTTGTTCCCCATTCGGTCAGGACGTGAAGCCCACGGTGTGAGGGAGCTGCTGACGGCCAGAACCAGAACCCTCTCCAGAGACCCCGGCTGCCTCAGGCTAGCACTCAGCAGCCAGGGCAAGGAAGGTTCGAGAAGGGGCTTCAGCTGCCAACTCCACAGGGCAGCTCCACCCACAAACAGACCCCTGGCTCCCAGGGTGTTCAGAGGCCCTTTGAGGAAAGTGCTCGAAGGTCTCTAAGGCTCCTTGACCCACAGAGACAGCAGAGTGAAGTCAGCCCAGCAGCTCTCCACTTCTTTCAGGTCTTCTCCCCAGTCAGGGCCTCCCTCATGGCCTCAGGGGACACAGCAGTGGTGCCTCTTCCCTGGCCGTGCCCCTGCCCCCGGGCAGCCTCTCCACGGAGGCCAGCCCTCTTCCCTGCCTGCCACGGGGCAGCTTCTCTGCCTCCAGCTCTCCCTTGCTCTCCTCTGGGTCTTGTTTCCTGTTCTCCTACACCCTGCCTGAGCCCCCTCTTGTTCCTGCACATACAACAAACCCCAAGTCTGCACCTCTGGCCCACACTCTCGCCTGGACTCTACCCAGGACCACCATGGCCTTGCCCAAAAAAGTCTCATTGACCCCCCTCCCACCCCACCCCCCCATGACACGTTTGTGATCAATCTCACTATCAGCCTTCTCAAAAGACAAGTCTGCCTTCTTCCCGTGTTCCCAGCCTCAGTCACCTAATCCCCAAACCGGAGGAGCCGGCCTCTGCCCATGGGTCCCACTGGTTCTGGTTTATAAGTACCTCCTGACTCCCTCCTTGGCCAGCACACCAGATGAGGCCTCAGCTACCAGCTTTGGCCCTCCACCCACCCTCAGCCCTCCACCCACCTGGGTCAGCTCGCCAGACCACAGCACCCTCCTCTACCCAGGCCAGGCTCCCTGCCAGCCGCACTCCCAGAGGAAGAGGAAAGGGTGAGGTCTTCCAGACTGCCCATCACAGTCACCGTGCTGGACTAAGAAATAAGGCTTAGCAGTACTTCTTTGGCATTCTTTTTTATCCATAACTCATAATAAAAAATAAAAAATTACACTGCAATCCAGTACACACACAGGTATATACTTTAAAAAAAAAAGTTCACAGGATTACCCTCACCCTTACTACAGAAGACAGACGCAGCTCTCCTATCCTCTTCTATTCTAGTTCATCTATTGCACTTTTTTTGAACGTTGGTTGCAACCCAGTGAATTGATTTTGTGACCCACTAATGGGTCGGCAGCCAGTTTAAAACCAGCAGTCTATTGGCCTGGAACTTAATGATGGAATCTCTGGTAGGTAGTGCATTGTACCCAGGCCTGGTCCTCCAAGGGTGGGTCCAGGAGACCAGGTTTGGATGTGAATGAAACAGATTGGGGGCATTTGGCCATCAACAAACATGTGCAGACCCCTGAGTAGGGCCAATCTGGTGGGTTGAGGCCAGGTGCATGCTGATACACATGACGTAACCAGAAATATCTGAGTGACTGCACCCATGTGGTTGGTGGACATGCACTTGGTCCAAGAGAATCACAATGGAATCCCGAAGGATCTCAACCTCCACTGCACTTCCCAGTGTTCACTATGCCTCAGCCCAACTGGCCCGCCCTTTCTGGGCAGCACCCTCTTCTTGGTGGCAGCAGGCCGGGGGAGGAACCGGGAGAGAAGCAACAGTGGCCAGTCCCTGGGGGCCCAAGCAAACTCATGTCCATCTTCAGAGAAGGTGTGCACCTGAGGCCTGGTTGGTCCACAACCACATAGGTCATCAACTGGGGAGGGGGCACACCAGGGAGAAAAGAGAAAGGTGGCCAGTGCCCAGTACCTCCAGCCCCAGATCCCAACACTCCTTCCCCACACCTCAGGCCCATCCTCCACCCAGGCATCTCCCAGACTCCTCCACACCCTTCCCTTTCCCTCAGGGTCAGAAAACATCCCCACTGTGCCTCTGAGGTGTGGGAAGGAGTTGGCCATCACAAGGTGGTCTTTCTCCATCAGTCCCCAGCCTGCTTCCCCAAGACCCTCACGTGAGACACATTTGCAGATGCGCCTGACCACACCAGGGGCTGCAGCTCCAACTGGCTTCTTCATTAAATACTCTAATCGTGTCAGTGTTTGCATCCTAAGTGAGATGCGGGCGCCCCAGCCCTGCTCAAAACCCTCTAGTGGCTTCCTGCACCTGAAATTCAGTCCTAACGACCTGTACCCTGGCCCACAGCCCCACCTGCTTAGCCTCCCCGGGCCCTCCCACCATGTCCTGCCCAGCCCCTTGCAGATCCCACAGGCTGGCCCTTGGCTACTGGCCTCTTCCCCCAGAACTTCACATGCCTGGTTCCTTCAGGTCTTACAGAACTTGGCTCATTAGCCATCCCCTCTGGCACCAGAGGACGAACTTGTTAGCTTCTTCCCCACAAAGTTCTAGAAGGCTCACTCGCAAAGACACCTCCAAATCAACTTCCAGTTTAAGAAAGAAACATTCCGAGATAAGCCTCCTGGCCCCACTTTCCAACCAAACACCCCTGCAGGCCCTTCCGTACAAAATTCAGCTGTCACCTCTGACCTCCCAATGTAAACAGTATCTGTTTGCCTTTATAACAGCTATCATTACGGAAAACTCTTACCTTCGTGTTCAACTGCTTATGGGTTGTCTCCAGAGGACACTGTAAGCTCCATGGCAGCAGGGGTCTTGCCCATATTCTGAAACGCAGCAGGTGCTCCGTACACTTATCTGTTGAGTGAACGGATTGACCACCATTCAGCCATGCCTGCAGCCAAGGCCTCCTAGAGGAGAGAGGGTTGATGTCATCATCGACCTCTCCAAGACTATCTGAGAGGAGAAGGAAGGAGAGGGCAGTAAGGGAACTGATGTCTATCGACTGCCAGACACTAGCAAACATGATCCCGTTTAACCCCCATGGTAGTTTCCAGAAATAAACAAACAGTTCCGACAGGACCACCTCACCCTCAGGGTCTCCGCTGGCTCCCACCAGCCACACCTACCCCAGAGGCACGCTGTCAGTTGGTTTGCTGGCCCTGTCCCACACGCCAGGCAGCCCAGACCCCTCAGCATTCTGCTCCCACAGTTCCCAGGCCCTGCCCACCTCATATGACCCTCAATGACAACATCAGCTAGAATAAGGCCTCCAAAAAAAGCAGCAGCTAGACATGCAGCCAGGAGGAGGCTTCTGTCCACTCGGTGTCCCTGGCTCCGGGGGACACAGGCAACCACTGATACTGTGCTCACAAAGGCCATGCAGAAAATGTTCTGACATGAAAATCTAAAAAAAATAAGAAGATGTAAGGTTGTATCTGCCAATGTTTACAACGATGTCAACATGATATGAACAAGTGGACAGTAGCTAGAAGCGTTTGTAGAAAAATGAAAAATGATGGTTTCATGATAGAGGGGTAGAACTCTACTATGAGTTATTTTTTAATATTAAATTTTATTATTGCTTCAATGCTAGTTTTAAAAATCAAATATCAAGAGGGAGAGAGGAAGAAAGGATGGGAGGAAAAGGGAGAAAGTGAGGAGGAAGTAAAGCAAATCCTTGCCAGTGTGTCCTGGAAGCTGACTGCAGAGCAGAATGCCGAAGCAGCCCCTGCCCCCAGTGGGCAGAGAGATTTCTGGCAGCCAGAGGCATGGAGGTGTGGGGGGAGAGAGTCGTCCATTGTCCCCACAGCAGTGGCCATGGTGGCATCACTCCCAGCCTCGCCCTCCACAGGGGCTCAGCCTTCCATCGTCACCCCTCACCTTTACACTGCGCAGCTAGCTCAGTGCACACCCCATCCATCCATTCTCTGCTGCCTGTTCCCTTTCTCCTTAAAGAACCAACCCAAAACTCCCTGCTTCCTGGGAGCATTTCTGGGTTACCTTTCACTCTGTGCATCTTCAGAAGCTTGCTGGTATTTGACTTCTTCATACTGTAGGGTGTTTTATCATATGGAAGCAAATCTTTAATATTTGGAAAGAGCATAGACTCTAAATTCCAGCTCTACCACTTTCTAGCTGTGTAACTTACTTAACCTCTCTGAGTGTCTGAAATTATGTAATGGAAATATTGATACATCCTAAAATGCTATCATAAGGAGTCAATAAGATAATATATATGTAAGTAGCCAGGGAGAGTGCTGGGCACACAGGAAGCAGTCCATAGATGGTAGTTCTTATTATGATGCAGGGCATAGAATTCTACAGAAGCAATCATGCAATTGTACTCAGAAGTGCATCACCTTTGCATGGACTAGGTGGAGACTCACTGAAAAGAAAACTGTCCCTTCTAAGTCTCTGTCCTTCCCTAATGCCACCCGATCAGAGCACACAACCCGTGGTCAGAGGATAGGCAGCAGCCAGGCTCCTGGCTTCCAGGTGCAGTCCCAGAGCTGCCGATCAGAGCTGGGCTGCCAGTCCATCAGGAAGCCAGGCCAGCATGGGGTGAAGAAGGAGCTGGGAGAGGGGTGGGCTGTAGGTGAGACGGGAACTGAGGTTCTGCTCCCTGAGGTTCAATGCCCAGCAGTCACCAGGACCCACCATGCCCCCCTATCCACCAGCAGAACCTAAGGCCATGTTATTTCCTGGAAGAAAACCGGCCCCACTGGATCTCCCAATTATCTCCCTGTGAAAGATTGAAGGCTCCTGCCATGGTCCACATTTTGAAAGATTTTGCCAACCAGATAAGCTATAATAACATTAATAATAATAATGACCACCATTTACTAAGGGGCCAATAATATGCCATGCATCTTATAAATGTTACTAACCTCAAAATATTTATTAATAATCTGTTTATTTTTCCATTTTTATTAATCAAAGACACATGAGCCTACCAGTCAGAACTGGTCAATATAAGGCAGCATTTGGGAACACAGTGAGCTGCTCTACCTCCAGCCACAGCAAGGACAAGGAGAGTTTGGGTGGCCAGGGCAGCCTTAGCCACCAGATTCAGCAATCCCCTCCTCCCCCAGATTGCTATCAAGGGCCTCAAGTAGGGGACTGCTGAGCTAATCCGGTCCTCTCATCTTGTAAATGATGGGCCCCCATCCAGAGATGAGTCCTACTCAAGGCCACACAGCTGGTAGATGAGCAGCATCCCACTCCCAGGGCAGTGTCTTGTGCTGAAAAAGCAGCCTGGCCTCCCAGGTGGTGGTCAGGACCATCAGAGAGTTGCCCCATGCTCCACTCCTGAGTTGATCCCTGCAGCCTCACCTCAGCCTGCTCAATCCATGCCCGACACAGGCCTGCTCTCTCCTCCCAGCTCCCTGTCACTGGGCTCCCCCCCCCCCTCCTCCCACCCCCTCTAAGCACAGGGCCTGAGCGAAGCCAGCCCAGAGTGAATCTTCATTTTCATAAAGAGAACCCACCTCCAGCAGGACCTGGTCAAGCACTGGCTAGGTTAGAGTGCCCCCCCAAAAAAAGTAATTCAAAGTCAAACATGGCTAACAAGAAATCAAGGTCTAAGAAAATCCTACAGAATGCTGATTTTTCCCATGATGACTGCCTAATGTCATTTTTCAAATGGCAAATATCAAATTCTCTCCCCAAAATTGCTTTGGGAGCCCTTACTTTGCCCATGCCACATGCTCAGGCCTCCCAAGAGGTCCTCTGCTCTCCCTCCAATCAGCCCTCTTCCAGGGGCTCTTTAAAATATATGCACATTATATAGACACACTATGTACATGCATATATATATATATATATATATATATATATATATATGCAAACAAAAACATGCTTGTGCAGGTTAGCTCTTCTGTCACCAGCAATGTGTTCTCAGAACATGCTTCATTGCTAATGAATCGTCTACACGTCTATATTGTAGGGGAAAGCCTTAAAGACGCAAGTAGAAAGGGTTCAGTAAAAGGCATACCATTGCTGGGTTCTCGCCCACCAGACATTGGTATGTGCCCTTAAAACCCGACCTTGAACTGGCACCTGAAGAGCTTGACCTACCCTGTTTGAAATTCAAACACACATTCAGTGGTTCCCTGGCGCCCACTGGAGCAAGGCTCAGGCTGCTGGGGGCACAGGGAGGAGGGCATGGCAGGTCGGCTGGCTGTAATGTTTAGAGACTGGAACTTTCACCAACCCAGAATTTTCACATCCAAATGTGCTTTGTCCCCTTCCAACGAGACATGCTGGGAACTCATAGGTTTATTCCAACTATCTTGCTATGCTGCACACACCTGAGGAGCCCGGGAAGGTCTGGGAGCCCGGCTCCCTCCTGAACACCTCAGTGCTGGAGAGGGTCCTCCGTCAGGAAGGGAAGGGCCTGCTTTGGAAAAAGAGCCAGAGTCCTCCGAGCTGGGTCTGCTGAACAAGGTGAGTGATCACACTGGGGAAGTGCTATTTTGAGCAACAGTGAGGTTCGGATATAAAATAACAAGAGTCCTTTTATGTGTCTGTGTGAATATGGGATCCGAAAACTAACTGAGAAGTGTAATTCTGAAAGAGAAGCTTCAAGGGTTTTGAGCAGTTACAGTATGGATGGAACAAGGGCATGTCTGCTTGGTCACTGCTTCCAAAGGGTCGACTGTCTTTGTTCTAGAAACTCAGGTCTGAGGTCGTTTCCTTGGATCCCCATTTGGTGAAAGAGAGCGTCAAGGCCCCCCAGACCTGGAGTGGAACCCACGCTGCGGCCAGGCCCTGGGCTGCCATCAATCGTGTTGAAGGGTCCTCAGTGCAGAGGCTGGGCAGCCCTGCTCCGGCCCCTGGCCTGTGGGCTGTTCTGAATGATACAGCTAATTAAGGTAAGTACTATTGCAGCTCTGGGCCGGGGCTGCCGAAACAGGCTAGCCTTCCTGTGTCACAGCTTCCAGATGAATCCATATTTCAGGGGTTAGCAGCTCATCTGTAAATAAAATAAAATGTCCTCTGGGCTGCAGCCAGGTAGCCCGGTCCTGCCTTTGGCCTGAATGTGATTAGCACGTTGGGGTGGAGGCAGGGAGAGGGTGACAGGGGCCGCAGATGAGGGGGGTCGACTAAAAATTTTTTTAAGATCTCTGAGAAAGTGATTTTGCTGATTGATTTCCAAGAGGGGTTTCCCCTTGCACACTCAACCCAGGCCCCAACGTTTGGAATATAGCCCGCTTTACGACAAAGCCCGATAGAGTACATTAGCTACTTACTACTCAAAGCTTCAGAACAGAACCGCTAGCGCAGGGGCCTCAGACAAGCCTCGAGCTGTGAAAATCTTCCTTGGGCTTGGAGGGGAAGGGGAAGGCCACCCTTCAGGTTTTGCTCAGCTTTTGCCAGAATCTAAAAGGTGACACCGAGAAAGGCCCAGCACGGTGACTCGGACTGTGCCTACGGCAGCAAGCAGGCCTGGAGGACACTGAGGGGGAGGCATGAGGCACTATTGGAAACAGTCAAGCAAAGCTGGTTCTTTGACCAAACCTTTTTTTTTAATTTACAGATGAGCTATTAAAAACAACCTGCTATTTAAATACAATTCACTGTTATTTTACTTTCTAAACTGATTTTGGGTGCAAAGTCCCTCCTCTCTCTAGGAAGGTTACACGGAGTGCATCTTATGGAACCTCCGAGGACTCAGCAAGAGGTAATGCTGCAAATTATAGCAGCAATGGCAGTAAAAATAAGCAACAATCTTCACAACTTTTCTGTAAAGCTAAAAGTTTTCAAAGGTAAAAAGTTGATTAGAGAGGGGAGGTGGGGAATTGGGTGTAAGAGGTGAAGGGGGATTGAGAACTACATATCCACTGTCACAAAACAGTCGCAGGCATGTGAAGCACAGCACAGGGATGAGGACAGTCAACAATATTGTATACCCATGCCCGGCGCTAGGCGGGGACTGGAAATGTCAGAGGAGGAATCATAAAGTATACGGTTGCCTACACCTAAAACCAACACAAAATAATACTGAATGTAAGCTGTAGTTGGAAAAGAAAATATCTTAAGCAAATAAGGTGACACCATTTAGATATAACACACTCCTACATAGCGCAAAGCCACCACTCACACTGGCTTATGTTTTGTTTAATTTTCCAAAATCCCTTAGGTATGTGTCCAGGTGATATTTTTAATGTCTATTTTATCTGTTTATTTAGTCTATTAAATATGCCCAGAATGATGATGCACATGGGTTACATTAGGGCTTGAAAAGTTTTCTCACGTGCAGCAACACCAGAAATTGCTCCCAGTATATCTAATGTGTCTGCTTGTCTGCTCCCTTGTTAAAGTCCCAGCAACCTTTCCTTTCTTCGCCCCAATTTCAGCATGTGGCGAAGGCATTAGCGGGGGGTGTAACACGTTCTTCCCTGGTTCCAGTTAGGACGGGAGGAACAGTTGACTGTACTTTTAAAAGTGCAGTCGTCCGGAGAGTATGATTTTGTTTAGATTTTTTACAAACAGCCCAGCCAGACGGAGAAGCCCATCCTTCTTAGCCCATTGTCACCGTCTCTAACCTGTTGTTTTCTTAAACATCAGCAAAATCCAACAATGACAAAACACACACTCAGCTCAGCTTTGATATCTCTGACACCGCCCTCCAAAATATTTTTAACAATGTTTTCCTACATGGAAAGTCCAAAGGAAAAGGTGAACAGCATAAGGGTTTTTCTAAAATACGAATCTGCATAGAAGTGTTCTGGCTCTGTGAAGAGGTTTCTAAGATGTGCCCAGAAAATGAACTTCCAATAATTGTCTCCACAGCATTAATGTGTATCTTCTGTGGGGAGAAAAGTGTAACCTCACGAAGGAATAGAATTCAAATAAATTGTCATTGTCCCACTGCACAAAGCTAAGCTTAGGCGAATCCTAATTTGTTATTCATTCTTCTTGTTTAATTCATAATTTGATGCTAAACGTGGTGACACAGCCGTGCCCCACAGATTCGATTGCATCTGTCCTCACATCCGCGTCTTGCAGCTCCACAGGCTCACTTTGTTTTATACCGAAATGTTCTCAGCGTACAGATGTGCAGTAGACGGGGAGTGAGGAAGTTATTTTTTTCTGTGGCTGGTGAGCCAACATTAATCTCTCTCCAAAGTCAGTGTCTCTTTTTTACTTTTTTTTTTTTTTAACTCTGTTTTACTTTTATTTATATTTTTCCATTCTGGTTAACTGTACTCCTCGGTATTTCCCGAACTCTTGCTTAAAGGGTAAATTCCTCCTGACAAATGTTTTTGGTTTAAAACTAATGTTTGTCCTGACTGGGTAAGTGCCATAGAAGCAAAAAAGGCTTTTTGCAAAATATTCCACAACCTGGTTTTTAATTTACTGCATCATCAGCTACTTTTATGATAATATTTAATCTACTGAAACAAAACCAGTCTGGGAGGGGTTGGGGGGCCGGGGGAGAAAACAAAGAGAAAGAGAGTTTGTTTTTAGCAGCTCCACGCTCTCCTCCCCGGAAAGTGCTGTGAAAACCAAAACAGCCTCACCTGAGGTCACAGCTTCTCTCTTTTCTTCTCTCTGTCTTCCTTCTTTTCATTTATTTTTTTTTCTCTCTTTTTTCCCTAGTGGTTTAGCTAATCAAATCAAAGGTTATATTTCACTAAGTACAGTGAACAAGTCTAAACAAACAGAAGACTCCAAGAAACAAACCATCGTCCCCCAAACAAAAACAAAAACAAAAACAAAACACACACACGTTACACAGTGATGATGAGTGTAAATCGTCCACCGTTTCCAGATGTGCAAACCCCTGGAATGAAAACAAGTTCAGTGACTAGGCCACTTCAGGAGGTCAAGTTTGGAAAATGTGGCTCAGATGCCCCAAGTGTCAGGCAGTGATGGTGATGCTGTCGTTATTTATGTCAGAGAGAAAAGAAAAGAGAGATAATAAATGCCTCAACAATCAGTGGGCGCCTTCAACTCAGGCACCTCTGACTTTTTACTCCAAAACTCATTATTAGAAACAACTCTGGAGAAATGGCAAAGCAAACCCCAGGTTCTGGGGCCTGATTTTGGTCTCAACTTCCTCTGTCTGTTAGGAGATTTGCTGGGAACTACACACCCAAGTGAGAGACTGTGAAGCCTAGTACTGTCCAGGCAGAAACGCTCCTGAAAGATGTGCCCTGAAGAGGCACACTGTAAAGGAAGCTGAGCCAGGCCCGGGGACCCCCCTGAAAGGAACTGCTACCCAGCAGAAGGTGAGCGCTCCCCGTGCCTCCCCATGTTTACGAACTGGCCTGGACTAGCCAGCTCAAAGCCAGTAGAACGAGCCTTGCCCGAGTGGCCTTTCCTGGGCGGGAGAGATTGTTGGGAGTTTTGCCTGTGTCTTTGGCAGAAAACGGTCCTTCCCAGGAGCACTGTACCGGTGGCTCCTTGTTCAGCAAAGTAGAAAATGTCACTTGAGCATGAGCCATGACAACAGCATGTACATGCCCGCACATACCTTGCCTCTGCCGAGCAGCTGCTGCAGCTGCAAGTTGCAAGGCTGCAGAGAGAATGAAAGAGCCCAGCAAACCCAAGTCAACAGCGACCACAGTCATGGGCCGCTCCGAGGGAAAGTTCAGGTTATGTGAAGATGTTTCCCTTAGAACGGAGGGGAAGTTTCCGTTAAGCTCTGTAATTAGCTTGTTTGAAAACTCTCTGATTCACCTCCCCACCCTAATTTCTACTATCATGAATTTTGCATTATTCTATGCACAATAATGCACATAAAATTAAATAAACAATTTAATTAATTTAATTAAAATTAAATATTAAACATATTGTGTATAAGGAACCTGCGCCTTTGATTTAATTGGACAGGAGTACCCAAAGCAGTTTGGGTAACAGCAGAAAATAATTAAAAACAACAAGTACGTTAGCCTCTGGGTACAAGAAATAGTTCGGAGCCTCCTCTTGAGAAAGGTTTATTTAATTAAAATTAAACTAATCTTTGGAAAACATTTGATAAGCATTTCATAATACAAATCATAATCCAAAAAATGAAGCTCAGCCTGATTCTCCACAATATAGGAAAACCATGTTAAATAATTTATCTCTGGCAGTAGCTACTTTCTCCTTCACACACACACACACACACACACACACACACGCACGCACACACAGTAACTCAACAGACAACATGTTTGCTCGGTTTGAATTCTAGGTAATATTTGGTTCATCTAGAATGTAGATAAACATTAGCAAAGTGTATTAAGTATAGTATGTCCACAGTGACAACTGAGGAGAGTTAGTACTTGATCTTAAACTGGGTAGGAATTTTCAGAGCCAAGACCTCATCCAAAAACATCCTCATGAATTTATTTAAAAGGAAAACATAGTGTTTGGGCAAGTCAATATTCTGGTCGGCACTAATGTAGCCCCCAATACAGCAAGAGTGGGATCCCCTGTCATCCTCAGACACATTTCATTCACAAGCCATAAGAGACAGTGCTTTGTACCAGGGGGGGAAGGCCATTTATATTGCCACTTGTTTCCTCTGGTTGCTGAGGCTGGATCTGTTATTCAGCGGCAGAGAGTTAGATAAGATTAGACACAGATCACAAAAGAGAGACCGTCACCAGGCTCATGCACACGCTTCCCCGGTAACCCAGGGCCGGACCTGTGAGAGCCCCCAGACACCCACAGTCTTAGCCAAACTCTAGCCCGTTTTGACACCTACGGCCTATGCAGGAATATTACCCAAACCAGCCTTGTGGTCTAATTCCCAAGTTACTGGATGCATGCATCTTGGCTGACAAGTGCCTACAGTCATAACTCTGAACCTAAATTGTGTAAATTCCAATTGCCCACCTCTTAAACATCCCATACCCCAAAAGAAGATTAAATAGTCCATCCATTGGCTCAAATAATTCTGTGCACTTCCATTTTAGTTTATAGCATAACTTAGTCTATCAGAGGAGTTAAAATACCTTATATTCTAACGGTTTATAATGGGTAAAGCAACTATTTTCATCCCAAAGATTTTCTGAGTGCATATACTAATGCGTTTTGTTTTCTCTTTACAGCAAAGCATTTTCTGCATATACCTGACATCAAATATATTCTTCAGTGACCGTATGTATCCTAAAAATCATTGTGAGCTAGCTATACATATCCACACATGTCACACACATAGAAAAATCTGAACCAAACTTAGTTCTGCTTGTACCAAGATTATTTTGTAGTGCCTTTGCCCATAAAGAAAACCATAACAGTGTACAACATTCTGTCTTATAAGCAGTAATTCATAACGGCAACTGATAATTATTCCTGCAATAGCAAGCTTCCTCAAAATGAAAAAGAAAGAAAAAAACTCAGTTAAGCTTTTAAGCATTTCTCTGTTTGGTTCAACTTTTCTTTGATCCCAAGAACAAAGTACCTCTAGAGACTTACAGTTGGGCCGAGAGACACGACGATCCAAAGGGTGGCCTGCCTATTGCCAGACTTAAATTTAAAAAAAAAAAAAAATCTGGAGATGGAAGTTTGGTAAAGCAAAGAAGAATGCAAGCAAAAGACCCTAAAGTCATCTCCAGTTCAATTAACTCTTTCACATAATTATTGGAAAAGGGTGTTTAACCCTCTTGAAAACCCCCAGCGAAGAGCCTGGTGCAGCCTGGCTTCCTCCAGCCAGGTCCACAGCTGCAGAAGGGTTTTGCCTCTGCCATCCAGGGCTTGTCAATGGTGCCCTTCATTTGCATGTCAATCCTTTTACATGATTAATATGTATTTATTGACCAGGAGGCCTTCCCAACCTAGGACAAAGGAAGACAGGCAGTCCCCTTTTATATGGCAGCCATAACTTTCCTGGCAGGACTGACAATTGTGCACAGAAATAATTCCCTTCCAGATAGAAAGTTCCCACCATTCAGACGCAGGACGTGATGGAAAAAAAAACAATCTAAACTGAGCACCAAAAGCTCACGTGCACCCCTCCACTCCTGTCTCCCAAGAGCCATTCGTCTCCATTTCCTACCCGCTCCCTGGGGAGTAAGGACAGGCACTTTGAAGGCCAGAAAAAGAAAAAAAAAGTGACCCTCAACCTGGGAGCTTGGACCGCCCCAAGGAAAGGCCTGGCTGGAGCCTGGGATACCTGAAGGAAGATACTGGCCTTCTTCCAAACAGAAATCTAGAGAATCTAGAGATGGAAGAGGCTGCACCCATGATTTGACTCTTTATGAATCTTTTATCCGCTCAAATAAACGTCATATTTCTCAGACTGACATATGCAGTTTTATTTATTAAACAGCAAACTCAATTTTTTAAAAAAGATCAGCCATACGTCTACCATTAAAGATTCCAAGAAATTCTCTCCCCTTCCATCCCTTCACTCCTACCGCTTAGAGGAATAAATAAACAGCTACCTGGATGGTCAAACAGGACCAGAAACTTCCATTTTCACTCTGGCCCCTGCCTCTCCGAAGGTCAGAGATGAGACCAGTGTTTAGAGAAACTGCGCGAGGGATTATAACTTGTTTCTCTCAAGGCCCTGAAAATTGAGTCTGATCATGCAAGAGGGTTTTGTTGTTGTTATTGTTGTTGTTGTTGTTGTTTAACCCTAGGTGGTTCTGGGATGTAGTTTGGTCAGTGACTTTCCACCTTTGTGCACCTTAAATACTTGGCCCCACAGAGAGCTATCTCCTTCCTGAGGTCCTCAACTGTAGAAATTAGTAAGAAAAATGGGACTTTCTCTTAGGCTGAAGTAGTTCAAGTACAGCCTCTGTAGGTAAATACCATAGCCTCTTAAAGGAAACACACTCATCAAAAGCCAGGGACTGAGTTCCTAAACTGAACACCAATAAAAATGAGTCATCTTTCAGCTTAAAGGCCAACTCTCATTCCTCCCCCAATTCATCGTCCTTGGATTCTATTAAAGGTGCTCATTAGAGATAAACTCACTTGATTTTACAGGGATTCTAGGCCATGACTCCCTCCAGCCCCACCTGTCCTTTACCTGTCATACTCCAGGAAGCCAGGCACACTTTGTAGGAGGACTGGCCAGGGGCCTGCTCTCCACCCACAGCCTGGTCTTTGACAAAGGGCAAGATGAGGGAAGCAGCTTTCACAACCACATCACTGTTTGTTCTACTTCAACCAACTCCTATTTTGCAGTGTCCTTTTACTCAAACTGTGTAAAGGCATGTAAAGACTGTGCCTAAAAGATTCACAGAAAGAGTCCTAGAATTCTAAGAATGTAAACTTGGACTAGACTTGCAATGGTTAACACACCACATGCAATTAAACATAACATGGCCCCAGTAGCATGTTTCAAATTTCTGCCCAAGTTTTGCCCATACTTTTGCAGACATTTGGAAATGTGGTGCATATGATGAAGATATTTTCCTTAATAATAACCCTGAAGAAGATAACCTAAAAACAGACCTGCAGTCATTTCAGAGATATCCCTCCAGCTTCATCTACCCAGAATGCAGGGAGTGACCTAGCTCTAAATGCCTCAATCCAACCATGCTTCTGAAAGCTTTTTGAGACTATTCTGTACAATCACATTTTCCAGAAAAATCCATAAAAAAGGCAGGCACGTGTGTTGACAGCACCTGAGAACAAATACAAGGATGAAGAGAGAAAGTATCAAGGAAAAGCAAATATATCTAAACTCTATAAATCTGTGGCTTATTCTTCTCACCTAAACAGATTCTGTGTGGTGGAAGTAAGAAAGCAAAACATTTCCCCTGAAACTATTGACATAATAAGCTAAGGTAGGTGTGCCTAAACCTGACGTTGTTTGATATTTCACAGATCATAACTTCAGCTAAGGAAACCAACCAAAACATGGTCCCACAGGTGTTGCCGCTGATATTACTGAAGTTAAAAGATGGGCCCTTATTATATTTAAAATATTCCAGACATTCAGGCATAGATTTCAGGAATTCACTTGGCTAATCTGAAAATCTAGACTATGCCACACCAACACGGGCCACTGCTGCCACTGTCAGTGCATCACAGGACTTGGGGCAGGCCAGGCTGAGTGACGGAATAGTCGATCAGGCAGGACACAGCTACAGCTTTCCCTCCCGTGTTTGTCCACATTTAAATCCAGCCTGTGTTCACCAAGGACTATCTTTGTTTTAAATTTTCAACTCACTGACTACCACCTCAGGCATTTCAGGGGCAAACTCCCCTCTAGATTTAAAAGAAGGGCGCTGAATACTTCTGGACACCTCAACTCTGTCTTTGGTCTCCTCCCCATCTATAAACCTGTGCTTGTGGGAATGGGCACTAAGCAGCGGTCACCAACTGGTGGTCTGCAGACCACTGGTGGTCCATGAGGTCTGAAAGGTTGCTGACCGCTGCCCTAGAGCATTTGGGCATCTGCTTTCACATTAAAATGACTGAGTAATTAATGGAAGTTGGCAACTGTTCATGCAAGCAGCAAGCCTCCTTCCTCCTCTCCAGTCTTAGGGTTGTGTGTACACATAAACTTCACGGTGGATACCCTCCCCATTCAGCTAGTCTCCCCTTCCCTCACTGTCTCTGTGGAGCCTCCTGAGCTCTGTGGGGTGACCTCCCTCTTGAAAAACCATTTAGACTGACCCCCTTGGCCATTGCGGACCTTTGTGGTGAAAGAGCCATCATTTTTACTCAGGGCAGAAAGGGCAACTATAATACATGGGCCCGACTCCCTTGCAAGCTATGGACAAGTCACCAGCTTATTTATATAATAAGGGAAACTGCATCACTTTTAGCCCGAGTCCCTGTTGACACCTGAGGGCACCTGCCACACTTCCAGTAGGTCTCTTTTCAAGGAAAACGAAGCCCCTCTGAAATGAAAGCAGCCCTTCCACTTTCCTTGCAACCTGCGAGCTGAGTGAGGTGAGAGGCGGAAGGGCTGGGGGCCCCTCCTGGTTCTGCCCTCCAACCCAAACCATACCTTTTGTGCTAGAAGGGCTCCCAGCGTGGGATGGCCGGAATGTGGAGGCAGCGACTGTGCTGGAGTTAATAACACAGTGTCACAAAGGAATTCAAGCTGAACTCAGGGGATTTTTCCTTCCAGGAGCCAATACTTTTCTGTCTTCAAACTTCCCTGCTCTATCTCAGAAGAATAAAAACCCTCTGTCATTTTTCTCCTGGAGGCCATTTCACTTCCTTCCAAGTGCCCTTTGTGAACTGACCAAAGATCCCTTGATTATGGAGGAGACTACCACCAGGTCACTAGGTGAGTTCTGTACACAAGGTTAAAAAGGCTCTGGATCCATTTCCAAAGTGGGCCAGCCTCCTCAGAGGGGACTGCCTGCCCCTGGGGCTGCATCCATGTGCCCACATAAACCTGGGGGCGGCCAGCTGGCCCGGCGAATGCAGCCTCTGGGTCAAGCACTGAGGAGCTCCAAGGTCTGGTGTAGGGTTAGAATGGGGCCATGAAGGAGGTCAGTCTAGAAAGGTGATTGGTGGGTCTCCTGGCACTCTCTTGCAATCACCCCTAAGTCCACAGGATTTCACTGCAAGTAGGAAGTGAAAGGGAGGAGTGGCAGTGAGGGTAACCAGCAGCTCCCAAGCACACATAAACTCAACACCTGAGGGAACCTCAGGAGTGGCACTGGGCACCTCTCTCCCTCTCTCTCTCTCTCTCTCTCTCTCTCTCTCTCTCTCTCTCTCTCTCTCTCTCTCCCTGGCCCCATTTCCCTCTGTTCTCAAAGCAGGGCCCCTGCTAGGTCTGTATATCCCATCCAGTGGAACTTGCTGTCAAGGCCCCGCCAAGGAACTGTTCCCTTCCCCAGGTGAGCCCTCCGCAGGGCTTCCCCACTCCGTCTCACAGCCAAGTGAGCTTGTGAACACTGAGACGCTGAGGATCCAGACAAGGAGCTCCTCGCTCCGTTTTTCCAGGGCAGTGTTTGCCATTTGCTGGAATAAATGAAGCATCCGTAATCTCCATAAAAGAGCTTTCACGCTTCAGTCTCTGAAACTAAGTTGGGGCTTAGACAGAAAAGGAAAAAAGGACTTTTAATTTAAAGTACCGATCATCACCACTCTGGCTCTAGAGGGTCTAGAGGGGAGTCCCTCCCCACCGGGGAAGCGGAGAAGTGCAGGAGGCCTGTGCTGGTATTGAACTGCTTGGTCCAGGACGTTATCTGGAGAAATGTAAGTGAGTAGTCCCAAGGTCAAGATTGGGGGCAGCGGGTCTTCTTCCCAGGGCAGGTGCCTTGCACTTCATGTGGGAATGCCATGGCACCTTCCCTGATTCTTAGCATTTCCGGTTACTTTCTCCTGATGGCAGCTTCTGTTTGGGGCCAAGGTTTGCACCGGAGTGCACAAAACACTCAGTGCATCCTTTCCCCCCCCTGCACGCCCCCCCCCCCCGCAGTTCCTGCCCATTCAGAGGGCGCCACCAAAAAGTAAGGGAACTTTCCTATTCCCAAAAAGTAACTCTGTTCCACTTTAGGCGAATGGCCTGAAGGAAGTTATATCTTCCAAATTCCCCCCTCCCCCAATACTCCCCTAGCACCTAGGGCCCCTCACTTCCACCCCAGTGCCCAAAGCAAAGACAAAAGACTATACATCACCAATGAGGAGGGCCCTGTGAGGGAATTTTAGATACAGAAAGAAACTCCAGGCCTGAAGGGCGCGGAACTGGGTTCATCCGATTCCCTGGATTATCTGCATCCTGGTTCCCCACCCAGCTCTAGGCGTCCGCCTGCAGAAAGCATGGGGCAACTGGAGGGATCCCAAAGTAGGGAAGCCGGCAGTGAGGGCCAGAGCTCCACCCGCAAGGGCAGCAGCGGGGAAATGGAGCAAAGGATCCAGGACGTGTCCAGCCTGGCCGGGACCTGTCTGTGCCCACTGTGCCTGGCTGCGCCCTCTGCCAGCTTTGCAGGCCCTGGGCGGACGCCGCCCCGAGAGGACGCACAGCGAGGACAAGTTGGCGCCGCAAGTTTTAAAGAAATTCCACGTGAACAGTGAACCCAAGCGGGGAAACCGCAGCTGTGCCCGCGGGAGCGAGTTGACCAAGCAGCTCTAGAAAGAGGGGAGGGTGGGCAAATGTCTGCGCCAGAAGTGGTCGCTTTTGGGGGGGAAAGAGGGAGCAGGGGGCAAGGTTCCTATTGCAACTTTTTCTCTCACAAAAAAAAAAAAAAAAAAAAAAAAAAGAGGGTTCCTTCCCCCGCGGGGGTTTCGTAAGGCGCTCACCTAGTCCGAGTCTCGGCAATGCAGTTGGCTGCCCTTCGCGGGCCAGGTCCGGCCCAGCCGCCCGGGGAGAAGGCGGGTGCGGGAGCCCCTAACTCCGGGCCCACGGCCGCCAGGGCCGCGCAGGGCGCAGAGCCGCCCAGCAGCCTGGGCTCGGGCTCCCCGTGGGCGCGCGCGCGGCGGGTGTAACCGCTGGGCAAGTGGCAGCAGCACAAACACCGTCCATCCCCACGTCCTGAGGTCCCCCCTCCTCCTTCCTGCTCGACCCAGGACCGGCCGCCCGGAGCCAGGGCTTGTGCAGCCAAGACTGCAAGCCAAGCCGAGGCGGTTACCGCAAGGGAAGGGCGCTCCCCCAGCGGCCACGAGCTAAAGGGGGACCAGGGGCTGGGGAACCTCGGGGAGCAGGACCGGGCGGCCGCCTCCGCAGTCAGCGCTGCTCCCCAAGGCGCAGTCCCAGGAGGAGCGGCCGGTCGGGGCGCAGGCCTCCCTCGGAGGAGCGGAGCGAGGCCGCCGGGAACGGGAGCGGGGAGCCGGCGGGGTGCCCGGGCGCTCCCGCAGCAGCGGCCGGTCCGAGGGGCTGGGAGGTTGGCTCCGGAGCAGAGAACGAAGAGGAACCCCGAAACCCACCGGGAAGCCCCAACAAAATCACAGACAGGAGAGCGAGCCCGGCCCTGACCCAAACCGAAACCGGACTAGGATCGGTCTCCCGGGAGAAGGAGGTGGGAGCCTGGGGCCGGAGCCCGGGACCCGCCGCCGGCCCGGACTCTCGCTGGGCGGACAGACCCGGCCCCGCGGTTCCGGGAGGAGGGGAGCCCCGGACGCGACCGCAGGCCCAGCCCCCACCCCAGACGAGGGCGAGGGCGGCGAAGACCCCGCCTGGGCAGGGCTGACCGGAAGTGCATCTGCCCCGCGCCCGCCGCCCGCCGCCCGGCGCTGGGCGCGGGCAGCTCCGCGGGACCCGCGAGGCCAAGTGCGCGGCGCCCGGGCGCGCCGTTCGTTCCCGCGGAGCCGGCCCGGGCGCGGCTGGGAGAGGCGGGCGGGCGGGAGTCCCGTGGCAACTTCGTGGGGAAAAGATCGCGATCTCCTGGGAACCTAACCTGAGTCCCGGGTGGAGTGGGTGCAAGAGCAGGAAATCATGGGACCTAAGTTACCAGTTAGAAGGGGAAGGAGGGGAGGGGGGTGAGGGCTGGGGGCTAAAAACTAAGGATCCTTAAGATTTCAGAAAAGGGAGAATACGCCTCAACCCAGGTCAGCGCCGCTCCCTACCTTTGCGAAGTTTCCTTAGGACTTGATACTGCGCTGGGAGGATATAATTTATAATATAATATAATATAATAATAATTAATATAATATAATAATAATGCAAACTTAAATGCGATTTGGTGACCTTGGCAAGGCGACCCTGCACCTCACTTTCATTTTCTGTAAAATGGGATTATAATATCCAACTCAAAGGCTGAGTGAAGTAAATGAAGCCAAATGGCTTGTAATGTGCACAGTGGGCCCTCAGTAAGTAGTATATTTTCATTATTAATTTCAAATTTCAATTTCTGGAAGTGTCACCTTCTGAATTGCCTCCAGTCTTACATGAACAAGTCAGGCACTGGGGGTGCGTGAGGGGTAGGGCCACGGGGAGCTCTGCTGAGGTGGCTGCAGGACTGGGTTTGTTTTCTTCAGCATCTGCCCTGCCTTCAGCGTGGACAACGCTGAGGCCATTAGTGATGCCGCTGCCAGCCTGAGGAGGCCCACACAACACTGAGCCTCATTGGTGTTTCCTGCTTTATCAGACACCCGCTCCATCAGGCGGCAGGACTGTGGGTCTTTCTGCCACAATTGGTGGGTCTTTGTCAGCCCCGTCCACCCTTGCAGGGGCTGTGGCTGAATGTAGTCCTGGTGCCTCTCTTCTTGGACCCCTTCCACCTCACCTGTGCCTGCGGGAGCCTCTCTCCCCTGTGCTGTGATTGCCGTTCCTGGGGTGCTGCAGGCCAGGTCTTCCTGGGGTGGGGGGTGCACCCCAGATGGCGCTGCCCATGTCCTCTGTGCTGGCGGGGGCTGGAAGGAATCTGTAGTAACTGCTAGTCCCTAACAGCATGCTATTTATGCCCCATTCCCACCCAACCCCCTTTACAGGGCACCCCTACCTCTTTCTCCCAACACCACCTCTCAACCCTACAGATTCCCATCTCCAAAAGCTGAGTCAGGACAGTTGGTTGGAACTTCTCTTCAAGATGATGTGTGCCTGCGCATGCACACTGAAGCTCTGCTTTCCTGCAGACCCAGAGTCTTCCTTGCTGTGGCCTGGAATCTTACCAAAAGTCCTCAAAACCGCTCATATCTGTGGTAATTCCCGAATGGCGGGGGCCCCTCCACCTTCAGAGTAGTATCTCAGTGAGGAAAGGCTGCATGTAGAAGCAAACCCAGGATCAAATTATAATGGTCCACAACTTACCAAGCTCTGTGAGAACTGTGTTTAAGAAGTTTGAGCCGTAGCCAGTTTTGCTCAGTGGATAGAGCCTCAGCCTGTGGACTGAAGGGCCCCAGGTTCTATCCTGGTCAAGGACATGTACCTCAGTGGCAGGCTCAATCCCCAACCCTGGTGGGCGTCTGAAAATCGAGGCAACCAATCCATCAATCCATGTCTTCTGTGTGTTTATCCCCCTCTCTCTCCCTCTCTCTCTCTCTCTCTCTCTCTCTCTCTCTCTCAAAAGAAAAAAAAATCAATGAAAAATATATCCTCAGGTGAGGATTTAAAAAAACAAAGTTTGCCTGCTCCTTCCCTGTGCCTGCCCCACCCCCAGGAGGTACAGCTGGGAGGGTACAGGGTACACTGAATGAATGCAGAGTGTTATCTCTGTCTGAACCCAGAGTTACTGAGATCAAGCCAACATACACACACACACACACACACACACACACACAGTACTCACCTCAGCCCCAGTTCTCCTTAGTGGCCTCCATGGAAAGAAGGGGACAGACAGGTATATTCTGGGCCATGGTAGCATGTATTCCTGGACCATGTATAAATGTGTGCCAGAAACGTCTGCACAGGCAATGCCCATGTGCTTGCTTGGAGCACACCTCTATACTAGCACAATACATCAGTCCATTTATAATTATATATGCGTGTGTGTGCAAATATTTTCTGTGTGTGCATCTACACACATGGTTGAGTTTGTGTGTGTGCGCTGAGATGTGCGGGAGTGTATGGATGTGGAATGTGTGGCTGTGTGTGCACTGACACTGTACAGACACACACTGAGGAGAGCACAGGACTCTTTTGCTTATCACTTGCTGTGTACTTTTGTTTTTAATCCTCACGTGAGGACATGCTTGTATTGATTTTAAAGAGAGAGGAAGGGAGAAGGAAAGAGGGAGAGAGAAACATCCTGTACTCACCCTGACCAGGGATCAGGGATCGAACCTGCAACCTGGATATGTGCTCCTACTGGGATTCGAAACCTCCACCTTCGGGTGTATGAGACAACCTCTGGTCAACTGAGCCATAATGGCCAGGAGGGTCACTTCCTGTGTACTTTTAAGTGAGGCACTTTCCCTCTCAGGATCACCCCTAACTCCCCACCCCCAGTAAAATAAAACATTTTATTTAAGAATCCCTAGGATCCTCTCCAGCAATGGGAGTGCATTTAACAACTGGCCTAAAGCAGCTCTATCCCTTTCCAAAAGCGTCTCACCTGAGCTCACAGTAACAGAGGAGAACCAGGTCTGCTGTGGGGGTGACCAGGAAGGAGCCATGCTCTGCCCCCTCCCCCAGGGGAAGTGAACATGATCTCTAATGTGAATCTATGGTGACATCAGATGAGATGGGCCCTAGGAAATGAGACAAAACCTGGGAGAACTGCTGCGGGCCTTCCTGGTGCCCCCGCTCCCCAGGTCTGTGCCTGGTGGAAGACGGAGAGTGGGGCTGCCTGTATGGCCAGGGGAATGGCTAGTCCCCACGTGGAAAGAGAAAACAAGGTTGACTGTTGAAGGAACTGATGGACACCCAAGAAGCCACAGCAGACTCCTTCTCCCAGGGCAAGGTGCCTGACAGGGCCTCCGTGACCCTGGCATTGGCCTTGGCCTCTAGGAGTCAGCCAGTTACCCCTGGCCTGCAGCTAGGCCTATTTCACTGAGGGCACTGGGGTGGGAACAGGGGGTCTGGAGCTCAGTCACCTCCCTGGTGATAGGATCTCTGGAAACTCTGTCCCAGGTGATAAGGCTGTGGAGGCCAGATAGGGGCAGTCTAGCCCAAGGGCCAGAGAGCTGGGCACACCCCCCCACAAACACCAAACAGCCACATACTCAAAACACACACTTCCACCTCCCAACCCTAAATAAATATATACTCAATGCTATCCCTATACAAATGCCCACACACAGTACAACCCACAGGCATACAAGCGCACACAGAAACACAAAGCAGCCCCACACACCTACACAGCCTCTGCACACCCACCTGCAGCCTCATCTCCCTGACCTCACTGAAAAAAAAGGGAGTTTTCAAGACAAAAACAAAGACCTTTGGCCTCATAAAGAGCCAGGGATGCCAGGGATCAATACTGTTTAGACTCCGCTAGTGTGTATTTTCTCCTGGGCTGAGAAAGATTTAAGTTTATGGTTCAATTCAATCTTTAAAAAAAAAAAAAAAAGTAGAAAATGAGGAAGTTGGGATATCACACTCCAGTATTTATTTCAATGCAACCCCAGACTTTAAATACACAGGCGGCTCTCTAAGCCAGCCCCATAAATCAGAGCTATCAATGCCTGTTTATGGTTATTATTACTTTCCTTTTTAAGAGGGGGTACAAGAAAGAGGTCTGACCAGAGTCCTCCTCCCCACTCTTCCACCCCAATCAGAAAGAAGGAAAATGGGCTGGGGGAGCAAGAGAAGATGGGATGTCATTCTGGACGATTGACTTCAGGATCTTGGCCAGATTCCTGAGGTAAAGGCTGGAGTACCAAGTAGAAGTAACATAGAGAAAGACAAAGCCACAGAGGAGGCACGGACCAGAGGTTTAAGTCCTGAGAGCTTCCATTTCCTCCACCGAACCAGGAAGAAACTTCTCTTTACTCATAGTGATTGGAAGAGAAAAGGAGAAAATGGGGAAGAAATCAAAAAACGTAACAATGACACATCTCAATACTTGACTAATACAATCATGGGAAGGGGTCACCACCTCCTCTCTCTTCCTCAGGGCTAAGGGCAAGAGCTTGGCTTTGATCTCTCTCAGGAGAGGTGATGAGGGGCCTTAGGGAATAGATGCCTCCTAGAATTGCTGTTTACATTGTCCCTGCTCCAGCCCAGGGTCTGGTGGCCTTGAGGAGCTTAGGCGCCCTCAGGGGCCACACTGAGGAAGGGAGAAGGTAGGGTAGCCCAGTTTACACACTAGTTGAGTCTACAGTAGGCACTCTGACCGGTAAGGTTCTCTGCGGAGTTGAGCACCTCCTAACATTGGATCTGGATGTGACCAGGAAACTTCTTAATGTTCTGAACATGACCTCTAATGTGAACCTGGGGTTCAAAGGAGTGCCCTGGGCCCCAGATCTCAGACCCTGTAACCGGAGTCCTGGAGAGAGAGAAAATTCCAGGCTCCGCCTCCCCCAAGGAAAATAAAGTAGGTACTTCCAGCCACCAGACAACCACTGGCCTGTGCCCACCCAGGGAGAGCCTGTCTCACTGCTCCCAACTCTTCACACAAGGGTTGGCTGAGCACCTATCATGTGCAGAGGTTACCCCACACACCCTCAGGGGTGAGAGGGACAGAAGGAAGAGATAACTGCAATAAAGTTGGGAGCCTGTGGCAATGTCAGATGCCCTCTCCAGCTTCAGGCCACCAAACACCTAGCCCTCAAGCCTGGAGCAGCAGCTTGGAGGGTCCCTAGGCTTCCTGGGCCTGGAGCCTTGCTCTGTCACTTCCCAGACAAGGGCTTTGATCAGGGGGAATTTCTAAAGAGGCAAAATGACTGGCCATTCTCACTTCTCTCAAAATCAGTCCTACCAAAACAACAGGAAAGAAACCCAAAGGAACTATACAGAAACAAAGTTCCTATGTGCTCACACACACACACACACACACAAACATTCTGGTGTGAAACACAAGTGAGCACACACAGTAAGCTGCTCAGACACCCAAGTAATTACAGAGAAATGAACACCCAGGTACACCATACAGGTGTAGAGGCCCACAAAAACAGGTAGGCACTCATGCACATGGTCACATATGCACACAGGTTTCCAGGAACACCTACATGTTTAGCCACACACATATAGGTACACACATACATATCACAGAAGAAAGGGAAATGGGGGAGGGCAGAATTTACTATTTTCAAAAATCCTGAACAAAAGCGAGATGATACCCCCTACAGAGAACCCTCCCCTTCCCACTCCTAGTCCCTGAATGCCAGGGTCCCCGTGCCTGCCCAGGAAGCCAGGAAGGATATGCCCCCAGGTCAGGGGCAAAAATCTAGGCACTTCCCTTTGGGAAGTCCAGATGTCTAGGGGTTCGGGAGCTTGTGTGTGAGCCCTCACCGTCAGGAAGCCAGCAGGACTTTGTTGGGAATTCTGAAAAAGCCGCCCTTCCACCAGCCTCCTCGGGTTTGGGGTGAGATGAGATAGGCCTTGCCCATGTCTTTGATCGGGGCCCTGTAACCCCAGCGGCAGGGCGCAGCGGCTGCCTGCCACTCCACATAGCTTCCCAGCACCCAGGCCTCTTCCTCCCCGCTTTGCGGGACAGGAAGGCTGAGCCCTAGGAGGCTCCACGCGGCCTCGCCCCGCCGCCCGCGCCCAGGGAGTCTCTCCTCCAAACCGAGGGCGGCTAGTAAGCCCAGGCTGCAGAGTGGCCGCGCGGGCGCCTCGCACGAGTGGGCCGCCCAAGACTGGAGGCAGCCCCTCGCCTCTGCCCTGCCCTGCCCCGAAAGGCCTGATCATAAAGGAGAAAACCTCAAACCCTCCAGCAAACCCCGCGCCAGAACAGAAATCAAAAGGCAATGTGCTGGCTGGAGCTAGAAGCAGGTTGAACAGAAGGAGGCCGCCACCGGGGATCCTGGCCCAGCGCAGAAGCAGACAGCCGGAGGGTGCTGCGGAAGCCCAGCTTGGGGTCTCGGGTCCCGCCAGACCCTCCAGACCCGGGTCGGTCCCGGATCACCGCCCCCGGACCGCTGTGTTCGTTGTGAGGGGCGCGCGGGGCGCGGGTGGCCAGGCCCGGGCCGCGCCCAGCCTTCCCTGGACCAAAAAGAAGGGCCGCCGGCGCGCTGAGCACAGTGTACACTTTATTTCAGACTACAGGTTTCTGAACATAATAAAATCTTTGGCTTGTAGCGGCGGTTCAGTCTCGCAGTCTGAGGGGTCGTATTTCTCAACAACAAAGTCTCCGGAAAACGAAAGGGGGCAGGACAGACAGAGGGACAGAAAGGGCTTGGGGGGCGGGGGAGAGCGAGGAGCAGACACGCGAGGGAGGGAGCACATTCTCACGCACACAAAGAAAAGTCCCAGAGAAACGAGGGCCAGCGATGCGGGGCGGGAGGCTCCGGAGAAACGATAACATTCAAAAGAATAAAAGGCAACGAAAACGAAACTGGGCCGGGGCAGCCAGGGGAGGGCGGAGGTGGGGGATAAAATAATAATTATTATAATAATTATGACAATAATAATAAAGGAGATTAATAAAAAGTCCAGCAAATAGAGATCGCTACACATCTTTTTCTTTTTCCTTACCTGAAATTAAATATATACAAGGTCGTAAGCGGTTTGGCTAGATAGAGCTTTTAAGGAGTTTGCAAATACGTCCCTTATACTGTTTATAGAGGATAGATCTTATTTTTCGATAGCACCTGTCCGAGTCTCTCTTCCTTTTTAAAAAACGTTGCATTCCAGCGTGACTCTCCTTTCTGGGGAGCCCCCTCTCGTTCCCCTGTGGCTCCCTCTTTCCTTTGCCCAGATCCTTCCTCAGGGAGCGGGGCGGGGAGGCGGCCTCGCGGTGCCCGGCGGCCCCAGCCCGGGCGGCTACTCGCTCTCGTCTTTGTCCTGGACCGTGGTGGTGGAGTGGTTGTACAGTCCCTGCGCCATGAGGTGCAGCGCCAGGCCGTTCTTGATGCCAGTGGCTTTCTTGATCTTGGCGCGCTTGTTCTGGAACCAGATCTTGATCTGAGACTCGTTGAGGCTGAGCTCCTGGGCCAGGGTCTGCCGCCGCTGCTCCGTGATGTAGCGGTTCGCCTGGAACTCCGCCTTGAGTCTCTGCAGCTGCTCCGCGGTGAACGCCGTCCGAGGCCGCTTGTCCTCCTTCTCGTTCTTCTTCTTCTTCAGCTTTCTGGTGCGCGGACCTGCAGCGGCGGGACGGGCCGGTGGGGGTGGGGACAGAGGGCAGGAGGGAGGGGTGGGGGAGAGGGCAGAGGAAGCCGTGAGAATTACAGAGTGGAGCGGGGATCACGCCCCGAGCTTCAGCAGCGATAGCGGAGGACCCTCCGCGAACCCTGCTCCCTCCCGGCGGCGGCTAACCCCTGCATCCATTGGCGGGCTGCTGGGGTCGCCTGTTTCCGTTATGAGGGCCAGAAAGGCACGGAGGAAAACTGGCCCGATGTTGTCTGTGTAGCCTACACCCCAATTCAGAACCCGGGAGCCTAATGACAGGCTTAAATCACAGAATCCAAGATGGAGAGACATCTGGAGCCCCATCCTGCCCAGGCCAAAGTTGGAGGTCAGGGGCCTGCTGTCTTCACAGCCCTGAAATAAAAAAAGGTTCAAGGCTGGGACAGTAGAGACACTGGGGCAGGACTGCCCTGGGGGCATTGTCAGTCTCCCTTCTTCCTCAAACAGCACAGCTACACAGGGCACCTCCAAGAAGACACCACCTGCTGTGGCTATTTCCCCAGAAAACAAGGGGATAGGCGAGGGCTGGGAGAGGCTTAACTCGTTTCCAAGCATTCAGGGTCTGCTCTGTCTACCTCTTCCTGTATCCGCTCCACCCTTGGCCTAAAGAAGGCCTGCACAGGGAGCCCGCTCCCTTCTCTACAGAGGGAGACAGGGCCTCACCCAGGTGCAGGCCTTATGCCCATGGCCCTGGGCTCCCTGTGATGACCCTTGGGTAGTGCCCGGAGGAAAGAGAGAGCCCTCCCCAGCTTAGGGGCTGGGTCTCTTTCTCTTTTGAACATGGAGGCTGCAATTTCTGGATTGAAGACTTCTGAATAACAAAAACACATCAGATCTGCTTTCTTTGCCCACCTATGTCCTTTGCAAGGAGACTACATCCTTCCTGCCCACCCCCTTACCATCTTTATGAGCAAAATAGGGGCAGAGGAACAGAGAGGGGAGCAATCTCAACAAAAATGTGTGCTTTGCCCCTGAGATGGAGATGGAAAGAGGCCACAGGGCACTTTCCCAGAAGGTGACCTCTCCCTCCAAACCTGATCTGGGAAGAGGGCTGCGATGGACTCAGCCTGGAGAGAGGAGAGAGGCAGCCCACAAAGTCTGCACCTCAGCCTTCAGCCTCCGTGCCCCAGTCTTCTGGCAGCTACCCCCTGGTCCCCGCCTTGGTTATGGGAGCTTACTGAGACCAGCTACGTCCCTGACAGGCCTGTGAACCTCTAAAACTGCCTGGAAAGAAGGGTTTTCACCTGTGTCTCCAAACCTAGCGACAAAGGGATAAGCAGCAGCTGGCTCCTGGGCGGGCCAGCGCAGGAGTCACCAGCCACCCTGTGATAAAAGAGCCATGGCCTGGCCAACCACAGAGACTCGAGTGGCTTACAGCTCATCTCCCTTAACTGTCGACACAGGAGAAGGAGTCAGGACCCTGCCTCCTAGTCCCCTAGGAGGAAAAGGGGCTAAGAACAAAGAGGAGGCTCACTACCCAGCGGGGTGAGAGAGGAATGGGAGGCAGGCCAGGGAGGGAGAAAGACCTTGATTTAGATTAGCAGTTCTCTGAGCAGGCAGAGGTGGCTCTGAAAATCTGCATATCCCCAGAAAGGCCCCACTGTGCTGTGTCCAGGACGTTGTGAGTGAAGTGGTGTGTGTGTGTGTGTGTGTGTGTGTGCCCGAGTGTGTGTGCAGAGGCACAGACACTTGTAATAAAATCTTAGCCTTTTGGCCAGCCCGAACTGTAGGGCCTGACAGCTCAATCACTCTATCCATCAGGCGAGTCAATCAAAGCAGCTTTTCGGAGGTTCAGGGAGCCCGACGTGTCAATAACCGGGCTGAGATGGCAGGGGCTGATAGCACGCATCGATCCGCACTCGGCCAGCACTGGCCATTGCAGCGGGAGTAGAGTAGAACGGCTGTGTAAGGCTATGGTTTGCCCGCCGCCTGCCTGGCCCAGCCCGGGTGCCCCGAACCCCATCCCAGACCAGAGCCCCTGCTGGCCACACGGGCGCTGCAGGCCAGAGAAGCCGGCTGGCCTTAGCCTCCTCTCCTTGGCCTACTGGCCACAGTCTCCTCTCCTAGGACAGGTCTTGGCCTTGGATCCTCCAAGCTCAAGGTATACGAGGAAAGGGGGCCAAAGGAAAGTTTTTAAAAAGGGGGGGACAAGGGACTAGGTTGACGGAAATCCGCTAACTGGCAGTTGTGCTGAGCGGTTGGAAGGAGTTAAGCAAGGAGAAGGATGTGCAAGCCAGCGCGGAGAAGCTGTGGAGGCCGCCTCTGAGTCCTCTGCCTGGCTTTCTGGCCTGAGCCCGACCTGTCCTCTCCTCTCCCACTGTCTGTCCTCTCCTCTCCCACTGTCTGTCCAGCAGCTCCAATGAACTAGGAGCCAGAGGTTCTCCTCTCGTACTGTTTTGTCAAAGGCCTTTCACCTGGCTTCTACCCACCCGGGTCAGACTCTCTTTTCTACCCGGCCTGGGGAAGAAGGATGGCGATCAGACTCTTTTCTCTTTTCCTTAAATCTGTTGTGCGTCCTTAAATCTGTCTCTATGCAAATGCGTGCTACACAGAAACTATCAAGATGGTGTCTGTGTCTGTAAGAGCGCTCAGGGGAAGATTATTCCTCTGGTCAAAGCCTTGCTGGATTTCGGCCTCTGCAGGACCACGCTGGCGGGGATTGCAGACCCCAATCATTAGGCCCACCTTCCCGCCGGCTCTAAATCCCTCATTTCCTGGAAGAAAAATCAATGACTGATTGTGTCTTTCCTGATAATAATAATAAAGGCAAAACACAAAGAAGACCCCAAAGGCTCGGAGTTCAAAAATCGAAGGATGGAGACTCAAGCTTCCAGTGCTGGAGTCTCCTGAGCGGTGGCCGCAGAAGCCGGGAACACAAAACTGGGTGCACACTGGGTTGTGGCCGGCACCGGAGCTGAGAATCAGGCAGCAGGCGTGAGAGGAGAGAGCGCCCCAGGCCGGTATGCTCTCCCCAGGCCGGTCTGCTCTCCCCAGGCCGCGCGGCTCAGCGTTCCGGTGCATCCGCGGGGTTGGAGGGCAAGGCGCCGCCCGGGGCTGGGTACTCACCGGAGGACGGACGATCGGAGTAGCGAGTGCAGTAGACCCAGGCGGGCCACACGAGAGGCTGCTGCGAGTCCGTTTTGACCACGGGCCCGCCATTGGCTGCGCCCATAAGCAGGATGGCCGGGTTGCCGTGCTCCGGATACTTGGCACCCTGCGCCCCGGGGCTCCCCACGCCGCCTCCGCCGCCGCTGCCGCAGTCTGCAGGCTTGGTTGTTGCTGCCGCCGCCGCCGCCGCTGCCACGGCCGCTGCCGCCGCCGCCGCTGCCGCCGCGGCCGCCGGGTTCCCAGCTTTGGACGCACCCGCGCCTCCGGCAGCGCCTGGCGGGGAGCCGTCGGGTGGGCCACAGTTTGCGTCCGGTGAACAGAGGAGCGAGGCGGCGCCCGGCGCCCGCGTGCCCAGCGGGTGGACGGGGTCTCTACCTGCGCCGGTCTGGCCTCGGTCCCGCTCCGCCCGGCCTCCTCCTCCGGCGCCTCCTCCGGCCGCCGCCACCGCCAGGAGCTGCTGCGGCGGCGACTGCTCCTTCTTGCAGCCGAAGTCCGGCCTCAGGATGTTGTCGATGAAAAAGTTGGTGGTGCGGTGCAGCTGGGCCGCGGGCTGCGGCGGGGGAGCGGGCGCCACGAGATGCGGCGGCGGCGGCGGCGGCGGCGGGGGGTGCGAGGGGAGGTGCGGGTGGTGGGCCAGGGGCGGCAGGCAGGGCGCCGCGGGCGGCGAGGGGGGCGCGGGCTGCGGGGACACCGGCACGCTGTCCCCATCGCTGCCGCCGCTGCTGCCGCTGGCGCCGGGGCTGAGGCTGAGGCTCAGGCCGCCCGGGGCCGCCGCCGCCACCGCCGCGCCGAGGCCCGCGTCGCGCTGACTCTTAGGCTCCGGCTGCTGCTCCTCCATGCTCGGCCGCCCCGCCGCCCCGGCCGCCGCGCCGGCCCCCGCCCCCCCGGCCTCGCTCCCCACCCCACTTTGCCAGCGGCCCGTGGGGGTGCGCGGAGGAAGGAGGCCCGAGAAGCCTCGGCAAAGGCACAGGGCGGGTGCGAGGGGGGAAAAAAAGCCCAGGCGCCCGGCCCGGATCGCTCGCTCTTACCGAGCAGATGGATCGCGCTGTCTCTACCTCTCCCTAATTTGTAGACATCCAGATAGGGAGACACTTGGCTATTTCTTGTTTTCGTTCTGCAACCAGATTAAACGATTTGTTTTAGATGGGGAGTAAGCCACGGCCAAAAAGAGAAAGAAAAAATAAAAAAGGCAAGAAAGGAAAAAAAAAAAGCAAGAAAAAAAAATTAAAGCTCCAAGATATTTTTTTTCTTAAAGGGAAAAAAATAGTCTTTAAAGTCTAGCCATCTTCCTAGGCAGGAGTGAGGGGTTTGACTTCCCCGAGTGTCACGCTCAGCTGTGCCCAGAGCGCGAGGCTGGCAGCGCTTTAATCGCCTTGGCTTTTTTTGCAGGGAGAGCGCGTCTCCGCCAGCGCCGGGCGGCCTTTTTTTTTTTTTTTTTTTTTTTTTTTCCTTCAAATCTCTGACAGCTCGGATCTTTGCACAAACTCTCTCGCTTAAAAAAAAAATCACCCAGGCACACTTTTTGCCTTCAAACCGGAAGCACGTGAGTCAGGGCCGCACGTGTGCGGGGCCAATGGCGAGCCGGGGCTCGCGCTGACACCCGGGCCTCGGCCCAATGGGCGCGCGCGGGGCTTTGCGGATAAATAATCCGGGGGCGGCGGCCGCGGGCGCCGAGGGGGCGACTGGGTGCGGGCCGGGCCTCCTCCGGCCAGCCCTCCCTGACCCACAGCCCAGCCCCTCCCTCTCATTCAGGCCAGGACCTCAGCAGGGGCAGAGGAGTCCCAGGAGAGATAGATCCGGGGGTAGGCCAACAGAGAAGGAGCTCCGTAAACAACTTGTTGGAAAAATGCAGGGTTGTGATGGGTGTGTGCGCGCCGGGTGCGGGGTCAGGAGGCTGGGGCCTCTGCCGTTTTGCACCCACATGCTTCAGGAACTCGGCCTCAGGAACTCGGCCTCATATTTCCTCGTTTCCTTCCTGATGTAATGAAGGGTGAAAGTTGTCATTGTCCGCGTGTGTAGTGAGAGGGAGGGGTAAAGCGAGGAGGGTCGGGGATGTGAAACAGACCTAGAGTTGGTTACTTTCAGAGAAGCGGTTTATTTTTCACAAACAGCAAACCCCCGGGTTTGCTACGCCTCTCTAGAATCGTCACAAACAGCTACGCCTCTCTAGACCCGTCTGCTTGTTGTAGGTTTGCAGTCCATGCCAGTCACTTGCACTGGGTGTCCCTTCCGGGGTGTCCACACCCATGCCCTTCCCTGTCCGGACCTTCAGCGAGCCCCAAGAGTTGTCCTGGCGCCATTCAGTCGGCCCAGAGGGCGCGAGAGAGCCCCACGCGGCGGGCCAGCCCTGCTCCTTCCCTGGCGGCCGCAGCCTCAGCCTTCCCGGCAGCACAGAGCTGTCCTTTCTGCCAGGCCGCTGGGCCAGGCGAGTCAGGGTGCGGGTGCGCCCAAGGCTCCGGCTTTTGGGTTCCAGTCAAGCTCCGTGTTAAATTTCCCTGACAAGTGAAGTCAGGCAAATAAAATACTGCACCCCGGGTACTGGCCCTCACCAGCTGACAACGTGGACAGCCAGGGCTCCCCAGTTGCCCAGATCTTCCTGAGATCACTCCAGACTCCCCGAGGCCTCTGGCACCAGCCCCGTGTGCTTCTCTCGGGGGTTGCCGGGCCCCAGCTCCTCCCGCTCCCGGAGATCTGCCTGCAGTCCGCTAGGCTCCTTTCTCTGTTCCCCATCGCCCCGGCTGCGTGGTAGAAGGGGGTGGTGAAGTGCTGGGCACTGGTGGGACCTTTCTGCTGAGGGGATTGGGAAGACGGGGGTCTGACTCTGTGATAATTCCTGCCCAGGAGGGTGGCGGCTAGAAAGGCTCTGGCTCCGGAGGCCTCGGCGGGGATGTTATCTTGGTTCTCCTGAGAACCTGATGCCCTGACTCCCATCCTCCACTGGGATGGCGGAGAAAGTATATTGTTTAGGATAGTGCCTAGTGGGATCCTACAAAATAGCCCCCCTTGCTCAGAAGCCACAAGGGTTAGGAGGGAAATAAAAACGGAATGCACAAGCAGCCGAACCAGAGCTATAGGAAGTGTATCAGGGCCTGGTGGGCCGGAGTCCGCACTGCGGGCTGCCTTCGCTCAGCCAAGGGTCCTGGCAACCCTGTAACCCGGCTCTGGAGTTTGCAGACCTGCCCCGCGGCCCAGCGGCAGCAGCAAGAGCCAGCTCCGAGCCCTGTGCCGCTGAGCAGACTCGCCCCGCTCCACTCAACCCTCCCAGGCCGCCCCCTAACCCCACCGCGAGGTCCTCGGGTCCCCTTCAGTTCTTCGCAACAAGGGCTCCCCGAAATCTCTCAGCGCCCCCACCCTTTTCTCCCCGAAATGGGGTTGGAATTTTATTTATATTTAAGTTCCGCAAAATTGAAATCTTTATCCCGCAAGCGAGAGCGTGGGTACTTAATTAAATTCTAATTAGGACACTATCAATATCCTATTTAGCCGCGTAGCTTTTGTGCGCCGCGGTCCCTTTCAGCGCCGTAAATAGGGTCTCGACGCCTTATCTCGCCTGCAGGAGACGCCTCGAGAAGGGCTGCGGAAGATAATTTATAGGTTTTAATTACTCTTCATTCCGCCTGATCAGCTTGGCGTTCATCACAGGCCCGTGAATAAAACCCTGGTCAAAAGCTCTGTCACATCGCGCTGGCAAGACGCTTAATCAAAGTGAGCGGCCCCGCGCGCCGCGCCGCCCGGCTCCTCCGCGTAATTTCCAGCCAGCTGATAAAGCCAGCTGAATAATGCGGCGGCCCTTTGGAGACACCATTTACAGAAATGACTTTATTGACGGCTTAACGTCGGTAATTCATTTTACCTTTCATGTAGTGGAGCCCGGATTTGTTACAGTAATGGGATGATAAATGCACCCGCGGCCCGCGAGCTCGGGCTGGATTAGGAGGTGCGCCGGGCGCTGCCTGGTCCCCCCACCTCCCCCGGGCCAGGCCTGCGCGGGGTGCTCCTCCGCACCCACCGCTGCCCGCCCCCTGCGACCCCCACCCGAGCCCACGCCCTCTCTGGGTCTGAGAATGAATAGACTCCTGGGAACTCGGTGTTCGCGGGTTGGTGTCCAGGCAAGCCTGAGTGAGGCGAGTGCTCAGAGTGAGTGAGGCGAGTGCTCAGAGGTCGGTTGGCCATGAGGGGTGTGTGAGGGATCTGGATGAGCGGAGGGAGCCTGAGACTAGCCTGTCCTGAGGAAGTACCAGCAGGGCAGTTGTGTGTACAACTATGTGGGTAAAGGGACTGGGTGTGAGCGGAGTGATGTGTGTGCAATTTTTTTAGGGGTCCTGTTTCTGTCTTTGTAAATTAAGGAACTTCTTCCAATTTGATAGATGTCCAGTTGGGGGTAGCAGAGAGGTGGGCAGTGGGGTGATCTGCCAGTAGTGGAATGGAGCCCCTTTTTCTGAAAGCCCTCTGGTCTTGGGCCAAAGGTATGGGACTTTGGGGACACCCAGCACCCATGTCTTTTGCCTTGAAGTTCTGGGCTGTGCAGTTCCCCCAGGGCAAGAGGCCCTACAGACAGTGTCGACCTAGCCATGTCTCTGTAATGAATGGACTGTCCCCAAGTTCCACTTCCATAACCAGCCCACATAAAAGTGGAGAATGATAACGAAGAAAACGATTTTGTTTTATTTTAAATGCCAAAGGGGGAGCATTTATTCCACCCCCACTCCCTAATATTTATTTCTTTACTGGAAGGCCCAAGGAGGCCCAAAGGGGCTTTCAGTGGGGGGGGGGGGGGTTTGAATAAGCAGGAAAAGAAGAACAAGTCTCTCCCCATTCCCAGACTTCCTCCGTTCTCTGTGCCTAACCAGGGGCTTCCATGAGGAGGAGTCATTGGCCAACCAGTCAGAGAGAGTGTGTGTGCTCCTTTGAGGGCACCGGAGAAGTTTGGGGATCATGTAGTAGGAAGACTGATGAATACTTCTCAAGGTGAAGGCTGAGAAATTGTACCTTTGTTTTGGTACAGTTCCCAACCTTGCAAACACCACTTACCAATTTCTAGAATGGCCTGCAGCAGTGAGGGGCCAGAGCCTGCATTTGTTTCTATTTGCTTTCTACATGTGAGAGAGGCGAGGGTCTGTAGAAGCAGTCTTTGTGTGTATGTGTGTGCACGGCAGAAAGCTGGTATATGTAGACATCGGTGTGTGCACCCGGGTCTGCCCCATCAGCTGAGCAGAGTACTGTGTTTGCTAAGAGTCTGGTGTGTGCTGCTCGGGAAAGAGAAACCTGCCACCAGCCTGCATGTCCACAGAATTTTGGATTTCGTTTGGGCAGAGACGAAGGCTCCGCGCCGGCCCTGCCTGTTCTCACCCCTCTTTGGAGGATGGGTGCCAGGAGGAGCGCTGTGAGAAAGCCTCGCCGCCTCTCCGGGTGTGTGCACGGAGGGCCGGGAGTGCAAGTGTGTGCCTGCACACGGTGGTAATCGCATTTCGAGTGTAGATCAGATGGCGCTGGGGCCTCGGTGGTGCGGGACATGAATGAGTTGTCGCCACACAATAGCGCGCAGCCTTCCTGCGGGGACTGGGTGACCGGCGGTTTTGTTGGGAGTGAATGCGAGGAGATTTCTGCTACAAGCGCCCGGTATTATGATGAGGCGGAAGGTCAGACTATACATCGCAGGTCCCCGAAGCCTATAGACCTTGGGAGATGCGAGGCCTCGAGCCACGTCATTGTACCTGACAGTCCTTTCAATGGGCTAATTCAATTAGCGCGGGGGGCTTGGGTCTTCATTTGGAGGCCACAATAATGTGGGGGGCAGCTGGGTGCAGGGGGTTCGCTGAGGGGTGGTTAGGGAGCCTAAGCCACTCTGCCTGAGCTTGGAGACCCGGGTGATGGGGGAAGGGGGAAGCCGAGGTGGTGGTTAGGGGCGGGGGGAGGCAAACCATGGAAAATAAAACACTCTGATGACTGTCGAAATTGGGGGCAGCTTTGTTTGTAGATGGCCCAGCAGGCCTGGGTGGGGGAGGCAGGGAGAATTTCTTTTATTCTGTTCACATGAAATGCGCCTATAAATAAATATCTGGGTGTTAGAAAAAAAGCCTGCTAGTGAAGAGTGTCGCCTCTGGATTGCAATACTTGGGTTTCTGCTCCCAGATCCTGCCTTCTCTTGGGGTTTTTGTTTTTGTTTTGTTTTGTTTTTTTTCAACCTGAGAGAGGGAGCAGTTCGCAGCACATATCTTTTTTGTTCTAGAAACAGTTTGGGTTTTTTCTTTCATTTTTCCTCTAATGTCTGGACAAGCTAGAAAATTTACTCCTCTTTCCTCTTGACTATGGGGAAGGGGGGCACCATTTCGGTGGTTTCTGTAAATCAGCCTGGTGACCGGGTTTCTTTTGGGAGGGCTCGGGGCCCAGGTTTCCATCGGAGCCTGCAGACCGCCCGCGGCTAGCCCCGGTGTCAGCACACACCTGACCGGACTGTGGCTGCCTGGCAGCCGGTGGCCAAGGAGCCGAGTTAGGGCAGTTCGGGGTGCAGGGCATGGAGCCTTTACCTCTTCTGTGTCCAGGAACCCCTCTGGAGCTTGCCCCGCAGCCAGCTGGCCCCTGAAGCTGAGGGCCTCAGAGCTCACGGCTCCCAAAAGCCAAGCAAGGACGCGCTTTCCCAGATATTTTTCACTTTAATCTAACAGCCCGCTTTCCCCCTTAAACTGCATCGCACCCAAACCGCGGAGCTGAGGGCCTCCTTGTCATTCTTCCTGGACACCCAGCCCCGAGCCCGAGCCCGGAGGACATTCAGCAGCTGCACTCGCATTTTCTTCTCTCCTTTATTTTGCCTTTCGCCCTCTCTCGCCCCCTCCTCCTCCCCAGAGGGTCCCCGGGGGGCGGGCGCCCTCAGAGAAGGCACCCCCGGCACCCCCAGTCCCCACCTGTCCGGTGCGGCTCCCAGGATCCGCTGGCCGGGCCGGTCCACGCTGCCGGCCTCCGCGCGGTGCCCGGTGCGCGGTGCCCGGAGCGAGGGGAGCCGGCGAGCTTCCGGGTCTGCTCCCCCCCAGTCCTTTCGTGCTCCCCAGGAGGTCCGGCCCCAACTGCAAAGTTGGGGACACACATCAATGACTCTAGAAAAGGAGGAAAAAAACACGGTGTCCAAGTCCTTTACCAGGAACGTCCCTGCGGTTCCCAAACCCCGTCTGCTGCTGCTTGCCCGGGAGTGACCGTCCTTCCTCGTCTGGGGGATGGGGGGAAAAGGGGGGAGGAAGAGAAGAGGGGAAGGGGGCTGCCCACAGACCGGTCCCGGGCCAAGCAAACACAGCCCTCTCCCCCAGCTCCCGGCGCTCCGGCTCTGGCAGGCTCTGCCACCTCCCTCTTCCGGCCCCAGAGCCTGAGCCAGACCTCCCCCACCTTCCGTCCTGGGGGCGCCGCCTCCGGACCCTCTTCCAGGGGAGGCTGCAGGAAAAGCTCGGGCTCCAGGCGCGGTGGGCGCAGGGGGCTGGCGGGAGGCGAGGAGGTAAAGTTAGTGGGGAGTGGAGATGGCTCCTGGGCGAGGGGCGGCTCACTAACCTCAGGGCGGTGAGAGTTCGAGGGGCGAAAACCCCGGTGCGTCCCTCCGTCTCCCCACCCCGCCCCACCTCGGCCCCAGAACGGATCCAGAGGGTGCAGTGGGGTGGGAAGTCCCTGCGAGGTGCTGGCCGCCCGATGGCCCTGCCTGCCTGCTCCCGCGGAAACCGCGCCGGGAGCTGGTGAGCGCCCCGCGTGGGGTTGCACCCGCCTGAGTGAGAGGCTCCAGGTGAGTTCCTGGCGTGTGTGTGCGGACAGGGCACAGGAAGGGGGTGGGCACAGGGCTCTCTCACTCTCCTGCGCTGCCCGGCGCCCAAGTGTGTGGCTGTGGTACCTGGCTCTGCGCTGGCGGAGGCTCCGGTGGGTGTGCCTGCGAGCAGTCTCGGGGTGCATCCGTCCGCAGCTGGGAACCGGAGAGCAGCTCCCTCTGTCCAGACTTCGGAAGGAAGCGAGGTGTGAGAAGTAGCCAGGACCAGTAGCTCTGCCCCAAACCCACCGCTCACTCCTGCCCGGTCCTCTGCCCCACCCCCGCCTTCGCATTGGGAAAGGGGAGCCAGAAGAGGCGGCTGGTCAAACCTGATTGAAAACTGCCTGCCGCTGGTTTTCTGTTCCCCACCTGTGCAGTCCCCAAATCTTCAACCCCGACGGAGGAGGGCAGGGCGGGCAACACGTGGCAAGGTCAAGATCAAAGGGACCTTTGGGAACCCCTCCACCAAAACCCACTGCAACTGGGCACCTGGCACCCAGAGGGGGGCCTGTGTCAGGGTCCCCCTGGTCTCAGGGCTCCCCCAACCAGGCCCAGGTCCCAGGTGGGCGCTCAGGGGATGGTGTTTCCTTGCCCAGATGCCAACCCCCTTCCAAGTGACATTCACTCCCTTCAGTGTGCGTGTGCGTGTGCGTGTGCGTGTGCATGTGTGTGTGTGTGTGTGTGTGTGTGTTGGGGTGGGAGGGGCTGAGGCAGGATCTCCAGGGGGTGGGAATGCCCTGGGAGAAGAGAGGAGATCATCCTTCCTCTTGTTGGATTCCACTGGAGGCTTTATGGTTCCTGACGCTCCCCTCCCCCAAAGGGGTTAGCTGCTTCCTCTTTGCCCCCACTCGCCTCAGAACTTTCCAGGCCTGCACGGTAGTTAGGGGGAGGTCGGCGGGGAAGGCTGGCCTCGCTCTCACTGGGTAGGGTCGGTGGTGGATGCCTGGTGGGTTCGACTCCAAAGCCTTCCAGGCACTCCCTCTCCTCCCGCCAGGAGGCTTCCCAAAAGGTTATGCAAAGGCCGGGGAGTGATCTTCCAGCCATCAAAGCAGCACAGCCAGAGGCTAGAGCAGAAGACAACAATGGGCGAGCAGACTGAGAACCCAAGTCACGGACAACTATCCAACTTATCGTCCGCCCTCCCCGAAATGTGAAGGAAACAAATAGGGGACAGGACAGGCTGGGGTTGGTGGCAGAAGAAGGCATCATTCCGTCAAGCGTGAATGAGAGGGGGTATTTGTTGAAGGGGGGATAACGCCCCCTAGGGGTGACCCCAGTGGGGCCTGTTGTCTTCTCCAGCCAAACCCGTAGAGCCCTGCTCTCTGTGCCCAATCTTCATTGGCCCTTAAGAGATCGGGTGTGAGGCCCCTCTGAGTCAGAGGGCAAGAATCAGAGTTCTAGGCCCCTTTTCCCCAGCCACCCAGGACCCAGCCAGAGCCCCCACGCTGCACTCCTTCCTGCTCCCCACCTTTATTTTATTTTATTTTGTTTTATTTTGCTTTACTTTGTTTTGTTTTATTTTTCCAGGAGAGGGATTCTGGGCGAGTAGTTCTGGCAGAGGGGGGGGGGGGGGGGGGCCACAGGAGGATGCTGGCAGGGCTTTCCTGTGAGAAACGCACCACCTGTCGGTTTATCTGAGAACTGTACTTGAGTGGTTCTCAGGTCCGCCAGGCTGTGGGGAAGGTTGGAGTCTGAAATCCAGACGGCGGAGGGGATTGGGGACATTCCGCCTCTGTCTTGACAGCCCTGGGGCAGTGGAGGGACCAGCATCCTTCCTGGGATCCCTTTGCCTACGTAAGAAGCAACGCCCGACGGGAAAATCCACGAAGAGCTGTATGCTCTGTGACTTAGCCAACAGAAAGTACCCAGACAGTGGAATTGGCGCTGCTTGGGAGCCAGGGACCCAGTTCCTTCACCCTCTGCCTGCCTAGTGCTCTGTGACCTGGGCGGCCTCTGGTTCTCTATGGGCCAGTTTCCTCTGTGTACACTGAGGGAATGGGTTCGAATGACCCCAATCTAACATTGAATCTGAGCAGTATATGTGGACACCTGTGTCCTGTCATCTTCCTATGTCCAGCCCTGCATGTATCCTAGCCCTGGATATGCCATTCATATCCTAACCTCGTATACATGGTGTTTAACGCGTAGCTGCTTCAGTTATGTTACTGTTCCCCCAGCTGTCTGAAGGTTTCGTTTTACTGCGGCCAGGATGTGTCCTGGATGGAATTATCCTGAGGAGTGCTCATTTACTCAGCTTTCAAAAAGATTTCCAGACAAACAAGAACACTTTGTTCTCCTTGCAGTGGGGACACGGGAGGGCCTGCGTCCCGGGACCAGTGAGGACATAATAGATGCTTGAGCGGAAGGCTTCCGGGAGAACACCCAGGCCTGGGCCTGTGGTCAGCGCCAGGGAGATGACCAGAAGAAGGGCCGAGGCTGGAGAGGAGGAAAGGCTGAAGACACACACTCTGACACCACTGGGGGGTGGTCCTGCCTGGCTCTTTGCCCAATGTCCTGAGGGAAGAAGCGCAGGCGCTGAGGCCAACGTAGGGGTAATTCAGGCATCGGGCTACCTTTGGGTGCACTCCCCGTGGAACCGAGAACGCAGGGAAGCTGAAGGAGAGGGCAGTGTGTCGCCCCCGTTACCCGTAGATCAAGAGTCGGGTGTTCGCACAGCTCCAGAGAGCCAGAGTTCCTCGTCATCATTCTTTCCAAAGGCCTGGGGCTGCAATGGGGCAGCTGGCAGTTAGGCATGTGGGCTAAGGAGCCCCAAGTGGGGGAGGGGCGGGCCTGCTCTCCTGGACTCCTGCTCCGCATTGCCCGTGCAGGGCTCAATGTGGCCCTGGGGCCCGGGCATCCTCCCACAGGAGCTGGCTGGGCCAACTGAGACTGTCACCTTGAATAATTGAACAAATCTCAATTCCTCCCCTGGGAATTGAGACTGCCACCTTGAACCCAGGACCCTTTGCTTTCGGAATGGAGGGGACGTTTCTCTGTCTGCAGCTCCAGGAACTGTTCTGGTGCCTCGGGCTGTGAATTTCTGAACTTCACAGCCTTGACAACGGGAGGGATTCAGGGCTGCATTCCCATTTAGAGATGGGATAATGGAGGGTCCGGAGGTCTGCTCTCTCTTCCTTGTGAGCAGCGATCCGCACACAGGAACCGAGGCGGTGTGAGGGGTCTGTGGTGGCCTCCCCCTGGCCTCCGGGCAGTCCTTTGGCTCTGAGGTATTTGCAGCATCCATGAGGTGGAATTTACTGTGGTCTGCATTTGTTTGGCGGTCTCAGCTCTCAGCACCCCCTCAGGACTCACACCGCTGCTTGTGAGTGTCATGGTCTCCTTCCCAGCCCCTCAGACAGACCCGTGGGCCTGGAATTCAGTGCCCGCTTCCTGCGTCAGCCTTGGGCATGGGGAGCTTCAGGCCTCACCCAGCACGGGGTGCATTGGGGTCCATTGCAGCCCAGGGAGGGAGCTGTAGGCAGAAGCAGCTCGGTCTCCCAGGCACTGTCCCTGGTCAACTGACTGAGGAGCCGCAGGGACCCTGTGTCCTCCCATCACTGCTGCCCCCACTCTGTCCACCGCTCTCCAGGCAACCATGGAACGCAGATGTGGGAAATCAAGATCAAGATGCCAGCCCTAACCGGTTTGGCTCAGTGGATAGAGCGTCTAGCCCACAAGGGTCCCAGGTTTGATTCAGGTCAAGGGCATGTACCTTGGCTGCGGGCACATCCCCAGTAGGGTGTGTGCAGGAGGCAGCTAATGGATGATTCTCTCTCATTAATGTTTCCTGCTCCCTTTCCCTCTCTCTTCCTCTCTGTAAAAAAACAATAAAACATATTTTTTTAAAAAGATACCAGAGGCCCCTAATACTGCAAGAGCTGACCCCCATGGGAACCGCCCAGAGCCCGCCACCAAATCCCACTTAGCAGCTCAGACCGATCTCAGGGGTGGGACTGACAGGAAAACAGTGGATTATTTTAAACAGTTCTCACATTTCACTTGGATATTGCCAAGGGGCACTGAAGGTTTAGGAAGAAAACGAGATGGGGAAGGTAGAGAGGGAGGGAGAGAGGAGAGTAAAGCAGGAGAGGAAGGAGGGGGGAGGGGATTAGGTAGGAGCCCTTTCCTCCAGAAACGAGGGGAAGGAGGGTGAGGAGTGCCGTTCAGGTGCTGGGGCCTGCTCTGGGCCAGCTCTGAGCCGAGCTCTTCTGCTTTAGCTCCTTAGTCTTCATGGGAACTGACTGAGGTGAATAACATCTTCACCTTCAACGTACAAAGTTGGAAACCGAGGCAGGAGAGTCTTAACCTCGCCCAGGGCATGCCCCTGGCAGGCAGGAATGAAGAACCCCAGGGGTGCCCAGCTCGGGAGGTGGTGGGGAACCAGTGGCTCAGGGGCTACGGGAGGGGAGGGAGGACTGGCTTCTAACTTCTGCGCTCCCTGACACCCAAGTCAGACCATGTTCTCTCAGTGGCTGCGGGTCCATCTGGGGAGCTCTGCCCCCTGCCCCCAGGCAGGCTCTGGGTGTGGCAGGGCCAGTGCCCTTCAGCCGTCCTGGCCCTCTGCCTGGCTAACGTCGGAGCCTCAGTCGTCCTGGCTCTTTGCCTGGCTAACGTCGGAGCCTCAGCCGGCTGGGAAGAGGTGCCCTCCTCTCCGCTGCCTGGGCTGCCTCCCCTGGCTGGCGTTGTCCTTGCTCCAGCTTAGTGCCTCCTAGCGCAGTGCCCCAAGAGGCCAGCACCCACGTGCCTGGGTTGGCTGCACCTGGTGGTGGCGGCAGACACCCTGGTCTGGGCAGTCCCTGGGCTGGGGCTCCTGGGCCGGCGCCTCTTTGCACCCAGGTCTCCGGGCTTCCTGGTTGGTCTCAGCGGCAGTGAGGTGACTGCCAAGGTCCATGCTTTTCCAGACGCGCTTCTGGGCAGCAGGGAGTTCCCTGGCTGGGCCACCGAGGGAACTCAGTCTCCCGGAGGTGACAAATCCCTGGTCTTCCACAGACACACCCCTCACTGTCAGGGTGCCAGGGTGAGGTCCCAGCAGCTGCAGGCACGTGGGTCACAGAGTTGTGTGGCGCCCCCAGGACGAAGACTGGGGTGGGGATGGAGAGGACAGGATACAATGCCAGAGGCAGGAAAGGAGAGCAGAGACCAGTGTGGCCAGGAGTCTTGGTTCTCTCCATCCCCACCTCAACCCCAGGGGCCTGAAGGCCTGCAGGGAACCCCACTGCCCCAACCTGCATCGGAGCTGCGCAGGGGGAGTGCATTGGCCTAGTGCACCGCCGGGAGAGGACTGGGCAGGCTGGGAGAATGGGGCGACCTTGCTGCTTCAGGGGGAGCGCAGGTGTGCGGAGACGAGGGGCAGGCGTTGCCCCAGGGTCGTGGGTCCCCAGCCCTTCCTCACTCCCCTTCTCTTTTCACTTCTTCAGGGAGCTTTTGCTTTTCACCAGGGGAGCAGAACTGAGAGGCCTGAGAACGTGGAGTTGTCTCAGAGGCAGGACCTGTGGCTTCTCAAGGCCTCGCAGGTGCTCAGGGTGTGGGGAGACGCCCCGCTGCCAGGCAGCCCCTGGCCCGCACCCCTTCTCTGGGGTCATGGACCTCATTAGGACTCACCAAAAGCTGACACCTTCCCCTCTGAGCCTCCTCGGGTGTGGGAGTCACAGCCCTGGATTTCACAGGTAGCTTTCACGGAAAGTGCCAGCAGCTCCGAAGAAATGTGAACTTGAACTTGACACTTGTTTTTGGAAGGGTGTCTGGACCTTGAGGCGAAATCTGTGGAAGAAGAGATCCAATCCGTTCTTGGAGGTTAGGGTGCCTTGCCTGTGGGGCTCTGGTTGAGGTGCAGACGCAGGGAGCAGAGGGGGTCAGCTCTCTGGGCTGGGTCATCAGAGAGATGGGAAGCCAGGAGACTGCTCTGCCCTCTTCTCCATCAACCTTCAGCACTCACCCTTCCCTGTCTGTCAGTCTCCCAGCCGTCAGGTGCAGACTGGACAGGAAGGTTGCAAAGAAAAACTAATTAAAGTGCAACACAATGCTCTGAAAACACTAAGTGTCATGTAAATGCCTAAGCTAATGATCATCCTGATGGTGCTGATTATGTGCCAGGAAGCAGGATCCTGGCACGCCTACCCTGTCTGCTGCCCAGCCCCAGCGGGAATGGCCAGAGGTGAGTGGGAGCTCCAGGTCATAAGCCCCAGCCCCCTACCTGCCCCTCACCTGGGAGGCAGGCCCGGTTAATCCTGCCCTGGAGCCCTGAGGTTGCTTCTGTCTCTGACACTGGACGCATCACCTGTGCAATGGGGAATGTGTGATTCCCAGGCTGTGTGCCCCCTGCATTCTGAATCCTGTTTCCTCTACGACTTGGAAGGCTCCAGTGTCCATTCACGTCCTATTGAAAGAGATCTTCTCTTAGGGAGCACACCCCTTATTCTCAAGCTCTCTCTGAACTCTTGCTGGGCCAGTGGGAGGAGCGGGGGTCTAGGATCTTCCCTGTAATGTTTTTCTCCTTTGTGAACACCAGGCCTTCCCCAGGACTTATCTTTGCCTTTTAGGGAGTTCCGTCACCGCCATTCCTCACCCCACCCTGGGGCCCCTTCCGCAGCCCCCTCCCTGGCAGGCACCCTGGCCTGGAGGCTGGGCCGGCGAGCCCTTTGAGGCCCGAAGCTGCAGGGAGGCGCCACTGAGGCTTCCAGCAACTTTCACCCCAGAAATTGCCGGGCCTTCCAGGGATTTTGTAGGGTCGCCCAGACACTCTGACACTCCCCACTCTTGAACTTCCCCCATCCCACTGCTCAGCGGCTCTTAGAATAGCTCCACCCTTGCCCTCCTCCCATCAGGCAGCTCTTCCTGCCCTGGCGCCACATCCTTCCCACCTGCCAGGAGGATAGCTGCATTTCTGTCTTCCAGAGAAGGAGTTGTCACCTGCAGCACGCTTCAAACACCAAGCGTGTTGTTTGTTTACACTAGGCTTCAATGACCCCAGTGCCTTCCCCTTAGAGGGCACAGGTGGTTCCTGGCAATCCTTTGTGTAATCACCAAATGGAACAGAATGAACCCTGTGGGGTCTGGGCTGTGGGAGAGTCAGGCAGACTTTGAGGAGGTTTCCAAGGCCAGACACTGACAGCACATGGCTCACCCGCATCAAACACACACATGCACCACACACAGCTCGCGCTCGCGCTCTCTCTCTCTCTCTCTCTCTCTCTCTCTCTCTCTCTCTCACACACACACACACACACACACACACACAGTTAAAAGGCTTCTGGACTTTTCCGTTTTACTCTTTTCTGTGTGAAATTCTTGGCGATGGGAAGCCTGGGTGCCACAGTGCGCCGCACCCACGTCTGTTTTCCCGCCCGGAGATAGCAGCGAGGACCCGCAGTCACACCGCCAGGCCAGCGAGCTAAGAGCGCAGGGGAAGCTGCCCACCCGCCCTCCCTGCCGCACCGCCAGGCAGGCTAGCTTCCACTTTGCCTGCTGGAGGAGGAAGATCCACATGCACAGCCCTGCCCCCGCGCCCCCCCCCCCGCCCGCCCCACAGCCCCCAAAGTGACCTCCTGTGCACAGATCCTGCGACTCCCGCGCGGGCTTTGCCCACACCACAGCCTCGCAGGCACGCGGGCCGCTCGCCGCCCTGTCCGGTCCGGCCTCCGGGACAATGTCCCCTCTCCTCCTGGCTTACTTTCTGGTTGAGGCTGCACCCCAGTAGTCACCTCCGCGGAAGGGAAAGTGAGGATTCATGCACACACATTAGTTTTGTTACTTTTTTTTAAAAAACAAGTTTGGGGATTTTGTCATTGGTGTGTCACTCAGACCCCCTGAAGTTCCTGCTGCATCAAAAAGAATCTGTTTCCAAATCAGATCAAGTCCCCAAGTGAGACACTTGACTCCCGAGGTAAATTCGTAGCAACAGGTGCTGACCCGGCCTTTCTTGTCATTTATTTTTATTATTGACAGTGTCCCAGATGCCCCCCTTTGCCTCCTGGCCCCCTCCACCCAGCCAGCCCAGCTCCAGGCTGCTCCCACTCTGCTGTTTGCCCTTTTTTGATTTCATGAAGCTGTTGCTCAACAGAAGACAGTCCCCCTCCAGAATTTTATATCAAACTTAAAAAAAATTTTTTTGGCATATTGATTCCTTTAGGTTGGTGGTGGGAGTGCAGTCAGGAGGGAGACTGTGGCCAGGCTCTGGGCCACCCAGAGAAGCCAGGAGGGCGGGGCAGGCGCAGGCTCAGGCAAGGAGAGTGGAGGGGAAGGCTGGAGATGGGGGCAGGGGCTGGAGATGAGAGCAGGGGCTGCCCTGATGCCTAGCTCCCAGGCTTCATTCAGTGCTCTCCTCGCCACCTCCACCTCACTCAGGACTCAGGATCTTTACCTGGCCTCCACAGTTGCTCACTGCCTGCTGTTTGCCATGGGCTGTGGGCACCCATGTATTTTGTTGAGTAATTTTGGTTAATTCTTTCAATAACACTGATCTGAGCAGCCTGTTCAGGAAACGGGGCTGATTTCGGATCTGGGGAGCCTGGAGACACAATGCCAGGCACGGAAACAGTCTCCCCAGAAACGTAGATGTCCACACTGTGGCTGTTTAGCCTGGGAGCTGACGTGCTCAGCATTTCCTCCGGATAACAACACGAGGCCAGGCCCCTCAGTGAGCAGCCTGGGAGACCGGGTTCCCCCTCCCCGTTCTCCGCGGGAGTGCAGACAGTGAAATAGGCCAAAGGCCGGTAGAAACCACCCAACTGAAATTCTCCCAAAGCCTCGAGGGGGTGGGGAATGTGGACATGGTCCCATCTGTCCGGTGGAAATTGCTCCAGCCCTTGTAGGTGTGGGTCTAGGGCTGGAAGAGCGGGCAGGCTGACCTCCTCCAGCACATGTCTCCCCCCCTCCCCCCCCCCCCCCCCCCCCCCCCCCCGCAGCTAGTTGATGGGCTGCAGATTCAGCTCCCAGAGCACCCCCAGTGCAGCAGGAAAGCTCCTTGGGGTGGGGAGCGGGAGGGGGTCGCCTTGGCCTTTGGCCGGCCAGGGAGGCTGGTTCTCCATCTAGGTCTGCACCCTCTCTCGTGGAGGGAGGACCCCGAGGCCCATGTGCTGGCATAAACTCAGATCCCATGTCCGGCCTGAGGGGGAGGATGTGCCATATTTAGGGATTAAAGGAAATGAAGCCTAAAAGGTGGAAAATCAGGCATTATCCCGAGGGTGGCAATGAATGCGGGCTGTCTGGCTGCCCTCTGATCAGTCATCCTTGCACCTTGGTCTGTGAACTGCTTCTCGGAGCTGACGCAGGTGGCTTTGTCTCGGCTCAGCCTGGTATGGTGCCACTGGCCACATGTGGCCCCGGAGCGCTGAGATACGGCTGGGCTGTCCCTGTGAAACACACGCCAGGTTTCAAAGACTTAACAGAACAAAAAGAATGCAGAGAGTCTCATTAACATTTTTATATGGATTGCATGTTGACATGATAATATTTTTAATGTGTTGGGTTAAACAAAATGTACTATTAAAATTAATTTTATTTCTTTTAATGTGGTTATTAAAACATTTAAAGTTACACAGCTCAAATTCAGGGCTCACATTATATTTTTATCAGATAGTGCAGATCTAGGCACTCCCTTCCATTCTGAAACGATTTTGACGACTTGCTCATTAGTTTCCTTCTCTTGTTAACTACAGAGCTTCAGAAAAATTCCCTTCCCGCTCAACAGGAACTGGGACAGAGAAAATGCTGGGAGTCCTAGTTGACTTGTTTCCAAAAATTGGCTTCTGGTGCCATCGTGCGGCCATTTCCTGCTACTACACCATCCGCAGGCTACTTGGAGGTCCCCTACTCATGCTTGCTGTAGTTATCACACAGGATGAGCCAATCATTCAGAAATCCAAAAACTTGCAGAAGAATATCTTCTCCTGCTAATCTCTTCTTATGTTACTATCCACGTATGAATTTAAAGTAATACTACACGGTGAACACCTATGAACTACTCCTATCAGTAGAACATCAGTCCTACTACTAGATCATTAGTCCTAATGTGGTCCCACATATTCATCCCTCACTCATCTTGTTTACCTGCTCCTGTCCAGATGAATCATTGCCCTAAATTATTTGTTTATTATTTCATTGCTTTTAAAAATACTGGTTTTATTGTATATTGTTTCATTTTACTTGTGTTTGAAGTTCAAGAAATGCTTTTATATGGTCTAATGGGACTTGCTTTTTCACTTGCTATTACTTTTCTAAGATTCACCCCTGATGCATGTAACTGGATTGGGGTGTGAGATTGCATTACTTCAACTGATTTATTCATCCTCCTGTCCGTGGACACTGGGTTCTTCCAGTTCTTTGCTTCTGTGAGCATTTCTTTTGTAGCTTAGTCTACAGATGTAAAAAATGTTTCTAGAAGGCAATAGAATGATCAGAGGTTGCTAAGGACTCAGGGGGAGGGGTGAGTAGGTGAAGCACAAGTACATTTTTAGGGTGGTGAAACTATTCTTGAATAGATGGCGGAACTATTGTCAAGTTGTTTTATTACCGAAAATTGTGATTCTGTGACCAAGGGCACATGACATTATACATTTGTCAAATCCCATGGAACATTATGGCCCAAAGAGGGAAACTTAATATATATAACATTTTAAAGATCATTTAGGAGGCTGGGCATTCTATGAAGGAACACACACTGTGATAGGAGAATCTATTTACAAATGGGTGGATGCACTGATGGGGGTGGGGGAAGGTGCTGACATACACAGCTTTGGAAGTGAGTCAGACGAAGCCCAGGAATACTGTGCCCTGTTTCCTAAAGCTGGTTCCCGTGCCAGCATGCATGGATGATTCTGATATCGCCCACATGCACACTGGAGTGAAACAATGAAGTGAGTGGATGGTAGATGGTGAGAGGCAGGCTTTCCCCTGTTGGAGTGGGCACTTACAGGTAATCAGAGGGAAGAAACTAGAATGACTCATGTAATAATGGATTAGAGTGGAGATATTAGTATGACCTTATATTTATCTTAATGTAAACACAGATGGTTATGTATAGAAATATTTATAAACATGTGTGTACATATTGATTAGTACACACATGTTTCCCAGCTGGGCAATGACACCCCACTAGCAATAAGCATCCCAGCGCACAGATCTCAATCTCCAATACCATCTACACTAAGAGAAAAATGCTAATAGACCGTACCTTCACTATGTCCTCAGCCAATCAGAGGGAGTATGCAAATTAACCCAACCAAAAAGGCGGTTAATTTGCATATACTAAGGGAGGGAGGAGTGAAGATTGAAGACAGTATAGAAGAAAGAGGGAGGGAAAATGGAAAGCAAGGGGACTGCTGGGGGGAAATTGCGGGTGGGGTGGGCGGCAGCTGCTGCTGCAGTGGTGGCTGTGGCAGGCGGGTGAGGTGGGCAGCATGGGCAGCTGTGGTGGTGCCTGAGACTCGGTGACCACAAGCAGGGCAAGGTGGATGGGGCAGGTAGGGTGAGTGGCGGCAGGAGGAAAAACGTGGGGTGGGGCGTGGGAGTGGAGGTCAGAGGCGGCAGGGAAAGCATTAGGTGGGCGGGAGAGGTGGCAGTGGAGGGAGTGAAGCCTGCCGGAAGCCCTGTTCTTGCAGGAATCTTCCTGCAGCAGGCCCCTAATTCTCTAATAAGGAGCCGGGGTTCCTTGGAGTAGTGGTGGATTCTAGAACCAGGATAAGATGCACCTGAGCACCCTGTGTTGCCAGAGATTAAGGAAGGGCTCACACACTTGGTAGGGTGTGTCAAAGGGATGAAGGAGCAGCGGAAAGAGCTGGAATGATTTGAGCTACTGAAGAAAGTACTATTGGATTTTTAAAAAAGTAATATTGGAGCATAACCCAAAGTATAAAATCAATATTCCTGAGTCCATACTGATATGAATAAATGATTACATAAACAAGTGAATGGGGGGAAGAGGCAACTTTCCCTTGCAGAAAAGTTCCAAATAACTTTACCCCCAAGGAATAAGACCACACATCTCTACCCCACAAACATGAGCTGTGCACAGCATTTACTTCCAAAGAGTTCAGTGGGCAAAGGCAAGGACTAGGTGGAGAACCACTTAGGGACAAAACTTGACACACTCCTTCAGCTGGGAGATCAAGGTCAATGCCAGCAGTGATAAGACATATTGGTATATACCCTTGAAAAAATCATGGAAATGGTACTTTATCTCTCTGGGCTTCCCATGAGAAATACATCAAACAAACTCCAGTAGAGGGTCAGCCTACAAAATTCCTTACAGCACTCTTAGGGAAAGTCAAGGTCATCAAGGAGAGTCTGAGAAACTGTCACAGCCAAGAGAAGTCTAAGGAGACAGAGCAGGAACATGGCATGTGGCCTCCCAGATGGGGTCTTTGGACAGGAGACAATGGGTCAAAGTGAAGGAATGTGAATCAAGCCTGGACCATAGTTATTAATCATGTGTGAATGTCACAAACACACCATCTGATGTAAGGGGGGCATGTGGGAACTCTGTACCATGTCCTCAGTTTCCCTGTAAATGTAGAACTGTTCTAAAAATAAAGTCTATTTAAAGTCTGTGCTTTGAGAAGAAAGTTGTAGGTAACAACAAAATGAGGCTGTACAGCATGTCTGTGGACCAGGGTTGGCAAACCTTGTAAAAGGCTGGTCAGTGAGTGTTTGTGTCTTTGTGGGCCTTACAGTCTGTTCCAGCCCCTCGGCTCCATCAGTCACAGGCCAGAGGAGAGCGGAGGAGTGTGCTTGTGCATTACCGGGGACTCCTTAAATACCCTGGATGCTAACCTTATACCACTTGTAGATGTTGCAAATGTCTTCTCCTGGTTTATAGCCTGCCTTTTCATTTTCTTTTAGTTATCTTTTGCTGAATAGAGTTCTTAATTTTCACATAGTAAAGTTTATTAATCTCTCCTTTTATAGTTAGTGGGTTTTGTCTCTCGTGGAAGAAATCCTCTTGTACTCCAAGTCAGGAAGAGACTTCCTATATTTTCTTTGAAGAGTCTGGAGGTCATGCCTTTCAGCAGTAAAGCCTCAATACACCCGACTTTACACCAAGTCCAGAAGACATGGGAGGAGACAGGGTCCAATTGCATCTTGTCTGATTGGGTAACCAGGAGTCCCAGCCCGGGGCCTCCTCCCTGCTGCCTGCAACACCCGTGTGTCATGTCACAACCCAATACAGGCAAGTCTAGTGCTGGCTTCTAGTTCGTTTCATGTCATTTATAAGCCTTGAGATCAAACTACCCCCAACCTATTATTTTCGATTTCTGTCTTCACCATTTGTAGCCCCTCTTTGGACTGCCATATATATATATTTACTATATAAAAAAGTGTAATATGCAAATTGGCCATCACACCATCACAAATATGGTCATGCCCACAGCAGAGGCAAGGTTTCTGTAACATACGATGGCTGCACCCACAGGGGAGGCTGAGTTCCTATAACAAGCCTTATCGAGCAGTCAGCAGAGACCTGAGGCTGCATGGCAAGAGTTCTTCCATCTTCCCTGCTGGGCCAGGCCAGGGGACCTGAGCCTGCATCTCCCGCCTCATGGAGCTTGACAGTGGACCTCAGGCCACACCCCTGACCCCAGTATCAGGCCAGGGTATCTCAGGGCGCACCTCCTGCCCAGCAGGGCTTGACGGGAACCTCAAGCTGCACCACCCGCCCAGGTCCCGGGCCAAGGCACCTCAGACCACTCCACTGCCCTGGCACGGGGCTGGGGCACCTGAGGCTGCACCCCCACTCTGCAGGGCTTGATGGGGCCCTAAGGCTGTGCCCCCACCTGGCGGGGCTTGACAGGGGTGGGGCCGGCTGGGTCTGGGTCTCACATGATTTTGAGGAGCCTTGGGTGGGCGGGGACTTGACTCTGGGTCCCACAGCGTGCCCCAGACTCTGACAAGAGGAAGATTTTCATACACATTTTACTAACTTTTTTTCATCTCTGACACTTCTATTATAGAGAAAGGGCAAATAGCAATATTAAATTATTTCCTCTAATTAATCCCCATTTAATGTGCATGAATTTTGTGCACCAGGCTATTGGTGTGTGTGTGTGTGTGTGTGTGTGTGTGTATTTAATATCTTTTTTAAAATTATTATTAAATATTTTATTGGTTCTCCACAGAGAGGAAGGGAGAAGGATAGAGAGCCAGAAATATCGATGAGAGAGAAACATTGACCAGCTGCCTCCTGCACACCCCCTACCCGGGATGTGCCCACAACCAATGTACATGCCCTTGACCGGAATCGAACCTGGGACCCCTTAGTCCACAGACCAATGCTCTATCCACTGAGCCAAACCAGTTTTGGCTAATATCTTTTCATTGTTTTCAGAGAGGAAGGGAAGGAGAGGGAGAGGAAGAGAGAGAGAGGTAGGAACATCAATGATGAGATGTGGGTGCGTCAAAGGGAGGCTCTCCGAGCCCTTGTTTGCTCCACGAAACATCTCATCTGCCAGCAGCTCCAGCCTCTGTCCCAGCTCTTGCTCGGTTTGGGCGGGGCCTGGGGCTGGGCATGAAAGGAAGAGATTTTGGAAAGGGCTTGGATTGGCATTGGGGTGAGTGGAAGCCTTGGTGTGGGACCCACGTATCAGAAAGTTGGAGTTTAAGTCCCACTCTGCTATGTTCTCGCTTTGTGACCTTGGGCAAGCCACTTGACTTTTTCTAAGTTACAGTGTGACCCCTCCAGAGTGGGATACTTACTGTTTCCATTTCTCCTAGATAAGGTCGCTGAGGGGATTAAATTAGCTGATGCGGTGACAAGCTTGGCCCAGCGCCTGCGGCTCTCCAGGGACCCTGTGGTGAGCTCCTCCTCTCAGGCTCTGGGAGCTGGGTCTGCACCTTCCATAAAGACTTTCTGGGATGGAAAGAGAGAAAAGAGGGCTGCTCCTGACCTCAGTGAGCGGGCACTTCCAGGCAGAACCCAGAGCGCAGCAGAAGGCCTCTGAGTGCTGCACGGAGCAGGCGCCTACCCTGCAGCTCCAGTGTCTGCTCGGAGAGGTTTCACGAGGCCCTCAGACTGAGAGAGACGACAATTAGGCCTCCGCGTGGCTCCAGGGCCTGGCCGCCTGCCGGCTGGGAAATCTGATCCGAGGATCAGGTAAGAAATGGATAGAATTAGCACATGCATGTGGGCACGTGATGGCGCGCAGAGTGCTTTCCAAACCTCCAGGACAGTTCCCAGACAAGTCTTCACTCATAAGGAAGCGCAGCGAGCTCCGTGCGTCCTGCCCTCCGCTCGCTCACTCCCACGGGGAGCAGGAGGCGCGCCAGGCCAGCTGGTCTGCACCGCTGCCAAGTCTTCAATCAAAGGATTGGCATGAAAGGCAACTCGCATTTTTTAGGTGTGTTTTAACTTTTTCACTGAGGTATAACAGGTCGAGTGAAATGTGCGAATCCGGAGTGCGCAGCTCACGGAAGTTTTACACACGTGGGCGCCTGTGTGAGCACCACAGCTGGGTGTGGGAACCCAGCATTCCCCACTCCGCTCCCTCAGGCCCTTGCAGCCTCCTCCCCGCCATGGAGGGTTCTGACTCCATCACTGCAGCTCAGAGCCCCTGAGGGCTGCTCAGGGGCCCCGGGGAGCTCTCCCAGGCCAGTGCACAGGGCCTGGAGGTGCGGTGCTGAGTCATAGCTCGCTGGTGATGTGCCCCAGCCATCGTTCTGCTGGTTTCCAGTGTGGAGCTATTAGGAACAAGACTGTGATGAACATCACAGAACACTGTATTCATAGAAACCCCCGTGAAGTTCCGGGATTATGATAGGCTTGCTTTCTTCCTGTTTTCAATCAGCTTTATTGAGGTAGAATTTACATACAATCAGATCTTGTCTTTTCATTTTCTTAATTGTGTCTTTTGAAGAGTACACTTTTTTTTGTTTGTTTTAATCAAGTTTCATTTATAAAATCTTTTTCTTTCATCGTTCATGTATTTTAGTGTTTTAGCAAGGAAGTCCTTGACCGACCCAAGACCACAAAGTTTATCCCTATGTTTCCTTCTATAATTTTTATAGTTTTAGCTATTACATTTTGCTCTATGATTCCCCCACCCCCACCCCCGGGATCGTCCCCTCAAATGAATTATATGAATAATAAAGTTCTGATATCTTTCATTCCGCAATTAATCTTGGCGAGCTCGAAACTTCATTGAAAGTGCTGCTATGGCGGATGGAATCCACCACCCTGGGCGGCGAAGGAGCCAGCGAGCGCAGCCTAGCCTGGGCGGTGAGATGCTGGCGCTTCTCACAAACCGGGCACAGCTGCCCCAGAGGGGGCGTTGTTGGCTCTATGATTCATTACAAGTTACATCTTATATATAGTATCATATAATAGTCAAGGAATATAGTATATATATCATATATTATACTATCAATATATTGTAGTATATATACTATATACAGTATATACATAGTATATAGAATATATAGTATATATTATATAGTATATATTATATACACTATATTGTAATATATATATATATACTATAAGGAATATAATATATATATATATATATATATATATAGTATCATATAATAGTAAAGGAATACTTTTTTGCATATTTGGTGAAAAGTCTATCCTTTCCCCTTGAATTACCTTAGTATCTTTGTCAAAATGTATATATATATGACTTTATATAAATAATATGTATGTTACATAAATTAAAACTATCATGTATTATGTATGTAAAAATAAGGATGATGTGAGTATCAAATGGGACTTTGAAAGCGCTAAGCACAAGAGCTGGCACATAATAATTGCACAATATATACTTTCACATGTATAGTCATGTGTAATTATTAATTTAGAATTACCGTCATTTTAGTCCCTTCCTGTAAGCGAGACGTAACTCACATCTGCAGAGCTGTCATAAGGAGTCTGCCGACAGAACTTCTCGGTGTCTCCCCCTCCTCCGGTGACAGTGCCCGCAGGCAGACACGCTGTAAGCCACAGCGACCGCCTCCTGTATACTGTCACCTCGCATACAATGAATAATACATAGATTTTGTAGACCGGCTAATGCTAACATCCCTTATGAAACAACAGCAAGTTATGAATATCTACCTTTCAAGTTGGAAAGACATTTTAAAAAATGAAGCCCAGTGTTGCTGGGGATGAGGAAAAATGAGCGCCCTTTGATTTGGGGGTGATTTTGCCAATTCACCCAGACTTCCTGCAGGGCAGTCTGACGATGGAAACCAAGCCTGACTTCGCAATTCCACGGGTGAGAATTTTAGCCTCTGTTCCCCCAATATGATTGTGTGTTGAGAACTGGGTGCAAAAATACTCTGTCATGATATATATGATCAGAAGAACAACTCCCTAAATGCCTGACAAATAGCTGAGTAAACCAGGCAGTACATATTACAACAATGCTGCAGAAGAATGTTTTATGACTTATAGAAAGAAACCTATACCCACATTCATTTCTTCACCAGGCAAATCTCCGTGGTGGGTACTGGGCGGGGCACTGGTGCTCTGATGGGGAAATAGACAGGCGTGGCCTGTGTTTACATGGCTCCTCAAAGAGAGAGAAAGAGGAGGAGGGGGGTGTGGGAAGCGCTGGGGAAGCAGGGCAGGGCACTGCAGGAACACACACACACACACACACACACACACACACACACACGGCGTGTTCAGGTCAGACAGGGCCTGACTTTGCTGTCTGAGTGGAGTTGGAGCCACCAGTGAGCAGAGTGGCTGAGGCCTGAAGGGGAGTAGGGAGCCAGGAGGACAGTGAGGTGGGGAGAAGGGGTGGGTGACAAGGAGCCTGGTGTGGAGTCCTTGCTGCCTGCCTGCCAGGCCTGCCCGTAGGGAGGCGCGTCCCTCAGAAAGCCTCCCTTCCAGCTGGGGAAGTGGACACAGTCTCCCTCCTCCATCCTGCCTTCTCACGGGGAGGGGCCTGGGAGAGGCAAAGTGCAGGGCTCTGAAAACGGAGTTATCTGCAAATCTACAAGGACAAGCAGGGGCTGGCCATGTTTCTTGGACTAAGAGTCCTTGGAATGACGTTCAAAATATATGTTTATTGATTTTGAGAGAGAGAGAGAGAGAGAGAGAGAGAGAGAGAGAGAGAGAGAGAGGAAGGGAGAGGGAGAGGGAGAGGGAGAGAGAGAGACCGCTTCCTGCACACACCCCCACCCAAAACCCAGGCCCGTGCCCTGGCCAGGAACTGTGCCCTGGCCAGGAATCATTGTGCCTGACCAGGAATCGAACCAGCAGCTGGTCGGTGCACAGGACAGCACCCAGCCAACTGAGCTGCACTGGCCAGGGCCTTGCACTGTCTTTTAAAATCAGGAGGTACAGTTAAGGGAGGAGTAGGTTCCCAGAATTCCCTTGGTTGTCTCATCACTCCTCTTGTCTCTCAGACACACCTGGGAGACGCCACCCGCTCCCGTGTCCCGGTTACAGGCAGCAGCAGGAGCCAAGCCTCAGGCTTAGCAGATTGTCTCACACCCCAACCCCAGCACGGGCTCCAGCCTTTCTGAGTGCAAACGTGAAAAGGGAAGGGCAGGGCCTTATTCAAAGGGTTCTTTGAATGACACGATGCAATAACCACGTGAACATATCAATAGCATGTATGTCCGAAGTCTCACTCAGAAAGCCCCGGACTTCCAAGACCTGCCACAGTGCAGAGGCTGCTCGAGGAGGCTGGAGCTGCCGTCCTGACTGCCTGCATCTCAGGTGCCCTCTCTTTCCACACAGTTCCTACACCTCAGAGCGAAGATGCTCCCTAGCAATGCAGTTAACATTCAGTGTCCGGACCGGTCCCCAGGAAATTCAGACACCCCTGTAACCCTCCCCCTGCCCTGGGTCTCCCTGTGGCCCGAGGCCAGAGCGGAGGCCACCGAGGGCCCTAGCTGCTGGTTGAATCTCTGGCCAGAGCATGGGCTCTGCCTCTAGTTTGCCTGCCCTTGTTCAAGGTCAGGGTGAATGGAAAAATCATGCTGTCTGTGCACCCAGCTGGCTGCTCTGCGGGTCCTGCTTTGGATCCAAGAAGTCCCCTCAGTGCCCCTGCCCAGCCATGTCCCCATGCCCCCTCCTGGAGGCCATGCCCACCCCCTTCACGCACCTGGAGTCACCTGGAGCTGGAGGAGGACAGCCCCAGGCTGGAGGAGGAAGGGAGCCTGCATTTTCTGCCTGTTAAGCGCCAGATTGGTGCTCAGCTCCAGAGGGGCTCCACCCAGGCTGGGCGTGGTCCTTGCCCACCTTGGAAAGCAGGTGCTCTGGGGAGGAGGGGGGCATAGAATGGGGGTGGGGGTGGGGAGGCCTTCCTCCAGCCACCATCTCTGCAGGGCACTGCATGTGGGGAGGGTGTGAGTGGGTGAGCCTTGACCTAGCAAAAACGCTGTCTTCCCTGAACTGCATATGGCAGAGCAATGCAAAGCAGTTTGCTAGAGGCTCTCCCTCACTTGAACAAGGTGTAGAAAACAGCCGTAGAGACAACACCACTGCCGCTGTAACCATCCTGCTACCGGCGCTCTCCACACTCCCTCTGTGCGACCGCGATCTGACCGCCCGGCAGCCAGCGCCCCCCGAAAGTGTGAAATCTGTGTCATCTTTCTTCTCTGACTTGGTTTGCACACTCATCCACTTGTGTGTTTGATCGTGAGGCCCTGCTTGGACCCCTTGGGATGTAAGGTACCGCAGTGTTTGCACCATATTACCGCCCTAAACCCTAAGCTCTGACTTCCCAGAGGCATTGGCTCCTTATAAAGAATGCTTGGCATCTAGTTGCTATTCTGGTGGTGGAGGTGTGTCAGGACTAAAGTCTCCCCCCGCCCCCATATCCCCTCCCTTCCTCCACTCCCTTCTCCCAGGAACTGCTGGTCCTCAGACACGATCTCTCCCTGGTCCCCGGCGGCTGCATGAGCCCCATCCTCGGACAGGCCATTGCTGACGCAGGAGTCCTGGAGCTGGGCTGCTTCCCCGCTCACTGAGTGGGGTGGCTTCTCACTGGGTGGCTGGGTCTTCTGTGGCTCCCAGCCCCAGGCGGAATAGCCAGCAGCAATCAGATAAGCAGGCAATCATCTCTGTCACCAGCGTTGGCAGCCAGTCTCAGCCTGAACTCTCCGGACCCGAACCCATGCCAGCTCAGGCCCCGTGTGCCACACCCACCCCGGGGTGCCATGCAGTCTGAGAGGGAGGGTGTCAGGGGTCTCTCCTGAGAAGTCCCTGCAGAGACGTGGGGGTTGGCCTTACCCAAGCAGACCCCAATGGCTCCAGAGATGCCTGTGGGCCCCACAAGGCCAAGGCCATATCCACTCTATTCCTCACTGTGTGCCAGGGTCCGAGCACAACACCTGGCTCTTAGTAGGGGCTCACCTGGCCCATTAGCTGAAAGGAGTAGGACACCCAAGTGGCACTCCTTGACCTCATCAGCGGGTGGAGCATTAAGAGGCCAGAAGTTCCCAGTGGGCCCGTCTTTGCTGTGGGAGCTTCAATGCAGCACCTACTGTGCGCAGAGCCCTTCTGCCAGGTTCCGTCCAGTTCGGACTTCCTGGCACCACACGAAGGACAGACTCTTGTCCCTTCCTGAGCTCTAGATGGCGAGTTCAGGCACATAGAAGCAAAGAGCCATCCTGAAGGCTGCCCAGCAACTGTGCAGTGGGGGCACCTTCTATCCCATCGGCCCTCTCCAAAGCCTCACAGTGAGCCGCCCCCAGGGGCTGCCCCACCTCACAACGGGCAGAGCAAGCTCCGCTCAGTTCTTTGGTTCTGAGGAGAGCCATCCGGTTCTGAGGAGAGCCACCGGAAGCCTTCTAGGAGGCGGGAGCCAGGAGGCACGGATGAGGTGATGCAGGAGGAAAAGGGCAGGAGTGGAGCCAGAGGGGCACCTCTCTCCTGGGCCTGGGCTCCCACTCCACAGTGCTACTCCTTCCCAGCCCCCTGCACTCCCTCCTGACCTGGGTCACAGCTTCTCCACAGGCTGGTAGATTCCCTCACCTCCAACCTTGACCAGCCCTGGCCCCCAGGCGTCTGGTTCCGGGGTCCACTCTGATGAGCACCACGGCCCTGGCAAGGCTAGGAGAGCCCAGTGCTGACTTGGTGGGCGTGGCTTGTGGGTGTAGCAGAGTGATGTTTAATTTGCATATTACTCTTTTTAAAAAATATATATTTTTTGATTTTTTACAGAGAGGAAGGGAGAGAGATAGGTAGCTAGAAACGTTGATGAGAGAGAAACATCGACCAGCTGCCTCTTGCACACCCCCTGCTGGGGATGTGCCCGCAACCAATGTACATGCCCTTGACCGGAATCGAACCTGGGACCTTTCAGTCCGCAGACCGACGCTCTACCACTGAGCCAAACCGGTTTCGGCTGCATATTATTCTTTTATTAGGTAGGATGTGCTATAACCCATACTGGAAATAAGAACAGGATATTATGGGATATTTCTGAGTCCATTATTAAAATGTTTAGATCTTTCTTCCCTCTAATTTCTAGGGTACTTTCTAGAAAAGAATAATCTAACATTAAATCCCAAGAAACCGTGTTTAATACTCTTCCAGCCTGCAGGTGGCGCCGTAGGGAGCCGCGGCTGCGAAGTCCTCTCCCCAGAAGGCGGAGGGGCATGCAGTGGCTCACTCCTAGCGGGTAGATGGTGGGAGGCCCCGGTTTACCTCTGTCCCCGCTGGTAGGAATCACCTCATCTGGGGCTAGAGCGCTCCTTTCAGGGTCTGACTGTGCTGTGAGCACAGAAGCGCATTATGCTCCCTACACGTCTAGGTCCCCAGGGGGAGATTGTCCTCTGTCTTCATGGAAGGGGCAGGCTTCTGAATGGCTAGTATGTCTTGTTACCAGCCCTGAGAGCTGACCAGCCCTCACTGTGCCCGAGGCCCACAGCTGTCAGGCCTGGGCCAAGGTCCCCGCAGCCAGTCTGGCTCCAGACTACACATTCTTTTCCTTTAAAAAAAAAAAAAAAAAAAAAAAAAAAAAAAAAAATATATATATATATATATATATATATATATATATATATATATCATTGATTTTTTTTTACTGAGAGGAAAGGAGAGGGATAGAGTTAGAAACATCAATGAGAGAGAAAAATCGATCAGCTTCCTCCTGCACCCTCTCCAACTGGAGATGTGCCAGCAACCAAGGTACATGCCCTTGACCAGAATCAAATCTGGGACCTTTCAGTCTGCAGGCTGACACTCTATCCACTGAGCTAAACTGGCCAGGGCCCTTTAGTTGTTTGGTTTCAAAGCAACCACTGGTTTCGCTGCTTCTCTAGTTCTGCTTTGTTTTCTTTGTGCAGCATAAAGTGTACAGTTTGGCGAGTTTTGACAAATGCGTTTGCCTGCGTCCCTCACACTCAAATCAAGATGTATAACATCTATAATTTAAAAATATTTAAAAATTTAAAAATTAAAAAAAATTAAAAATATTTAAAAAGGGTCTGGCCACAGTGGCTCAGTGGTTGAGCATCAACCTGTGAACCAGGAGGTCAGTTTGATGCCTGGGTTGCAGGCTCCATCCCCGGATCAATGATTCGCTCTCATTATTGTTTCTTTCTCTCTCTTCCTCTCTGTGCTTCTCTGAAATCAATAAAGATATATTTAAATAAATAAGTCCTATCTAATAAAAGATAAACATGCAAATTACTGTACCTTCACTATGCCCACAAGCCACCCACCAGCCAATCAGGGTGAGTATGCAAATTAACCCAATCAAGATGGCGGTTAATTTGCATATCTAGGCCAGAGCAAGGACTGAAGACAGGAGCCAAGCACTGCAGAGGGAGTGAAGCTGCAGAGCGGGGAGAAGGGAGAGAAGCAGGCGACCACAGCAGGAAGCCCTATTGCAGGAATCTTCCTGCAAAGGGCCTCTAGTAAATAAATAAAAATAAAAAGACATTCATTATCCCAGAAGTTCCCTACCCTCACTCCCCTGCATGCTCCCCCTCCAGAGGCAGCGCTGCTCTGACTGCTGGCACCATGGGTTAGTTTTGCTGCTTTTGGACCCTCTATGTGTGGACTCATAGACGCACACACTTCTGTGTCTGATTTTTGCTACTCCACGTAATTTCTGTGAGACCCATGCACGTTACTAAATCTGTCCAAAACTTGTTCCATTTTATTACTGCATAGAAATGTATTGTATGAATGTGCTGTAGCTTCTTTTATTCAATGTCCTTTGATAGAAACCTGGACATTCCCATGTTTGGCTAATCTGGATAAAGATGCTACAAATGTCCTTGTTAGTTGTGCTATGGACATATATAGACTTATTTCTTTTGGCTAAAGACCTAGGGATAAAATCGCTGGGTCCACGGATAGGCATACATTTACATTAGTTAGAAACTTTCATTTTTCTAATGTGGTTGTATTATGTTCTCTTTGGTTTAATCTTCAACATTAGACATGTTTTAAGCTGCCTCAAGTGCCTTTTGGAAGCAAATAGGTTTTTTTGATGAATGAATGAACGAATGAATGAACGAATGAATCAACAAACCATTCTCCTTCCAACCTTGCAGGAGCCGGACATGGGGCCTGCTGCCCTTCTCCAACTCGTGGCGGCTCCATTTGCACAGCAACCGCACCACGAGCCTCAGCCCACAGGTCACCCCTGGTTTCCAAATACCTTCCCAGAGCAGAGCTTTGGCAGGAAACCCACGCAAGCTGATCCTAAAGCAATGGCATTCCCTCCACAGGAGGGCAGAGGGCAGCTGCTGTTTCTGCAGAGGAGGCGCCATTCCCAGCTCTGCCACCAGCTGGTGCTCAGAGGTCAGCTGCGGGCAGGGGCCATCCAGTGGGCTACAGTATGAGAAGGTTACAGAACTCAGGAAGGACTCAGGGGAAGGTCTCAGCCCCCTGGGGTCACCCACGTCCTTGCGCTTCACCTTAATGAATGACCCACAAGCCACTCTGTCTCCAACCCCAGGAGTTCAACATGGAGCCTCCCGGCTCCCTGGCCTTCCTGCTCACACAGCACATGTGAGAGGAGTTTGGAATAGCCTGGTTCTCTTTGTTTCCCAATAAAAAGCGGAGTAAGACGTCTCTGACCAATATCAGATAGTTGGAAAACTATTTCCAAATGCCAGGATAACACAATGAGCTCAGACTCGGGCGGCGGCTGGTTGGCTTAAATTCTGGCCCTCCCATTTCACACTGGGGATTGGCAGGCTCTTTCACTTCCCTGAACCCTGGTTCTCCTATCTGTGAATAAGGACGACTCCCACTTCCTGTGGCTAAAGAGTGAGGTGCTGTGTAGAAAGCATCTGGCCGCTCAAAGCACTTGGCAAATTATTAGACAAGGTATCTACTCTAAATGCCTTGCCCTGCCCTGACCGGATGCAGGACAGAGAGTTTGGAAGAGTTATAAGTGCAGAGGACGCCATGGGCCACATGGCGCTTTGGGACGACGGTTGACACCCAGAGGGTGGTCCAAACCACTCCTTTTTTCCTCCAAAGGATCCAGGCAGCATTCCTGGGAGAGGTACTGAGCTGTGTGGCTCTTCAATAAGGTAATACTGAATGCTGATATTGACCAGCACTGCCCCTAATTGAGTTTTAATCACAGCGTAATTAAATGTAGATTCACCTGTCTGGAGAATTCGCACCCCACTCATGTGCCATTTCTCCCTGTCTGAAGAGGGATTTCAAAATTGGACATTGTTGTTTAATGGATGAAGTTTAAGAATGACACTTGGGCTTTGCTCCTCTTTAATTATTACGATAGCTAATTGTAGGAGGAACCTAATGGATCGCCACCGGAGGGAGACGGAGGTGATGAAATGGAGCTCTTCATTAGGCACTCTGAGGAGAGAGGGCCATGGGCAGAGCTCACTGGGTCCAGGGGCTGGTTTCCCCTGCTTCTCAGACCCCACACCCTGGACACCCGGGGACTGCTGCCCATCTGACTTGGACAGAGTCCAGTGCCATTTTGCTAAGAACTGAGAAGTCTGTGAAATGAACATCTAACCAGTTGAGTAGTGCAAAGGTTCTCAACCTGGGGCAACACCTCCTTCACTCCCCTCCCCCTCCCCCCAGTCCCTTCACCCAAAGGCATCTGACAACATCTGGAGACATTTTTGGTGCCATAACTGAGAACTGGGTGGAGGTTACTACTGGCATCTAGTGGGTAGAGGCCAGGGTTGCTGCTAAACTTCCTACAATGCACAGAACAGTCCCCCATGACAAAATATTATCTGGCCCAAAATGCCAATAGTGCTGCGGTTGAGAAAGCCTGGACTAGCCTGTCCTGAATCTAGGGCAGCAGAGCGGGCTGAGCAGTCTCTGGATGAATGTCAGTGTGTCCTGAGGGACGTGCTCCACAGTCACGTGCTCCCAAGCAGCCCCCATTAGCAGCCATCGCCAGGTGTCGCGCACACAGGATCCCAGCCTGCCTGCGGTTCTCTTATAAATGGCCCTCGGGTAGCTGCCCACCTCGTTCATCATCAAATTGGCCAAGGAGTGTGTTCTATAACTTGACCACCAGGTGGCAGTCTTGGAATGCTTTTTCTTGGGGAAAACTTGCCCCTGAGGTGGGCCAGTCTTCCCATCCATTGCTTTAAGCACCTGGTATGCTTCAGTAAGAGGGAATTTGGGGTGGGGGGGAGAGAGAGGCATGAACTGGAGAGAGTGTTTGACATTCCTTTCTGCTTAGCAAGTCAAGTGCACTTACAGCCCCCATCCTCCTTTCTAAACAAACTGGGATTGCCCCTTCAGCTCTCCCATTAGTGGTGACTGTTCTGAAAGATGATCTTGAGAAGATGAGATGTGACAGGAGGTGGAAGAGATAGGCAGACGTTGAAACTATGGGATGGGGACTGGTCCATCCTTCTGGCCACTACTGGTGCCTGCTGCTCTGCTGCATTATCACCCTTTACTGTTCCAGCATCACAGCCTGGTGGCCTTAGAGAGGGGCTACGTACCGGCCAAAGTCACAGTAGCTCCGAGTCCAGTCCTCTCCACCGCCAGAAGAGCCTCCCGTTTACCGCCAACGTGGGAGAGTTTTCACCTGTAAACGGAGGTGGGGAGTGCATTGACTGGGGCCCAGGTGAGTTATCACTTGAAGGGGAGACTTTGGAGAGTGAGAAGAGGCACTAGCTGGATGTACCTGGAACAGCAGGAGCAAGCCCAGATGAGGCCCCCAAGCTAAGCTTCCTTTCGTCTCTGAGACCACAAGCTTCTGAGACCCAAAAGGACTGTTTCCAGCTTTCAGAGTACCAGTGAGAACACCCAGTGCAGCCGCCCCCATGGAAGGTCTGAGAGAAGATGGTGAGTAAGGAAACTGGAAAGGCTGGACCTCGGGGCACTGGGTGTGGATGCCGCCCTGGTAACTCCAGGCAGGTGGAGAGTCTGTGCATCCAGAGGAGACGGGGGACCAAAGAAAACGAGTGCTTATTTAATAGTTCTTACCTGGACACCTGTGGGTGTGTTGTGTTATTTGTATACGTGTGTGTGTATGTGTGTGTGTGTGTGTGTGTGTGTAAGTACCACCTCAGTGGTAGTGCTCCTGATTGTGAATATGTCAGTTATTAGTTATATTGTCCCACCTCTCCCAATCCATCCATCTTAGCCCTCCTGTGATTCTGGAACCGAATGTCACAAACTTTCCTCCTTTCCCAACTAGTGCAATGCTACGCTGCGCCAGCAGAGGGCGCTAGAGGTACATTACAGCAGGAGGTGCTTCTAGGTTCCTCAGGCTGTGCCTCCTTCTTGCTCCTGAAGTGTGCAGCCACCCTGGCTTCTCCTCCAGTGGAGCTTATGGCTTCTGGTGAGCCTCTTCTGGCTTCCAGTGAGTTCACGAGCACCCTGGGGCAGTTCAATGCTTCCCCTTTTGGAAGCTGCATGGTCACACATGATCATTTCCTGCTTGACCATCCTCACCTGTGTCACCTCAGCAAACCTTGCCATCCAGGGGGGCCACAGCCCCAGCTCCCCAGCGAAATCGGAATCCAAGCCTTGGAGTGAGCAGGGCTCCGAGTCTGTCCCAGGCTACTCACCTCAGCTTCCAGCGGCACCTGCATCAGCCGTTCCTGCATCCTCCTGGTCCTTCTCACCCTCCTGGTCCTCCTCACCCTCTGGGTCCTCCTCACCCTCCCGGTCTTCCTCACCCTCCCGGGCCTCCTCACCCTCCGGGTCCTCCTCACCCTCCGGGTCCTCCTCACTCTCAGGAGCAATGCTTGTGGCAATACCCCCAACATGTATTAATACTTCTTGACTCAGCTCCCTGGTTAGTGTCCTGTGTAGTCTCCACTGGTGAAGGTTTTTTTGTCTTTCAGTCGTTTTCTGCTCTTGATATACTTCTTGTGTTTGGCTTGCTCATCAAGGGGCTTGTTTGTAGAAATATATCAGGAAACAAATTCTTTCCTCTGCCAAGGGCAGGACACATGAATGAGTGCTAAGTGGTGTCAGTAAGTGACCCTGAAGGTGCATAGAACTGAGTAACATGTGTAGCCTCCAGAATCCCATTATTTCCATGCTTTCAAGTCCCCCGTGTTGATTAGGCACTTTGCAATAAGAAGCAGACAAGCCACCTCCCTCCTTAGGCCTCGGGATCCTTTTATAAAATGAGAGAAGAGGCCCAGCTGGCGTGGCTCAGCAGTTGAGCATCAACCTATGAACCAGAAGGTTGAGGTTCAATTTCCTGATTGCAGGCTCGGTCCCCATTGTGGAGTGTGCAGGAGGCAGCTGTTCAATGATTCTCTTTCATTATTGATATTTCTATGTCTCTCTCCCTCTCCCTTCTTCTTTGAAAATCAATAAAAAATCTTTTTAAAAAATCCTATGTAATAAAAATGCATATCAACCATACGGTGCAATGATAAGTTGCTATGATGCCCACTGACCACCAGGGGGCAGACACTCAATGCAGGAGCTATCCCCAGGTAGTCAGTGCACTGCCACATAGGGGAATGATGCTCAGCCAGAAGCCAGGCTCACAGCTGGCAAGTGCAGCAATGGTGGTGGGAGACTCTCCTGCTTCTGGGGCAGTGCTAAGGATGTCCGACTGACAGCTTAGGTCCGCTGTCAGTTGGACATCCTCTGAGGGCTCCCAGGCTGTGAGAGGGTGTAGGCCAGGCTGAGGGTCCCCTCTCCCCCAAGTGCACAGATTTTGTGCACCGGGCCTCTAGTAATAAGTTAAAATGAGAGAAGAGGACAGGGAGTTCTCTAACATGTCTTCCCCCTATGATGACCTTACATTCCATGACTGAATGTGGGTTCTAGAACCTTCTATGTTTCTCATCTTACACAGATGTCGAATCCTCAGTCTGGCATTCAAGACTAGATGTTTTTCTTGCTTTAGTGAAAGTGTCCTTTCCAGCAACAATGCAACTACTACTTTGTTGCACATTATTGCTTTGCTGCAACCACCTTGTTGCAATATATATGCAACCAGCAAAGCATGCTGTGTTACTCATTTGCCTATTCGTGAGCGCAAGTGAAGAAAACCATCTGATCCAATGTTCACCTTTGCAGAGGGAAGGATAAAGGCCCAGAATAACTGAGTTGCTCAGAGTTACAGGATTGGGTGTGACAGAGTGAGGACTGGAACCCAGGTTGCTCGGGTCCCAGTTCAGTTTCATACGTCATATTACTCCTGTACCATGTTTTAAATTTTCAATCAGGTTTTTTCTTCTTGAAATCATGTTTGAATGGCATAGAAAGAAAAGCCACTATATGCCTAGGAAAGGGATGTGTGTATGTGATTCATCATTTATAAGAGAAAAATACAAGCCTATTCTTAAGAGGAGGGTACAAGAATTCTAAAGAAAAACTTTACCTTTTGCTGCTGATGAATGCAAAATGGCTCTGTGCGATTCCTTAAACACAGCACTTTGAAGGATGCTTTTATTAAGGACGAATTTCTCTCACACTCTATGGGATAAGCAGGCTCTTCACTTATTTCTGTGTGACCGAGTCCAGTGGTTCTCTGCTGGGGCAACTTGGTATCCCAAGGGACTTATGATAATGTCTGGAGAAATTTTTGATCCAAAATGACAAGAGTGCCAAGGTTGAGATAACCTGATCTACTTAAATATGTTTCTTAAAATCAAAAAAATCACAGAGCTGAAAGTAGCCATCTTAATGTGTGTGAGGTAGTCCCTCATTGTGGTTTTGACTTACATTTCCCTAATGATTAGCGATGTTGAACATCTTTCCATTTGCTTTTTGGCCATTTGTATGTCTTCTTTGGAGAAATGTCTATTCAAGTTCTTAACTGTTTTTTGAATTGGATTGTTAGTTTAGTGGTTTTTTTCTTGGCTGTAGTTGAGTGATATTTTTTATGCATTCTGGATACTAACCCTTTATCAGATATATGATTTGCATATATTTTCTCCCATTCCATAGGTTGCCTTTCCACTCAGTTGATTGTGTCCCTTGATGCACAAAAGTTTTTAGTTTTTATGTAGTACAATTTATTTTTACTTTTGTTTCCTGTGCTCTTTTGTGTTATATCCAAAAATTCATTGTTAAATTCAATGTCATAAAGCCGTTCCTTTCTATTTTCTTCTAAGATGTCATTTTACCTCTTTCATTTAGGTCTTTGGGCCATTTTGAGTTAACCTTGTATATGGTGCTAAGTAGGGGTTCAATTTCATTGTTTTGCATATAGACATTCAGTTTTCCCAGAACCATTGTTGAAAAGACTTTCCTATCCCCATTGCATGGCCATGACATCTTGTTGAAAATAATTTAATCATACATCTGAGGGTTTATTTCTGGGCTCTCTAACCTATTCTACTGGGGAATTATTTTCTTAGGGCAGTGTTTCCCAAAGTGTGGTACGCATACCCCCAGGGGTATGGAAAGAATTTGGTGGGGGTACACGTTGCACTGGAGTTTGGTGGGGATATGCACTCCACGGTGCTTAGCTGTGCCTAATTCTACATTCTCATGAGTAGGAGGGGTACTCAGCATTACAAAAATTATAGAAGGAGTACACATATGTCAAAAGTTTGGAAAACACTGTCTTAGGGGATAGGGTCTGTCTTTATGCTGTTTCAATGCTGTTTAGATTATTACAGCTTTGTAATAAGTTTTGAAATCAGGAAGTGTGAGCCTTCCAACTTTGTTCCCTCCCCCAAAGATTGTTTTAGCTTTTGGTGCCCTTAAGACACAATATGAATTTTAAGATGGATTTTTCTGATTTTGCTAAAAATACGATTAGGATTTTTTTTTTGATTGCATTGAATCTGTAGATTGCTTTGAGTAATATGGACATTTTACAACTATTAAGTCTTCTAATCTATAAACATAGAATATCTTTCCATTTATTTGTGTCTTCTTTAATTTCTTTGATAAATACTTTATAGTTTTCATTGTATAGATCTTTCACCTCCTTAGTTGATTTTATTCCTAAGTATTTTATATTTTAGTCTTTTTTTATGCTATTGTAAATGAAATTGTTTTCTTAATGTTCTTTTCAGGTCATTCTTTGTTAGGGTATACTAGTAAAAATGTACCTGTTTGCATGTTAATTTTGTATCCTGCATTTTTGTTGAATTTATTTATTAGTTCTTACACATTTTTTTTGGTTAGAAAATTTGTTTAGGATTTTCTACATACAAAATCAAATAATCAAATAAGGATTATTCTGTTTCTTCCTCTTCTATTTGGATGCCTTTTATTGCTTTTTCTTGTCTAATTGCTCTGGCTAGAATTTCTAGTTCTATGTTAAATTGAAGTAATAAAAGCAGTCACCTTTGTTTTACTCCTGATCTCAGAGGAAGAGTTTTCAGTTTTTTATCATTGAGTCTGGGGTTAGCTGTGGGCTTTTCATATGTGTTCTTTATTGTGTTGAAATACTTTATTCTATTCCTAGTGTGTTAAGTGTGTTTTCTTGAAAGGCTATTGAATTTTGTCAAATGCTTCCCCCATCCTTGCCTCTCCCCTCCACAACTACCAAATTAGTTGAGATGAGTCTTCTCTCTTCTTTTCTTAGTCAATCTAGATAACGGTTTGTCAATTTTGTTGATCTTTTCAAAGAACCAACTCTTGGTTTTGTTAATTTCCTTGGCTGTTTTGTATTTTTTATTTATATACCTTATCTCTGCTCTAATGTTTATTATTTCTCACTAGCTTTGGGTTTAGTGTTGTTGTTTCTTCTAATTCATAAAGTTGGGTGGTTGATTTTAGTTATTTCTTCTTTTTGATGTGTCTATAGCTATAAATTTTCCTCTTAGCACCATTTTCCCTGTACCCCATAAATTTTCAATTATTGTATTTTAATTCTCATTGTATAAAATACTTTTAATTTCCTTTGTGACTTCTTTTTTTGATCCTTTGATTATTTAAGATGGGCCTCTTTTTCTAAAATATATATTTTATTGATTTTTTTTTTTTACAGAGACAAAGGGAGAGGGATAGAGAGTTAGAAACATCGATGGAGAGAAACATTGATCAGCTGCCTCCTGAACACCTCCTACTGGGTATGTGCCCGCAACCAAGGTACATGCCCTTGACCGTAATCAAACCTGAGACCCTTCAGTGCAGATCAATGCTCTATCCACTGAGCTAAACTGGCTAGGGCTAAATGGCCTTCTTAAATGGAAAAAAATAATCTGGGGTAATCAGATGTGCTCTCTGAGGAATCTGGAAGAAGAAATATCCAAAAAGTGAGTTCATTCGAGTAGGAGCTAAGGCTGCAAGATTTATATCCTACTCTCTAGTTTCCCAATTGAGGGAAATTACTATGTGTTGCTTTTAAATCTATTATCCTACCCACTGTATGTCTGCCCTAAGTGGTGGGTTATCAGGCCCTCTGTCTTCTGAGGAGTTTACTGTATAAAAAAACAAAAAACACAAAACAAACAAACAAACAAACAAAAAACAACCTAGCTAGTTCGACATAAGTTGGGATAGATTCTGGCAAGATGGTTGTAGCAGGGCCAGAAATGTTTTAACATTTCTGTAAGTCCTCTATTAAGGCATATATGACAACCAGGATTGCAAACCTAAAAACCCATGGACAGATCTGCAACAAAACTGAGTGGAAAGATATGCACACAAACCCGGACATGTGAATGGGTGGGGAGAAGCAGATCTGATAAAAGGCAGCTGCTGGACCTGCTTGTTATCAACATTTAAGCAGGAGGAAGACAAGGCCCTACAGCCCTGAGCACAACTCCAGTCCACCGCAGTGCTCAGGGCAAAACAGCAGCCACCAGAGGGCTCTGCAGAATCCTGCGATGGGTGAGCACACAGAGACCTCTCTAGGAGTAGTGTGGCCTGTGAACACACAAACACCCCAGGCAGCAAGGCTTCTGGGCGGAAGCCCCGCCCTGGGGAGGAAGTGCTGAGGGTGGAATTCAAACTGAATTGAACAAGAGTGTAGGAGAGCAAAGATCCCAGACAAAGGAAGCAGAGGAGGCAAATATCACAAGGTAGAAGCTAAGCTTTTGATTGCTTCTTAAAAGCAACAGAAAAGGGGAGCTGGAGCTATGAAGCGCTGGCCCACTCACATTCCTAGAAGTATAAGAAATGTCATTTTCCTTTACAATGAGCAACTGAAAAGGGCTGCCAAAGAATACATACTAAGTCATTGTAAGAAGAAAAATAGAGGGACAGAATAATGTGGCCACACCGATGATGAAAGCAGGCTCAGAGGACCTGCCCACACAACAGGTGAAACCATGTTCCCCCATTCCAAATGACTAAAGTAATTTAACAGTGACAGATAGGACCATATGAAAGTGAACTAGGAACGTCCAGAAATGAGGTCAGTGAAAGAAGGGAGAGTTGAAAAGAGAGGTTAACATTCAGAAAATAATTAGAATTTAGAGAAAAAATTATAAATGAAAACTGAAGTGAAGAAAAAGGTAATAAATGACAGCAGATAGTGCCTTAAGACAATTAGGAGATGGAAATACCAAAAAGAAAGAAAGGTTTTTTTAGAGTACTCAGGAAACATGAGAGAGATAAAAATTATGGAAAGAACAAAATAATGGAACAGAACAAATATCAAAGGATATTCTTGGGTTAACATACAAAAAGGCTTGAAGCAGTGTGAAAGACATAGCACATATCTAGGAAAATGGACCCTAGATGACAACACTGAGACACTATTAAATTACTGGACTTTAGCCTTAGCTGGTTTGGCTCAGTAGATAGAGGGTCAGGCTGCAGACAAAAGGGTCCCAGGTTCGATTCTGGTCAAGGGCACATGTCTAAGTTGGAGGCTTGATTCCCAGTAGGAGACATGCAGGAGGCAGCCAATCAATGATTCTCTCTCATCATTGATGTTTCTATCTCTTTTTCCTTCTCCTTCCTCTCTGAAATCAATAAAGATATATTTTTAAAAATTACTGGGCTTTAAAGGGAAAAACAAACAAACATTAGGAATCCAGACAAAATACATCATAGAAAAAGAAAATCCAATTGTCATCAAGCTTTCAACTCTTGATGGATCCCCAAGTGACCTGAGATACAACTGATCCTAGAGTGAAACCAGCACCGGTAGTTTTTACCAGGTGGGAAGAAAGACAACTTCCTTGGCCTGTTTCACAGGAATGTGTTAGAAAACAGCTTCAAGCAACCTCAATGTTTGGCTGACTGGGAGGCACCAAGGCAAGGACTGTGGTAAGTACTGAATGTGAGCTCACCGTGGATCTGAAAGAGTGATGCTGGTGAGGGAGACAGTACAATGACAGGCAATGCTACATGTTCTGATGATGTACATAACACACAACTCTAAAAGAGGGGATGGAAAACTATGTGAAAAATCAAGTTGCTAATTGTCTTAGAGGACAGGGTAATAACACTTCCTATTATAAGATGAAAAGCAAGCACAGCAACTGGCTCTCTCCCAGCTGCACCCCATGCCTGCAGCCTTTCTAAAAGTCCGGCTTGTGAGCAGGCTGCACCCTAGTGTGTGAAGACAAGGTGCCCTGTACCAACCCTTGGCCGACCACTCATCGCGATGATGCGTCCCAGGCACCAAGAAAGCATTGGCCTGTGTTTAGGAGGAGCAGCATTTAGAAAATTAGCATGAATGGAATAAAACAGCAGAAGGCTGACATGCAGAAGAGCTCTCAGTTGTCTGGAAACCCCCAGTCTGGGACCCCCGTCTTCACGGATGCAGGCTCAATGGCGAATCATTCAAGATGCAGTGGTCTCCATCGGTGTAGCTTTCACTTGCTTTGTTTTGATATTGACAGTGATGTGGCCACAATGCCTATGCAACATGTGATTTCATATCTGAATATTAATTTTTAAAAATCCTCCCTGACCGGTTTGGCTCAGTGGATAGAGCGTCAGCTTGCAAACTGAAGGGTCCCAGGTTTGATTCTGGTCAAGGACATGTACCTTGGTTGCCGGCACATCCCCAGTAGGGGGTGTGCAGGAAGCAGCTGATCGATATTTCTCTCTCATTGATGTTTCTAACTCTCTATCCCTCTCCCCACTTCTCTGTAAAAATCAATTAAAATATATTTTTTAAAAATCCCAGAATAGGAGCTGTGTATTCAAAAAGTAATACCATGCTTCTCAACAGCCCCAGGGATGGTCCCGAGGCCCCTCCCCAACCTAAACTGCAAAGATGGTCCAATGCCTCTGCCCCCTTGATGGCTACTTGAATTCTTTCTGGAGAAAAGGCTGACCATCAGACACGTTCACAATAATACTGCATCGGCTCTGCTTTTGCCCAAGCTTTGTCTGCCTCGCGGTGGTCCGCAGGAACTCCTGCTGCTCTGTTCTGACTCGTCCCTTTGGCTGCTCTCCTTATCTTTGGCAACACGGTTACAAATAATGATTCCAAGTTTGGGCAATTTTGAGGCTCCATGGTGTCCTCCAGGGCCCAGCTGTGTTCTCACCTGCCATCCTCAGCTCCTCCATCCCTCCCCTCAGAGAACGAAATAGCAGCAGCAGCTCCACACATCTCATCTGCACACCATAGGCCCTCAGATCCAGGGGCCAGAAGAGAGGATCCCCTTTACAGGAGTGGGAGCAGCCTTTCCGGGAGCCTCTTCCTTTCCCAGTGGAGGCTCCTTCCCATGCCGTGGCCAGAACGGAGTCACATGCACACTCGGCTGCCCGAGGAAAGGAACCCACATGGCTGTGTGGGCAGAATCCAGCTCCTTCCTGGGGCACACGAGGAGACCACGGTCCCCTGAAGCACAAGGCCCCCTGTTTCTGTTTCCCAGAAAGGAGGGGACACACAGAAGCTGCCCAACTGTGATCCCTATAAAATGATTCAAGAATCTGAGTCTCCTGCCCCCATCCTTCTCTCCAAGGGTGGGGAGAGCAGGCCACACCCAAGCCTAATGGTTTGTAAATACGCAGAGATCCAGAGCTTCTCTGACACCCGCGTGCGCGGGAAGGAGTCAGATGGGGACCCATGCAAGCAGTTTGGCATCCAGGCAGGAAAGTATCTGTGTCCCCGCCCAGGACTCAGTACTCCCGAGGCTGTGCCCCCTGCCCCCGGTCTCTCTCTCAGAGGGAGCCACATGCGAGGCCCAGGACCCGAGCTGGCCTTTGGCTTCCAGTGTGTTATCCATCCCTCCACAGCTCCTGCGGGCGCCAGAGCACTTGCTGACAGATTCATTCCGGTCCTGTTTACTGCTCTTACTTGGGGAAACAAACTGACAGCTAACTTGTAACTAGATTTAAGACAAGGATGACAGGCCGAGATTGGAATGGGTTAAGGGCATCCGGGTGTTTGGGGACAGCTGGAACACCCAGTACTCAATAGCGGCGGGGGTGGGGGGGGGGGGGGGGGGGAGAAGAGTCCCATCATTCCACTCACTGCTTCCCTGGGACCTCCTGTGGAGACAGGCTTTTGCCCTGAGGATCTGAGGCCCACCCCACGTGGCAGTTCTGACACTTAATGGTCAGCGGACAGGCCAGGGAGCGTCTGGCCTCAGAGTAACTTTTCCTGAAACATTGCATTCTTTCGAAGAGAGGGGAATATATCTCTGTGGAAGTAAGTGTTTTTATGTGTATGGGAGGTGTATGTGTGATTGCATGTGTATGTGTGTGTATTATGTGTGCATGTATGTATGTGTATGCATCCTGGGTGTGTATATTGTGCATTGTGTGTTGTGTTGCATGTGTGTATGTATGTGCACACATGTGTTGTGTGTGCACATTATGCATGTGTTGTGTGTGTGGAGAAAGGCGCATGTTACCTCACCAGTTATCTTTGTGATTCTGCAAACTCTACCCCTGAGCAAGGCGAGAGCTTCTGCTTCCCACCCTCGGAATTCCCCAACTTATTCTTGATGTGGGGGTGCTCCTCTGCCCGTGTTCCCACACGTCAGACCCGCCGGGAAGACCACCAAAGCGCTATGCTCATCAGGAAACCACCTGCTGACAACCAGGCTGCCTTTTGAACACCAAGCATGGGTCTCCTGACCTTTCCGGGTTCTGGTCCACAGTGAGCGCAGGTATTAGGAGGCCCCTCGCATTGGTGGAAACACGAGACCTGAGCACCCTGGGACCAGCTGGAAGTCAGCTGCGCAGCTCTGGCCGCTGGCCCCATGACGCTCAGAACCGCATACCCCCTCCTCGGGGGTCTCTGCTCCAGCCTCCTTTGGCTCGCACACCAGCAGCTCCGAGGGGTGCATCCATTAGGATGTTTTCAGTCAGGAGTAAAAAATTCCCCAGCTGAGTGGCTGGAACTGTCAGGACGTTATTACCTCAATGACAAGATCTGGGGCAGAGCGGCGAAGTCAGCAGTGCTGTGATGACGGGCTGTTTCTCCGGGATGTCCTTCACTTCCCCTCGGGGTCACAGGTGGCTGCTACGGCTCCCAGCACAGTATCTGCTCAGCCATTCCTTCAGCACATGTTCGACAGGGCTGCTTGCTTGGGGCACTTGTCTTGGTGCTGAGGACACAACAGCTAATAAAACCGGAGCTTCATCCAGTGGTGAAAGGGAGACAGTGAACAACATCAACAAGGAAACGTCACCAGGTGCTGGTGGCGGGTGGTGGAGAACCTCAAGGGGCAGGTGAAGATATGGGGGGAGGGGATTTTTAAATGGTACAGTGGAAGTGAAGTATGGTAGCAACCATACTTAGGTAAAAACTGCTGTTTGAATTTTAACCCTGCTATTCTGGCTTCGGCACTCGCTTACTTGCTTAAACAATAGGGTAGTTGCCTCAGCTTCCAGATTGAGACCTGGAGGCCAAGGCAATTTTCCTGTGCCTGGGACCAGGACCACAGGAGATTGATTCCCACTGACTCAGTAGCTTCAGGAGTAGAAACTGTAGATAACCTTTAGAGACTAATCACTGAGCTCTGCTTCTGTACTATCTGCTTACACAAGATAGGGCCACATTCCAACGTCCAGCAGGATGTGGCTGGGAACTACCCTGCAGGCTATTTCCAGCATTTAGAATTTAGAATTCAGAACAAAGGAAATGCTTGTGGTTTAGACCTTTAAAAGGACTGCCTACACCTGGAACGGTGCGGTCATGTGGACTCCACCTGCATATGGTGCTCTCGAGGACGTCCTGGCCAGTTTAATAAATCACTGTCTGCTTTTTTTAAATCAACCATCAGCCTCCGGTGGTCTTATTTTGAACCTAGGGTTCGACCCCACAACAGGAAGGTCTCCCCAAGACCTACCTAACATTGAGCACAGAAGCTGAGGGACGTGAGAGAAGGAGCCAATGAAGACCCCGAGGAGACCGTTCTGGGTGAAGGGGACCAGCGAGTGCCAATGCGCTGAGGTGGGACCTGCTTAGTGTGTCCCAGGAGAGCAAGGAGGCCCTCAGTGGGCACAGGGCACAGAAGGTGCGGTCAGAGAGACAAAGGAGGCCTCACTCCTGGAAAACATGCCGGGTCACACGGGCAACAGCCAAAGGAGGCTCCTAGTGCAACCAGGCCATTTCTCAGCGGTCCAGCCCCACCCCAAAGGATGCTCCTTGCATTTCACTGGCCAGAACTGGGTCACACGGCCACCCCGAAGCCAATCACTGGCAGGATTCATTCCCAGGTGTGAGCCCACCTCCGCCCAGCATGCTGCTGAACACAGTGGGTTCTGCCAGCCAGCAAGGGTAAAAAGAAGTGCATGCTGGGTAGGCAACATATGTTGGGTCACAGCAGGTAGAAGAGGGACAGGGCAAGTTGTCAGAGATGACCAGCTATGCAGATGGGATGTATAGGGGGACGGGGAAGGAGGGCTGACTCTCCCTCTGAACTTTGGGGAGAATGTTCAGGTCACGGATGGGTCTGTTGAAGGGGCCCACACAGGACGTCCCCATTCAAGCAATCTGCCCATGTCATCTGCAGCAGAGCCTGGCCCCAGACGCGTGGCTCCTCCAGCAGGTCAGTAACCCCTGGATTGGGGCCTCGGGAAGAAGGGGGTTCTGTCTGGGCTTTGGGGGCTTCTCTAACACTGAACTTTCAGGTCCTTCTTCCTCTTCTCCCAGGTCTCTGGTTCGCAAAAAAGTCTCTTCCATTAAAAAAATAGCAACAAAACAACTTTTAACCATAGAAACGTCAAGCATATTCAAGTAGAGAGAATGAAGTGATAAACCTACTTTTTTCATTTCCCAGCTCATTCATGTTATCACTGCACTGACCCGAAGGGGCCAGGCCTGCTCCTTCCAGAGTACCACCCGCCCCTCCAGTGTCCATCCAGTAAAGAGCTCTGCCCAGCACACAGTCCTCCTAAGGCCCAGCTGGGGGAGGGGCGTGGAGAGCTGGGACAGTCACCCAATCCAGCCCAAGGCCCTCTGAGCCCACGCAGCCGCTTCCCACCTGCCGCTGCCTGTGACCGGCTGAAGGACACGAAGGCTCCCCCTGAATCATCCTGCGGCAGCGTCAGGAGCTGCCGATGTTCACAAAACCATTTACCATCGGTTGCCTGACCCATCAGGAATTTGGATGTAGCAAAGCGAGAGTCCTCGGCACTGCTCAGAGAAAGCAAACACGAGCAATGCGAGATCTGACTTCTGCGCAGTTAATTTGATCTCCACTCTGAATGCAAAGCAGCTGCTTCAGATCTGATGCAGTCTGTCCACCCGAGCCTTGTGCTGAATGACAAAGACCGGCCTGGGCCAGGAAAGACAGACCAGGACAGGCAAAGCGAAGCTGCCTGCGGCTCTGGTGGCCTTTCTGGACTCGGCAAGGACACGGCTCCTTGGGAAGAAACTACTCGGCAGCATCCGAAGTCCTTCCTCTGGGGTCAGGGTCTCCTTGTTGGAGAGTGAAAAGCAAGCTTGTCTTAGGTTTTTAAGGGCCTGGCCATGCTATAGGGGGAAGGGAACACTACACAGGAAGCCCCTGTGAAACCTTCTATGGGGAACAACACCACTACAAGCCATGTTCCTCTGATGGACTGTAACTGGAGCAGGGAGGAGAGGGACAGGGCGAGTTACCAGAGATGGAATGTAGGGTGGTGGGAAGGAGGACTGATCTCCCCTCTGAACTTTGGGGGGATGTGCAGGTCATGGTTGGGTCTGTTCGAGGGGCCTTCAGAGAAGTGTGCCTCTTCCAGCCTCTCCCACACTGAGCTAGAGATGTGTCTCCTCCCCCCCCCCACCTCTGGGGGGGGGGGCATCAGGATGGAAGTTCAACGCTTCTATCTGAAGATGGGGTTAGTGCCTACGAGAAAGGTCAGTCAAGGCTCACAAAACCCCCAACATGTCCATGTCCCTGAGATTTCTGTTCCAGACCTTCTCTGAATCAAAGACTTAAAGACCCTCATCAAATGCAGCTCAGTGATCTGGGAATTTGATGGAGAGGCCCCAATTCAGTCCCTCACTAAGTGGACATTCATGATTTCCAGCTCTAGGAGGACACTATGCTAGGTAGTGGGTGGTGGTACAGAACTGAAAACCTAAGTGCCAGAATATAATTTTGAAAAAGTTAAAATTGTGATTTTCATCACAAATATAGAATGAACATTGGTCACAGATTTTACTCAAAAAAGTAACTATTGGATGAGAGAACTGGTAAGGAAGTGAAACTAATTTCAAGAGTGTGGGAGGAACTTAGTTTGATATATTCCATTAAGAAAGGAATTTTGAGAGAGGTGGGGAGGGAGGAAAAGAGAGAGAGAGAGCGAGCATTGATTGTTGGGCTAAATTAAAATTGGTTATGTCCTATAAGGCAGTAAAATATAACCACTGGGGTAATCATCTACTTTGGCAACAGAAATCTACAGCTAATTCACAGTGTCTAGGCTCCAATAAAATAGTACACAATGCAGACACATTCTCCCAGAAAATTAATAACCCTCTAGGCTTCTTGAAGGAGAAAATTTGGGCTTAGGAGCTAGGAGACCTGGGTATTGGTCCTATTGCCCGGGTGTTATGTGATTTTGGGCAAGTAGTCACATTACTTCCTGAGCCGTAGATTTGCTCTCTGTTCCATGGCATTGTTGACTATGTAGTTTCTGGCCCATTTTCTTTTGGCCTCATATACAGATGATGTAGCAAGGCTATCCAAACAAGTCCCATTGTCGACAGTGAAAGACCAGTGGATCTTTGGATAACTGAGGAGAGCTGAGGGGGCAAGGAGAGGGTGCACAAGCTCTCCCTTCTCCCAGCTTCTGCTCCCCATCAGTACTCTGGGATGTTTCAAAGTCAGGAGAGCCCAGTCACACTACAGTGGCAAATCAATACTGAAATCTCAGTGGCTTAGCCCAACCAAAGTTTGTCTCCCAGTGGACAGCTGTCCTTCATGTGATGACTGATCCATCCACACTTTTTCTGTTCTGTAACTTAGCTATCCTTGCACGTGGCTCTCTGTGTCACTGTACCAGAGCAAGAGAGAATGGAGCACTCACACCCACTTCTAACCACATGTAGCTTGTGTTTGTGGGCCATTAGCCAGAACTAGTCTCCAGGCTCCAAGGAAATCAAGGGAGCTGAGAAGTAAATTCCCCATGACCTAGGAAGAAAATATCAGATTAGTGAGTGGATCCAGTTTCTATGGAGACTGAAGGCCTTGGCCCTGGCCAGGTGGCCAAGTTGGTTGAAACATCGTCCCAATACTCCAAGATTGCATATTTAATTTGCAGTCAGAGCAGGTTCAAGAATCAACAACGAGTGCATGAACAAGTGGAGCAACAAGTTGATGTTTCTCTCTCTCTCTCTCTCTCCCTCCCTCCCTCTTTCTTTCTCTCCCTCCCTCCCTCCTTCTCTCTCTCTCTCTCTCTCTCTCTCTCTCTCTCTCTCTCTCTCATCAACAAATAAAATTTTTAAAAATAAATAAAGACTAAAGGCCTTTTGAGTATTCTAGGATAACACCACACTGTCTCTGACTTTAAGATATCTGCTGAGATAAGGAAAGGTTCATCCAGATACCTGAACACTGTCCAGCCAATGTTCAAAGAGTTTCTAGAAGCTTCGAAGCCTAGGACCATGTCTACACAGTTTAAGGAGAAGAAGTTGGATTCTCTTGAGGCGTTAGGTCAATGTGGACAGGCACTCTGGGTTTCTAGGATGCCAGAGCTCCGTTCATGATCTCCCAGTGATCTGTGGCCTGAGGTTTCAGCCAAGACCACTGTCAAAACCCACTTCCCTCTGTTCGGGAGGAAAGAACGTTCTTCTGAAAAGGGAAATGGCTTTTATTTGCTCTGCTGTGTGGTCCTCGTACAGAGCCTGGATTGTTTCAGAGCCTGGATTCTTATCTGTCTAACAAGATTACAAATTCTTTAGGTAGTGATTGTCCTGTGTCTAACACCCTAAACCAAGCAAATGCTGAGGACAGCTGTTTGCTGACTCATGCCTGTATGGCTGAGCACCAGGGACACTGCTCAGTAACCAGGGTGATAATGCGTGGGGCCAGTCACGGATGCTGGTCAGAGATGTGGGGAGAGGGCTCTGCACTCAGGCAGACCCATGCCAGGCTGTGACCCTCATCCCTCTCCCTTCACCCCCAACCTGGCTTCACTATTAACTTGCTCCAAAAAAGATGTGAGTTGTCCTGGAGAGACACAATTTAACAAGATTTAAAAATTAATAAGGTGAGGAAATCAGACTATTATTCCAAAAGGAACCTCAGTCAGCATCATTAGAATTGCTAATGAGTTTGTGGAGATCCAGCCTCGCCCTTAGTGCTGCTGGCAGCCAGCCTTTGCTTAGGAATGTTTGGGAGGAGTACCTGGTGCCGGTGAGGAAACAGGCGCTCGAGTGCACAGGACATGTGATGGGTATGGGACCACAACGTACCAGGCATGGCGACTGCAGCCGTCCTCAGGGCATGGAAAAGCCTGTGTCTTCCCTGGATGGGAACAGATTGAAATGTATAGTCGTTCCCTTAAGCTCAGTTACCAAATTCCATTGTCCATCACACCATGATGGGAATAGGAGCTGGAATGCCAGCGATGCTGCTGAATTACTCTGTGACTCTGGTAAGGTATATCCCCTCTCTGAACCTCGGCTTTTTCATCTGTAAAATGGGCATGAGGACCATTATCTCACGGGGCTTTGTAAAGAATGTATATCCACCTCTTGGTGATGTGCCTGGCGAATTTCTCTAATCAGCCTGGGAATTACAAGGATTGTAGCTCTGCATTTCCCACAGGACTGTGCTCTCCCAGGGGCAGAGTCCAAGTCATTCCCCCTCCTTGGTCCAGAAACGCCCCAAGGAAGGTGCTCACCTTTTAAGCGTGGGCACACAAATGGGCAGCAGCTCTCATTCTTATTGTTGGAGCAATGCCCATATTTCTACCTGAAGGGAAGTCCTGGAGGAAGCTGGACAGGAATTCTCAGGCTCTTGGAACTTCCTTTCAGCACCCAGTAAGCCCCTACTGGAGAGGCTAGTTGCTCTGTGCCTGACTGCTTGCTTGCCTTTCTGGCTGGACCAGAAGTGCCCTGAGGCCAGGGACCCATCTGATGCATCCCACATCCCTCCTAGGAGATGCTGGACTAGTGCTTGCTGAAGGAGAGCTGAGGCAATTGGGAGACCAAGGATGGAGAAGTCTTGACTCTTCCTTGCAGGATCTTTAGGAAATACACTGTTTGCAGATTATTTAGAAATAGTGACCATAAAATTTATCACACTTCTGCCCGGCCTGTGTGGCTCAGTGGTTGAGCATCAACACATGAGCCAGGAGATTCGAGGTTCAATTCCTGGTCAGGGCACATGCCCAGGTTTCAGGCTTGATCCCTAGCAAGGGGCATGCAGGAGGCAGCAGATCAATAATTCTTTCTCATCATTGATGTTTCTATCTCTCACCTTTCCTTGCTCTGAAAAAAATTAATAAAAACATATTAAAAACAAACAAACATAAGGACTCTTTTAAGAATAAAGGAGGATGCTATTAATAACAGGCATACACTGGGACTGTGCTTTCTGCAAAGCTGGTGAGGTATACTCTGGACCCTTCACTTCAGCCGTGGCTCAGCTCCCAAGCAGCTCATGCTCACCCTGGAATGCAGCATAAGAATGCTAGAGACCCATCCCTTGGGATGCTCTGAACCTACCCAGGTCCTGCCAGACCCCTCAATCCTACAAGCCCCTTTCCCAAGTCCCAGGAAAAATCACTGGAATTTTTCCTTCTCTCTTTCTTTCTCTCTTTCTCTCTCTCTCTTTCTCTCTCTCTCTTTCTTTCTTTCTTTCTTTCTTTCTTTCTTTCTTTCTCTCTCTCTCTCTCTCTCTCTCTCTCTCTCTCTCTCTCTCTCTCTCTCTCTCTCTCTCTCTCATCTCCCTTTCTTTTACATATATTTTTATTGATTTCAGAGAGGAAGGGAGAGGGAGAGAGAGACAGAAACACCAATGATGAGAGAGAATCATTGGTCGGCATGCTTCTTACAGGGGATCGAGCATCAACTCAGGCATGTGCCTCTGACTGGAATCAAACCTGGGACCCTTCAGTCCGCAGGCCAACACTCCACCCACTGAACCAAACAGAAAGAGCTGGAATGTTTCTTATGCCTCTTAAGCAGCCATTGAAAATACAAGCTTACACAATTTTTGTGTGTGTGTGTGTGTGTGTGTATGGGGGGGCATTTCTTGCAATGTGATTAGCTGCTGGCCCTGAGAACCTCACTAGTATCCACTGAGAGCGACTGGCGCCAAAGTGCTGGCACCCTCTGTCACTGTGCTCAGACAGACAAGGCTCTGCCTTTTGTGGCTTTTCCTCCTAAGTTCCAGGAGCATCCCTCAGTGCCCAGGCCTGGTTCCTAGGTGCTTCTTCATACTTCACTGGGATCTTGGGGTATGAGTGAGGACTGCCTCAGGTTTACCTACCTTTTAGGTGTCCCCCCTCACCCCGTGTCTACTAAACCAGGTGAGACATGGCATTCAGGTGAAGACTTCTCATCTCCATAGAAGTATCTTGAAAAAAACAGGACAAGACTCCCAAGATTATCTGATTTCCCCATCTTATCGCTGACCCTTAAAGGGGAGCCAGACTGGCCCCTCAGAACACTTGCCTCTACCTCACCACCCTCTCCTCCTCTGGCACTAGGAGGTGCCACCCTCAGTCATTCCTTTCATGCTGCTTTATTTATTGTCTTCTACTCGCAGCTTACCCTCCAGACTTTGGTTCTTGAGATGTGGAAATCCAGCACTGGCAGTTCTGAGAAGTCCCCTTGCTATTTCAGGAAATGCTGCACTTTCAGGATTTCTCTGTGGCTTCACCAGGAACCTCATAAGGCCCAGAAATCAAAACTGAAAGGTGACCTCTGTATCAGCCTTTCCGGCCCTGAGGCGGGGCCTGCACCTCCCACAAGCCTGCGCCTCTGGGATTTGCTTTAATAGTCCAGGGGCTGAGGAGGAAAAAGGAAAAAGAAAAACATACATATATAACAAGAATGGAAATACATTGGTGAGATTTTAAAAATTATTGTGCAGCTATATCCATTGTATGAATGGATCACAATTTATTTAACTGGCTTCCTTTTGAGGGGCATTCAGATTATTTTCAATCTTTTTTTAAAAAACACTGCTCCCATGAACATTCTTTTCTTTAAAGTTGATTTGAGAGAGAGGAAGGAAGAGAGAGAGAAAGAAATATTAATGTGAGGGAGAAAAATCAATTGGTTGCCTCCCACAAGCCCTGAGACCAGGGATCTAGCCAGCTACCTGGTTATGTTCCCTGACTGGGAATTGAACCTGCCACCTTTTGGTGTATGGAACAGTGCTCCAACCTGCCAGGGCTCCATGAAGGACCTCCACGAAGGAACTTATCTGCCAAGATAGAACCCCTCTGGCTAACGGAGCCTAAATTCAAAACTAGAGCTTAGTCTAGCTGGCATGGCTCAGTGGTGGAGCATTGACCTCTGAACCAGGAGGTCATGGTTTGATTCCCCGTCAGGGCACATGCTGGGGTTGTGGGCTTGATCCCCGCATGTGGGGCTTGCAGGAGGCAGCTGATCAATGATTCTCTCTCATCACTGATGTTTCTGCCTCTCTCACTCTCTCCCTTCTGAAATACGGTAGCAACAATACTTTGGTAAAAACTGCTGTTTGAATTTTAACTCTTTTGTCTGGATCCTGCACCTGATTAAACACAGGATATTTACCTTAGCTTTCATGTGGAGACCTGGAGGCTAAGGCAGTTTTCCCTTCCCTGGGACCAGGATCACAGGAGATTGATTCCCACTGACTCAGTAACCTTCAGAGATAGAAACTGTAGATAACCTCTGAGCTCTGCTTCTGTGTTATTGGCTATCACAAGATAGGGCCACATTCCAATGTCCAGCAGGATGTGACTGGGAATGACCCTCTAGGATGTAGTCTTTAGAATGTAGTCTTTAGGATTTAGAATTTAGAACAAAAGAAAATTCCTGTGGTTTGAACCTTTAAAAGGGACTGCTTACCCCTGAAATGGTGCGGTCGTGTGGAGTCCACCTGTGTGTGGTGCTCTTGCTGCCATCCTGGCCAGTTTATTTCAATAAATCCTTGCCTGCTTTTTTATTTTTATTTATTTATTTATTTTATTATTTTTTTTAAATTGTAGAACATTTTATTTATTTTTTAAATCAATCTTTATTGTTCATATTATTACAAAGGTTCCTCATTTCTTCCCCTCTCCTCCAGGTTCCCACCCCACCCTCCGCCCCCTCCCCACCCCCCATTGTCCTCATCCATAGGTGCACAGTTTATGTTCAGTCTCTTCCTCCCTCCACCACTCCCCCTTTCCCCTAGAATAGTCAGTCCACTCCCCTCCCATATCGCCGACTCTACTACTATGAACAGCTATTATTGTTCATCAGGTTTTTCAATCTCCTTTTTTGTTGTTGTTGTTGTTTTTTTTTAATTAATAAACTTTTACACTTCTAAGAATAAATTTTAAAATCTAATAATTTTAAACCTTGTTTTTTTTTTCTGCCCTGGGAATTGAGAAGCAAACTTGTTTACATGTAAACTTGCCCTTACAGGCGTCTTCAAACTACGGCCCGCGGGCCACATGCGGCCCGCAGAGGAGTCTGATCCGGCCCGCCAGGTTTTTTGGGCAGTGAGCGCAGCCGAGGTGTTACAGTAGGAATTAGTAGTTCATATAGTCCGGCCCTCCAGCTCTCTGAGGGACCGTGATCTGGCCCCCACTTTAAAAAGTTTGAGGACCCCTGCTTAGGCTATCAAAAGGTATAGCCATTCAAGTGTAAATGGACACATTGTTTAAAGATAGCTGCTGGTTGGAGTCGGATTACCTGTTCTGGGTGGGAAGGGCTTGTCATTACCTTTCTCCATTAAAATTAAGGTGTTAGCTTTAAAACCTCTTTTTGGCAAGAGACCTTAAACTTTCAGAACTTTAAATTTTTTAGATAGTAAATCAGTTACTTAGCATTTTCTCAAATCAATAATACCTCCACATGCCCAAGGATACACTTCTCACAAAAGACATTTCCAAATAGATCAACCAATCTCATCCAGACCCCACACAAGGGACTCACAGATCAACACCCCAGCGCTATACTAACTCAACACATCCAGATCTATGCCTTCATCACTTGATTCAGCAGACCCTCAAGTTCCCCAAAAGTTTCCAGCCATGTCTGAGAGGCAGCCTTGGGGCGGGGGCAGGCAAGGAGCGAGCTGTTCTGGGCCTGGCTGCTCCGGGCCTGGCCTCTGTTGCTCTGGTCTGTTCCACAACCAGCTGCTCCGGGTCTGGCCACTGCCGCTCCCAGCCTGGCAGCTGCTGCTCTGGGCCTGGTAGCTCCCAACCTGGCTGCTCCGGGCTTGGCTGTTGCTGCTCCAGGCCTGGCCGCTCCCGACCCGGCTGCTCTGGGCCCGGCTGCTCCTCTCCCGGCCACTAAGGGCCTGACTGCTCCGGGCCTGGCTGCTGCTGCTCCGGGCCTGGCAGCTCCTGACCTGGCTGCTTCGGGCCTGGCTGCTGCTGCTCAGGGCCTTTGCCTGCTTTTTTAATCAATCATCAGCCTCCGGTGATCTTATTTTGAACTCAGGATTCCATCCACAACACCTTCCACTCTGAAGTCAATAAAAATACATTAGAGAAACAACTAGAGTTTAGAAGCCTTTTGCTCAGAGAGACCTGTCATCCATTCTGCATTCCAGAAAGATCCACAGACTGAACGTTCAAGCATATGCAGTCTGCCCTGCCTGTTCATACCATCTGAGTCACCCACTGCAGAGAAGTGCCTTGTTTCCATCATCCATACTATCCTTTAACCAACAGACTGTGATCTGGCCTGACCAATGAGAGTGGTGCAGACTATACCCCTCATTTACATCTACAGCAACCAATCTGAACTGACCAGACCTGAAATCCTCATGTGCATAACAGACCTGAGTGGCGAGGGGGCCAGAATTTGTTCCTTGAAAGACCTGCTCTCCTTTGTCTGCGTAGGAGGGGAGGGACACTTTCGATCTTCAACGGAGGCTATATGCTGGTTTTCTTTAATAAAGACTCTCCTTTTAAAAATATACCTTTTAGCAACTTCTTGTTGACATTGTACACATGAACAAGAACACGTATAAAAATGATTGCTCAGAAGTGCAATTACTGAATCAAAAGATAGCTATTTTCATAGATGGGCAAAATTGCTCCTCATCAATTTGCATGAGAGTGCTTATTCTTTTTACACTTCTGACACAGTGTTTTGGCAAATATATTAGTATTTTCCAATCTGACATAAGAAATGGGAATATGACTCACAGCATCATTTGTTTATGACATTCCCCATCCTGCAATCTGCTTGTTCAAGTGCTCTGTCTCTCTTATTAGGGTGTTTTTTTTTGTTTTGCTTTGTTTTTGTAGATGCTTTACAGCAAGCATGTCAAACTCAAAGGCTAACACAGGCCAAATAAGCAAGGTTTAAGTTTATGTGAGCGGCAAAAAACAAAAGCTTCCATTTTCTTCAAAACGTAGATTTATTTTGATAGAGACGTGCTGAATACAAAGGGCTGAAATAAATGAGTAATCATATCTACAATAATAAAAGACTAATATGCAAATTGACCTTACCTCCGCTACACCCACAAGCCACATCCATAGCTAATCTGGAGTGAATATGCAAATAAACCCAACCAAGATGGCTGAGGCCACGGAGAGCAGGAGGGAAGCTTGGGTTTCCCCAGCAATGGAGGAAGCCAAGCTTTCTGCCTGCCCTTGCTGGCCTTGGCTGGGGTCGGAGCTGGGCTATCGGAGCCAGGTGATTGGAGCAAGCTGGGGGGTCCCTTGAGCCTTGGCCAGAGGCTTATGGCCTTGGCTGGGGTCAGAGCTGAGTGATTGGAGCCAACTTAGGGTCCCTGCCCAGGGCCCAAACCTTGGCCAGAGGCTTGCCACCTTGGTTGGGGGCAGAGCCAGGAGATGAAGCCAGCTGGGGTCCCCTGAAGGTGATCAAAGCCAGCTGGGGGTCCCTGCCCAGGGCCAAGCCTCAGCCACAGGCTTTCGGCCTTGACTGGGGATGGAGCCCGGTGATCTGTGCCCATTGGGGTCCCCTGCCCAGGGTCGGAGCTGGAGATCGGAGGAGATAGGTATGAACTACAGAGAAAATACCTTTTCTGACTGCTCATTGGCTAAGCTCCCTGTATGCCTCTGGTAATATTCTTAGTAACGTGGGTATAAGAATCCAAAAAGGTGATCTAGGGCTTTTTCACCACACTCCTGGAAAAAAAAAATGAAGGTCTTCTGCTGCTGGAGGGCTAAGAAATGTCATATCCTGCCCTAACAGTTTGACTCAGTGGATAATGTCTCAGCCTGCTGACAGCAGGGTCTGGGTCTGATTCTGATCAAGGACATGTACCTAAGTTGTAGGCTCCTCCCTGGCTGGGCCCAGTTGAGGGCTCATGCAGAAGGCAACCAATCAAAGTATTCCTCTCACTTTGATCTTTCTCTTTGTCTTTCCCTTTCTCTTCCACTTTCTCTAAAAGTCAATGGAAACATATACACAGGTGAGGATAAAAGAAAGAATAAAGAAAGAAATGTTATATTATATGAAAGACACATCTTGAAAATGCCTAAAGAAAGTTGTCATTTTTTCATGGTGAAAGGACTGGAGTCCATGTTGATGAAAACAACTTGGTGGCTGCGATGACTGGCAGTGCTGCAGCAGCAGGATGATGGAGCTGGTGCCTTTCCCTGATCATCCTAGTTGTCTCCCACAAAGGGAGGCCAAACTGTGGACTAAGCTGTCAATAGAACATCTCCCAATATGTGAGAGGGGGCAGGCTGGACTGAGGAGACAAGCCCCCCCGTGCATGAATTTTGTGCACCGGGCCCCTAGTCAATGATAAGAGAGAATCGTTGATCAACTGCCTCCTGCAGTTAGATTGAGCCCAACTACTGAACATTGAGCCTGCAATGCAGGCATGTGCCCTGACCAGGAATCGAACCATGACCTCTTGGTTCATAGGTTGACACTCAGCCACTGAGCCACATCAGCTGGACGGCATATACTTTTTAGTATGCATCGATGGAGTCACACTATTTATTTGTTCTGCCACTCCTTTTTTCTTCTTTATTATAACTCATGCAATTCTCCCCTAATTGACATAATCAAATCTATCTTGTTCTTGTTAATGGCTGTGTAAGATTCTATAATTTATGGATTGTGTCTCATCCCGAAGGCTATTCAGTCTCCTTCCATATTCTTGCTGTGACAAATAGCCCTGCAATGTGGTGTTTGGATCATGGTGCATTCTGTGAGGCACTCCTTTGGGTGAATTCTTGCTGGTGAGGTGCTGAGTGCACAGCCTCCTTCAGAGGGAGAGCAAGGACCTCAAGTGGGGGACAGGGCATCCAAGATCTTTGTTACATATTTCATAATCCTCCTGTGTGCTCACCAGCTTCTGTATTCCTTACAATAGGTGGCATCAGCTACACGGCTCCAAATAAGACCCCCTCATGCACGCATCATTGGTCTAACTGGCCCCTTGCAGGGAACAAGTGGTGGTGGTGGCACCTCTGGGCTCTTCAATCAGGCCAACCTGGCTATATGACCCTTAGCACATGTTTTTAATGGCCCTGTGCCTCAGTTTCTTCATCTGTCACACAGAAGCAATGACATTTACATATAAAGGAGATTGCTGTGAAGAATGAACCCCTATAAATGCCTAAAATGCAAACGTTCACTTCACTTCCCCTGCCTGGGGAAGTGAATCTATAGAACCCACTGTTTTGGAAGTGAGTCTACGGAAATGCGATTACTTCAGCCACCTCCACCCAGCCCGAAAGTCTCCACATCAGGACTTTGCTTCCCTCCTTACAGTTTGCACAATCACCATTTGTTAGCTACTTTCTGTGGGCAGAAATGACACCAAGGAACATTAACAGCTTGGGAATTTTGTAGACTAATAATATAATTTCTTGCATTTGTTTTTAGTTAGTTTTACCATACTCAGCACAGTTCCCAGAATTGTGTAAACCTAGATTTCAGAAGGAAGTATGAAGGGTCAGAGCATATGATGAAGGGGTCAAGATTGTGTTGCTTACCGAACACCTTCCCACTCAGAAGTGGTTACAATAGGGCGAGAGGCAGAGTTTGGCTTCAGATGGCTAGAAATGTCCTATGTGTACCCTTATATTCTCAGAATTAAAATTCCTTACAGACTTCACAAGGTACCTTTTGTGCTGAATGAAAACAAACACACTTGCTCACAAAGCCTTTCCAGATCACCATTCTTTGTGATCCAATCTAAGAGAGTCCATCTATACTAATAAAAGCATAATATGCTAATTAGACTGGACAGCTGAATGACCTTCTGGTTGTCATTCCGGACCTCCTTCTGGACGAAGCTCTGATGGCAGGAGCTGAGGTAGAGGTGATTAGGGGTGATAAGGCAGGCAGGCAAGCAGTTAGGGGTGATTAGGCAATCAGACAGAGGAGTTAGGGGAGATCAGGCAGGCAGGTGAGTGGTTAGGGGTGATCAAGCAGTCAGGCAGGCCAGTGGTTAGGAGCCAGTGGTCCCGAATTGTGAGAGGGATGTTTGACTGCTAGTTTAAACCAAATCCCACAGCAGTATTGGGTTTAAACTGGCAGTTGGACATCCCCTGAGGGGTCCTGGATAGTGAGAGGGTGTAGGTTGGGCTGAGGGACCCCCCCTCCTTATGCACTAATTTTGTGCACCGGGCCTCTAGAAAGAGAATAAAAGGGCCTCAGGCCTGTCCTTTCCTCTTTTCTCCTTCCACACATCACTGGGGGACATAGGCAGTCACTGACGCTGCATGGAGCTGCTTCTCAGTGTCTGCATGCCTCCCAGTCATTTCCTCAGTCTTGTTTGAACTAGAGTTAAAGAAATTATAATGTATAGCTCCTGCTCTTGGAGTTCTCACAATTTGGGAAGGAAACCAATAAACACCACTGCTCTGGAGTTATTTGTGCTCTCCTCAAATCTCTGTGCAGAATATGCATTGAAAAGGTGGGTAAGATGTGTGTGTGTGTGTGTGTGTGTGTGTGTGTGTGTGTGTGTAGATGTCACTTCTACTTAGCAGTAGGCTTGATAGAGAAGGTGCCCTTAGGTTGACTGATGATCATTCACCAGATGAGATTTAAGAGCAAGAATATCTCTGGACAATCTGAGCAGGCTTTTTACTAGAACACAGTGTAGCTTCGGGTACAAAACATGTATAATTTGCATGCATAAAAAGCCTGCTCGGATTGGCTGAGTTAGAGACGCGGTCTATTAAAAAAAGAACTGGTGTTGCCTCGAAAGTGGGGGGTAGTCTTATACAGCGAATAGAGGTCTAAACCTATGTTTTAACTGTAAAATTAGAGGGTCGTCTTATATGCCAGAAAATATGGTACCTGAGTTGCAGGTTTGATCCCCGACCCTAGTGGAGGCAACCAATTGATGTGTCTCCCTCACATCCATGTTTCTCTCTCTTCTCCTTCCCTCCCTTCCACTCTCTCTAAAAATCCATAGAAAAAATATCCTCATATTATACAAATATGCCCTAAAACTTCATCTTGGAGAAAATGAATATCTTCTCAATGTCTTTGTAATGTAGATTTTCTACCCCCAACTTCTCTAGGACCTAAGGGCCATTTTTAAAAATGCAAATATTTCTCACCATAAAAAAAAAAAAAAAAAAAAAAATAAAGGAGGAGATATTTGGACTTTGGACATGTGAGAAATCTTGGGTGGCTTTTCAAAAAATATTAATAATTAAAAGCTCTCTGTTTGCATCTGTGTGTTGTCTACATGTGTTGTAGATGTGAAATGTTTTTCTACCTCAGATAGTATCATTAAAATCAATTTAACAAATTAAAATGAATTGTTTTTGAAGGCAAACACTTGTAAGGATTGGTTTTTATTATATTGTTTTAAATTTATTTATTGAATAGTTGGGATGCCATAGGGTAATAAAATTATTTAGATTTCAGGTGTAAAATTCTATAATACATAATCTGTATATTGTATTGTGTTGGAAGTCAAGTCTCCTTCCATCACCATTTATCCCCCTTTACCCTTTTCTAACTTCCACATCCACCTTTCTCTCTGGAAGTCACCAGGTTCTTGTCTATAAGGTGTGTTTTTTTTCTTAATTCATTCACTTTTTTCAAGCAGCTCCTCTAACTCTCATCCTCTGACAGCTGTCTGTCTGCTCTCTACCTATGAATCTTTCTATTATGTTTGTTAGTTTACTTTTGTTCATTAGATTGCACATATAAATGAAATCCTCTGGTACTTATCTTTCTCTGATTGGTTTATTTCACTCAGCATAATTGTCTCCAGATCCATCCATGTTGTCACAGTGGAGAGATTTCTTTTTTTTTATTATGGCAGAGTAGTTTTCCATTGTATAAGTGTACTACAGCTTTTTTATCCACCCATTCTGCTGATGGTCACTTGTGCTGCTTTCAAAGTTTGGCTATTGTAAATAACACTGCAGTGAATATGGGGTGCACATATTCTTTCAAATGAGTTTTTTTGTTTGTTTGTTTCTTCAGATATATTCCAACAAGTGAAATTGCTGGGTAATAAAGCAATTTCCACTTTTAATTTTTTAAGGTAACTACATACTGATTTTCGCAGTGGCTGCACCAATCTGGATTTCCACCAAAAGTCACCCTTCTCCACATCTTCGTCCACATGTTGTTCATTTTTTGTTGATGACAGGTGTGAGGTGATATCTCATTGTGACTTTAATTTGCGTTTCTCAGATGAATAGTGACATTGAGTATTTTTTCACATGTCTATTGGTCATATGTAGGTCCTCTTCAGAGAGGTGTCTATTCAGATCACTGCTCATTTTTAATTGGATTGTTTGCTTCTTTAGAGTTGAGTTATATAAGTTCTCTATATATTTTGGATATTAACCCTTTGTCAGATGTATCATTAGCAAACATGTTCTCCCATTCAGTGGGTTGTCTTGTCATCTTATTGATAGCTTCCTCTGCTCTGCCAAAACTTTTTAGTTTGATGTAGTCCCATTTGTCCATTTTTTTCTTTTGTTTCCCTTGCCCAAAGAGCTAGATCAGAAAAAAATACTGCTATGAGAGATGTGTGAGATTTTACTGCCTATATTTTACCCTAGGATTTTCATGGCTTTGAGACTAACATTTAAGTCTTTAATCCATATTAAGTTTATTCTTGTATGTAATGTAAGAAGGTAATCTATTTTCATTTTTTTGTACATGTCTGTCCAGTTTTTCCAACACCATTTATTGAATAGACCATCTTTATCCCATTCTATGTTCTTGCCTACTTTGTCAAGTATTAATTGACCATAAAAGTGCAGGTTTGTTTCTGGACTCTCTATTCTGTTCCACTGATCTCTATGCCTGTTTATATACCATGCTGTTTTGATTACTGTGGCCTTGAAGAATAGTTGATATCAGGCAGCATGATTCCTCCAACTTGTTTTTCTTTCTCAAGATTGCTGTGGTTATTTGGGTTCTTTGTGGTTGCATATAAATTTTTGAAATATTTATTCTAGTTCTGTGAAATACACAATTGATATCTTGATAAAAATTACATTGAATCTACAGATTGTTTTGTGTAGAATGGACATTTTAATGATGTTAATTCTTCCTACCCATGGAGACAATGTGTGTTTCCATTTATTTGTATATTCTTCCATTTCTTTCTTTAGTATCTTATAATTTCTGAGTACAGGTCTTTTTCATCCTTGGTTAAATTTATTCCTAGTTATTTTATTTGTTTTGATGCAAGTATTGAGGGATTATTTTCATAATTTCCCCTTCTGATAGTTCATTATTGATGTATAAAAATGCAACTGATTTCTGGATATTTATTTTGTATCCTGTTTCTTTATGAATTCATTTATCAATTCTAGTAATTTTTGGTGGAATCTTTAGGGTTTCTATGTACAGTATTATGTCATCTGCAAATAATGACAGTTTTACTTCTCTTCCCCAATTTGTATGCCTTTTATTTCTTCTCTTCTCACTGCTGTGGCTAGGACTTCAAGTACTATGTTGAATAAGAGTGGTGAATGTGAACATCCCTGTTTTGTTCCTGATTTTAAGGGAAACACTTGTAGTTTTGACTATTGAGTATGATTTTGACTATGGGTTTGTCATTATGGCCTTTATTACATTGAGGTATGTTTCTTCTATTCTCACTTTGCTGAAAGTTTGTTGTTGTTTTTTTAATAAATCTTTATTGTTCTGAATTGCAATTGTTTTTCCACCCTGCTCCCCCCCTCATAGCTCCCCTCCACCTGGTCCCCACTCCACTCTCTGCCCTTACCTTCCCCCTGACCCCCGTCCTCATCCATAGGTATATGATTTTTGTCCAGTCTCTTCCTGTACCCCCCACACAGTCACCCCTTTTCCCCTGAGAATTATCAATCCCCTTCCATTCTATGCCACTGATTCTATTATATTCACAAGTTTATTATGTTTCTCAGATTTTTAATTCACTTGACTTTTAGATTCACTTGTTGATAGATATGTATTTGTTGTTCATAATTTTTATCTTTACTTTTTTCTTCTTTTTCCTCTTTTTAAAAAACACCTTTTAGCATTTTATGTAATACTGGTTTGGTGGTGATGTACTCCTTTAACTTGTTCTGATATGTGAAGCTTTTTATCTGCCCTTCAATTCTGAGTGATAACTTTGCTGGGTAGAGTAATCTTGGTTGTAGGTTCTTGCTATTCATCATTTTGAATATTTCTTGCCACTCCCATCTGGCCTGAATAGTTTCTGTTGAGAAATCAGCTGACAATTGTATGGGTGCTCCCTTGTAGGTAACTAACTGTTTTTCTCTTGCTGCTTGTAAGAGTCTCTCTTTGTCTTTTGCTCTTGGCATTTTAATTATGATCTGTCTTGGTGTGGTCCTCTTTGGATTCCTTTTGTTTGGGGTTCTGTATGCTTCCTGGACTTCTAAGTCTATTTCTCTTACCAGGAAGGGAAAGTTTTCTGTCATTATTTCTTCAAATAGGTTTTCAGTGTCTTGCTCTCTCTCTTCTTCTGGCACCCCCATAATTCTGATGTTGATATGCTTGAAGTTGTCCCAGAGGCTTCTTACACTATCTTCAACCTTCTGGATTCTCTTCTCTTCTTGCTTCTCCAGAAGAGTGTCCTTTACTTCTTTGTATTCCAAATCTTTGACTTGATTCTTGCATTTTTCTAGTCTGCTCTTTGGTCTCTGTATAATATTTTTTATTTCAGTCAGTGTATGTTTAATTTCTAGTTGGTTTAAATTATTTTTCATATTCTTGAGGGTCTCATTAAATTTATTGGCCTTTTCTAGGACATTCTTGAAAAACATTATAACTGGGGTTTTCAACTCTATATCCAGTCTTTTGTTCTCCATTTCTTTTGTTTGAGATCTCCTTCCTTTTCTTGGCATTTTCTTTGCTTCCCTGAGTTAGCAGGGTAGCTTTCTGGGCCTGGGTGTCCTATACAGTTCAATGGGTCAGCCTTCTAGTTGCCTGATGTGGACACTCTTTGTGGACTGTCTGTACACCCTTGTTATAGTTAAGTCTTGATTGTTATTGGTGTCACTGAGAAAAATTGACCTCCAGGCCAATTGGCTGTGAGGACCTGCTGTGTCTATAACAGAAGAATTGCTGTGCTGCAGACACGTTTATGGGGGAGGACTTGTTCCCGTAGGGTAGGGGTGTCGAACTCAATCAGAGAAGGGGCCAAAATCTAAAATCCAGCCTAAATCGCGGGCCGAATGGTTTACTGAACAGTCATAAACTGTCATTGTGATGGAAACGCAGCGGAGTGCAGTGATGACAGCGCGGTGTGGGCCACATTGCAAGGCCTGGTGGGACGGATTTGGCCCGCGGGCCTTGTGTTTGACACATGTGCCGTAGGGCTTTGGTGCTCACTGAGTTTGTCTCTTGAATGTGTCCTTTATGAGAGTAGTTGAAATCTGGTGTCGTCTCACACTGACCACTAGATACATTAGTTTCTGGATCTCCAATGGGGTGTAGTTTAGTTACTGTCTGAGGCCACCCAGCAGAAGCTACCACAAGAACTACAGATTTCTTCTCTTTGTTTGGGATTTGGCAGTTTTGGAACTGGAGCTGCAGTTTATTTCATTAAGCTGCCACAATATAGGCCATTTATATGTAAAAGCAGCTGTGTGGAGCCTGGGTGGGTTTGTAGAATGTGTGGGGCAGGGCCTCAGGGCAGGGCAGGGGCCTCAGGGCAGGACAGGGTCTCAGGGTGGTACAGGATCTCAGGACATCACTAGGCAGGGGCGTGGCAAACAATGATGGCTGCTGTCAGCCATCTCTGCCTTTCAGCGTTTCCAAGTCCGGGGGTCCCTGTGCTCCAGTGCAGTAAACAATGATTGTTGTGCGCACCTTTGCAAAAAAAAGTCACTCTCACTTTTGGACCCAATGGCTGACAGACCAGTTTCTCCCAATAGGTGTCTGGGTCCCCCGCATGACACCAGAAACTGAATTTCAAAGTGATCGGAAGCTTATTTCTCTTTGGGTTGAAAAAAAGTCGCATGCCCAGTCGCCTGCCACCAGCCTGATTTGCATGCCTCCTTACCTAAGCTTTTCAGCTTTTCAGAGCTTGTGTTCCTTTCTCTTTCAGCCAGTTATCCCTGGTTCTGGGTGATAGACGTTTTGTTTTTTATTTGTAGTTTTTTAATAGTTGTGCCAAGCGGGAGATTAGTTGTTTACCTACGCTACTATCTTGGTTTTTTCACTACCCTATATCTTTTGATTGGAGCATTTAAGCCATTTACATTTAAAATAATTATTGATAGTATGTATTTACTGCCATATATTCTTTTATTATGTTTCTCTGTTTTGCTTTTTTCTTTCTTCTTAAAGAAAGCCCTGTAATCTTTCTCGAAATACTGGTTTGGTGGTAACAAACTGCTTTAGCTTTTTCTTGTCTAGAAAGCACTTTATTTCTCCCAACAAGGCTAAAGCAATTTTGATGGTAGGTTCTTTCTTTGCTTCACTTTCAATATCTCATGTCAGGCCTTTCTGGCCTAAAATGTTTGTATTGAGAAATCAGCTGTCCATCTTATGGGAGCTCCCTTGTAGGTAACCAACTGTCTTTCTTTTGCTGCTTTAAGATTCTCTTTTTGTCTTTAAACTTTGTCATTGTAATTATTATGAATTTTTGTGTGGGCTTCTCTGAGTTCATCTTGTTTGGAACTCTTTGTGCTTCCTGAATTTGTTTGTGTGTTTCCTTCACTAGGTTAGAAAAGTTTTCAGTTGTTTTGCAAATAGGATCTCCATTTCTTGTTCTCTCTCTTCTCTTTCTGGCACTTTCATGATTTGGATGTAGTTACACTTCATCTTGTCCCAAAGCTTCCTTAATATATTCTTAGTATTTTCATTTTTTTTCTTTTTGCTGCTCTGATTGGGTGTTTTTTTCTATTTTCTCTTTTCTCTTGATCTTCTAAATCACTGATTTGATCATCTTCGTCATCCTACCTATTGTTTATTCCTCCTGTGTATTCTTCATCTCAGATGTTGTATTTCTCATTTCCAACTGGTTCTTTTTTTTTATTTTTATGATTTCTGTGTTCTATTTCATGCTGTTGTAGTTGTCACTAAATTCCTTGAGCATTCTTATAACTTGTTTTCTGAACTCTATATTTAATAAATTGCTTGTCTCCATTTCATTTAAGATTTTTGGGGAAATTTCTCCTGCCTGGATTTTGTTTGTTTGTTTGCTTGTTTGTTTGTTTTTATTGTTGTTTTTTTAATTTGGGGCATGTTTCTTTGTATTTGTTTCTATGTATTAGGTAGATTGCTGTAGGCCAGCAGAGTTTATCAGACCAAAACAGACTAAGATTTGGCCATATGAAGGGCTCTGCACTGGTCGGGTATGCATGGGGAAAAGGTTCCCATCCTAAATCCATACAATTAAGACTGTTTCAAATTCTGCCTCAGAACCCAATGTCAGTAGGGTGGGGTCATCAGGAGTGGAGAGTATGGGACCAGTGAATCTCCTATGAGGGGGAGGTGTGAATTAGGTTTGGAGAAAAGTGGGGGGAATGGTGCCTTCCCCAGAACCACACTATTTAGTCTGTCCCAGATTCTGCCCAGCCATTGGCAGAGTAGAGCCACCATGAGTCATACGTGTGGGGCCATTGGGAGCCTGACAGGTGGTGTTAGATGATTTTCCATTAGGAGAAAGCACTAGTCAGATTCATAGGAAGGTGGGAAAAATAGCCCCTGTCTCAAAGCCATGACACTCAGTAACTGACACCCCCTGTATCTTCCCTAATCTCTATACCTTGGCCCAGGAAGCTAACTTCTTGACAGGGCACAAGCTCCACAGAAGGTGAGACTATTGCATTCCCCAGTAAAATGGCATCTGTGGTGTGGGAGTGAACCTCAGCTCAAGAATCCTGACATCTGCCTTTCCAGCTCTCTTCTTAGAGCCCCAAACTTAAGTTTCTCCTCATGTGACTCTAGTCCACTCTGCCCTTCCTTTGACAGAGCCCAGACTGAGTGGATACAAATAAGATTTTGTGCATTGGCCTTTTAAGAGGGCAAATGTCTTGAGCAGATTCCCACATCTCCCTGGCAGACAGAATTCCACTCTGATTTTCACAGCCAGATGATATGTTGGCACCAAAAGGGCTCTGGTGCTCTGGGCTTGGGAACCTGACTTGGGGTTGAGACCCCACACTTCTCAGAGGTAACCTATGCAGTTGAGATATCCATCGAGAATCTAAATTGCCACCCATGGAACTGGGAATAGTCCTTTTTGAGTCTCTACCCTTCCTAACAATCTCAATGTGGTGTCTTCTGTAATTTTTTTTTATTATAAGACATCTCTTCAGATAGTGTTCTCTTAGTTATTAAGAGCAATTTAAACTTGGCATTTTAAAACTCAGAAATATAGAGACTAACCCAAATGCTATTCAAGTTCATAAGATCTAGGATTAATCTTTAATAAATAAAAGTACTCACATCTTTGAAAGACTTCTGCCTCTTAAATTGTTTCTTTTTGGCTTCTGACTTCCCATTCTTTGACTGAGGTCAAATGCCTTTATTTGAGATTGGGAGGGGATTGCAGAGGTGGAGTGGAGTGATTGCCCCAGGGATGCTTGTTCCAGTACCCCTGTGTAGCTACTGCCCCAAGAATTTGCCTCTATATAAGGAATTTTTTTTTTCCTCAGAAGGGTGCTCCTTTATGGCTCTTAAGCTTGTAAGAGATTCAGGAGGGGAAGTGGGAGAGAACGACCAAGATTTGCTACCACATGAAGACTATTCTTTTTTTCTCATAAGAGGCTTATTTCATGGCTCCAACACTTGTAAGAAGTGTCCTGGGAGTGAGCAGTTCACTGGGATTTTTTTTTCCTGGTGGGAAAGTATTCATTTTTGTTGCACACTCTTTTGTTTTTTTCTTTATCTTCTGTGTCATTTGTCATAAGAAAGAAATTTACTGGGGGTTAAATCAAATGAAGTTTTTCCTTTAGTCTTGACAGCTTGGCTTTTGAGCTATGAGAATACTCTCTTTGGTCCCTGCCTTCTGGAAGGTGCCTATATTGTTACCAGTTCAGATCATCCAGGCCCTTACTGCAGGTACTCAATCTCCTGGAAGGACCATCTGTTCTCTCAAGGGTTCCTTCTCCTTCAGCGTCACCTAGCCAAAAACAAAGCATTCAGCAACACAAGCTATATTCAATGGCCAGAGAATGGAGAAGTAGGAGTTGAACTCACAGATCAACTTTTCTTTTCAAAGTAGTCTGGGAAGCCCTGACTTGTGTGCTCAATGGTCAGAGCATCAGGCCAAGCACCGAAGGGTCATGGATTCAATTCCCAGACAAGGGCACATACTTGGGTTGCAGATTCGATTCTTGGTCCTAATCAGGGCATGTGCAGGAGGCAACCAATCAATGTATTTCTCTTATATTGATTTTTTTTTTTCTATCTCCCCTTCCCCTCCCTTCCACTCTAAAAAATCAATGGAAAAAATAATCGTGGGTGAGGACTAAAAAAAAGAAAAAGAAGTCTAAGGAGATTGTTATGGGGATAATATGTAAGGGGGAGACATATGCATTAGTTTTTGTATAATAGGCAGTCTCTTTCTGGAATTGATGCACCACTCATTTTCTTTCCTTAAACGGTTTGAGTTGGATCTGTCATAGCACCAGTGGGTGTTAGAATGCTAACGTATTACAATTATAGTATAATGAGGTTCAGAGTCTCTTCTGGTGGTCAGATTCAGTGTCATCATGGTTCAGGGCAGTTTTGGTCAGTTTTTGTCATACTATCCTCCTTCTTTCTTTGGTGCTTTTCCTATGATTGACATGGAAAGATAAGTACACAAGGTTTCAACAGCTGAAGGCCTACTGCCATGGTGACACAATCAACATGAATTTGGCAGCCAGTTTAACGGATTGGGGATCCCCAGTAACTGGTCAGATGCACAGGAATTTACCTGGGGCTTTTACTGGGCATTTCTTTGTCTTTTCATCCCATTATGCCAACTCTTAAGGCATTTTTTCTTTAACAGGAAACCTTCACCCGAAAGTCTATGCCTTGGGAACTCCACCTGGTTATATGTACAAACAATATGGTTCCTCCTCTTTTGCCTTTTTAATAACTTGGACCAGCTTACCCAAAATACTTTAAAACTCTAATGGCCATTCTGAGGAACCTTTGCTTTAGTTAAGTCCACCTTAAGAGCCCCTACTCCATCCAAGCCTCTCGGAGACAGCAGATTCTTTGGTTGGTATGCAGAAGCTTCTAAAACACAAAATGACTTCAAAAACAGGTTTAAAAGGATCTTAAAAAGTTGTTTTGCCATCTGGCAGGACTTCAGAATTTCTTACTGTTTGTCCTGCCTGACTATTGACCAGATACTTTGAAAAAGTAATAACTCTATGACTGGAAGTTAAGTAGAATTAAAAGCTAAAATTCAAAGTCTGATTTAAGTTTTTAGGTCCCAAAGCCCTCTTGCAAATACTAAAAAATGTAAACACAGTCTCCTGAGCCTGAAACCAAAGTAAAATGATGATAAAGAAGAGCGTGTTAGATGGATAAGCTGCTGAGTAGACTCCCTTGTGTAAATCCAGCTGTTAGCATCGGTAGCTAGTTATCAATAAAAGGAAGAGAGCAAGGAGAATCCGACATTAAGAAGCCTAATCTGCTACAGAGCTGAGTCAGGCAATAAGCCTGATTAAGTATGGAAGTTACAGCTTCAGACACTCCAAGGTATTGCAGCATTTCTCTGCCAAGGAGATTAACACCCCTCCCTCTCCCATGCAGGGAGGAAGGACTGACCTTTCCAATATCTCCAGGGTACAACTGATCTACTCCCCAGACTAAGAGGGGGAGAAGGAAACAATAAAGGAGAAATCATTCTGCTGGGATTTCTGCTCAGTAGAAGCCAAGATGGTCAGGGAGGTCTTACTAATACATGTACAGTAGGAACTAAGGGGCAGAACCTAACTTGGGGGAAGGATTGGGTTGGCTCGCTATTTCTTTCTTTTCTTTCTTTCTTTCTTCTCTTTCTTTCTTTCTTTCTTTCTTTCTTTCTTTCTTTCTTTCTTTCTTTCTTTTTTTCTTTCTCTCTCTCTCTCTCTCTCTCTCTCTCTCTCTCTCTCTCTCTCTCTCTCTGTCTCTCTCTCTCTCTCTTTCTCTCTCACATTTGTTCATGAATTGCTGAGACAGGGACTGAACTAATGGCATGGAATTCCTGGACACTGTCCCTGTTTCTGGGTCTGATGCAAACAAAGCTGGACTTCCCCACAGCAGGATGGCCAAAGATGAGGAACCTGGAGCCCGAGAGCAGTCTTCTATTTCTCTCCTAATAAATCTTACCACAATACCTCAACCTCCCATGCATGCATCTCCCAAAATGCTTTTCTTGCAACTCTGTGAAAAGACTCTATTTCCACTGGCAGCATAGCTACCCCACTCCAAGTGTATTAAAAATGTTCATCAAGGACAAATACATATTTTAAAACTCTTTTTCACAAGCAGTAAAAGCCTTAGTCATCTGAACAAATAAACTTAATCTATTCCATTATTTATAAAGTAGTGAGTTTTGCATTGTTATGCCTGTCTCATGGCTAAAATTTTAAAACAAAACTATCTGATCTTTGGTTGTATCTTTTTATATATGTATTATGGAAGAAAAAGGAGCCACATACTGAACTTGACAAGCTCCGGGGAGATTGCAAATTCATAGACCTAAAATAACCAAATAGGATGGCCTGAAATTTAAAACTTTCTTGTTAAAAGCAAGCCATGGTGCATAGGCATGTTCTAGGCTGGTATCTTTCTTGACAAAGATCAATCTTCACCTTAACTGAGCCTGTCAATTGTCCTTGCATCTAGGATAACATACTTTAGGAATGTCAAGGTAATTTTTTTCCAGACTCCTAAAGGCATAATCTCTTACCAGAGCAGGAGACCACAGAACCCTCCTTGTTATTGTTAATCCTATTAATTGTTAACTATTAACTATCCTATATCCACCTATGAAAAAGTAGTATGTGTATTTGTTTTACTTTTTATTCAATCCCAGAGATTTCCTTGCTTTGCTTTCTCTCGCCTCTCTAATCTATCACCAATTAATTTCATGTTACCCCCTTACATCTTCCCCTTGGATTCTGGTGTATAAAATAAGTGGTAAAATTGTCATTTTTTTGGATAATTTTCTTAATCTATTAAGATTTTGCTTCCTGTTGCCATTAGTTTGGCTCAAATAAATTCATAAAAATCCTTACATGTTTGGATGCATCTTATGTTGACATGTAGTCTACCTCCACAGGATATTACTAACATTGATTTACAAAGACCTCTGTGAAACTTGGAAATTAAACTGGAATGTGTGGTGTTTCTCTGGGCAAGACACAAAGGTGGCTTCCCGGGTTCTTGTCCAGGTGGATTCCAAGAATGAAGTCACAGACAAAAGGTGGTACAGAAAAAGGTGGAAGTTTATTGAAAAACAAGCACGGACTCCCACGTGGGGAGCGAGAAAGACCCACAAGTCCCTCTCTCTTAGAGTTTATAAAGACTGGGGTTCTTTTGTCCTGGTAACCCCTCTGATTGGTCACTATAGCACTTCAGAGCTCAAAGCCCATGTGTGGGTCTCCTCTTTTTCTCCCCTTTGTTTTTCTATTCCATGTGGCCTTCCTCTTTATTCTGAGAATGGTGGCTCCCTCTCCCTTTCTTCTGTAAATGTATGCCTTTGGACAGCTCCCAACCCCCTTATTTTGTATGCCCTTTGGCAGCTCCCAACTTTGCAGTCCCAGGCTTCTCCCTCATGGACCCCTTAATTCCTAAGTCTCCCTAAACCTGTCTATCTTTACCCCCTAAAAACTCCTTTCATCTGTTTAATTGGCTTAAAGAAATTAAGCACTTATGCAAATTAATAAAATAATAAAATCTCAAATGTTTTTTAGGTTCTAGGTAAATATTTAGTATTGAAGCTAATTTAATTTGTTGGTTTAATTAACTTAAAAAGACCTGTCTTTAGATTTATACACATTTTTATGATACTTTTATTTTACCTGAGTTTACTGAAATAAGTTCATCTTTTCTCTCTTACAAAATTTGTCAACAGAAAAAATTGTTTGGGATAATAATTCTATATGATGTCCCATGAAATATTTATGGGTAATCTCAACATAATTATTAAGAACTAATAAATTAAGTAGTTGTAAATAGAATAAAAAGTGTTTTAAGTAAACTTTTTAGCAATAGTTATATTTTATATGTACTTAAAAATTGCTTCCTCAATCTCTGGCAAATTGAAACTTAAAAATTAGCTAGCTACATTAAAATGACAGTTAGTCATTGAATAGCTAGATCATTTCCAAATAAAACACAAAAATATTAATTACTGAACATAGATTATTTACTTTTGGGTTCTTATTACAAAGGAACTAAAAGACAAATTTGGATTTGTTAACGTTTTGCACTTTGTTGAGGAAGCATGTTTCCAAAAATTATAAAATACATTTGTCAATAAAAGAGGGTGTTTTTAGAGATCATTAAACAACTTAATGGTTTTGCCAATCTTTAGAAGCCTGCTATAACTTTTATAGTTGCTTACTTTTCATTTTTTAAATGGGAAATTAACATTTTTAATGGTTAAGAATTCTAATTCAGGTGGAAGAAATTACTATAACATTGGTTATAATACCAGCATAAGGCTGCTTTCACTAGAATGTCATGTTTGAGAGAGACACACATCAGCCCAGACAGCATTAGGCAACCTCCTCAATTATGCAGCCCCACGCAATGGACTTGTTCTGCTTGTATCCTGTTTTTTCATCAGTTCCCTTGACCTTGCCTGATGCTTGAGGGTGATAGGTACAGTGAAGATGCCAAGAAGTTTCCAAGGCTATACGTCAAGGCTTGCATAATTGCTCAGTGAAGTGAGTGCCTCAATCACTAAAGATTGTGAAAGTTAGACCCAAACTAGGAAGCAAATTTCCTAAAAGTTTCTTTGCCACTGTGAAGGCATCAGCCTTGTAGCAGGCGAAAGCTTCAATGCATCTGGAAAACACAAGCCAACAGCAAGAACATGTCGCTAGCACACACTAAGGGACAGTTGCATGAAGTCCAACTTAAATGCACTGTGGTAAATGAAGAAATAACAACAGCTTAAAAGTAAGATTTGCCAGGGAGCCTTGAAGAATATGTGGCCATCTTGGGTTTCCCGTAGCCCAGACTACTTGTTCGATTTATAGCCATTGTTTACCCACATTAGTTTCTCTAACTTAGGAGCAGACTGCTATCATGTTACAAGGGCGTCAGGATGGTGAAAGTCTGGCAATAGGGGGCTGTTTTTGGGGAAGTAGAATGGATGAAGAGTTGCCTCTTATGAATAAACAATAAAAGTGGTTTCTTGAGAAGGAATCTACTCTTGATAAAGATGGTGTGAGGACTGTTGAAATTACAACTGGGGATTTCGAATATTATATAAGCTCAGTTGATAAAGAGGAGGCAGGCCTTGAGAGGATTGACGGCAATTTTGAAAAAAGTTCTACTGTAGGTAATATGCTATCAAACAGCATCACATGCTGCAGATAAATCATTCATGAAATGAAGAGTCAATCAATGTGGAAAACTTGACTATTGTCTCATTTTAAAAATCACTTCAGCCATCATCACCCTAATCAGTCAACAGCGATCAGAATCAAGGCAAGAGCCTCCACAGCAAAAATGCTACAACTTGCCAGAGGCTTAGATAATGGTTAACAATTTTTAGCAGTAGAGTATTTTTAACATCTTTGTAGATATTAGATTCTGGTCCCATTTATTGTCTTTGAGGCTTTGTTATAAAACTATAAACTGGGCTATATCCTGAGTTTTAATTTTCTACAACTCACCAAACCAAAGTTTCTAATTTTCTCCCACCCTTCCAATTTCTCCCACGAAGCTGCTGGGAAGGGACAGTCCAAGGTCTTCCTCACGATCCAATGGCAGCCTGACTTCAGGGGCTTGAACCTCAGATAGACATCTTGAAACTGAAGAAGACCCCTCCTGACACCCGGTCTTGCACACACGCAGGAGACCTTCAAATCAAATCCACTAGGAAGAGAAGAATCTGATATTGATGTCGATTGTTCCTCCCCAAATGCCAGATCAATACTTTCTGCTCCAACTAAACAGAAAACCTTTCTTCTTTTCTTTCTTTCCTTCACTCTGGCATTAACCTGCAAAGATAATTCCATCACCTGCATCTCTCAGGCCATTGCTAATGGGGGTCAGCTCATAGAAGACGTTTTTATTTCATGGTGGGAGAGAGCCTAACTGACCCCTGCTTTGAATGTGCAATTGTGCCTCAACAGGATTAGTCTTTGCATGTGGTGGGTGTTATTCTCCTTGGGCCTATCAATGCCTAGATGGCTGGTTCACAGCTGGACAATCACTTTTAAATTATTTAACTGCAGCCACTACCTGTTCTAGAAAGGACCTACCAGAAAGCATCCATGTTTGAGGAGTCACTTCCTTTGGCAGGGTCATATTTTCCTGATTAGAAATAGATACAAATGGGAATATAATCAGAAACTCCTTCTTAACTCTTGCAGACATTGCAGATCATGTTGTTAAGGCATCAACTGCCAGCAAAGATCCTTAGACTCTGCTGATCAAGGAGATGTCTGTGTTGGGGCCAATACCACCTGCTGTCTGTGGATCAGCACTTCTGGGGAAGTTGAAACTCAGTTATATAAGATCATTGAGCAAGCTATTGGGCTTAAAAGCATGATTTCCTCAATGGAATCTTCTTCTGATTGGTTCGCAGTGTTTCCCAAAGTGTGGTATGAGTACCACCAGGGGTACGGGAAGAATTTGATGGGGGTACGCATTGCACCAGAGGTTGGTGGGGATATGCACTACACCGTGCTTAGCTGCGCCTAATTCTATATTCTCATGAGTACGAGAGGTACTCAGTGTTACGAAAATTATAGAAGGGTTACACATATGTCAAAAGTTTGGGAAACACTGGGTTAGAGTCTTGGGGACCGAGGCTCTGAAAAGCGCTCCAAACATGGAGAGATGCTTGCTTATAATGATCAGGATAATCTCCCTGGCACTGTATTCTTTCAAAAGCTCTAAAGGTATGATTGTAGCTGCTAACCACAAAGCAAATGATTTTCCTAAGACTGGAACTCAAAAAGGGAATGACTGAGTCAAGGATTATAATCTGGATTTGTGACTAATGAATATCATGGAGATTAAGCAAAAATGTCACACCTTACCAAGGGTCGAGAGAGCTGCAGAGCAGTACTTAGAGTGACACTAATGCCTTGCTATTTTTCAGTTAAGCTGAGAGTTTGATCAAAAATGATAACTTGGTAAAGAAAACTACAGGCCTAAGATGGTGTCACTTGAGCTAAAGGTCATAATACCAAACCTAATTGTTGTTTCAACCTCTCCCAGAAGTATAACTGTAATCAACCAGTCTGGAGTTTTCTGGTCAACATCAAGGAGGCAATCTGTCATTCAGGCCCTCTCTACTCACCCACCCCCAATATAAAGAAGAGGAAATCTGCAAGATGAAAATGGTTGCCTTTTCTTCCCACCTAAAGATGGCCTGGTCTAAAAAAAATCTTTCTTTTCTGTTGTTAACAGCTCCTTTTCCCACCCTTCTTTCTATAATACCTTCCACTTTGTACAACCCTTTGGAGTGATCTTCCAGCTCCTAGATGAGAGGCTGCTGCCTGATTCATCAACTGCTTAATAGAGCCAAATAGATTTTCAAATGTATTCAGGTGAATTTTTTTTAAACAAATTTTAAAAAGTGATAAATCTGTGAATTAGATTCTTCTACAAAATTTGCTAGGGGCATTTTATTATTATTATTATTGTTACTAGAGGCCTGATGCACAAAAATTCATGCAAAAGTAGGCCTTCCTTCCCCCGGCTATTGGTACTGGCTTCCCTCTGGCACACGGGACATGGGCTTCCCTTCTGTAGCCACCTGCAGGTACAGGGGACCCAGGCAAGCTTTCCTTTGGCCGCTGCTTCATCAAGAAGGATGTCTGGAGGACATCCAGTCTAATTATCATATTACCCTTTTATTAATATAGATAAGGTGTCTCTGTGCTTAAGGTTTCTCAGGTCTTTTATGAACCCGCCCCTTTCTTTGTCAGGGGCTCCTGGTACAGAGCTCCTAAAACCCCTGTGATTTCCTAAGTAAGAAGAACACGAGGGGCACCTACTTTTCTAATATTGGTCTTTGACCATGTCTCTGACACAAGGCTCCTAAAACCCTTATAAATTCCTGAGTAATAAGAGCAATAGGAGCATTTTGTTGTTCTATTGAAGTGATTCTGAGAGAGCTCTTGATTGATTCCTGGGTGGGACTAATAGCAAGATAGAGCAAACGTAGCAAAAGAATGTTGTGTCTTACAAGAAAACAGAAGTGAGTGTTTTACAGAGAGTGAGCAACTCTATAAAGTGCTTTTGATAAGTAAAATGATGAGTAAGACTTGCCCAGAGAACAGCACCATGCAGTGTCCATCGGGGATGTTAACAAGTGTAATTTTGGTTGCAGATGGGGATGAAAGCCCCATTGGAGTGGACTTCAATGAGCAGGAGAGAGAGAAATTGCAGATGTGGGTAGAGACAATTTTAAAGTGGTTTGCTAAAGAGAAGGGCAAAAAATTGGGAAGTAGATTATAGAAAGTAGGTCGAGGGTTAGTGATTTAGGAAGGGAGAAATAATATGTCTCTTTAGCAGTTGGGAAAAACCAATAGAGAGTATAAAGTTGATGTCTAGAAAAACAGAGAACTGCTGTTGGCCAAATGCCCGTGAGTAGTTGAGAGGCGAGGGGATTTAGTGCACAGATCAAGGGATTGGCTCTTGATAGGGGCTTGGAAATTTCTATCTGCATCTCAGGAAGGAAGGCAAATTCTCAGTACAGATGCTGAAGAATTTCACTTCTAATTGCTTGAATTTTCTTAGTGAAGGGAAGAGCTAAGTCATCAGCTGAGAGTGAGATGAAGTGATGATGAGTGAAGACAAGTATGAAAAACTGTTTGGGAGGGTAAGTTGAACAAAGAACTATATACTACAATTGCCAGACAGGATTACGGTTGATTTGCAGTTCATGTCAGTAGATCAAAATGAGACCATTGGCCTGGTTACACTGTAAGGATGTGAAGTGGCCTGATTGTCTCAGGGAATAGGGAGGCCTGAGAAGAAGGGAGAGAGATGGGGAATGGCTGGTTTCCAATCAAACTGGCTTCCCTCAGTTGCATTCAGATGCATGGAGAGCTTGAGTTAACCTACAGTGTGGTTTTTGTCAAGTTCAATGAAGCAAAAGAGGGGTAAGGTAGTTGAGGTTTGTGCAAGGTTGTGATTAGATTAAAGTTGGTTATGTAGGGGAGAGAGAGGACATGAAATGGGAAACAGGCAATGGAATAGTGGTGGAACAACAGATCAGAAGTCCTAGAGGCAAAGGATTGATGAGGCAGCACACAAAAGGAATGAATGGAAAAGACAGGAGGTATGGCCTGAGAGTGAAATAGATGAGTGATTATGAAGAAGTTACAATTACTAAAACCGAGGTAGGGCATGGCCCTGGGGGCATGTGACTAGGGGAGGATAAATAACAAGCTCTTTGGAGAATGAGCTTTTTCTTCTTTTAGTGTTACTGTATTATTTATTTGTAAGCTGTAAACTTACCGTATTTTTCAGACCATAAGACGCTCCGGACCATAAGACGCACCAGTTTTTAGAGAAGGGAAATGAAGAAAAAAAGTTCTGAAACAAATAGTGTCCTAAAATATTTTATGTGCATTAAAACCCAACATCACAGTCATAAACACATGTAATCAATCCTGTAAAGTAAACAGCAGCATTTAGAACCATTTTAGAGCCGGGCAAGCACAGAGACCACACAGAGCCGGGCAAGTAAAAAAACTTTTTTTTTAAAGTATATGTGTAGGCTATATTTGGACCATAAGACGCAGGGACTTTTCCCCCCCACTTCTGGGGGAAAAAAAGTGCGTCTTATGGTCCGAAAAATACGGTACTTTTGCCCACCCCTATATAGTCAAATTTATGAAAACTAAAGGCGAATACAAAGCTTAAAAGCAGTTAAGGAGAACTGATACCTTACCAACAGGATAAAAACAATTTGAACAACATTAGGTTTTTTTTTTAACTTAAATTCTTTATTGTTTAAAGTAGTACATATGTCTCCTTTTTCCCCCATTGACTTCTCCTCAGCTGCTCCCACCCAACAGCACATGCCCTCAGCCCCCTACTGTCTGTGCCCATTGGTTATGCTTATTTGCATGTGTACCAGTCCTTTGATTGACCTCTTAACCCCACCTCCCCTGTCTTCCCTCTGAGGTTTGACAGTCTGTTTGATGTTTCCCTGTCTCCAGATCATCAGTTTATGTTGTTCATTATATTCCACAAAAGAGTGAGATCATGTGATAATTATCTTTCTCCCACTGGCTTATTTCGCTTAGCATAATGCTCTCCAGGTCCATCCATGCTGTTGCAAATGGTAAGAGTTCTTTCTTTTTTACAGCAGTGCAGTATTCCATTGTGTAGATGTACCACAGCTTTTAAATTCATCTGCTGATGGGCACGTAGGCTGTTTCCAAATCTTAGCCATTGTAAATTGTGCTGCTATGAACATAAGGGTGCATATATCTTTTCTGATTAATGTTTCTTTTTTCTTAGAATATATTCATAGGAGTGGGATTATTGAGTCAAACGGTAGTTCCATTTTTAATTTTTTGAGGAAACTTCATACAGTTCTCCACAGTGGCTGTACTAATCTGCATTCCCATGAGCAGTGGATGAGGGTTCCTTTTTCTCCACATCCATGCCAGCACTTGTCGTTAGTTGATTTATTAATGATGGCCATTCTTACAGGTGTGAGATGGTTCTTCACTGTTGTTTTGATTTTTTTTTCTTACCAGCACAGAGCTTGGGACACCGTAAGCACTAAATATGCATCTATTAAATGAATAGGGGATGACTGACAACTACCTCAATGGCAATTTTGATTAAGTTTCTATCTTTCCTGTTCCATCCCATTTGCTCTTAGCCAAGGATTGCTCAGGCAAAACTGTTTTAAACAGATCAGTGGGAATTAGCACAGGTGACTATGGGCACCACTGTGCAACCTGCAAAATTCCTAATAATGGCACTTGCTTTTCTTTCTTTTATTATTTTATTTTTTTAAATTACAGTTGGTATGCAATATTGTATTCATTTCAGTTGTACAGCCTAGTGATTGGACATTTATATAATGTAGAAAGTGATTCCCCTGAGAAACCCAGTACCCACCTGGCCCATACATAGTTGTCACGATATTGTAGACTATTTTCCCTATGCTGTACTTTATATCCTGTGATTATTCTGTAACTGCCAATTGGTGCTTTTTAGCCCCTTTCCCTTTTCACCCAGGCCCCCGACCCTCCCCTCCCCACCTCACTTGCATCTGACAACCATCAATCTGTTTTCTGTATCTATGGGTTTATTTCTATTTTGTTTGTTTATTTACTTTGTTTTTAGATTCCACATATAAGTGAAATTACGTAGTATTTGTATTTCTCTGTCTGATTTACATTACTCTGCATAATACCCTCTAGGTCCATCCAGGCTGTCACCAATGGGAAGATTTCATTCTTTTTTATGGCCGAGTAATAGTCCATGGTGTGTTTTCGGTGCATATTGAACAACTTCTTGTGCAGAGTCTTACAGGGTCCTGGTTGGTCCCACTGTCTCCTGCTCCACCATTTCCTCCAAACCCCACACCAGCTCTGGGAAAAGAATAGCTTTGCTCATTTTTACTTCAGAGTGAATAAGCCACTGATTCTCTCCTAGGAAAGAACACATTTTAACTGAGGGAATGAAAGGTTTGGCTCCTGTGGAAATATTGTAGGTCACAGGGGGGCAAAGCATAGTCTGGTGGTCAGGAGAACCGCATCCCTGAAATCAGACAAGAGAGCCACAGCTGCCTCATCAGCCTTTGCCCTGGGTGGGCCCTGAATTCCTGGGAAAGTCTCCCCATAGTCCCGTCTGTTTCCCCTTCCATTCCACTGTTCTGAGAGCTCAGCCCGCAGTCCTGACATATTAACCCCATAATGTGAGGGAGGATACCAAACAGGAAGAAAGGGGGGCTCCCAGGTGGGGTGCCTGGGAAGACAGCCCCATTTACATCTGCTGTGGGGAGGCTGACACCCCCCCATGGCTCTCAAACAGTTCACTCTGTGAGTGAGGGCAAGATCCAGTGACAATGATTCTGTTTTCTTTTTCCTTTCTGTTTTACTTAACTTTGTTGAAGTATAATTTATACACTGTGTTCAATTAGCTTTAATTAAATGTAATGTGCAAACTATATACACTGTATGCACATTTCAAGTTAATACTCCAATCAAGATCTGGAATGTTGCTATCACCCCAGAAATCTTCCTATATTCGTCTTCAGTCAATTCTCCCCCACTGCCACCCTAAGAAACCAGGACCCTATTTTCTAACACTATAGATGAGTGTCGATTGTTCTGGAACCTTACATAAATGGAACTGTGCAATCTGTCCTCTTTGGGGTCTAGCTTCTTTTATTCAACACAATGACTTTTGAGATTCATCCATGTTGTTGCTTATTTCTTTCTATGCTGATTAGTGTCCTAATGAATAGATGTACCACAGTTTATTAATCTCCTTGTCTACTCACCTGTTGATGGCCATTTGTACTGGGTTTTTAAATTTTTCAAATGGATCAGCAGTGACACTTCACTTAGTACCAGGCAGTGACAGAGGCTGGGGGGGGGGGGGGGGGGGCGGCCACTGGCCACCACTGTCAGCTCCACTGACAGGAACAGTGAAGTCAATAGGCAGAATTGTTAACATTTGTCTCCTTGGCTTTTTCTTTAGCGCAGGTTCCTCTTCCCTGGGCTCTGCTGGTGGGCTGGGGCAGGTGGCAGGCTCGGGCAGATGCCAGGCTCAGGCAGTGGCAGGGCAAGTGGCCAGGAAGCTAGTGAGGTGTGACGGGACTCGGGGTAGTGTGGAGACTTGGCTGGCCTGCTTGCTGTGGGGTCGTGTCTTTTTGAACACCAGTGGTTTTTATATTGTGCGGTAACCTGGTGGCCCTAATCCATTCAAACTGGAATGGGGTTACTCAGGAGTTCTAGGTGATCTTTCTGGTGGCCCACCAACTAGACTAGTTTGGGACCCACTCGTTCATAGTGTCTAGTCTGCAGAGGCCGCCAGGAGTGGGCCGCCTTTGCCTGGGACTCCAGTCCCACTCCCCTGTCTGCTAATGCACTTGAATCACCAGGCGGTCACTTTGGAGAACAGCAGAGCTTGATAAAACTACAGCAGAGCCGCTCTGAGCACACCTGCAGGTTCTCCAGGCCAGTCACAGGCACTCTGCTAAAAAATAAAGCCAGCCCTGTATTTCCTGAACAACATGCAAGTCGGCCAGTTCATGTGGTGCTTGGGGAAGGAGGAAAGCAGCGGCCAGGTCCATGCTCTCAAAGACAAAGGTGTCTGACTGCACCATTTCCCTAAATTGTGTGCTTCATACATTATGGGAGATCTAGGGGGTTTTTAAGGGTAACCTTGACAATTCAGGAGCTTCCCATTAGGACGTGCGGCTCCGTAGTAGATGAGTTCTCCGGAGAGCCTTCCATTCACAAGTGTGCTTCCATTTCTATCTGGTTTCATCCTCACACCTGCGCTCTGGGCAGACAGGGCGACTGCTGGGACCCTGCTTTGCAAGTGGGGCTGCCGGCGTGCAGAGTAGTGCACAGGGCTGGGGCCGGGGAGAGGAGAGATCCGTCATTGCAAGTGCCTCATGGGATCCTGTCTTTACTGAAAACAACCATGATTTGTTCATGATGGGCTTTTTAACTTTCACTATTAAAATATGTGTTCAAATAGTATTTACCTTGGTCACTGAATCGTTTGCACCCCAGGCGAGCGCCTCAGTTGCCTCACTCTAGTCTTGGCCCTGCAGGCTGGATGTGTGAGCCTAAATCCTATGAAGTGGCATTTGGCACATGTTAAAAGGGATGGCTATCAGTAATTTGTACGGTTCAGCCTAATGGGTCTTCCCATGATGGAGTAGTGAGGGCCCACATGGGTCTGCATGTTGCCTGTGACCACTGCATTGTTCTGTGCAGGGGCCTCAGCCTGGCTGCACCCAGAACCCATCACGGGCTGTTAAAGTCAGAGCCGCCGGCTGGAGGTGGGAACTGGCATGTGTGTTTTCAAAACGCTCCTTTGGGCAAACCTCTAGCTTCCAGCTCCTGGATCACACTGGGCTTCTGGGTTTGGATTCTGGTGTCAACACATTCTGGCCACACAATCTGAGGCAAGTCCCCCGCTGTGCATGTTGAGCAATGTGGGTGAAGCCTAGCACTGTGCCTGGCACCCGATAAATCCTGGGCAGCGGTCGATGGCTCTACAAGCCATTACTGAGTGCTGAGGTTCAGAGAAGTTACGTAAGTCAGTGAGGTCACATAGCAAGTTAAAGGAAGAGTTGGATTTGGGTCCCAGGTCTGTCTGGCCCCGTAGCCAGAGCCAAAACATCTATACTTGACACCCACTAAATGTTCCCTCCACGGCTGGTGGAATGGGAATGGGCCCCCAGAGTTTTCCAATGAGCTCCTTCCACACCACCACCCAGGAGACGCCCCTGGCCAGAGCAAGCTGGCCAGGCACAGAGAGGAGGCACAGCGGCCTACGCAAGGGGTTCCTTAGCTGGGGAATTCCCTCCTGCAGGGGAAGCCCCCTGAGCCTCTATTAGCTTGTGTGTCCACCCAAAACTTCTGCCTGAGCTACCAGCTGCCTTCCTGGCATCAATCTCCTTTTAACATTTCTGTGCTGGCTTCTATTCCTAGTTCTCAGCCCAAACCAGAGACTTCCTGAATGTTGAAATTGTGGGCACCACTGGGACTGCCTCGTAGGACATTTTTTCGCTTTTCCTTTCTGCCACGCCATAGGGCAAAGGAAGTGAGTTAGCTCATCTCCCGCCCCCTCCCTCCTCACCTTCCATCCCTGGTGGCCGACGCCAGGGTTCCGCCTGTGTGAGGCCGCACTTGCCATTCCTCTGCCCGGAGCCCTGTCTTACCTCGCTCCCCAGGTAAACCTGTGGTCACCCTGCTCAACCCAGATCTGATCGGAAGCTCATTCTGGTATTCCCAGCCCTGCCTCCTACTCCGGCCAAGTCCGTCCTCTCCCGGCTCCCATTCCCACACACTTCACAGAAATCTTCTGGAATCCAGGTGTCCCACCTCCATCCTGTAGACTAGGGCAGAGGCTGCTTCCTTCATTTCCCTGGCACCCTTCACGGTCAGTGTCTCCCATCTCCCTGGCAGCCTGCACAACCAGTGTCTCCGGTGCTGACGGGCAGCAGTATCTTAGTGCTCATTGCCCACCAGGCACCTCTTAGCCACCTTGCCTGATTCACTCATTTTACTTGCATAGTAATTATTATAATCTTTCCTATTTTACAGATGAGGAACTTAAGGCACCTAAAGCTGCAGTGACTTGCCCACAGTCACATGGCTGCTATGTGGAGGAGGGGAAATTTGAACCCAGGCGTTCTAGCTCTCAGGGTCTGTGCCTTAACTATTGCCCCACACAACCTCCCCTCAAGTATCTCAGCTCTTACTGGGGCCAGAGCAAGCACATATGTATACATATGGGACATGAGAACACAGTAAACAGAGTGGCAGAGAGCAGTGCTCTGCAATACTATGTGTACTTACACAAGCTGGGATCTTGTTAAAGCACACATCTATGTCGGACCTGAAACTTCATTTCTAACAAGTTTCCAGGCGCAGCCAATGCTACCAGTCTGAGGTGCATGCTTTGAGGAGCAAGAATGAACTCCAAGAGGAGAAGGAGACCGGGGAGGGAGAGCTCAGTGTGGGCTGGCGAGGCCCTGGGGCAATGAGGTGGGTCTGGGCTTAGGTAGGAAATGAGAGGTAGAGAGCAGCCTCCCAGGGTCATCAGCTATCCGCTCTCGGGAGCCTGGGAGCAAGGACTTGTGCCTAAAGCTGACTGGACCCCCCTTGACCAGCAGCTGCTCTAAGCAGGAGCTGCACACGTGAATGGCCAGTTTCTGGGAAATGCCCGATCCTGATCATGGCAGGAAACATTTTGCAAATCCAGAAGTCAGAGCCAAAGGGAAGTGCTCCGTGATCCACAACCAAGTGCTGCAGTCAAATGGGAACAATCCTCCCCCAGTGGTTCCCCAGAAGGGTTTCATTTCTGCTGGCTCTAGGACTTTGACCCTCTATAAAGCTTAGCGATGGAACAGAAGGAAATTCTCAAGGAGGAAGAGTGCCCAGCTAGCACTGGAGAAGCAGCTGCTCTGGACCAAACTATGTTCTCTACGATGGATGCCTTTGAAATCACTGGTAAAGTACTTCTCCCTGGTCAGCAGGCTTTCTGTTGGGGTGAAGACTGGAGATGCCAATAGAAAGTCTGGTGTAGCACACGGACTCCCACTCATACATTTCTGGAATGTTCAGTTGAGAATGTGTGAGATGCTAATAAAGGATATAGTGGGGTTTTTTCAAGCTTCACAATTTCTTTCAATTGCATTTCTATAAGATTAATGTTAATGTTAATGCTTAATTTACACCCCTTCTTTTTATTAGTTGTCTTGGTCTGACACACAGGTTGTGTGATGAAATGGCAATGCAAGAGGGACGATAAGCTTCCACAGAATGGAAGCCAAGTGCCTCATATTTATTTAACGATTCCTTTGAAATGCTTTAAGGTGACTGCTGTTCTAGCTGTTGTGTTGACTAGGGAGTGCTTTCTCTAGCTTCATATTTAGTTTGTTTAGGTGGAACTCAGATTTTAAAAATTCAGTCAGCTCTGCTATCTTTATTTATTTATTTTGCTCCGTGTTATGTGGGTATTGCATTGTTTAAATCTTCTAGAATTTGTAGCATTTAAAGTCACAGGTAAGAACTTCCCACAGGAAGCTCCGATCTCCCATTCTAGAATAGCCTCTGCAAACCATCTTTCAAGTCGATCAGCCTTTCCCACCCCCGGTCTCCCCTGGATGGACTGCAGCTCTGCCCGCTGGCCTCAGAGCCCCTTTCAGCTCACATCTGTCTGTGCAGCTCGCTGGGTGGACTTCTGGCGGGGCACAGATGAAGGGTCTGCTGTGCTGCAGTGCAGGAACTGTGCTTGGGAATGGCTTTAGTAACTGCTGGCTGTTTGGAACTTTGGGGAATGCAGCATTCTGGGTATGTGACTGCTAAGATACTGAAGTGTTCAAACAAAGTCAGCCGGTCAAACATATTCAGCACCTGTTACCTGCTGGGCATTGCACTGGCATTGAGGAAACAGACACCAATAAACACAGCTCCTTTAGGGAGCCCACAGTCCTGTTGGAGGTGGCAGGAGGCTGGCAGGGCGAGCCCTCCATTAGCTACTTCTATACAGTTCACCCCCAGCTAGGACATTACAGAGGAGCCTGGTGTGGGCCTGAGGTCAGAGCTAAGATTAATGGATAAAGGGAATTAGTTAGAAAATGAGGTGGTGGCTGGGGTGGGGAGGAAACCATATGTGCAAGATATATTTTCAAAGAGTATTCAGGAAAATGCAAACAGCTCGATGTTGTTGGATCAAAATTGGGTGGGGAAAGCTCAGTGGGGATTGAGTTGAGGGCCAATTTGAAAGGGCTGAAGCTGGGCAGAGAGGTATTGGTGTGCATTAAAGATCACTCGCCATCATAGACGGGGACAAAGTAGGACAGAGTAATGCTGAGGACAGAGGAGCACGCATCGACAGATGAGCAGCAGTTGTGAAGAAGGAAAGGGAGAGTGGTCTGGGGAAATATTAGAAGCCAGATCAGTGGGACTGTAATGGCGGGACCTGCAAGTGAGGCAGATGCAAGGGTCAAGGGTGATTCCCAGATTTCTGACTTAGGTTGTGGATGCCACTGACTAAACAGCTAGCCAAGAAACAAAATCACTCCAGTTTGGATGGAAGGACTATTTTTCTGAATGCACTTATGACTGCCTGTCTTCTTCTACAGAGATCCTAAAACAAATGAAACTTTCTAGACGAGTGCCATTATGGACAGTAATTTCTATGGGGCTCTGTAACATAGCGACCCCTCAGGTCTGTCACATCACATGATTATCAGTTCTTGTAGTGTTGAGAACAATCAAGACCTAGTCTCTCAGCAAGTTTGATTTTCATAACAGAGTTCTGCTGTCTATAATCATGTACTGTGTATGGGTCTCCAGGACCTACTTATCTACTCACTGCAAGTATGTACTATGTCTTCCAGCCCCTCCACTTCAGTCCCTGATTTTTTTTATTTATTTATTTATTTATTTATTTATTTATTTATTTATTTTTTTTTTTTTTTTTTTTCCCGGCATGGTGGAGGCAGCTGGTGTCGGATGACCCAGATTTGGGACGACTGAACAAAGTTGCACCTGAGCCTCCTCCGAGCCGAAAGCCGAAAGCAGTCCTGATAATTTATATTATCTGCATCCATCTCTTCCTCGTCTTCGAAGAACATTCTTCTTGACAGAGAAAACCCCCCAAAATAGAGGTGGAAATGTTATAATTTTGCTTTTTTTTTTTTTTTTAAATCTATGCCTGAATATATGATTTTATTGATTTTTTTTTTTTTTTTTTTTTTTTTTTTTTTTTTTTTTTTAGAGAGAGAGAGAGGAAGGGAGAGAGAGAAACAACAGTGTGAGAGAGAAACATTGATTGGCTGTCTCTAATATGGGCCCTGACTGGGGATTGAACCCACAACCTAGGTATGTGCCCTGAGTGGAATTGAACCCATAACTCCCAGCGTATGGGATGACGCTCTAACCAACTGAGCCACCTGGAAGGGCTGTTACTCGTTTTAATTAATATTAAGCATTGGCTCCCAGCCATGGGCCTAGCGCTACAGATCATTTAAAAAATTTCCCAGCACCTTAACTCTGGAGTCCATTTAGGGTCAGTTCTGCTGATGTGACTATTATTTGTTCATGCCATTGTTCTGACTTTGTTCTTTGTCGTATCACTATTTCTCAGCATCTTTTAAACATCTGGCTTTACTCCAGATTTTTTAAAAACTTTATTTAGAAATAATTATAGATTCACAGAATGTTGCACAAAAATGTACAGGGAAGTCTCTGTGACCACTCCAAGTTTGCTCCAGTAATGACCTCTGGATTGCTGTGGCACAATATCACAACCTGGAAATTGGTATTGTGCAACCCACAGAGATTCCTTAGATTTCATTACGGTAGTTTTACACACACTCATTTCTATGTGAGAATATAGTTCTTTCCAATTTAATCATATGTGCATATCTGTGAACCACCACCCAAAGGTACAGGGTGTGTGTTCAACCACCACAAAAATCTCTCCAACTGCTCCTTCGTAGCCACACATACTCCTCACTCCCCCACCGCAATCATCTCCCACAGCCACTGCTCAGCGTTCCGTTCCTATAATGTTGTTATTTAAAGACTGTTATACAAATGGAATTGCACAATGTCTAACTGTTTTAGGACTGGCTTTTCCCCACAGAGCATAATTTCCTTAAGATTCATCCAAGGTGATGTGTGTATCAATAGTTGGTACTTGTCATTAATGGTTATTCCTTGATGTGAATGTACCACAGTTGAACAGTTCACTCATTGAAAGACCCTAGTTTGGGCTATTACAGATAAAGCTGTTATGACTATTAGTAAACGTTTTTGTGTGAGCATGAATTTTTAGTTCTGTAGGATAAATGCAAAAGTGCAATTGCTGGATTCTAATTGTATGTTTGGTTTGCAACAAGCATCTGATTTACTTTTCCAGTATGGATGTAACATTTTACATTCTCACCAGCAATGTGCAGCTGATCTCATTTCTTTGCATTTGGTATTATTACTATTTTTACTTGAGCTATTCTACTAGAAGTATAATAATGATACCTCATTGTAATTTTAATTTGCATTTTCTTAGTGGCTAATGATGTTGAATAATTTTTGTGTGTGTTTATTTACCATTTATGCACTCTCTTTGGTGACAGGCCTCTTCCTGTATTTGCCAATGTTCTAATTAGATTGGGATTTTTTATTGTTTACAAGTCCTTTGCTGGGTATGTGGTATGCAAATATTCTCTCTCAGTGTGTAATTTGTCTTTTCATTCTCTTTAACAGAGTCTTTTGTAAAGCAAAATTATTTAATTCTATTGAGGTCCAACTTGTCCGTTTTTCCTTTTCTGAATGTGCTTTTGGTATCTAGTCAAAGAATTCTTCATCTGAGGGTCTTCTCCTAACCTTAATCCTAAAGGTGTAGGGTTTCACATTTTAAAGTTAAGCCTATGGCTTACTTTGAGTTGACTTTTCTCTAAGATGTGAAGTTTAAGTCAAGGTTTTTGTTTTGTTCTGTTTTGTGGTGTGTGTTTTGTTGTGGGTTTTTTGCCTATTGATGCCCAATTGCTTCAACACCTTTTGCTGAAAAAGCTATCTTTCCATTAAATTACTTTTGCTCCTTTGTCAAAATCAGTTGGGTATATTGTGTAGATCTATTTCTGTCTTGATTACTGTAAATTTATTATAAGCTTTAATTTCAAGTTCACACATTTTATTCTTTGTTTTCAAGATTATGTTAGCTATTCTATGGCTTTGCCTTTCTATTAAACTTTAGTATAGGGATAACTATACCTTCAAAAAACCTTGCGGGACTCATATAGGAATTGAATCACATCTACATACATTTGAAGAGAATTTGCATATTTACTATATTCAATATTACAATCCATGAACATGGTATGTCGCTACATTTATTTAAGTCTTTTGCTTTATTTTTTTAAATCAGGATTTTTGTGATTTTCAGCATATATTCTGCACACTTTGTTAAATTATAGCTAAGCTAGGAGCTCAGTGCATGAATTCATGCACCTTGAAAGGAACCATGGGCTTGAAGCTGCAGTGGGCACAGGGGCAGGTCTTGGCCCAGCCTATGCACCCCTGCCCGGCCCCTCCCGCTGCAGACCACCCCTCCCCCCCACTTTCCCTGTCTGCCAGCAGCCATGCTCCTGTCACCACCACTCCCCTACTCCTGTCACCCACACGCTGGTGGTGCCAGCCTCGCTTGCACCTGCTGATGGCACAGAGCAATTGGGTCTGGCACCAGCAGCTGGTGTGAACAGGGCTGGTGCCATCAATGGGTGTAAGCAGTGGCTGCTGGCCCTGATTGCCCCTCAGGATCAGGGGAAGGTGAGAAGCCCTAAGGGTCTTTTGAGGCCAGTAGCTGCCACTAGCACCTGCTGACAGCCCCAAGCAATCAGAGCCAGCACCAGGTGCCTGTAGCGGGTGCTAGCGGGACCAGCACTGGCAGCAGGTGCAAGCACTGGGTGGGACCGCAGCACAGGGGAGCAAAGGATATTCAGTAACCACAAGAGGCTCACCCTGATGACAGTGACTGGCACCCTGCCTTGGTCTGGAACCCTCACTCACCTGCTTCACCATTCCACCACAGCCAACACCCACCATGTTCAGGTGTGCCCCTTGGTGGTCAGCGCACATCACAGCAACTAGTTGTTCTACTGTTCAGTCTATTTTCATATTATGGATTTATATATATACTAGAGGCTCAATGCTTAAAATCTGTGCACTTGAGGGTGTTCGTTAGCCCGGCCTGTGCCTTCTTGCAATCCAGGACCACTCGGGAGATGTCTGACTGCTGGTTAAGGTCCGATTGGGCCTAAACTGGCAGCCAGACATCCCTCTTACAATTCAGGGCCATTGTCTCCTAACCACTTGCCTGCCTCCCTGCCTGATCACCTCAACCACCTCTGCCTGCCTGCCTCATTGGCCCTAACTGCTCATCTGCCTGCCTGATCACCCCTAACTGCCTCTGCCTTGCTCCTCCCAGCCGCCCGCTGAGGCTTCGTCCAGAAGGATATCGGAATGATGTCCGAAGGTCATTCAGCTGTCCAGTCTAATTAGCATATTATGCTTTTGTTATTATAGATAGATATTCTATTTTCTTTGGAGTGATTGTAAATGCTATCATGTTTTAATTTTGATTTCCACAGGTTTGTCAGTAGTTTGTAGATATGTGATTGAGTAAGAGAGTGAGAACAGACATCCTCATCTTATTCCCAATCTTAGGAGGAAAGTGTCTGTCTCACCATTATTTATCAAATTAGCTTTAGGTTAGAAAAAGCTCTTAATTGATGTTGCAGGAATAAAACAGTCACTCAGAAATGCATTGATAAGGCACTTTACTTCTGCAGAAGGATACTGCAACTAGCAGCAAAAATGGACAGCACAAAGCTTCCCTTTTATCCATGACCGTTACTGCACTGAACCCAGATTGACTTAGGGCTTAGTTCCACAATCTGGTGTGAATGTCTACCCAGTGGTTCCCAGCCTTTTTTTGGCCAGCCGGCCCCACATAAGCATCTCTAAAATCCTGAGGCCTCCCTCTCCGTGACGTATAATTCTTATTATTTAAAAAGTGAACTATTCACGTGGGGGAAGCCTAAAAGACTTGGTCTAAACAACCTTCCAAAGAATATGATATGCATGAAAGAAAAAAATAAAAGAACAAAAGGTCAGTTGAAATACTGAGGGAGAAATCACTAAGAAATTGTTAAAAAAAATAATATGATGTGATATGAAAATATTTATACTAATAAAAGGGTAATATGCTAATTAGACAAGACATCTTCCAGATGTCCTTCAGGACAAAGCCACAGAGGCAGGGGCCATGGCAAGGCGATTAGGGGCAATCAAACTAGCAGGGGAAAAGCAGTTAGGGGTGATCAGGCAGGCAAGGAAGGGCATTTTGTGGGTGATCAGGCTAGCAGTGGAGCAGCTAGGGAGCAATCAGGCTGGCAGGCAGATGTGGTTAGGGATGATCAGGTTGGCAGGCAGAGGCAGTTAAGGGCGCTACGGCTGTTAGGGAAGCAGTTAGGGCACCAGGTTGGCAGGCAGAGGTGGTTAGGGGTGGGTGATCAGGCAGGCAGGCAGGTGAGTGGTTAGAAGCCAGTGACATTAGATTATGAGAGGGAGCAGGCCAGACTGAGGGATCCCTCCCAATGCACGAATTTTGTGCACTGAGCCTCTAGTAGCAAATAAAGTTTCAAAACATATAATTGAGAACTGAAATGCATAAATATATCACTATATTATTATACTGTATATGAGGCCCCTAGAACCATAAGAAATGCAAAAAATTCTCTGTTAATAACTCATTCTTGAATTGCCCCCCCTTAAAAATCAAACTGCCCCCCTGTGGGGCATTAGCCCCTGGTCTAACCTGAGGAGGGTGGTGCAGCAAGGGATGGGGACTGTTTCAAATGCTTTGCAGAAAAGTGGTGCAAAACTACTAATATGTCTTTGTCTCCCACAGGAATGTTTGTAGTGTTAACTACCTGTTAAGCTTTAACTGCTGCCAGAAAAAGGGAAGCACTATGCCTTTGTCTTTTCCAGGAAGGGAGGCCCGGATTGATTTGAGGACAAAATGGAGGGGAGGTTATAAAAGGGAAATGTAGTTAATATCTAAACTATAACTTTTGATAGAAAAGACTTCCTAAATCTTACACTTAGATATTTTGTAGATGTTCCTTTTTTAAAAGTTGAGGAAGTTCTCTATTTCTAGTTTTCTGAGAGGTTTTATTATGAATTTATTATTATGAGAGTTGAGATAATGAATTATAATTATGAGAGCTTTATTTTAATTGTATTTTGTCAACTGCTTTTTCTGCATCAATTAAATGATTATGTAATTTTTCTGCTTTAGTCTGTTGATTTGGTGAATCATAGTGATTGATTTTTGTATATTGAACCATCCTTGCATATCATTTAGCCTTGATATATAAATTCTTTTTATACATTGTTTGACATGGTTTATTAATATTTTATTGAGAATTTTTATGTTAAATTTCATGAGAGACATTGATTTTTTTTTCTTTCCTTGTACTGTCTTTGTCTCATTTTCATGTCAGAGTATTCCTGACCTTAAAAAAATAAAGTTAGGAAGTACTCTCTACTCTTCTATAATCTATAGGAGATTGTATAAAAATGATGCTTATTCTTTATTAAAGTTTTGTCAAGATACTCCAATAAAATCACCTGAACCTGGTTATTTTTTTTCAGAAGTTCTTAATTAAAATTAAATTTATTTAATAATTATAGGTATTCATATTATCTATTTCATATTGACTGAGTTTTGATAGCTTATGTTTTTGAGCAATTGACCCTATTTCTTCTAAGTTATAAACAGAGTTAGTTATTTCCTTATTTTCTTTTTAATTGCTGCAGTATCTGTGGTACTATCCTCTATTTTATCCTTGATATTATGATTTGTACCTTTTTAATAAAATCTTTGTCAGTCTTGCTAGAGTTTTATCAATGTTATTGGTTTTATTCAAAGAACCAGCATTTTGTTTTGTTAATGTATTTTTTTTTTGTTAATGTATTTTAAATCTAACTGATTGCTGCTTTGATCTTTTTTTTTTAATCCTTGCCCAAGGATATATTTATTGAGAAAGAGAGAGAGAGAGAGAGAGAGAGAGAGAGAGAGAGAGAGAGAGAGAGAAACATCCTTCAATTGGCCACCTCCTGTATGTTCCCTGATTAGAGATGGAGCCCATAACCTCAGTATGTGCCCTGACTAGGAATCAAACCCTAAATCTTTTGGTGTATGGGACGATACTCCAACCAACTGAGCCCCCCAGCCAGGACTGCTCTGATCATTATCATTTCCTTTTTTTCTGGTTGCTTAGGGTTTACTTTGCTCTTCTTTTCTAGTTTCTTGAGGCTGGAATTTAGTTTATTGATTTGAGATCTTTTCTCATTTGTAATGTAAGCATTTAGTCCTATAAATTTCCTCTTGGTGCTGCTTTAGCTATATCCTATAATTTCATATGTTGTATTCTCATTTTCACTCAGTTCTTTTTTGTGTTTTGTTTATTTGTTTGTTTAATTTTCTTTGAGACTTTATAACCTTTCCATTATTTAAATGTGTTTGGTTTATTCATTTTTTGACTAAAATAAAATAAAAACAGACTTATAGATAGAGAGCAGACTGGCAAATCTCTCAAAAAGAGGAGGGGAGTAGGGGGGGGTGAAAAAAGAGAAGGGATTAGGTTAAAAAAAACAACAATACCAATTCATAGAGACAAACAAGAGTATGGTGAAAGGGGATGGGAGAGGTAGAAGAGAGTGTGGTAGGATAAATAGTGATGGAAAGAGTCTTGACTTGGGATGGTGAACACACAATAAAATACTAGTGTACAGATGATCTATTATAGAATTGTACACATGAAACCTATATAATTTTATTAACCAATGTCACTCTAATAAATTACATAATAAAATAAAATAAAATAAAATAAAGTCTTTAAAAAAATTTTTTTTAATCTTTTGGGGATTTTCCTATTGTCTGTATGTTACTGGTTTCTATTTTTATTCCAGAGAACATACTCTATATGACTGTTCATTTTACATCTTGTTGAAGTTTGACTTATGACCCAAGATACGGACTGTCTTGGTGCATGGAAAGAATGTGTATACTGCTGTTGTTGTGTGGGGTAGTCTATTAATGTTGATTGGATCCTGTTGCCTTGTGGTGTTCAATTCTTCTATGCTTGTGCTGATTTTTTGCCATCAACTGCTAAGAGTGAGTTGTTAAAGTCCCAGATTATAATTGTGGTTTTATCTATTTTCCTTTCACTTATATCTATTTTTACCTCAAGTGAATGGAAGTTCTATATTTTTTGATTTCTTATAAATACGATAGTATATAGTTGGATCATAATATTTAAACCACTCTGCCAGTTTCTATTAGCTATAACTTCTCTTAGTTTTTGTTCATCTAAGAATCTTTTTATTTCCCATTGATTCTTAAAAAGTATTTTCATGGATATAAAATTCATGGTTGATAATTGTTTTTTCCTTTCAGCACAGGGAAAAAATAAATGGCACTTCCATTTGATTTCCATGGTATCAGATGAGAAATCTGCTATCATTCAAGTTGATATGCCTTGTGCAATGTGCCATTTTTCTCCTGGCTGCTTTTAAGAGTTTTAGTTTTTCTTTAGATTTTTAATTTTCTTTTAATCTAGATTGTTTGTTTACATTTTACTTGTAAATTAGTATTGATTTTTTTGCTTATATCACGATTGGGTTTTCTTAATTTCTTGAATTTGTAGGTTTATGTCTTTCACTAAATTTGAGAAGTTTTCAGCCAACATTATTTCTTTGAATATTTTGTCAACCTCACACTCTTTCTGGGATTTAAATGACATCAATATTATGTATTTTGTTATTGACTCACAGGTCTCTAAGGCTAGGTTTGTGTGTGAGAGAATTGACTGCTTTTCAGATTGGATAATTTAAATTATCTTATTATTTAGTTTATTGATCTTTCTTTGTCATATATTAATATATTATACAACTGAGGAATGTCCATGGAAAAATCACTCATTGCAGAAAGCAAGGTGCTATATTATATGTAATATGTTATCATTTATGTGAAATTAAAAGAAAAGTAACTGGACTTAAGAGAGTATGGGTGTTATGTTTCTGAAAGCAAGGACCACCCTCTTCCAGCTATGATACATGGCACAGGTCTTTGTTCTGGGGAGGAAGGGCACATCCCAGAATGCTAACCAAGCCCACCTCCTCATTTAGGAGCTCAGAGGGTTGAGGTAAAATCATTAACTCTTGTAATGCTCTCTATATTCTTCAATTATATTAAGAATGTTATATATAGATGTTTTATTGATTTTAGATAGGAAGGGAAAGGGAAAGAGAGATGGAAATATCAACGATGAGAGAATCATCGATCAGCTGCCTCTTGCATGCCCCACACTGGGGATTGAGCCTGCAACCTAGGCATGTGCCCTGACTGGGAATCGAGTCATGACCTCCCAGTTCACAGGTCAATGCGCAACACAGCCACTCTGGCAGGGTTTATTAAGAATGTTTTACTGTTATAATTTCAAAAGCTAAAGACAAAGAAAACAATGGCCTAGATATGAATTCCAGGTCTGCATCTTAAAACCTAGTAGTTTTTTTCAACTTCTCCAAACCTTTCTCCTTATTTATAAAGTGGAAACATGCTTCTTTTCTCTGGGTTTTAAACAAACACATCTATGTGCTAATTCAGCTGATAAACATCTTCAGAGAGCACCTTGTGGCCGGGCACTGTGCTACCAGCTTAAGGACCACCCTCTTCCAGCTATGATATGTGGCAACGGTGTTTGTTCTCTTGGCCATAGAAATGAATGCACTACAATGGCACTTCCTGTGCTGGGGCAAGAGGGAGGGTTTGAGGGTAGTAGACCTTTGGTGTCCTCTCCACTCAGTTTTACTGGGAGCCCTCTGCTCGCTCACACAGGGGATTCCGGCAGCCTTGGGGCTCCTGCTCCCCTCCCTTGACAGCAGCCACCTTCCCCCTGGTCGTTTCAGATCCAAAGCCCTACAAGAGAAAAGGGATGAAGTGCTTCATGGTCATAGTGGTCACCTACCTGATTCTGCTCTCCGCGGGCACCGGGCTGCTGCTGCTGAAAGGTAACGCAGGCTTAGTCCCTCGGGGAGTGTCCGAACACGGCCCTGACCCGCAGAGCTGCAGCTGAGTGCAGAGCCCTGGGGAGGCAGAAGGTGGACGAGTGTGTTGTGTTGCATGTGTGCATGAGGGTGTGCATGAGGGTGTGCATGTGGGTGTGCATGTACATGTGCATGTCTGTGTGTGTGTGTGCACGCATGTGAGAGAGAGGAGAAAGAATGTGCACGGGAGCCTGTGTGTCCAAAGCAGTGAAGGTGCACTGCTCTCACACAGTGTGCCGTGAGCACCTTGTGTCAAGGTTCCAGCCTCTGAGTGGGAAGGGGCTTTGCTGATCAGTGTGCGTTTCAACATGACTTGACTTTCAAAGTGTTCAGGTCCAAATGCGAAACCGATGAAGCAACTCCACCGGCAGGCACTAAAGTCACGCAGAACAGCGTGCGCCCAGATGCCACAAACACATGTTGCATGCACATTCAAGTCACACCTGAAAAAGTCAGACCAGCACAGAAGTTGTCATGCATTCACACATGGAGCAGGCAGGTGACACTGTGGGTACATGAGTGTGAACATGTAATGTCATGCCTGCGTGGAGCACACATGTGCAAGGTATAGCTAAAGCTCTGTGCCCACACGGTCCTCACAGCACGGGACCGCGTCTTCAGGGCTCACGGGAGTTATGCGCCTGCAGCACAAGCCTGTCGGGAATGGGACCAAATGCCTAAACGCCGGGCTTTACTGCGGTCATAAAGAAGCTGTGTGTGCGGGGGGGTGTCTAGTTCTGTATCTGCAGGAGCACCTCAGGGCCCTGGAGATGCACTTTGACAACGGAACGCTGGCCGCTGAGGAGAGCCCGTCCTTCGCCAAACTCTGGTCGCCGCACAGCCCTCCGCTGCCTGCGGGGGCTACGAGGCTGCAGGTGCTGCAGGCCCAGCTCAGCCAGGTCTGCGCCCAGCAGGAGCAGCTGATGCAGCAGGTGGACAACTTCACCCGGAGCCCAGGTCTGGCCCCTCCTCTCCGGATGGGGACTCCTCAGAGGAGGAGCTGCTAGTTCGTGGGCCCTTCTCAAGGGAATTTTGGGCCTGCATTTCCTTCCCTGGCAAGGTCTTCCCAAACCCTGGCCTGGTATGGAACCCTGGAGTTCAAGACAGGGGTGCGAGCCATCTGAGAGGGACATGAAGCTGCAGGTCCCATGGGCTGCAGGCAGGGCGGTAGGAGAGTGGGGCCAGGAACATAGGAGCCACAACCTGTCCAAGCAGAGTGTGACCTCAGGAGCCAGCACCTGGAGTAACCAGCCTCAGGCCGAGTCTGAGTCACAAAGCCGTCAGCCTGATCCAGAGTGTGTCTGAGGTTGGGTAAGACACAGAAGCCGGGGTACCTCCCGGGACCCCATCGTACATCTAAGAAATACTGGATGGGAAAGGACAGCTGGGCCTGCAGGGAAGACAGGCCGGCTTAGCAGGTAGAGCCACAGGCAGGAGGAAGTGGAGCCAAAGGGGTCCCTTTTCCCTGACCCCCTCTCTCAGGCTGTCCTAGAGTGGGAAGAGCTAATCCAGCACAGCCAGCTTCTGGGTGCGACCTGGCTGCCTCAGGGCTGACACTGTTACCTGGATCCCAGGGCCTTGCCTGTGTCTGGGTGTGCTGGGGCCTAGGACATGGTCGGCAAACTCGTTAGTCAACAGAGACTCAGTTTGCCGACCACTGGCCTAGGAGGTGAGCCTCTCCAGGGGCTGTGCCCACGGACCACGTGCCGGACACAGGAGCCGGAGGGCAGGACCGGGAGAGGCTGCTGCTGCCCCAGTGAGCAGAGATGAGAGCCCAATGGTGACGCGAGGGGAGGGGACAGTGGCCGAGGAGCAGAGCCCAGGCTCTGGCACTCACACACGGGCCCTCTGCCCCTTGGGAGGAGGACTAGCTCTGATCACAGGAGGCCCTTCCTTTAACCCGAGGCGCTTGCCCCGCTGGTTGGGATTCAGGGTCTTCTGATGCCCAGGGGTGCTCTTCGGGGTCCTGCACTCTAGGACTCGCAGAGACCTCAGGCTCTCCTGTGAGGACTAACCGAACATCTGACCCTTTGTAAGGACTCCTCCTGATGAATGCCGGGCTCAGCTCCTGTGGCCAGTGCCCCAGCCGCAGTGCTGCCTGCCCAGAGGGCGCTCTGGCCACACGGCAGCTCTGGCTGACCCTCTCTCCTTCCCTCGCAGAGCTCCTCAGGACCAAAGGCGAACGTGGCGCTCAAGGTGGGTTCATTCCCACTCCGACCCCCTGCCCTCCCGAAACCTTCTCCCCAGCCCTTGGCCAGTGCCTTTCTGGGCCTCCACACCTGACCCCAGCTCACCTTCCCTGGTCCCCACCGCCTCTCCACCCACCCCTGGTCCAATGGGGAAGGCCTCCCCGCCAAGCATCACTCGGCTCAGACAGCCCAGTGCGTCCTTCAGCGGGCCTCTCCCCCAGGGCCCCAGCTGCAGCTCCTCCTTTGTCTCCCATCATGCTCTCCCAGGCCCTATCACCTGACACCGAGCACTCAGTGTGCCTCTGGCTGTGGCCACCATGAGGACGGCAGGCAGCCTGTGGGGCACGCTGGTCTGCCAGGTGCCAGGTCTACTCCTGCATGGCCTTGAGCCAGTTATGAGTTTTTTGGACCCTTGGCTGCTCCCCTGGTAGACAATAATGGAGATAAATGTGCGTCCTTTCAGGGTTGCTGTAAGAGTCCAGAGAGGTGACGTGAAATGTCTGACAATAACGGTGCTCTCTGAGGATGGAGCCTGGGCTTAGCTGCCTGTGCTTCCTCCCTCAGCACACACAGTTACATACACACACACAGTTACACACACACACAGTCACACACATTCACACACTGTTACACACACACAAACACACACACACACACAGTCACACACACACAGAGTTACACACATACAAACACAGTCACACACACATACACACAAACACACACATACACAGTTACACAAACACACAAGCAAACAGTTACACAAGCACACACATACACATAGTTATACACATATACACAGTTGCACACACAGTTACATACACAAACACACAGTTACACATACACAGTTACACACATGCACACACAGTTATACACACACATAAGCACACACAAACAGTTATACACATACACACAAGCACACACACACACACACACAAGCCCTGGCCCCTTCTTAGCCGTGAATGCCAGGCCCTTTGGGATCAGAAAGACCTAGGAAAAGGAGCATAGACACCATTGAGCCAACCACCAAGGTGGGTGTCCGATGCCTCTCAGTGCCATTGTTCATTCAGCACTCATTGAGCACTCACATACCCACGCACAGTTACACACATACACAAACAAGCACACACATACACACACACACAGTCCAGGAGCTGAGTGGGCCTGGCCGTGCTGGCACCCAGGTCTTGCCCTTCAGAGTCCAAAACCTTGAGAAATGGATCAGTTGTTTCGAGCCGCCAGCCCAGGTGTTGGGTTACAGCAGCCAGAACGGTCCTGTCTGTCCTGCCTGCGAGCCGTGGAGAGACTGGAGCTGCATGGCAGGCGGCCCTTGGAGAGAGAACTGCATGTGGGTGCAGCAGTGACGGTGCCATGTACCCCGACCTGCCGCATGTTCCGTGTGGCCGCCCTGTGACCACCTGGGGGCAGCCCTGTGGAGCTGGTATATCAACACCAATTTACTGACCGGGAAGGTGAGGCTTGAAACCACGGGTGCTGGCACGGGGTCCCCCTGCTGCTGCGGGCCCAGGTGTCCAGCTCAGAGCCCGAGAGAATGCCTTTGCGCCTTGCCTACCGGGCCACTGGCTCCTTGTGAAAAGGAGCGCTGTGCTGTTTGCTTCCTTCCGCACCATTTGGCTGGTCCTGGCGCTCAGTGAGTGCTAAATGAACAATGGCACTGAGTGGCATTGGACACCCGCCTTGGTGGTTGGCTGTCCCAGTAGTGTCTCTGCTCCTTTTCCTCAGGTCCCCTGGCATTCACAGCTGGGAAGGGCCAGGGCAGCCAAGGATACAGTGCAGCCACTGATACCTGCCCCTGGTCTCCTGGCCCATGGTCCTCTGTCTCCTTGTCCCAGAGACATGCTGAATGCCTTTTCCTTTCCAGGACCCCCAGGACCCCCAGGCCTGCCAGGAGTCAAGGGAGAGGCGGGTAAGTGGGGCCAGCATGTGTGCCGGCACCCCCAGCAGGCTCCCAGACCAACACTCAGCAGGCCCTGTGTGCTGGAGGCCAGCTCTGTGGGTCACCCTGGGTGGCCTGGGAGTGCTGAGAAGCGCCCTGTGTTGGGGGCGGGGGGTCTCTGATGAGGCTGGAGGGGGTGGACCCTCCAACCCCCTCCTCAGGGCCCAGGCGTCCAAGCCTCTGAACATCACCGGGGAGTCAAGCTCAGTGGTGTAGTAGGGACTCCAGGGTCAGACACACCTGCCTGCAGCATGCACTAGCTCCGTGGTGCTGGGAACATTCACTTACGTTTCTGAACCTCCGTTTCGTTGTCTGTAAAATGGGATTGCGTGTGCTTCTGAGGGTCACTGGGGGATTAGCAGTGATGACGAAAAGCCCACGATTGTTTCTCTCTTTTAGGCTGTAGCCTAAACCTGCCCAGCACCTCACAAATGACCATGGCATGGCTGGGGCAGAGAATGTGGGGAGCTCGGCTGCACTCCCCCAGGGAAGGGGGCAGGCCGAAATGTCAGAGCCCATGACCCTTACAGCCCAGTCCACTCTCCAAACTCCCGGTCCCTGGAGGGGCTGGGGCTGCTGACATGTGAAGAGGATAAGACGGTGTGAGGGAAGGAGCTGAGGGGAGGGTAGCCAGCAAGGGCGGGTACACAAACCCACAGTCACTAGGCCTCCGGGCCACTGGGCAGGAAGAAACACCTGCAGCTGTGGGAGGGAAATCTGTCAGCAAATAAAATCTTTTTGGAGGAACTAACTGGGGAGAGGGATTTAATAGGGCCCCAAAGAGTCTCCCGTTCTACTTCTGCAGCAGGGGTTTTTCAGGGGGGAGGGTGGGCAAACAACGGGAGGAACTGATGGTGCCGTGAGGAACATACATGGGCCCCTGCACACCGCGTGCTCACACATGCCCGCACATGTGCCTCTGTGTGTGCGTGTGAAGAGGAGACAAAGAGGCGGAGAGAGAAAGAGACCGCCTGCTGGGCGCCTGGCCCAGGGCAGGGCCCAGATGCCTGCTGACTGAAGACCCCAGGCCACAGAGTGACTGACGCTCCCTCCTTTCTCCCAGGTCTCCAAGGACCGCAGGGTGCTCCAGGGAAGCCAGGAGCCACTGGTAACTTGAGCTTTCTCTGCTTGGAATGAGTGGGCCCGGGCCCAGGCACCTGTTCATCTGTTGTCCCCTTCCCCTTGGCACCTCCCCAGCCCCAGAGCACTGGTGCCCTCCTACTGCCCTCTTCTCCGGAGTCTTACTGGGCCACCGTGAGATTACCCACGAGATAAGCTACACACCCCAGATTTCCTCTGGGGACGTCCTTCTCTCCCCAGAATGTCCCCTGCCCACCGCCCAGGAGCCCATGCCCAGGAGGATGCTGGGAGCCCACCTCACCGGCCATTCCCTCCGCAGGCACCCCAGGACAGAAGGGCAGCAAAGGCGATGGGGGTCTCACTGGCCCCAAAGGGGATGCTGGTGCTAGGGGAGACAAAGGAGACCCCGGCCTCCCAGGTAAGGGCCTTGCTGGGAGTGGGTGCCGCTGGGAGGCCTGGGGGCTGGGTCCACTCTATGCAGCCATGTCCGTTCGGCACCTACTGAGGGTGGGGCTGAGCTCTGCCTACCAGCGTCCTGGGATGGGAGGTGTGGTAGCTGCCATCCAGGTGAGCCAAGGGCAGGAATGTGGAGTCAGAGCAACGCAAAGGGGCAATGTGTCGTACCTGGTGGCACCTGGGGACAGGGCAGCTAGGAAGTCACAGGGAAAGAAGGTGAGGCGCCCAAGTCGGTCCTGAAGTGGGCGTAGGGACCCACTTCAGGCGGGGCCTGGGGGGAAGGGAATACTCTGCTCCAAGATCAGACAGATCTAGCTCCAGTGTGGCTCACTAGCTGTGTGACAAACGACCTAACATCTCTGAGCCTCCATTTACTCACCTAACCAAAGAGGAGAACAGCAGTAGCCTTTAATGAGGATGAATTACAACAGGAACATAAGACATAGCAGAGTGTGCTATGTACATGATAAGGAGCTAGGCACACTTGCCTTGGGGAGAGAGCCCTGGGCAGGGCCGCCAGCTGCCCTCAGGTCTTAGGAAGGCACCTGTGGGGGGGAAAGTGGGCTTGCTCTAGTGGTGCCAGCAGGACGAAGACCAATGGGCAAAAGTTTCAGGAGAAGCAGTTGTGCGGGGGTGAGCGAGGAAGAGCCAGGGAAGGCTTGGGGCTGCCCCCTGGTGAATGAACAGACCAAGGCTTAGGGACAGCAGCTGCTGGGATGGAAAACAAGGTGCGGAGTTCCCCCAGGAGGGACTGCAGGGTCTCCTTGCACCAGGCGGGTGGTGGACAGTTGGCCTCAAAGGTTGGTTCCCAGGGTGGCACTGCCTGAGCCAGAGAGGGGGCAGAAGTCAGGCCTGTGGGCATCAGGCCTTTCCCAAGGAGCCTGAGCATCCTGTTTCCCATCCACTCACCATGCCCATAGGAGGCACTGTGTCCACACCCGGCACAGCCTGGGAACCCTGTGGTGAGCGAGGGGAAACGAGGCAGTTTCAGTTCTCCGGAAATCAGACTCTGGCCTGCCCCTCTTCTGCCCCTGATCATCCAGGACCACAAACCCTTCCACCCACTGCTTGCCCCACTTGGGGAACAGGGCTAGCCCCTCACGTGCGACCTGCCCTGGTGGTACTGAGCTTTGTCCCAGCAGACAGTGGTGAAGTCCCAGGGGCACGCTCCATTGTCAGCTGTGAGTGGGAAGGTCTGCGGTCAGACCCAGCTGTGATTGCTCAGTTGGCACCTGGTCTTTGTCCCGATGCGGCTCTCCTTCTAGGGCTGTCCCCTCTGATGGAGACATGAAGTTATCCACTAGGCCACACCCAGAAACCCCATCCAGCCCCTCAGTGGTCACAGTGTGGTGGACCTGGCTGGCCCAGAGCTGTGGGGCCCCAAGCAATTCCTCCAGGGAAATCACCTTTAGTCTCTTCTAACGAGAGCCCTTTGGCCTTTGTGCGCAAGTAAACTCTCTGAATGGCCAAGAGCTGCCTTCTTGCTGTCTGCATCAAGGTTTCTGTCACACTGTCAACTCTAACCAAGCTCTTCACATTCGTTTTGTCTCCCATCGAGAAATAATCATTCTTTAAGGACCCAAAGTATCTCCAAGAACCTGATTCTCCGGTCTTGTCCCTAACATCACTCAAAGCTTAGACTCGGAGAGGTTTGTACAAGTTGCATCTCTCCTCCTCTTCACCAGGCAGAAAGCCTCCGGCCTCCTGGGCCCTCTCCAGCTCTGATGCCATACCTGAATGGTATGGGCATGGAGGCCTTCAATTGATTCTATCCCCACAGGCCAGCCCCAGGCCCCGGGGGAGATGCTCAGCTGGGTCTTGGCTGATGGTGGAATTCAGCAGCTTCCTGAACCCCAGCCAGCCCGTGGGTTCCTGACGAGCTGGCCCACGTGGTGTGCTGGCAAGGGCCATGCAGCCTGCCCTCAAACCCCACTCTCCATGTGGGGAGGGGCTGATGGATCCTTCCCTGTGAGGAGCCGCCCTCAGTTGATATGCACCAGGCACTGGCAGGAAAGAGGAGGGAGCACCGGAGGATCGAGGAGTGGACCGGCCAGGGCAAGCCTAGAATGCTGATGACAAGTGGAAAATTTGAAACCTTGGGCACAAGGAAAGCTGGTGGCAGGAGCCCTGGCAGGAAAATGAGCTGCTGCACTGTTTTCCTCTCCATCGATGCTTCACGGTTTTGATGCTCAGCATTTGGGGCCTGCCTTCTGGAATATTCGGATTTCAGTTTGGGAGGCTTATAAAAATAATTCCGCACGTAAGCCGGGCAGCATGAATTGAGCCTGGGCTGTGGTCCCTCCCAAGGGGATCTGAGCACTGATCTGGGCCCATAAAGCCAGACCTTCCACTGCCCAGCAGCCAGGCCAGGTCATTCTCATCCATTTCTGATGAGTTTACAGCTGTCTCTGGGGCAGCCATCGTGTCTTTGAGGGGGAGAGATGTGTCAGTGGGACCTGGTGCCCAGGCTTGCCCTCCTCCCAGGCCTGACTCTGACTCCTTGGTTTTGCAGGAAGCAAGGGGAGCATGGGCGTGAAAGGAGACATGGGGGTCATGGGGCCCCCCGGAGCCCAGGGCAGTAAAGGGGATGCTGGGAAGCCAGGCTCTCCAGGTAAGGGGCTGCATGGTCAGGTCCACTGGCTTCTACGTGTTTCATTTACTGTCCTTGGAAGGCTGGGAGACAGGAAAAAAATCTCTACAAGTCCTTCTTAATTGTAGGTGTGGCTGGAATTCCTGGAATCAAAGGAGACCAAGGTAAGAACTGTAGGATATGGGCACCATGCCAGCTCCCACAATCCCTGGGCCAAGTCAAGTGCAGGGCCTGCCTCCAGTACCGGATTGCATTGTGGTATTCATGCAGAGCACCTGCTTCTAAAGCCTGTTCCTCCCAGAGGAGCAGGGCAGCCGCATTGCTGATGCTCCTCTTTAGGCTCACCCTCTGTCACCAGGATGGGGCTAGACCTTTGCGGCCCGCTTCCTAGTGAGTCCCCAAGCTGAGACTGTAATCCACCCCCCACCTCCCCTGTGAGGGCTGCCTCTTGGCTTCCAGGGAACACATCAGGTGTTAGGACATCCACGGTCACTGCTAAGAACAGAGGTGTGTGGAGGGGACGGCGGTCAGGCCCACTGCCGGCCACCCAGCCATGCAGTCATGACTTAACTTTCAGGACCGCCTGGAGCAGAGGGTCCTCGAGGCCCTCAGGGTGCAGCAGGATCCCCAGGTGCCAAGGGTGAGCCTGGCAGTGCTGGCGCCACTGGGCTAACAGGTGAGGTCTCATCTGGTGGTGGGCGTGGGGAGTGATGTGTGAAGGTCCGTCTACCCAGCTCTTATGCTCACCGTCACGTCTGTTGTCCAGGACCACCAGGGAGACCAGGGAGTCCAGGACCCAACGGCATGAAAGGAAGCAAAGGAGACACAGGTGACAGAGGGTGTGGGTCGGCGGGCAGGCAGCAATGGATGGGACGGAGAACTGGCTCCCTTTGGGCTCCCCAGAGGGAGGCGGAGAGCCTCCTGTATGCTGCCCCCCTGGAGGTCCTAGGGCTGATCTTCCTCTGCTCAGGATTCCCTAAAGGCATTGAATGCCACGACCAAACCTCTAATGTCCCAGAGGAGAGCAGGACACCGTGGCCATGCTGTCCCCCCTGGTCTGCCTTCCACCTGTGGGCATGGTTTCCACTCTCTCCTGCTGACCTGAGTGGGGCCCCAAGGGTCAGGGATTTGAGCATGAGGTGTCAAGAAATCCCTTCTTGCATATCCTCCCAGGGTTCGCAGGCTGGGAAGAGCAGCCCACAGCAACTGAACTCACAGAGGCTACTTTCTAAGCCTCTGTGCCACCTTAGCTACGTTATAGACTGTCATGTCAATCTAGTCTGTGTTATAAACCACCGTGCCGGCTTGGTCTAGCTCACAAACTGTCACACCGATGCAGTCTAGTGAGCACACCACTATGGCAGCTTTATCTAGTCACTACCTAAGTCTGGACACCTGCAATGGTCTAGAAAGTTGGCGCCACTGTGTTGGGTGCTGGATCCCCATGGAACATAAGACCTGGCTCCTGCCCTCAGACATATGGGTTAGTACAGACTTGCTGTACTGTGTCAGGCACACTTTGATGTGGACATTTGTGTGGAAAATAGTCACATGCCATTTAGAAAGCTGGGTGCAGGCCAGGAGGTGCGGTAGCATGTGGGGCTGTGAGAAAGGGCTGCGTGTCTGCCAAGGACGCCTGTGGGCAGCCTGCTGCAGTCCCCTCCCGGTCCTGCCGGTGTTAGCAAACCTAGATGCCCTCACCCCAGGACCATACTATGGACCTACACCAGAGGCAGGACCTCTCAGTTTTTATTGAGCAAGTGATTAACTGATTAATTCCTTAAACAAATGTGAATTAACCCTGCTAAATGCTTCAGGGTAGCAGTGGCTGGAGTCTGGTGGGGGTGGCAAATGGCAGTCCAGTGCAGGGGTGATGTAAGAGCATGAGCTGAGTCTTGGAGGATGAGTTCCCTCAGACATGTGCAGGAGGGGAAGGGAAATCTAGAGAGAGGACACAGAGCCACTGAAGTCAGTGCCTGAGGGGAAGGCAAGCCTAGAGAGCGGACAGAGCAGGTGAGGCATGGTGGAGGGAGAGCTCTGTAGGGTGTATTCCTGGCACCTGCTTGGTGTCTTGGGTTGGGATGCGGAGCTCTGGTTCAGGGGATAGGCGAGGCCAGCTCCTAGTCAGCTTTGGACTTTGGGCTTTTGCCCTCTGGGGTTCTCCTAAAGGTTGTTGGGAGCCATGGCGCAGGCAGCTCCTATACCCACCCTTCTTCCAACCCACCCAGCCTTGGAGCTGCTTTCTTTCCCACAGACTGTATGTTAGTACAGGAGGGCTCTGCTCTTGAGGCCACCTATGGCCACCAGCAAGGTCTCACCTTCCAGAAAGACTCCATGTGGGTGCAGCTCCCCATTCTGATCCTATACCTCCCTTTTCCCTGAAGATCTCAGGGTGACTGATGTTGGCACCTGACACTGTCTTGCCTCTAAGTTTTCTGCTTGGCTTCATGGAGATTATGGCTTTCCTCCCTCAGTTATAAACAGAGAGCATCCCTTCACCTCCCTGCCTTCCTGCCTCCCCGCCTTGCTAGATTAAGCAAGAATATTTGTGCTAAAACATGATTGTACCCAAAGGGGTGCTATGCCCACTCTCTGAGAGCAGGAACCCTGCCCTGCACCCTGCACCCTGGAGCATTTGCGTAAGAGCAGCTCCTGACCATGAGCACTCTCAGGACAGCCCAATGGGCTACGCACTCTCGTGAGGGCTGTTTCACAGTGAGAGAGGCAGCCCAGCTGGCCCAAAGCTGGGCTTTAGCCATTACACTTTATCATACCATCTTCCTCCCCAGGCAGCCAAAGGTGTCCCTCGTCCCCATCAGCACACTCTGATGAGTGACACTTACCCTCCATCCCAGTCCAAAAGGATGAGAGCAGAAGCTACAGCAGCTTCTTCCACTCTTGGAAGGAAACCTGAAGCTCTCAGGCCTTGTTTTGGCTCTTTCTCATTCACCCACAACCCCATCCCCATTTTAGCCCAGTCTGGGATCATTTTCACTTCATCATCGAGTCCTTGTCTATTCATCGGGCACCCTTCCAGGGACCTCCATCCATCAGACTTAGTGGTAAATACCAATCAAAAATCCCAGCTGCCCAAGTAAACATGGTGAATGACAGTTTCATTTTGAGAAATGTGATAATTACAACTTCGGTAAACTTGCATAGATTTCCCACACAAATGCCAATGATTGCCTTGAACATCTCAGAAGGGAATTCCATAGATCGGACCCTAGCTGGCCTATCAGAGTCAGGTCTAGATATCATCCTAAAGGAAAAGGTTACTGGACTTTGGGAGAGGTTAGCTTTCTGAAGCAGGAGAAGGAAGGATGGGTGGAGAGTGGTGACCAGATCTCATCATGGAAGATAATGCAGACTTTTCAATGTCAGGACATCGGTATTCCCCAAACTAAAGGTCCTGTGGGGTTTGTCCAGTTTTGATTCTATCAAGCCCATTTTTCAAACTGATGTTTTTCCCATTTTGTAAATAAAATCATTAATCTCTCAAGAGGATATCTGGCTGCATTGGATGAAAACAGAAATCACAGTGCCTTGGTTTGACCTGGGCAATAGCTAGCTTTCAATGTCATGCATTAATAATAAAAACAAGAAATCTGTTCATTATCAACAATACCTCTGGGCCAGACCCTGAGCCAGACTTGATTCCCACGCTGTTATTTCATTTACCACCACACCTGAGTTTCACCATCTTCTACCTCACAGCCAAGGCAGCAAAGGCTGCCAGTGAGCAAACGCTCTTTTCCAGGAGCGGAAGCTGGGGCTCAACCTCAAAGTCTGATTCAAAGGCGGTTCTTTTCCAGACTTTGTTGTGTAGAATAAAACAGAGAATAGGACTCAACATGAACAGAATTGCCCCTACCTCCCACCCCATGGTAAGAGGGTAAATCCTGGCTTAGTCACCAAATCTCCCTGCTGTCATAAGCAGTCACTAACCACATGCCAACCCATTCTGGCGAAAGGTTTCCTCTCGCTCACACCTCTGGAGAAAGAGGAGCCATCTGAGATGAAGGGTAGTGGCGAGAACCCCTTTCATCCATGGAAGGTGAACTGCACAGCTTAGTAAGTAGGCATTCCCACCCAGCAGAGCTTCTCCAATGGAAGTTTCCATTCCCATTCACAAAGCAGGGGTCTACCCAACCCTCAGAACTTAGTTTTTCTAACTTTTGTCTTTTAAACAATTGCAAAATCACTTATTTTTTTTTCCAAAAATAAACAGACAAACAAACAACCACCCCTAAATGAATTTTAGCTCAGCATTCCATAAAGTTTGTTTGGAAATGAGGACTCGCTTCAACTCGTCATAATGGCATTTCTTTCTATTTCCATCTCATGGGCTAATGTTAGAAGCAGCCAAATCTTTAAGCTCCAAAACACGAATCTGATCAGAAGTTTTTCATCTCAACAGCCTTCAAGTCCAAAATATAACAAGAACATGAATTTTCCTGTTCTTTTATTTTCCTCTTGAGGCAAACCCAAAGTGCAAAATAACTTAAAATCTATGTTCTCATCTGTATTTTACAATGTTTTATTTTAAAGATAAGCAACAAAAATATTCCATAATAGCAATCAATCCCTATATTGTGAATTTACTTTCTCCCCATTCTAAGTAAGGAGTTAGTCCAAGAGTTTATTAACTTCTACCATCATATTGCTAGGTTGTCACTTAGAATCATTTCCTTGTTCTTCTCTAAGTTTCTTAGAAGCATTTGCAGGAGTCTATGTGCCTCCCAGTTTTGGGTCAGCTACCCACTCGCTTACTTCTTGACACGCAGCTCCATTTGTTGGTTATGAAATTAACCCTAAGTTTGCCAGGCTGATATCAGGCACTCTGCAGCGTCCTCTAGAGTCCAGAGTCCGAGAGAGAAACCACACAAACCCAACTCTGTTCCTCCGCCAGAAGAGGGGAGTTGTGCAGACAAAACCACCACCAGTTCCACATATACTAGCAGCATTCAAGGCCAGAGGTTCTGGGAGTGTTCAGGCCTCGGAGGGGCAGAGTCTCCTCACACACAGGAAGGCAGCTCGCAGGAGACTGTGCTCCGTGGAACAGGCTTTAAACAATCGTGAAGAACCAACACGTCTTTCCATCTGCATTAATCAGACAAAGGTAGAGGTTGTCTAAGATTAAAAGTGTCTAATATCCAAGTTTTATTATGTTCTCTCCTTCTTTGTATTTTGATCTTAGGACTTCAAGGACAGAAAGGAACAAAAGGAGAATCAGGAATTCCAGGTAAAGGGCTGACTCTATTTTAATTTCCTCGCAATGATGACTGGAAAGGGCGAGGCTGGCTTGCTGACTTTGAAGGCACTGCTGTGACCTTGCCCTAGAGTGACCGGCCTGAGACCATTTGAGGCGAAGGCTTCAGGGCTCTGTTTCCCAAGCCTCAGATATTCTCCCTGGGAAACCTGGGCAAGGGCAGGATGTCAGTGAAGTGAGGGGATGGGGGGAAGGTGGGGGAGGACGATGAAGGGTGAAAAGTGCCCAGAAAGCGGGTGGTCAGGTAGTGGCTTAGGCTGTGCAGCCACCATAGTGCCTCCAGCACCCTCTCCCCCCATTCTTCTCACTGGACTCACACCTTCCTCACTCACAAGCCCTTGCTGGGAGCTGGTTGTTGTGCTTGGCACTCGGTTCAGCATCTCTGTCTTCTCAGTGCCCCACCCCAGGAAGCTGCCCGACCCCAGGGAGTGCCAGGGCAGGGCTTCTCAGACCCAGCGCCTGAGCAGTCTTCCTTCCTTCAACACTGGATACTCTGTTCCTATCCTAACTTACCAAGGAGAAAACGAGGCCTAGCGGCATTCTAGCAACTTCTCCCAGAATGGCTAGAACTTCCACACAATGATGCAGTCCACTGAGGACCAACCACTCTGGACTCCTGTCAGCAGTTTCTCAACCAGCATGCACATGGGAGACGGGTGATTCGAGCCACCCCCCCCCCCCCACCCCCCCAGTTGGACCAAAGACACCAGCTGAATTTCCAAACGGTTCAGAGGGGAACCCGGCTGGTTCGGGGCCACTCACTCAGGAGGCACCGAGGGCCACTCGCTCATGGCCAGCAGGGGGAGGATCTGACAGAGGGTCCTTCTCCTCCAGGCCCCGCAGGCATGAAGGGAGACAGGGGAAGCCCAGGCCTGGTGGGCTCCAAGGGTGCAACTGGACCAGCCGGCCAGAAGGGGGACCCAGGAATGAAAGGTAAGGCCCTGTTTCTATCTTGTGGTTGCCAAAGAGAGAGCCTGCTGTAGGGGCGTGGCGTTTTCAGAAGCAGAAGGTGAAGGTCTGTGGGTTCAGTGGTGAGTTCTGAGCTGGGGTTGGTCTCAGCACTGAGCCTGCAGGCGCGCGTGAACGTGCATCCACTCCACACCCAGCAGTGCCCAGCCATCCGCACAGCCTCCCTGACCTCAGCTTCCCTCAAAGGAGATGCGTCTCTCCCTGTCTCTTACCCATCAGAAGTCCCTCACTAATCCAGCTTAAATCCCTCCTGCTGTGCCTTAACTTTCTGTGGAACCTCCTGTCTGCTTAATGCCAGGTCACCGGCAAAGCTGGGACAAGAAGCTGACCTCCTCCGAAGGCTCCCCCCATCCTCCACCCCCTCTCCCCCCAGGCAAAGGAGGGCGAGAGAGTCCTGGCCTGTTTCCTTCAAATCATTGGTTTTTCTCCTTGTGACAGGGTCTACCGGGCTGCAAGGAGTAAAGGGAGAAAAGGGTCAGAAAGGTAATTGCTGCTTTTATTCTCTTTACTCTGTGCTGTAGAGTCAGTTCTGTACTTGGACACTTGTGTGTAGGGGGGAGGGGGGAAGGAGGCCTTGGTTCTCAGAGAGACGCCTCATTGTGGGGAGGTTAACGGGCTTTCCCTTGAGTGGGCCTGCTCACAGCACAGTCACAGGGCAGCAGCGTCCCCTCCCCCCTGCTCCCCCTCTTCCTCTCTTCCCTCTCTCCCTCCTGTCTTTTCTCTCTCCCTCTCTTCTTTTCTTTCTTCCTTTTTCTCTATTTTTCTTTTCTTCTCCCCGAAACTCAGGCCAGATACGGTCGCCTGGATTTGCTAGACCAGCCACAAAGGCACCTGATCTTTGGCCTCGTGGCTGCGGGCCCAGGGGCTGAAGGCTGCTAGGCAGGCCATGTTGGTGCCATGGGGGTCTTCCTGGCCAAGCAGGGTCTTTCCCCTCTCACTATAGGATGGCCCTCATAGGAGAGGCAGAGCCGACACTCACACCAGCCCCAGGCGGCGTCCTCACCTCTCGCTCCTGTGTTTTCCTCTCAGGCGAATCCCTGGCAGCCGTCAGGATTGTGGGCTCTGCGAAAAGAGGCCGGGCCGAAGTTTTCTATAACAACGCCTGGGGGACAATTTGTGATGATGGCTGGGACAATGCGGATGCCACCGTCTTTTGCCGCATGCTGGGCTACTCTGTGGGAAAGGCCCTTTTCAATATAGGCCCTGGTAAGTGGTCCTCCACCAGCTGCCTCTTGCCAGGAGGGGCAGCATGGGTTTTCTCTCCCTTTGGGTGCAAGTGACTCCCCGTGGTTTGGGTTAAAAGAAAAAGATTGGTACAAGCAACTGAAAAGGTCTACAGCTCAGGGCCCTGAAGACCTATGACCTTCCTTCCCCTGAAGACCTTGACCTTCCTTCCCCTGAAGACCTATGACCTTTCTTCCCCTGAAGACCTTGACCTTCCTTCCCCTGAAGACCTATGGCCTTCCTTCCCCTGGCAGACCTATGGCCTTCCTTCCCCTGAAGACCTGTGACCTTCCTTCCCCTGAAGACCTTGACCTTCCTTCCCCTGAAGACCTATGACCTTTCTTCCCCTGAAGACCTATGACCTTTCTTCCCCTGAAGACCTTGACCTTCCTTCCCCTGAAGACCTATGACCTTCCTTCCCCTGGCAGACCTATGGCCTTCCTTCCCCTGGCAGACCTATGGCCTTCCTTCCCCTGGCAGACCTATGGCCTTCCTTCCCCTGGCAGACCTATGGCCTTCCTTCCCGCAGTCTACCCAAACTGGGAGCCCTAGCCACCAACGGGCTGCTCCGCTTCGAGCCTCACCCCACACTGCCCCCTCCTGTCTCTGTGTCTAGGCTCTGGGTCCATCTGGCTGGACGACTTGGCCTGTCGAGGGACAGAGTCGACCCTGTGGAACTGCAACAAGAGTAACTGGGGCTCTCACAACTGCAACCACAGCGAGGATGCGGGGGTGGAGTGCAGCTGACCTGCAGGCCTCCGGCTGCCCCCTCCTCCCCCTTCCCCCCTCCCCCTGCCCCATGCCTGCGGGCATAGACACGGGAAGGCTGGAGCTCTCAGAGGAGTGCTGATAGTGGGTCATTAATAAAATGCATTAATAATACCTGGTACTTCATTGGCCTTGGCTGTAATCACTAGTGTGTACCTCCCACCCCTTCTTGATGTGCCCACGCAGTGCACACAACACTGCATCGAGTTCTCATGTGCTCCTCACACAGGGGCCTTGGAGTTTCAGCGTACAGCCTGGGGAGAGTGGAGGGCAGGGGGTCTAAGCAGTCACAGTTAGTCGTGACCATCCCTCCAATCCCTCCGATGTGACATCTCACAGCGAGTGGGTTCTCCCTCCAGCACTGGAGCTATTCTCCAGCAAATGAAGATGTTCATGTGTAATTGGCACCATGTTGCCTGATCAATAGGAACTGTACCTTGAAGCATGGAAATCAGCTCTCATTAGGTTGTGAGCCCCAGCAATGCAGGGACTTGTGTCTGCTGTAGCCATCCCTTAGGGCTCTGTACAAATTTGCTCAATGAACAACTGAATTCAGCCAAGAAGGTAGAGCAACTCACCCCCTAAGAGGAATTCGGATCCCTTTTCATTCTTCCCCTGGGATATACACTTTCTAAGTACAATCACATCCCCCCCCCCCCTCTCTCTCTCACACACACACACACACACACACACACACACACACACACATTTTCAGAGGAACAAAAGCAGTTTATAAGCACAGAATAGTCAAAATCCTGGCATGGAATGGACTGTCCGTGCCACTGAGCAGGGCTGTGGCTCAGCCATGCCCAACACTTCCCTTCCAGAGCAATGGCTTTTACCTCTGAGCTGCTGATGAGGTGCAGCTCTGTCTCCTGAGCTCCGGTCATACATATCTGCCTGGCAACTGCCTCCACATGGCACCTCTCAGGCCAGGCAGTTGGATCCTGGCTCCTCATCTACCCTCCTCTGTCCCATCTCAGCCAGTGGCTCCCTCCATCCAGAGCCCAGGACAGACACTGTCAAAATCCATGTCTGCCTGTTACCCCCTCTTCCACCAGGCACCAAGTCCCCCTAATTCTACCTCCCTAACACCTCTCCAGTCCCCCACTGCTCCTCAGCATTGCCATCACAACGGTCTTGGGGAGACTTGGAGCATCTCCTAACTAGACTCTCCCTCTAGCACGCTCCAAACACCACCCATTCCTTCCACACAGCAGCCGGAGAGACCTTCAGAAATGGCAAAGCTAACATGCCTCTCCCTGCCTAAAGCCTTCAGTGCTCCCAGGCCCTTAGGCAGCGGCCAGATGCCTGACTCTGGCTCACAGGGAAGTGACCCTGTGGTCTCACACAGTCCACAGGCAGCCTTAATGTTCCGTCTGGCCCTGTGTCCATGCAGCTTCTCCGACTCAGCGTCCTTTGCTTGGTACTCCAGCGGTCCCCTGAGCAAGGCCCTCACCCTGAATCCTCGCTCTCTCAGCTCCCTGCCTGCGAGGCTGCCCGCTCCCTCGTCACTTCCTTTTTATACATACCTCTTCTTGGCTGCAGATCATGTCTCTAGGACCTGGGAGTATAATCACCTTTGTTCCCCGCACTTCTCCTGTGCCCACTCTTGTGGCTGCACCGGACTGACCATCCCCCAGAGAACACAGAGCACCGGAGCATCATGGGATACAAGTGAATCGCTGCTTCTTTAAATGAACAAATTGCACCACAGATGTGGTCTGTTGGCTTCAGTTCACAATCGCGGTCCAGCGCCTTTGCCCTGTGACTTTGCAGCTCTTCTCATCAGGAGCCAGGTCTGTTACTCTCTCTCTCTCTCTCTCTCTCTCTCTCTCTCTCTCTCTCTCTCTCTCTCTCTCTCTCTCTCTCTCGGAATTCCTGCCACATTATAGCAGCAAGCTCAGGTTCGCCCTCCAGAGGGGGCGTGGGCATGTAGAGCAGGGGAGGTGCTCCACCAGCTGAGACTGCTCAAGCCAGGCCCGTATCAGAAGGACGGCTGGCCAACCAACCCATCGATTCATGAGCAATGGCAGGAATGGCAGGTGGTTGTGGCTTAAAGCCACTAGGCTGTGGGATGGTCTGTCATATAGTAGTAACCACCTGATAGGGTTAACCTGACGACACACAGCTGGTAAGAGCAGAGGGGAATTCGAACCCAGGTCTGTCTGACACAAGCAAGATTAAGAGCTAAAGGAGATGTGCTGCCACCTGCCCCTCTGTCAGGCCGTTCCTCTGAGAAGCTCTTAGGCGGAGCAAAGCTGAGGAAGCTCCCCTTGCATACACAGGGGCCGCAGTGCAGGGCAGCAATGTGGGCACGCTGGCTCTGCGCTGGCCTCCGGGAGGCTGATGTGGGCAGAAGAGGAACTGGGTAAAATTAGCACAACAGCATCCCCAGCTGCTAGAGAGCTGTTGCCTCTAACTGCGGGCCGCGGCCTCCTGACCTCTGTGTGACACTTGGCTGTGGTGTCTGCTTGAAATAATTTTCCTATCTCCTTTCCCCTCCTGGGGCAGTATGACCTGGCTGAGGCCTGTGGGACAGATACTATCACTGAACAAACTAGCCGGGGAGGACAGGGATGGCCCCTAAAGGACCCTCTGTGCACAAGTGCCTGCCCGCCCCTGCCCAGAGAGCTTGCCCTCATCCCACTGCAGAGACACAGCTGAGAATGAAGATTCTGGGCTGGGACCCCGGTGCTATCACATAGCGGGTCTTTACCTGAACAACCAAGATACTGAACCTCTCTGGGCCGCATTTTCCAGTCTTAACATAAAAATAACAGTCCTCTTTTCTCAGCGTTCTGGTGAGGAGTAATTAAAATGAGGAGCATGAAGGGAGTGTTTGAAAGGGTGCCCGGCACATAGTAAAGACTCAGTGTTAGGTATTATGATCCTTCACGGTGCCCCCCTCGCCCCAGCACTGCCCCCTAAGCCCTGTACACCGAGCAGACAAATCCCAGGGCCCTCTCATCAGGATCAGGACTGGGGTGGCATGATGAGGATGGTGAGTCTGTGGGGCCTCCAGAGGCTGGCACACAGGGATATGGGAGCTGGAGAGGTTTACTGGGGGCAACACCTGTGAAAACGTGGAGGGGCAGGAGTGGGCAGGACAGCCTCAGCGCAACCTGCAAACAGGACCCAGTCTCAGCCACTCTGCAGGGAGCTCCGGAGCAGAGAGAAATAGCCAGGCCCTCGTCCTACCCTGCTCAGTCCCTATAGGGAGGGGGCTGCCTCCGGAGTGCCTGGCCTTGACCGGAAGCAGAGGTGGCCCCTGAAGGTGTGCAAGGAGGCAGGCGGCTCCTCCCTCCTGCGGATGAAGTGCAGTTCCCTCTGGAGTCCATGGCTGGGAAAGATGGCTTGCTGAAGAGGTGGTGACCAAGTCTGCAGCTTTAGGGAAGTCACACAACCTCTCTAGTTTCTGCTTCCCCACTTTTAAAGCAGAAATAACAACAATGATAAAAATAAAATGCTTCTTTATGTGGGTAATTGCTATGCTCTTGGCACCCCCTGAGGATGGGGTCATACTGCCTTGTCTGCAAACCCAGAATATCTTCCATTTCTGCCCAACACTCTCAAACTGTTCCTCTCACTCAGAGAAATCTTTCCTTTCTCTCAGCCCTTGTAGCTCTTCCTTGTAAGGAAGGAAAAACCACTGCAAATCTGAGGGCTTACTGTGCAGGATGCCGCATGCTACATGCATTATTTTTTTGTGCTGGTTGTCCATAATCTTATTTATTCTTCACAGCAACACTGACAGAAAGTTTCCATTATTACCTCCATTTTACAGCTGAGAAACTGAGGGCGGGAGAAATAAAATGAGTTTTCTTTGGTCATTTTAACTCAGCTCCAGGTCTTCTAGTTCTGAATACTTTTTCACTGCACCCGATGGACTCAGGAAACATTTGGAAAATATGTGTTGTTGCAACATAGGAATCTGCATTGTTAAAATAGTATGCAAACAGGGCAGTTTTAAGTCTGTGGGGCTGAGGAGGGGATCAGAACTCAAGGAGTGCGTTCATCCAAACCCTTTCAGTTTCCCTCTGTGGCAGGGTAATCAAGGAATATAAACCAGCACTTCGCAGAAGAGAAACCATAGGCCAGTAAATACATTTAAAGATGTTCATCCTCACTTACAACAAAAGAATCGCAAAAAACAAAACAAATAAAACAAAACAAAAAACCTAGATCATTTGTTTGCATGTCAAAATGGCACTTTAAAACAATCCTTGGTGTTGGACAGACTGGGGACAAAAGCTGTTACCCTCTGTGAACAGAAACATAGATGGATTTCCTGGGGGCGAGAGGGATTTGGAAGATGTGACCTAAGCTTTTTGAAACAGAAGAAACAAATAAACAAACAAACAAAAAATAACGACAGTTGACCCTTGCATGACATGAGTTTGAAGTGCACTGGTCCACTTATATGTAAATTTTTTTCAAAAGTACAGGGTGTCCCAAAAAATCTATACACACTTTAACAGCTGGTAGCGCAATTTTGAAAATGAAATGTATTTTATTAAACACTGCCTTTATAATTATTCAAAGTGTGTGTATACATTTTTGAGACACTCTATATTATCTCTTTCTTATGATTTTCTTGATGACATTTTATTTTTTCTAGCTTACTGTATTATACTAATAAAGTATTTAATACACATAACATACCAAATAGGGTTATTCAACTGTTCATCTTATCAGTAAGGCTTCCAGTCAACAATAGGCTATTAGTAAAGTTTTCGAGGGAATCCAAAGTTACACTTGGGTTGTTAATGAAGGATCAACTGTATTAGAAATGCCTACTGTATTGGTTAGTTACTGCTGCATAACAAATCACACCAAGACTTGGTAGGCTGCAGTCATGTGTGCTCATTCATGTATCTGCCAGTTGACTAGAGATGGGCTCAACGAGGCAGCTCTGCCTCAAGCTCAGGCGTGGCTGGGTAAGGCTCCTTGCTGTAGGCCAGGCTCAGGCTGGTCCGCCTGTGTTCCCTCCAGCACCTACCTCCTGGTGAAGGCAGCAGCACAGTAGGGTAAGCAAGAACACAGGATGCCTCTTAAGGCCTATGTGCAAGGTCACCTCTGCCCACACTTCTATTGGCCAAAGCAAGTCACATGGGTGGGCCCAAAGTCCCAAGGCAGAGAAGTGGTGAGGCCAGTGAGGCAGCTGCCAACTCACAGAAGTGCATCCAAGTCCTTAGGAACATTGGGTGGAGCAGTGCGGAGTCAGAGAGATGTACCTTTAACTTAATTCAACTACCCGTGTTCAGAAAAACTAAAAGAAGTGGTCTAAGGTCATGTTTTGCACATAGCTTCTGTATCAGATGCTGTACATTATGTATTTACACATACACCTTGCTATCCACGGCAGGACAACAAAGACTGTACATAATGGGTGGTGTAAGGTGGTTTCGAAGGTATTTTACTGTACGTGATTTCCCCCTTATGAGCTGAGGTTTGCTTCTCTTGTAAAAAAGAAAAGGGGGGAGGGGGGAATAGCCAATAGCTGACAGTAGAGCAGTAGAGTTTGGGCTAACTGACTGTACATGAAATGCAATCACAGACTATGACCATTATAAACCACACGAGAGGGGGTATTTAGGAATATGGAAAGTGTTCATGCTACATTTATTTTAAGAGAAAAGAGTTATAAAACAGAATTATAGAAGGACCACAATTTAATAAAAAAGTTTCCTCCTTCTTCTCACCACCCCCACCCCAGGTTCACTTGAAAACAGGTGAGTCCTTCCATAGACGCCTCTCTGGTGAGCCCTCTCTCTGTAACTGCCGCCCCCCTGCTCCAGACCCAAGTCACATGCCAATTCAGTGTTTCCCAAACTTTTGACATATGTGTACCCCTTCTATAATTTTCGTAATGCTGAGTACCCCTCGAACTCATGAGAACGTAGAATTAGGCGCAGCTAAGCACTGTGCAGTGCATATCCCCACCAAACTCCGGTGCAACTCGTACCCCCACCAAACTCTTCCCGTACCCCTGGGGGTACACGTACTACAATTTGGGGAAAACATGTTGAACAGCCCCATAGCGGGTCCCTCTCCCTTCAGACTTCCCTCTTCCTAGCCATTCACCCAAACAGCCAGAGTGGCCTTTGATCCTGTCCTTTCCTTGTTCCAAACCCTGCCAAGACCACCCACTGCCATTACCAGGAAGTGCCCATTCCCAGCCATGGTCATCTGGCCCCTGCCGGCATCTCAGCCTTGACTTGCCACTGGCCACCCAGCCCACATGTACCCTGCAGCCTGCAGGATGTCACTCATCATCTCCCCTTCCTCCGATTTCCCCTGCCTTTTCCTGACCTCACGCGCCTGGATTTAGCCAGCATGACCACACTGGGGTAGTTTGTGCACCTTACTGTGTTGCCTCTGTTTTCCTTTCTACCTGTCTCAACCTGTCCAGCCTCATCATCTCGCCCTGCCTCTCTCTGCAAGAAGACAGGGACTGTGTCTGTCTTGCTGTACTCCCATTATTAATCATATATACGTATGTATATATGTATTACTATATATCATATGCATTATATATATTTAATAAATTGTTTTTTAAAAGTATATGTTTAGGGGAAAGTTGGGGGAAAAACACACCAAAATGTCTCTCTTTGGCAATAGAATTATGATTAATTTTTATTTTATTTTTTACATTTTCCGTAATTTGGGGGTCGGCTACCATGAGTATATATTTATAAGCAGAGAAGAAATTATTTAAAGTAAACAATAAAAGTACAATATGCATCATCAAAGAGCCCTGAACCTTCCTCCTCCTGAGCTCAGACCTCCAGCCCTGTGAGGCGCTGTGAGGCTCTGAGAGGCCCTGTGAGGCGCTGGTGGAGGGCCAGGAGTGGGGGGTTTGGGGGGGGGGGGAGGGACAAAGTCTAAGAACATCTCTGCTGTGTGGGCTGGGAGGAGAAATGGGGCTGCAGCTAGAGGGAGACAGGTGGGGTGCAAGGGGACTTCATATTTTATAACAAGATAAAATAAGTCCTGTTTGTATGCTGATGGCAGCGACCCAGTAGAGAAGGAGAATTTAATAATTCGGAGTGAGGGCATAATTTCAAGAGCCGAGTCCTTACAATGACTAGAGGGCAAAGGCTTCTGAGCAATTGGTGGGAACAGCAATAGTTTTCTGGGAGAGCAGGAAGGAAGGAGAAAACATGAATACAGATGCAGAAGCCATGGATTTGGCAGTGAGGAGATAGGGACGGGGAGTTCTCATCTCATTGCTTCTACTTCCTCCAAGGGCATGAGCCAAGGTCAGCCGCAGAGTGGAGGTGGGAGGGGGGTACAGGCGGTGTCAAGGGGTGTGGACATATCATGCAGCAGTCCACTGAGGGCTCACCCTCTGCCAGGCTCGCGTCTGCTCATTTAATCTTCACAGCAGCCTACGGGGAGGGTCTGGACTAGTGACAGAAGAGGAGCTGTGTGTTCAAGGTCATAGTGCTGGTGAGAGGCAGCGGCCGATGTGAGGAGTGGCCTTTGCCACTGCACTCAGGCCGCCTCGCCTTCCTGAGCCTCACATCCTGCCTCCTGCTCTGCCCAGCCGGGCACCACCTCATGGCGTGACTCCCCTCCTGGGCAATTCCTGTGTCCTGAGGGCCAGCACATTTGGGGGCTCTAACAAGGGGCAGCTGCCAAAGCTTACTGTCCTACCAGGAGAGGGCAGGGTCCCTCACTGGCCTGGACCTTACCATGTTGCCTCTGTTTTCCTTTCCACCTGTCACAACCTGCCAGCCTCGCCATCTCACTCTGACATGCTGCCTGGTTTTTTACCTATGCCCCTAAGAGCAAGACTCTATGTTGGGCGTCGCTGTCACAAAGACTAAAGACCCCGTGCCTGTGCCCTGAGCTCAGGGCCTCGGGGAAGCCACACGTGAGCGCAGGCTCAGTATAGAGTGCTGGGTTGGGCTGGGCTGGGCTGGGCTGGGCTGGCCTGTGGGGCCTCTGCTCCGAACCCCCACCAGGCTTAGGGCCAGACTCATTCCTCTCCTCAGTGCACGCCTCAAGTCCATGGAGTAACATCTCAATGAACACACAGCAGCTTTGTGGTTTCTCCTCGTTAACCACCCTCAGTCACTCAGAAGTAAACAGGAAATGTGCATGGTTGTTGAAACAGCATTTTTCTGAATTTTCTGGTTGCAGTCTTCCAGTAAGCTGAGGGGAGCTCTTCTCCGGTCCTCTGCCCCATGGCAGCGGCTGGGAAGAGCACAGTAGGTGCACCACGGAGCATAGTGGGTGCTGGTTACATGCAGGCTCCTGACTTCCAGGGAGAGCTGGTAAACACGGGGAGATGACTGACTATCGCAGGATGGCCAGCCTGAGACTGAGGAGCTATAGGGGAGGGGGCGGGGGCCTCAGGCATAACCAACATAACTGGCTGCCTCCCTCCAGGCCTGCCAGCCCGGCCTGCTTTCCTTCAGGCACCGGGCCTGGGACTTCTTTACCTGCAGAGCTGGCGTGGTTTGGGAGGTCACCTTCTATCTCTGGGCACACGAGGGCGCTGCAGGCCTGCTTAGCCACCAGGCGCAGGTCTTGCTCTCTTCCCAGCTCCGCTGGTCTGGACCTCGTAGCAAAAGGCTGGGTTCTGGTCCCCAGAAGACTCCAGGGCAGGTGCCACTGGGACCCAGCCCACCCACCTCATAAGAAATACACCCCCTTCACTGTGCCCAGCCCAGGTCTCCACAAAACTCCCCCCTCCTCCCTCCTAATCCCCAGTAATCGCCCATGTGCTCCTGCCCCCGGACACACACATTCTAAAGGACATGTTCAGGGAGCCGGCTCCCTTGAGAAGTAGGGAAACTCCCATTAATTAAGCACAGACTGTGAACCGGTACTGGGTGAGGTTCTTTCTATACATCAATCCCATGAGCTTATAGCTAAGCTCAGAGAGGTTAGGTTATCTGCCGAGTGCCATACAGCAAGCTGGAATGAGCAGAGCTAATGGTCCAAGCCCAAGCCTGAAGGTGTGGCCGCTCCGGAAGGTTTGATGGAGGGGGATCTGAAGAGCTTGGGAGAGGCTGAGGGATCTACAGAGCAAAAGCACCAACGTGGTCAGGGGACCTGACTTCTAGTCCTCCGTCAAATACTGGCTTGGGACCTTGGCCTCCAGCACTGATTTCTTTGAACAAGGAGAGGGGGGTGGGACTAGATCATTCCAAGCCCACAGCATCTCCAACGGTATGCACACGGAGGACTCCCTGACCAGGGGCTTCCTCTGGCAGCTGGCCCGGGAGGAAGAAGGGAGCCGAAGGGGCCTTCAGGCAAACGGTCTCAGGGCTGTGACGAGGGGGCAGGGCATCAGAGGACCGGACCCTCTGAAAAGTGCCCCCATCCCAGGCCTCCTGGAGCGGTGGCCGATGGTCTGAGAAGGCAGGCAGCAGTTCCCAGCAGGTGCTCACCAGGGTTTCGGTGGACTCTGATTCCCTCACCTTCCCTGCACCAGGAGGTGCCCAGCATCTGACAGCCTATCCTTCCCTTGTTGGAAGTGTCTCCCCTCAGGCTCATTTCCCTGTGAGCACTTGGGGTTTAACTCCATTCCAGCAAACCCTGCCAGAGCCCATGCCACACGCCAGGACCTGTCACAGGTGCGGGGCATGGAGAGGAGCTCAGGAGCTCCTGGCCCTGCTGGGGAGAGACTTGTGCACAGACACTGCTGATCCATTGCAGGGTCCAGGGACACAGAGGGGGCAACGAACCCGCTGGGGGTTTTGGAGGTCAGGGGCAGCTTCCTGTGGTGTCCCACCTGAGCTGGGAGGATGAGTAACGTCAGCTAGGGAGTGAGGGCAGAGGGAAGATGCTCTTGGAAGAGGGAGCTGGATGAGTGGGGCCTGGGAGCAGGACATTCAAAGGGACAGGACCAGTGCAGCTAAGAGGGGATGAGGCTGGAACAGGGCAAGGGGCATGGGTTGGGCCCTCACTGCCCAGAGCGTAGGGTGGACTCCAGGCTGGCTCCTGGCTGAAGTGCCCAGGAATGCAGTGGAACTGTTCACAGAAACAGAGGATTTAGAGGAGGGCAGGCTGGGGTAAAGAGAAGCGTAGGTGTAGCTGTGAGCGCCCCCCAGAGGAGCTACCTGATGGGCGTCTGGGCCTTCCAAGGAGCCTCCCAAGGCACCCGGGGTGTGGCGTTCTTAAAGACAAGGTGATTCTGCGATGCTGAGTGTGGCCCCTGCTGTCACTGCTGAAGAGGCTGTGATTAATCAAAAGGAGCCTCCTCCGCTGGTGAGCAACGCTGACAGATGCCGCCCTGCAGCACCCGAATGGCTCTTTATCCCTGGCCTCTCCCAGCCTCTCCCAGCCTCTCCAGCTGAAGACTGAGTTCCCACAGGGCGCAGGCAGAGGGGCCACTGCTGGCATCATTTTGCCCAGAGAGCCCTCTTTGCCCCATCCATGAGGGAACCCTCCTGGGTCTGCTCAATCGGAGAGTCTTGGGGCCAGACGGCAGCTTGAGGCAGAGGCAAAACTGCCTCCAAAGCCTGCAGGCCTCTCAGGCCTACTGTGGTGGGAAACCCCATGGGTGCACATGCTTGCCAAGGGTGTATCAGGCAGCTTCTCTGTGCCAGGCCCCATGCCCAGTCCTGGGGACCAGGGGATGAGTCAATCCAGGACCCCGAGGAGTCCACAGTCCATTCGGGAGACAGAGCTCAATGGACAGTTGAGTAGTGTGTGACGCAAGTCAAAGGAGTAGCGATGAAATGCCCTGGAGAAGCTCAGAGGAAGGGAGGGACAGGCGATCTGTGTTCTACCTTTGCTTTCTGGTACAATCATAAGAATTCCCAAAGGGTATCTCCTCCTAGGCTCAGATTCTGCGCCTCAGGGTGCCATCTACGCTAGCCCCCCATAGGCTCAGCCCTAAGGAGACTCCACGGCTAAAGTAGAAAAATAGAAGAATATACATGCACAGCTTGAGTTGGAATCTAGAAAAATTGTAGAAAACCCAGAATGTCTGGCCTGTCAGGCTCGTCTGAGGTCCTGATGTGCATTGAAATCCTTCACTTCAGAGACAGTAACGGCAATGCAGCTGGCCCCAGGCCTCAGCTGTCCAGTGCTAAGCTGGATTAGAATCCAGATCTCCTGACACGGATTCAGGGCTCCTCCCCATCATCAAGCTGTGCCACCCACCTTGGGAGATACACACACACACACACACACACACACACGAAACATTCTATCTTTGACCACGATAACACCTCACAGGAAGAGAGACAACGTGGTGCCCATCAGAAAGACTTGGCCCTTGTTGGCTGAACAAGTGACTGGTGTTTCTCCATGTGGCCTTGAGCCAGCTACTCATTTATTGTCTTAATATGTAATCTTATTTAAAGTCTATTCTAAAAAATAAAAGTAGTGCATGCCCATAATTAAAAAGTTCAAATAGTGTTTGAAAAAATAAAATAAAGCAGCCCCCTTTCTAAATGAAGCCACTTTTAGTATTCCTCCAAAATGTAATTTACACTCAGCGGTCAGAAGCCAGCCTCATGCCCTGGCCAGTGAGTTTTGATCACCCATCGGGACGAGTACAAGAGGCAGCTGATCAATGTTTCTCTCTCACCTCTCTCTCTCTCTCTTTCTTTCTCTCCCTCTCCCTAGCTCTGTCTCTAAAATCAATAAAGATATCCTCAGGTGAGGATTAAAACATAAATAGACAAGAAAAGTCAGATGCATGATTTCCACCCAAACACCTGCTCCTGAATTTCTCATCTCACTTGGTGAAATGACCATTCATATAGTATCTCAACACAAACATGTTTGCCTGCTTTACATGTATCCTTCCAAAAATACTTGGCATGATCCATACATAATATATATGTTTGCTGTCAACATATGACATGATGCTAGACCAGTGTTCTTTGCTGAGCTGCTCCACATATACCTCCTCCTTTCCACTGCGATTCTCCAGAACAGACACAACTCAGCTCACCTCCCCAGGCCCCTGGGGACACAGGTATTTGGAGCCTTGGATCTCTCACACCGTGCTGTGGAGAGCGCCTTCCCAGACCCCTCAGGAACCTCCGCAAGGACCCTGTGGAGCTGGTGCCTAATGTGGAATTGCCGAGCCAGTGAGCTGTGCATTTCAAATGCCGACATCATCCTGAAACAGCCTCCAGAAGGCTGGACCAGCCCACTGCCACCACACTGAGAGGATGCCCTGGCCCCACCCGGGAGGGCAGGGAATAGCAACGCGCGTTTTTATATTTCCAAATCTGAGTTGTGATTACTGAAGACTCATTGCTCTTTTGAATTACATTTCCCTAATTATGAGTCAGGTTGAGAATACTTTCATTTTTAAGAACTTCCTTCCTGTTCACACCTGTTCATTTGAGATCTTTCTCGCAATGATTCTTCCCATGGAAATTAAGGAAATTAGTCTTTTGTCTGTCACGCATTGCAAATGCCTTTACAGTTTGTCCTGAAGATATTTTTCCTCTGTACTAGAGCTTTTAATTTTTTGTGTAGTCAGATTTATCAGTCTTTTCCTTTTGGCTTCAGGGTTAAGCTGTTTTTTAAATATTTTATAGCTAGTTTCAGTTTCATTTGATTAAAGATTCTAACAGGATTCTAAGGCATGACTTAAGTAGTTACTGATTAGATAGATGGGGAGATGGATGGGGGGTGGCTAGAAGATAGATAGATAGATGATAGATAGATAGATGATAGATAGAAGATTTGACATTGCAAACCATTACCCCTTTCAAAAAATGTTTTTAAAATGTAAAATGCTTTTGGAAGCATTTTTTCCCCTTCCTTTTCTCTACCTGTTTTTTTTTTTTTTTTTTTTTTTTTTTTTTTTTTGGTCTTGCCCCACTTTTCTTGCTGACTCCCCTCAGCCTTCCTTCCAACTCCTTTCTCTCTGCCCACCCCTTGAAACTGACATTCACCCTCTTCTCTCTCCCATATCCACAGGTTCCTTCGCAGAGATGACACCCAGGGCTGGCTAGGGGGTAGTTACCCCTAACTCCATCTGCTGCCTCCTAAAGTCACCTCCAAAGCAGAGGAAGAAGAAAGAGGAAGAAAAAAAAAAGTAAGTGAAGCATGTGATTTCTTATTATTCAGTAAAGCTTGTATAACAATGTCTTAGAAAACAGAAATTTCTTTATGTATATATATATTGATTTCAGAGAAGAAGAGAGAGATAGAAACAGCAACAAGAATCATTGGTCAGCTGGCTGAAGTTCCTATTCATGGGACCGAGGCAAGGACAGGACATGCACATGCAGCCCCAGGCCCGCGTGGCCCAGCCCTTCCAATGTCGCTGCTGCTGCAGCTGCTGCGGCCCTCCTGGGGTCAGGGGTCAACCTGCTGTCTGGGCCACTGTGCCCACCCTGCCACCGTCACCATCCTCTGGACGTGCCACGTTGCCTTCCATTGCCCAGCCCCAAACCAGCGCCAGCTTTTCACATCACAGGCCTCCTCTCACCTGAGGGTGTCGTTCACCCAGTCATTCAGAAAGGAAGCACAGGGCTCACTCCAGACCCCCTGGTTCTTCCAATTCATTCTGCAGCCTAGTCACCCTCAGTCCTGCCTCTCTCCCCAGAACCTCACTCTTCACCCAGATCTCTGCCCTCTCTCCCTGAACCAGCTCCAGTTTACCACCTGCTTCAGGTTTTACCCCCTTAGTATCTGTGCAAGGGGTTTTCTAACATATATTTATTTATTTATTTATTTATTTATTTATTTAATAAATATATTTTATTGATTTTGTACAGAGAGGAAGGGAGAGAGATAGAGAGTTAGAAACATCGATGAGAGAGAGTCATGGATCAGCTGCCTCTTGCACACCCCCTACTGGGGATATGCCCGCAACCAAGGTATACATGCCCTTGACCGGAATCGAACCTGGGACCTTTCAGTCCCCAAGCCGATGCTCTATCCATTGAGCTAAACCGGTCTCGGCGGTTTTCTAACATTTAAATCTGACTCCCCCACCACCTCAGGCAAAACCCAGCCCAAAGCCAGGCAGAGAGTGAGAGCCAGACAAGTATTTGTGGGTCTGAAGTGCGACGGGGACCTTCAGACATGGGCCTCCAGGGCGTGTTCCTCACGTCCCAGCGGCCCCTCCAGCCCCATGCAGGCCCTGCTTGCAGGGCTCCTACATGTTCAGTGAATGAGCAGTGACCGCCAGGCGGGTCTTCCCTTCCATCCCACCCCATGCTCTTCCACTGGCTGCTCAGGCAGGAGGTGCTCCCGGGAGGGGCCCCGCTGCTGCCAGTTTGGGCAGACCAACTCCTCCAGCCCTGGGACCTGTGAGGGCGTCGCTGGGAAAGGAGTGGGGGCAGAGCTTTGGGGAAGTGACGGGTCTTTAAAGTTAACACACTGAAGCTTCATTTCTATCTTGCCCTTAGCTAGATTTTTTTGATTGAAAAGTTACTTTCACACATGGTTAAAAAATGATGAAATTACCCTAATTCCCCTGACTCAAGCCCTAGTCCTCGCTCACGGTGTCTGTGAACAGGATAGCCCCAAACCTATTGCACACCGAAAACGGCATGTGCTCCGTCCACGGGATCCTCAGCTCCTCTTCCTCCCGCTCCCAGTCGCCGTTTCACTCGTGGTGTCTGGGAGGTGGGTCCCAATGAGCACACATAGCTCTGTGCTCCGATCCTTGGCCACCTGGGATCCCATTAATGCATGTACTGTGACGATTTAACTTGTCCACTGTTAATGGCCAGTTAAGCTCTTCAAGTTACTTAAGGTTACAGGTCCTGCTGCTAGAGTAGGTTGCCTTCGGTGGCCAAAGGGACTTGCAGATGCAATTGCATTAAAGGCCTGGGGATGGGAACATGAGCCTGGATTGCCCAGGTGGGCCCAGATGGAAGCCCTAGGGTCTTTAGAAGGAGAAGGCAGGCAGGTCAGCGTCCGAGAAAGGATGAGGTGGCCACCAGCCAAGGAGTGCAGCAGCTTCTAGAATCTGGAGAAGGGAAGAGAACATCTCCCCTGGATCCTCCAGAAGGAACTCTGCTCTCCTGGCATCCGGATTGTGGCTGACCTCCGGACTGAGATGCAAACTCATGTTGTTTCTGTCACGCGGTTTGCGGCGAGTAAGTAAAGTAACCCAGGGGTCTGCCCTCCCCGCGGGCATTCCAATGCCAGGCGCAGAGCGGGACACACAGACGAGCAGGCCCCGAGGACACGGGAGGGGACGGCGGTAGAGCCTCCTGGCCGAGCACTGCCTCTCGGAGCGGGGCTCTCGGTAAAGCCATAAAGCTGTCATCCAGGGGCCACACCAGCCCAGACCCCACAACAGGCACTGCGTCTCCCTTCCCACCCCTCTCGGGCTGCACCGCCATCATCACTCCGTGGACGTGACTGTAAAAACGGCGCCGCGGTGTTTTGATGGGCATTTTCCATCAGTGAGTCTGCGCTTCTTCTCATGTATTTATTCATTGACCATTTGCACTGACCTCTTTGTAAACTGCCTATGTGTTCATTCACTAAATTTTTAAATGGAGTTATTATTCTTTTTCACTAATTTATGAGGGCGCTCCATGCAGCATGGAGATGAGTATGTAAATGCATTCCTTTGGTCTGTCCTCTGACTTGGCCCAGGCATGCGCCACGGAGAAGTTTTCATTTGACAGAGGCCTGATGAGGCGCTCCTCCCGGTGTGGCAGAGAGGAGGGAGATCACTCAGTTGCACCTGACAGGAGCGGAGGCTCGGAGATAAGGAGGAACAGGAGATTAATATGACTGGAGCGGTTAGGGGAGAGGAGGATTGATGCGGAGTGTGTTGTCAGGGTGGGGACTGGGGGTGGGGACAGGGATGGGAAGTAGACATGGACAGTGGAGACAGTCAAAAGCTGGAAGGGGATTCGGATCATCCACTCCTGTAGACAAGTCTGCAGGCAATAGAATAATCTTTAAAAGAAAATTTTTGTAATATTCTAGGTATTAGGTTAGATGTTTAAAGCAGTTTACCCTATTGTATCTCCATAGCCCTTGGAGGTAATACTATTTTGCCTATTTAAAAGCTGGAGAAATGAGGGTTTCAGGGAGGTTAGATAACTGTGCAAGTTCACACAGGCACCTGCCTGATCTCTGAGTCCGTGGTCTTAGTCATTGAACTCATGACAGTCCTGTGAGGCATGAGTATCTTGTTTACAGAAGAGGAGACTGGATCTCAGAGAGGTTAGTTAACTTGTTCTAAGTCACACAGCTCATGGGTGGAGGAATGGGGATTTGGACTCAGCGTTGCTGACTTCAAAGCCCTTGCTGTTCTCATTTTCTCTCTTCATTCATTTTCTGAACCACAAGCCCCTGGAGATTCTGACGTAACCGCCTGGCAGGGCTCTTGGAACAGCACCAGGTAACCCCAACATGCAACCAGGTTGGGCACCCCAGCCCTGGACTAAAAGGCAGGGCCCAGGGAGAAGTACCAGCCTGTTGAGCAGCCTCCTCGGTGGACCAGACTCCGCACTCTGCGGATCAGACTCTGTCCTCTGCCCCACCGCAGCCCAGCCGGGCCCCAGCCATTAGAGTAAGTACCAGTCAAGGCAGAGACATGCTTACGGGTTTCAGTTTTCCATGAACCTTGGGTTTATAATCTCATCCAGCATTTTCTTTGGAAATACCCATGTTGGGTCTAGGAAAGCAGACCCCTGCCCTGGCCCTGTGCCTCAGGAGGACCCCTTTGGGATGCCTGCCTTGAAATTCTCTGAGTCCCTCTTGGGTACCGACAAGCAGCTAGGGCTGGGAGTTCTGTCCAGCAGATTATCCCAGGCCCCCCAGGCCCAGAACTGGGTTCCAGGTTCCAGAGGACCCTCCTCAACATGTTCTTAGGTCTTCTCTGGCACCTGAGACACTCCTGGACTGGCAGAGTCTGTGAGAAGAAACCCTAGTCTTGACCGAGACCAGCATGAGCCTATGGCCCTGTGTCTCCCCTTCCAAGTGCTCAGACCCTCTGCCAGGCACACGGGATTTTCAGGAGAAGCGGAGGAGCTCCAGTGCCCACGACCAGGGGGTCATCTCAGGGCCCACGGCCAGGCCTTGGATGCAGGAGGGTGTTTGAGGAACGCAATGCAACTGCTGGCTGGTGTGCTCTTTCCCTGGATGGCCTGGCCCGGGTCCGTAAAATGGTGCTGACATACTGATTTGGGATAGCTCCTGTTTATGCCAGTCAGAGGATGAATTTGGGTCTCTGAGCTATCCACACTTCACTGCAGACGCTTGGGCTCAAGCCACCATGTGGCCCACGTGCTGGTTCTCAATGATTGTGTTTCACCTACGGTGCTGCTCAGGTCTACAGCACCGAGGCTGGTGAAGTGGTGGCAGGTTCTCTTTCCTCTGTGCGTCTCCCACCACTGGCACTCAGGGTGATGCCCACCTCTCCTCCCCAGGCTCCAAGTCAGGCAGCTTCTGGGGTGGCTATGCTTCTCTTCTCCTGGGCTTCGGAGGAATGCCAATATACTTTTCCAAATGATGCAGCCTCCTGTGGCTGATGAGAGTGGTGACACCAGGCTCCCCTGGCCTGGCTTATGAGGTGCCCGAGAGGGTAAGGACACGGGTGTGTGGACGCACCAGGCTCTTCACACTCCCTCACCTGTCCTCCAGCGGGTGATGGTCTGTGGAGGGCGAGGGCTGGGCCACAGTGAGAGCGATCACATTCTGGGGATGTAGTACTTACAGCTTGACAAGTTCAAGAGGAGATGTGGACAGAAAATGTGTTGTTTCATATTTATGCTACAAAATTTCAAGTGGCAGGCAAATTTAATGTGACAACAAGAGGAATTACTGGTCCCATTTCCCTGCAGTCTTTGGGCAAGTCTTGCGCATGCAGCCATCAGTAACTAAGCTCAGACACAACCTGCGTCAGTGAGGTCAGTGCTCACGGACAGCACATGAAAGCTCGGTGAGAAATTATCTAACTCAGCATTAAATGAACAGCATTAGGGAACTGCAGAGGCAAAAAGGTTTGCATGGATTCAGCATACACAACTTCTGAAGAACTGTGCCATTGTGAGTTTAATGGCATTGCCATCTTTTCTTTCCAATGGGAAATGTAAAATTATTGAGAAATGTGCATCTGACAACAAAGAACATAAGAGATGTTTCCTGGGGTTCTGGACAGGATGGAAAATAAGTAAACATGGTACGCAGAACCTCCCACAACCACATCAAAATTACAACTAAATTATAGAACAAACATCATTCAGAATGCATGAAATCTAGCTGAAGAGAAGTCCTAAAGCTAAGGTTACAAAGAAGAAGCCAGGTCAAGACTAGTAGGAGGGGTGGAGACTACCTGATGCCATTCCCACATGTGGTAGTTAAAAATCAGAAGGTCCCCCTTAAGGGTCAGAGGTCCAGCCCCACACCAGAACTCCCAGAACAGGATTCCAGTGCTGGAAGAAAAGACCCCATGGTTTTTTTGGCTATAAAAACTAGCAGGGATTGTGGCTGAGTAAGATAGGAAGCCTGTGCATGGACGAACTTGGACTCATGGGCCCTGGGCTCCAGGTCTGGGCCAGCAGCTCAAAAGGCTCCAGAGACACACAAGGAGGAACTGAATTGTGTGGCTTAGGATGAGGGCTGGATGGGCAGCTTTCTCCCAGACAAAAGTGCTGGCAGACTGGTGCCATATCTGTGTTTCCATTACCCTGACTAACACTGTTTTCCCTTCTCTGATACCCCGCCCCATCCAACTTACAGGCCCACCGAAATCATTTCCAGTGTATTCTCCATACAGATAACCTCTCTTGACTCAGGCTTTAAACTTTCCTGAAATCTCTCAAACAAGTAGCATCTGGCTTCTGCATACCCATACCTCATACAGACACCAGTGGCAGCCAGCCCCAGTTCGCAACTTGGCTTCTCCCATGCATCTCCAAGCCCAGCACAAGTAGCAGACATCTGCAGATCACTCTATAGCTCATGTCAGGTGGCCCCAGGCCTGCATAGGTGGTGGCCAACCTTGGCAGATAGTTACCTACAAGGGAGTTCCCATAAGACTGTCAATTGATTTCTCAACAGAAACTTTGAGAGCAAGAAGGGAATGGCACAAACTTTTCAAAGTAATGAAAAGCAAGGACCTACAACGAAGATTATTCTACCCAGCAAAGCTATCATTTAGAATCCAAGGAGAGATAAAGATAATAAAAAGTTAAAGGAGTTCATCACCATCAGACCAGGATAAGAAATCTTTTTGTTTTGTTAAGAGAGGGGTGTCTTTATTTAATTTTAATTTTTTATATTTTATTGATTTTTTTACAAAGAGGAAGAGAGAGGAATAGAGAGTTAGAAACATTGATGAGAGCGAATCATCAATCAGCTGCCTCTTGCACACCCCCTACTGAAGATGTGCCCGCAACCAATGTACATGCCCTTGACCAGAATGGAACCCGGGACCTTTCAGTCCTCAGGCTGACGCTCTATGCACTGAGCCAAACCAGTCTCTGCTACTCCAATAAAATGCTTTTTTTTTTAAGAAGAAGAAGATAAGAAGAATTTAAAATATGAATAATAAAATGGCAATAAATATTTACATACATAACAGCAATTACTTTAAATGCAAGTGGATTAAATACTCCAATCAAAAGACATATAGTGACTGAATGGATAACAAAAAAAGACCTTTACACATGCTGCCTACAAGAGACTCACTTCAAAAGATACCCACAGACTGAAAGTAAAGCATTAACCCCTGGAAATGATATCTAGGCTCAGCTGAGTTTCAGCTCCAGGTCCAAAAAAGCAGCAAAACCAGGCAGAGCGACACCAAGGCTGAATCAAGACCAACTGTAATAACTAATGCCCCCTGCTCTGGTGCTGTCCAATCAGTAGAGGCCATGACCCTAAAAGAACACACCTGGAAAGCTGGTGAATGTTCTATTGAGATCTTCCCCTGAGTCTCCAGATAAACACCCTCAAGACCAAGAACCCAGTGCAGTTCTTTCTGGAGCACACCCCACTACTCTCTCCACCCTTTTTTTTTTTTTAATCCAGTGAGGCTCTTTCTATGAAGCATGCTCAAACCTCTCCTCCCTCTTTTGTCTCTCAAGGCCCATCTCTTTCTCTTTCCCTGTCTCTCTCCTCCCTCCCCTAATCTCCATGGGCCTTTATTTTGCTGATATTTCTTTTTTGAGCCCATTTCTTCCATGGCTCACTTTTCTACCTCTGTGACTTTTTGAATCAACTTTCTCTTACAGTTTGAGTCTTGGCTCTAAATTCTCTCTTAGCCAGAACTCAAGAACTAAAGCTGCTGAGCTGAGTGCCAGTTTTCCACCACAAACAGGTATTGTTAACATTTGGTCCCGTATTAACCAAATCTGCCAAAGTGTCCTGTTAAGGACGCTTCACCAGTCTGGGCCAGCTGGACCATTGAGAGTGTCAGCGATGGGAGGACAGGCTGGACGGAGGAAGGTGGGGCTGCAGGAGCAGGACAGGGACCAGTGAAGGGAGCCAGCCATTGCAGAGGGAATGGATGCTTACATAGGGACTCCCAGGTGCCAGGCACTGGGCTACAGACGCATCATAATAACTCTGTGTGGAGATCACACTGTGACCACTGACAAGGGGAACCTGAAAGCTGAAGAAAGTGGCCCCGGTGTCACTGAGTGTAAGTGGCAGAGCCAGGCCAGCTCTGAAGCTGGACAAGTCCCAATTTCTCTAGTGCCTTCCAGCAGCAGGGTCAGAGGAGAGCTGGAGGGGAGGAGTGGAGGTGCAGGCGGTGAGGCAGAGGACCAGTCTCGGGATAGAAGGGGCACATGTGTTTCTTGCACACCTGTGCTGGGCGCTGCAGGTCAGATGTGAGGAAGGCAGGTCATTGCCTGCCCTCGGGGAGGGCCCAGTGGAGGGAAGGAGAGGCGGCAGATGGCAGAGGTGTGAGGAGTGGAGTGGTACAGGAGGAGGTGATGCCGTCTCCTGGTCTGTGGGCTTCAAAAAGTCCGCCTCGCAGGACCCACTTGCGGTCCAAGCAGCTCTGCGCACCTCTCCGGTGGCCTGGTTGTGCCTAGTCATTTGTCTCCCCAAAGCATTCCAAGCTCCTCGAGGAGGACCTCTGCCTTCCAGTTCTCTGAACACTGCAGATCCTGGCATAGGACAGGGCTCAGGTGGATGGGAGACCTCCTGGCTGATGGTGGCGGATGTGCAGGCTGCTCCTCAGGCCACAGAGGGGAGACACGAGATCCTGATGCAACTGGAGCTGGGCAGCACCATGCAGACTGCTTGAGGGGCCTTGAACTTACAGGGAGGGACTGGTCAGAGCAGGGCACCAGGTTTTGGATATTTAAGGAGAGTCAGGTCCTGCCCGAGAGGCTGGGACCCAAGAGGCCCTGCAGCAGGCGGTGCAGCAAAGGGAGAGGCTGCAGCTGGGGGCTCCTTCCCTTCTCACCCAGCACTCAGCAGGTTCCTGCAGCGCAGGGAGAACCGGGCATCAGGAAGACAAACGGGACTCAGCATTGGCTGTGCCAGGGCACCCGGCTCTGGGCATCTGATTCCAGGGTGAAGGTCAGAGCTGGCTGGGAGGGTTGGCTGCCCCTTCAGGGATCAGCCATCAGGACTGCCAGTGTGTCCCCAGCCAGCATTCTGGAGTGCCTGCTGTGAGCCGGCACTGGGTGCAGAGCTGAGCAGGAGGACAGGGGCGCACTCCAGGGGCTCACCCCTGCTCTGGCGGAAGACACCGCCCTCCTGCTCCCCCCCACCCCCCGCCCCCAGCTTGCTCGTAGGCAGAGTCTGATGAAGAATTGGTTTAAAGGTCCTCTCTTCTATTTCTTGAGGACTGTGGGCTGCATGTGAACAAGAGGGAGAGGAATAAAATGTCCTGTTTAACAGGCAATTGGGCATCTAATAGGTGGATTTTATTGATAATAGAGACCGGAGCACCACAGTAAGATCTGTGAATGGTGTTTGACTATGGCCTCTACAGATTAGGCAGCTGGCCAGCCCTCTCCAGCAGTAACTGGCTAGCTTCAGATGAGCTCTAAATGCTCAATCAAAACAGTAACTTGCCAAAACCGGTTTGGCTCAGTGGATAGAGCGTTGGTCTGTGGACTGAAAGGTCCCAGGTTTGATTCTGGTCAAGGACATGTACATCGGTTGCGGGTACATACCCGGTGGGAGGTATACAGGAGGCAACTAGTTGATGTTTCTCTCTCATCGATATTTCTGGCTCTCTATCCCTCTCTCTTCCTCTCTGTAAAAAAATCAATAAAATATATATTTTTTAAAACAAACAAAATGAAAAGACAGTGACTTTATCCAACTGGTGTCTCCTGTGCGTATTTCTATAGTGTGCTAGCTTTCACCACAGTTTCTTAGGCTCTTCTTTTAGTGTGCTTGTTTTCTGGGTAATAAATGGAAGCTTAGGGGTCCTACAAACTTCATTCATTCTCAGTGAACTGGGAGTTTGATCTGGGAATAATAGGTGGCCAGGCTCTCTGGGAAGGTTAAACCCCCACATGTCATTCCTGCCCCTGTTGACTACTTGATGTGGAGAATCAGGTCTCATCTATCTGGTGGCCCCAGCAGAGCGCCTGGCATGCAACAGGTGATTCACAGGTGTGAATAAATGTTCTCAGAGGCCGGTGGCACTGCAAGACGTCCTGCTTAGAAAGCCAGAGGGCTCTGTGCCACATGGAGACCGCCAGAGTGACAAGATGAGGGGGAAACGTGTCTCAGCCCCTTTGTGCTTGAACTGGTGAGCTACTCCTCCCTCCTGAGGCTTGTTCAACAGGCCTGGGACCAGGTGTCTGACTTTCAAGTGTTGAGGGCTGGCCATGGACCTACATTTTAGTGAGCATCCCTGATTCTACCACTGGCGGTCACTGGACCACACATTTTATTTTTTTATGTTATTTTTTATGCTATGCCATAAAAATCCTTTTTTATTGTTTAAAGTATTACATATAGTAGTACATATATGGACCACACATCTTTTTTTTTTTTAAATATATTTTATTGATTTTTTACAGAGAGGAAGGGAGAGGGAGAGAGAGCCAGAAACATCCATGAGAGAGAAACATGGACCAGCTGCCTCCTGCACACCCCCCACTGGAGATGTGCCCGCAACCAATGTACATGCCCTTGACCGGAATCAAACCTGGGACCTTTCAGTCCGCAGACCAACACTCTATCCACTGAGCCAAACCAGTTTCGGCTGGATCACACATCTTAAAAGATCACATTTGTCCATCCCAAACCTCAGGGGCCCATTTGGACACCTTGCCCCTTTTTGGCTGTATGAGGGCGCTCAGCACAGTGCCTGGCAGTCAGTATCTTTAGACACATGCAGTGATGTTGGTGGCTTTTTGTCACCCTAGTTCTCCTCTCTTCTGACAATACCTCCGCACACACACATGTGCATGCACACACATGCACACACATATATGCATACATCCCCTTGGAAAACTGCTCTTCCTCACTCCAACTGTACCACTGGTTTGCCCGGTCTGGTGCCACCATTAGGGGTCCAGAGGGCGGGCACATAGTCTAGCGTGGACAAATCAGAGCCAAGCAGAGGAAGGCAGAGCAGTGAGGTGGGGGTGAGAATGGGTGCAAGGCTTGAGAAAGCCTGGGGCTGGGGAGAGAGCAAGGTGTGTCCGAGGAGCACACTCTTTTTATGCTATGCCATAAAAATCCTTTTTTATTGTTTAAAGTATTACATATAGTAGTACATATATGGACCACACATCTTTTTTAAAAATATATATTTTATTGATTTTTTACAGAGAGGAAGGGAGAGGGAGAGAGAGCTAGAAACATCCATGAGAGAGAAACATGGACCAGCTGCCTCCTGCACACCCCCCACTGGAGATGTACCCGGCCCAGGCTCTGGGGTTCAAGCCACGGGGTCCACACGGGTCTTCTATGAACACTCCCACCCTCCACGTACCTTTCCTCCTAACTCTCTCTCCTCTGGTTTCTGTCACTGGAGCCTAGAGGAATTCTCAGCTCACCGTGCTCAGCATCCTCATTCATAAAATGGGGGCAAGGATGCTGACTGGACTTCCTTTCGTGAGAACTGACACTTGAGAGCCTATAATATCTGACAGCTGCTCAACAGCTATGAGCATCCTTCCTTTTCTTTTACTGCCGCATGGTTTTCCTTGGGACCCAGCTGGATGCCTGGGACTGCTTAGCTCTGTGCCTCCTGCATTCAGCTGGCGGTTCGAATGGGGGCCAGCCCTTGTCCCACACGCAGCAGGAGCTCACAGGGGAGGATTGCGTGAGCGGCAGATGCAGCAGGGCCTGTAGGCCATGTGGGCGGGGCGGGCAGCGCTCTGCTCTATCCTAATCAGAAAGCAGGAGAGATTTAAATGTGCGGAGAGTGACTTTTTTTTTAACTGCTGTCTCAATCCTCTGTCTATAGAATAAGATTTGCAGAGTGGTGTGGGGGAGAACCCAGCGGCGTGTGATTCAGGGATGTAGATTGCTTTTTAATTTGGAAGAAAATCCCGCCTGGCCTCCAGCAGGGTTTCTCTCCAGACGGACAGCTCCGCCTGGTGAGTTACTCCCCGGCCACAGGGCATCGGCGGAAGGCTCTCTGGTGCATGCGCCCTGTAACTCTGGGTGGGCTGTAATTGCCGCACTAACTCCTAAACTCCCCTCCGGCCAGAGTGCCGCGATCCATTCTCATTTAGCAAACCTGCTTAGGATTTATTATTTTCTTTTAGACTTACTCCAACCTTAAATTTTCCCCGCTCATAAAGTGCTTGATGTCCTCAAACATTCATGCCCTGGGGGCTGGCCACACTCGCCTTTCAAGGACTTGAGCCCCTGCTCCTGCTTCCTGGAGGAAGAGGTGACAGTGCACTTAGATAAACAACTGCCACCGGCAGTCACTGGCTCAGTCCACACAGCACTGCACGCCTGTGCTAAGCATGTGTGATACATATAGGATGTACATATTATGTAGATATTTATGTATGCATGCATATGTATACACACATCTTATATAATAAAAGGGTAATATGCAAATTGACTGAACAGTGGAATGAGCAGTCACTGACACACACTGACCACCAGGAGGCAGACGCTCAATGCAGGAGCTGCCCCGAGGTGGTCAGTGAGCTTCCCAGGGGGAGTGTCTTCAGGCAGAAGCTGGGCTCATGGCTGGCTAGCACAGTGGTGGTGGTGGGAACCTCTCCTGCCTCTGTGGCAGCGTTAACGATGTCTGACTGTGGCTTACCATGAGAGGGCCTAAGCTGTCAGTTGGACATCCCCCAAGGGTTCCTGAACTGCTAAAGGGTGCAGGCTGAGCTAAAGGATACACCCTCCCAGTACACGAATGTCCTGCACCAGTCCTCTAGTATACATATAAGGTTTGTAGGTATGTGCATATGTATAATTTTGTGTGTATAATTTTATCTCCCATTTTATAGATGGGGAACTAAGGCTTCAGAAATAAAGCAAGTTATTGTTTTGTTTTGTTTTGTTTTTTGGTCACATAGAGACTAAGTAACTGAGCCAAAATTTAAGTGTAGAAAGTTCATTCAAGTAAAAAATCTGCTTTTAACTATTGTGTCTTCTGATCTCCCTATTAAGTAAAACCGGGCTGCCTAGAAACAGGTCTTTGTGGTTGACCCCGGGAGACCCTCTCACCAACACTCTTCTGGGATGCTTTTCCAACCCCCAAAGCCGGCTCCTGCCACGGGGCCCACCTGCTTCTGTCTCATGGTCCAGGTCATGCTGAGAGACAGGAATGCTTTGCTGACATTGGACACCCTGATCCATCAGGGTCACCCCGAGAAAACAAAATGCCCCTCCCGGCCATACTTTTCTTCCCATCCCTCACTGGCTCACCTGCTGTCTTCCTTCAGCACTTAAAAACGAAAGCTCAGCCACCGAAACTCCAGATTTCCCAGGGATTGACACAAGAGTCAATGGCCCTCCGTTGCCTATTTAGAAACAGACTTTTCTTTGGTTTTTCCATTCTGTATCCGCACTGCTTTTGTTTGCCTGAGCATTCCCCGCCCGCTCTGTCCTCCTTCCTCAGTCTTGGGAGATTCCAGACACCAGGTTCTTTGAGGTCCCGTTATTGAGTTCTTTTCATATTTAAAACACAGTTTGTGTGATTCCTGGACTTGAGTGAGAGGGATGTCTGCAAAGCGAAGCTCAGAGAGCTGGGTGCAGTGAGCTCCTTGCCCTCTGCCTGCCCGTAGCTGGGTGTCCTCTGCATGCCCCCACTTCTCCCTGCACCCCACCACGCCCTTCATCCTTCCTAGCTGTGTGAACCTTCCTAAGAAGGTGATGACCCAAAGTATGAGCTGTGCAGCCTGACAACCCTGCACTCCGTGGGCTTCAGGCTCCCACACAGCAGTCAGATTCCTATTCTCCTGGCTCCAAACAAAGTGGAAAAAGAATTAATTTTCTCTTGTCCTTGACTTTATCTTCCAAGCTCAGCTCGTTCAATATCATCGCTTCCCTGACGCGCCTTGTACCGCCCAGAGCGCACTTCAGCTTTTGTCCTTGGCTCCGCGTCTGCCTTTTGTATGTCTCCTTCCAACATATGCTCAACAGAGCCCACTGCCACCCCAGGCCTGCCTCCAGCTTCTCTTCTCCAGCCCCCCCCCCCCCCCCCCCCCCGCTTCCCTCAGTCAGAACCCGGGGGCTTTAGCCCTCCCGCTGCTGTGGGTGCTGGAGCTGCCCTTGGAGGTCAGCACCACCTGCTACTCCATAAGAGGCCCTTTCCAATGACCACGTCCGTTCCCGAGCTGCGAGCTCTCTGTTAGCCTCTTAACAAGCAGCCTCCAAGCTCCCGCCTCCTGAATGCGTTTGAATTTTAAAGAACCTGGATACACAGAGATCTGCAACAGGGGTTCAGGCTCAGGAAACATTTCCACTTGCTCATACGCATAGATAAGCCAGGAGGCTTTACTTAAACGCAGAAACGCTGATCTCTTCGAGTAGAAGGCCACGCAGAGGACAGTCTCCAGGGGTCGCTCCTGGCTCCTGCCCTCGCGCAGGGCCTGCCCAGAAGCGGTCCTTTCCATGAGGGGCCCGGCTGGTGACTCATTAAACCGTTTCCTCGCCTCCAAATGGACTTTGTCTCTTTTCTGCCTCCAGCCCAGTTCTCACTGGACCCACTGGCTGCTGAGGTAGCATGTTGATTTCAGCTACTCAGCTAACAAATTATTTTACACGTTTCTCACAGGTACGGTGAGAATGTGGGGAGGAAGAGGGCGTGGCGAGAAGGCAGCCTGTCTGCAGCTCTGTCCTCTCCACCACCAGCTCCCAGGTCACAGAGCTGCAGGGGCCTATGGGTGGTCTGTGTAAAGCCCTGGGAACTATGGAGGGTCATGGTCAGGGAACTTAGGCAAGACTTCCCCCTTAGGGTGGAGGATGACAAGGATGGCAAGGGTGGTCAGACCGCAGGGCAGACCCGGGATGAATGGAGCTGAACACACTGGGCACATTGTGCCAAGAAAACCCCAGTGTTCATGCAGGGATGTCTGTGTAGCAGATTTTTTAGGTAAAAATACTTCCAAATCAGCTGTGTCACTGGAGCAGAGGACTTTACCAATATCATGAGAGAGACCGGAGCCAAATTCCGATTCCATCACTTATGGACACTGTCGACCTCCAGGGATATGGCCACTGAATTCTCTCGGGAGGCGTGGAAGGCCTGGACCCAGCTCAGAGGGCCTTTCCCCGGGAGGTGACGTTGGAGAACGACAGGCACCTACTCTTCTGGTGAGGGTGACTCCCCTCCAGAAATCGATAACTCTGGGTACATCTTTGCATTGTCCCTTGAGAGTCTCTGGGGAGCCCCGCTCTGCTGACTGCGTTTCAGATTCTCGATTTTTAAAGAGATCCAGAAATGGAAAGCTTCCTGACTTGGCATCTACTTCACCTTTCCCTTTCTCAGGTGAACGCTCACTTCACATAGACTAGTGATTAGTGCTGCTCCTCCAACCTGAGTAATCACAAAAGCTGGCAGGGGAAATTTAAATATCTGATTGTCTGGTTTTACCCCTGTGTTTTTGAGCCAGTGATTCTCAAAAGACAACTAGATATCTAAATATTAAAATATTCCTTAAGCATTCTGAAAAAGATGTTCAGTGGACAAATTTGTGAAATACTTTTCTAGACCCACCCCCTAATGTCCTCTCTTGTCCAAACAAAGGGCTGGATTATATTCTGGAAAAGCCATATAAACAAACAAACAAACAAATGAAAATATTACTCTAAATGCCAAATTCATAAAAATATTCAAATTAAAAATCAGTAACTAGATAGGGATGATTGTTCTCATTATAATTATTTGAGTTTTTTTGTTCTGATAAATATAATGAGTCAAAATAATAATATAAACATTAGAAAATAAAAGATTAAATGCTCTCTTTCTTTGCTGAAGTGATTATTGTGTTTCTAGAAAACTCAATAGACTCTAATTAGAAAAATTAACCAAAATATATAAGAGAATTTGGGGAGGTGGCAGGGTATGGTAAATACACAAAAACAAATGGCTGTTTTTCTATCCTAACAATAAAAGAAAGTGGAAAAAGCCTGTCCTATGCACAAACTAATGCTAAGGGATGAGGTTAATGAGAAAGACTCAAGACCTACATGAAACAAATTATAATATTTTATCAAAGAATATAAATAAGATGTGAACAAATGGAAACAGATAAAATATTTTCAGATGTTCTAGAGACGTGGTATAATAACAAGTTGATTTCCCCAGAAATGATACCTATACATTGAAGGCAACTTCTAATTTGAGTAGTACTAACATTATTTGAACTGAATGAAATGTTTTTATGTTTATATTAAGCAAAAACACAAATGTCTAAGATTAGAGATTTAAAAAAAGAAAGCAGTGAGTGAACACACCTTGCCAAGTATCACAACATGCTATACAGTTCCTATAAACAAATTATGTTATTTGTATAAATGCAAATAAAAAGGTCAGTGAAACAGCATAGAAAACCCAGAAATAGATTATAAAATAAGCAAAAATAAAGTACAATACAGTTGGTATTTCAATTTCTAGTAAATAAGCTTTTGTAAAATTATTTACAAAAATAAATTTCAGATGACTTAAAGATTTAAAATAAAATAAAAGATTTAAAATGAGGGGGGAAAAAGTAAAAGATTAGTCAATAAAATCTAAGAAAGAGCCTACACATTTAATCCAGGGACAAAGTGGACTGTCCCAACTGAGTCAAGATTACCAGAGGCTTTAAACAAATAGGAGAGCCAAGCAATTAAAAACTTATGTATGGCAAATCATACCAAAAATTCAATCGACACAGATTTGAGGAAATATCAGCAATGCAGTAGATAGAGTTAACTCTATAATAGGTTAAGGTTTTGCACAAATTGACAAGAATGGGGGAAAGAACTGATAAGAAAATAAGCAAAGAAACTAAGACATTCCACAGAAGAATAGATTTAAATGATCAATGAAATTCTGAAGTAGTCAGGGACATGAAAATGAAATTAACAATGAGCTGTCACTTTATAGCTATTCGGTATGCAAATATTAAAAGACTGGAAACACCTCTGCTGACTTGAATGTGGAAATTTGATTTATATGTACATTTTGGGAAGCGATCTGGCAACCCCTATTAAAATTAAGATATTAAAATTAAGGGCAATCTCATTTCTTATAGTGTATCTCCTAGAAATAAAAGCACCAGTACTTAAGGACATACATGTACAGAAACAAATATTTCAGTAAGGAATCACTGAGTAAATCATGGCACATTTTTCGTGTGATAGTCTGTTATGCAACCACTTGACAGGGTGAATTGGAGCCACGACAGGGGACCAGGAGTGTTTTTCATGAGTTATTACTGAATAAAAAAAGTAAGATAGAGAAAACTGTGTAACATATAATCCAATTAATGAAAAACACTGACAGAAAAGCCAATAGCGAGTGTGTAATGTGTATATGAGCATACAGAAAAATACAGGGATACATCACACAAACTGGTCTATTAAGCCAGGTAACCCACAGAGGGCTGAGGCTGAAGGATGTTGTGAGTAGAGGCTTGGACAGGAGAGAGAGGAGGTAAGCAGAATAATGACTGCTCTAAAAATGTGAAGAAAACAGTTCTATTTATTCAAGCATGTAAAAGTATGAGTATTAATAAAAAATATTAATATAAATAAAAGTATTGATAAAAATAAATTTATTACAGCATTATAAAACAAAAAGGTAGACACGTGTACATGGGAGGGAGAGATGAGTTTTGAAATGGCTTAACAGCCACAGGGGTGATGAACATATTGGAACCAGTTGGGTGGGAAGACCAAGAGAGGAGAAGCATCAATCATACCATCAAACCTCAGAGGGAAGGTAGGGGTAAGGAGGAGAGATCAACCAAAAGACATGTATGCATGCATATAAACCTAACCAATGGACCTAGACATCAGAGGGGTGAGGACATGAGTGGGGAAGTGGGGGGCCATGGAGGAGTAAGGACACATATGAAATACATTAATAAAGAAAGAAAAAAAGAATTCTGCTTGTGCCCTTTTTCTTTTCATCATTTTGGTTATGGTACTGCAAAGATATAGAAACTATGTTGATTACACTTGCAGATAAAGAAAGATGAGATAGTTATTATGTTTAAAGACAGAAATAAGATTCCAAACAAACAAGAAGATTTAGCACAAAGCTGTAAAGTGAACATTAATTAATATAAATATGACGTCCGGCATCCAGATTTAAACATATGCATTTGCTTAAACAATGTGTGTGGAAATTAGCAATGGAATGAATTACAAATCAACCACAGCAAAAATATTAAAAAACATTCAAGCACATGGAGGCTAAATAGCATGTTATTAAACAATGAATGAATTACCAACAAGATAAACAAAGAAATAAAAAACTTCCTAGAAACAGATAAAAATGAACACACAACTATCCAAAATCTATGGGACACAAGGAAAGTCCTGAAGGGGAAGTTCATAGCACTACAGGCCTATCTCAAAAAACAAGAAAAAATAATAGTAAACTATTAATCCTACAACCTAAATAATTAAAAGAGAACAAGAAAAGCCAAGAGTAAGTAAAAGGAAAGAAGCAATAAAGATTAGAGCAGAAATAAATAACATAGAGGCCAAAAACAAACAAATAAAAAAATACGAAAAATATCAATGAAACCAAGAGCTGGTTCTCTGAAAGGAAAAACAAGATTTTGAACCCCAATTGTAGAATCAAGATGGTAGCATAGGTAAATGCCATTACTAGCCACCTCCAACAACCACATCAAAATTACAGCTAAAATACAGAACAACCAGCATCCAGAATCACCTGAAAGCTGGCTGAATGGAAGTATTACAACTAGAGAAGTAAAGAGTGATTAGAGGAGAGGAAGTGGGGAACGGGCTGGACTGGCACCCACGTGTGCCACTTTTTTCAATCTGGAGGGAGATCATCCCTGTGGAGGCTCCACCTTGAGGAGCAAGGAGTCCCAGCCCCACATCAGATCCCCAGCCAGGATTCCAGAGCTGAGAAAAGAATTCCCATAACTATGGGGCTCAGTGACATGGAGGCTGCTGGAGAGCCAGCCGTTCCTCTTAAAGGGTCAGCACATGAACTGAACTTAGAAGGTCCTGCTTTCTCTGAGCTCCAGGACCAGGGCAAGGCTCTGGGAGACCCTTCCACATATGATGAAGACCTGGACTGTCTGGTATTGGGGCAGGAACTTGGGGGTGGCTTTCTCCCAAATGGAGGCACCTTCAGGGACCTCCCTGGTCACAAATCTGACTGGCAATCATTTCTATTTACTCTGCCCTGGTGATTCCCTGAGATGCTGCCCCATCCAACTTGCAGCCCCACCTAACCTGTGGGCAGTGGATTTTGCATATGAATGGCCTGTCCTTGCTCAGACTTCAGCCTGCTAAAATGTCTCAGATAATATGCAGGTGGGTCAGCAAACCCCAAACTTATCAATAAAAGGCCCAGAGACTAGCACCAGCCTGCCTTACTTCACAGCTGGGCTTTGATTTCCAAGCCCAATATAAATAGCTCTACTGGCTACAGGCAGTGGCTGACATTGCACCTTCCTGGAGGATCTAGAGCCAGTGCACCCAATGGATAGCTTCATACCACAGCAGATTACAACTCTACACATCCGTAAGTGATACGCTCAAGAGGCAGACTCAGCGAGCACCAAAGCCACACTGAAGCAAGTCTTGCTCCATAGAGGTGTTTTCTGCACAGCAGCTCTCCCACTGTAGTTGCAGCTGGTCCTCACAACCAATTGGCCTGGAGGTCACTTCCTTCCAGTGACACCGACAGCAATCAAGTCTCAACTACAAAAAGACTGTGCATACAGCCCACAGTGGAGTGCACCCACAATGCCCAGATCTGGTGACTGGTTAAGCTAAACCACTGGGCCCTATAGGACACCTACTACATAAGGCCACTCTATCAACTTCAGGAGATATAGCATCTCTACCCAATACATAGATACAAACACAGGGAAGCAGCCAAAAGGTGGAGACAAAGAAACACATCACAAATGAAAGAAATGGATGAAAGCAAACTATTGGAAACAGAGTTCAAAACCACACTTATATAAGTTACTCAAGGATCTTCACGAGCCCTTCCTGGGACTTAGTGAGACTTTCAAGGATCTTAGTGAGAATACCAAAGTCATGAAAAAGGACCAGTCAGAAATTAAGCATACACTGACCAAAATAAATAATAATACACAGGGATCCAACAGTAAACTAGAGGATTCCAAGAATCAAATCAATGATTTGTAATATGAGGAAGCAAGAACACCCAATCAGAAGATCAAAAAGCAAAAAAATAAAATAAATAAAAAAATTATGAAAATAGTGTAAGGAGACTCTGGGACGACTTTAAGAGTACCAATATTTGCATTATAGGGTTGCCAGGAGGAGATGAGAGAGAACAACATATTGAAAACCTATTTGAAGAAATAATGTCAAAAAACTTCCCATACCTGGTAAAAGCAATAGACTTACAAGTACAAGGAAGAACAGAGAGTCCCAAACAAGAGGACCATACCGAGACAGATCTTAGTTAAAAAGACAAGGGCTAAAACAAAGAGAGAATCTTAAAAGCAGCAAGAGAAAAATAGTTAGTTACCTATGAGGAAATGCTGATATGACTGTCACTGATTTTTCAACAGAAACTATGCAGGTCAGAGGGAGTGGCAAGAAGTATTTAAAGTGATGAATAGCAAAGACTTATAACCAATATTATTCTACCCAATAAAGCTAACATTCAGAAATAAAGGTCAGATAAAGAGCTTCACAGACAAGAAAAAGCTAAAGGAATTCATCACCACCAAACCAGTTTTACATGAAATATTGAAGCCTTTTCTTTAACAAGAGCAAAAGAAAAAGATAAAAAATAAGGACAATAAAATGGCAATAAATACATTTCTATTAACAATTGAATCTAAAAATAAATGAATAAGAAATCTAATGAACAGAACGAACTGGTGAATAAAATGGAATTAGATTCATGGAAATGGAACAGACTGATTATTCTCAGAAGGAAGGGGGATGGGAAGAGATCAAATAAAAATCTCATATGAATTACCTATGGTTACAGACAATAGGGTGGTGAAGGTTTGGAACAAGGCTAGAACTTGTTGGAGGGGGACAGTGTGTGTGTGTGGGGGGGGGGGGAATGAGGTATATCTGTAATACTCTCAATAATAAATATTAAAAAAAAAAGATTGATGAATCCCAAGCCAGACTCATCAAAAAAGAGAGAGGACCCAATAAATAAAATCAGAAACAAAATTGGTAAAGTAACAACTGACACAAAAAGAAACACAAAGAAATGTAAGAAAATACTATGAACTACTATATGCCAACAAACTGGGAAAAATGGACAAATTCCTAAAAAAAAAAAAAAAAAAAAAAAAAATACAATCTTCCAAAATGGAATTAGGAAGAATCAGAAAACCTGAATAGGACAATAATAACTGATGAAATATAAGAGTAATAAAATAAATAAAAAACTCCCACCAAATAATAGCATAGCTCTGGAAGACTTCACATGGGCCTTTTATCAAAACTTCAAAGAACTACCATGTTTCCCTGAAAATAAGACATCCTCCGAAAATAAGACCTACTTACAGGTTTCTTTCTGAGTGAAATATAAGGCATCCCCCCCGAAAATAAGGCCACCCCTAGGCTAAACATGAGAGATTTGGTCCACTGATTCTGAAAGAAATGGAGTCACAAGAAATTCACCAGGAAATTCAGGAATTGGATTGTTATGATGATGTTCCAGAAGATGATGACATGATTGTCATTGAATAAATGAGTAAATTCTTGATACTGTAGGATTCACAGTTTGTCTGGTTTGTGTTGACAACTACCGTACTATCGTATCATATACAGGTAATAAATTTCCTTTATTTTCATTTAACAATGAATGTATACCATATTCTTCTTCATGGAAAAATAAGACATCCCCTGAAAAATAAGACCTAGCGCATCTTTGGGAGCAAAAATTAATATAATTTTCAGGAAAACAGGGTAACATCTATTCTTCTCAAACTATTCCAAAAAATCCAAGAGGAAGGAATACTTCCAAGCTCTTTTTATGAGGCCAGCATTATCCTAAATACAAAACAAGATAGAGACACTACAAAAAAAAAAAAAAAAAAAAAAAAAAAAGAGAGAGAGAGAGAGAGAGAGAGAGAGGGAATTATAGGCCAATATCCCTGATGAACATAGATGCTAAAATCCTCAACAAAATATTAGTAAATTGAATCCAGAAATGTATTTAAAAAATCACACATCATGACCATGTGGGATTTATTTCAGGCATGCAAGGCTCTACAATATTCACAAATCAATAAATGTGATACATCACATACTAGTATACAAATTGAAAGACAAAAATAACATGAACATAAATGCAGAAAAACCATTTGGCAAATTCCAAATATTTTGTTTTTATTTTTGATAAAAACTCTCAGCAAAGTGGGAATAGAGGACCATACTTCAACATAATAAAGGCCGTATATGACAAACCTACAGCCAACATCATACTCAATGGGCAAAAACTAAAATAATTTCCCCTAAGAACAGGAATGAGACAAGGATGTCTGCTGTCACTACTCTCATTCAACATAGTCTGGAAGTCCTAGCCACAACAATCAGACAAGAAGAAGAAATAAAAGGCATCTAAATTGGAAAGAAGGAAGTAAAATTCTCATTATTTACAGATGACATAATATACATAGAAAACCCTAAAGATTCCACAAAAAAGTACTAGATTTTGTAAAGAAATTCAACAATGTAGAAAGATATAAAATTAACACTCAGAAATTGATGGCATTTTTATACACCAATAATGAATTGCCAGAAAGAGAAACTCAACTAACAATCCCATTTACCACTGCAACAAAATAATTAAGATACTTAGAATTAAACTTAACTAAGGAGATAAAAGACCTGTACACAGAAAACTATAGAAGGTTGAAAAAAAGAGATAGAGGAAGATATAAACAAGTGGAAGAATGTATCATGTTCATGGATTGGTAGAATTAACATCATTAAAACGTCCATATTACCCAGCGTACTCTACAGATTCAATGTAATCACTTTTGAAATAGCAACATCACATTTCACAGATCTATAACAAATACTCCAAAATTTTATATGGAGTCAAAAAAAGACCCTAACTAGCCTCAGCGATACTGAGAAAGAAGAACAAAATTGGAGGAATCACAATACCAGATATTAAGTTATACTACAAAGCCACTGTAATCAAAATAGCTTGATTTTTGGCACAAAAACAAACATATAGTCCAATGGAACAGAACAGAGACTCCAGAAATCAGCCATTATGCTCAGTTAATATTTGACAAAGGTCAGGCACATGCAATGGAGTCAAGGTAGTCTCTTTAATAAGTGATGTTGAGAAAATTAGACAGATACATGCAAAAAGAAAAAAAAGAAAAAAAGAAACTAGACCATCAACTTACACCATACTCAAAATGGATAAAAGACTTAAATCTAAGTCATGAAACATAAAAATCTTACAAGTAACCATAAGCAGCAAAATCTCAGACATCTCTCAGAGCAATATTTTACTGATACATCTCCTAGGCCAAAGGAAACTAAGGTGAAAATAAACAAATGAAACTACATTAAAATAAAAAGCTTTGGACAGCAAAAGAAATCAACAAAATTAAAAGGGAGCCCACTGTATGGGAGAATATATTTGGCAATGATACATCTCACAAAGATTTAATATCCAAAAAATATAAGGAACTCATACAACTCAACAGAGGGAAGACAAACAATCCAATAAAAAAATGGAAAAGGCCTTAAATAGACACTTCTCCAAAGTGGACATACTAATGGCCAAGAGATATATAAAAATGTTCAAAGTCACTGATCATCAGAGAGATGCAAATTAAAACAATAATAAGTTATCACCTCACACCTGTCAGAATAGCTGTCATCAACACATCAAGGAATAAGTGCTGATGAGGATGTGGAGAAATGGGAACACTGCTGGTGGGAATGCAAACTGGTGCAGCCTCTGTAAAAAACATTATGGAGTTTCCTCAAAAAAATTAAATATGAAACTGCCATTTGAGCCAATGATCCTATATCTGAGAATATATACTAAGAGATCCAGAACAACAACCAAAAAAATGTATGCACTCCTATGTTCATAGCAGTGCAATTTACAATAGCTAAGATCTGGAAACAGCCCAAGTGCCCATCAATAGATGAGTGGATAAAAAAAGCTGTGGCACATTTAAACAATAGAATACTATGCAACAGTAAAAAACAAAACAAAACAAAACAAAAACAAAACAAAACAAAAAAAAAACCTCTTACCCTTTGTGACAGCATGGTGGGACCTGGAGAGTATTATGTTAAGAGAAATAAGCCAGTCAGAGAAAGGCAAGTATCATATGATCTCACTCATATGTGGAATCTAATGAACAAAATTAACTGATGAACAAAATAGATCCAGAGACATTGTAGCATAGAATAGAATGTGTAATCTCAGAGGGTAAACAGGGGTAGGTGGATGGGTGGAAAGAGATCAATTAAAGAACTTGTATGCATCCTATATAATAAAAGCCTAATATGCCAAGTGTCCGGTTGTCCTGTTGGCCTTTCAACCAATCAAAGCATAATATGCTAACGATATGCTAAGGCCTCTCAAGCACTCACTATGATGTGCACTGACCACCAGGAGGAGGCAGGCAGTTGACTAGTAGGTGAGCTTGCTGCTGGTGTCCGGCTGATTAGGACTGAGCAAGATGGGATGGACATGCCCTGGAGCCCTCTCATGGTCCCTCCCTGGCTGGTTAACTTCCTGTGTCACTTCCTGGCCCAGATTGTGCACCAGTGGGGTCTCTTTGCCTTGCCTGTGCCCTCTTACAATCCAGGACCCTTTGGGGAATGTCAGAGAGCTAGTTTTGGCCTGATCCCACAGGCCAGGCCAAGGGAACCCACTAGTGTGTGAATTTATGCACTAAGCCTCTAGTATGCTAATGATATGCAAGGCCACTCAACCACTTGCTATGGCGTGCACTGAGCACCAGGGGCAGATTCTCTGACTGGTAAGTTAGCTTGCTGCTGAGGTCTGGCCGATCAGAACTGAGAGACACAGGTTGGATACACCCTGGAGTCCTCTCATAGTCCCTCCCTATCTGGCAAACCTCCTGTGTCCCTTCCCAGCTCCTATCATGCACTGGTGGGGTCCCTCGGCCTGACCTGTGCCCTCTTGCAATCCAGGACACTTTGGAAAATGTTGGAGAGCCAGTTTCAGCCTGACAGCAGAATGACCAGTTGCTATGATCCACACTGACCATCAGAAGACAGATTCTCAATGCAGGAGCTGCCCCTGGTGGTCAGTGCGCTCCCACAGGAAGAGGGCTGCTCAGCCAGAAGCTGGGCTCATGGCTGGTGAACACAGCGGTGGTGGTGGAAGCCTCTCCTGTCTCTGTGGCAGTGCTAAGGATATCTAACTGACAGCTTAGGTCCTCTCTCCACAGTGAGCAGGTCTAAGCCATTAGTTGGACATCCCCTGAGGGCTCCTGGATTGCAAGAGAGTACAGGTTGGGCTGAAGGACCCCTCCCCAACCTCCTTCTCCCACCCCTCCAGCCCCCACTCCAGTGCACAAATTTCATGCACTGGGCCTATAGTATGTGCATAAGCCACTGACACAGACAATAGGTTGGTGAAGGCCTGGGGCAGGGGAGAGGGGTGGGCTAGAAGGGGTCAATGGGGGGAAAAGGAGGGCATATGTAATACTTTCAACAATAAAGATTTAATTAAAAAAAATTAAAAAGGAAGAACAGAGATTTAAACCCCAGGTTTGCCTTATTCCACAATTTCGCCCAGGAAACTATAAGAAAGCAAATGTTATTATTATTTTTTTAATGTAAATATATAGAGCTGGGAAATCTCAGAGACCAGATGTTGGGCTGGGGTTGGGCCAGTAGTTGACCTCTGAGCACCTGTCAGCTGCCATCGCCATCAATCCCTTCACCAGAGCAGCTTTAGTCTTCATAGAATTTTTCATTTATTCTTTGTAAGAATCCATATGAATAAAGAATTCTGTGTCTTAAGAAAAAGAGCTTAAAACCAAGGATCTAATCCATCCCTGGCTTGTGTCTATTATTATATGAATAAGACAAATGGAATTCCGAGAATAGAGTGAATTGCTTGGATTCTTATGGCCCAGGCAGGGCTGGTCCCAGACCTCCAGCAGCCACCCTGGAGGCTTTCCAAGGAGGCAGGGAGCAATGGTATTCCTGCGAAAAGGCCCAGAGGACTACTGTCCTTCTCTCTCTCAGCCCAGACTTGCCCAATCAATTTCTCACTCCCATTACCCACAGACTGCTTTCCCCATCCATCCTGTGAGGAGCACCAGGGGCTTGATGCAAACCTCCTGGGGTCTGTCAATCTTTCCTGAGTGCATCTGCTTTTCCAGAAGGCAACAGGGCCCCAGGTGCTTAAAAGCCCATTTGGGGCCCCCTGTGGGGTGCCTGAGACTGCCCCCCTCCAGGAAGCTAGTGAGTCACTTCTTGATTACCCCGCCCCCCCTTTTCCCATGCTTGCGTGACTGAGCAGCGCTGGCTCAGCTCCGTTCCCCTTTCCCTCCTCACAGGAGGCCACCTGTGACCCATCCGGGCCCTGTTCCCTCCGGCCACAGGGAACCTCACACCCCCTCCCAACCATTTCATCCTCTCACTGCCCTTCCAGGACTGGATAGCCGCAGAGGCCCGAAGGACCCCAGGTTTGGGGGAGCTGGTTTGACTTGAGACCTGCTTCCTGATATTCCCATTCAGGGGAGAGCTGTTCGAGCTGTCTTTTGTAAGTTATTGACACAGGCCAGAGAGAGTGCTGGCTGTAAGGTGGCTTTTTGTGTTGTTGTTTTTTCAGTTGTTTTTTAAGCTGCTGAGCACAACCATTTTGTTTGGTCACTATTTGGTGGGTGGGGAAGTGCTTGACCAGGCAGTTCTGGTTTGGTGTCTCAAGTGGGGTTGCAAACGTCAGAGACGGCCAGGGTACAGTCACCAGCAGGCTCACCTGCATCGGAAGGACGGACGTCGCGCTGGCCCCTTCACAAGGCGGGCAGTTGATGCGGGAGCTCAGCCAGGCTATTACCCACCTGCACACGCCTCCAGGTGACCTGGGCTTCCTCGCAGCATGGCTGTCTAGGGCAGTGGTGGGCAAACTCATTAGTCAACAGAGCCAAATATCAACAGTACAACAATTGACATTTCTTTTGAGAGCCAAATTTTTTAAACTTAAACTTCTTCTAATATCACGTCTCCAAAACAGACTCACCCAGGCCCTGGTCTTTTGTGGAAGAGCCACACTCAAGGGGCCAAAGAGCCCATGTGGCTCGTGAGCCGCAGTTTGCCGACCATGGGCCTAGGGAGTTAGATTTCTCACATGGCAGCGCACAACTCCAAAAGTGAACATCCCTGCCTGGAAATTTTTCTTACTTAAAACTCTTAAAAATCTCAACTTGACAAGATGTGAAACAATTAAAGGCTTTAAAACATGCTGTTTGTCATTATTAATACGAGGAGCCTGTGGGAATGAACAAATGAGAGCTTGTGCTGCATGGATAGTGCTGATGCTCCTGGGATTCTGTCAGCAGGCAGTATGGCAGTGGGCTCTGGCCTTCTATTCCCGTCTTTCTGCGGCATATCTGCCCCCTGGCTGGCTGTGTACAGAGGCTGGTGGCACAAAGAGCTGGCACCGTCTCATCCCTGCCTGGTCAGTCATTTACAGGATGGTCCTGCTGGGGATGTTGAGAGGCCGCTGGCCGGGGCTCACGTCAACCTTGTACAATACTTATGTGAATTGCTGCTGCCTGACTGGCTGCTCTGGCCAGGAGGCCAGTGGAATGGTGGTCCATAGCCTGGTCACACTTTGAGTGTCCTCTGGTTGTCTGCCTGGCTCTGCCACCATGTGGGCAGCACCTTTCACTGCAGGAGGGCTGGGAGTCCACATGTTGGGGGTGGGGACTGCTGCCAGGGGTCGGTGGGAAGGCACTGTTGGCCTGAACTCCTGGGGCATATCCCTATTCCCTCCTTAGCACATCCTCACTCTTCAGGTAGCTCTGTTAGTGGAAGGTGAAGAAGCCTCTCAAACTCTCCACCTGAGCCTGTCCCCTGTCCCTTGGCCAGGCACAGCTTCTTCGCCTCTCCTGCTTGGCAAAGGCATGCCCTCAGCTCGTTGCCATGTTAGCCAGATGTATGAAGGCATCGTGAGCCATGTTACTATTTTCTATATTTTCTTATGATGATCTTCTGGTCCCTATGGGCTGTGCTGGTGACATGAGCCTCCTGTAGATGCTATCTGGGCTTGGTAGCCATGGCTTTTCAGGGAAATGTGGGTGGAGTGGGCTTCCGGACCTCAGCCTCTCTGCTCATGGTGACAGCAATGAGGACTACCCGTGCTAGCAGCCCCTCTGAGGGTGAGGTGATTAGGCCTTTAGGCAGCAATGGGGCCACTCAAGGCTCTCTGGTCTAACAATTCCATTTCTGGGCCTCAGTCTCTTCGCCTATTGAATAAGGAATCTGGACTAGACGACCTGCTACATGACGCCTTCATGCCTTTATAAAGTGAGCTGACCAGGATGAAAGCCTGCCTTGGTAGGATTGGCCAAAGGGCCAATGGACCAGCCAGCTTCTCACCATCCCAACCTTTTTGTCAGCAACATGTGGGAGCCTCATCCATCCAGCAGACACGGCCTTCCCAGGCGGGAACTTGGCTTGTTTCAGGAGTCTGCAGGTCCACAGCACACACCACACCCCAGCCATTCTCCTTGGAGAGTCACATGCAGAGTCTGAGTCCCAAGATCCCAGCCCCAGCCTTCCTTGCCCTCAGTGAACATGGCAGTCTCCTAAGGGGCACTGTTGACAGAGGCCTCCTCCGAGCACCTATAATGGCAACAGGTATCCACAAGGGCTGCTGGAAGAGCAGAGGAACACAGGGACCCTGCTTAGTACCTACAGCTACACCAACATGCAGATGCATAGGGCACACCCTGTTGGAGATGTTTTGATGGAAGTGGGCAGATGTTGGAAGGGGCAAAAACAGGAACTTAGAGACATCTATGCTGATGTGACAGCCTTGTCACTCACAGGCCAGCAGGTCTGCGTGCACTGGGCTCCATTGGGGATGCTCAGGTCCTATGGGGTGGAGAGGATTGCTGTTCAAGAGCCAGGGTGTGGGGCAAAGTATGTGCAATGCTGAGAGCTAGGTGAGCTTGGGCTCCATCAGGTTGCAAGTCAGAGGGCAAAGCCAAGCTCTAGCTTCAATGGACTCAGAGTAGAGAGAAAAGGCAAGTAGAGAACTTGCTCCTTTTTCCTCTGGGCAGGACAATCACATGGAGATGTCCTGCCCTCAGAGGGCATCCCAAAGACAGGCAGGGGTCAGGGAAGGTGGTCCAGGTTATTGGAAAAGCATGGCGTTGGAATGACTATTGAAAAATTGGAAGGATTTCATTAGTGGTACATTATTTTTTTCTCCTTCTGATGAAAACTTTTAAGATCCACTCCAAGCTACTTTTAAGTATGCAATATAATGTTATCCACGTATATAAAAAGCCAGTGTCCATGAGGACCATGATGACCAAACAACCAGTGACCATGAGGTGGCATTGAGCACCTCTTGGCCCCTCACTTTTGGCCAGAGAGTGGGGCAGGACTGGGGACTGGTGAATGGGCTGAATGGCTGACTTCTTAGTCCCTGCCCCAGCCTGCAGGCTCCAATGGATCAGCGATGGTGAATAGGGGAATCAGAGCCTCTCATGCCAGGCAGGTAGGTTGCAGGCACACCCTGCAGCTTCTGTCAGCACCTCCAGCCCCATCAGTAGTAGCAGTGGCAGTGGCAGCAGTGGTAGCAGTAGCACCGTGTAAGCAGCCCCAAGTGGACAGCGTGTTCTATCAATGACTGGCCCGGCACATGCGCATGGAGGTAAAGTTTCTGGGGCTGCTTTCCCGCAGGCCTGAGCGCCCAAGCAGCTGGGGATGAGCTGGTGACCCCAATGGCCTGACAGCCCAGCGGTGGAGGCAGTGTTTAGCCTGGAGACTGGCGAACGGGCAGAAGATGGCCCTGATCACAGGAGGCTAGGCCTTAAGGACCCTACCTGGCATGATTTCATGTGCTGGGCCTCTAGTCTATAATAATAAAAGCATAATATGCTAATTACAATAGAATGGACGTCCTTCCAGATGTCCTTCCAGATGACCTTCCAGACGAAGCCAGGGCTGTGAGGAAAGCCTGGGTCCTGGGTGTCAGAGGGAAACCAGTGCTGGCAGCCAGGGGAGGAAAAACCTACTCTCACACGAATTTTGTGCATTGACCTCTAGTTCATTATAGTCACTGTGCTGTCCATTACAACCCAGGACTTATTCCTGTTATCACTGATAACTTGTGCTTTTGGGCCCTGTACACCCATTTTAGGTAGTACATTTTGGATAGGATTTTACCGATGGCATTTACTATAATGATGGAAATGTCCCGTATCTGCACTATTCAATATGGTAGCTGCTGGCTCAATGTGGTTTTAAGCACTTGAAATATGACTAGTACAATTGAGGAACTGAAGTTTTCCTTTTTTATAGCTGACCCTTGACCAACACAGGGGTTAGGAACTCTAACCCCCGACACACAGTAAGAAATCCACAGATAATTTTTGCTCTGCCATTGGCTTCACAACTGCAGATTCAACCAACCAGGGATCAAAAACAGTATATTTTAGTCCACAGTTGGGAATTCCTAGTTGGGAATGCAAAATGTTGTTTTCCATCTGTGGTTGGTTGAGTCCTCAGACGTAAAACACTCAAATGTGGAGGGCTGGCTGTATGTATTGTAAAAAGGTCACACATTTGAACCCATGCAGTTCAAATCTGTGTTGTTCAAGGGTCAACTGCATTTAATTTTAATTAACTTAAATGTTCACATGTGGCTGGTGGCTACCACATTGGGATAGCATAGAACAAATGAATGTTTGTTTCAAAGACATAAAACAATATCTGTTTTATCGAAAACAAGTGTTCAATACAAAACTCACATATGAATGTTTATAGAAGCATTATTTATAAAACCAAAAGGTGGGAAAAACCCAGGTTTATTAACAGCTGAATGATTAGTAAAATCTGGTTTATCCACAGTGGAATAGCATTCAGCCATAAAAAAGGAATGAAGCACTGACATGAAAGAACCTTGAAAACATTATTCTAAGTGAAAGAAGCCAGACACCAGCCTTTGGCCATATATTGGGCATAGAAAGCAGGTTGCCAGGGCCTGGCCGGGATGGGGGGGACGGGGCGCGCATGGGAGAAAATGGAGCAACTGCTTAATATGGGGGTGATGAGCAGCATGTCTTGGAATGAGAGGTCATGGCTGCAAAATTCTATGACCATACTGAATGTCATTAATAGTAAATTTTGTGTTATGTGTATTTTACTACATATGCAAAACAAGATGAAAACAAAATAATATTATCTCTGTATTCCTTTGGAAAAGCAGCCTCAGTGGAATCCCTGCCCCAGGCAAATTAAGCCTCTTGCCACTTCCGTCCCCCAGGTCAAGGGCTGAGGGCATTACTAGGGGTGACCTCTGAGCTGCTCTCTAGAGGGGATGGTAAGTGCTTGATGAAAGCCACAAAGTGGGGGACAAGTCCCAGGAAAGGGTCCCCTAGCTTTCACAAAGGCATTGGAGCAGCAGGCTGCAGGCTGGTGGCTTGGCTTCTCTGAGTGTTTAAGACACAGCTGCACCCCCCTTCCAGACACACACACCCCCTCCCTTGTGCCCAGCCCCCATCAAGACAAAGTGTGTGCCTATTAATCAGGCAGGAGTGCCCTTTACTTGGATTTGGGTTTGCATGAAGCAGGCCACAGTGGTCATCTTATCATGGCTGCTGCAGGGACCTCCTAACCTTTCCACAGTCTGCTGGGAGCCCTGCTCCCTGCACATACAGCCCGCCCAAGGGACAAGTGTGGGAACCTTGCCAGGTCCCCGGACAGTCAAGGCCAGTGGAGCACAAAGGCCTTGTTATCAAAACACCAGAATGGCCAAAGGCCACTCTGGCCATGTGCCTAAATGGAACGTTCCAGGACTCTGAGCCTGGGAATCCTAACCAGCCAAGATACTGTGAGCATGTGCAAGGAAGGACACAGGGGACACTGTGCCCTTCTGTAGCAAATATGATTGACGGCACGAAGCCTTCCTAGTCTAAATGGTATAAAAGCAGGTTACTGACCAGCTAGTTGAATGGAAGAAACTGGAGTCAGCTGGAGATGGGAGTGGGAAGAAGTTTACTAGGAAAAACAGAGGGAGCTGCTAGAATGGAGTGGGTGAAGAGGTCTGCTGGAAGAAGCAGCTGGGCAGGAGAGACAAGAGAAGCTGCTGAGCCAGAGAGCTCAGGTACCGCTACGATGTGAGGCGGTGAGTCTAGGAGGCAGCATGTGGCTGCTAGGATAATAGCTGTGGGTACAGAGCCTGATGCTGCTTTATGGGAAAGATATATGCTCACCAGCCGTATCTGGGTGCCTGCCTGTATGGACTTGACTATGAGGACGGTTCTTGTCTAATGGCTATATGGCCACTGGCTTCTGCAATAAAGACTCATTCTTATATCCCGCAACCTCTCATGGCTTCTCCGTCTAAGACCCAGCACCTAGGAGGTCCAGCCCCAGGCAGGGGGGCTCGGACCCAACACTTGTTACTAGTGAGCAAAGGATAAAGGAGGAACTTGGACTAAATTCCCAACAGTTAGTACAGCGGGCAGGGTTCAAGCAGGAGCCAGCCTTGCCATAGTCAAATGGAAGAATGTAGATGAATACATGGACTCAGAGCCAGTCAGACAGCAGGGCTGTGAGGTGCTCTTGCTACTGGCTCTGACCGGGATTTGGCTGGGGTGCCACTCAAGAAGTGGTTTGCCTTCGGAAATGACTCCGGCACGAGACCACGCACCTGACTCCTAAGTCAATATCCACGAGACAGGCCACGCATGGGATCGCCGCACCCTCCTGCCAGTGAAATAAACGGCGAAGTCACCTGGTCAAAAGAGAAAAATGACCGGGACCAGGAGGAGCGAGGAAGGGGAGCTGTGGTCTCTGGAGGAAGCACAGACTCAAAAGTAGCGCTCGGTCCTGTCCTCTGACACTGCCCAGCGCCAGTCTGTCAGCCTGCGCGGGAGCCGGTCCTGCTGCCCCCAAGGCTGACAGGAGCGCAGCTCCGAAGTCAGACAGCCCTGAGCTCCAGTGCAGTGCCACCTACCGGCTGTGTAAACTGGCAGAAGCTGTTAAGTCTTTCCAAGCCCATCCCCTCACTTGAGAAATGGCAGGAGAAAGGCTTTGTAACAGGTTGTTATGTGAACCAAGTGACACCTGGTTAATAGCTGGTGAGGCCGTTAGCACCACGCTGGCCCCCAGTCAGAAGTGCTCAGTAATCGAGCTATTATAGCCGAGGGCACTCACCACGGTCAGAGGAGCCACAGTGTCAGCACGTGGCCCGGTCTGCTGGGTGACGGCTGTTGGAGCAGCACAGGCTGGCGGCGACAGGAGGCGTCCTGCCACCATCTGGTGGGGCAAAGTTTCACTGCTGTTTCCCTCCGTTCCTTCTTGAGTTCATAAAATGGGGTTAGGCTGCTCAAGGAATGGCCCCCACAGCCCAGAAGAGTCGTGCAGTGGCCCCTGTTAGAGACTGAATGCGTGTGTCCCCCAGAACTCAGATGTAGACACCCGATCCCCATGCGTGGTATTTGGAGGTGGGCCTGAGGGAGGTGGTTAGGTCATGGGGGAGGAGCCCTGAAATGGGACCAGGGCCCGTATGAAGAGACCCCGGGACACTCCTTCCACCACGGACCGCAGAGAAGACTGTGGTTTGTGAACCATGCGTGGGCTGACACCAGACACCAGATGCTCTTGGGCATCTAGCCTGCAGGAGCAGAAATAGTAGGGTCTGCTAGGTAGGCCACCAGTCTGTGGCATTCTGCTACTGCATCCTGAACCGACCAGCACAGCCCCGGAGACAGCTTTGCCTGGAGACGGTGAATACACCCCTCTGTGGCCGACCTCCCCCTGCCCAGTGCTCCAGTTCCCTGAGCCCTGCACCTCTGCTGCCCACACCATGCTCAGGGCACGCTTCTCTGGATCCACCCCCGGCTCAGTCTCTGGGATCCTGTGGACCTTTCCCTTTGGGTTCAGCAGCTCGGTTGTGGAGGAAACAAGCTCCCCCACTCCTTCCCACAGGGCTCAGCCAGCCCCCTGGGTGCTCACCCCTGACCTCAGGCTCCCATCTGTGGAGGAAGGAGGTGAGCCAGATGCTCTTGAAAGTTTGACATCCTTTGGTTCTAAAGGTTATGACTGGAGTTCCTCTGAGTCTTTGTTCTTCTTTGGCAGAATGTCACTTGTGACATGTGCCGGCAGACAGTCCTCTAAAGGGCTGAGTCACACAAGGAGCTGAACCCCAGATTAATGAATTCTTCTTCAAGTGTCTTCCACTTATCTCACTTTAATTAACCTCGGGTCTGTTTGTTGTGAGGAGCTTGAGAGCAGACTGAGGCAGGAGATTCCTGCTCTCCCTGCCCGAGGCGCCTGTCATCTGCCCTGGGTTGGTGCTGGGGTGCGGAGGGCAGGATGGGGGGCGGGAGCAGGGGCCAAGGCTGAGGATTGTCAGGGCAGGAGCCTCCGGAGCTGCCTCCTGGGAATGGAAAGTGAGACCCCAAATCCTGCAGGCATCTTCAAACTACGGCCCGCGGGCCACATGCGGCCCGCAGAGGAGTCTGATCCGGCCCGCCAGGTTTTTTGGGCAGTGAGCGCAGCCGAGGTGTTACAGTAGGAATTAGTAGTTCATATAGTCCTGCCCTCCAGCTCTCTGAGGGACCGTGATCTGGCCCCCACTTTAAAAATTTTGAGGACGCCTGAAGGCACCATCCCGCCTCCCTCTCCAGGCATCAGGGTCCCTTAGGTGGGTCCATAGCATCAAACTCCAGCTGCACTGTCCATTCGGTAGCCACCAGCCACCATTTAAATGATTAAAATTAGTATTAATAATAAAAATAAAAATAAAATTAAATGTAAACTTAGTTCCTCAGTGCCACATGTGGCTACTGGCTACGTATTGGACAGCACAGATAGAGAACATTTGCATCATGACATTGGAATATATTCACCCTGCTCAGGGCATAGAAATTAGGCCAAAGTCTCCCTGCTGTTAGAAAGACAGATGGTGGTGGTAACAAGTCCTGAGGCCACAGGTCAGTGCGCTCTGCGGATGCCTGAGCTTGTCTTACAACAGCCCGTGCCTCCACTGGGCGCTGCCTGCTGAGGGGCCAGGATGTGCCACTGGAGGAGAAGCTGTCTCTACTGCCCCATCAGAAGCTCGGGATGGTCCTGACACCTCAGCCCCTTCCAGTCTTCGGAGCTCTTTGTAAGGATGCAAGTGGGAGAAGGGAGCAAGAAGGTAGCTCTCATTTACTGAGCATATTCTGCATGCCTGTGCTGTGCTAGATGTTTTACAGGTGTTGTCCATGTAATCCTACAACCCTCCCTAACAACTGCTTGAGATGCGAGGCTGCGTCACCATTTGCCAAGTTCCTGGAGCAGCGCCTGGAACATGGAAAGAACAGACCACCTCAGCTTTAGTATTCTATGCTGGAAGTGGAGGGGCGGGGTAGCCTGGCCTCCTGTCTGCATGGCGGGTCTCTTTCTGCTGCACCACCGACCGAGAAGGCTGACCCAGAGGACCCTGGAAGTCTTTTGGTCACTCTGTTGCATTCTCCCTCCCTAACAGCCTTCCGACTTCCTGCCCCTCATTGTGGGCAGCCTGGGAGAGCTACAAACAGTGACCCTCTACCCTGCCCTAACCAGGAGGTGGGCATTAGACCAAAAGGACTCTGTATGTGGGACTCTGAATTCTGAACACAAAGACACAACGATGGGATGTCCTGATGGCACTCCATACCCCCGGCATCCAGTGCCTGGGAGAGAGGGTCAGACAGGTTCTACTGTCTGGACTTCCAGAGCTGTCCTGTCTGCTGTCCCATTTCCAGCCTGGCTCTCCAGTGACCTGCCAGCTCTTGTGAGCAACCTGATAATCCTTCATCCAACTCCCTTCTTGATAAATCTGGCCAGAGTTGTTTGCAATCAAGGAAGGTTGACCGATACTTCTCCAGAGAAACACAAAATCACAGCCCTGGAAAGACTAAAAGGAAGAAAGAGATGAAAGAATCCAGAATGGAAAAGGAACTAGATCTTAGCAGCCATTTTTTCATTTTTCTATCCCTTGATGACCCCAGATGATTTTTCATGGAGACACGGGGGAAATTTGAAGAGTTAGGTGACAGATTGACTAATTGGCCCTAATTCTTCACCTTCCCAGGATCCACACCCTTTGACATGTGGTTTTGCTCCCACTAGAGGTGAAGTTTATGATTTTTCCACTCCTGGACGTTGGGTTGGGCCAGGTGGCTTGCATCTCCAAAGAGACAGTGAGCGTGATGCAGGCAGAGGCGTGAAATGGCTTGCGCCTGAGGGAAGGTGCTAAAGTGCTCAGAAGAACAGTAGCATACGTATGAAGAATGACAGTTACCCTCTATTTATTTATGTGTCAAGTACTGGTATTCATTTTGCATATGCTATCTCAAGTCATCATCGCCACAGCCTTATGAGACAGCACTATGTTCTCATTGTAGAGGCAAAGGCATTGAGATTGGATGAGTGCTTACCGATGCCCTACAGTTAGCAGGTGCCAGGACTGAGATTCAGACCCAAGTGTGTCTATCTTCATAACATGTGCTTTTATTTATTTCATTTTAAATGTATCTTTATTGCTGAAAGTATTATTGAAAAAAACCCTTTGTGTGTGTTTTTCCCATTGACTCCTTCCATCCTGCACCCACTCTTCCCAGGCCTTCACCACACTAAGTCCACGGGCTATGCATATATGCATACAAGTTCCCCCGCCTCACCGTAAGACACCCCACCACCTCACCGTGGTACACGCAGCTGAGAGAGCCCAGCTCCCTCCAGGTTCGTCTGCAGGAAAAGAGAAGAGGATGGAGTCCCTGCACCCAGATCCAGGTCAGGGCCTGGGAAGGGAGACTGGGTTCCCAGACAGGTGTGTTTCCGACACAGCATGGGTGACCCCAGGGCAAACCTTTTCTGGGTCTCATCTCTAACCTCAAGTAACAGTAGATTGTAAGCCCATGGGACCATTTTGGCTCATGGACTTATTTTGTTTGGCCTGCAAAGAACTTTTAAAATATGAAAATTTCACCTACAAATCTGGATTTCTGACTCTTTTTTGAAAATCTAAAGACCTGCAGCAGCAGGTCTGACTTTTGCATGGTGGTCATTGGCCACATCTGTGTGGCATCTGCCTGCTTTGAACAAGGCCCCAACTCTGGCCACCAGCAGGGTTCCCTGCCCACCGTCCACACGGCTCACAGCTAGGCTGTTTCAGATGTGCCTGGAACCAAATCCCAATCCTGTACCTATGTGTTGTGTGCCTTACAGAGATAGTTCTGTCTCTGATTCTCAGACACCTCGCCTAGAAAAGGGGAGCAATAACAGCACCTGTCTCCTAGGAGTGCCATGAGGATTGGTGGGTTCCATAATAAAGAATTGGGGCAGGTGATGAGCATGTTAAGTGCTCCTGCTACTATTAACAATTCTTCCTCCTGGGTCCCACCCCTCCTTACTTGCTCCTGCTCCATCTACAATATCTACTACTCCTTCATTTATTATACTAGGCAGCTAATTCAACAGACCCCCTCCCCCCAGAAGGTGGAGAGGAGCTTTGTAGATCACATTTTATGTATTTGATGTGATATGTGTACACACGTTCATTCTCATACACAATATGAAACACACACAAACACAACATGTGCACATATACATGCACACAAACACAAAAACACACATGCATTAGGCACATGCAAGCACACACACATACATGTATAGACACTTGCACACCTATCATATCCTAATCAATCTGATCAGAGAGGGACAAGCATGAAAGAGAGTAAGGAGTGAGGCCCAGGGAGTAGACTCTTGAGATGGTAAGAAGTCAACTATTGTCTGATAGTATGGCCCAGTGGTTGAGTGTTGATCTATGAACCAGGAGGTCACGGTTCGATTCTTGGTCAGGGCACATGCCCATGTTCTGGGCTTGATTCCAGTGGGGGGTGTACAGGAGGCAGCCAATCAATGATTCTCTCCTACCATTAATGTTTCTCTTTCTTTCTCCCTCTCTCTTCCTATCTGAAATCAATTTTAAAAAATGTTAAAAAACAAGAAGTCACCTATTTTCAACTCTAATTTCAGACCCTTTTGAAATTGTAGGAAATAGTATTTTATGTAATTCTAGAGGCCTGGTGCATGGAAATTCATGCACTGGACCAGAGGAGGGGGGAACCCTTAGCATGGACTGCTCCCTCTCACAGTCTGGGAGTCCTCAGGGGTAGGAAGTGACCAGCGATGAGGAGAAGGCGATGCCCCCATCACACCTTTGCTGGTGCTACTGCCAGTAGTGCAAGCCTCAGCCAGCCCTGGTGACCTGAGCCTTGGGTGGCCCAGGGCGGTCCTGGATGGCTGGGAAGCTGCTATCCCAGGCTTGTCTGTGCCTCAGGCTGGCCCTAGGCAGCTGTGGAGTTGCCATCCGAGGTTTGCCTGCACCTTGGGCTGGCCCTGGGCAACTGGGCAGTCACCATCCGAGGCTTGCCTATGCCTCAGGCCAGCCCTGGGCAGCTGGGGAGATGAGGGGATTAGAGGACTCCAGAGGTAGGCGCCCCAGCAGGACTAAAAGGACTGGGCATCGCCATCTTGTAGCTGTGGGCACCGCCATCTTTGAGGGCATGGCAGTCAATTAGCATATTCCTCCTTATTGGCTGTAGGTGCTGCCATCTTTGTGAAAGCGTGATGGTCAATTACTATATTTCCTCTTTATTAGATAGAATACTTATTTTATAATACATATACCTTTTAATGAATGCAAAGATACATAGGTGTAACAGTTAATAATGGCAGATTTTGTAATGAAAGAAAATGGGAGAACTTCAAGAGAAACATCAAAGGTGCTTTATTCAAAGTAATGTCCATCACTAGCTACACATTTCCCCCATCTTTCAGGTAATTTGTGGAAACTGTCCCAATAGAATTTTCCTTGTTTTGAGGCAAACCATTTAGAGACCAAATTTTCTACTTTGTATGTTTTGAAGTGCTGCTCAGAAAGTGTGTGTGCCATCGATCAGAACAAGTGGTAATCTGAAGGAGCAAGGTCTGGTGAATACAGTAGGTGGGTTAATATTTTCCAGGAAAGATTTTTTAACATGTGTAACTGGTTTTGAAGTGTGTGATGGTGCATCATCATGAAGCAAGATTACTTTGCTGTTTCTTTTGGAACATTCTGGTCATTTCAAGATCAAAGTGTGATTCAAATTTATTATTTGTTGTCGTTAGCAATCAGTATTAATGGTTTCACCTGGTTTTTAAAGTTCATGATACATCACACCTTCCTGATCCCACCAAATGCAGAGCATTATCTTCTTTCCAAAGTGATTTGGCCTTGCAGTTGATTTTGATGGTTGACCTGGATCAATCCATAAATTTGTGCATTTGGGTATAGGACTCTCTTTCACGGCCCACGTGGAAAGAGTTCCAATTCAGGGTTCGGGTTCTGGAGAAGGGCCGCACACAAATGAAAAGAGACTTGAAGAAATTCAACTTGGCGATATGGGGGGCCAGGCAGTAGTCCAACTCTAGTGGGAGAACTACTCCCTGCTCTGGCCCTGCCATCCCCTTTTATTGAGGCTTTGGGGAAAACATCTTAGGCAACATGAACAGAAATTTACATGTAGCCCTTAGGCAGGAAATAACAGAAACTTTCACGGGACAAACAAGGTAGATTCTATTTCAGCTAACAATATCTCAACGAAAGGTTAGAGCAATTAAGGTTGTTGACCAGCCTTCCTGGCTTCCTGTCAACATCTCTTTTTTAGTGAAACTGATTTGTTTTCCAGCATTTGGGATTCTCAAAATAAATCCACTTTTCATTTCCAGTCACAATTCGATGCAAAAACGACTTTCTTTCGTGCCATTGAAGCAACATTTTACTGATGACTTCAGTTTTCCATTTGTCTTATGTTCAGTTGATGTGGCACCCATTTTCCTTCCTTTAAAATCTTTCCCATTGCTTGTAAATGATCGGAAATTGTTAGCTGAGCAACATTTAATCTTTCTGCAAGTTGTTTTTGAGTTTGACATGCATCTGCATCCAGTAATGCTTATAATTGTTGGTCTTCAAAGTTTTCAGTTGACCTGGACGTTCTTTGTCTTTCACATTGGAGTCATTACTTTTAAAGCGTTCACAAGTATCTTGAGATGGAGCATGTTCACCATAAGCTTCCTGAAGTATACGATAATTTTTTCTTCAAAATAATGAATTACAACTTCCAGTAAATGCTCTTTTTTTTTTTTTGGCACAAAATTCAACATTTTTAAGCGCAAAATTATCTATGATGTTAACACCTTAGTAAATTTGACATGAAGTTTTGAAGCTTGCTTGTCAATACAACAAAATAGCATACATATCAAGTCGCATATATATCAACATATATGTAACTCCATCTATTGAAAAAAGTATGCATTATTAACTGGTGTGTATGCATATAAACATATACATAGAGTATGTACCAAAGTATTTAGAAGGGCCTCTAATGTTACTTGTACAAGAAGCACCTACAGTATACAATTGTACAGAGTCCTATACGATGGCTGAAGTAGCAGCTGTAACCATTTTTTCCTCTCAAGCTTCCCGGGGTCCATCCTTGATGCATGGAGCACTGGCTTAGTCCCAGCCCCAAATGCAGAGCTGAGCATCTAGGAATGGTTCACAGCTGAATTAGGCAAACTTTCCCTACTGCACTCCCAGGGCTTAAGAGGGGAGCAGAGTGTGAGGGTAAGAAATCTCCCTGGTTCTTCACTTAGGACAGCTACAAAGCAAATGTGGGGAGTGAACAGTCAAAGGCCAGGACAGGAGCAGCCCTGGCCACACCCCCAGCTAGACCCACCCACTGAGGGGGGCCTGTTAGACTCTTCCCATTTAACAGGCCCCCCTCAGCCCTGAGGGCCTACTGTGTGCCAGGGGGACGCTGAGGAGAGAATGCTCAGGCCTTCCTGGGGCCAGTTACTGCGTTATTCCTTCAATGACATGGATTGAGCCTGTTTGTGGCACAGGTGGATAGCATGCCCTGCCTCAAGGTCTATGGAGGGTGGGGGAGGGGGAACTATGACCTGCAGGTCTTATTCTACCCCCTGCCTGGTTTGGTAAATCAAATCACTGGCCTACAGCCACACCCACTTGTTCCCATGTGGTATGGGACATCTTTGTGCTTCCACTGGCTGAGCTGGATGGTGACAGAGAAGGTGTGAATATTTACCAACTGCCCTGTATAGAAAGGGTGGCAGACCCCGCAGTCTAGCTAAGGCAATTGAGGTGTAAACGGAAATAGAAAATTAGTCAAATGAAGAGGAACTAGCATAGCCCAGGGTGTTTGGGTGAGCAGAATTGTGTTTTCCAGGTGAGTATAATCGTTGGGCAATTAGAGCCAGTCAAGCCTTGTTGACTGACCATTTTCCAAACTACTCAGAACCCTGGTCAGTATCTCGGTTTCACCACAGTGACGAATGGCAGCAAACAATTCCATGACGGTCAAAAGGTAATTTCCAAAGACCATGAGCCAAGTTGAATTCAGTCACTGAGTTACATCCTTATTCAGGACCTCCTGTGCTGTCTGCACTGGGCCAGGCCTCCTGGAGTGGGCCTCACAGGGATCTGGGCAGAAATGTGAACCTGCGGCCTTGAGGAGTTGTGAGGTTGTGCGTAGAGAACTCAGAAGACGTGCCAGGCGTGGGAGGGAAAGCACTGGTCACGTGGGAGTGGGGATAGACCCTGGAAAGCCCAGAAACCTTCCAGTGCCACGCCCACAGGAAAGGCTGCCGCCCAGTGCCACCTTGTCGAGCTCCCTGCACAGGCCCACGGGGAGCAGAGCTGCAGGTGAGCATCTGTAGCTTGAGGGTGTGTGTCCGGGTTGGGTTTGGACTTCAATTTAGTTTTAGACACCTTATAATTAAGGATTGCCAGTTTGCATTTTATACTGTGAAAACGTGGCTATCCTGGCAGCCAGGGGCCTGCCCTCCCGTACTTCCTGTGAGCCGGCTAACCCAGGCCTGCTGGCACGGGCTGCAGAGGAATAACAATGATGGTTCCTGCTCTCTCATCTGCATAATCTTTGTGCATTTGGGTTTCACGTTTTCTTTCAAGTGGGAGATGCAAGTTAGTCTCCCTGCTAACAAAACACTTTCTTCATCCTACGCTGAATCCCTCAGCAAATCCTCAAATATCTTTGCAAATCTCAAAGATATTAAAGCATTTAACTTTTTTTTTTTCATTTAGACCTTTGAAGTGGACTGTGACTAGAATAATTTCAGAGTTAAAAACCTGTCAACTGCATAGAAAATTAAGGAAACCGCCTGTCACCTTGGTAGCTGGGCTGATAACTAATTACTTATAGATTTTAAGTCAAATTTGAGAAAGATAAATATTTAAATAATATGTATAATCATTTGGAAATACCACTACGTTTTCTGTAATGATTGCTTTGAAGGAAATCATTGCATTCCATCATCTCTGAGGGGCCAAGAGATAGTGGAACTGCAGGGAAATGCTGAATTGCTCTTGAATATTTCGGGGGTTGGGGGAAGAGAGGTGGGAATATCTGTTTTAATGAAGATATTAAAGTGTGATGTGTTGCTTGGAAATGCTGAGTTCTGACTGGGCAGGCCAGATTTATCACAGAGTCTTCAGCTTCATCAGTCCGTTGCCTGTAGCTTTCTCATTCATCGGTTCAGCTCTGCTCTGGCCATGGTATCTCACAGCGTACCCCGAAAGTGGGGGCTTTGCTGGGACTGGGGAGGGAAGCAGGGAGATGGAAGGGAGGGGAGGTTCTGATGTTCTCTCCCTGTAGCCTGTTGGAATTTACAAATGCTCTGTGTTCCCTTTCTCCATCCCTGCCTTTCCCCAATTTCTAGACCTTTTCTTCTCCCTTTTATTTTTTTTACCTTAATATTCTCCCTCTCCCTCTCCCCCCACTCTCTCTCTCCCTCTCTCCCTCTCTCTCTCTCTCTCTCTCTCTCTCTCTCTCTCTCTCTCTCTCTCTCCCTCCCTCCGTCCCTTCCTCCCTCCCATTTGAAATTAAGTCACAGACATCGATGCACTTCAGCCCCAATCCTTAATCATGCATCTCTAGGAATAAGAATATTGCATACAGCTCACACCTAAGAAAATTAACACTGATTCGATATCATCCACATTTTCTCTATTGTCCCCAAAGTGTCTTTTGTAGTTTTCTTTTTTTCTCCAACCATCCAAGACCTGACTAAGGTTTACCCATGACCTTCAGCTGTTTGGTCCGTTTGGTGTCATAGTCTAGAATAGCTCTTCCACCATGCTATATCTTTTGACACTGATATCTGTAAAGATTTCAAGCCAATCGTCCTACAAAATGTCTCACAGTCTGAATTGGTCTCATAATTTCCTCATGACTAGATTCTGGTTAAGCATTTGCCAACAATATTATGTAGTAACTGTATTTTGCCATCAATAACAGTTGGTATTTACTGCTGGGTTTTTGTTTGCATGTTTCCTCCATTGCCATTTTAGCCTCCTATATCCACCTCCACCTCTACCCACACCGCACACCCCCAGAATCACCACACTGTTGTTCATGTCCATAAGTTCTTTCTCTTTTTCTCTTTTTTCTCAATTCCTCCACCCTCTCGACCTCAACCCTGACAGATGTCAGCCTGCTCTCTATCTATGGTCTGTCTCTATTTTGTTTGGTAGTTCATTTTTGTTCATTAGAGTGAAATCATATGGCACTTATTTTTCTCTGACTGGCTTATTTCACTTAGCATAGTTGCAAAGGGTAAATTTTTCTTTTTTTCAGCTGAGTAGTATTGCATTGTGTGAATGTATCACAGCCTTTTTATCTACTCATCTACTGATGGATACTTGGGCTGCTTCCAAATTTTGGCTATCCTGTATAATAAAAGGCTAATATGCAAATAGACTGAATGGCAGATCAACTGAACAACTGGTCGCTATGATGTGCACTGACCACCAGGGGGTGTGCACGGAACATGGAAAGCATCAGCCACCATGGTGGGGAGCAGGTGAGCAGAGGTCCCAGACCAAGGCAGGGTGCCAGTTGCTGTCATAGGGGCGAGCTTCTGTTGGTTACTGAAAATTATTTGCTCCTGCATGCCGCAGTCCTGCCTGGCACTCACACCATGCCAGTGCCAGCCCCACTTGCACCTGCTGCCATCACCAGAGTCACTGCTTGCACCCACTGCTGGTGCCCAGCACCAGTCCTGATCACTGGGCACATCAACGGGTGTGAGTAGCAGCAGCCAGCCCAAATCACCCCTCAGGGTTTCTCCACCTCCCCCTGCTCCTGAGGGCAATCGGAGCAGCAGCCACCGCTCACACCCACAGATGGTGCCAGCACTACTCACACCCGCTGCTGACACCAGCCCCAATAAGACATACCATGCCATCAGCGGATGCAAGTGGTGCCTGCTCTGTCAGCATGTGGAAGTGACAGCAGTGGGAGCAGGGCTGCTGGTAGAGAGAGGAGCAGGGGCCAGGCAGGGGTGTGGAGGATGGGCCAAGACCCACCCCTGTGCCTACTCACTGCAGCTGCATAGCCCACAGTTCCTTTCAAGGTGCACAAATTTGTGCACTGGGCCCTAGTTTTAAATAATACTGCAATGAGCATATGGGAACATATATTATATTGAGTTAGTGTTTTGGGTGTCTTTGATAAAGTTTCAGAAGTAGAATCGCTGGGTCATAAGGTAGCTCCATCTTTAATTTTTTGAGGTTATTCCATATGGTTCTTCACAGTGGCTGCACCAGTCTGCATTCCCACCAACTGTACATGAGGGTTCCCTTTTCTCCACATCCTCTCCAACACTTATTGTTGACTTATTGATGATAGCCATTCTGATAGGTGTGAGGTGATAGTTCATTGTGGTTTTAATTTGCATTTCTTGGGTGATTAGTGACATTGAGAATCTTTTCATAAGTCTATCGACCACCTGTATGTCCTCTTTATAGAAGTGTCTATTCAGGTCTTTTGCCCATTTTAAAAAATTATTGGATTCGTTTTTTGGTGTTTTTATAAAGTTATTTGTAAATTTTGGACATTAACCCCTTATCAAAGGTATCAGCAAATATGTTCTCCCATTGAGTTGGTTGTCTTTTCATTTTGTTGATGGTTTTCTTTCCTGTGTAAATCATTTTAGTTTGATGTAATCCCATTTGTTTATTTTTTTTTTCTTTTGTTTCCCTTGCCCCAGGAGATGTGCCAGAAAAAAATATTGCTATGAGAAACACCCAAGATTTTACTGCCAATATTTTCTTCTAGGATTTTTATGGTTTTGAGTCTTACATTTAAGTCTTTAACAATTTTTGAGTTTATTCTTGTGTCTAGTGTAAGAAGGTGGTCTAGTTTCATTTTTTGCATGTATCTGTCCAGTTTTTCCAGTACCATACCATTTATTGAATAGGTTATATTTAATCCATTGTATATTATTACTTCCTTTGTCAAATACTAATTGACCATAAAGGCATGGATTTATTTATGGACTCTCTATCCTATTCCATTTATCTATGTGTCTGTTTTTTATGCCAGTACCATGCTGTTTTGATTACTATGACATTATACTATAGTTTGATATTTTATTTATTTTTTAATCTTTATTGTTAAAAGTATTACACATGTTCCCCTCCTCCCCACCCATTGACCTCTTAATATTTGATATTGATTCCTCCAACTTTGTCCTTCTTTCTCAAGATCACTATTGTTGCCGAAACCAGTTTGGCTCGGTGGTAGAGCATTGGTCTGCGGACTGAAAGGCCCCGGGTTCGATTCTGGTCAAGGGCATGTACCTTGGTTGCGGGCACATCCCCGGTAGGAGGTGTGCAAGAGGCAGCTGGTCGATGTTTCTCTCTCATCGACGTTTCTAGCTCTCTATCTCTCTCCCTTCCTCTCTGTAAAAAAACAATAATACATATATATATATATATGATCACTATTGTTATTTGGGATCTTTTGTGGTACCATATAAATTTTTGGAATATTTGTTCTACTTCTGTGAAATACTCCATTGGTATCTTGATAGGAATTGTGTTGAAATTATAGATTTCTTTGGGCAATATAGACTTTTTAATAATGTTAATTCTTCCAATCCATGAACATAGCATATGCTTCCACTTATTTGTGTCTTTTTCAATTTCTTACTTCAGTGTCTTATAATTTTTTGAGTATAGGTCATTTACAACCTTGGTTAAATTTATTCCTTGGTAGTTTATTCTTTTGGAAGCAACTGTGAATGGGGTTGTTTTCTTAGTTTTCCTTTCTGAGAGCTCAATATTGGTGTATTAAAATGCAACTGATTTCTGGATATTAATTTGTATCCTAATATTTTACTGAATTCATTTATCAGTTCTTGTAGTTTTATGGTAGAATATTTAAGGTTCTCTATATACAGTATCATGTCATTTGCAAAAAATAACAGTTTTATTTTTTTCTTTACAACTTGGATGCCTTTTGTTTCTTCTTCATGTCTGATTATCCTCAGGTGTGATTTCTTGGTTAGGGTAGGGCTGCCGTTGAAATCATTCCATTCCCCTTGTTAATTGTAAACAATCCATATGTGGTGGAGGTGGGGTGGTCATTTAAATCCAAGTGGATATCTTGTTCTCTGATGACCTTTTATCAAATTATTTTATCTCCTTGTTTATATTCACCTGAATCAATTATTACATTGCTGGTTATAAAATGGTGGCTTCCTAATTCTGTTTTAAAATAAAATATTTTTATTGATTTTTTACAGAGAGGAAGAGAGAGAGATAGAGAGCTAGAAACATCGATGAGAGAGAAACATCGACCAGCTGCCTCTTGTACACCTCCTACCGGGGATGTGCCCGCAACTAATGTACATGCCCTTGACCGGAATCGAACCCGGGACCTTTCAGTCCGCAGACCGAGGCTCTACTACTGAGCCAAACTGGTTTTGGCCTAATTCTATTTTTCCTTCCATATTTAGTAGCTAGCATTCTCCCAGAATGAAAGGAACTGTTCACCCTTTCACCCGCTCTCACATCTTTCGAGGGTGTTAATATTCATTGCTGACATTATCTTTTTGACAATCAAGTTGTCACAGGCAGGTGCATTAAAGCTCTTCCAGCTGGCTCCTCGTTCCTTTATCCACAATCAAATCCATCTTTAAGCTCTCCCTTGTTTTTCTGGCAAAGCAAGATATTCCAGGCAGCCTTGTGCTTCCACTTCTCCGTGTAACTTTTAGAGGGAAATGATCTTTAGAAACAAAGATGGGGTCACTAGGTGTATTCACAGCTATCAGGGAGTCACTGCTTATTGCTGTATTGCTTTAGGCCTATTCAGTGGACAGAACTGGACACACTCACACACACACACTACCATATTTCCCCATTAGAAACATTACAATTATTATATATATATATATTTTTTTATAATTTTTTAAAATATATATTTTATTGATTTTTCACAGAGAGGAAGGAAGAGGGATAGATAGTTAGAAACATCGATGAGAGAGAATCATCGACCAGGTGCCTCCTGCACACACCCCACCAGGGATGTGCCCACAACCAATGTACATGCCCTTGACTGGAATTGAACCTGGGACCTTCCAGTCCACAGACCAACGCTCTATCCACTGAGCCAAACCAGTTTTGGCTAGAAACATTACATTTATTATAAAGGACACCACCCTCTGTCTCTGTGTCCTTTATTTTTGGGATAGGGGATTATATTTACAATTGCTAACTGGCTTATTTATTCAGACATTCTTTCAAAATATAATTTTCAAAAATAAAAAAGGATAATTCTCAAACTTCTCCCACGCCAGCACAGGAGCTAGCCTCTGGGGAAGCTAGGGTTGCCAGTTAAAATACAAGACCCCAGCTAAATTGGGATTTCACACAAATAACAAATAATCTTATATGTACGTCCCATGGGGATATGCCTATGTTTAAAAGATATTCATTGTGTGTCCTGTGTTTTTATTTTCTAATTCTGTTAACCCTGTGAGCCAATGACCAATCAGTCCCCACCCCTGTCCCAAGGTGCTCAGAGCTGGAGGAGACAAGTTAGGAATAACCAGGAGTAACCAAATATTTCAGGTGCAGCGCTATAAATCTGTTCAGAACGAGGTGACCGCACGTGGGGTGAGAGAGGTGGTTCAGAAAAGACAGAGTTTTGAGAGGCCATTTACAACCCCTCTCTCCCCCAGCGAACAGCAGATAGGTGAAGGGTTTACAGCTCTGCAGCCCAGGACGAGAGGTGAGGGAGGAGAGAGAAAAGCAGGAGGCCGTGGTGAGACTGTCCTAAGCCACGTGGTGGCATTTGGTATTTACCCTGGAGGCCAATGAACTCTGAATATTTTTTGTTGCCCATTTCCTCCCAGAATAGTTTCGCCCCAGAAAATTACCTTGCACATCCCCAGAACCACTGCATCCCACTTGGGAGACCCCTGCCGTAAACTCTGGGAAACTCAGTTCCCTACAGAGATAGAGACGGCTGAAAGAGAACTGACAAAGAGAAAAGTGCTGTGTTTGGCTGACTGTTGATGTGATAAATAAGATATCCCTGAAGCAGCTGTCACTTCCCCATCGGCCCTTAGGCCCATAGACAGCACTCAGGGGGCACTCAGGGCCCCGTGTGCAGCTCCTCAGTGGCAGCCGCTTCACCGGCAGGCTCAGCACACACTGTCCGCAGAGCCGGCTTCCGGGGCTCAGGCTCCTGCCCCGATGCCTCAGGAGCCTCCTCCCCACCCCCCTGCTTCATGCTCCCTGGACCAGTCAGTTCTCCACCTTAGGATGATCTCTCTAAGGAAATCAGCACACGCCAGGCCCCTATTCAAAACATCCCAAAGGTCTCATTCTATTTCGAACAGAAATAAAGCTTGGTTCTTGCCTCTTTTATTTTACCTACCACTCCTCCTCTCCCAGTGGAACTGGCATTCCATCATTCCTCATATAACAGTGCTTTCTCTCCACCTCAGGGCCTTTGCACCTGCGGGGTGCCTGCCTGGCATGCTGTTCCCCTGATCCATGAACAGCCCACTCTCTCCACATCCCCATCTTCGGACCCCCAGCCCTGAACCCACCACTCTCAGCTGCTGTGTTTGTCTCTCTTGAACTTGACATCAGGTGACATGTCACCTATTTGGTTGACTTGTTTGGTTTCTCATTGTTGGTCTCTTTACCAGCTTGTGAGCTCCTGGTGTCAGGGACTCCCTGGTGCATGCCCACAGTGTCCCTAGGGCCTGGCCCAGGAAGACGTGTGTAAAAACCAAAGAGAGGAAGGAAGGGAAGGAGGGAGAGAAGGAGGGAGAAAAGAGGAAAGAACCTACTCCCACATCAAATGTCAGGACAACCACCACCGCCAACAAATAACCCCCAGGAGCCGGGCCGCAGACCCAAGAGGAGCCAGGTGTCACCCCTCACCTCCTACCGGAGATGTAAGCACAACGCCGGCCGGGGGCTGAGCTCTGGGCTCCCAGCCTTCTTCCCTGCTCACCACCACTGCCCAAAGCCCTCTGCACTCTGACCTCTGACCCCGCCCTTGCCCATAGATATTTCCAGACCTCCAAAGGGAAAAGGGAAAACAGTGAGCACAGAGGGAGGATGTTTTCGGTTTGGAGGTGACCAATCTTTGTCTAGTTTTAGGATTGACTCTAAGTAAGATCTTGACTTTTGGGGATCCTGTCACGCTTTTCTGGGTTCACAACTGGCGGGGTGTGAAATAAGTGTGCCTGGACACGATTCTTAACCACTCACTCTGAGCCTTTGTTTCCGCACCTGACGCTGGAGCTGAGGACGCTGCCTGGCAGAGGCATGTGCGGAGGGCGGGGGACCAGCGGGAAGTAGTAAGCAGGTGTCAGGCACGGGGACCCAGGGCAGGCCCCACAGGCAGCCACTGTTTACTGTTACTGTTACCACTGCTGAGTTTTTATTGAGGGGCTGTGTACCACTTGATAGATTCGTACCTGTGTGAACCACCCACATCCAGCTATAGACCACGCCAGCCCTTCACACACAAGAGGCCACTCCTGGCCTCACCTCCAGCACATAGATGAGTTCACCTCTCTTGAACTTCTGTTGATGGAATCACACAGTAGGTGTTCTTCTGTGTCTGGCTTCTGCTCACACTGGGTCTGCGAGACTCCCCCTGGCTACCAGTATGCAGGTTGTTACGTTGCTATGACCTTTCTTGCCCTGCTCTGCTGCCCACTGCCCTGACCTGGGGTGTCTACATTAGGGCCTGGCGGTCCTCAGAGAAAGGAGCCCACGATTCTCCAGCTGGGCTCCAGGTTTTGAATTTACCTTGCTAAGCTTCCTTTGATAATTTCAAAGCAGCTAATATTTTCTTCTGATTGTTCAAAACATGCATTTTACACCAAAAGGCAGCATCTCCTGCAGAGCCAGGCGAGTCATAGATGAGACGATTAGCAAGCAACACAGGAAGGACATAATGAGGCCCCAGTGCCTGGTCCCAGGAGCCTTCGGGTCAGAGAGAAGGGAGCCCTGAGGGGAGAAGACAGCGCAGGTGAGTCTGACAGTTTGATGTGATGTGGGCGGCAAGGAGGCCATGATGGGGTGGGGTTGGCGTGAGGAAGCCAAGAATTAATGAGAAATAGGAAGTAATTTAGCAGGATAGCAAGCCCCTTGAGACGAATTCCTTCTCCAAATGTCTTGTTTGTCCGAAGGAGGTGAGGAAAGTCTATGGCAGCAAGGCTGGCCTCGGGAATTGCATTTCCCTGGTGCTATTCAGATTCCACATGTGATCGATAAAAGTTCAATTAGCACGCCCGCCACACCCGGTCACAGCAGATATCTCTGACCTTCAGGTGGTGGCCACATGCATGTTAAGGGTCTGCCTGCGGGGTGCCACCTTTCACATGAGTCACATAAGTCATCGCCACATTTGACATTTGATGGTATAATTTTAACATACTTTTAAAAATTCAGATAAAGATTATTTCAATTTTTTTTTTCAAAGCTGGGAGCCAGATGTAATTGCCTTGCATTAGACTTTAGGTCTAAATCATTCTGCCAACGCATCCTGTGGTTATTAAGGACTTTATCATTGGAATGTGTAATGCATCACCGAAGGGTAGCATGCCCCAGGGGACTGGAAGGAAACTTTTGAATGCTCCTACGATAAGGAATGATGAGTAATATAGAAACCAGGAAGGCTTCGTTTAGTAAATTCTTCAATCAACTAATTAAACAATCTATCAACAAATCTGTGTGGGTGCCCGCTGTCTGTCCAGGCTATCGTGCCCCCTGCACCAAACAGCTTTCAATCTAAAGGGGAGAAGACAACAAACTGTCTTGGAAATTGTTGTATCTTGGTGCTTGGAACTGGGTATACAGTGGTGCTCAATAAGTGTCTGCTGAATAAACATAAAGTGGAGCAATAGTGGCACAGGACCAGCTGGGCCTACTACAGGAGATGGTTTCAGGGTCCCATCAGCTTCCCTCCCTGGGGCTGCAGCTGTGGGGTTGTCACAGGTGGGGGTGAGCCCACACAGCTGACCAGCTCAGGCTGCTGGAAGCAGGAACAGCTGTGCTTGCCCTTCTGTTGCCTCGGGGCCTGCTCTGACGGGGACTCAGCCTGAAATAAGCACAGCCCAGAAATGCAGGCGATTAAAGCTCCCATGGGTAAGGTGACCAGACGTCCCGCTTTTGGCGGGACAGTCCCGATTTTGAACAATTTGTCCCGCGTCCCGCGGTGTTTTTTTTAAAAAATTATTAAAAATCGGGACTGTCCCGCCAAAAGCAGGACGTCTGGTCATCTTACATGGGCAAAGCCCATCCATGGAGCCAGGAGCAAGTGGACAAATGCCCCAATTTCCATTCTCAGTGGACAGCACTGGGCGGTGCTTTATACAGTTCACAGAGGTCTCAGCCCACCAAGCCCCTGGGCCTCACTAACCTTTCTGTGTACACTTTCTCCACTCCCTTACTCCTGTTTCCTCTCAGGTCACCTCCTGCACCCAAGTCTTGTCTTGGACTGCTATTTTTGAACAACCAATCTAGACACCTAAGGAAGCAAATTTCCATGAACCACTCAAAAGTGTGCCCTTGTAATGCCCCTCTCCAGCGCTGTGGCTCTCCGAGCAGCAGGCCTGCAGGGTCCGGGACGGTCAGGCTCCTTCACGGAGAGACAGGTGCTTGCCTAGATCCCACATGTGGGGAGTACTGGGCAGGCAAGAGGAGCGTGATTTCAGGGGAGAGGATGTTGAGTGACGTTGCAGAGATAGGAATGAGTGTGGCCTCTGCATAGGACCCTGAGGAGTCCATGTGCTGGAGCGGAGGCCAGTGTTATGCAGATGCAGGGGGAGTGAGGTTAGATGAGGGGGTGAGACCCCACCACGGAGGGCTGTGGGTTCTACTCCCAAATTAAGAGCTGACGGAGTCCATGAGAAAGACACACATGTGCACATTTAACTTAGTCTCCCTTCTCTGCACATAACCTCAGGACAACCGCCGCTGCCACCACGCTCAGGGCCTAAGCCTAAGGACAGTCCTTTAGATGGCTGCTCGGTGTGGGGAGCAGAGGTCTCCCGTGGAATAATGCAGCCACTCCAACCAGCACACATCCTGCAGTCCCAAGAGCTGGGACTGCTCTCAGACAGCTCTCACTGAGACCACATCCACACAACTCCCTCCATCCTTTTCAGAAAAACAAAATCACCCCAATTTGTTCTTGTACTTATAACCTGAATGTGTTTTGTTTCATTTGTCCTTTGCTATAATTTTTACTTTGTTTTTATTTCCTGCCATCCAGGTTTCTGAGATAGTTTTGAATCCTGTCATTCAAAATATTAGCTATCCCTGAACATTTTATCAATTTCAAATGACTTAATCTGTCTTATATCAAATGATGGATCTTAAAAATGCATAGGACAGGGCTAAGAGTAGACCATCACATTCCCCACCCAGACTTCCCTCCAAAATAAGAGCCATTTGGAGTCAACAATATTGAGCCAGAGATGACATAAGGTAACCGCTAAGAAGGGCTGCCACCGCCTGAGAAAGCTGGTGATGGGCACTGCTATTCTTTCTGATGCTGACCAGCAGCTGACATGCATCTTATGTCAATCCCCAAAGTATTATTGGTACAATAAAATTAAATATCTATATCTACCTATCTATCTACCTACCTACCTACCTATCTATCTTTGAGAAAGGCTTTTTCACCAGCTCTGAAGCCATCCAGGTGCTGCCTTCAAAAATGAAATTAGAGACTTTGTTGCATGACCATGAAATCTAACATTACCTGTCAGAGGGGTTCTTAACTTTGGGTTCATGTGTCTGGGTTTCAGGGAACCTGTGAACTTCCCTCCAAATGTTTTCCAAGTGTGAATGTGTGTGTCTGTGTGTATGTGTATGTGTGTGCATGTTTGTGTGCACTCACTTGTTGATTTCTTTGGGTTCTCAAAAGGATTGGTGGATGACCTGCAAAAATGTAAGGACCATTGGTCAACAGCGTTCCTTTGGAAATGTACATTGTAACGTTTTCCAAAATGGAACAAGATCAGTTTATTGTGCCAGGTGTGGTACTCAAGAACAACTGCTGGCCTCAGTGATCCAGCTGTGCTTTCTGATTGTTCATGGCCCATGCAGGGTGACAGCAGTAGTTGTCGGCACCAGGTCTTGAAAGTAGTTGTTGGCACCAGAAGAGAACAGCATCCTTGGCTAAGTAGCAGGTACTGAGAAAGGTGTTCTACTAGTTTCCTCAGGAATGAATTGAGAGCTCTGTTGGCCCAGGATGGTTGTGGAAGTCCTTTTAGCCACCTGGTCCTGAGACAAGATAGCAACCACTTTGCAGGACTTTTAGGATGAAATGTATCAATACACATGGCTCCTGCAAGTAACTCAACCGTTCTGTCCGGATCCCAAAGGTTGGTCTGACACCTGTCGTTTCTTAACGACAATTCAACAATTCAAATTTGTTTTCAGCAAAGAAGCTCATTTTATCAGAAAGCAGCAGAGCTATCTCAGGGAATTTTTTTTTTTGAGGGGGGAAGGTGGCAACAGGAACTGAGAGCCTTTATAACAGGGTGGTGAGTGCATCTCTCTGGAGAGCTGTCCCCTCTGACTGGCGGCACCATTTTCTCCCTGCAAACCACCTTCTTTCTCCCCTGGTCTAGCAGGAAGTGGCCACAGAACCTAATGGCCTCCAGATTCAGGACACCAACCCCAGGTCTCAGGGTTTCAAATTTAAATTTCCAAAAAAGATGTTTTTGATTTGCTCAGCCTGGCTGGGATGTCCACCCCTGCACCGGTTGGCTGTGATAAGAGAGGGTTTGGGGTCATATATCATGAATCTGGGACTCATTATTTTGGGGATGCAGTTACCGTAAGAGAAATGTGTTACCCCAAAAGGGGTCTGCTCCAGATGTGACAAAAATATGACATCTTATCACCTTCCCTTAGATCATATATGAGATATTTCCCTTAGTCTTTGAGAATGCTTTAGAGAGTTGATAGGTAAGGGTAGGGGATCATAGAACTTGAAAATTATTAATTTTATTGAGGAAATTAAAAGAGTGAGGACAGACAAGCAAACCTGATAAAGAAGTATAACGTGGATGAATTTGCCATACCATTTATTGAAAAACATGATAAAACTATAAAAAGTAGCCTGGCCTCGGTGGCTCAGATTGAGCATCGACCTATAAACCAGGAGGCCATGGTTCGATTATGATTCCTGGTCAGAACACATGCCTAGGTTTCAGATTTGAAACCCAGTACAGGGTGTGCAGGAGGCAGGAGGCAGCCAATCAATGAGTCTCTCTCATCATTGATGTTTCTATTTCTCCCTTCCTTTTTGAAATCAATAAATACTAATACAGCAATAGAAAACAACTCTATTAGGGACTATGTTTGTAAACATTCCCAAATGTGAAGGCTAGAAATAAACACTTATATATATTTTTATATCATAAGAGTATTGTTGCAAATGAATAGAGGTAAAAAAAGGAGAATTCAATTTAAAATGTCGGGATAATTATGTAACAATTGGGAAGAGAAGATAGGTTTTAATTTAACATTGTAAACCAACACAAATTCCAGATGAATAAAAGGCTAATGACAAATACAAAACCACAAAAACTGAAAAACATATAGAGGATAAGAGGACTTCCTAAAGATAAAAGAAAGTAAGAAACCTCAGAATAAAATCAATAGATTTGGCTACATAAAATAAAGCACCTCTTGACTTCAAAACAAGAAACATCAAAACAAAATTTAAAGGAAAATAGACAAATTAAAAAATATATTTTATAACAATGATAAATTTTTAATATTGAAATAGATAAAATGCTCTTATAAATTAACTAGAAATAAATGAGTAAAGTATGTAGTCAATTCACAAAGGAAAAAATAGAAAAATTTCACCAGCATTAAGTTTGAAAAAAAAAAATGGTTAAGCTCACTAATGAGTAAACAAACAACCAAAAAAAAAAAAATCAACTTGAATAACTTACCTTTCTCCCCATTGGACTGGCACAGGTATATTCATATTGAAGAAGATGTAATGAATTAGGCACACTGGTTGGTGGAGTGTTTCTGGGATAAGTTGGCAGTTTATAACAGGAGCTTTAACCCTGCTGGGATCTATCCTAAGGAAACAGTCACAATGCGCAGGCCACTCCTGGTCCAGGCTGCTCACCTCTATAATGACCACAGGAGTGAAACAACTTAAAAGCCCAACAATAAAACTTTGATTAAACAATGTATGGTTTATTCATATAATAAATGTTATACAGTCATTTCAAATATGTTCTGAAAGAATGGCCCATGAAACTTTCCCATGATAAACTTTTAACAGCTTTATTGAGATATTCAAGGCTCATTGCATGAAGATTCGTGCAAGAATAGGCCTGCCTTCCCCTGGCTTCACTACCTGGCACTCAGGAGCCTACAAGTCTTCACTCCCACCTGCCCAGGGGCCTGCAGTCTTTGCTCCTGACCAGAGCACCACTCCTGTACCTCCCTCCACCCCCTGCCCTCCCTCTCATAGCAGGTGTCCTGCCCTGCCTGGTTGCTCCAAGCCTGGGTATGCAAATTAACCCAGCATCTTTGTTAGGTGAATTTGCATACTTATTCCTGATTGGCTTATGGGTGTCATGGATGTACTGTCAATTTGCATACTTCTCTTTTATTAGTGTAGATAATTCACATGTGATAAAATTCACCCATTTCAAATCTACAACTCAGTGGAATTTCAAATTATGTCCACAGAGCTGCACAACAATCAATTTTAGGGCATTTCCATCACCTCAGAAAGAAACCCTGAACCTATTCTGATTTACTTCTCATTCTTTTGCCTTAACTCCCAGCTCCAAGTAACTACTCACCTACTTTCTATGCCTCTAGGTTTGCTTCTTGCAAACATTTCATACCATGGGATCTTACGGCTGGCATCTTTCACTTCACAGAATGTTCTCAAGATTCACCCATGTTACAGCACCTATTGGTACTTTTCATTGCTGAATGATGTCCCATGGTATGTCATTCATTTGTTCATACTTTATGCATTCACCTGTTAATGGACATGAGTAGTTTCCACTTTTGGGCTATTATGAATACTGTTGCTATTAACATTTGTGTGCAAGTTTGTGTGTGGATGTAGATTTGCATTTCTCTTGGGTTTGTATGTGGGAGAATTGTTGGATTATATTGGAACTGTATGCCTTATTGTTTGAGAAACTGCCAAACTGTTATCTGATTCAGATGCACCATTTTACATTCCCACCAGCAGTACAGGAGGATTCCAATTTCTTTTGTTATTATAATCATTGTAGTAGGATTGCACTGTGATTTTGACCGATAGTTTTCTGATGATTAATGATGTTGAACATGTTTTCATGTGCTTATTAGCCATTTGTATATTTTCTTTGAAGAAATGTCTATTCAGGTGCTTGACCTATTTTTAAATTGGTTTATTTATCTTTACATGATTGAGTTATAAGAGTTTTTGTATATTCTGGATACAAGTCACTTATCAGCTATATGATTTGCAAGTATTTTCTTTCATTCTGTGGGTTATCTTTTCATTTTAATTTTTTTTTATGTCATTTACAGCACCAACTCCTTAATTTTGATTAAGGCAAATTTATATTTTTCTTTATATTTTTCATTTTCTTGCTTGTGCTTTTGGTGTCGTATCTAAGAATGCTTTTGCTAACTAAAGGTCATGAAGATTTACTTCTATGCTTTCTTCAAAGAGTATTTTTTTTTTACCATTTTCATTCTTATATTTAGATTTATGATCCATATTGAGTTGTTTATGCTGTAAGGAAGGGGCCCAACTTCATTATTTCTTTTGCATGTGGCTAACCAGTTGTTTTAGGACCATTTGTTGAGAAGACTATTATTTTCCCATTGAACTATCTGGCACCCTGTTGACAATCAATTGACCATAAGTGTCAGAGATTATTTTGGTCTCTCAGTTTTATTCCACTGATCTATATGACCATCTTTATGCCAATACCACACGCTCTTGATGATGTAGCTTTGTATTGCAATCAGGAAGTGTTGAGCTCTCCAAATTTGTTCTTTTTAAAGATGGTTTTAGTTAGCCTGTATTTCATGTATTTTCATATGAATTTTAGAAACAACATGTTAATTTCTACAAAAAGGTCAGTTGTGATTCTGTATGTCTGTTTGGAGAGTACTATCACCTTAACAGTAATAAGTCTTCTGATTGACCAACATCAGATATCTTTTCATTTATTTAAACACCTTATAATTTCTTTTAAAAAAATGCTGTAGTTTTCAGAGTACAAGTCTTGTTTAATTAAATTTATTCCAAAGTATCCTATTTTTTCTTGATGCTATTATAAATGTAAATACATCAATTTTATTTTTAGATGACTTATTGCTATGGTATAGAATTATAATTGATTCTTGTGTATCAATCTCATATCCTTCAAACTTGTTTATTAACTGTCATAGTCATTTTGTGGATCCCTTAAGGTTTTCTATGTATAAGATATGTCATCTGCTCAGAGTTTTACTTCTTCCTTCCATATAAATTTATTAATAAATCCATGTGTTAATGCTATTTTATTTTTTAAAAATCAAATACTAAATGGAAATAAGTCAAAATACAATATTGACTTCTATATGTGTTGATATTATAGTTTTTGGTGGGGGGTGGGTTTTGGCTTTTTCAATATTTTACAAGTTAACTGTGTAGTTGACATGCCATAAAATTATATAATTTCTAAGTATTTTTGAGCAACATGTGCCATGACTTAAAAATTGTAAAGTAGTCCAAAAATACAAAAACAGGTCCTTCATCCTAAAGAAATAAAATATACATCTGCAACAACATGATGGACTGGGGATATTTTAAGTGAAACAAGTCAGACAAAGATAAATACAATATGCTTTCATTTATAGGTGGAATCTAAAGAACAAAATAAACAAACAAAACAAAACAGAAACAGACTCTAGATATCAAGAACAAACTGAGGAGCATAAGATGGGAGGGGGGTGGATGACAAAGGTCAAGGGGTTAAGAACTTAAAATAGTGAGAGAGCTATAAAGTACAGCATAGAGGATATAGTCAATAATATTGTAATAATAGATGGTACCAGGTGGGTACTAGAATTATCAGGGGAACCCTTTATAAAGTATACTAGAGGCCCGTTGCATGAAGAGATTTGTGCAATAGGCTTTCCTTTCCTTGGCTTCCAGCACCAGTTTTCCTCCAGCACCCAGGACCCAGGCCTTTGTTCCAACTAGACTTTACCATTTTTGTCTTCGCTGCAGCACTCCACTCCTGTAGATCCCTTCGCTTCCCGCCCTCCGTCTCATAGCAGGTGTCCTGCCCCACCCCACTCGGGCTACTCCAGGCCTGGACCAGCTGGGAGGCCACCATCTTTGGCCTTCTGATTTGCATACCCACTTTCATTGGCTGTGGGCATAGCAGAGATAAGGTCAATTTACATGTTTCTCTATTATTAGGTAAGATAATGTCTAAACATCATGCTGTATGCCTGAAACAAATATCCTATATAATAAAGAGGTAATATGCAAGTGATTGTTATGCCATGAAGCATAACAACCGACCATGTAACAACTAGATAATGGATCAGCAGGAGGATGGGGCATCGAGCTATAAGCAGGCAGTTGAAAGCTACAGGAGGGGGCAGGGCAGCAAGCTATGAGGGGAAGTGGGGGGGGGGGGGCAGAGGGAGCTACAGGAGGTGGGGCAGAGGGCAGAGAGCTACTGGAGGACAGCAGCGAGCTACTGGTAAGCTGGTGCACAGATTCATGCCCAGGGCTGCTAATCCTATCTAATAAAGAGGGAATATGCCCTCAAAGATGGAGGCACCCACAGCCACAAGAAGGCGGAGCCCAGCCTTGCACAGCTGGGCCCAACCCCAGGCGGGTCTGGCTGCTCTGCACACATGCCTCTAGAGTAGTGTTTCCCAAACTTTTGACATATGTGTATCCCTTCTATAATTTTTGTAATGCTGAATACCCCTCGTACTCATGAGAACATAGAATTAGGCACAGCTAAGCACAGTGCAGTGCATATCCCCACCAAACTCTTCCAGTACTCCTGGGGGTATGAGGACCACACTTTGGAAAACACTGCTTTAGAGTCCCCCAGTCCCCAAAGCCCCCCAGCAGCCCAGAGCCGGCTTAAGGTGCAGGCAAGCCTTGGATGTCAGCCACCAAGCCTCAAATGTCGGCTGACCAATGGCCTAAGGCCAGCACAAGGTGCAGGCAAGCCTCAGATGGCAGCTGCCCAGCCACCCAGGGACAGCCCGAAGTCCAGGCAAGCCTTTGATGGCAGCTGCCTGGCTGCCCAGGGCCGTCCAAGGCTCAGGTCACCAGGGCTGGCCAAGGCTTGTGCTGATAGCAGTGGCAGCTGCAGAGGTGTGATGGGGGCATTGCCTTCCCCTGATCACCAGGTCGCCTCCTGCCCCTGAGAGCTCCTGGACTGTGAGAGGGAGCATACCTGGGCCCTGAGACAGTCACCACAGACCCCATAAGCAGTTCAGCCGCAGGCCCTGAATGGTAATGGGACGTAGGTGACTCATCCTAGAGCCCCTACAACCCTATTGAGGGCCATCACTGGAAGCTCCAGGTAAGGCACCAAGGCTATGACTGTCACAGGAAGGAGCTGTCCACGTGGCCAGAGCCATCTGGTTCTTCCGTTCCGATGTGCCACATACATTAAAGTTTCCCACTTCTGTGCCCACGGCTGGGAAGCCAGCCAGGCTCCCAGAGAGACACTTTTTAAAAAATGTATGTTTTTATTGATTTCAGAGAGATGAAGGGAGAGGGAGAGAGAGATAAAAACATCAATGATGAGAATCATTGATCTGTTCTCTCCTATCAAGCCCCCTATCAGGGCATGTACTCTGACCTGGAATCCTTCTGTGACCTCCTGGTTCATAGGTCAACGCTCAACCAATGAGCCACACCGGCTGGGCCCAGAGAGACACTTACCTATTAAAACTCCTCTCTATAACTCACTGCACATTTGACCCAAACATGCCAGACCAAGCCACTGCCACCACGCTGAGTCTGCGACAGATCAGCTGTCTCTGTGACCCTCTGTTCCCCCAAAACTACAGGTCAGTCCCCTCGCCGGCGGTCCTCCTGTCCAGTGGGCACTAATGCCCATTCCCTTCTAACAGCTGCATAACCGTGTCTTCAGACTTTCAAGTGGGCCGTTTGTCTAGCTGAAATGCCTTTTAAAAAAACAACTTTAGATAACCATCCTTCCTGGACAATAAACATCGTCTTCCCTAAGTAGAAGTAGCCAGAGAAATGAGTGCAGTGAAAACAGGACAGTGGCCATCTGACACTGCCCGACCACCAGCGTTTGGGGAGAGCCGGTGGAAAGCCTGCCAAGTTCTAAGAACACGTCAGCCTGGGACGGCCACGAACACCAGGCGTGAGTGATGGAGAAGAACTGAGGCTCCGTTGTGGGCTGTCAGGGGGCCTGGGTCTGGGTCTGGGCCAATGGAAGGTAACTAGACAAGGGACAGACACGTGTTCACAAGCAGCACTCCTGTTTCGCTCCCTCTGGTGTCCGAGGCTAACAGAGGAGACTCCGTGGGAGGCCTGGCCCCTCAGACTTTGCATGGAATTGCTGATGTCCTGGGGAGATGGGGTGGGGATGGAGACCTTTGTGACCCTGGCAGAAGAAGTGCCTGCCCCTGTTCACTTTGGAGCCAACTCCAGGATGCTTGGGCCAGGAGTGGAGAGGAAGAAATGGAGGGCTACAGTTATTCTGCCCCTGGGGCTATGCCCATGAGTGGGTCTGGCTGCAGGCCCCAGGGTTTTCTAGAGCCAAAATAGGCCAGGGGTGGCTGGCTGGGGCGTTGAGGGGACAAATATGATCAAAGAGAGGAAAGAAAGCTTCTAAAGGGGGTGAAAGCATATCAGATAAGTTCTATAATAATACCGACAGTCTTGCAGAAGTCTGCCATTAGGTAGAAATAACAATGAAAGCAGAGAGATAGCTTCAAACTATCAGGGTTTGCTTTCCTGATTCCTCAGAGCAGAGTGCTCTGACCACCCAGGGGTGTGGGCCAGAGAAGCACGTTGAGAAAGCACTACCTGAGGGGCTTTCCTGCCTGAGGCTGCAGGTCTGGAGCCGGAAGCTGTATCTGTGAAGCTCGGGGCCTGGGAGTCGTGAGCTCTGGCTTCAGACTCGGCTGGGTGTAGGTCTCACCTCCGGCTTCGTCATTTACTGGCTGTGTGACCTTGGGAATGTTACATAATCTCTGAGCCTCATCAATAAAAACAAGGATTAAATAAAAACACATCTGTCAAGCAGCAAGTACAATATTTGGCATAGAGGATATACTCAATCATTAACAGTATTTATTATTATTATTATTATTATTATTATTCTCACCTGCCTTAGATTTGTCTTACAAGGTAAGACTAAACCGTTCCTATTTTCTAAATAAAACAACAAAGAAGCAAATAAAGAAAAGCCAAGAGCAATTTGTTCTGTGACAAAGAGAAAAAACACAGAAACCAAAAGAAATATCCACCTCCGGCCTGAGACAATTAAGAGGACAAAGGCAGCCCAGCAGGCGTGGCTCAGTGCTTGAACATTGACCTACGAACCAGGTCATGGTTTCATTCCCAGTCAGAGCACATGCCCAGGTTTCAGGCTTGATCCCCAGTAAGGGGGGAGTGGGTGGTGCAAGAGGCAGCCAGTCAATGGTTCTCTCTCATCATTGATGTTTCTATCTCTCTCTCCTCTCCCTTCCTCTCTGAAATCAATACAAAAATATATATATATATTTTTTTTTATAAAGAGGACAAAGGCAAATTCCAGGGGCCCCACCTAAAAACAACAACAGAAACCAAAGAAGAAAAACAAAGGCTTTCAGGAATGGGACGGAGTAGAGTGGGGGCTGTGTTTGGAAACACTGCTCTCCCACTTGGAATCTAATGAACAAAATGAACCAATTAACAAAGTGAAGATGACTCAGGGATACAGAGAGCAGTCAGAGGGGAGGCAGAGGGGGACTGGGTGAGAAGGGTGGAGAGATTAAGCAAATAAAAAAAAGAAAGATGGGCACAGACAACAGTAAGGTGATTGCCAGTGGAAAAGGGGGTTAGGGGGAATGTAAAGGGGAGATAATTAGTGATGGAAGGAGGCTTGACTTAGGGTGGTGAACACACAATACAATACACAGATGATGTATTACAGAATTGTACAACAGACACGTATATACTTTTATTGCCCAATGTCATTGCAATAAATTCAATTAAAAAAGCATATACATAAAATTAAAAATAAAAATAAAAACAAAGGAAAAAAACAAATGAAAGTGTATTTAGGAGGAAAAAACAGCTAGTTTTGTAATCTGCCATTTGGAAATTCAAACCTATATAAAGACAGAACGCTGTGAGCTGAGGCAAGAATGAGGCTTCTTGACGACAGCTTCATTTGTAAGTTTTGCGGGGCTCCTGAAGGTCACTCCTGCCAGGGACTTCATCCCACTTCGCAGACAGAAGACGAATCGGCAGTCCCTTCGCTGGAGCAGGTTATACAAGGAAACGATAAATGTGAGCGGCAGCAGCACTCCTTAAGAGGTCTAAATGGAACTGCATTGACTTTTTGCAAAGCCACAAATTGCTTATCTTATTCAAGTACCTGAGTGTTTGCTTCTTGATGAGCTTAGTACAAAGATACCTTGAAGTTCAACAGTAGCCTGAGTGACCCAATTTAGGCTGTCCGTGGTGGGGCTGGGGCGAAGCAGAGGGCCCGGGCCTCGTGCTTTGCCCTGGCTTTCCCCCTCCGCAAGGCCAAGGGCAGCGAGAGGGGATCATTCTAAAAGACCATCCTAAAGAGCGAGCTTCCATTTCATCACGACAATGTGGCTGCATCCCAGCTCACTGGTGAGGATCAAATAAATAGCGGATATAAGAATCGAGCATTTCTGGACTTAGGAAATGAAGAAAGAGGAAAGAAAATGTGAGAGAGGAACAGAAATTCAAGTCAAACAGCATGTGTGTCTAAAGCTTTGTTGGTAAGCAGCAGAGAGTATGTGTGTGTGTGTGACAGAGGAAGCTGGGAAAGTTGGCTAACTCAGTGTTCTAAGCACAGGCTGCACATAAGAATCATTTGGGAAGCCTTTTGAAGCTTTCTGGTCACTCTCTAACCATTAAATCAAAATGTCCGTTGTGGGGTGGGGTGGGGCCAGCGTCAAAGTACTTATGCCCCTGCATCATGATTCTAATAGGCAGACTAGACCTCAGAACACTGGACTCACTGAATAAGGAGCAAAAAGAGGACCTGGTTTGCTCCATTTGTTTAAGAACTTTGGTGTCACTAGGATTTATTGAGACGATGGCCATCATGCTGGGCATGGGCGTGTCCCCACCAATGACAGGTACCAACAATGCCATTTGCAGCACCACTGAGACGGGGAAGCAGGGAGGGCAAAGAAGAAGCTGAGCTGGAAAGACAGCTGCCAGAGGCTGAGCGGGGACACTTTGGATTTGCTCCTGGCGCCGGGGTCTAGGAAGAATTCTTTATTGGCCAGACTGGGACCTGGGCAAAGGGCTCTGAAAGAATCCGCTGTGTGAGGTGTTTAAGCCATAGGATCTGCTTTGTGCACCAAGACAATGCGTTTTAGTGGTGGAATGGAGCCATCTCCTGTGCTCTCCTTTTAGCTGATGGTGGCTGTCCTTCCTTCCTATCGCCCTCTCACGGCACAGACACTCACCCAGCTGTTAGTGGATGAAACCCAAGATACTTGTGTTCAACTGCAAAACTTTTCTTAAAGGTTCCACCTAAAAATTTGAATCTTTCATGCTGGGATTCCAGGCACTGTGCTAGAAATATTTTATACTGAGGGATTTCTCTTTAAATAAAGAAGAGATAATTTTCCAGTATTCTCAGGGGACAACTCTGAAAGGAGCTAGATCCCAAGCCTGGAAGTGTCTGACACTTCCTGAAACTGGTCCTCCTTGGGAGAAACAAGAGATCCTCAAATTGGGCTCTCCTTGTATTGGGCTCTCCTTGTATCCACTAGGAAGTACCACAACAGTCACTATTGTCAGTGCAGTGCTTCGAGGTCCCAAAGCACCACGATAGCATTTGATCCCACAAATACACCGTTGGCAGGTGAAGAAGCTGACCCCCAGAGATGGCAGGCACCAGCGTGCCAGGGGATGGCAGGCCTGGCAGGGCAGTGCAGTCGCCTTCCTAGTGGTTCCTCATGCACTCACTTGTTTGAAGGTATTCCTCGCTATAATGGACAGACAGACCCACTCCTGCCGCCGTGGAGCTCACAGTCAGGGTGCACACACCCAGGGACATGGCAGTATCCACAGCAAGTCCTCAGTAGAGGGCCCAGCCTCTGACGTCATGCTATTGCCTGCCCAGCCCATCCAGGCTTCTCCCAGGTCCAAGGTCTGACTGCGAAAGGATCTGTCACTCAATCAAAGTCTCCCAGGCTGAGGGTTTGAGATTTCTGTTGCCTCCGGGCTGTGTGCTTGTTAAAATGCGGGAGACTTTAGAATCCACCTGGAACAGTGAAGTGCCAGGTACTGTGTGAACTGAGAGGGTTCTCTGGAGACAGATCTACTTTAGAAACATGACAGGACGGCTTTGGAGAAGAATGGCTGGCTTGGTGGACGGATAGAGGGAGGGCGGATGATAAATAACAGATCACTAGATGGCAGAGGAAGTGTAGGCAGAGTCATGAAGAGAGAACTAGAGAGGGAGTGATGGATAGATGACAGTTAAATAAGAGATGCATGGCAGTTTAGTAATATTCCAGCCAGGCCAGCCCACCCACAGCTCCTCCAGCTCAGCCTGTTCCTCATCCGGAGCCTTTGCACAGGCTGCATCCTGAGCCAGGGTCCTTGCCGCAGGCTCGGTGCCTGCCTGCCCCTGTGCTCCCACACATCTGAGTCCCTGAGGCCTTCTCTGACCTCCCCGGCAGGGGAGACAAGACTCCATAATGAGGCCGAGTGCCCCTCAATATGGCACTCACAGCATTGCTGGAGATGGTCTGTGGACACATCTGCCGCATCTACTGGGATGTAAGGCCGTGGCCCGTTCCCCACTGCGTCCTGGCCCTTAGCTCACCAGCATTTATTCAGTGAACTCACTAGGTATGTGAGCCCGAGAGTCCACATATGGGAGACAGACAGCAGGGGCCCTCCTGCCCAGGGGCCCACCCCAGAGTTTCCCTGGCACACTGGCCAGACCCCTCCCAGCTCTGCAGAGCTCACTTCCACTGCCAGGGCCAGGGTGATGGCACAGCCCACCCCAGGTGCAGCCTGGCGGGAGGCCTGCACAGTGAGGCCTCACACCAGCCCCTGCGAGCGCTAACAAGGACAAATCGCAGGCAGCCGCTGGAGTGCTTGCCTGCGCAGTGTTAAGGAGCAGCCTGATTGCTGCGGAGCTGACAAGTGATGGGAGTGAGGCGGGCAGGTGCATCTGACAGCCTTCCTGAGGGGCGGGAGGGCCCCGGCCCCACTGGACAGAGAGCTCCCTGTCTAAGCGACCCCACCCCCAGAGGAGGAGATCTCCGATCAAGGCTGGCCCTGCCCAGACCGGAGATCTTGGTCCCCTTCTTGGGGAAGGTGCCGCCGGGCTCCCCACAGCCTGTGGCCTGTGTCCAGGCCCCCACAGCCTCGGCTCCTGGGTTCCAAGACTCCCACGTGGAAGGCCCCGCCAGGCGAGAATGAAGTTCGGACTGCTACTGTGAGGTTAAGCATGCCGTATATGGGAAATGGCACTCCTCAAGCTGAGTGTGGTGGGAGTCAGGATTCATCAGCTTGCGCCCCCTCTCAGACATCCTCAAGCACACCTCACCCCAGTGCCATTCCTCCGTTTCTCCATCCCTCAGAACCTGCGCGAGTCCTAAGCTGATAACACAGAGCCACACCAGCACTCCACAAGGAGTATTTTCATGAATAACTGAAGAGGTTTGAATAAAATCTTACCTAAAGTTCATTCTAGCCCTAGCCAGCTTGGCTCAGTGGATACAGCGTTGGCCTGCAGACCAAAGGGGAGCAGGTTTGATTCCGGTTGAGGGCATGTACCTCAGTTCCAGGATCTTCCCTGGCCGGGGCCTTAGACTGGGTTCATGCAAGAGGCAACCAATCGATGTATTTCTCTCACATTGGTATTTCTCTCTGTCTTTCCCTCTCTCTTCCACTCTCTCTAAAGAATCAATGGAAAAATATTCCATTAAAGTTCATTCTGTGTGGAATAAAAGAGGGCCAGGTCCACCTGCTCACTCTCTCCTCACATCCCGTGGCGGCCACATCCCCTCTGCAGGGAAGAGAACCCCGCACACAGCCCGAGGGACACGAGGCTCACACTGTTCTCATCTGTCAGCCGCTGAATTGATTCATCCTCGGTGCTCTGCCTCCCCAGCCAGGCGATGATACTGCTCAGGCCTCCTGGGAATTCCGCCAACGCAGCGCCTGTCCCGCAGACACTGCGTGAATCCCGGCCATCGGATTGATGGAGAGTTCCAGACTCAGACAGGCATGACCCTCCACGGACTGCTGCCAGGCGGTCATTCCCCAGCGGCTTGCCTGACATGTTCTTCCCTTTGGAAGTTTCGATTAGTGTATGCCGCCCAACAGGCCAACGTGCCCACCAGCTCACATCCACGAACAAGGTCAGTGCTGAGGAAGCACAGGAGACGCGGCTCCCGACTCTACCCCAGGGTCCCTCAGGCTGGATTCTGTGTGCATGCCTCCACGTATGTGTACATGGGTGGAGGAGACCACACTAGGGCTTTCTTGAGCTGCTCTGCCAAGCACAATGTCTTTGCTCATGCTAAATTCTCTATCCCACCTGAAATGGAAACACGGTTATTCATGTAAGGCGCTTTCCTTGGCCAATGAGTAGGAGAAAAATCATTAGTACCCCACAAATGTTAGTGGTAATTTATTAGGATTATTTGTGACATAATTACTCCCCAGAGTGGTCTCCCATGACTATCCTCCCATCCAAATCCTCCCCACTTTTCTTTCAAGCCTCACCTCCTCTGGGAAGCCCTCCAAACTGCATCTGCCTTCCTCAGCCTCTCCTTCCTCCCGTTTGCTTTCATTGATTCTCACCCAACCCCACTCCTGCTGGCTCATTGGGCAGCACATACCTTAGCACCTGGCTGGACAGAGGCCTCTGGGGTGGGCCCCTGTCCTGTGCTTCCCCCTCATACCTCCCTCCCGCACAGCCTCGCTGAAGACAGAGCAGGCCGGAGAGGTGGAGGGATGGTGGATTGTTCCTGAGCTATCTATCCAGGATCATTCTTCCCACCACAGCTCCCTGCAGGGGAAGGGCAATGCCTTCTTGTGGATACACATTGACTGGTCCAGGGTGAGGGAATGGGAGACAGAGGGAGGAGAAAGGGGCAGACAAGTCCTGTCGGGCCCACCTTCCCTAACAGGAATTGTACAACAGTCCCCTCTCTGCCTCCTCTGGGAGATCCCTGTGCCCATCCTGCACTGATGGGAACCCAAGGCACACGGCGGTGGAGGGGACAAGCTCAAGGGAAATGCCTTTCATGCCTCATCTGAGCCCCTCCCTCTGAATGACCAGCTATGTCAGGCCCTCTTCTGTGTGCTCACAGCCCCCGGGGCCTTCATCCTAGAGGCATCATGGGGCATTCTACTTGCCGATCCCTCTGCTCCTGCTTTAGACTGCGAGCTACTTGAGGCAGGAAATCAAGTCCTCTATTGGTACTGGAATGTTGACTGGTTACGGGTGGATGAATAGATGGAATGATGGGCTCCAGACTGTTCAAAGCTCAGCCTAGTCCCTGAATGAGAATGGAAAAACCTATATTATCAACTTTTCTTTTATAAACAGTGATACTTATGTCCTCTTTAAGACATCTCTGCCTATCACCAAGTGTTACAGGTTTGTTGTTTTTTAGGAACTTTTTAATGATAGTTTTGATGTTTTAGTCTATTATCCACCTCAACTTACTTTTTTGCATATGGTTTGAAAAAAAGAGGTCAGAGGGAAGGTCAAGGTTGAGTTTTTTAAAAAATACTTTTATACTGATTTTACCCCAGTATTATTTATTGTCCAAAGGATTTCCTTTCTATCCATTGAATTGTTTTGGTGCCTTTATTTAAAATCAACCGATTTTATGTAGGTAGCTCTAATTCTGGATTCTTTTTGTTCCATTGATTTTTTGGGGGGGGAGGGGAAAGAGGGTATATGCTAATCTAATACTGCATTATCTTGATAATGTAGTTTTTATAAATCTGATTTTATTTGTTTTGTTTTCTTTTTATTGAATTTATTGGGGTGACATTATACAGATTTCAGACGCACAATTTCACAACACATCATCTGTGCACTGTATTGTGTGTTCACTACCCCAAGTCAGATCTCCTTTCGTCACCATTTATCCCCCCATTTTTTGTAAATCTTGAAATTGATTAGTATAAGTTCTCCACCTTGTTCCTCAGTTTTCAAGATTGTTTTGGCTCTACTAGGTTCTTTGCATATCTTTATAACTTTTTTAGTCTGTTCGTCATTTTCTACAGGAAAACTTACTGGCAATTTGATTGAGTAGCTGTGAATCTGTATAATAACTTGAGGAGAATATTGATTCTTTTGATCCATGAACACAGAACATCATTATTATTATATTTTAGATATTTAATTTCTCAAAATATTTTCTAGTTTTTAGTACACACACTTCATATATTTTGTTAAGTTTATCTTTTAATATTTCATGTTTTATGTCATTGTAAATGGCATTTCTTTAAAGTTGAATTTTACATCTTTTGCTCCTAGACATAGGGAAGAAGTGACTTTTGTATATTGACCTTGTATCCTACAAACCATAGTAAAATTACTCATCAGTTGTAGTGTGTGGGGGTGTGTGTAAATCAGTATTTTCTACATAGATAACCATGTTGTTGATAATAAAGATAGATTTACTTTCTCCTTCCAATCATTATACCTTTTAATTCATTTTCTTGCGCTGGCTATGACCTCCAGTACAATATTGAATATGTGTGGTGAGAGTGGGCATCCTATTTTTGTTTCCAGTTTTGGGGAAATGTATTCCATTTCATCAATAACAATATGCTAGCTGAAGGACTTGAAGGAAACTCTTTATCAGATGGGCAAGTTTCTTTCTATTCTTAGTTTGTTGAGAGGTTTTATCTGAATGGATATTGAATATTGTCAATTTTTTTGTCTTTACTAAGACAATTGTTTTATTCTGCTAATATAATAAATTATATTGATGGCTTTTTAAATGTTAAACAGCTCCACCCTCAATTCCACTTGGTCATGGTATATTTTTCTAAAACATATTATAAGATTCAACATGCTAAAACTGTGTTAAAAATTTCTGTATATATATTCATGAGTGAAGCTGATCTGCAGTTTTCTTTCTTCTAGTATCTTTGTCAGGTTTTGATAGTACAGAGTAATGCTGACCTCATAAAATGAATTGGGCAGTGAAGCCTATACCTCTATTTTCTGAGTTTGTGTGAGGTTGGTACTGTTTCTTAAATTTTGATTAAATTGATCTGTAGATTTACTTGGGTCTGGAATGTTTTATGGGGTTTTTTTTTTGAAAGGTGTTTTTTTTTTTTTAAACAAACTTCAGTTATTTGTTAGCTAAATAGGACTATTTACATATGCTATTTCATTGTGTCTATTTTTTAATTGTCTTTTTCAAGTAATATTTCCTTTATTTTTAATGAATTTATTGGGTGACATTGATTAATAAAACTATATATTTTATTAATTTAAAATTTTAAATCTTTACTGTTAAAAGTATTAGATATGTCCTGCTATTTCCCCCACTGACCACTTCTAGCACACCCCTGCACCCTAGTGTCTGTGTCCATGGGTTATGCATATATGCATAAAAGTTCTAAATAAAACTATATAGGTTTCAGAGGTACAATTCTACAATATATCATCTGTGTATCATGTTGTGTGTTCACCACCTCAAGTCAAGGCTCCTTCCATCACCATTTTTCCCTCTTTTACCCTCTTTCCCTCTGGCAATCACCACACAATTTGTCTTTTTTTTTTTTTCTTTCTATAAGCTGTTGAATTTATTAGCATAAAGTTGTCCGTCATTAGTTTTTTTCATGTCTGTGAGATCTGTAGTGGCATTTCCTTTTGCATGCTAATACTAGTAACTTGTATTTTCTTCTTTCTCTTCATCAGCCTCTCTGAGGGTTTATACCAATTTTATTAATCTTTTAAAAAAACAAATTTGGGCCTTATTAATATTCTCTACTGTTTGTTTTATATTTCATTGTTTTGTGCTTTTATACTATTTACATATTTTATGTCCTCTGATGCAAAAATTTTTCTAATAAGAGTATTTAAAGGTATAAAAGTTTCCTCTAAGCTGTATTCCACATAGTTTGAAATGCTGTGTTCTTTGTTATCATTTCATGTGAAATATTTTATAATTTCTCTTGTGATTTTACCTTTTAACCATAGATTATTTAGAAATATGTTGTTTAATCTACAAATATTTATAGGAATTTTATCTTTAGTGTTTCAAATTTAATTCCTTTTTAGCATGAGAAAATGTGTGTACTATTTTAGTGTTCTGGAATGTATTGATACTTACTTTATGGCGAGTCTGAAGTCTAGGCCAATGCTCTCCATGCACATGGGAAGAGCATGCTATCCACAGTTGTTTTGGAAAGCGCTCTATAAATGTTTATCAGGTTGAAGCTAGTGTTGTTCAAATCTCCTATATCAGTGCTGATTTATTTGTCCACATGTTTAGTCAATTACTGACTAGAAGGTGTTAAAAATCTCCTACTATGATTGTTGGTTTGAATTTTTTCCCCCTCATATTTCAATCAGTTTTTGCTTTATGTATATTAAAGGCCTATTATTAAGTGCAGACATTATTTTAAAAAGTTTTAGGGGTAAAATAGTCAGGGTTAGGGAGATCCTATATAATAAAAATGTAATATGCAAATGGTCATTACACTGTGAAGAGTAAGGACCAACTGTGTAATGACTGAATCACAGGTGGGACAGCGAGCTACAAGCAGGTGGTGGAGAGCTACAGGAGGGGAAAGGGCAGCTAGCTATGAGGGAGGGGGCAGAGGGGTGAAGGGAACTACAGGAGGGTGAGGCAGTGGGTGGAGAGCTATTGGCGAGCTACTAGTGCACAGATTCATGCACAGGGCTACTAGTTTAGTAATAAGGAGGGGGTCAAAGGGAGAGGGAGGCGTAAGTGAGGGCTGGGAGCTGCCAGAGGGCATACATTCACAGAGAAGAGAAAAAAAAAAAAAAAAGGAGGTGCCACAGGATAAGGGGAGAGGAAGACATCCATTCACATAGGACAGGAAAAAGCACAGGATATGGGGAGAAAGAGGAAACAAACTTTCACAGAGGATAGAGAAATGCCAACAAATGGGAGGAAGAGGAAAACAGATTTTCACAGGGGATAGAGAATTCTACCACTGAGCAGGAAGAGAAAGAGTTGGGCACTACTTGGGGGGTTTGGGCTTCGAAGTTTTACCAATTAGAAGGGAGCATGAAGAGACAAAGAACTGTAGTCTTTATAAACCTTATCAAAAAGGAGCTTAGTGGGTCACCCCCTTGAGACCTCCCTACATGGGAGTCTGTACTTGTTTCCAATAAATTTCCACCCTTTTCATCTACCACCTTTTGTCCATGGCTTCCTTCTTCAGGTCCATCTGGACAAAGTCCCAGAAAAGAGACCACCCTTGCATCCTGCTCAGGAAAACAACCCTACTCATTATGATTGTTGGAGTAACCCTTTGAATTAATCTTTAGGGTCTTCATTTCTTGCTGACAATCCTCGTCTTGTAATTTAATTTGTCTGATATAAAATAGCCACAAAGCAGCTTGCTTATGCTTACCATGCCCCCACTGTTGTTTTTACTTTTGCTTTCAATATATCTGTGTTTTTATATTTAAAGTGCAAAGTTTCTGTAGCTATCATACAGTTGGATCTTTTCATGTTATCTGGTCCAAAAATGTCTGAATTTCTATTGGGGGAAAAACTATTTATATTTAATGTAATTACTTACATCATTGAGTTTAATCTATTATCTCAATATTTGTTTTCTTTGTGTTATTATTTTTTGATTCTCTGCTAGTTCTTTCTTGCCTTCATTTATGTTAATCAAATATTTTTACTGTTTTATTTTATTTCCTGTATTGGCTTTTTAGCTACTCATATCTACACTGTTTTTAGTGATTTCTCTAGGGATCATAATGTACATCTTTAACTTTCTAGTCTACTGAATACAACTTCAGGCAAAATGTATAATTCTTACATTAATGCATGTTTTTATTTATACCCTATCCCTTATGCTTTGTTGTCATATAGTTATAGCTGTGTATATTACAAATCTCACAATGCAGTGATTGTTTTTACTTTGAAATTGCTTGAAGAGATTTTTAAAACTAAAGATAGGCTTTTATATTTACTCACATGTTTACCATTTCTAATGCTTTCATTACTTCCTATAAATCTTAATTTCACCTGAAATTACTTCCCTTTAATCTAAATAATTTACTTTAAATTTTATGTAGTACAATTATTTTGTTGAAGAATTATCCTGGCTTTAGTTTATCTCATTTTTATTTTTAAAAGTATGTTTGTTGAATACAAAATTCCATGTCCAAAGACACTACAAAACTCCAGATCAATATCCCCTATAAATGATGATGCAAAAATCCTCAGCAAAACGTTAGAAAACCAAATTTAGCAGCATATTTAAAGGATTATAACCCATGATCCAGGGAATTTATTCCTAGAATGCAAAGATGTTTCAAAATGTAAACATTAATCAATGTAATACACTACATTAACATAATAAAGAAAGCAAAACACATGATTATCTTAATTGATGCAGAAAAGGCATTTGATAAAATCCAACACCCTTTTATGATAGAAATGCTCAACAAACTAGGAAGAGAAGGAAGCCATCTCAGTATAGTAAAGGCCTTATAGGAAAAGCCCACAACTAACACCAAACTTAATACTGAAAGACTGAAAGCTTTTCCTCTAAGATCAGGAACTTCTGACTGTAAAAACCAACAGGGACTGTGGCTAAGTGACACAGAGGGCTTCTGGAGCTCCAGATGTCCCTCTTAAAGCGCCTGTGCACTGACTTACTCAGACTCACTGGCTCTGAGCTCCAACACTGGGAAGCAGCTCACAAGGCACCAGAAACACACAAGGAGGGACTGAAATGTCCAGCATCAGGGTGAGAGCTGGAAGGGCAGCTTTCTCCCAACAGAAGTGCTGGCAGAGGCCATTGTTCATTTTTTCTGAGCCCCTTCCCCATAGAACCAGCAAGTAAGAGCCATATCTGAGTCTTCACCAACACTATTAGCTCCACCCTGGTGATTCTCTGAGACTTGCCCACTCAATTTGCAGGCCCACTGCTGTTTCCAGTGGTTTTTTTCATATGAAGGGCATCTCTCGGATCATACTGAAATTTTCCTAAAAATCTCTCAGATAAGTAGCATCTGACCTTAATATGCCAAGTACCTCATGCTAAGTGATACCAGATTTGGCACTAGCGGCTGCCAGCCTTGGTTCATAGCTTGGCCTCTGATGGACACTTCCAAGCACAGCACAAGTAACAGCCAGCTGAAAATCTCTCTGTAGCTTATGCAGGGTTGACCCATGCAGGACACAGGTGGTAGCTAATCTTGGCCTGTACCTCCCAAAAATCCCCAGAGCCAGTGTGTCCAATGAACAGCTTCAGATCCTGTTGAAGCAACACCCAACCACTTCCAAAAGTAACACAGTCAAAGGGCAGACTTAGCAGGCACCAGAGCCCTGTTGAAGAAAGTCCTGATCCATGGGCTGAGACCCTGCTCAGCTGATCCAACATGGGGGTGGCAACCAGTCCTTGCAGTTGACCTGCCTGGGAGTAAATCCCTTTCATTAATGTGCCAACAGCAATGAAGGCTCAACTACAGCAGCAGGGTGCACACAGACCCGTGCGGAGGGGAGAGCACCTGGAGTGCCCAGCCACGGTGAATGGAGAGGCTGTGCCACTGGACCCTACAGGACATCTACTACATTAGGCCACTCTATCAAGACCAGGAGACATAGCAGCTCTACCTAATACACAGAAGCCAACAGGGGAGGCTGCCAAAATGAGGAGACAAAAAAACATGTCCCAAATGAAAGAACAGATGAAGCTCCAGAAACAGCTAAATAAAATGGAGATAAACAATCAACTAGATGCACAGTTCAAAATGCTCATTATAAGAATGCTCAATGAACTTAGAGGAAGAGTATATGAGTTTAGTGAGAACTTCAACAAAGAGATAGGAAACATAAAAACAGAACTAGAAACATAAAAAAGAACCAGTCAGAAATGAAGGGTACTATATTAACTGAACTTAACAATACATTACAGGAGTCCATGAAGCAGAGGATCAAATCGTATATTTGGAAGATAAGGAAGCAGAAAATACCCAAAGCAAATAGCAAAAATTAAAAAAGAATACAAAAATATGAGGATAGTATTAGGACCCTTTGGGACAACTTCAAACATACCAACATTCCCATCATGAGGGTACCAAAAGGAGAAGAAAGAGAGCAATGAATTAAAAACCTACGTGAAAAAAAATGACAGAAAACTTCCCCAACCTGATGAAGGAAATAGAGACACGAATCCAGGAGATGTAAAGAGTCCCAAACAATATTAACCCATACCAAGCAAGACACATCATAATTAAAATGTTAAAGGTTAAAGACAAAGAAATAACCTTATAAGCAGCAACAGAAAAGCAGTTAGTTACCTGAAAAGAAACTTCGATAAGATTGTCAGCTGGTTTCTCAAGAGAAACTTTGCAGGCCAGAAGGGACTGGCAAAAAAATATTCAAAGTGAGGAAAAACAAGGGTCTACAACCAAGATAATTCTACCCAGCAAAGCTATCATTTAGAATCAAAGGACATACAAAGAGCTTTCCAGATAAGAAAAAGCTAAAGGAGTTCATCACCACTAAACTATTAGTATTACACGAAACATTAAAAGGATATTCTTTAAGAAGAAGAAAAAAGGTAAGAATGGGTTAAGGGGGGGGGGGGCGGAGGAGGAGAGGAATGGGAGGCATTTGTAATACTATCAACAATAAAAAATATTTTTTTCTTTAAATTAAAGAGTGAGAAAGATTTTTAAATGAATAATAAAATAGCAATAAATACATAACTATTAACAACTGAATGTAAAAACCAAAATAAATAAGAATTGAAACAGACTCATAATCCAGGAACATTTTGATGATTGCCAGATGAGAGGAAGGATTTAGGGGATTGGTGAAAAAGGTGAAGGGATTAATAAGTGCAAATTGGTAGCTACAGAATAGTCATGGGGATGTAAAGTACGGCCAAAGGAATATAATTGATTATATAATAAGTATGTATGGTGTCGGATGGGTACAAGATTTATCAGCATGATCACTTAATAAGTTATATAAATGTCTAATCACTGGGTTGTATACCTGAAATGAATATAGTACTATATGTCAACTGTATTTGAAAAACTTTAAAAAATTAAAGTCCAAAACAAAAGTAAATAAATAGCTAAATAAATGAAAGAAGAATCCTATGCTTCCTGTTGTCCAATGCCTAAAAGCAGTTGCTTTATTTTTGTCCTATTAATAATTGCTTTTTGTGGGAGTGTAAATTCAAAATCAATTAACTCTTCGTGGCTATAGCTATTTCTGGAAATGAAAGTCTGGGAAATAAATCTAGAAAATGAAGAGGTAGGGAGGAAGAGCAGGGCTGCGGCTCAAACATCATCAGGGCCTTTGTGAAAATGACAAGGCTCTCCCCTGCATAGTGGGGTGAAAAGAGGGTCTCTCTCTGGGCAGAGAGATGGTCAATAGATTCCCCTTTCTCTGGGCTGACCCCATCTGTCCGAAAACGTGGACTGCGAAAGGAGTCCAGGCTAGTGGTTGTGTGAGTAGTTAGCAGCCTGGCCATTGTGCTTGCCTGGCTCACGTAGGTTATGAACAAACACTTCCCTTTGGCCTTTTCCCTTGGTGACAGAACACTGTTATTTATGAATTCTGAATGTATAACAGGTATGACATTATCCAGTTGGAAATATTATTCTGGGGATTTAGGGAGGTCCTCCAAAGAAGAAACTTTGAAAGAGAACCTGAGGGTGGGGCAAAGCGAACCCCTTAGACTAGGAACTGAGTTCAGCATAGATTTGACACTATGTTCTGTAATGTTTTTGAACTCGTTTTACAGATGAGGGGTAGGAGTGGCACAGAACAAGGGAGGAGCGGGGGCACTTGTCCAAGACCTAAAAGGGCTAGGCAGGAAAGCAGACCAGGGATCTTTTGGCCTGCATGGAGGTAATGGGGCATTTCTGATAAGCAAAGCCTTTCTGAGATCAGACAGTTCATAGTTAAGCTTCCCAATTACATGGCAGAGTGTGTCTTCCCTTCTGAAGACAGTACCATGACATGATTTTACCTCATTATAGAAAGAATACAGGCCTTGGAGGCTGAAAAAAGGGCTTCCCTACTCCACCCCTTCCTGGCTGCATGGCCTCACAAAAGTTGTTTAAGCCTCTCCCAGCCACAGCTACTACCCACAAAGTTGGGGATTAACAGCGCCTGCCTCTCGGGGTCTTTGTGAGGCTTACACAAGGCACTGCATGAGAACACACTCAGCACAGCGTTAAGCATGTATCATTAATAAATGCTCCCCGATCTTTGATAGCAGCAGAATGAGTTGCAGCTGATTTAAAATAAGCGAGGATTTGGGTGATGCCATGCACATTCCTCACCTCATGGCCCACAGGGACAAAATTTAGATAAAAAGGCTCCAGGGCAGGCCTGCCTATGCCAAGTTAGGAGCTGGCCAAATGGAGAGTGAAAGTGGGGATAGCTGGGCAGAGAAGAGGGTGAGTGTCAGTCAGACCATGAAAAGGAGGACTGGGGCTCCTTTGAACCTGCAGGAACCCATGATTCTGAAATAGGCTGACATTAATTCCTACCATTTCCCCTGACCTCCCGGCCCTCCAGGCCTGAGCAAAGGAGAGAGCAAGATAGAGGGATGTCTTGGCTCCACATGGGAGAGGAAATCTCTACTACAACAAGGCTATTTCACAGAACCTGAGCCTTCTTTGACACAGTTTTTTGCCTAATTCCCCATTTTCCCTTCCTCCTGCTACCCCTCTTCACATCATCACCTGTCTTGTCCCAAGTGTTCACATTCTATTCTCCTACCCATAAGGTCTTTGTACTTAATCCTTTCCACTGATACCCCCCCTCCTTTATTTTACATTCTACCTTCTGTGCTTGCTTCCTTCCTACTCATTTCTTCCTCCATTCTCCCACCTATTCTCTCCTTCTTTTTTCAGTTTCCTCTTCACTCCTAGTATACTGTTTTCCCTACGACTAGAACTCTCATCTTGCTCAAACAAACTCTTTCACTGTTTCTCTCTCTCTCTCTCTCTCTCTCTCTCTCTCTCTCTCTCTCTCTCTCTCTCTCTCTCTCTCTCTCTTTCTCCTCCTTTTCCTCCTCTTCCTCTTCTTCCTCCTCCCTCTCCACTGCCCTACCTCTTTTAACCTTAATCTTCTTTCTCCTCTATCTAGTCCTCCTGTTTTCCCTCCTTCACCATTGACTATGCAGGAAAGTACGAGGTGGGTTAAGGGGTGAGTGACATATGAAAAAATAAACCAAGGGGCATGGGGGAAGAAAACTAGGCCCAGGTATTCTGTGATGGCAGTGACAGAAACAGGACACTTCTTGGTGAGGTCTTGCCCTCAGGACCAAGCCAAATAAAGGAGCCCTGGAGAGCGAGGTGCAAGGACAGGCTGCCAGTCCTACTCCACCCACCACCACCCCATCAGGGAACATGGGCTTCCTGAAGGACTGACACAGCATAGCCATGACACAGAGGGTGGATTATGGAGCCAATCTGTCTGGGGTCAAATTTTGCCTCTACCATTTACCACCTGTGTGACCTGGACAATTAATTAACTGCTGTGTCTTGATTTCTCCTTGTGTTAAAATGGGGACAAAAGCAATTCTTTCAGCCTAGATTTGTTGTGAAGATTAATGGGGCTAATACATGTAAATTTTCTGGTACAAAAATTATCTACACTAATAAAAGAGAAATATGCAAATTGAATGTACCTCCATGAAGCCCACAAGCCAATCAGGAGTGGATATGCAAATTAACCCAACAAAGATGGCGGGTTACTTTGCATACGCAGGTGCAGAGCAGCTGGGGGTGGGTGTACATGCTGGCACCAAGCAGCCTGCATCTCAGGGACAGGTGTCCTCAGGACCCAGGCCGCTCTGAATCTGTAGGCCTGTGCATAGATCCAGAGCATCCTGGGTCCTGGAATGAAACCCAGCCATTCTGGGCCTACGTGTGCAGGCATAGAGCAGCTGAGGATGGGGCAGGAACATCCTTGGGACTCAGGTGCTTTGAGAATGTGCATGCTCAAAAGAGGGTAGGGTGGGAATGTCCCCCATAGCAAGCAAGCAGAGAGCAGGGCCCAGCTTGCCCCTGGCTGTGGCAGCAAGGAGCAAGCAGTCCTCCACAGGGCCCCCACAGAGAGAAGACACCAGGGCCTGTAGTGGTGTCAAGCAGGCAGGTCTTTGGAGAGCAGAGAACCATGGGGAGCAGGCCTAACCTGTTAGTAGGACATCCCCCGAGGGCCCCCAGATTGGAGAGGGTGCAGATTGGGCTGAGGGCTCCCTCTCATGCATGAATTTCATGCACCAGGCCCCTAGTGTACATATGTATATATAGTAAACGTTATATATTACTATTTTTTCTGATCAAGTACCTAAAAGCTCAAATTTACCAACAACCCACTTTCCCTACTATGTGTTTCCATGGTTCTGAAGGTCTTGACATGCACCTTCTGGTCCAGGAGTTGGGCTCTGTCACCGGAAATGACAACTGAAATCCATGAGCGCTTATGGTATGTCAAGAACCGTGCTGAGTGCATTGTCTACATTATCTCCCCTTTCCTTACTACCTGGAAGAGAGATATTTTTATCTCCAGTGTGTACATGAGGAAAATGATTCTTACTAAATTAAAGCTTGATTTCAACTCAAGTCTTGCTTATTTTCACACTATCTCTATGACATTGTGCTGTCTTTTGCAATGTCACACTGTCTTCTGTGTCCTCATTCTACTTCTGCCTAATTCTTGAAATCAGCCACTTGCCTCTGTTAGTGACCAAGGCAACCAAGACAGGCCAGTTTATTGTGTGTCTGCATTTCCTACAGCATTAGGTCATATTATCAGGTATAACAGTATGTTGCTGTTGGCTATATATGGTTTTCTCTCTATAGCTAAGCCTTGAATTCCTTTAGGGCAGAGGTAAGTATAATATATGCTAACTATATAGTAGGTGCTCACTAAATGCTTGCTAATGGATAAATTTCCCTTCTCCCTTTAATAGCAAGCTGGTCTTGCCTGCTGCTGCCTGACTTCCAGAGGTTCCTTTTCCTCATCTGGGTCTCTCTCATGCCACTCGGAGCACTGGCCCCTCTGGCTGATTTCATTGCTCTGTTAATAGGGATTTCCTAAGCAATCAATTCCTTGAGCTTCCTGTATGCCCAGCTCTATGATAAAGAGTAGATGCAAAAATGACCAGTATGGTTTCTACACTCAAGGCGTTCTCAGGCTGCTGGGAAGACACAATTAGCACATGTGACACAGATAGTGAGCACATGATACCAAACAGCAGGTGGACAGTACGAGCACAGTAGATAAGTATTATGGGGAGAGAAAAGTGAGCCTTGAAGAATGAACAGGATTTAGATAAGGAGATGTGATGTCAAACACAGCATCTTCCACCTCCAGGTGTGAGCTTGGCAGGTGTGATTATGTGTGTGTGTCTGTGTGTGTGTGTGTGTGTGTGTGTGTGTGTGTGCAAGTGTGCTTGACAGTGAAGAGGGTGGAGAAATGAGGACACAGACACTCTGGAATGGGGGTACAGTTGGCAGGCACTTGGAGCTAGTGTTTTAAGGGAGAGGGCTGGTGTTGGAAGGTTTTGGGAACAGGCAAGGCAGTTTGGAGCTGACCTGGTAGGAAATCAGGAACTGCAAAGATGCTAGGAGTTAGCGATGGGATCAGAGTATGTTTCAGAAACATCCTGTCAGCAGCATTGAGGGCCAATGGGAGGGCCAATGCTGGGGGCAAGTACACAAGGCAGAGGTCACTTGTAGGAGTCAGAGTAACAGGGGCAGGGGGTCCGAGATTCAGAAGGTGGCTATGGAGAAGAAATGAGAAACATCTACAGTGAGCTGACAGATGCCACGGTCAAGTTAAGTTGGACCAAATGGGAAAGAACAAAGAGCAAACAGCTATGAGGCCCCTAAGAAGGGCTGCATTTTATCAGCCCTTTTCCCATAGCATTCTGTGGTCCCCAGTGGGGCATTCTATTAAATGTGAGGGATGTCAGAGGCGTTTAAAGATGCAGAGAAGCACAATCTACAATAACTAGGATTTGGAAACAGCTTAGATGCCCGTAAGCAGATGATTGGATCAAAAAACTATGGTACATCTACACAATGGAATACTATGCTGCCATAAAAAAGAAGGAATTCTTATAATTTGCAGCCACCTGGATGGAATTGGAGAATATCATGCTGAGTGAAATAAGACAGTCAATGAAAGAGAAACACCACATGAACTCACTCATTTATGGATAATAAAGAACTTTATAAACTGATGAACCAAAAGATAGATATAGAGACAGTAAAGCAACAAGCAGATTGTCAAATTACAGCTGGGAGAGTAGGGAGATTTGGGGGAGATAAGAGATCAACCAAAGGACTTGTATACATGCATATAAGTACAACCAATGGACACAAAACTCTGGGAAGGGAGGGCATATATGGGAGGGGGGGCAATGGTAAGATATGTAGACAGATAATAATAATGTAATAAAAAAATAAGAAAAATAAAAAAATTGTAACAAAAAAAATTTAAAAAAAAATAAAGATGCAGAGAAACGAAAGAGCTTAACCTTTCACCTGCATTAACACTGTCATCCATGTTAGTGTCATCAACACTAACATGCCCCTCCTCCCCCCCACCCCACCTGCTGCCCCATTCAATCAGCCCGGATCTCGGAGCACCTGTGATTTCAACTGCAAATCCTGGGCTCCGCAGCTCCCGCTGGCTCAGCCGAGGGCTGGGGTGGCTGGAGGGTCCCAGCAGCTGGCACGTGGATGGCCCCTGCCTCTCTCTGTTGCTCTGCACATTCATTCCAGAAGAGTTGTGTCATCTCAAGAGCTGTAATAAATGGAGATTCTATATAAAACCAACTCCATTGAAAACCACACTCCGCTAAGTGCCTGTGTGTGTCAGTGGTGGAGGAGAGCATTGGGGTTAAAATCAGGTCTCCTGACAAAATCACACACGAAGCAATCAGAAAAACATGTGCTGCAACCGAGGCCTTGCCAGTACACCTGCCCATCAAGTGGATCCGTTCCGAACCACTAGACGACCAGGCGTCCTCAAACTTTTTAAAGTGGGGGCCAGATCACGGTCCCTCAGAGAGCTGGAGGGCCAGACTATATGAACTACTGATTCCTACTGTAACACCTCGGCTGCGCTCACTGCCCAAAAAACCTGGCGGGCCGGATCAGACTCCTCTGCGGGCCGCATGTGGCCTACGGGCCGCAGTTTGAAGACGCCTGCACTAGACACACACTCCGAGCTTCCATGGGTCACATTCCCTCTGACCGGATATACTTTTTCAGTTTCCCAAAACCCATTGTCCCATGTGACCCTCATCACACCTCGTTATCTCCATCTCATTGGCGAGGAGCCTGATTCTATACTTCCTCTATCATGATATTACTCATACTCTCTAATACTTACTAAATTATTTGTCTGAATTCATTGCTATCCAGTGAGCTTAACAAGAGTAGGGATCAGATCTGCCTTGTGAATTGCCATTTCCCAGAACCCAGCACAATACTTGGCATTCAACAAATCTTTGTCCGAGTGAGTAACTGCCTAGTCTCTGGTATTGTGTTACCGCCACCGCCGAGCTGATGGAGACACTGGAGACCAGCCTAGCGTTGGGAGGCTAAGCACAGCCAGTGTTGGTGACAACCCTCAAGAACACTGTCCCTCAGTGCATGGTCCGGGGAGCTGCAGAGCGAACCTCAGGCCCCACCCAGACCTGCTGAGTCAGAATTTGCCCTTTCACAAGATCCCCCAGAGCAGTGGTCAGCAAACTGCGGCCCTTGAGCCACAAAAGGCTCTTTGGACCCTTGAGTGTGGCTCTTCCACAAAACACCACATGCGGGCACGCATGTACAGTGTGATTAAAACTTCGTGGTCCGTGCGCAGAAGTCGGTTTTTCAGCTCTCAAAAGAAATTTCAATCATTGTGCTGTTGATATTTGGCTCTGTTGACTAATGAGTTTGCCGACCACTGCACCAGAGAGTCAGGAGAGAGCTGTCTGCAGGGGTACTGCCAGCTCTCAGCCGAGCGAGCAGTAGAATCACAGAGCTTTCCACATCACCTGGCTGGGCTCCCAGAGACCAAATAAACCAGACTTTGAACCAGGCTCCCTGGGACTCTCATTTGCAGTCCTGGCTGAGAAGCACTGAGAAAAAATTTGTATCTGTGTCAGCATTGAATGCTTTCTGCCTTGCATTGTAATTGTAATTATCTTTGTGCATGACCATCAGCTCCCCCACTGGTTCCCTGAGGCAAAGACTGTGGTTCAGTTGTTTGTTCCTGCAACACAGGTTTTAAGTGAAAAGCAGAGCTGGGCACTGGGAATACATCTGCAGCCTCTGTCAGGGAGACGAGGTCCAGCCATCAGTAAATTCACCCTTATGCCTAGCCGGTGTGGCTCAGCCGCTGAGTGTTGACCCATGAACCAAAAGGGTCCTGGGCTGAAACCAGTTTGGCTTAGTGGATAGAACGTCGGTCTGCGGACTGAAAGGTCCCAGGTTCGATTCCGGTCAAGGGCATGTACCTTGGTTGCGGGCACATCCCTGGTAGGGGGTGTGCAGGAGGCAGCTGGCTGATGATTCTCTCTCATTGATGTTTCTAGCTCTCTATCCCTCTCCCTTTCTCTTTGTGAAAAATCAATGAAATATATTAAAAAAAAAAAAAAAAAAAAAAAAAAAAAAAAAAAAAAAAAAAAAAAGAGAGGGTCCTGGTTGGATTCCAGTCAGGGCATGTGCACAGGTTGCAGGGTTGATCCTTAGTAGGGGGTGTGCAGGAGGCAGCTGTTGGCTGTCTCTCATTGATGTTTCTATCTTTATTCCTCTCCCTTCCTCTCTCTCTCAATTTAATTTTAAAAATAAAAAAAGAAGTCCAAAATTAGAAAGAGAAAAAAAGTCATATAAATAAATGTTTAAAATGTGAGGACAGGAGTCTATCATGGAGGCGTGGGGAGAGGACAGGCAGGTGCTGAGGAGGGCACCTCGGCTCTCCTGGGAAAGTCAAGGAGGACTTCCTGGAGAGGGTGCCAGAAGCTGCGCCTGCAGGGTGGGCAGGGTGACCACATCAGGAGGAGAGGAAATTCCTAAGAAAAGGAACAGCCTATTCATCACCACAGAGGCACGTGGACAAAATAATGAATTGACAACGCTGCAGCCCCAGCATTATTTATAACCGCAAAGCATTGTAAACAACCCGGGCGTCTGGCCGTCAGAGGGGTCTGCTATGTAAATCACGGCCCACCCTTCCAAAGGAGCGCCGGGCACGCCGAAACACTACTGGGCTCCTCCCGGGCTAATCAGGAGGCCGCCAAGATGCAGCTGAGGCGGGAGGAGCTGCCAGACATCTGCTGGTCTCAGAGCCACAAGGTAAAGTATCTTTTACCCACTTCACCTGCCCAAATGCCCTGTGTGGCGTTGTCACCCGCTCCTGCAGATAAGGGGGCCACACCTCAGAGAGAGGAGGTAACTTGCCCAGTTTCACAGAGTGAAGCACAAACCCAGGGTTCCGCCCCACACGGGTCCGATCGACTGCAAAGCCTGTGGCAGAACTGGTGCGCTCTGTCCGGTTAGACCTCCCTGGAGCAGATGGAGCTGTGGGCACGAGGCACGGCAGGGGAGCAGGCTGAGGGTCAGAGCCAGGATCCTGGGGAAGGGCGGGAGTCCCAGGCCATGCAGAGGAAGACCTCACAGCACCACTGCCCATGGTTTTTGTTTTGTTTGATAATCTTCACCTGAGGATATATTTCCCATTGGTCTTTAGAGAGAATGGAAGGTAGCAGGGAAAGGGGGAGGGAAAGAGGAGAGGAGAGACATTGATGTGCTAAACACACTTCAGCTGGTTGCCTCCCACAGGAGCCCAGACCAGAACTGAGGATTGAACCTAGGTATGTGCCCTTGACCAAGAATTGAACCTGAGACTCTGGTGCATGGGCAATGCTCTAACCCAGTGGTCAGCAAACTCATTAGTCAACAGAGCCAAATATCAACAGTACAACGATTAAAATTTCTTTTGAGAGCCAAAATTTTTAAACTTAAACTATATGGGTAGGTACATTGTTATTAACTTAATTAGGGTACTTCTAAGCTGGCCTTTGCTAAAAACTCAAGGGGCCAAAGAGCTGTATGTGGCTCTCAAGCCACAGTTTGCCGACCACTGTTCTAACCACTGAGCACACTGGCCAGGGCTGCCCACTGCTTCTATTAGCTGCCTGAGTCATGGCACTGGCACCCAAAGGAGCAGGGAAGTCCTGATGTGCCCACAGCCCTTGCCGTGACGTTGGAGCAAGCCAGACTCTGTGAACGGGTTGTCACTCCTGCGGAGAGTAGCCAGCACAAAGGGTCCTGAATTTTCCTCCAGGCCCCACGGCAGGAAAAACCAGGCAGTCACTGACTGGCAGCCTCTCTCCTCAGAGCATCCATTCCTGCACTCAGACCTTCCCACTGAAGATGAAGAAAAACTGAGACGCTGTCTTTCCCGCCTCCATGCCACGAGGAGCCCAAATCAGGCCATGCCACATGCCCAAGGTGCTCCCCACCCAGCACGTCACCCCGGAAACCCAGCGTAAGCCAGCTCGCCACTGGGCCTGCGTCACTGTCCTCGGCAGATGCTAAGGACTGTGCAGAGGAGAGCGGGGCTTGGGCGTCACCTTCAGACCCTGGCTCCCCCTCAGGTAGGATCCGGGGTCCTCTTGGCTGTGGGGAGATGAGATGAGATGAGATGAGATGAGATGAGATGAGATGAGATGAGATGAGATGAGATGACCTATGTCAGCTCTAGGCTCGGTTCTGAGGTCTTGGGCCTGGAGACAGAGAGGCCCCGGCGCTGACCTCACGTCCATGGCTCACATCCCTGCAGGCCCAGCTCTCAAAGCTGCCCACACCCGGCCCAGCTCCCACCATAGCCTTCGCCAGCAGGGGCGGAGCACAGGCATCCGCAGGCAGCTCTGCCCAGTGGCTGGGCGGGCACATCAGTGAATGGAGCAGGACGGGCACACATGAGGCTGCAGGAAGTGGGAGAGCCCTGGTGGGAAGTGGAGGGAGCCCGAGGCACCTGCCCCACCGCAGTGCGTCACAGGCCCAGGTTTTAAAAACGCGGACTCCTCTTAACCCGTATCAGAGCCACAACACTGGAGCCAGCTCCTGCCCAATGAGCGCCTCTCAGAGCCACTCCGGGGCTCACCGAGGAGCTGAATGCTGAGCCCAGCCCAGAGCTCATTGTCCCCCGCGGGAGCTGAGTTCTGAGCAGGAGAGGCAGGCCGGGCCTGGGGGGAGTGGTACCTGCTCCCCCTCTGGCACAGACCCGAAATGCCAGCATTAAATATTCACGCCTGTGGGTTAAGGTTCCTCTCCGGGGTCCTCTTTTAAAATTCAAATGCTTCTTTGGAGAGGAATAAGCCAGGTGGCTGTGAATCCAATGTACTGGGACTGAGTGGATGGACAGGCAGTCCTGCCACCAGAGGAGGGGGCCTCCCGCCCACTGCCCACTGCCCACTGCCCACTGCCCTGCTCTCCCTCTGCCCTCCTGTGCCCTCTGCCCCCTGTCCATGGGGGCAGGGGCATTGGAAAGGGGAGGCTAAGAGATTCACTCAAAGTGCCCTCAGCTGTGCAGAAACCCTGGTGTCCCTGGTGTGTCCCAAGCACACTCGCCGGGGGCTGGGCTCACCTGGAGCTGCCTTCCCAGTGCAGAGCAGGCCAGGGCGGCTCCGCTCCAGCTGAGAAGGACTGCTCTGCCCTCTGAAGCCTGCTTTGTTATCCCACTGGGTTTCCCTCTGACTGGGATACAGAGAACAGTCCGTATGTGGGTCCCACCTAACAAGAAGCCCCTGATTGATGTGTGAACCAGGAAGTACTGTGCGCCCAGCAGCCTGCTAGGCACGATCACCCAGGAGCCCAGGACCTGTAATAGGCCTATCAGAGGGGCCAAGGCTGCCCCACACGTTCTCTCAGCTGTCCTTGGCCCACCATTTGTCTCCCTTCTGGTCTGGCTTCCTTTGGACCAGAGGCCTGAGCAGCAGTCTCCGCTCTTCTGTCACCTTCACTGTTGTTGTGCTTCCTGCCCGCTGGGTGCCATGCATGTACCCCAGGGGGCAAGGATCCTCTGGGTTGCGATTGCCCCGCCCCGGTCCCCTGACAGGACCTCGTGTGGAGACCACCCCTGCTCTCCACCCACAGGCCTCCGAGGAAGAGACTGGCTAAATGAGGGTTCATGTCCCTGCTCGGCCTGACAGCCCCGATTGGCATTCCCCGTGACATCCTCTCTGTTGCCCTTGCCGGGATGGGGAGGGGAGAAAACATTTGTGATGTGAGCAGAGGAGAGCTGCTATGATTTGAAATCTTTTTAAAGTCCCCTCCCTCCGGGCCTCAGTGAACTAGAAAGCAGGGAGCCCACAGGCGGTGTGACTCAGCGCTGGGCGGCAGAGAGTGGGCAGGGCCTCCCCGGGCCCCGGGCTGGCCTTTCATGCTGGCGGAGGGGAGGTCACCTAGAGGCGTAAGTCATGGTCCCCCAGGGAGAACGCTCCTCTCCCAGAGCCACCAGCGCCCGACGCCGTGACCTTCCTTCCCGAGCCCGAGGCCCGGCGCCCAGCTCCTGCCTCTGGGAAGCCAGCACGGGGCCCGGGCTGGGCTTGGGTTAGCCTGGCCTCGGCGGGAGCCCGCCAGCCTCCTCCGCCTGAATGAGGGCCTCCTCCAGTCCCAGGACCAGACGGGACACGGCATCTCCTGCCTTCCCTCCCTCCGCACCTGGGCCATATCCTCCCACTGAGGGTTCTGCCCCAAGTTTCCCTCACCTACTTTCCTGCCGGCCGGCCCGGGCACACAGTGAGCACGTGAGGGCTGTGAGGGGGCCGGGGGGGCGGGGGGGGAGAGCTCGGCTCTGAGGGAGCAGAGCAGGCTGGAGCCCTTGGTGTGTGATCTTGGACGAGAAACTTGCACCTCCAGGAGCCTCTGCTTACTCGCTGTGAGCACCAGCACCTGCTGCAGAGGCCTGTGGGCCTGGGGGTTAGCACACGGGAATCCTCAGAACAGTGCCTGGCACATCAGAGATGTTCAGAAAGTGGAGGCGTTCCCCCCACCTTTCAGGGTGCTCGCCCCACCTCTCAGGGGTGAACCCTCCCTCCAGCCCGTCCCACTGGGACCAGCCCTCCCGCGCCTCCTGGGCTGGTGAGCATCAGGTCATGGACAAACCTGCCCGACTTCACCTGTCCCCTCCCCTCCCAGGCCGCAGGGCAGACACCTGCCGACCGCTCACAGCCAGCACGGAGAAGCCAGCCCACCCCCCACTCCCCCTCTCAGCACAGATATTTGAACTGTGGTTTATGCCATTGCCGCCCGCAGGCCAGGCCCATGAGTGCCGGCTCCCGCCTGCCACGGAGCCTGGAGCTGAGGGTGGATGAGTCAGAGTCAGCGTTGCTGTGAGACCCTGGAGCCCCATCTTGCTTGGCTGAGAAATGGGGGCACCTCCCAGCTCTAATGGGAGGCACTCCTACCGTGGGTGAAAGATCACTGGGGTGACCTCGCCCAAGTCCGATCTGTGGGATTGGGGCACCGACAGGCAGGCTTTCAGGGGGCACTCCGGGAAGAGCAGGCCAGAGCAGAGCTTCTGAGCACACCGAGAGGCAGCGGGGAGCCCTCGGCCAGTGGACACGGAAAGGGGGGAAGGGCCCTGACGGGGGTCGGCTGCCTTGCCACTGCGGAGAGGGCAGCGGGTGCCCAGCCCCCAGGGAGCGGCCTGCAGCCTCCCCCCACTGTCTGTGGCAGTGACAGTGTGTGACTTTCACTCTGACCTCCAGCAGACTCCATTTATTCAGGAAAGGAAGGAGGAGGCCATTTAGAATGTGGAGCCATCAGCCCGCTCCTCACCTGCTCTGAACACCGGAGTCTGCTCACAGCATCAATTATTTACCGCGTAAGCTACTGCTGTTCGGCAGGCGCTAACTTCACTGCGTTTTCTCTTTTTTAAAGGAAGCACCTCGGTGACATTGGCGGCTCAGCGTCCCTCGGCAAGGACTCATTTATCCACAGGGATAACGAGAGCCGCCGTGGGCTGCGTGCGCGCCCAGTAGGCCCACAGAAGCACATTTTATTCAGTCCCGTCAAACCCTGCGAGGAAGGTATCACCAATCTCCACTTTTAGGTGAGAAAGCTGAGGCTCAGAGAGGGTAAGCAGCTTGCCCAAGAAGGCACAGCCTGCAGGGTCCACGTGAAACCGGCCACGATTCACTGGGCGGAGCCTCCTGGGTGTGGCTCAGGCCCATCTCAGGGGCTTAGGGACTAAGTGAGCAGGTCTGTTGACATTTACTTGGAACCATCATTTCTAAGCAAAGGCCTCAGGAAGGAGATGGGGTGGACACCCCTTTCCCGCAAGCCCACTCTGTCCATTGCTCCTCCAGCTCTCGCCTTTGGCTGAGCACATCAGTGACTGGTGTGTGTTAGAAGCTCTTTGTACAAAAAACACACTAGAATCAGCACCAGCAGAAAGAGATGCGGCCAGTGGGGGAGGCACATAGGGACAGGGATGGTGAGGGGACGGCCAGCACATACTCTCCTTCGCCCCTCACTCTGGCTTGGTGCAAGGGGTCAATGGGCAGAATCAGCATCCCATAAATTTTATTTTAATTTTTATTTTTAATATATTTTATTGATTTTTTTTTCTTAACAGAGAGGAAGAGATAGTTAAGTAACATCGATAAGAGAGAAACATCAATCAGCTGCTCCTGCACACCACCTACTTGGGATGTGCCCACAACTGAGGTACATGCCCTTGACCGGAATCGAACCTGGGACCATTCAGTCAGCAGGCTGACACTCTAGCCACTGAGCCAAACTGGTCAGGGCCATCCCATGAATTTTAATCTTGCCCTGTCCCTGCTGATCGATTCACTGACTGCTGAACACATACAGTTAAATTTCACATGAAATGTTCCTGATGTTGATGCTATTTCACTGACACACACCTGCCCCAGTGCCCCCTCCACTCACCCACCAGTCCCTCAGACAGCCCTGCAGGAAGCAGACTAAGGGGGCTGCGGTTGGAGGAGACAGAGGAATCATCGTGTGAGGGAGCCCAAATAAAGTGGGCAGCTGATTATTTTGTTTCTACCTTTTGGACTGTGCACCCCTCACCCGGGCCTGCAGGTATAATGAGGACCGGGGCTCATTCCCGCGGCTCCTAGCAGATGTGTCAGGGGAGAGCGGCAGGCGGGAAGAGACCCGCCCTGAAGGAGAGGTTTAAAACACACAATGATTTCATGTCAAAACACAATTTCCTCGTGTCACTGCGTTGTTCTGCTCCCTCGCGCGCGGGGAAGGGGAAGTGATTGGAAACCCCCGGAGTGGGAGCGCAGCTGTGCGTCCGGGAACGCTGACGGATGGTTGGGAAGGAGAGATTGATGGTGTGATTTCGGGGAGGGACCGTCACACGCTGTGTCTGTGAACAGAGCCGCCTGGCGTTTGGACACTTCGGGGCAGGAGAAAACCATCTGGATGGCCCTGACTCATTAACCCGTTATCCAAAGCAACCCCTGCAGCCCCGGCCGGCCAGGCAGATCGGAGGGCCTGGGGGAGGAGGGTCAGGATGGGTGCTCAGGGAGCACTTGCCGGGTGAATGAAGAAGAGCGGGTTGGCCCTGGCTGGCAGCCTGTGGACTGGAATCGCTGTCGTAAGCCTGCAATGCATCACGTTCCCTGCCAGCTTCGCTCTGGCTACAGTCACTGAAGGAGCCAGGGCTTCCGTCCCACCTGTGGAGTCTGGGCGACGCCGGCGTGGCTGGCATCCACACTGGCAGGGCCAGGGTCTGCACTGGGTAGGTGGTGGCTTTGAGAACCCAAAGCTGGGGGGCACAGAGGGGAAACTGTCAGTCACAGAGGGAGAGAAGTTTAGAGACCAGAGATGTATCAGGTGTATTCTACCAGGGATGGTACCCTCGTGCGGAGAGAACTTGGAAATAAGAAACTGGGAGGATCAGGGACACTTTGGGGAGGATGGTTGGGAGAACAGGTCAGAATAAAGACAGGGACTGGCCCTAACCGGTTTGGCTCAGTAGATAGAGCATCGGCCTATAGACTGAAGGGTCCCAGGTTCAATTCCGGTCAAGGGCATGTACCTTGGTTGTAGGCACATCCTCAGTATGTGCAGGAGGCAGCTGATTGATGCTTCTCTCTCATCCATGTTTCTAACTAACCCTCTTTCTTCCTCTCTGTCAAAAAAAAAATCAATAAAATATATTAAAAAAAATTAAAAATAAAAAAAGACAGGGACCGGTGAGTGGGCATCAGAGCTGTTCTTGTGCAGTGCCGTGGGGTCCCTCAGGATGGCCTTGCTGCTCACAGGAGCCCAGCAAGAGGGGAGGCCCCAGCCCGCCTGCCGCTGCATCTCCAGTCCCTGAAAGCGCCGAGTGAGAGCAGGGACACCTGTGAGAGCAGGGCTTTCCCTTGCACCTTCTCAGCCTCCCATCTCGCATATATTCAGTCCCCTCAGCACATCCATGGGGCCCACAGCCCGTCAGAGCCCGAGCCAAGCTGGGGCCAGCCTGAAGCCTGGCGTGGCTTCCTGCCCCGCTGTGCTCTGGCCCAGCCCTGGGCCCCCAGGTCTCCCATGACCCCGACTTCCTTGCCTGGCCCATCCCTGACCCCTCTCTCACCCCAGACAGAGCTCTTTGCTGCTGGTCTCCGTTCCACATTCTTTTGTCACAGTTGAGCTGTGCTGTGTCACCATCTCGTTCACACCTGGCTGCTCTCTAGTGTGACCCAATATAATAGTCGATGTATGTTAAGGTGCCAATGACAGATGGTACATGGCTTCCTGGAGTCACGGCTCCCGTGTCATTTGGGGCGGCGGTGGCAGGGATGCTTTCGCAGGAAAGGTGAGTGCTGGGGAGAGCCTCCCGCGGCGTGCTAGCCTGAGACCCTTCCAGCACTGCTCACGTTTCTCCGTAGCTCTTCCTCCACAGACAGGTGTGGAGGAGGGGACATGAGGCAGGCACAAGCATGGGAGAGGCTCTCTGTCCCAAGCAATGGCCAGTCTATTTGGCCAGCACAAATGGCACTTGCCCGAGACTGGCCACTCACTCACCAGGGCACACACAACAGCACACATAGAATGATACATGTCCAGGGCATCTCCTGTCACCCATGCCACGTTCCCCAGCAGCTCTGAGGAGCCTGGAACCATAGTCCTGGGTCAGCGCACCCCTGGGGCACCCCAATCCTTCCTAAGTCCTAAAACCCTGCCTGAGGGCACACAGCTGCATTCCATCTGGACAGTGGGTCTGCACATCACTGGGCACCAGGGTGCCCTCCTGCAGCCGGGCCCTTGGTGGTCAGGCGATTCTGAATGACTTCTCTTCTGAGGGACCGGAACACAGCTGGAGACCAGGGCCGGATGGCGAGCTCTGGAAAACACAGACGGAGAAGTGTCTGGCGACCTGGTCCTGGGCTCTGCTAGGTGTGGAAGGAGAGCGGAGGCCCAGGTCTGAAACATGGGAAGTGCAGCTGTGACTATTTCTCTTTTCTGGGTCCAGCACAGCTAGAGAGCGGTCCGGTTCCTGAGTGGGGGCGGCTGGGGATTGAGAAAATGAAAGAGAGAGACAGAGATGGAAGGAAAAAGCTTGGGCCGGGTGTGACCACTGTCCTCTGACAGGTCAGGGACCTAGAGCCAATACAGCCTGTTTATTTTATACAGCAAAGCCCAGGACAAAGGAGATTACGCGCATTTATGGATGGGCCTGGTTGTATTCATTCCTGGGGCTTGGCTGGATTTAAATAACAAAACCCACCCCCTGGCACCTGGGCTGAAGGTCAAGCTGGCAAAGCATGTGTCCAGGACGTGGCTTTGCCAACGCTACCGGATTCAGCTGACAAAATTGAAGAAATGCCCATGTGCCTTTCCAGGCGCTCTTTGCGTGCGGCTGTAGGAGAGACGTACGGAGGTGAGCAGAGACGTGGGCAGCCCAGTCCTGGCTCTGCCCAGCCCCTGCGCACCTGCAGGGGACAGGGAGGGAAGCCTATCTCCCTTGCTCCAGGACGTGGTGACTCAGCGCCTCAGGGAGTGACACTGCAGGGTGCTGGTGGGCTGGGCTGCTTTCCACACCCTGCTGAGGGGCTGCACCACAAACATGCCCATCCTACTCCAGCCCCGCCAGAGGCCAGACCGAATGACGAGTGAGGAGTGACGCCTGGCTGGGCACTTCCCCTCTTTTCACAAGGTGGTGTGGACCGGAGGGCCTCTGCAGACTCCCCTCCCAGGAAGAAATGTTTGGAGGGAGCCTGTGTGTGAGTGTGTGTTGGGGAGAGGGGGTGCTGTTTCAGGAATTCTTGGCTCAGAAAGGTGAGAGACTCGCCCAAGGTTACAAAGCTGGAGGGAGGCAGAGCAGAATTCTGAGTCTGTCTGGATCTGCAGTCGCTGTCCTTCCTTCCAGAAAACCCGCCCTGGCTGGCCAGAACTGAGGCCGGGAGGCTGGATGCGTGGTTCTTTAAGCGTGGCCCCAGACCTCCTGTATCAGAACCTGGGGACGGACTCCAGTCTGTGCTTCAGCAAGCCGCTGGTCTCTCTGTCCACTGGCGCCGGAGGGGTGCTGGGCTGGCACACGTTGTTTTTGACAAAGACACTAGAATATATTTAGCTCCCGTGGGCAGAAAGGGGAAGAGGAGTCCCATCCTCCCTTATCCCCAGCCCAAACGTATGCATCGCAAACTAAAACAACGTAAAAGATAATTTTCCCACAGTCACCCTGCTGTGCTCCGCAGGCCTGGCATCTGATGGCTCTCCGGTGGGTATTCTGGGCTGGGTTCTGACTCCCCCTCCACTCCACCCCCAACCAGCCAGTCCCTGCTTCAGATCCTGACCTTGTGGCTCAGGACGCAGGGCTCTGTCCGCCCCCTGCTGGCCGGGGTCGGCATGCACGGCCGCAGGAAGCCCTCCCCAGGGATCCCTGGGCAATCTGCCTTGACCTTTAGCTAAAAACCAATCTTCTCCAGCTCCTGCGTGTGTGGCCGGCTCACTGACAAGGGCAGCGCATGACAGGGCAAAGTGGGATAGAGGCGTGGCCCAGGCCACGTCCCTCGGGGGCACCGAGCAGCTGATAGGGAGGCCCAGACAGAACCCCGGAACAGCCAGGGGGCAGCAGGGAACGAACCAGTTAGGTCTACTGGAGAGAGGGAGAGGCTCACTGCAGAGCGGGTGCCTACCTCCTAACAGAAAGTAGTGTTCTCCCCAGGCTGGGGGTTTGGGAACGCCCCGTGATCTTGGACCGCATTTTTTGTTTTCGGAAGCAGACTCTCTCCCGCTGGACTCAGGACCCTGTGCTCTGCTTCAGGCACCCCCACCTCCTGGCTGAGTGACCCTGGTGAAATCTGGTCATCCCTGGGCCTCAGTGACGATCTGTGTTTTCAGAGCAGGAAAGGGGACTGGGCCGGGGGACACGTGGTCGGGCTGGTGGGATGCAGCCTGTACGGTGAGATGTGCGTCTGAATGAACCAACAGGACGTTAACGCTGTGATGCCAGCAAGGTGGGGGAACTGCTCCAGCCCTCGGGGAGCTGGCTCTCCAGCTGCTGGGAGAGGACTGTGGACAGCTCAAGCTTCCCTGAACACCTGTGGGTCAGCGCCATGGGTATTGGGGACCCAGGGGACTGTTTGGACAGGTCGGGAGAGAAGAGGTCACTTAGGGAAGAGGAAGCAGGGCCAGGGCAAACTGCTGACTGTTGGGACCATCTCAAAGCCCTTTGCACACGCCTGTGCCATTAGGAAACAGGCCCACGCCAAGGACGAGCAGGGTGTGAGGGGAATGGTTCTTCCCAGGACCTCACAGGCTCTCTGTGAAGGAAGGTTTCCTCCATAAAGAGCTGGCTGTCCTCTGCAGACCCTGCATCCTGTCCCCAGTGTCCTGCCCCCTTCCCGGGAGGCCACCACTGAGCCCTGGGCGTCCTGCACCCTCCCATTAACTGAGCCTGCAGCTGGAGCACCCGCTGAAGGCCGCAGCTCTCCATCTCACCAGCATTCCATAGCAGCCGGGTATTTGAAACTATTTCTACAGCAGCCTTTCTTTCCCTTCTTGCTCCAAACCCGGGGGCCTTCACACACAGACCGAGGGAGCTGGCCCAGGCCTGTGCCTGCCCTTCCCACACCACCCACTCCCTCCCCAGGTAAGGACTCTGGTCCCCGGCTGCCGCCACAGTCACTGGGGAAGATCCTGAGAGAAAAGATGCCCAGGACCAGCCCTGGACCCAGGGAACCAGACCTCTGGGGACTGTGCTTGCATCTGTATTTTTTTAAGGTCCCTGGGGATTCTAAAGCACAGCCCGGAGGAAGCACAACTGATTTAAAAGCACAGAGTGTCAGGACCAGAAGCCCCTTAAAAATCACACACACACACACACACACACACACATACACCACACACAGGCATGTGCTTTTCAGATAGGGAAACTGAGGCTCAGGGGTTTTCTCAAGGACACACAGCTGGTCAGTAATGTTGAGGGCTGTGTCATTCATTTGAGAAATGCTATTGCTTTCCATTGGGCAGCGGATCGGACCTCTGCCTCTCCAGCATCTGAATGACCTCAGAAGCCTCGCCACCCTCCCAGCATCCCGCAGCCCACACCTTAGAGTCTGCCTCCAGCAGCTCCATACACATCCTAACTGTGACAGCATAGCTCTACTCAGAGCTTAACTTGAGCTCTTTCCCAAAACAAAGGGAAGGAGCACAGCATAGCCTCTGGGGGACAGGAGGGCAGAAAAAGGAGGAAGTGCTGGGGGTCCTGAGACAAGCCTCACAGGATAGACCCTGTCTGCAGGAGCCCACACTCAGGCCTGGGGCCGTGCGAGGGCGGCCCCGTACTTGTTGTCTCCCTGGGCAGGCCTCTTGCCTTCCCTCCCCAGGGTGCAAGGCCAGCAGAGCCCCTAGGACCGTCACAGGGCTATACTCCCACCCCATCCTTGTCCGTCTTACGCCGCCCTCACCAGCCCCACCGCCCCCACTCTGCTGTGTCAGCGCTCCTGCACACACCCCGCCCCCCCCCCGTGGCAGGAGTCCTCGGTGGCCCCGGGCAGGGGCGCAGGGCAGGCTCTGGGTTACAGATGCAGCTTAGCCTCCCAGAAATGTCCCTTGCTCTAATCACTTTTTAAACTCCACAAACACAATCTCTGCACCGTGATCAATTATTTAGCAGAAAATGATGCATCGTGTTAGCAACTAGATGGCATTTAATATGCCCCCAGAATTCTAATGACGCGCCATCGCCATGGCCTAATGCAAAGTTTCCCTGCACGGTGGTGAAGACTTCCCTGAGTGGAGAGCAGCCAGGATCTCTGTGCTCGAGGTGGCTGTCGGACTTGGGCGGCCCCCAGAATATAATCAGGCTGCTGGATGTGTCCTTGAACCGTATTTGTTTCCCTCCTGCCTCACAAAGTACTCCTTTCGCAAGGTTGTTTGTCTAGTGTCAGGAGGTTGTCCAAGTCATGAGGCTTGGAGTTCCTACTCATATCGGCAGGAGTGGGGCTGAGGAGGGGTCATTCAGTATTTCAGAGGTCAGCCCTTCTTCCACGCAGCCCCCAAAGCCAGGCGACCTGCTTTGGGAGCCCCCTCCTGGGGGACAGGTTTACTGCTCAGCTGGTCCAGAGGACTGGGCAGTTGTGATCAGAAAGACCTGGCTGCCTTACCTTCTGGGCCTGGGATGCTGCCTGACAAAGGCCTAGCGCTCAGCAAGGAGAGATGGCCAGGTCTCTGCATCTATGCCTCCCCTCTCCCTCTGGCTGTCCTAAGGCTTGGTCTCCAGTCCACCCTGGAGCTTGCTGATGAGGAGCGCCAAGCTCAGGGCTCTCTGGGAAACACTGGTCAGAGATCTGCCCCAAAGATCCACAGCATCCCTGAGACTAAGATTCCAGAAGGATCCCAGCTGCCTCCTCTCCGTACGGGTTTGTTACCATTTCCTAAGCTTTTGCTGTGCATCAAACACTTCATGATGATGTCTACTGCATGTGGAGCTCCTACTGTGTGTCAGCTTCTCTGTGGAGCACTTTGCATGTGGCATATCCAATCTTTCCACAGCCCCTCCAGGGTTATGTTACCAAATGAAAAACCAGAGGCTCAGACACATGCCCGTGTCCCTCACCTTGTTAGGTACCTGAGTCAGAATTTAAGCCAGGGCCTGCCTTCCCCCACACCCCGATGACTCAACCCAAGAATGAGGGAGTGCTACAGAGAAGGGTAACAGGTGAAAAAGCTGAGCCCTACAGACTGAGCTGCCCAAGGCCAGGGCAGACTTGGAGCCCAGGCCTCCTGATACCCAAGCCCGTGCTCTGTCCTCTCTTCTCAAGCTCGTCCTTCTAAGCACGGCAGAAGCAGGGAAGGTGTTATCCCTTAAACCAGACAGGATTCTCACGGAGGAAGTTGAAACACAAATGTCTCTCTGAACCAGGATGGAAAATGACCCCCGAGGGCTCACCTAGTTGAGGAATCTATCATTCTGTGAGGCCAGCTATGTTTGGTACTGAAATTAAGAAAATCTGTGTGGCTTTAGCTGTGTCTAAGTGACACCAACTGGACACATGGACACCTAAGCCATGCAGCTAATCATCTGGATATTGCTAAACACATTTCCAAATAATCAGACATGTTTCTATCCTGCAGTTTGCTTTCTTACAGTTGAGAAAGTAAGAAGGTCCGACTAAATCACACGTGGCAGGAGGAATGCCCAGCAAATGCACGAATCCTTGTTTATGGGTTCTGTGAACGACAGCTGCTTATCCTGAGACTCTCTTTTTTAAGTAATGGTGTCGGCTGGTCCTCACGTTGACCAAACCTTTGTTACTGGTCTGGAGGCAAAATCTGTGTGGGAGGGTCTAGCCCAGGCCAGAGAAGATCGACAGCACTCAGTTCCTCATTCCCAGAGGGTGCCAGAATCCCCTCAATAAGTAAGATCAAACTAAAAGTACACTTGGATTAAACTATGTAGGCCAATGACAAAAACATTTCAACATTTTATTTTAAAACACACCTCTTATCAACATTATTAGCCATTAAGAAATGCAATTAAAACCTTGGTAAGATACCCCTACACACATATTAGAATAGACAAAATACACAAAACTGACAACACCAAGTGCTGGGAAGGAGGTGGAGCAACAGGAACCCTCATACACTGTTGGTGGGAACACAAAATAGTACTGCCACTCTGCAAAAGAGTTTGACAATTTCTAATGAAGTTAAACATACACTTACCATGACACTGAACAGCCTCACTCCTGGTAATCCCAGAAAAATAAAAGCATATATCTACATGAAAATCTGTATACTAATGCTCATAGTTGCTTTATTCATAACAACTGGAAACAACCCCAATGTCTATCAGATGATGAATGGGTAAATACAATGTGGTCAAATCATACAATGAAATACTACTCCACAATAAAACGTGTTACAACTAAGATCTCAAAGGCATTGTGCTAAGTGAAAAGGAAAACAGTCTCAAAAGATTACAAATTTCAGGATTCCATTTATATAACACTAGGGACCCGGTGCATGAAAATTCATGCATTGGAAGGGAAGTCCCTCAGCCAAGTCTTCCCCCTCTTACAGTCCAGGAGCCCTCAGGGGTGGGAGGTGACTTGGCGATCAGGGGATGGCAATGCCCCATCGCACCTCTGCTGCTGCCACTGCCAAGCCTCAGCTGGCCCTGGTTACTTGAGCCTCAGGTGGCCCTCTGCGGCTGAGCAGCCACAATCTGAGGCTTGTCTGTGCCTTGGGCTGGCCCTGGGTGGCTGGGGGGCCTGGGGGACTCTGGAGACAGGCACAGCAAGGCTGCCCCAGTGGGGCTGAGTGGACTAGGGGCCACCATTATGTGGCCGTGGTTGCCACCACCTTTGAGGGCATGGCAGTCAATTAGCATATTCCCTCCTTATTGGCTATGGGTGCTGCTGTCTTTGGGTGATGTGAGGGTCAATTAACATATTTCCTGTTTATTAGATAGGATTTTGTAAAGACCAAAGTGTGGTGACAAAGAACTAAATCAGGGGTTGTCAGGATCAGGAATGGAACAATGGAAGGACAGCCCTCAGAAAGGTAGGAAGTGCTGGAGTGGTTCTATGATGATTGTGGTGGTGGGTCTGCAAATCTGTACATGTGTTAAAATGCACAGAACTGTACACTCCAAAGTTAATTTTACTGTAATTTAAGGACTATCATTAATGTTTTAAAATATATTTTATTGATTTTTTTTTTTACAAAGAGGAAGGGAGAGGGATAGAGTTAGAAACATTGATGAGAGAGAAACATCAATCAGCTGCCTCCTGCATACCCCGTATTGAGGATGTGCCTGCAACCAAGGTACATGCCCTTGACTGGGATCGAACCTGGCACTCTTCAGTCCACAGGCCAATGCTCTATCCACTGAGCATAACCGGTCAGGGCTCATTAATTTTTAAAAGGGTAATATGACTGACATAAACAACATGTTGCTAAGTATGAAACACAATGAGTCTCAGAAATGACCCCATTTATATTTTTAGGAAATATATGTGTGTAAGTTTACATAGTTATACAGAGAATTTATAATATAGAGAAAAAATGGCCAGGAAAGGTTAAAGCCATTTTTATTTGCTGTGTTTCATTCTGGGGCTAGGCCTGGACTGGGAGAAGGGTTAAAAAGGACTTTTATCTTTTATTCTATATACATCTATATTTGAATTTTTTTCTTCCTTCTTGGACAGGCATTGCTCTCATTAAATAAATATAGTAAAAATGGAGGAAAGGTACAAGTGATCAATCATTAATTGTTTGTTTAAAAGTGCGTGTCTTAGAGGTCAGGACATGTAGTATCTGTCAATACAAAGAGGCCCTGTGGAGGGCTTGGGTTGGCCATGATGGGAGTGACAGCTGAGAGAGCCCATGGTGCCACTTCAAAGACAAAGGGCCAGTGTACACTGTCTGCAGGCTGTGCGCTGGCTCCGTGCGAGGCCGCCAGAGGCCCCTTTCTGACGCTAGGACCCGCACATCTACTGGGAGGACGAGATTAATAATGCAAGACTGAGAGTGACAGCGGGGGCAGGTGACGGCGGCCATCCGGTGGCGGTTTACCTCGCGCTCCCTCTCAGACAGGTGCAGCTCCGGGCCGTCTCACCAACTTCTCTCGGTCCCACGAGACAGCGCACATTTGTTCTGTTTGTACAGAAAGAAACCCGGCTCAGTAAGACTTAGTACCCTGCCCGCAGTCACACCGCTTTACCAGTAACTAGAGGGACTGGATTCAAACCAGCTCTGTCTGAGGCCAAAGCCCATTCTGTTCACAAAGGTTTCTCTCCGGCCCTCAGTCAGCAGCTGGTCAGTCCATAGGGCCCGGAGGACCAGGGCTGCCGGCCCCACCTTGGTGAAGCCAGCACAGCTGTCAGTGGGATAATTGAATGGACATGAACAAAGTCTGAATCTTCTCCCAAAGACCAAAGAATAATTGGTCATGAGCGTGTGTGGAAGGCAGAGGTAGTGATTCAAACACCAGAATTTAAGGAAAAGCATGCTGCAAAGCTCTGTGTGGCAAAATCACATTGATATTAGTCATTCAAAGAAACACAGATCTTGAAGACACCCAAGAGATAGCCACCTCCCTTTTAGGATGTTGAGCGCAGAGAGGGCAACTGTTTCATTTAAACCACACAGCAAAAAAGCCGCAGGCCCAGCATGGGGCCACTCCTCCAGCTGCTCAGGGACCCTTGCACACCACCGGCCTGCCTGGGAGCAGTCAGGGGGCTGCCTTTTCCCAGGCCCAAATCTTCTCTTTTGGAGTCCCTGCTTGCCAAATAGCATCATTTCAGTTCTTGACATTTTGCTTAATCATCCTTCAGGTGCTGAGCGGGTGCCCAGCTGAGGCTTCTGATCTCGAAGATGGCTTCCAGAAAAGATGACAAGTTGCATTAATGTAAACTTTTCAGATAAACTCTGGGGGAAAAAAAAAAAAAAAAACTCGATCCTGGTATTGTGCTATTATATTTGTCTGCAGGCGTGAACTCCAGAGCCATGACAGATATTTCTGTTCCCTTTGGCCTCTTCACAGCCCCTCCCACAGCCAGGGCAAGAGGCACACCTCTGGGGCAGGAACTGGACCCCAAGTCCCAACTGGGTGATTGTGGGGTGATGGAAGAGTCCATGTGGCTGGGAGGATGCCAGACTGGGGGGGATGGGGGGGGGGGGAGACAAACCCTCTTGGAGCAGGTATTCAATGAGCTGAATGGAAGGAGGGTTCTCTAGTCGCCTCTGACCCCCAGCTGACGCAGAGTCCAGAAGGTGTAGCACTCTGGGGTCTCCACTTTGTATCTGGGTCCTCTCCCGGCAGTATCTAATCACAAACAATGATTCCCAAGAATCAGGCCCCTCAGATAGAGTCTAGAGACAGGCGGAGTCCCCAGGGGAACCTGGCTGGAAGGGGTGGACTGTTCCCAAGAGAACCTGGAGCTTCTGATCCCTTTTGGCGCCCGTTTGGTTTTAACCCCGGTTACCTCTTTATTCTGTGGCCAGCCCCATCTCTCTTGTTCCATCATGTTCCACGCGAATCCTCAGCACCTTTGGCATCTTCAGCAGCAGCAGCAGCAGCACGGTCATTGAAGGTTCTGGCCATGGGACTTTTCCTCCCTAACCGTGCTCCTTAAGCCATTTCACATAACTGCTTAGCCTCCTGCCAGCGCGGTGCGAAGCCCACAGCCCTGTTAAGTTACCACTGATTACGTTAGTCATCTCAGATTCCCGGCATGCCCAAGAATCAACAGCTTAAACAACAGAAATGTCTTTCTGACAGTTTTGGAGGTTGGAAATCCAAGGTGAAGTGCCAGCTGGTTCTGTTCCTGGTGAGGGTTTTCCTCTTGGCTTGCAGAGCGCCACTCACTGTACGCTCACATGGTGGAAAGAGAGAGAGAAAGAGAAAGAGAAAGAGAGAGAGAGAGAGAGAGAGAGAGAGAGAGAGAGAGAGAGAGAGAGAGAGAGAGACCGAGACACCTCTGGTGTCTCTTCTTATAAGGGCACTAATCCTATGAGATCAGGGTTGTGGCTTCATTTAATCTGTTACTTCCTTAGGCCCTGCTCCAACTATAGCCACGCTGGGGATGAGGGCTTCCACTTATGGATTCTCAAGGCTCCCAGTTCAGTCTACAGCACTGAGAAAACATCCCCGGGCCTCCGCGGACACCTCAGTCTCCGGGAGGACCAGCATCTTTCTCCACAGGGACTCAGTGGCCTCCTGAGCGCTCTCTACGGAGCCAGACAGTTGGTAGTTCCTGGGCTAGGATTTGCCCAGAAGTGGTTGCTTCTTGGCCAAAGAGCACTACTGTGGCCCAGATCGGCACCCCTAGTTCTCTTCTCCCTCCTCATGCTTCCTCCTAACTTTGTCTCTGTGAACAGCAGCATGGGACCAGCCAGAGTCCTGCCACCCACTGCCCCAGAGTGCTCTTGCTGGATCAGAGCTCAGCTTGCAGCCCTCATCCCAGGCCTGAATCCATCTGCTCCTCCCCCTACACTCGATTCAACAAATATCTGCTGGGCACCTGCTGTGTGCCCAGGCCTGCCGTGGGCTCCATGATTCCCGGCCCCTGGCTATGGTTTGAGCTGAGCCTGGAGTGTCTCTTCCTAGGGAAGTGAGTGAGAGGAGGCAGGTGCTTCAGGGCTCCCCACCCCACTCCCAGAAGCCCCCACTCTGGCTCCACCTTGAAAGCTTGAAGCATCAACTCAGCCTCTGGGTAGAGGTGAAGGGCTGGGAAAAGTTCACCCTCGACCACTGTCCCTCCCTGGCTGACTCCAGTTTAGTTAGCATCTCTAAGAGGGTCTGCCATGCTGCTAATTCCTAACGAGGGAATTAATATCAGCCCTTTGCCCAAACTGGCAGCCCTCATTGGCCAGCCGTAGGGGTCCAGGGACAGCCTGGGGGCAGTGCGTGGCAGCAGCACCTGGGCCTGCCTCTGTGACCTCCTGTCAGCTCCATCGGGCCTGGCACTTGGCCTTTCTGCGAGAAGGAAGAAAAGGCATGTGTGAGAACTCCCACTCCGCCCTGGTTACTTTGTGCCCTGTGAAAGGAGATGACAGCCACTCACCTGAGAGGGACATCCTGGGCATTAAATGACAGAATCCATGTAATGAAGCACTTAGCACCATGCCTGGGACACGCCACGTGCAGATCACGTGAGCGGGTGTTTTGTCTGCCTCCTGTACAGGAGCCTGGGCCTAGCGCAGGCTCGAGTGTTCAGCAGGTGATGCTTAATGGCGGCCGAGCAGCCCACCAGCTAGGTCAGGGCCTTCAAGCGCAGCGGCTCAGCAGGCTTCAGGAAGCTGCCTTCCTTGGCCTGCTCTCAGGCACAGTTCATGCCCACCAGAGCCCTGGCACAGACAGCAGGGCCCTACCTCTTTCCTGGGCCTCTGGAAGCCTGGTGGGGCCTGCATTCTCTTCGCCTGGTGCCTGTCACCTTCTGGCCTGCACACTCAGCTCTGTCCCCACCACCTCCTCAGGCTGAGCATCATCGGGAAATGGGGGGGTGGGGCTTTGATCTTCTCGTCTCAGGCTGCCCCATCCCTCCCAGGCCTGCCCTATCCTTACACCCCATTTTTCCCCTGCTTCCCCGTCATGGCGTGGCCTCTCCTTCCAGCTCCATGTCGCCAGAAGTGGGTGATTATCATTTCTTAAGTCCAAAGGCAGCGCAGGGTGTAAACCCAGACTCAGCAGAGAGGGGTGGCCCCATGGCAGAGCCCAGGGGAGCCAGTGCTGCTGGAGAGGGGCGGGTTTGGTCTGGTGGTCGGTCAGCCCAGGACGGCGGGGTGCAGCGGGGACTACCTGATGAATATGCCCTCCTGGGGTAGGGGATGGGAGGCCACCCAGGTGAGGGGGGAGAAAGGGGAGAAGGATGGTGGGAGCCACTATATGCGTGTGGGTGAGAGTGGACCAGGACCTGACAGACGGCAATGGCTGTGGTGCTGGAGAGAAAGGTGCCAGGGCGTCCGCAGGAAGAACCCACAGGATTGTGGACACTGGGAGGGAAGGCTCACAGCTACAGGCAGGGCGACCAGGAGGCAGGGGCATGGGATATGGGAGCCCAGGGGGTCCATAGTCTGGGGAGAGGAAGAAGTCACTGGTGCCAGGTTGTTTGCCTCCCCGAAAGCAACACCCTTTCCACAGTGTCCGAATGCTCCACAGGGAACGTGTGCATCATTTTTAAAATATATATATATATATTATTGATTTTTTACAGAGAGAAAGGGAGAGTGATAGAAAGCTAGAAACATCGATGAGAGAGAAACATCGACCAGCTGTCTCCTGCACACCCCCTCCCCCCCACTGGGGGATGTGCCAGCGACCAAAGTACATGCCCTTGACCGGAATCGAACCTGAGATTTTTCAGTCTGCAGATTGACGCTCTATCCACTGAGCCAAACCGGTTTTGGTGGACGTGTGCAACTTTAATGGCCCAGAAAAAGTCACAAAAGCCATTTCTGGTACAGGAAAGTAATGGCACCCTTACCCCTTATTTGCTTATATATACTATCTAGAAAATTGTGGGGAGCTGCCCTGATTGCAGGGGTCCTATATGCCTGAATGCAGGCATGGGTGTAGGACCCAGCTCTTCATGTGCCCCCCTTTTCCATTATCCTAAGTGGAAAATTACTTCTACCCCTAGGAATGCTGCTAACTGCAGATGTCTTTGCTTTAGGGTAAAACAATTGATAGGAGCCTGCCGACACAGAAGGAGCTGTAAAAGGAGTTGTAAAAGGTCAGGTGGTTGTAAAAGGTCAGGTGCTGAAGGAACTTATCTGTGCAGGAACTCATCATGTTAGCAGAAACGGCCACCTGTATGATTGCCTGAAATAAGTATTTCCTCCTTCAGAATTGTATAAAAAGGTTGGAAAAATAAAATTCGGGACTGCAGACTTCAGTCTCAGTCCTCCCGACCCCATCTTTTCTTGTTTTTCTTTTTTCTCATCCTCACCCCCTCAATCAGGTACTGTTCGTTGCCGGCACGTTCCTGCAGAAAATGTCCAATACCACCACCCCCGCCTCCCCACAACACACACACACACACACACACACACACACACACACACACACTCCCAAATCCCATGGGATTATCGGGGCGGGGGAGGGGGAGAGAACGCTCATTGAAAATGTGTTCTATCTAATTTACGACTAAACTATACACACAGAGGGTGCTGAAAGCGGAGCTGAGGGCCCAGGCCTCTTTCTTACCCACAGGGCATCCCCAGCAGCATCCAACAGGCCTTGGATGCCCACACCTGCTCTGCCATCCTGGACAGAAGCCACAGAGCCGAGCTCCACTGGCCATAAGTCACAACCCCAGCATGAGCCCGCCTGTGACTGGAGGTGGGCTGCAGGGGTGGGTGGAGCAGGTTGCAGCCTCCACATGAGATGCCCTGTGCGGGACACGGACAGTTCTGAGCTCAGTTGGCAGTGACGCCGCTGTGGGCTGTGGGAGCAGGATCCCAGCCGCAGGGCCAGCAGGGAGGGTCTCCTGGCCTGGCTTGAAGGACAGGTGGCAGGTGACCAAGTGAAGAGGGTGAGTTCCCAGGCAATAGCGACTGGTTTGGGAGGAAGGCATAGGAATGGGAGCTAGAGGGTGTGGCCTGGGACTCAGTGGTTTGGCTTGACTGGCATGGGGGGGGTGGGGGGGTGGTGTGGGGAAATGGGAGAGGAGGACCCACGGGGCCAGCAGGGGCGGGTGACCAGGACTGCGTTCCAGCTCAAAGCCTCCAGGCAAACCAGGCCAAAGGCACCTAATGGGGCCTACAGGACAGGGAGGGCGTGGGAGGAACATGATGGTTCCGTATTTGCCAGAGGCTGTGGGCCACACCCTGAGCAGTTTTCCCAGTCCCCTGGGCTTACTTCCCTGACGGCTAAGATGAATTGGGAATGAGCACGAGTTTCCGATGGCTGCTGTAACAAATCACCACAAAATCAATAGCTTAAAACAACCGAAATGCATTCTCTCTCTTTTTAATTTATCTTTATTGTTGAAAGTACCACATATGTCCCTCTTTCCCCCCCCAGTTGACCCTCCTGTACCCAGCTCCTGCCCACTCTTGCAGTTCTGAGGGTCAGACATCTGAACTGTCGTGGGCTGGGGAGTGAAGCCACGGTGGTGGCAGGACTGGTTCCTGTGGAAGCCCCGGGGGAGTCCTGTTCCTGCCTCTTCCAGCTCTGGCCGCTGCCTGCAGGCCTTGGCTTGTGGCAGGATACGCTCATCTCTGCCTTCATGACCCCGCTCTGTGTCAAATCTCCCTGCGCTCACTCTTTTCAAGACCTTTGGGCCCACCGGGATCACCCAGGATAATCACCCCTTCAAAGTCCTTACTTAATCTTAGCTGCAAAATCCCTTTCCCCACAGAGCCCCTTTCATAGAATCCCAGAGACAAGGCTGTGGACATCTTTGGTGATTAATCAGCTGACCACGGTGCATCTGTCAGGTTCCAACTGAGTGCCCGGCCCCTGCTCCTTGGGCACGTGAGCGTGTGCATGCCTGTGTGTGTGTGTGTGTGTGTGTGTGTATGTGTGTGTGTGTGTGTGCATGTGTGTGTGAGAGGGGGGGGGGAGCTGGATGCACATGACCCCCCCCCCCAGATGATTCCTAAGGCACCTGGTTGGTGACATGTCATTCACATGCATTGGAGAGGAAGAGTAGGTTGTGGGTGTGAGTGATGGGCTTAGACAGGGGACAGTCAATTTAATTAGGAACCCAGGGCAGTGACACTGACCGGTCAGGAGAAACTTTTGAAAAGACCTCAGTCAGGCCAGTAGTTAACCTGCTGCCACATGGAGAGGTCCAGGGGTTCTGGGGGAGAGATTACGCCAGCTCCGGAGAGAGGCTATTTATTAACAAATATCAAAGTTTTTTTATATTAAACTAGTGGTGGTACACACAATTCATGCACATTCAAAGGGAATTAATTAGAGAAAATACTTTAATATTGTTATTTTCCCTTTCTCTGACAATAGAAGTGTCAGAAATGAAAGAAAATTAGTAAAATGTACATGAAAATTTTCCTCCTGTCAGAGTCTGGGGTGTGCCACGGGACCAAGAGTCAAGTCCCTGCCCACCTGCAAGTGCCTTGAAATCACGCAAGACCCAGCCCCAGCCAGCCCCACCCCCATCAAGCTCCACCAGGCGGGGGGGCACAGCCTCAGGTCCTCTGGCCTGGTGCTGGGTGGAGGGACAGCCTCAGGTCCCCCAGCACACCCTCAGGCCCGGAGTGGGGGGCATGACCTGAGGTTCCCCCAATGGGAACCAGGGCTAGGGGAGCATGGCCTCAGGTCCCCCATCAAGCCTCTCCAGGTGGGGGCATGGCCTGAGGTACCCTGGCCTGGTGCCAGGGTGGGGGCATGTTTTGAGGTTCCCTATCAAGCCCTGCCATGCTGGGGGCGCACCCTGAGGTCCCCTGACAAACCCCACCAGGTGGGGAGTGGGGGAGGCACCACAGCCTCAGGTCCCTGCTGAGGGCACAGCCATCTTGTATTATCGGATCCCCGCTTCTGCTGTGGGTGCAGCCACCTTTGTTATGGCATGATGGTCAATTTGCATATTTCCTATTTATTAGATAAGATTACTTTAACAAAATATGTAAGTAATTTAACCCACAATTATGACCCTACTAGTATCAGCTCTGATGGGGGGCAGGCAGTTAAGAGTTGGTTTTGAATTTGTTAAAACTGAGGTGGCAGTTCAGCCGTGGAGCTGGGAAGGAGCCTGGGGGCAGAGGTTTCCAGGGCGGGTGGGGAGCTGTGCCAGGGAAGAGGCGGGCACCCACCCGCACCCACCACCCTAATACCTGTAAGAGCACGTCATTGGAGCGGATTCTTCTCAGGCACTAATGAGCACAGCAATTCCATCACCTCCCTTTGTCCCCTCTCCATTTTCCCCGAGGCATTTCTGTATTTTTCTTAAAAGCCCTTTCATGACAGAATGAAATGTGCTGTCATCTAACCGCAGTTACTGGAGGCAGCTCTTGGATCGCAGCTCTGCTTGCTCCTGCCCGCTTCTTCTTCCCTCCCTGTGGCTCTCTGAAACCAAGGGGCCCTAAGCTCCAGCCCAGCCACTCTGGGGAGAGGGAAGTTGGGGAGGGTTCCAGCATCTCCCACCCTAGCACCGAGCTGAGCACTTAGTAGGTGATAAAGTGGCAGGGAAAAGAACTGAATGCAGGGAAAAGACTGACTCCCCTGGACAGAGTGACAGAATTGTCCAGCTTCACCCTAGCCGATTTGGCTCTGAGGACAGAGCATCAACCTGCAAACTGAAGGGTCCTGGGTTCGATTCCTGTCAAGGGCACATACTTCAGTTGCAGGCTCCTCCCTGGCTCAGGCCCTCATTGGGATTCATGCAGGAGGCAACCAATCAATGTGTTTTTCTCACATCAATATTTCTCTCCGTCTTTCCCTCTTTCTTCCACTCTCCCTAAAAAAAAAAAAAAAAAAAAAAAAAAAAAAAAAAAAAAAAAAAAAAAAAAAAATCAATGGGAAAATATTCTTGGGTGAATATTAAAACAACAACAAGAAATGTCCAGCTTCATGAGCTAAGTAAAAGTGGGAAGTTTCCAACCACCTTGTTGCTTGTATACTGAGACCCACTGCTCTGGACTTGACCAAGTACCCCAGTGTGTTTATATTGACAGTTGATCTCCTGTCATTATGGATGCCCTGTGGTACTTTTCAGTGCAATCCGCACATCCTCTCTATGTTTGCCAATGCTTTGTATTCACTCTAAGGGCACCTGAGCATACCACGGGCAAGGCTGCTGTCAGGACTGAGTCCTCCATCCCCTTCCTCTGCCCCCAAGCACTGCTGCAGGGGCAGGATCCTGGGAGATGAGGGACGCCAACAAGCCTGGGTCCCAGCACGCTGGGAACCAGCAGCTCCTGTGGAGAGAGCTGGTCTTGAACCCAAAGGCAAGGCCGTGCATCTGGGGGCACTCCACATGCATTCACTCAGCAAACATTTACCAGATGAACAAGATGGGAAACAAAATGCACAGGCAAATGAAGTTCCTCGCCTCAATGGAACTCACTTTCTAGAGGGGGAGGAGGGCACTAAACAAGTGGAGACCAAGCAGGACAGTGAGGTGTAGAAAACCGAAGCTGGCAAGCGGATGGGCCAAAAGGAAGTGCTGTGGGAAGTGGGAGGTCAGGGAGGCCTGCCTGAGGAGGTCAGGGGAGACCGGAATAACGTAGGGGAGGGAGCTGTGCTGCTACCTGGGGAAAAAATCTTCAGATAGAGGAGTAGCAAGGGTGAAGGTCATGAGCAGGAGTAGGTGTGGCCAGCTACAGAATGTCAGGGAGGACAGTGTGTCCAGGAGCAGTGAATGAGGACAGGAGGCCACAGATAATGCAATGACTGAGTGAATGGAACCTAAGGAGAATAAAATATAAATTCAGGCCTTGGGTCAGCTACATGATCTTGAGAAAGTCACTCTTAATTGTGTTTTCCACTTCCCATGGATGAAAAGAGAATTATCATAGGTACCCAACTCATTGAACTGAGAATTATATAGATCAAGGAGCCTGGACTGGAAATTAAGACGACTTGGTTTGACTCCAGTTCTAACCTTCTCTAGCTAAGTGACCGGGGGGTGGGGGGGGGCGGCGGTGTTGTTGGTCATTCTATCTCTCTAAGCCTCAGTTTGCTCATCTGTAAAATGGAATCATGGCGCCTGCCCTGCTAATCTCAGGAGATTATAGTCTGGATCAAAATACATGATCTACGTGGAAATGATTTGTAAATGTCACATGCCATACAAATAGCGGGGCTAGTTGAATACCTTACCCAGGGTAGAGGAGACCTGCGGCTCTCCGAGAGGACTCAAGTCAGAAGCTGTCACACACCCCCATCAGCTGTCACTCCCATCAGCCTCCCTCTTGCCAATATATAGCTACAAAGAACCGATTTTAATTTCTCCAGACAGTACCCAACCTTAAGGATTCACACCTTTTGTATATGCCATTTTCTTTGCCTGTAATGTCCTCTCCGATGCTGTCAACTCCTATTAATTGTCCAGAGAACTCCTATTCATCCTACAAAACCCAGTATGGATGTCCTTTTTTGAAGGCAAGACTTCCTGAATCATGTACTCTTTCCTGCACAGATGACATTAGCCCTTCCCTCTGCTGTGCTCCCCTAGATCTTCACATGCTTTTCTCACTGTCCTTATCCCATGATGCCCTTGGATGTGTCTATCCTCTACCAGACTATGCAGGAACTCCTAGGCCATCTCTGCTGCCCCAGGCACCTACTAGAAGACCTGGCACCTAGTAGGTGGTCATGAAACTCTTATTTGTGGGAGACAGCTCCTCTGCCAGAAACTCAAAGCAGTTCAGAGTGCCCTCCCCCGGCTGGACAGGTGCACACAGGCTGTCTCCTGTCCTGCTGGGTGCAGCAGCTCTGAAGAGCAAGGAAGGCCAGCAGTCGACACTCGGAACTAGCGATTATTACAAATGACCGCATTAGTGCGACCGGCGTTTTCGAGGCAGTCCTATTGACCAGGGAGGAAAGGCTCTAACTTTAGCGCCCCCCAAACAGAGGCTGCTGGATCTGTCAGCCTCACAAATGGCCCGCGCTAGGTAGAAGCTGAACTTGATTTGCATGTCAGAGGAGCGTTATCTGGTACCTGATGTAAGACTAATTTTATTATTAAATTATCAACACTGATTTACTGAGAAATACGGTACTGCTGGGAGCTATTTTTAACCTCCCGCCTCAGCCGCGCTCAGCAAACAAATCTTCCTTTGAAGGACACTGCATTTGCACAAGTGAATTAGGTGAATAAATATCCATCTATTCATGAAGTTTCTTTATTGAGAAATAAATAAAGAACGGCCCTGAATGCCTTCATTGTCCCCCTGGCAGGTTTCCACGCAGATGACGGCTCTGCTGAGCGTGGCAGGGACAGCGACAGCGGAAGGGGCCACTGTGTGTGGTGCATCCCAGAGTGGGTGGAGAAGGCCCCAGCCTAAGAGCCTGAGGTGGGACTCTGTGAGGCCGGGCTGGTGGCAGGTGGACCTGGACAGCTCCCTCCACCCCTTCTTCCCCTCCCTCCCCTGTCCGCATCAGCACCTTACTAGGCTGGACAGCGGCTCTGGTTGCCACCTGGGGCGGTTCTGCCTCTTCCTGTCTCTGAAATCTTGAACAACTTACTTAACTTTTCCATGCCTCCATCTCCTCATATATAAAATGGGGGTACTTCCTACCAGAAGGATTAAATGAGATAACATGTTCTAAGCACCTAGAAGAGTACTTGGCACATCGCAAGGGTCTGGGAAAGTTTATGTACAGTATTATTAGTAACTCAGTCAGCATCCTTGTAGGAACAGGAGAAATGTAAGCCGGAAGTGTCTCTCCAGGGATGCCAGGTCCAGCCCCACCCCATCCAGCTGTGTGACTCTGGGCAAGCTAAGGGACCTTTCCGTCCTCGGGTTCCAAGTCCATGAAATGAGCTGGTCACACCTGCCTCTGCAGGAAAGAATGAGCTCATGAGTGTAAAGTGTACAACACAGTATCTGGCACTGAGTGAGTGCTCAGCACACAGTGAATGTAACAGAGATTAAAATTAATACAGTCTAGCCCAGCCAGTGTGGCTCAGAGGTTGAGCATCAACCCATGAACCAAAGAGTCACCAATTCCAGGTCAGGGCACATGCCCAGTTGCAGGCTTGACCCCAGTAGGAGGTGGAGGGTTGGCAACTAATCAGTGTTTGTCTCTCATTGATGTTTCTATCTATCCCTCTCTGTTCCTCTCTCTCTAAAAATCAATAAAAACATATTTTTAAAAAAGATTAATACAGCCGAAACCGGTTTAGCTCAATGGATAGAGTGTCAGCTTGGGAATTGAAAGGACCTGGGTTTGATTCCGGTCAAGGGCATGTACCTTGGCTGTGGGCATATCCCCAGTAGGGGGTGTGCAAGAGGCAGCTGATCGATGTTTCTAACTCTCTCTCATCGATGTTTCTAACTCTCTATCTCTCTCCCTTCCTCTCTGTACAAAATCAATAAAATATATTTTTTTTTAAAAAAAGATTAATACAGTTTAGAACCCCTTTTCTGAGCTCTCAGCACCCCTCCACTCCTCTCTGTTCTCTCCCCTCCACAATCTGGGGTTTAGCTGGGATCAAATGGGATCAGGAATTTTCCCCCCAAGAAAAGCTACCCTCCTTTTTCCTGAATGGTGGCATCTTTATTTAAAGTTGTGATCATTTGTTTTTCATGGGTTACATTGATTTTGATGTTTTCAATATTGCATTAAAATTACTTCTAATTATTGCAGTTTCCTGGCTTCTCTTAAAAATGTCCCCCTCACCTTGGGCTCAGTCCCACATGGAAGGAAACAGGAGCCTCTGTTTCAGGAGCCTCCGATCCCTGGCTTTGGGACATGGAGTTCATCCTATGAGTGCCAACGACACTGTGGTTTGCCAAGCAAGGAGCCCAGGGCAATGCCTGCCATCCGGCAGGGCTTGGACTTCCTGCACCGCTGGCCTCCTGGGCTGGGAATGATGGAGAGCAGATTCGGAAAGCCCTGCCTGGTCCCAGGCAAATGCTCATGGAGCCACGCTTGCTCGTGCGGTGGAAACAATGACGTGTTTTAGAAGGCTGGGGCCACAGGCCCTGACCTGGCAGCCCTATCAGTCCAGCGATCTGAAAGGCGGCAGCGGGCAGTGAGGGCTAGTTAGCCAGCCCCCAAACACACGCCTCCCAGGCAAACACACAGGCTAGGGCCTGGGCTCAGCTCTGACAGTGCCTCCTCTGGGCTGGGCTGGCAGCAGGCTTCTCCTTCTGTCCCTAGGGGAAACCCTCCCCACCAGTAGTAAATTGGCAGCAGAAACAGTAAGACATAGGCCTACTTAGCAAAGGGGCCCAGCTGCGGCCAGGGTCCCAGCCAGGGCTCAGACAGATCTCATGCCTGACACAGGGCACAACCGAACTCAAGGCAAGAGGCAGGCAGTGCCCCAGACGCTCCCGGCCTGCAGAGGTGCCAGGAATCTCACCCCCCGCCCCGTGTGTCCCAGGACAGGAGGCAGTCCCGGCACTCACGCAGGAGAGCTTTTGCCTCATGGTTTCAGCATCACCAGCGGGAAGCTTCCTCTGCTCTGATGTCCATCACTTGGATAAATGGAGACATCACAGCCCATCCACCCAGCAGCCAGGTCCTTACAGAAATCAAAGGGAAGGATCCCCCTGCAATCACCCCAGGCTGGCAAGTGTAGGGGCTGGAGTGTCACCACAGATGAGAGTAAATAGCCACCCAAACACTTTAGAAAATAGCCATCAAGCGGGACGCCATCAGAGAGGTGGCAGCGGACAGCAGCCATCACTGTTGGCCACACCCCAGCCTAGTGATGCCCTGAGACTTGCCCTGAGACTCCGCCCCTCACAACACATCCAAGCTCCAAGCAGCGGACTTTGCATATGAATGGCCCTCTCTGTTGCAGTTTAGCAGAATTGCAACCTGGGGCAAAGGGATCCAAGGAGGACAGGACTGTGGTTCACGCTACAGCTTCTGCGACAGTACTAGCCTCAGACAGTAGCAGAACTGTACCTCATTGAGACCCAGAAACCAGAGTTCTAGTGTTCAGTTTCAATTCCTCACACCCATAAGTGACACATTCGGGAGACGGTCTCAGTGAGCACCAAAGCCCCACTGAAACAAGGTGTGTCTCCAGCTCAGCAGTTCTTCCTTTATAGAAACAGCAGGTCCTCATAGACAATTGGCCTGGAGGTCAGTTCCTTCCAGTGCACCAACAGCAATCAAGGCTTAATTACACAAAGACTGTGCACTAAGCCCACAAAGGGGTGTACCAAAAGCAACCACCTCAGGTGATTGGGGAAGCTGAGCTACTGACCCCTATAGGTCACCGACCACACAAAGCCACTCTATCAATACAGGGAGGCAGCCAAAATGAGGTAACACAGAAGCATGACAGGAATGGGAGAGATGGAGGAGAGTAAACTACTGGATGACACACAGTTCAGAATCACATTTATAAGATTACTCAAGAATCTTCTAAAAACCTTTGAGAAACTTGATGAGACCTCCAAGAAGCTTGGTGAGACCTTCAAGGACCTTAATGAGAATACAAAAAAAAAAAGAAAAAAAAGGAAAAAAGAAAAAAAGGAAAAGGACCAGCCAGAAATTAAGCATACAAAGTCTGAAATAAAGAATATACAGAAACTCAACTATAGATCAACATGCCCCAAGAATCAAACCAAAGATCTGGAATATAAGAAAGCAAAAATCACCCAACCAGAGAAGCAAAAAGAAAGAAGAATCCAAAAGTGTGAGGATAGTGTAAGGAGCCTCTGGGACGGCTTAAAGCGTACCAACATCCGGATTTTTGGGGTGCCAGAGGAGAGCGAGCAGAATATTGAAGGCTTAATGGAAGAAATAATGACAGAAAACTTTCCCTACCTGATGAAAGAAATAGACTTAAAAATTCAGGAAGCACACAGGACCCCAAACAGAAGGAATCCAAAAAGGAACACACCAAGACACATCATAATTAAAATGCCAAGAGCAAAAGACAAAGAGAAAATCTTACAAGCAGCAAGAGAAAAACAACTACAATAGTTACCTACTAGGGAGTACCCATACGACTGTCAGCTGATTTCTCAAAACTATGCAGGCCAGAAGGGAGTAGCAAGGAATATTCAAAATGATGAACAACAAGAACCTACAACCAAGATTACTCTACCCAGCAAAGCTATCATTCGGAATTGAAGGTCAGGTAAAGAGCTTCACAGACAAGAAAAAGTTAAAGGAGTTCATCAACACCAAACCAGGATTACATGAAATGTTGAAGGGTATTCTTTAAGAAGAGGAAGAAGAAAAAGGTAAAGGTAAAAAATTATGAGCAACAAAAAGGCATCAAATATATACCTACCAACAAGCAAATCTAAAAATCAAGAGAATAAAAAAAAAATCTGAAGAACAAAATGGACTGGTGAATATAATAGAATCATGGACATAGAAAGGGATTGGACTAACAATTCACAGGGGGAAAGGGGTCTGAGGTGGGAAGAGATTGGACGAAAATCTTACACCTGTGGATGAAGACAGTGGAGGGGGTAAGGGTGTGGGGTGGGGTTGGGAATCAGGTGGAGGGGAGCTAAAGGGGGGGTGGAGGATGAAGAGGAACCCCTGATATTTTAAAAAAGAAAATAGCCATCAAGTCAACTCCATAAACACGTGAAGTTGCTGCTGCTACCTGTCCAGGTACCTGCATTTGTTTCCATCCCTGCTCTGAGACAGTCCTTGTCCCCAGCCCCTCACACCCCATCATCCCGCCCTCAGCCCTGGACCCCACCCTCTGACCTACCCCAAATACGAACTCCAAACACATTTCAAAAAGAGGCAGCCACAAAGTGTATGCTCTGCTTCAGGGGACAAGGGCATGAAATTCTATCTTTCCAGTGTGACATAAAAGGCCCCAATAACAGGGCCCATTGAAGCACCATGGCAATTGTCCCTATCGGCACCCCCAGTACATACAACCACCCACACATACAAGAGAATGTGCACACACATATACATTCTGTGGGGAGAGAGCCCGGGAGAGCCTTCCAGAAGCAAGCCCCACGTCCATGCCTTTGTCCAGGCTGGCCCCTCCCACTAGAACAGCACCCTGGGCTCAGTGACTCCCTCTTTGGTGCTGTCTCCTCCCTGCTCCAGGTGGCACTTCCCTGGATGGGCCCTGGTCTGGCTTCTCTCCTCCCCTGTGAGTCCCTGCTGGGCTGGGATGCATCTCAGGATGTTTTCTACCCTGGGGTCTAGCTCAGAGCTCAACTCAGTTGGAGTAGGCTACTCAATCATTCTTTGAAGAATTAATATCTAACCAGTAAATTTTCAGTGTGTGTGTCTTTCCTGCTCAGCTTCGTTGAAACCCACTAAGGATGATGCCTACCATTCATGTGGCAAACCCTGCCTCAGGGGTCACCACCTTTGGGAAGCCCTCCTGACTGCTCTCACCCGTCCCAGCCCTCTTGCTTCCAGATGGAGATCTCCTGCGCCCAGAGCAGCCTCTTGCCAACCCTTCCCCCTGTGTGCAATGTCTCAGCACACACCTCAGCACCTGTATTGTGTGCTGTGGCCAGACAGCTCTGGACTTGAACTTGGTCCCACCATTTCTTAGCTCTGGGCTGTAGCTCAGGTCAGTTAGCATCTCAAGTCCCAGCTCCTTAGCTGTGAGTTGGAAAGAATAGCACCCATCTTGCAGGCTTCAGAGAGTTTCAAATGATGCCGCACGAGTCACAGGTGCCTCCTGGTAGGTACTCGAAGGAGTACTATCTCTGCCATCATTTATAATTAATGTTCCTGTCACCGGCCAGACTGAAAGAGGGGAGTGACCAGGTCTCCTGCCACAGAGCTGGGGGCACAGTGAACACCCGCTAAGCAGCTTTCCAATGGGACATGTGGTGGAACTGCGTTCTGAAGGCCAGCAGGCTTCTGCCTAGGACTCTGTGCCCTTGGTCAGCCCTGAGGCTCCATGTGCATCAACAGCTGGAGGAGAAGGCCACTTCCGAAGGCTTGTAAGACCCTTGGGAGAGGCTGTGGCCCGGGCTGCATGCCCTCAGCACACCCGCTCCTCCACCCTCGGGGCCCCAGCAGAGGTTAGAGGGGTTCTTGCTATGCACTGCCAGCGGTCAGTGTGTGTCAGTTTGAAACCAGCGGCAACGGAGCTGGGTGACAGCACGACTTATCATACTCATGCTGCAGAGCCCTGACACCTGGGGCTCCAGGCCCACTTTGGCAGGGCCTGGGAGCCCACAGAGGGTCCCGCCAGGATCTGCCCGGGTCTCTGCACACATACCAACACCGGGGAGCAGTCAGCAATGCTCACCGTGGGGCTCATCCTCCCTGGGAGCCTAGGCCTGAACGGAGGCAAAGGCACCGGGTGAATCCTGGCTTTGACACACAATTGCTGAAAATGGCCTCTACTTCCTCATCTGTGAAATGGGTGCAATTACCCTCACCTCACAGACTTACCAAAAGCATTGTAGACACGTTTGGGAAATGCCCTTGGTGGCTTCTACACGATCATAATGCTCAGAAATGCCAGCTCTTGACACTGAAATCCCGCCCCTTCTCATTCCAAGCAGCCTGGGATTGATGCTTCCTGAACTATGTCAGCTCCGGAGAGAGAGCACCCCTAAGAACCATTTCAGCAACACCACCTTCCCTCCCGGGGTCTCGAGCACCGACTCCGTGCCTGCCATGTGAGTGACAGCCCATTAAAGCCTCCTCTGCGTGGCAGGAGCACTGGCCCCAGTAGACAGTGGGGGACGGTAAGGCTGAGCAAGTGAAATAAATATCCGTCAGAGTATTGCAGAGCCAGCTTGGGTAAAGGTGGGCTTGAATCCAAGTTCAAGGCCCAGGACTGCGTTATGCTGACTATCAGTAGCTTAGAAACGTTGCCAAGTGGTACCAGTGAAGAAGTGACTTTTCAAAACACGTGTTTGAAGGCGGAGATCAGCAGTGTGCCTCCCATGAACACGGCGACTTCCATCAGCTCAGTCACCACCACCCCCAGAGTCTTAAGGAGCAGGTGGCAATTTGAGGAGGAAACCAGAGCATAGAGAGGTCCTGTGACAGGCTTCTGACTCCCAGCTGCCAGGATGAGAGCCAGGGCATTGGAGTACAAGAGGCAGAACCTCAAGTCAGATGGGCTTAAGCTTCAAACTTGGGCAACTTCCTCTCAGTATGATCTTGGGCAAATCACTAGCCCTCTCTGGCCTCAGCTTCAGCCTCACAGATTGCTGGGACTTTTGAGCCATTTAATTCGCTGAGCCTCAAGTGCCATCATTGATGAAATGAAGCAAGATAACACAGATAACGGCTCAGCACAATAAAAAATGAAAAAGGGATTAAAACCACTTTGTCTTCTTTCCATTCTGCGGTGTGACCTAGTTGCTTTAGGCTGGGCTATTTTGGTGCCGTCCACTGCTTAGTCAGGTTGCAGGGCACATGTTAGATGCCCAGCGTGGCCTGGCTTCCCTGTGCCTAGCAGTCTGCCGCTGGCCTGGAGCCGCTGGGCAGAGAGCAGAGCACCCTGCCCTGCCTTGTCTTCCACCCGCATCCCTGGGTGCAGTGCGTGGGGAGAGGCAGCAGCCCCCATCCGGCACCCAGGACTGAGGGAGAAGGGAGAGGAGAAGGGGCCACCCTCCCAACCGCAGGCCTGGGGGCAGCTGAGTAGCCAAATGAGAGTTGAGTTCCTGTCAGCTTTGCACTCAGGACACCATGACCCTGCAGAAGGCGGCCTCCACCTGAAGAAAGAGGCCTCATTACCAGTTCCCACAATTCCCTGTGGGGAAGCAGGCACACACCATTAAAAAACACAACTTTCCAGGAGTGGGGGCGGGCGGAGAAAGGGGACAGGACTGGCTCCGGGGGAGCAGGGAGTAAACTCTGCCAGTCAGTTGCCCCAGTCAACATGAAAAGCGGTACTCTCCCTAGGCAACCCCACCACCACCACCACCAAACTCCAGTGGCAGGGCCTCCAGAGCCCTCACCCTCCTTGGAAACAGTGCATCTCTAACAAGGTTTGAGAAGCTGGAGCAATATATGGAAAGCAGCAAGGCCTGTCCTAACTGGAGCCCAGCATGCTCCTCCCCCTACATACACATACACATGCACGCTCATACTCACATGTGCACACTCGCTCACACACACACACACACACACACACACACACACAGGACTCCATTCCTTCTCTCCCCTACCCCCTAACCTGGAACAAAACTGGGCTAACTGGAGTTGATCTCCCTCCTTAATTCACTAGGTCCCAGGCCCAGGATGCTGAAGTAGATAACATACCAAGAGGGAGACGCTGAGAACAGAAGGAGGGGACACACTCAATAGCCGGTGAAGACATTGGATGAAGACATTGTTCCTGTCGCTTTGAAAGGAAAGTAGGGTTTTCCCACAGGAGGGCAGTTTGCAGAGGCTGTTCCTCTGCTGGAGCAGGAACATCAGAAATAGCTCCCAGGTGGTCTAACCCGCTGAGGTTTGTGCAAAACCTCAATAAAGGAGACTTGCTCAAGAGTTTCATTCCAGGAAAAAGCCGGTGCAGAACAGTGTGGAGAGTGCAATGTTCTTTATTATTTCTGGGGAAGGAAGCTGCATAAAGAGGGAGGGATTGCTCGCTCTCTGTCTCATATCTCTCTATAATTCGTTCACATTTTTTGCAAGTGCATATCACATCAACAACTTTTCAAAAGGTGTTAGTCATTTGAGGAGAATAAAAGAACCTGGACAGCAAAAGCACTGTCTGAGGGGCCCACTGGAAGTGAGGCTGCTGCCCAGCAGCCCAGGAGGCTGAGGGACTTGGAGGCCCTACGTCAGCGCAGGTGGCAGTGGTCATAGCCCATGTCATCCTGTGACTGTTAGCACTGGAGGATGACAAGCACCTTGAGGTTGAGATAAATGCTCCTTTGCACACTGACTCCCCCATTCACCTAAACCTCACAAACTCAGGGCCGGGGGCGAGGCGCCAAGGGGCCCATTGGTTAAGAGCAGTATTCAGCTCGCTAAGAAGATCCCCATCCTCTACCCCACTATTAAGTCAGACACCCACTCGACTGGTATGGCTCAGTGATTGAACATCAACCTATGGTTTGATTCCCGGTCAGGGCATGGTTTGATTCCTGGTCAGGGCACATACCCAGTTTGCGGGCTTCATCCCCCGTGGGGGATGTGCAGAAGGCAACCGATCCATGATTCTCTCTCATCATTGATGTTTCTATCTTTCTCTCCCTTTCCTTTCCTCTCTGAAATCAATAAAAATGTATTTTTCAATAAAAACTAATAATAAAGTCAGACACCCTATTGGAAAACTTTATCTAAAATCTACCCCGTTAGAATTTCCAGGATTCCCTTATCCACCAATCCATCTATTCATCCATCCACCCATCCATCTATCCACCCATCCACCCATCCATCCATCCACCTACCCATCCATTTCACAAACATGTATTAAGCATCTTCTGTGTTCTAGGCACCATTCTAACTTTAAGGGGTGGGGTATTCAGCGGTGACCCACACAGACGCTGGGTCTGCCCTTGTGAAGCCTACAGTTCACGGGAAGACAGACACTATATGTGTGATTATAGTGAGACAGGCATCATGGGCTAGAAGATCGGGATTCTATGGGCCTTTGGGAAGAGGGGAAGAGGAAACCCGTGGGCACCAGGGTGAAGGCTGGAAGTGATGTGCCAGCTGAGCCCTGAAGTAAGAGCAAGGACAGAAGCTCACCCAGAGAAGATCCCAGTAGAGCAGTGTTTTTCAACCTTTTTTGAGCAAAGGCACACTTGTTTCATGAAAAAAATCACGAGGCACACCACCATTAGAAAATGTTAAAAAATTTAACTCTGTGCCTATATTGACTATATATAAAGTAATTCTCTTGAATAGGAATCAAATAAACACAAAGAAAGTATTTTATAATTACTTTATTATGAAATATTAAGTAAACAAAATAGTGAAAAATTATAAAATTCTTGTCTTGTCTGCACCTACGGCACACCAGGCAACATCTCGTGGCACACTAGTGTGCCGCGGAACAGCAGTTGAAAAACGCTGCAGTAGAGGGACCAGCATGACGGGTGTGTGGGGCTGTAAGAAGTGGGAGAGTGAGGAGTCCAGGAGAGAGCCTGATTACAGTGTTAGGAGAGAGCAGATGCTTTGGAGGCCTCTATAGAAAGGGCTTCACCTTCAGAGTGCTTGACGGGGAGGCTAGCCTTATCAGTGAGCCCTTACTGTGCTGTCTCCAAGGTCTCACCTCCCTGTCCCGGCCATATTCACAAAGGAGCTGGGGCTCTGGGGTCAGAAAGATCTTGGCCCTTACCTTGAGCAAGTCATTTCACCTCTCTGAGCCTCAGTTTCCTCATCTGTAAAGTGGAATTAATAGCAATACTTACTTCTCAGGGGGTGTTGTAAGAATGCAATTGTGCCTTCATGCCAATTGCTGGTGCATCATAAGGTCTTAATCAATACAGCTGTAATTCTGTCTGATTGACCCTGATTGGGTCAGTGTCAATGCCGAGTGATAGACATGGGGCTTACTACCATCTTACATTTATTTTTGAAATTATTACAATAAAAGGTGTTTATAAAAACCTCTGCTCATATAATTTGCCGCAATTGCTGCTATGATGCACGCTCCTTCGGGCAGTGCCCTTCATTAGAGTGCAACAGGAACAGAGAGCAGAACATTCCTCCCAAACCCCTACTTCCACCTGCCAGCTCCATCTCCCCAGCAGGCGGAGGGGCCCTGTGCTGCACCCTGATCCATTTTGATTCTAGGAGGTGCCAGTGCCAACATCAGAGCCTCAAAATCAGGCATAAGAAGGAAATACTGAAACTTTCATTTTATTTATTTTTAATCTAAAAAAGAGAGAAAGCCCAGCATCACTAATAGTTAAAATATGGATTGGAACTGTGCAGTCCGACAGTTAAAGTGCACAGTCTTGCTGTGACTCATGAAAGAACAGAATTTCTTGCCTAAGATTCTGGGAAAATGGCAAGTCGGAGGGAAACACATGAACGGACCCTTGTTTCTTTTTATTCCCGTGAGAGGACACCCGTCTCCAAATGTGGTTAGCCAGCTGGAATATAGATATTGACTCGGACGTGCAGATCCTCTGATGAATATAAATATAAAAAAGACAGAATTTTTTAAGGTATGGATTGACAGGCTACATAAATGATTCATCAGTCAAAGGCATGCTGGGTGTGAGTGCTGAAAAGTGTTTGTCCAATAGAATTGGTGAGCTGCGGAGCAACTGGTCACCACAGTGCACAATGTGGTCCCTCCATGAGGTCATCAGGCTTAATGCAGAGGGAGCCCTGGATGCTTTGTCCTGGCTGCCCAGCAGAGCCATCTGCTCACACAGATAAGGGGAAATGCAGCAGAGGCATAACTTCTCTCCTACTCTCTGGGCCAGGTGTGTATCTCGTGCACGCAGGCGGTCCTGAAAACAAGTGGTCACATAGATGCAGACCACGGAAATGAAGAAAGGGCCCTTTGCCCACAAGGAGCGGCCATGCTCACTTCAGCAAAACCCTCTGCACCTGCAAGATGTCCCCTCCCCATCCCGAGAGGACGAAGGGAGAGCTGCTACAGGAGAAGGTGGTCCGTGAGCCTCAGGAAAAGGGGTTGCTGGTGGAGACAGATGGGTGCAAATGCTTCATTTGCAGTTTGTGACCTAAGGGTCCTGCTGGGTCATCAACTCTGAGCCCAAGGCCAGGATATTCAGCCGAATGCTTCAGGAGTGAGGGCTCTCTGGGAGCGTCCTGGGCCAAGGATCAGGGCTGGTTCCTGTCCTCTGGCCCTGCAGAGCATGCTGAGATCCCCTACCGAGAGGAAGGCGAGAAGTCTGCCCCACCTGCCTGCTCTCCTCTCAAAGATTCAGGAATTCTGGGAGGTGAATGTACCCCATCTGTGCAGTCAGGCATGCTCCAGGCCTGGAGGTCTGAGTTCAAGTCCAGGCTCAGCCTTTTATAAGCTTTGTAAACTGAACCTTTCTGAGCCCTGATTTCCCCACCTCCCCCAGGGCCAGAAAAATACCTTTGCTACTTCTGCTACTTCCCACAGCATCCCAGCACAGTAATCCCAATCTAAGAACACAGAGAACATGGACCTGAAAGCAATTAGGAAATTTAAACAACCCTGTATAAGTAGGATTGACAATAACTGCTTACTCAACTAGAGGCAAAAACAGCAAATGTCTGGGCAAAGTGTTGCTTGCATTCCACATGCATTCCAAGGATGATGGCAAGCAAACGTGGCAGGGGTGGGAGGCCTGCCCTCCCCACCCTTCCTGTCTCTTCCCAGGGAGTCCTCCAGAAAGATCATGGGAGCATGACCCTCGGAGCCATGAGGGGCCTGCCTGGGCCATGCAGAGAGGGCAGACAGAAAGAGGCTGCTCCTGACCTGGCCCTGCTACCCGCTGCCGCCACCTCATCAATCTATCTCCTTTTAGCCGCTGACAGCACCTCCCGGCAGCCTGGGCATTAGAATTGCAAGGAGCCCGGTTGCACTGGGGAATACCAATGGAGGAATCTCAGATTTAAATGTGTCTAAGTTTTATGAACAGCCAGATCCGGGCAAGGCGTTCCCACTGCCCTTCCACCAAAAGGGAGTGGTAGGGGTTTTGTTAGAAGTACAAATTGCTTCTTAATGCAGAGGATGAAGCTGCGTGCAGGCACCTCCTTAGAAATTCCTCCCACTCCCTCCCGGGAAAGCCGCTGCTGCATGTCAATTTTAATTTTTGAAATTTAAACCGAGGGCTTTGTGTCTAAGCTCCATCTCATCGGAGAAGGGGACAAATAAGTCAAAAAGAATTAGGGCCCCGCTGGGGATTGCAGATCCATAGCAATTAGACTTCATTTGGGTCTCAGACATTTGGTTTTAATTGCATTTCTGAATGATACAATCGACAAGACATCAGAAATGTATACTATGCAACTGTAGACGGGCCCGACTCTGCCCTCCCCTGGGCTCAGCTGGGCTTGGGCGCCCCAGTCAGCAGGGCTGGGGTTCAGTTTCAGTCAGGAACTGGGGAATGGTGATAGTTTGTTTTCTGCCTTGCTGTCTCTTTCAGAACTTTATCCCTGGATTCAAAGCAGATTCGATCATTGCTAATACCTAAGTTAATGACAATAAAACATTATTCAAGTAAAATAAGAGCATCAAGAGGAATAGTCACAGCAACGGGACTTGAAGCTGGGGCACAATTGTCTTTAAAAGGGAATCACAGCTTTTAGCGTCCTCCAGGAACTAAAGTTGAGCCCAATGTGATTTGGGGTCAGACATACAGCCATGAACATTGTCACCCACATTGACCTATGAATACATGTATGTGTGCACATGTGTAATATGGACTAGTGATGACAACCACACTATATCCAAATGGTGTGTGAGTGTGTGTGTGTGTGTGTGTGCCTCCAGCTTTACATAGTACGCACACTCTGGGATTGCCTCTGTGTGCACACATTTCCCTTCAAACAACTGGTCAAAATGAACTCAGTACTAACAGGTTGTTAACTGGTTAGTCTGTAGATAATTTATTATTTATTGGAATTCAATGATCTAAAAACAAAACAAAAGGTAAATAAAAAAATCAAAGCCGTGCTGGCTGTTTCCCTCGCTGTGTGGGTGGGATGGGGTGGGAAGTGCCGAGAGGAGACCACACACAAAGGGGCTCAGATCAGGTGCCAGGGCACCGTGCAAGCGGGAAGGGAAGATTGGGAAAGGGTTCCCTCCCCCAGGGATAGTTCTGGGTGAATTCCGGGAGCTGCATGACTCCCAGGTTGCCTCAGTTTACCTGCTCTTATAAGAGCTGTGACCCTAGCCCACTGGTCGGCAACTCATTAGTCAACAGAGCCAAATATCAACAGTACAACGATTGAAATTTCTTTTGAGAGCCAATTTTTTTAAACTTAAATTTCTTCTAATGCCACTTCTTCAAAATAGACTCCCCCAGGCCATGGTATTTTGTGGAAGAGCCACACTCAAGGGGCCAAAGAGCTGCATGTGGCTCTTGAACCGCAGTTTGTCAACCAGGGGCCTAGCCAGTGGTGTGGGCAAATGGACGGGTCCTGAGTACTTTATGCCTGGGTGGGCGGGTTTCTGCGGGGGGGGGGGGGTGTTGGGGGAAGACTTTTTACATCTTTTTAGGGACAAACATCTGAGACCACCTGTTGGCAAGTGCCTCCTCCCTGCCTCCCATTTGCCTCCCTTACCCCTTCTTTCTCCAGAAACTCCTGCTCTTTGACCTCCTCCCACAAGGCTGTGAACTTGGAGTCTCAGCCACCCCTCTCCCATCTGCCTCTAATTCTCTCTGCCCACCTCCTCTGGGCCCCTCCAGTTCAGGGAGGCAACCCAGGGGAGAAATACCATCTCCCCAAAGGGTGGGCGCTCTATCATCTCTCCCCACATCTTGTCTCCCATCTCGGTGGCGGGGACAGGGCAGTGGCTGACAAGCAGGTACAGATGGGGCTATTCCGGGCCCAGGTTATGTTTTCATGTCAAAGCGGACGTCTGGAGGCCTGGTCTGGGGGCCACCCTGACAAAAACATCGGAGCCCGTGGTCTAGAAACATAATTTAATGCATCGCAGCGGGTCTGAGTCAGGCCTTTGCGGAGAGGCAGATTTCCGTTGGCTGGGATTCTGCGCGGTGGGGTTTTGACTGATGGACAGGGGGATTGGCAGGAGCATTGGACTCCCCAGAGAGCTCATGCGCGCTTTAGCCTATCTCACTGGCCAGGGTGGGAAGGCTCGGCCCCTGGGCACTGGGAGAAGGAGGGAGACTGAAAGAGGGCAGTTCTGCCCAGCCTGTCCAGTCCAATCAGGTTTGCAAACTGTGCTGCCACCACCACCGCTGCTGTCCACGCCTTTGGGGTTCAGGCTCGGGCTCCTCTCACCACATTGGAGTGACCCTCTCCCTCCCCAGATGGGGGCCCAAGGCCAGGAGCACTGCCCAGAGCATAGTGAGCTGCAGGCACACTGGGGATGGGGGCGGGACAGGGAGGACAGCGGGAACGTGTCTTTTCCGACATGTCAAGAAGCGTCAGGAAGCATGAGGGATCCTCGCCAGGGAACAGGCTGCGGGAAGCCCCCGGGCCCAGCTCCAGGTGCCCTAGTCCGGGTAGAGGAGGAATCCGGAGAAGGTGCTGTACTTGTTGTTGTTGCCTCCGTGCGCCTTGCCGCCGTCCAGCTTCACGTACACCTCGTCCCCCGCCTCCAGGTGCAGAACCACGCTGTTGCTGGCGTAGTCGTAGTTCTGGTCCGCGTCCTGCGCGATGGCGCTGGCCCGGACCTGGGGGCGAGCCGCCGAGCTGAGGGTAGGGTCGGGGCAGTCTGCCCGGGCCCCTCCCGGCTCCCACCCCGCGCCCCTGGTCGGCCTTCTGCCCGAGGCTCCGGCTCCGGAGCCCACGCTCCCACCCAGGCTCCACCTTCTCTCTGCAACTTAGCCCATTTCCTCCCGGCGTCCCGGAGGGAGGAAAGCTGGGACTTCCCGATCCCCGGCCCCGCGGGGAAGGGCGGGAGCCAGGGTGGGCAGGAGAGCGAGGGTCGAGCACCTGCCCGGGGGCAGCTGGAGAAGGAAGGGGCTTCCCGGAGCCCGGGGGCTGCAGGCGGGGCGCTCACCTCACCGGGGAGTGCGGTTCGGTGGCGGGGTCCGGGCTCTCCGGGCACAACCTCCCGGTTACCCGGGGATAAACGCCACCTGGAGCTTTGGGGAGCGGGGTCCGGGCGCACTCGCCGGCCGGCGGGGAGAAAGGGACTGGCTCCCGGGCAGTCGGGACGGGGGTCTGGGGGCTGCGGGGCGGGAGAGCACTGACCTGGCCGTTCTTGCAGAGGTCCGCCCACATGCTGGTGCCGTCGCCGCCGCGCATGAGGATGTGGTAGGTGAAGAAGTAGATGCCGCGCACCTGGCAGCTGAACTTGCCGCTGGCGGGGTCGTAGTGGTTGCCGAGGTTGGTGACCACGTCGTCGAACTTGAGCACCTCGTAGCCCTCGTGGGGGCTCTTGAGGCCCACGTAGAAGGCGATCTTGGGGCCGTTGAAGGCGGCGCTGAGCGCGCCGGTCACTTCGCCCTCGGGGTCGCCGCCGCCGCCGCCCCGGGTCCCACCGCCCGCCGCCCCGTCCCCTCCGGCCGACCCCGCCGCCGTCAGCTGCAGCCCCGGCAGCCCCGGCCGCCCGGGGTCGCCCTTCTCTCCCGGGGGACCCCTGGGTCCAGGGGGGCCCGGCTCTCCGGGGGGCCCCCGCGGCCCCGGCTTGCCTGGCCGCCCCGGGTCGCCCTTGGGTCCCTGGACGAAAGGGGGCGGCGGGTTGGCGCTCAGGTCTTGCATGACCTCCAGGGCGGCAGTGCTGGGGCCGGGCGGCGGCGCCTGGGCGCCCGCGGGCCCTCCGCCGGGGGCCGCGCGGTACGGGTCGCAGATCATGCGGCAGGTGCCCATCATCTCGTAGTGCGCGGCGCCGGGCGCGGCCGCCTGCAGCAGCAGCGGCACCGCGATCAGCAGCCCCAGCGCCATGGCCAGGAGCACGCCGACGGCCGCCAGGCAGGCGCGCCGCCGCCGCTGCCACCGCGGGGGAGCGGCCGCCACCAGCTCCTCCTTGCCCCCCAAGGAGGTAATGGTGGGGCGGCGCGGGCGGCCCCGCTCCCCCAACTCGGGGGCCGACTCCACGGGTCCCGGCCGCACCCCCGACGACGTGGCGACCCCCGCTCCGGGCGCCCGGCGACTTCAGGGAGAGGCGCCCCGGCACCGGCGCCGGCGCTCACGGCGTGCGGGCTGCTCCGGAGCGAGAGGCGCGGAGCCCGGCGCGCATGGCGGGGCCCCGGACCGGCCGGGCGACCCAGGGTCCGCAGGTGGCCCGGAGCGCGGGCGGGAGCGGCTTCCGGCGCTGAGCGTGCTCTGCCCGGCTGGGCGCGGGGCTCGGCGGGTGGCTCGCAGGTGGGGCGCCCGGCTCCGCGGTGCGCTCCGCTCGGCGCGCTCCCCGGCTGCGGGCTCCGCGCGGAGGGGGCCCGGCTGCCCTGACGTCAGGAGCCCGGGCTGAGCGGCGGCGGCGGGGCAGCGTGCGCTGCCATCACTGGGGAGACGGCGCCCTCATGGCATCAGCCTCCTGTCCTTCTCCCTTCCCTTTCGGGCTGAGTCCCCGGCAGAGGCGGCGGAGGCTCCGCTCTTCCCAGAGGCGCCCGGGAGCCACAAGTGGGCGCAGCGGGCGCATCCGGGAGCCGGCGCCTCAGACACACCCATCCGAGGCCACTCGCGCGCCGCCCACCAGCCACTCACCGACACTCAGGGGCGCACTCGCGAGCGCACAGGCAGCTCCACATGGCCACGAAGGAGCCCAGAATCCTGATGCCAGCCAGCTAGGTCCTTCGAGAATCACTGAATCCATCGCCCTGCCTGCAAGCAGGACCAAACCTCAGCCCACCTAGGACAGCCTTAGTCTGGGAGGCCCTGCGGCCAGGACTCCTGAACCACCCCCACCTCCCACCCCTCCCCAGCTACTTCTCCAGGAAGGAGTAAGCCTCGCTTTTAAGAGGCCCTTCACGCCTAGCTGAGGACTCCAAGCTGTTACAGCTCCAAACTCTTTTAATGATTCTTTTTAGCCCACAGGCCAAATACAGGCGTCTATTAGCCTCAGCCCTGCTCTTCGGCCAGAAAAATGCCTGGGCTTTGTCCTCTATATGAAGCCCATTTAGAGATGCAAATGAACACTCAGCGCTTGGCGTAACCTGGGTGCACTCTGCTCTCACGCCTGGCTAGCAGGCCAGCCCGACCCTCAGACAGGCGCCTGGACATCCCATGCACCCTCCTAGTGAGGTGGGCGTGGTTCGTTTACAAAACACTCCAGCGGCCAGCCAGGTGCTTAGTTGATCAGAGCATCCTCCAGGTAGGCCAAAGTTGCTAATTTGATCCATCCCAGTCAGGGCACAAACAAGAATCAACCACTGAACGCATAAATGTATGGGACAACAATTCTCTCTCTCTCTCTCTCTCTTCTCTCTCTCTCTCTCTCTCTCTCTCTCAATAAAATAAAAACTTTGAAAACACTCCAAAGCCATTCTGAGCTAAAATCTTAAATAAGCTGTGCCGCCAGATTTGGAGAATTCTCCAACTCCAGTGCAGCTGGGAGGATAAAGGGAGGAAGTGAGTGCTCCTGTGTAACCGGAAGACTTCAGGCTCAGAAATGAAAAGCTCTGCCCTCTGCTTCTGCTCTTGACCCAGCAGCTCCGTAACTTGGGCAGGTCTCCTGCCCCAGCCTGCGATGTGCAGTGTGCACTGGGCTCCACCTGCAGAAGACCCCCCCTCTCCCCCAGCGCCCCTCCCCGCATCCTGCCCCTTGGTGCTATCAATGTGGGACACAGCATTGGCATCTCTGAACTGACTGGGGCCCTCCTGAGGCTATTGTTTCAAGAGAAAATTTTCAAGTGTCGTGTTCTCCTGGGTTTCTTAAAAATCCATTTTGTTTCTTCCTGGTTACTCTGAGCCATTTCCCCACCCCACCCCACCTCAAGTCCCTCCTGCCTCTTCCTTCATCGATGTATTTCCCAGGGATTAACAGAAGATCTGGCACCCCGTAGGCCCTCAGGACACATTTGTAGAAAGATAATTAAACAGAGCTTGAAGCAAACTTGACTCAGGAGAGAAGGGGGTCAAGGAACTCATTTATTAGGCACCTACTATGATGCTCAGGTACTTTGTACATGCTCCTTCACTCACTCCTCTTTATGGATTTGCAATTGTTCTCCTATAATAGAGATGAGAAAACAAAGGCTCTGAAAATGTAAGAGGCTTGCCAGTGCCCTCCACCTATATGACAGAGCCAGACTCCTCCTCACAGCCAGTCCAGGGGCTCTGAGGCGCTGGCAGTGAATGCAGTATCAGCAGCTATTAATAGTTCCTGGCCATTGGTTTTGTGAGTCCTGGTAGCACTCATTTCCTTTCCCTTCCCTCCCCTTTCTTCCCCTCCTCTTCCCGCCTCTCCCTCCCCTTCCCTTCCCTTCCCTTCCTTTCCCTTCCCTTCCCTTCCCTTCCCTTCCCTTCCCTTCCCTTCCCTTCCCTTCTCTGGGGCCACACCTGGAACTAATGAGCTCCAGGAGCCACACTTTCAGGTTCCAATCCGAGTTCTGCAACCTTGTATCTGTGAGACCTTGGGCAAATTGCTTCATCTCTCTGAGCCTCAGTCTCCATGTGTGTAGAATGGGGATGACAAAAGTACCTACTCCCAAGTTGTTTAGAGATTAAGTGAGTTAATTAAAGGCCTAGAACTCTAGTTGGCTCAGTAAAGGTTAGCTATTATTATGAACATTGATACTTTAGACCTCCACCATCATGCTTAGGAGCACAAAGATGAGCCATGTGGGCAGGAAGTAGGATGGGAGGGGTGAGTTTATGGTTTGTACAAGAGAGAGACACAAAGATCACCCCCATGCTCTATCTTTTTCTAAAACCGACAAGGAGGGCCATACTGTCCTTCCCATTCCTCTCAGGCTGCCCTGCTCTGGCTCCTGCCATTTATCAAGACTGTCCAGAGTGCCTCTGGTCCCCAGCTTGCCCTGGACAGGCATTCTCAGGCAGACACTCACTCTGAATTGCCCAGCCCTGCAGCCCATTATCCCCAAATTCCAGACTTCTTGTCCCTGAAGGATCTGGACAGGGAAGAAGCAAGGAGGGGCAAATGTGTGAGACTCAGGTTTGCACCCTCGCAGACCTCAGCCCTGGAGCACCCACAGCCCTGCAGGCAGGAGGCCTCCCCAAGGCCAGTCCTCCTCCAGGGGACAGGGCAGCAGCAGCTAGAGAAGGCAAAGCAGGTAGCCTCCCATCCAGCCACATCAGTCAGGGGGTCCTTCCCCTGCCCACCCGCCCTTCCTCCCACAGTGATGGAGCCAGACAGAGTGCCCTGCTGGCATGCTTGACACCTCCTCATCCCCCTGGCTTCTGCTCTCCCACGAATGATCCACATCATCAGTGACTGTCTTCTCATTAATATTAATTGTGATCTTTATTAGCATATAGCCTTCCATGTTGGCCATAGTTTTATATTCCAGGCCTAATAATGACTCAAATCTACCCAAAATTGCCCTTAGTATTTCAGCCTGCATTTCGCCCACCAACAACCATTGATGCTCAGTCACCTGCACCTTCTCACCCCTCAGAGCTCTGTGGTCTGTGACATACAGTTTGACACTTTATCGCACTCTGGTTTGTTCAGTGCTCTCCTCGCACTGTATTTCAGTGCCCTTCAGCCTCGGATGCCTGTCTCTGCTCATCCCTCTGCTCATCCTTAATTTTCCTTCAAGTCCCAGCAAAGTGTCACATTCTTGTCCAAAGTCTTCCCTGAACCCTCCTCAAGAAGAGTTGACAATTCCTGAAGGTAAAGAGCACCTTAAAAGGCCCTGGCCGGGTGGCTCAGTCAGTTGAAGCATCATCCCATACTCCAAGAAAGGCTGCAGGTTTGATTCCCAGTCAGGACACATACATAGGTTGTGGGTTCAATTCCCAGTCAGGGCACGTGCGGGAGGGAACCGACCCATGTTTCTCTTTCACATCAATGTTTCTCTCTCTCTCTCTCTCTCTCTCTCTCTCTCTCTCTCTCTCTCTTTCTCTCTCTTTCTCTCTCTCTTTCCCTCCCTCCCTCCCTCCCTCCCTCTAAAAATCAATAAAAACGTATCCTCAGGTGAGGATTAAAAAAGGGCACCTTGAATGTACATACCCCTGCCATCATGTGTCATGACTAAATGTTTGCTTTTTAGCCTCCCCCACCAGGCTTTGAGCTCCCACAGGGCAGAAATCAAGTCATTTATTCATTCATGCCTGTGTTGTTCACTTGTTCAGCAAATATGCATTGACTCCCATTGTATACCAGGCATGGGTTTGCATGCCAAGTGTGCAGTGGTGATAGGTGTGGTTCTCCTCCCTCCCAGCTGACTGCAAGGCTTCCTTGGCCTGCCTCCTCTTTCTGCTTCTGTCACCTGGGCATGCATCTGAACTGCTGCTGTCTGGCATGGCTGTTTATTGGAAAGCTTTCCTTGAATTAGACCTGCACCCCCAACTAGACTGTAAGCTCTTTAGAGACATCATCTTAAATACATTGGCCATCGCTTGGCTCCATCCCCAAGAGGAAGGTCAGCATGACACAAAATGTCACACTGTACAAGGCCCTGGAGTCCGTGTTAAAAGATGTGGCTTTTATCCTTGTTGCAATTAAGAGATTCCAGAGGAGTTTGAGCAGGGGTGACATGATGTACATTTGCAAAGATTACCCTGGCTGCTATGGTGAATGGTGTGGGGGAGGGAATAGAGATAAGGAAACCAATTTGGAACCTATTGCATAATCCAGACTGGAGGTAATGGTGATTTGGTGTGGGATAATAGAAGAGAAGTGGGGTAAATTATAAGTGATTTGAACATGGAAGCCAGGGGTCTTGATAATGGATCTGAAGTGAAAGTTAAGTGAGGAGGAAGAGGAGAAATCAAGGTTAACTCTTTGGATATGACTTAAGCAACTGGGTGAATGAACACAAGAAGAGGGCTGTTAGGGAAGAACAGTGTGGGTGGGAGATGAGAGGTGGGAGGTTAAAGGATTTGTGAGCTCAGTTCAGTAAATGCTAAGCTTGGGATGCCAGTGAACTATCTGGTGAATCATCACAGGGGCAATGGACATGAGTCTAAGACTCAGAGGTGAAAGAAAATATACACCTGAGAGTCCTCAGGAAGCAGATGGTATTCGTAGCCTTGGGAATGAAGAATGAGGAATTGGTAGATGGAAAGAGAGAACCCATCCTCATGAAGAACCAGCCCTCCAACGCAGTCATCTTGGAAGGTAAGTAGAGGAGAAAGGGAAATCTTCAGCAGAGATGGAGAAGAAGCTGCCACACTAAAGAAGAACACTAGGGAGGGTTTACAGAGAAGAGCACCTCAAGAAGGAAGATATGATCACTTACTTAGAAAGCTGCTAAGAGGTAGGGTAAGATGAGGACAAAGAGGTATGCAGTGAGCATGGCCACATGGAGGTTGCCCAGGACTGTGGCAGGGATAATGCTGTATGCTCCCCAAACCATTTCCTTTTCCCTTGGGCAGAACCAAACTGTATCTTCCAGACTCCCCCTCAGAATGGGGGGGGGGGGGGGCATGTGACTGAACTCTGGCCCACAGAACATGAGAGTGATGTAAGTCATTTTCAAGCCTGGCCTTGAAACTCTGCCAGGCAATCTTCTTTTATCTTATTTGGCAGCTAAACACAGAGGCTTTGAGGTTCTGGGGGTATGGGTACCGCAGCCTCTCCAGTCCTGCCAGGCAGAAGCCAGGCTGAGAACAGAGCTCCCGCTGCCCCAAGAGGCTTGGGCCCTCATGACCTGAGGACTCTCTTCCATTTCCAGCTTCAGCTCCTGAGCCCACAGCTGAAGGGGGTGGGGAGGGAGAGGGGCGGAGGCGGGGGGAGACACTCTAGCCCCTGGAGATATCAGACAGCCTTTCTCAGGAGCCACGGAGGGAGCGCCCGCCAGGCCCATTAGCCCAGCAACACATTTGAGTCAACAGGTGAGCCAGCCCCAGCAAGCCTCTCAGAGACCACGACTGGAGCCTAAGTAGTGCTCCTCGGAGGAGTTGGCTCTGGCTGGGTCTGCAGGGAGCTGTGGGCCTGTAGCTGCCTTTGGTCCGCTTTCTCTAGGACCCACGTCCCCTCAATGCCCCCCCACTGCCAAAGACAGCTCTCCTGTAACCCCCAGGTGACAGTGACTTAAGCTGGGGCTCCCACTGAGCCAGCCTTCTCCCCAGCCATCCAGGCTGCACTGCCCACCCTGCTTGTCCCAGCCCTTCAGCAGGCAGGGTGGTGTGTTTCGCCATGGAGCAGATATGGAGTGCCTACTATATACGTGATATGGAGATCTAGCAGAAAGCAGCAACATCCTGCATTTGCTGGCTGATTATATTGCTTTTTCAACCTCTCTTTTGCCTTCCTGATACCACCCACCAACATGGACCTTGCCTCTCTGGAGCCACTTGTGCCCCAGGCTAGGGTGACACGTGTGATGAGTGACAATCTCAGGTGGCCCTTGCAGAATCCTGCTTCTCTGAGTGACTTTTTCCCTCTAGGGCACATGTGTCAAACACAAGGCCCGCGGGCCAAATCCGTCCCGCCAGGCCTTGCAATGTGGCCCGCACCGCGCTGTCATCACTGCACTACGCTGCGTTTCCATCACAATGACAGTTTATGACTGTTCAGTAAACCATTCGGCCCGCGATTTAGGCTGGATTTTAGATTTTGGCCCCTTCTCTGATTGAGTTCGACACCCCTACTCTAGGGGTTTTGTGTTTTTCAAAGAACCCGATTCCACAGAACTGGCCCTGGGACTGAACCCTCAACCTGGTCCTGCAGGGTGGAGCGGATGAGACAGGAAAGCCCGGGCCAGATGAGTTTGACCCTGGGCAGCCCATCCAGCCACCCTAGCCCGAGACCAGCAGAACAGAGTAGCTTCTTGTCTGTGTTTCTCTTTGCAGGCTTGTGCTTACCTTGTGCTGTTAATAAAGCAAGTTTCCATGCCCCCAAACATACCTATTGAGTGAAGAGGGAAACAGGCCTTTGATTCAGAAGTTCATCAGAGACCATAAGGATTTCCCCTAGAGGGAGACGCAGCCTTTTGTTCCTGCGGAGGGAGAACCTGGCCCTGGAGCAGAGCTCCTCCTGCTGCAGCAGTGATGGAGCAGTTGCTCCAGGCTGAGCAATGAATGCACTCGCTGGCCCTGCAGACACTGACAGGCAGGGAATCACATAATACAGCGTCGCCCTGCTCCCAGGACCTCAGCCATCTCGGCCTCCTGGAGATCATGGCTCTGTCCGCTGGGACCATCGCCCTCCTTTGGGATTATCTTTGGATCCCTGGCAAGTTTCTTTTCTCCAGGACTCTGTCCATTTGATAGGATATGCAAAAGGGGATTTTAGATTTTTAGCAAGTTTATCTGAGATGCCATCATGCAGTGCAACCCCCCTCACCACCATCCTGTGAGCATATCAAAGCAGTCCCACCAGGGTCTGCTGCTCCAGCCCTGGCCTTCCCCAGGGAGCACCTGGCAGCCTTGTCGCTGTCCGTGGTGCTAATGACTGTGGCTGCCTGACTTCCCTTGGCAGGAAGTCATTGGGTTTCAGAAATCCAAGGCTTAACTCCTGTTGCCAGGCTTTGATGTGCGGCCATAGTTCTGTGTGGAAACGTTGGACACTTCACGTATGCCTTCCCCTCCTGGCCTCACCCCTACACAAGAGACATGGCCCCTGGCCAGGCCAGAGGTTGGGTAGCTGAGAGGAACTGCTCTTTTCTCTCTGGCTCCCAGCTTTCCTCCCTTTTGGCTGCTCACTCTGTGTACCCTCTCTGCCCCCTCTCCCCCACATGCACACACACATGTGCAACACACACATACAGCCACACACACTTCACATGCAACACGGCTGCACTGAGACAACCACTTGCCTTCTCCCACAGCCACATTTTCTCCCAGCCGGGAACAAGAAATCCAGCACAACGCTAGAAGGGCAGCTTTAACACCAAAAGGGCTTCATAAAGAAGTGGAAGGAGCACATGGCCCCGGCAGTTTCGCTCAGGGAGGGCTGTGGCTCTTCACAAAGACAACCACCAGCAGGCCTGGCTGGGGGTCACCGGGACCCAGAAAAGCCCTCGAGTGCCCACGCCCCAACCAAAGGTCTGGCCTCCATTAGAGTCTCTCAGGAGCAAAACAGCGCTTCCCAGAGGGTTTTCCATGAGCTCAGACTGAGAGAAAGAAAAGCATTCCTAAGCAAAATTGGGTTGGAAACGGGGTGAAACGCTAGCAGCGTTTGTTTCCCTGGTGCACTTTTCAGAGTCTTTACTCTGCCAGCAGTCCCTGTGCTGCTCCCCGACACACCCGTCAGCTTGTAGGCAATAGACAGAGCACACGGAGCATGGATTCTAGAATATTCTGGCTCTAGTTCTAACCCTGCCTCTCCATTGACTAGCTGTGCTGCCTTGAGCAACTTCCTTAACCTTCCTGTGCCACTGTCTCCTCATCTCTGAAATGGGGATGTACTTACGTCCCAGGTGTTGTTAAAGCTAACGGAGGTGAAGGGGAGAGCTCCGAAAAGAGCGCCTGGCACACAGTGAGCCCACAGCACCACTGCCCACATGCTGTCAGCAGGGGCACTGATGCCAGCCTGGAAATGCCTGGCTGAGGAGCAGTGCCGGCAGGCTCCCGCAGGGCTGCCACGCAGCCTTCGCCTGCTCCTTCGCCATCCCTGCCTGCAAGGTCCTTCTCACGTCTTCAAACTGCTGACGGATGCCTGTTAGCCTTCAAAACCCAGCTCCAAGTTCCCTCCTGAGAGAAGCCTTCTGTGACTCTCTCAGCAGAAGCTAGTCCTTCTCTGAAAACTTAGAACAACATTTTGGCTTGGACTTGTCATTTATGAGAGACCTTGTCACAGTAAATTGTAATGACTACTTTACATGCTTCTCTCCCTCCGTGTGCTGTGAGGTCTTCAAGAACTACAATCTAGCTCTAGCCGGTTGCTCAGTGGTTAGAGCATCAGCCCGTGGACCAGGTTTGATTCCTGGTCAAAGGCATGTACCTCGGCTGCAGGCCTGATTTCCATTGGGATTCAGGGTGCAGTCGGGAGGCAACTGATCCATGTGTCTTTTTCTTCCCTTCCTTCCATTTTCTCTGAAAATCTATGGGAAAATATCCTTGGGTGAGAATTTTAAAAATATAGAAAGAACTACACTCTATCTCCAAGGCTTCAATACATAGCAGGATGCCTGGACGCACATGTGACACCCTCCACCATTCACTTGCACAGTGAGGTGAGAAGCATGGCTCACGCCTCCTCCACTTACTAGATGTGTGACCTTCAGCAAGTCACCTCTCTTCCCTGAACCTAATCCTCATCTTAAAAAGTTACCAGTGCTCCTTACCTCTTGGATCTGAGGGAGAATTAGAGGAAATGTCAACCCTGTCCATTCTTTCAAACCCCCTCCCCTTGCCAAACTCACACATGCACCTGCACTTGGGCTTTTCTGGATGAAGGAATGAGAGGAGGAGGAAAGCAGGTCCAGGGATTTACAAGAGAAGGTGAGGGTTGGCTAAGGCAACATTCCCAGCATAACTGACTCAGGAGTCCAGAGAGTGGCCCCTGAGCACACCTAACCTGGCTGGCCAGCCTGAAGAGCATAGCTACCTCCCAAACACCCTAGCAGAGTAACTCACACCTATCGAGTCACAAGCACTGTGGTCTGAATTAGTATGACAGAGGCCTGAACCATCTAAGGTGCCTCATGCAGCCTGGGCCTTGGGTACCAGGATCAGTGAGGGCTGCCCAGAGAAAGCAGCTTGTGACATAGGAAGAGAAGGGATCGCGGCCCCAGAGCTGGGTTCAGACAATGGCCCCTTACTGCTGGGTGACACCCACTCAGAGCCTGAGTGTCCTCAGAGTCAACCTGATGTCCGAGCAGCACTTCACGGGGTGCTGGACAGGAGTAGCTGGCATTATTTGTCCAAGGCGCCTGGCACACGATGCCCACTCAGGCATGTCAGTTCCCTCCGCCTTCTTACCGGAGAGAAGGGACATGAGGGGCAGGGCGCTGGGACTGAGGCTGGGCTGGAATCGAGCTGTGATGAAGGGAGACCCCTTTTCATCAGGCTGGCCTGGTTGTTTTAGGGAAGGGGAGGCAGGTGTGGGGTGCGAAGGGCCCTCAGGCTGCGGTTTGAGAGGCAACCATCTCCAGGTCCTGGGAGGTAGGAGGGAAGCTGGGCTAGCTTACCTTTTCTTGGCTCCTTCCTGGTTCTTCTCACGGAGACGCTCTGCCTGGCCCTTCTTGGCCCCCAGTCGGCAAAGCTACTCTACACGCAGGAGGGTGAGCCAGCGGGCTGAGCGTAGCCCACGTTGGCACAAACATGAGAAGGGTCTGCAGGAAACACGAGCAGTCACGGCCTCTGTCTCCGAGAGGAACAGTTGCCATGACACCAGGGATGTGGGAATGCAAGTGGGTCTGGGGCTGTGGAGTCACCCCACCTGACTATGTCCTCCTCTAGGTCTCTCGCTCCTCTTGCTCATCTCAGCCCTGGAGTGGAGAGAGGGGAAGGTGTGTGTACCGTGTGCCCATTGTGTACCAGGGCTTCCGTTGTGTCCATGAACTTGGTCCACTGTCAGCCCTGCAAAACAGGTGTCACGAGGGCTGGAGGCTGGTGAAGTCTGAACTTAAAGTGGAGCTCATTCAGGGGATCTGAGAACCTGGAGGAGGGGGGGAAACCCTCTCTGTGTCACTCTAATGGAAATTTATCATTTCCTCCCATTAGGAAGGTAAGCAAGGAACCACAAAGAGCATTAACAATACTTTGTCACCAAGAAGAATCCCAGTCCTAACCGGTTTGGCTCAGTGGATAGAGTGTCGGCCTGCCGATTCCAGTCAAGGGCATGTACCCTGGTTGCGGGCACACCCCCAGTAGGGGGTGTGCAGGGGGCAGCTAATAGATTTTTCTCTCTCATAGATGTTATTAATTCTCTATCCCTCTCCCTTCCTCTCTGTAAAAAAAATCAATAATATATATATATATATATATATATATATATATATATATATATATATATATATATATATTTTTTTTTTTTTTTTTTTTTTTTTAAAGAAGGATCCCAGGTATTTTTATAACACAGTGTTGTAACCATAGATATGACATGCACTCACGTACTGTTCAGACCCTTGCTAGTCTAGATAATGAAACACATTAATAGAAGAGTGCATGTATTATCATATTATAAATTTGTGCTTTAAAACATTTGGTTGATTAATTTTTAAATTATTTCCTTCATAACCTTATTCATTTTATTTTACTCGAATGAAAGTCTTTCTCAGGAGAGGTCCATGGCTGCAGCAGGCTGCAAAAGGGGTTGTTGACACAAAAACAGCGAGGGGCTTGGGCTCTGGAGCCAAAAGTTCTGCAGCATGCCGAGGTGTATCACTTAGCTCTGCTGTGCCTCGGTTGCTTTATCTAGAAGATGGGGATGATAATAGTACCTGTGATATATGATGCTCAGAGGGTTCAAGGTGACAAAAGTCTTGGCACCCTGTCTGCCGTGCAGTGCTATCAGGACCGCTCTGTCACCCGGATTCTTCCTCCCCGTCCGAGCACAGGGAGCTTCCCCAGCCCGCCTGGAACAGGGAGAATCCCACCAGAGACACAGAGCCAGCAGGAGGCACATATTAAGGGGTTTGTTGCAAGGACTTGGTCTGTACTAGTGTGTGGGCTGACTAGGCAAAATCCACAGGTCAGGGCAGGAAGGGCGGCTAGGAAGGGCGGCTGGATGCTGGCACAGGAGCCTGCTGTCTGCCTGCAGCTGGAATTTCTTCTCATGGAAGCCCCAGCTCTACTTTTATGTTGTTTATTTTGTTTGTGTGTGTGTGTGGGGGGGGGTGTTTTTTGTGTTTTTTTTTTTTTTTAACTTTTGTCATTAATGTTTATTTCCATTAAAGAAATGTGAATTCAGAATGAATGTAAGGTCTTTTGACTGATTGAATCAGGCCCACCCAGATTATCTAGGTGATCGTCTCTATTTAAACTAACTGATTATACCCCAGTTGGTGTGGCTCAGTGGCGGAGTATCAACTTATGAACTCGGAGGTCATGGTTTAATTCCTGGTCAGGGCACATGCCTGGGTTTTGGGCTCAATCTCCAGTGTGGGGCATGCAGGAGACAGATGATAGATGATTCTCTCTCAACATTGATGTTTCTGTCTCTTTGCCTCTCCCTGACTCTCTGAAATCAATAAAAATATATTTAAAATTAACTGATTATAAATTTGAATCACATCTACAAAATACCTTCACATTAGCACCTAGATTAGTGTTTGAACAACTAGAGACTGTAGTTGAGCCATGGCAACACATAAGACCAATCATCATGCCACCCAAGGAGAGGACAAGGAGGTCTGCAGAGTTTCGTGTGGAGGGAGGTGACTTGGCTGGAGGCAGTAAGAGTGAACACACTTCATCAACCCCGCCAGTGCTCAACGAGGCCTCCCCACCTCTCACTCAGGCTTGCTGCCCCTCACGTCTCCTATGTGGGACCTCTCCAGTGAGCCCATTGTGCAAAGACGCTCCTCAGTTTAAGGAGGAAACAGGAGCATGTGGCTACTAGCCACAAACGATGTGGTGAGCTCTAGGATCTCAGTGAGGCATTAATAGGACTTGAACTTGGGCCAGGCCCACCTGGGACATGAGTGTGAACGAGGTATGGTCTGGAGGGGTTCCTGCCTGTTGCAGGGGGTGGAGAAGTGGAGGACAAGGGCCCTGAGAAATGCATAGCAGGTGCAGCCACCACCCAGAGAGAACAGCTTCAGGATGGGACTTGGGGAGGGGTCTGCTGCATGGGTTTGGCGCCCTCTAGACCAGGATCTTGACTCTGCCTGCCAGGTAGACATCCTCTCAGGGCCCTCGAGGGAGACTTGATGAAGAAAGAGTTTTTAAGCATCACGGACCTCCCGTGGTGTGCTGAGAAGCCTGGATGAGCTCCTGACTGGTCACATTTCTGCTTCAGCCCATCTTCAGGGAAGACATGCAGGAAGCCCTGAGCCTTATCAGTTATCCTGTGAACTGCCTCAGATGGGGCGGTGAGGCAGGATAGCAAGAAGCTTAGGGAACTGAACTCCCTTAACAAGTGAAATAAGGCAAACAGAGACAAAATAAACAAGGCCAAACAATCTGAGCAATTTACAGCCAGCTAATGAATCACAAGGTCTTCTCTTCCCTAATCAAGAACACTTGGGAGCAAATGGTTTACACATTCCAGACCATCCTGGGCAGACCAGCCCCTCTTCAATGACAGTGTTTACACACATTTTGATGAATCAACATATCGAAGGACACACCTGGAAAGCTAATGAATATTATGTTAAGACTTTCCCAAGACCTCCCCTAGGATCCCTGCCAGGTAAAGAAAGATAAAAAGCCTCAAGACAAAGACCCAGCTTGCACTCTTGCTAGAGAATGCCCACACCTTATATTTCCGTTCTCTTTTTATAATTATTACTAGAAGCCTATTATTATTACCAGTGCACCACTGGGATCACTCAGCCTGGCCTGCAGAATAGGCCAAAACCGGCTCTCTGACATCCCCTGCGGGGTACCGGGTTGCAAGAGTGTGCAGGCAAGGCCAAGGGATCCCACTGGTGCATTATCGGTGCCAGGGAGGATTTGGGGAGGTTGGCTAGCTAGGGAGGGACTGCGGGAGGGCTCCAGGGCTTGTCCTGCCCATCTCACTCGGTTCAGATCATCTGGACCCCAGCAGCAACCTAACCTACCAGTCAGAGCGTCTGCCCCCTGGTGGTCAGTGCACGTCATAGTGAGCAGTTGAATGGCCTTAGCATATCATTAGTATATTATGCTTTGATTGGTTGAATGGATGACCAGACTACTGAACACTTAGCATATTATGCTTTTATTATATAGGATTATTATTATTATTATTATTATTATTATTATTCCTCACCTGAGGAGTGAGGAAGCTTTTCCCATTGATTTTTTACAGAAAGTGGAAGTGGGGGGGAGGGGGGAGAGAGAGAGAGAGAGAGAGAGAGAGAGAGAGAGAGAGAGAGAGAGGGAGAGAGAGAGAGAGAGGTGAGAGAGACACATAGATTGGTTGCCTCTTATCTCTTATATGCATCCTGACCAGTGGCAGGGTATTGAACCTGCTACCCAGGTATGCACCCTTCATTGGGAATCAAACCTGGTGTCCAGGCAGATGCTCTGACCCCTGAGCCACGCCTGCCAGGGATAGCTCTGCTCTCTCTCTCCTAAACTCTAAGGGTCCCCATGAGACCTGCACCCAGCAGAACAGCAGAGCCGTGGGCAGCAGCAGCTTGTGCCTGGCTCACCCCCTGATCCTGCCGCCAAGGCCCCGGTTCTCCGACTTTCCTGTGAGCTGAAAGCAGCCCTGCCCGGGCTCACTTCTCTCCTATGACGTTTGTAGGGAACAAAGCAGTCCACCCAGGCTCTCCCCTGCTGCCTCTTCTACCTTCAGCCCTCCCTGTTTCACTGTCTCAGAATCACTGGGACTCATATTGTGCAATTTTCCCTGCATAAATCAAGAACCCACACCTTTTAGGCTCGCCTGGGGCAGACCCTTTCTGGGCCCAGTTCCGGTCCGTGCAGCGGGGCCCCCATCCCTGTCTGCCTGAGGACAGTGCCCTCAGACATCCACTGCTGTCCCTGTGCCCAGTCACTTCCAGCTCAGGGTGCAAACTGGTACAAAACCTTGGGTGTGTGGCTCCTCCGCTCTTTCTGTGTGGCCGCCCCCTGGCGGTGGAGGGGGTGCATTATTACTGTCTAATCCCTTCTTACCCAGGCTCTCCTTGGGTGTTGGGGAGGTTCTGTTTATGGAGGCAGGAATGAGCTGTTTCTCAGAGAAGAGAGGACATCTGATACACTTTTCTTCCACCAGAGGATAGAGAAAGCAAAGGCATTCTGGACCTCAGAAAGCCACACACAGGGGCATGGGGGCATTAAGGAGAGGGGATTTTGAAACCCCAGTCTGGGAAATATGGGAAGGCAGAGAGAGGAGGGGCTTATTTCTGGCCCATTACTCCGTCAACACAGACCCATTATTTGGGAAAAGAGGCCTCCATCCAATGGCATTTACCTCCCAGAAGGATGGTAGAGTTGAAATTCCACATCTTTCTACCCAATCATAGTAGGATTTGAAGGTGCAAAGGGGAGCAGGAAAGAAGGGTGCAAGGTGTGTGTGCAGCCCTTCAGGGACACCAGCCCTGTCGCCTGTTTTCTTATGTAATCCTCATACCGACGCCTCCAGAAATAGGGACTTAGCTCCACTTCACAGATGGGAATCCGTAGCTCAAGGAGGCTAAGCAGCCTCCTCAAGGTCACCGCAGTTGGTGGTACTTAAACACGGTTCCACCTATAGCCTTTACCGCCCTTCCGCTGGGTTCCATGCAGGTTTTTGATGATCAGAAGCAAGTTTGAATGGCCATCACAGTCCATCCTCACAAGGCCCCGGAGTAGAGAGCACTGCCATGATGCTATGACCGGATGCCGTGAGCGCCATTGGACACGAGATAAACCTGGGCTGGAGAAGAGCCACCCATCTCCCTGCAATGATGCTGGATCACCCTCACCAGCAGCTCCTCTCCAATCCAAGAGCCTCCAGGCCCACAGAGGCAATGTCTTCATCAGCCTCTTGCTGCTGCATCCCATTTCACAGTCCAGAACACTGAGCTTGGCCCAGGCCTCCTCAGCGTGGGAAACAAGAGCACCATTGGGGGTCTGGCGGTGTCAGCGAACATGTGATGGTGCAGGTACCCTTATGCTCTCTGGTGCTGAAGGGCCTGACACCCGGGGGGACTAGCCACTCTGACCTATGGCAGATGGGGACCTCCAACGCTCTTTAAACCTCCAAGCCTGGTTGTGTTACAAACAGGAGGGCAGGCAAGAGGTGCCCCTTGCTTTAAACACACCTAGGTTATGAGAAAATTAGTTTCTTTTCTTCCCCTAACTCTACTTGCCTCTGAGTACGTGGAGGCTCCTCCCTGGGCCTGCAGCCTCCTCTAAACAATGAGAAGGTGGGAGGGAACGTGGCTAAGTTACCTTTAAGCTCAAACATTATATAAACTCTAGGCTGGTGAAACAGATTGCATTGGACAGCCCAGCTGCTGTAACAAATACCACACATCTATTTTCTCAGAGCTCTGGAAGCTAAAATCTCCTTAGCTATCTTTTATCTGTTATCTTCACATGGCCTTTCCTTTGTCTGTGTCCTAATCTCTCCTGTAAGGATAGTCCTATAAGAATAAGGACCACAATTAGCAGCTTATTTAACCTTAATCATCACATTACAGCTCTGTCTCCAAATAAGTCACATTCCAGGGGTTAGGACATCAACATATGAATTTTGAGGGGCACAATTTAGGCCATAACACAGAGAGAAGATACCCCTCATTTCATAAAAGAAGTTGCAGCCCTTGTCCTTTAATAGTGAGCTACTTGGTGTGTACATGCCCTTGACCAGAATCAAACCTGGGACCTTTCAGTCCGCAGACCAATGCTCTACCACTGAGCCAAACCGGCTCCGGCAATGATTCTCTCTTATCATTGATGTTTCTATCCCTCTCTTTTCCTCTCTGAAATCAATAAAAATATATTTTTAAAGTATATAAATTAAGATAATGTGATTCTCACCTTTTCTCTAGGTCCACATCAATGGCCCTAACAAGGCCTATCTGTCTGCATCTGATATTAGAGGCCAGAAATAATATTTCTATTTGCCACTGTCTGGGTACCAATGCCATGCCACTGGCTGGTGGAGGTGCTGCAGACTCTGCTTCTGGGCCAGCGTCTCAGAAGAGAGCAAATGCACCCGGGTTAGAGTAGGCAGAACAGGCTTCAGAGTCAGATCTGGCTTGGCTACCACCAGTTAGAGGGCCTTAGACAAGAGGCCTCGGTGAGCCTCAGTTTCATCCTCTGGGCAATGGGACTATCGTGCTGCAACAGATATCCTGCTCACGCAGCCTCTGTGCATGCAGGCCACACCCCCACTGCCAGCACCTGCCTCTCTGAGCTGGAGATGCAGAAAGAGCTGCCTGGCAGCCAGGGCCCTCTCTGCCCAGAGGGCTGGGAGAGCCCGGGATCCGAGCGTCCTTGGAGCAGCCCTTAAGCAGTGGCCAATGGGAGTTGACTCCCAAGTCCTCCCTTAAGGGAACAACTCCAAGACACATTTGCACACCTTTCCCAGCCCAATACACTTCCCCACTCCCTGGCCTCTCCCCCCAAATAAATGCCTCTCGCCCACTCTCCTGTCTCAGGTTCTGGTCCCTCGCGGCACAGGACTGCATAAGATCACGCATGCACTTTCACAGCTTGACATGTTGTGGGTAGTGGTGAAGAGGATATCATATTTATAACTCTTTCAGGTCAGAAACTTTTATCTCTGAGGTCCTCTGATCCCCTAAGGGGTGGCTGGAGGGTCACTGGCGTCCACCTGCCTCTCTTAAACCCCTGGAAGTGTTTCAGCTCTCTGAACAGCCCCACGGAAACTCCAGCCCTGGCCCAGCCCCCGAGGCTGTCATCTGGCCCCTGTGCCTAAGTGGGGGTGGGGGCTCTGGCCCAGAGGGACTCTGTGTGCATGTTGCAGCCTGACCCTGTTCTCTGACATCCAGGGAGACCCAGCATTGAGACCTCCACACCCCAAATTCCCTTCTACACCTTCTAGACGTGGGGATAGGCTGACATCTTTCCTTTCCTTTCTCCCGCCCAGACCGTCCTCTCTTCCCCTCCTCCAAGTGACATCCACAGTCTGGGGTCCCTCCCTCTGTTCTTCCAGGAAAATATGAGCTTTCACAGTATTGTGAATTTTCAATTTCTTAAAGGGACTGGAGACACAAAGCTTAGACAAGGCGGGGAGGAGGGCTGTGAGGGGTGGGCCTTCAGCATTAGCAGCAGGACACCCAAGTGCAAAGGAACAGATTTCTGCCCTAGGGCAGGTCTCTTTGGGGAGGGCAGACCAGGCCTTCAGGGGGGTCCACACTGTGCCCTCAAAGGGGCCTCGGCAGTTCCTCTGCTCTGGCCTATACCCCCAGGATTCAAACCCAGGTGACATATGTCGATGCAAACAACGTGGGCTCCCATAATAGTTGGGCCTCAGAATAGACACAGGGATGGGGGTAGAAGAAAACAAACCAGACCCCATCACTGCTCCCCTGCCTACTTTTGCCCTGGGGTTGGGAGAAGCTACAGAAGCAGAGCTCCTCTGTCCCTCTCTTGGCTTTCGCTCCATCCACTGGGCTGGATCCTGTCTGCTGGGCCAGCAGGACTTCCCTGTTGTTGTTCCTCGGCCAGCAGGATGCTGGTGGCAATGGTCAGAGCACACGCCGGCCCCAGCCAGCCCCTGCCCACCCTGGGCCCTGCTCGGAGGACAAGGCTGAACTGATTCTGTCAGGAAGAGTTAGACTGATCTCCTGGGCTGGCGCCATTCGACAGGACGAGACAAATGCATTCGGACAGCCTGGATCCGGAGCGCTATCTGTCATACGTGCTGGCCACCTCTCCACAGGCAGCTTGACCGCTCCCCGGGAAGACCCTTCAGGCCCCATTATCCTGTGCTGAGAAGGCAGGTGTCGGGGCCTGAGGATCCAGGAAGGAAGATGGAGGAAGCCAGAGCAAGCAGGTGTCTGCAGGCTGGGGCCCCTGGGGAAAGGTGTCAGGACCGGAGACACAAAGCTTAGGCAAGGGGGTGGGCTACAACCACCCTGGAGGGAGGCCAGCAGCCAGCACCTTCTCCCTGCCCAGGTGGCTACTCACAGACCCCTGATTCCAGATGCTCACAGCAGCACAAGCCCCAAGTGTCTACCACCTAAAAGCTGCCGGTGGGAGGATGAGGAAGAGCTGCTGGCAGGTAAATGTGTCAGGGACTCTCTGCAAGGGACTCCAGCTTGATTCCTGAGGAGACACTCTCACCACCCCTCCTGGACCCCAAGTACTCATGCAGACCAGGTGGCATGGCGGCCAGTGGCAGGCACGCCAACTGCGACTGCAGTAAGCAGGAAGGAGCCCATAGGCCTCCAAGCCCCTTCCCAGGGGCAGTTATGAGGAGCTGAGCCCCTTGTCAGCCCTCAGCTTCAGCACCTCATGAGCAGTTGCTCCCTTGCCCCAGGCCTCCCCCTGGTGAATGCAAGAACCCCAAACTCCACTGAGGTGATGGGCTCCCACTCATAGGAATTCCCACATCACCTGGCAAAGTAGATTTCTTGTCAATAACCCAGCTGGTTGGAGGCTGTAGCCGGGAATATGACAGATTTGAGTAGCATGGGTAGATGTTATGGACTGAAGGTCCCCCCCGCCAATCCCCGCCAATGCAATGTGTTGGAACCTACCCCCCATGGTGACGATATTAGGTGGGTCTTTGGGAGGCGGCTGGGATTACATGAGGCGATGAGAGCGGGGCCCTGGGAGAGTCACAGGAGAGTTGGCTGCCTCTCTGCTCTCACCATGTGAAGATATAGCGGGAAGTCAGCCTTCCCAACCTGGAAGAGCGTTCTCTAGGTACCAGACCTGCCAGCATCTTGATCTTGGACTTCCCAGCCCCTAGAGCGAAGGAGAAACATCCCATTGTGTATGAGCCGCCCGGTCTGGGTTCTTCTCTTAGTGCACCCTGAGCTGCTAAGGCAGCCAGTTAGAGGGTGGAAATTTGGCTCCATTAGTGTCATTCCTGGCCCAGCCTGGCCTTCACTCGCTGTGTGACTTCGGGCAGGTGCTGGAGCCTCTCTGAGACTCATCCACCTCCTGTTTGCCTGTGTGGCCCAAAAGATGGTTTTGGAGCGGCTGCAGCCATCCTTCCTAACCCCAGCTGCCTGGTGCGTGTCCCATGGTCACCTGCTCCGTGCCTGGGATTCCCCCAGGTGCTTGGAATCAGTGAACAAAGCGGACAACTCCTGCCCTCTGAGAACCACATTCGAGTGGGTGTGTCCCCAGCACTCCCCTTCCTCTTCACCAGGCACTTCGAATGGCAAGGTCTTCCGTGTGACAACTGCCCAGCCCACACCTGCTGCATAGGGGCCTGCCTGCGGCTTGTGAAAGAACCAGACCAATAGCAAAGGGACAGGTGGGTGCAGATGGCAGGCCCCCGCAGGCCAGTGCCAGGACATGGCAGTGTCCAGGGCCTGCCACTGTCCCTCCAGGCCAGGGCACTTGTCTGTCAGCCCATAGGCACCAGAGAGCCTTGGGGCTTTTCTTGAGCCCTTTTAAGAAGTGCTTCCTCCAGCCCTAGCCGGTTTAAATTAATGGAGAGCATCAGCCCATGGACTGAAGGGTCTGGGGTTCGATTCCTGTCAAGGGCATGTACCTGGGTTGCAGGCTCCATCCTCAGCCCTGGTCAGGGCAATCGCAGGAGGCAACCAATCTATGTTTCTCTCATATCTCTCTCTCTCTCTCTCTCTCTCTCTCTCTCTCTCTCTCTCTCTCTCTCTCTCTCTCTTCCCTCCTCTCCCTTCCATTCTCTCTCTAAAAAAAAAACAAACAAACAAAACACAAAAAAAAACAAACAAATAATAATAATCAATGGGGAAAAAATCTATCCTTGGGTGAGAATTAACAGTGCTGCTCGCACCGAGGCCCGAGGCCTCACCTCCGTCCTTTCCTCTGGTGACGGCTGTGATACCAGCAGCCACCGGCCACGAGGCCTTTGTGCTGTTTCCCCGGGGAAACTGGCCACAGAGTAGATTCAGGGCCTTTCCCCCAGACTCCACCCATCCCTCCCCTCACCGCCTCCCACCCCCAACATGGGACAGCAACACTAGGATTTTCGGCAAGACCCAAGAAAGAACTGGGGACGGAAAGGGGGAGTTAAGAAGCCCGTATGGTGTGGCTACAAGAAGTGGCTTTCTGTCAATTTCTCACTCACTGGAAGGCCCCACCCAGCCGAGCCCACCACTGGACACTACCAGACGCCGCCAGGCTGGCCTCCCCCTCCTCCCGCCTGCCTGAGGCTATACTCCTGGCAGGGCTCACTGGGAGGGGACTTTGGTGGGGATGGGGAGGGTAACTCTTCCAGAAGCCCCAGCCTCTATAGACAGGTCAATGGCTCACGCTGGGCCACCACAGGGAGACAGAGGCCCAATGGCACACAACAACCCTCACCGGATCCAGAGGAGGTGCCTCAGCTGGAGAGGGTGCGGCAGGGAGCTGAGCAGGGTAATCAGGTGGTTTGGAAGTCTGCTCACACGCCCACAGGTGAAGGAAGCCTGGCCCACAGCTTCTCCACCTGCCCCACCCACCTGTCCCCCCCGCCTTTACCCCCCCATGTCCAGCTCTGCTCCCCAAGGCCCCCAGCTCCCCAGAAGGAAGCTTCCGTAGCTGCTTTCGCTTGAAGCCAAACGTGTGTGCAATGTTTCCTGATAAAATGTGAAGGCTGTCACAGGCACTCCAGCCCCCTCATTTAGCTCTGAGGTGTAATTAATACATAAATTAAGCTCCCGCAGACTCACAAATGCCCAGGAAAAAAAAGAGGAAAATATAATTAGTTTGCCCATATGACTCCATCTGTCAGCTCTGAGCTCAGCGCCATGCAGCAAATCCGGGGGCTTTGGCCCCACTGGCAGTGCCAGGTACTGCTCCCGCCCCGCCCTGCTCTGGGAAGGGCTCTTTGTGGTTGCTGCAGGGAGCTGGGGGCTCTGGGCACGGGCAGCCTGGTGAGCAGGGGCCTGGAGCACAGGCCCTGCAGGCCCGGAGCATTGAGACCTGCCCATGTGGCCCGGGAGAGGGGAGGGCAGCCACAGGGACCTGCATGTCTTCCAGCTCCTCCTTGCCTGGGCAGAACGTGGGGGGGGGGCGCAGAGAGCTGGAAGGGAAGACTCCTCATCCTCCTCCTCCAGCCTGTCACCTCTGTCACACACTGTCTACAAGAAGGAAAAGCTGGAAAGGGAAACAGGGCCTGGAGGGAAAGGTGCCAGAGAGAGAAGGAGGCGAGCGGGGGGGGGGGGGGGGGGGGGGGGTGCTAAGGACGCCCATCGTCACACAGGAGTGGAATTAATAACACGCGTCCATGTGTGTAACACCAACGGCTTCCCAGTGTAGGGTGTCACAGACTTCCAGCACCTGGGAAAAGGACAGACAGGGCTTCTCTTTTAGAAAATTAATTATATTGCACAAGTAATACATGTTTGTTTACAAAAAAAATTAAATAAGAGATGAGTATGAAGCAAAGAGCTCCCCCAAATATTCCTTCCCTTGCTCAGGCCCCAGAGGGTCATGTCATTAACAGTCTTTGCATCCTTTTCCAATGCCCGGATGTGTGGAGCAATAGTTGTTACAGGGGCATTTGCTGTGCTTGCGGTTTGGCAGCCCTGTGCTCCTCAGCCACACGCACTACCCGTGTGCACCCCATGTGCTCCTTCCTCTGTGCACGCAGCACAGGCTACCTGTTTTTGGTGAATACTCAGCCCTATACACGTTACTTATAGTTACCAGGGAGTTTATATCATCTCCTATTGATGGATTTTTGGCTTATTTCTAAAATTTTACTCATATAATTAAATCTACAGAGATATTTAGGGTTGGTATTATTTTTCTTGAGTACTTTTTAAAGATTTTTTTTTGTTAGAGCAGCTTTAGGTTCGCAGCAAAATGGAGAGTGAGGTGAAGCGATTTCTCCCTTGCCCCCTGCCCTCACACATACATAGCTTCCCCATTATCAATGTCCCCCAGGGCACAGCCCTCGTCCCCACTGATGAAACTGCACTCACATTGGCACCCCCAGAGCTCAGGGTTGTCATGAGCGTTCACTCTTGGTGTGGTACATCCTGAGTTTGGACAAATGGGTAATGCCTATATCCACCATTGTAGTACTCCAATGCCTTAAAAATCCTCCAGTGCTCGGGCCCGTGCTTTGGGAATCATTGGGAACTGGGAGGTACAGAGCGGGGCTTTGCAATGTGGCTGGTTGGGGTTCACCCCCAGTGAGCTGCGTGGGGGGCAGGTGTTGCCCCCACTCCCAGCTTGTGTCCACACCTGTGAAGGAAGCTGCTGGAGAGTCCCCGAGCGTGTGGGAAGCCCCTGGCTCAAAACGGTAGACACCTCTGCAAGGAGAAGCCGCATGAGAGAAATTCCCTCGCCACTCAGAACCCAGAACTTTCTGTTCATGGAGAAATCAAGAGGCGTGGAAAGGTAACTGGGGTTCACGTCTACTGGGCTAGCAGCGTGTCTCTGGGGTGGGCACAGAGGAGAAACTCAGGAAGCTCAGCACAAGGCACGGAGCCTGGCCTTCACCTGCCCTCCACCCAGCGGGACAGTCTCGGGCCCCCCCACCATTACTCCCACCTCCAGCCTTCTTTGAGCCCAACGTGAAGCTTCTTAGTCTCATGATCTAATGCCCTCTAATCTTATCGCCTCTTTCTCTGATATAATTTCCAAAATATGCCCAAGTTCTCCTCTGACGTCTGCTCACACTGGAGTTGGGACAAGGACCTTTAGTAAGGCTTCCACCAGCTGCCTTCTGCCCCCTCGGCCCAGCTCATGTCTCAGCCTCCGCAGCCCGACACCCCCGCAACGTGGGGCAGCCCAGCCGCTCCTGGTGCTCTGGGGGCTCCCCCTCTTACCTCCTATTCCCAGCCCATCACCGGCTCCTGCCCCTCAACGCCATGGGAGTGGCTCGCACCAAGGTCCGTGGCTTGTAGGTATGCCCGGCGCAGGCGCATGTGCAAAAACTCGAGTTCCAGGCAGTGCACCTGTCTTGCATCTCCCAGCACTAGGTCACAGGCGGGGTGCTCTCCACCGGAGGTGACTGGGGCTAGGGGTACCCGGCCCCTCCTTCGACTGACAGAGAGGCCCAACAGCTCCCCTGCCCGGGCCGCCTGCAGCATGGGCACCGGAGGAAGCTCTGCTCAGCAGCGTCCCGGGGGCTGGCGGCCACCTTCTCTCTGAGCTGCTTGCTCTTCAGGGTGGCGGAGGCCCTGCCTCTCTCCAGGCGGCCAGTGGTGGCAGGAGCCGGGCTTTCTGAGTGTGCACGCTTCTCAGTGCTCCCCTTCTCCCCCCTCTAGATATGCATGTTAGCTTGTGCTATTATATTTGGAATACAACGTTGACAAATTACATACACTATAAAGCACCTGCAAAATCACTTATCAAAGAGGAAGACATAACAATAAGTATTTTCAAGGTAATGCTGTAATTTCACTCGTCAGTGGTGCTCAGGAAAAGCCTTTTCGTGTCTCACTAGAAGATGGTAATGGTGGGACTGCTCACAGGAGCCAGGGGATTCAGTCAGGTCTGAAGAGTGAGTTACTTCTTCCCCTGCTGGTCCGACAGGTGCTCCTGAGAGCCGCGGCAGCTCTGCCGTCCCCGCACTCTCTCGGCTCCCCCTCCGGTCTCTGGCCAGCTGCGTCCACTTCGGAGCTGTGCTTGCTGAGTGTTACCCCACCCCCACCCCAGCTGCACCTGCAGCCTTCCCTGAGGACACCTGGGAAGGAGCACAGCACACTCCCAGGACCAGTCAGCACCCAGGCCAATCCACACACCACGTTTTAATGAAACAATTCTTTGATTTCCGTTTAAAAATACATGGAAGGAAAAAGTCTAGGTTGCTCTCCTGTGCCCGGGGTTTTCTCACAGCCATGGAGCTGTGGCGCTGGTGAAGCAGAGTTGGACCACCTGGTCTGCACTCCTGTTCTACCGCGGTGCTAGTGCTCTGACAGCACACGGAGCAGGACAACCGTATGGTGGGCTATGCCCATCGGTGCAGGTCGGGACCCCGAGAGGCTGGCAGGAGTCCTCACCTGGGCCGGGCCACGAGGCTGTGGTGGGACGTCAGTGGGGCTGCTCCCCTCGGGGACCAGGGCTGGGCATTGACTCCAAGGGCCGAGGTGTGTGTGTGTATGTGTGTGTGTGTGTGTGTGTGTGTGTGTGTGGTGTGTGTGTGTGGCTTCCTCAGCACAGCTCTTGGGGAAGCCTCAGCTCAGTGGTGGCTGCCCCAGGGCACTTGGTACAAGAGGCCAAGGCGAAATCACAAGGCCTTTTGTGACCTGGCCTGGGAAGCCACCTGCCACCTCGGGCTCTGCCAGCCCCTCACAACTAGTTTGGTGGGAAGAGACATAGAGGTGGGTGAACATGGGAGGCGAGAAACTGGGGCCTCTCAGGGGCTGCCCCCCGCAGCCCTCACCTGCTCCGGGGCCTAGGGGAGGTGTCTGAGCTGACAGGCCTTGTCCTTGCCTATAAAACAGTGGCTGAGTGACGACCTGTGAACCAGGAGGTCTCCTGAGAGCCGTGTGGCCGCAGAGTTCCCCGACATGGCTCATCCCCACCTTGTGCTCTCCTCTGCCGCCCCCACTTCTGCATCCCAGGGTGTGCACCGGCAATGCTCCTCGCTGCAGCACCCTGGCCAGGCCACACTGGCAGGCTGCTCTACCCCAGTCTCAGAAAGGCCTCCTCCTCAGCCTTTCCTTGGTTCAGAGGCTGGCGCGGGGCCCAGGCCAACCACTCACCCTTTCTCCGCTCCCTCGCTGCTTACATAGTGTAGGGAGCCTTCCTGACCAGTGTGTCCCCTTGTTAATGGGCCCTGGGCAGGGTCTGGCTCTCTTGCTTTGCCATCCCTGGGGAGACAGGAGAGTCTGCCAGCCGCAGCTGCTGGTGCTGCCTGCAGAGCCCAGTGCATAAGAGGCCTCACAGCGCGTGAGGAAGCCGGAGAGGGCGCTTGTGCAGGTGGCCCTGGGTAGCTTCATGCTGCTGTCCCTGGGGCCTGGGTGGTCGTCCTCTCTGCATTGTAGTTGTCCCTCCCTGTCCACACTCCGTCTCCACACCCTGACTGTCTGTCTCCAGAGCGACTTTCTACAATGGAATCTGGCCCTGCCACTCTGCTTAACATGGTTACCTGCCGGCTTTAAGGCCCTCCACGTGTGGGCAGAGGACAGGATTAGCTGCTCCGATGACCCAAGGCTCTCCTGGCTGCCCAGCAGAGAGCTAGCTGGGCCCGGAATGCCCCTCTCCAGCCTCCTGTGTGCTACCGATTGGGGTTACTGGCTGGGACCTCAGTTCTCGTCTATGTAGAAAAGATCTTAAGGTCAACAAAAATGAGCGTAAAGCAAAGTGGGGTTTATTGAAGATACAGTACACTAAACAAGGAGTGGACTAGGAGAGAGAGAGAGAGAAGGGCCCAGAATGCCTGAGTTTAAAAGAGGGACTTTCTGGGTAGAGACTTTCCTTTGCATTTAGGGATGTTTGGCAAAGGGTTAACTTATTTAATAAAAGAGTAATATGCAAATTAGCCTTCACTCCACTACAAAGATGGCGGCACCCATAGTGCCAGGGCGGGACTTTGGCGTTGTCACCATGGTGACGTGGGCAGGGATGAGCTCTGAGCGGACACCGCAGGGCTTGGGGCACGGCCCCAGCCCAGCAGACAAAAGCCCAGCAGACAGAAGCCCAGCTGACAGAAAGCGGGGCTACTGGGCTGGGGGCATGCTCCCAGCAGCCCCCCAGCAATGTGACTTGGGGCATGCCCCTAGCCCAGTGGACAGAAGCCCTGCAGACACAATGCAGGGGGTCCTCTGTACATAAGCTGCAGAGGAAATAACTTTTCTTTTTTTAATATATTTTATTGAGCTTTCACAGAGAGGAAGGGAGAGGGACAGAGAGCTAGAAACATCGATGAGAGAGAAACATCAATCAGCTGCCTCCTGCACACCTCCTACTAGGGATGTGGCCACAACCAAGGTATTGAACTTGGGACCCTTCAGTGCACAGGCCGATGCTCTATCCACTAAGCCAAATCGGTTAAGGCGAAAACACCTTTTCTGAAGACTCATTGGCCAAGCTCCCTGTAAGCTGCCTCTCACAGTGCTCTTGGTAACTTGAGTAATAAGAATGCAAGAAGGTGATCTAGGGTTTTTCCACCATACTACTGGAGAAAAAACTAAGGTCTGCTGCTGGAGGGGCTAAGAAATTTCATATTCTGCCCTAGCCAGTTTGGCTCAATGGATAGAGCCTCAGCCTGCCGATCTCAGGGTCTGGGTTCGATTCTGATCAAGGGCATGTACCTAGGTTGCAGGCTCCTCCCTGGCCAGGGCACAGGTCAAGTCTCATGCAGGAGGCAACCAATTGAAGTATTCCTCTCACATTGATGTTTCTCTCTGTCTTTCCCTCTCTCTTCCAAGCTCTCTAAAAATCAATGGAAACATATCCTCAGGTGAGGATAAAAAAGAAAAAAAAATGTCATATCCTATGAAAGACACATCTTGAAAGTGCCTAAACAAAGTTGTCAATATTTCATGGTGAAGGGACTGGAGTTCATGTTAATGAGAAAGAACACCTGGGCAGCTGTGCCAATGGCAGCAGCAGCAGGGTGATGGGGCTGGTGCCTTCCCCTGATCAGCCCAGTCACCTCCCACAGAGGAAGGCCAGACTGCAGCTTAGGCCCACTCCCCGTCAGTAGGACATCCCCTGAGGGCTCTCAGTCTGTGAGAGGGGGCAGGCTTGACTGAGGGATCCCCCTCCACACACACACACTAGTGCACAAATTTTGTGCACCAGGCCTCCAGTATAACTATATTTCTTCTGGGAATGCCCTTACCCATAATGCATAAAGAAAACCCATTGCATTGGGGGTAAATTTCAAAACAGAAATGCAAATTTTGTTATAATTAGTCTAAGACCCTAGTAAGGCCGCATTGAAGTCATGTCGTTTTCCTCTGAAATTGAGACAAGAACCAGCTGTCCCCAAACCCGCCCGCTGGTGGTCTGCTGGCTGCTGGGCTGCCCGTAGAGAGGCGGTCTGAAGGCAGTGTTGTCCGACCCCTGCCAGGACCCCAGGGCAGGCCCCACCCCAGCTGCTCATGGCTAACTTCCTACCTGCAAAGGGAAGCAGCAGCCAGGCATCCCTCTCCCAGAGCACTGCCTGCTGTGGTGTAACTGAGCTGGTTCCAGCATGCATCTCCCCGAAAGCTGAGAGAGGCCTGTCCTCAATGCTCATCTACCTGTGAGTCTTTCCTATGCCCTGCCCTGGCTCCCCCCAGTGCCATCTCCCAGAGCCAGTGTCCCATTGTTCTCAGACACGTGCACCCTGACTAACCTCCAGCCACAGGAGCTGCTTGGGTCGTGCCATTCTTTCTGAGTGGAGTGCCCTCCATTTCTTCCCATGCCACCCCTCAGCCTCCGATACCTAGATCCGCCTCCTCTGCCTCCCCGCACCCCTAAGGATGTAAGCACGGGCCACAGAGAACACCTGGCCCCACCATAGGATCTCCAGGTTCGTTGAAAACACTAATGGGTAAAGGATGCAATGGGATGATGCAATCGAGAGTGTGCACAAGGCCCACGGGGGTGCAAGCAAGGACCTGGCCCTGTTTGTGGAGAGGGAGGCTCCTGCAAGGAGCTGGATCTGCTGTCTGGAAGCTAAAGCTAGTCCCCAACCCCCACCCAGGGGACTCCTGCTGACATGACCACAGAACCCCTGAGTGGGGGACAGTGTTTTCCTCGGGTACAATTGCCCAAGCCAGGTGCTGCAGCCTTCTCCTTACACCCACAGCGGTGCGTAAGGCTGGAGCATGCACATACGTTTCTGCTGAAGACTACCAGAGAGAGGGAGTAACAAAATAAAAGCAATAATAACAATAATACCACTAACATTTCTTACGTACTCACATGCTTTATATATGTTTACTAGCTTAATTTTCACAAGTAACACTGTGAAATGGACACTGCTATTATTATAGGTGTGAAAACTGAGGTTCAGAAAAGTTACGGAACTTGTCCAAGGTCATGTGACTGGTGTGGCAGAACCAGGATACGAACCCAGTCAGTTTGGTCCTGAACCCTCACTTTCTAATTTTTTAAACTTTTTTTTAATGAGAAAAAAAAATAAAGTATTTACAAAAATAGAATAATATAATAAACTCCTGTGCCCTTCACCAGCTTCAGCATTATCTACGCATAGCCTATCTTGCTCATATACACTGCCCCCACTGTACTCCTCCTCTAGACTTGGAAGTAAATCCCAGACATTATATTATTTCATTCATGAATATTTCAGAAGAATTTACTAAAAGATAAGAACTTTGAAAAAACACCATAGCCACAATACCTTTATTTTGCCTTTAAAAAAATTAACAATAATTGCTCAGTAACATCAAATATTTAGTCACATTGAAATTTCCAGTCTTCTCACAAAGGCCATATTATTGCAGTTTGTTTTAAGCAAAATAGAAATGCGATCCATGCACTGCTGCTGGATCTTTAGTTTTTAAGCTTCTTTTGGTTTATGGGTTCCCCCAGCGCTTTCTCTCTCTCTCTCTCTCTCTCTCTCTCTCTCTCTCTCTCTCTCTTTCTCTCTCTATCTCTATCTCTATCTCTATCTCTCTCTGCCCTGTAATTTAATCACTGAAAAAACTGGATTGATTTTCTTCTTAAATTTCCCACTGTCTGAATTTTGTTGATTGCAACCCCATGGTGCAAATTAATCATGTCTCTGTTCTCTGTATTTCTATAAATTAGTAGTTGGATCTTGTTCAGGTCTGGGTTACATGTTTGGCAAGATTATCTCACAGAATCCTTTTGTGGGAAGGCACACTATATCTGATTGCCTCTCTTTTGGTGATGATAGCAGTGGGTGATGCTCAATGCTTTGACTCATTAACTAGAGGTTACAATGTGTATATTCCAATTCTATTGTTTCATTTTTACTGACTTTTATAAAGAAACTAGAGGCCCTGTGCACAAAATTCATGCACTTGGGGGTGGGAGTGCACCCCTCAGCCCAGCCTGCATCCTCTTGCAGTCCAGGAGCCCTCAGAGGATGTCTGAATGATGGCTTAGGCCTGATCCCGGTGAGTGGGCCTAAACCAGTAGTCATACATCCTTAGCACTGCCAGGTGGGAGAGGATCCCGCCACTACTGCTGAGCCCAGTTTCTGGTTTGACTGGTGCTCCCCCAGTGGGAGTGCACTGATAACTGGGGAGCAGCTCCTGCATTGAGCGTCTGCCCCCTGGTGGTCAGTGCATGTCATAGTTACTGGTTGTTCTGCCATTTGGTCGATTTGCATATTAGCCTTTTATTATATAGGACTAGAGACCCAGTGCATGAAATTCATGCATGGGTGTGGTCCCTAGGCCTAGTGGGTGATCAGGGCTAATCAGGGCTAGGCTGATCGGGGCCCGAAGGCTCCAGCGGTGTTGGGAGAGGAGGTGATGGTTGCTGGGCCAGGTGCAGAAGGAACAGATGCCAGACACTGATGCTGCTCTCAGCACCCCACCACCCCACAGTCTCCCCCTCCCCTCTCCTCCTTCCCTCAGTGCTGTGCTGCTCCAGGGGGCCTGCTGGCTGCAGGGAGAGATGGGGGAGGGTCCAGGACAGGTTTTGATCTCCAGTTTGGAACATGCAGGAGGCAGTCAATCAATGATTCTCTATCATCATTGATGTTTCTATCTCTATTTCTTTCTCTGAAATCAATCAAATATATATATTTTAATATGCAAGGTTTTTAGAGGAAGAGAGGTAAGGCAAGAGAGCTATTGAAAAAAAAAAAGGACGGGGGCATTTGAGATCTTCCTCACATTTCAGGTAGGATAACATAAGGTGGTCCTCAGGGGGTGACAGGTGAGGAGTGGCAGTGGGTGGAGCAGGGCACTGCAGGCTGAGAAACGGGCTGTAACGACTGGGAATGTCTGTGACAGTGACACCATGCAGGTGTTGGGGCCATTGTTGGGATCATTCATCCCCAAGAGGTTTTGATTCCAGATAGGAGGAGAAACATGGAGATCATCGGGCCTTTCTTAGCCTGGAAGGTGAGGCGGGCAGCAGGAGTGGGCTGCCCTGCTTCCCTACAAATGTAAACACACAGTGTAACTGTACATGGAAGTCAGTCAGCAGCCAAATCAATGCCCAGCCAGCCCTGGTGGCTGTGTCCTGCCACTCTCTGGCTGTGCTGCAGTGCTATTGGCCAGAGAGGCCGAAGCCATGACCCCAAGTGCACATAGTATACAAAAGGGCGGGCAGGAAGCCAGAAGCTGGAAGTCAGAGCTGAGGCAGCCCGGCAGCACTGCATCCCCATGGAGCTGGATGGGGGATGGGGAGCAGCTGTTTGTGCAAACAGCTTTGGAGTTGGAGGGGCTGCAATTCCTGCATATCACTGGTGAGTCCATGCGTGCCTGCAGTGTGTCAGCCTTTTCCTCCTGGAGCTGTTCTTCCCAGGGTGGCGGCATTGGCCACTATTTTTTTTTTTTAATCATTTTTTGTTTTTGTTTATTTGTTTGTTTTATTTTGGAAAGCAAGCTCTGGGCTTGTGGTTCCTGGAATCCCTGGGCCAGAGCATCACCTCCAGGCCTCACTGCATTCCCCCTCCCCCTCCTCCTGCATTGAGTGTCTGGCCCCTGGTGGTCAGTGCACATCATAGCTACTGGTCGACCAGTCATTCTGGTTGTTCTGCCATAATGGTCACTGGGCTTTTATTATACAGGATACTTCTCTCGTCTGCTTTAGTATTTGGGTTCTCAGTGGTACCATTTGTATGGGAGAAGTGGATCTTTTATTCTTTCCTTCTATTTATCAGTTTTCTAAATACTGTATTTGTTTCCTAGTGTCTTCCAGTGATCAATTAGGTTTGGGTTTCTTGGAAGTGTTGTCTGTTTGTTTTTGCTCTATCGTTTTGAACTTGTGGATTAAGTCTTTCTGGTGGTTTTCAAGTCATTGTAGCTATTCAGGATTAATCATTCAAATTAATCCCATCTCTGGGCAGAGAGGCTCCAGTGTCCTTGTTTTGTGATATGACAAGATGGTCCAGCCCTCTCTTGTAACCATTACACACAAAGATCGGTGATGGCCTCCATTCTAGACACCTAATATTCAGACATCATGGTTATTCATTTCATCGCAGAGCATAAGGAGGAGTCATCAGACCACTCAACATTTCTCACGGCAGCCACCATCTTCCTCTCCTCTCAGCACAACCCCCACCCCGGCAGCCCCTACAGCATCACACAGTATGCTTGCATCTGTCAAACCTAGAATGGAAATTTCCTATGGCCTCTAGGTTATTGGGCCCCACAGCCAAGTGGCTGTGGACTGCCCATCTCCACATCTCTTTGAGCCATCATTAGCCTTCGTTCTGCTCCCCACACGAGTGCCATCTACACCCATGCTCCAGGCTGCTGACACACCTCCAGGAGGTCCACCCAGAGGGGCTGTCCACCCAGGGCATCCTCAACCCCCACCCTTGACACTGCTTTATGGCCTGTGCCCCATGGAGGTGCCCTTGTCTTGCTAGCCTCCAGGTTCCCCTCCTTATTGCCCCTTCATGGTCAGGTTCAGCTCTCGGCACTCAGTGGTGTCACCTGACCTTGGTTTTTGTCACCCTATAAGTCTGGTCTCCAGCCCCAACCACCCAAAGGTCACAAGCTCTGACTACACCTGACTGTCATCTTTCCTTCTCATGTCCTGCTCCTCGCAGAGGATCCACACCTGCCCAGCTTCCTGCTGTGGCAGGGATGCACCAAGCAGAGGCTGAGCTAATGCTCTGAGAGGGAGCTGACAAGGCCTTCTGCCTCTAGATCTGCCAGAGGAAGCGCTGGGGCAGGTTGATGCGGTGGGTGACCACTCGCAGACTTGTGAGCATGTTCAAGCTCTGAGAAAAGTTGGAGCAGGTGCCCTGCCTGCAAGGTTTGACCCTCATCTAGATTCCCCAGGTACATGTGAAAATGAAATGTGTTTGTGTGCGCATGTACACATATGCTTGTCTGTGCATACAGTATTTCTATAAGAAGGCATACAAAAATGGTAATGTCGGTTTCCTCTGGGGAAGAGATTGGCTGACTGATGGAGGAGCGAGAAGACTTATTCTGGTAGAAAGAGGCTGACAACTTTGACAGCGCTTTCTTTTTCTATCATGCACACTGTGGGGTAGTTAGCCCTCACCCATTCAATGTCTATAGTAAGGGCTTCCCCAAAAAAAGCCCCCACCAATTTCCAGAACACACTTAAGGAATGGTACCACCATTGACTTAAATCACCAGCTCTCTTGACCGTGGGACTTCACAGAGCTGAGTGGATGCCTGAACAAAATTGGAGTTCTGTAGGAGTTGTAGAAGGTGACCAGCGGCTGAACATGGAACCAGCAGTCTGAGAATCACAAGTAACTTACGCACATCTTTGCTTCTGGCTTGTCCTAAATGTCATATTTTCAATACAAACAGGAGCAGCTGATTTACCGATGGGCAGTACTCGATGGGCATAGACAAGAAGCGGCTTGGCTTTTGCTCCCAGTGCTGTTTTCAGCTCTGTTCTGCCAGCCTCCATTCCTCCTTCTGGATGCCACTCTCTCAGCAGCCCCACAGCCTCTCAGACAATTTGAGCTATCATAACCGAGGTAGTATTTTCAAGCATGGAAAGCACAGCCTTGTCTACATCAAGACTCATTCTGGCATAAGTTTCTCTGCACCCCCAGCTCAGAACCTATCCTGAAGCTCAGGAGGAAGAGTGGACCCCATCCCTCTCCCTCTCCACCTCCCTCCCTCCCTATTCCCGCCTCTTCCGGAGTCAGGGTCCAGGAGGAGAAGATGTTAGACAGGAGGCTGTTTTGGAGGACCATGGTGGGAAATCTGTCTTGGGCTTCCATGGTGGGTTTTGAGGATCTCCCCTCCCCACAGGGCCTTTATTTTCCCCAAGAAGTTTCTCCAGTGCTTCACCCCTCACAGCCTTTTCCTAGGGCCCCCATCCCTAAAAAGACAGTCCTTTTGAATGGACTTCTTTCAAGACAGCTTCTGCCCAACTTCCGGGAGGAAATGTTTGCATCTCTGCCCTGCCAGGCGTGGAAGTGCAGCTTCGCAGTGACTGACCCCTCCTCATCTGACATCAGGGCTGCTCCTAGGCAGTGTCCCACCTGGAGAAGTCTCTATTCATCTTTAATCCCAGACTCTCAGTGACCCTTGCCATGCCATTCCCCAAATGTCCGCACTGGCCAGTGACTCTGGTGCCCTGGGGAAAGCATGCACTCAGGGATGTGAGCCATTCCCTCCTTCTGGTGGGTACCCCCTTCCCCCACTCCACATGCTGCTCTTTGGAGCCCCTTACTTGTCTTGTCTGTGAACCCTCAAACCAGTCCTGCCTGAAGAAAGGGGGCAATAACAGACAAAATCTATTCATTAACTTCAGTGGATCTTTTTAAGTTTCTAATCTTCTGTCTTTAAAGCTTGGGGAAGAGAGAAAGATTAGAAAATTACAGAAAAAAACTAACATTCTTTTAGATGACCCCACCCCCAATCCAAATCTTTGAAATTGGTTATGCACAAATTCATATACACACATGCATTATATCTATACTAATAAAAGGGCAATATGCTAATTACACTGGGAGACCTTCCGGATGTCCTACTGGATGTCCTTCTGGACAAAGCCATGGTGGTGGGGCTGAGGCAGGAGGGGAGGGCAGTTGGGGGCAATCAGGCCAGTGTGGGGGGGAGGGTTTATAGTTGGGGGCAAGCAGGTCAGCCAGCAGAGTGGTTAGGGACAATCAGACAGGCAAGCAGGTGAGTAGTTAGAAGTCAGTGGTCCCAGATTGCGAGAGGGTGTCCAACTGCCAGCAGTCAGACATCTTCTGAGAGGTCCCAGATTGAAGAGAGTGCAGGCAGGGCTGAGCGACAATCCCCTCCCCACCCCCTGTGCATGAATTTTGTGCACTGGGAGATTATATATAATCTCCATGGAAAAGGAGCTATAATACCCTAACATGTACATACACTACTATTTTGGTGCTTTTGTTGTTTACACAAATGGTATCTACTATGTGTAGTATTCTATAACTTGGTTTTCCCACATAATGTGGTGGACATCTTTTAGGGCATATTTAAAAACATGCAACCAGCTGCTCCCAGGTGTAGCCTGCCAGCCCCACCTCAGCTGCACTCCTATGTCTTCCTGTCTGCCCAGGCATTCGGGGCACTGTACACCCAGTAGTGCCAGCCATTAACCTCCCTGGGCGATCCTTGACACTGGGAAATAGAAGCCAGAGAATCAATATTTCACACTCCCAAGTATCGGCACTCAGTTCTATGTCATACTCTACAGTAAGCATGTCAAACTCAAATGCTAACTCCAGCCAGATAAATGAGGTATGCAGTCCATGGCCCTCGAGATTGACATGCTTGCTCTACAGGGTCCAATTAAGCCACATCTGAATTGCCACAGCACTCATCAGCTCAGTAAGCCACCCTGGAGAGGCTTTCCCTACTTCTTCACTTCACTCTCCTCAGTTCCCCAACTCCTAATCCCACAGGTTACTTCCCAAGTCCAGTTTCCTGAGTGCAATCCCTTGTCTCAGGTTTTTTATGGAACCCAAGCTGAAACACTGAAAGTATCATTTAAAATAAATCTGCCTTGGTCTACTTTAGTGGATCTTAAAACATGGTCTGGACACTTCGTCCCTGAGACCATTTCTGAGGGTCCACAGGTCAAAACTATTTCTGTAACCGCACTTAGAGGCTATTTGTCTTTTTTGCTTTCACTCTCTCATAAGACTACAGTGACGTTTTCAAGAAACTATATTGCATGTGCACTCATCTGAATGCAGAGCAGATATAAGAATCCAGGTGTCTTCTAGTAAGCCAGCAGTTAAAGAGCTTTTCAAAAAACTGTAAAACATTGCATTCCACACCAGGGGTTCTACACAAGTAACCCCACAGGGTGAGCTGATCAAAAATCCCTAACTGGGCAGATCATAGTACCCTGGGCATATAATGTCTTTAGTAAAAGGTTTATCTTCGCCTTAAACCAGTCTTTCTGCTGTTCTTGTGCATCTGGGTTAACACACCTTTGCGATGCCAGAGTAATCCTCTTTTTGAGACACCTTAAAGGCATAACCACCCTCAAGGGAGTACAGATCTTATTAAGTGTCCTGTAATCCAATCCCGCCTTCAATTAATCTTCCTTAAACTTTCACCTTAATTCCAAATGCATAAAAAATTTTAAAAACATTGCAACCTGAAGCATTTTTCTCAGTCTGTTTTTAGACCTTACTTCCAGACACATCTTCTGTTTGGCTTCAAATAAATATTTATTAAAAATTCTCTACAAATGGATGTTCTTACATAGGCACCAGAAAATTGCTTTGTTTTGGAAAATATAGATTTTTTATTAAAAAGTTATTTATATTGATATAAATATTATGTTAACATATAATGGGTTTATTACTTTTTAATTAATATTTTAAATATCTCAGTCTCTTAATTTATTTTTTTCTTTTAATTTATTTATGAGAGAGAGAGAGAGAGAGAGAGAGAGAGAGAGAGAGAGAGAGAGAGGGATTTGTTGTTCCACTTATTTATGCATTCATTGGTTGATTTTGGTATGTGCCCCTGCCTGGGGATGGAACCCACAACCTTGGGTATCAGGATGCCACTCTAACCAACTGAGGCTTTTGTTTTGTTTTGTTTTGTTTTGGGTTTTGTTTATTTGTGTGTGTTTTTTTGTTTTAGTCTTCAGTCTTGTAATTTCTAATGCTATAGATATTAAATATAACCCACATAAGGAAAAGCTTTTTTAGGGCCTTAATACTTTTTAAGATGGAAAAGTGGATCTGAGACCAAAAAGTTTGAGAGTCACTGACCTGGTTCCTTGCTTTCAACTTTTAAACCCAGTGAATACATTCTATCTGTGCACATGCATCCATTCTCTTTCTGGTGAGCGTTTAGGTGACTTCAACTTTCTCCCATCAGAAATGATATTGCCCAAACGTCCCCAAAGCTGCTGCTTGTGCAGGGCTGTAGACATTTCTATGGTAGATTTCTAGAAATGGAATTCTGAGTGAAGGGATACAAACATTTTTAGTTGTAAACATAAAGTCCTCCTATGTGCTTATTACTGAAGCAGGCGCATCCATCTGATGGGTGGCAGAGCCAAACACTAAGCACAGATTGTTTGTGGTGAGATAGTGGTAGTTCAAGGCAATTCCCTAACCTGATAATCCTTTTACTGTTTACCAAACTTTCCTTTGATATGCCTGTATGGATCGTTAAAGGGCAAATGTGTATTCAAGAAAATAAATAGCAAACTGGCCAGAAGTCCAAAAAAGAGGTTCCACCTGGCCCCCAATTCCTTCTAAATTCATATTTCTGGTCTAGCATTTTCATTTGTGGTTGGCCCCTCTTTCATATCCTGAACCGTGAAGGTTGCAGTAGTTGAGCTTGGACCCATGAGCCAGGAGGTCACAGTTTGATTCCTGGTCAGGACACATGCTCAGGTTTCTGACTCATTCCTCAACTGATCAATGAATCTGTCTCATCACTGATATTTCTCTCTCTCTCTCTCCTTTTTCCTTCCTCTCTGAAATCCATAAAAATATTTTTTTAAAAGAAATGATAAAATAAGTTCTTCAGGCTGAAGAGAAATAATGCCACTTGGAAAGTGGGAACAACAAGTTGAAGAAAGAGCAACAAAAATGCAAATCCTATATAATAAAAGGGTAATATGCAAATAGACCAAATGACAAAACAACCAAACAACCATTCAAAGTGTGATATGCTAATGATATGCTAAGGCTGCTCAACCACTCAGTATGACATGCACTGAACACCAGGGGGCAGACAGTCAACCAGTCAACCAGTAGCTATGATTTGCACTGACTACCAGGGGCAGATGCTCTGACCAGTCAGTTAGCTTGCTGCTGGGGTCTGGCCTATCAGCTGTGAGCAAGATGGGCCAGACACACCGTGGAGCCCTCCCAAAGTCCCTCCCCAGCCTAATCATGTACTGGTGGGGTCTCTCAGCCTGGCCTGTGCCCTCTTGCAATCTGGGACCCCTTGGGGGATGTCAGAGGGCCAGTTTCAGCCCAATCCTTGCAGGCCACCTAGAGGGACACCACCCATGCACAAATTTGTGCACCCAGCCTCTAGTATATGTATAAATAGAAAAGGTTTTTCCCCTCCCAAGTTCTTTAAAATATTTATGACTATACAAAGCAAAAATTACAATGGTATCTGGAATAGTTTTACAAAGGACATGTACATATGATAACTATGATGTAAAAGCCAGTGAGTGTGTGTGTGTGTGTGTGTGTGTGTGTGTGTGTGTGTGTTGGCAGGATAAATGGATCTATTGATATATAGTTGCTTGTACATTTTATTTGAAGTGATAAAATATTAACTCTAAGTAGACTATAAAAGATTAGTTATTGTTATGGGTTTAACTGTGTCCCTCACAAATGCATATGTTAAAGTTCTCAGAATGTGGCCTTATAGGATCTTCACAGAGATGATCAAGATCAAATGAGGTCATTAAAGTGGGCCCTAACTCCAAATAACTGTGTACTTGTAAAACAAGGAAATGTGGGCAGACACAGACACAGACACAGGAAGAATGCCATGTGAAGCTTGGAGCTGTGCTGCCACCAGCCTAGGCAGGCCTAGCTCAGGGCCTTCCCTAGAGCTTTCAGAGGGACCATGGCCCCCAAACACCTTTATCTCAGACTATCCCCCAGAAAGTGAGACACTAAATTTCTGTTGTTTAAGCTACCCAGTTGGTGGTACTTTGTTATGCAGTTACATATATGGCATCCTCTGGATCAAACACTAAAAATAAATAAGAAAAGACAAAGAGACATAAGTAAAAAGCCAATTAATTAAAATGGAATACTAAATATATTCAAACAAGCAAAAGAAAACATAAACACACAACACAATATACAAATGATGTATCATAGAATTGTATACCTGAAACCTATATAATCTTATTAACTAATGTCACTCCAATAAATTCAATTAAAATAATAAACAAAAAAAGAAAGAATGAAAGAAAGCAAAGCCCTGGCTGGTGTGGCTCAGTTGCTTGAGCATTGTCCTATGCACTGAAAGGTCACTGATTCAATTCCAGGTCAAGGCACATGCTTGGGTTTCAGGCTCCATCCCCAATGAGGGGGGTTGTAGGAGGCAGCCAATCAATGCAGCTCTCCTATCAGTATTTCTCTCTCTCAAATTAATAAAACATATTTAAAAAAATAAAAAATAAAGCAAAAAGCCCTAATGGTTTGGCTCAGTGGATAGAGCACCAGCCTGCATACTAAAGAGTCCTAGGTTCGCTTCCTATCAAGGGCACATGTTCAGGTTGCAGGCTTGATTTCCAGTAGGGGGAGAGCAAGAGCAGACAATCAACGATTCTCTCTCATCATTGATCTTTCTATCTCTCTCTCCCTCTTCCTTCCTCTCTGAAATCAATAAAAATATACTAAAAAAATAAATAAATAAAAAAGGAAGGAAGAAAGGAAGGAAGGAAGGAAGGAAGGAAGGAAGGAAGGAAGGAAGGAAGGAAGGAAGGAAGAAAGAAAGAAAAGAAATAGAAAGTAGGGGAAAATGGAGGAACAAACAGAAAACAAATATGAAAATAAATCTATGTCAATAATTACATTAAATGTAAATTTTCCAATTAAATACCAGAGATTATCAGATTGGATTTTTTCAAAAAGATCAATCTGTATACTGTCTTCAAGAAAAATAAAACTTTAGATGTCATACTCTGCTCCCAGTAATTAATTAAAAAATTAGAAAATTAGTAAGGATATAGAAGACCTGAGTAACACTATAATAAGCTTACCCTAATCAAACTAACAGAAACAAAATATACATTCTCTTTGTGTGCACATAGAACACTCACTACAAGATATTCTTGGGGGTAATGGGGGGGCTGAGTTTAATAGTTTAATCAATTAAGACATTTAAAAAAATAAAAAGATATTCGGCCCATTTAGAGAAAAAAATGCTTCAATAATTTAAAAGAATTGAAATTATACAAAATATTTTCTTTGACATAACAAAATTAAATTAGAAATCATTAGCAGGAAATATTTGAATAATTCCTAAATATTTGGAAATTAATAAAATTCTAAAGTGATACATAAGTCATGAACAGTCTTACTAGGGAAATTTAAAAATATTTTTAATTGAATGAAAATACAATGCACCAAATGTGAGATGCAGCTAAAGTAACATTCAGTAGTTATATTAGAAAAAAGAACGGTCTCAAATCAATATTCTAAGCTCCCACTTTAAGAAACTAGAAAAATTAGAACAAATTAAACCCAAAGCAAGCTGAAGGAAGGGAATAATAAAGATCAGAAAACAACCAATTTGTTTCAATAAAAACAGATTGAAAACATTAAAGAGAATGAATGAAATTAAAAGCTTGTTCTTTGAGAAAACCAATGAAATTGATAGTTTTCTGGCCAAACTGATCAAGAAAATAAGAGAGAAGACACAAATTTCTAATAGCAGGAATAAAAACATGAACAGATGTGAAAATCCTTCGTGAACTATTAGCAAGTGAATCACAGTATAAAAAGGAAAATATATCATGACAATTTGGGGTTTATCCCATGTAGGGAGCGGCTATAGGGGTAAACCTCAGACTGACCTATGGCAGAGCCACAAACAAGTCCCAGTTTAGAGGACAGAGCTCCCCCAGCATGATTAAGCTTGACCTTACAGCGCTCCCTAGATCTTATCTGGGTAGCTAATGAGCTGTGGGAGGTGCAGCAAGTGCTGCCAAAACAAGTGAAACTCACAAGAGCATTGTAACTAGGTTGACCACTACCTTGTTTTTCTCTGACTATAAAATCAAGCCTCAGCTTGCTGGCAGGTCCCCTCTCTTTCTGTGTCCTCATCCAGGCATGGGAGTTCCACCAAGCCCCAGCTATATTCTCTTTGTCTGTCTTTTCTTTAATCCTTCACCGCCCCTCCTCAGGCTCACCAAACCCTTGACTCTGCTGGCATGGCACAATCCCAGGAATGTAAGGTTTGTTCAATAATCAAAAAACAAAGTAATTCACAAAGTCAAGAAGCTAAAAAAGAAAATAGATACAGGACAAATGTGCAATGAATTTTAACTTCCATCAGTAATCAAAAGAAAATTCTTAGCAAATAGGTAATAGAAAGAAACACCCTTCACCTGATTGAGGCAGCTATAAAAAACATGCTCCTAGAACCATGGTCATGGTGAAAGGCTGAATGTTTCTCTTGAGATCAAGACAAGGAAAGGACATCCACTCTCACACTCCTATTAATGCTGTTTTGGAAGTCCTAGCTGGTATATTGCAGTGAGCAGAAGAAAGAGAAGACATAGAGATGGGGAAAGGTTAAATAAAGCTATCTTATTGTCAGATGATCTGATTGCATAGAAAATCCTACAGACAATTGGAGACCTAGAAATATAAAATTTCTAAAAGAAAACAAAATATCCCTGGCCTTGAGTTAGGCAAAGATACCTACATGGAACTTCTGTTCAGTGAAAAACATTGCTCAGAGAATGAAAAGGCAAATCACAGAATGTGAAAAAAAAAAATTTGCAAAACACATTCTTTAGAAATTATATCAGACTATAAAAAGAACTCTTAAAACTCAATAGTAAAATAAAACAAACAGTCCAATTAAAATGGGCAAAAATTTTAAACACTCCATCAAAGAAAACATTTGAATGGCAAATAAGCACATAAAAGATGTTTATTGGTCTTTAAAGAAATGCAAACTAAGACCACAGTGAAATATGACTACACCCCCAATAGAAAGACTTAAAAAAAAAAAAAAAAAAAACATATAAGAGCTGAAGAAGCTGGTGTTGAGAAACCGGAACTCTCACATCTTGCTTATGTATACATACGTACATACATACATACATGTAAACAAACAAAATAGTTCTCCCATGTATGTACTATATGCAAATTCAAACATATATGTGTATACATGCATACATACATACATACAATCTCATACATTGCTTGTGCATATCTGCATACAATATAGTTCAGTCACTTTGAAAGAGAGCTTGGCTGTTTCTTACAAAGTTAAATTTATGACATGACCCAGCCATCCCACTTACCCAAGAGAAAGACAACATAATGTGCGCCCAAAATTCTGTACACAATTGTTTATGGTATATTTAGTCACAATCACCCCAAATTGGAAATATCCCAAAGTATCTCATTAACTGGTGAATGAATAAGCAAATCCATACAGTGAAATACTACTATATCTGTACAATGAATTACCACTCAACAATAAAAAGGAATGAGGTACTGCAATGGCACAATGAATCACAGAATGCACTGTGCTAAGTAACAGAGGCCAGAACCAAAGGGCTACATATTGCACGATTGTATGACATCTGGAAAATATCACAGGCCTTTTATGACATTCTGGGAAAGGCAAAATTATAGGAATGAATCAGTGGTTGTCAGGGCTAGAGTCTAGGAAAGACAATTCCTGCAAAGGGACAGCAAGAGGTCATTGCAGGGGTGTGGACCCGTTCTGTGTCTTGCTTACAGAAATGATTAATTACATGGCTATATTTATTTATCAAAATGCATACACTATGCCCTAACCGGTTTGACTCAGTGGATAGAGCATCGGCCTGTGGACTCAAGGATCCCAGGTTCGATTCCGGTCAAGGGCATGTACCTTGGTTGCGGGCACATCCCCAGTAGGGGTGTGCAAGAGGCAGCTGATCAATGTTTCTCTCTCATCGATGTTTCTAACTCTCTGTCCCTCTCCCCTACTCTCTGTAAAAAATCAATAAAATATATATTTTAAAAATCCACACATCAAAAGAATGTAAATTTTCCTGTACATTGATAAGTGTTTTAAAATAAATAAAATAAATATGGGCCCTGGCCAGTATGGCTTAGTTGGTTGGAACCTTGTCCCATAGACCAAAAAGATAGTGGATTAGATTCCTGGTCAGGACACATACCCAGATTAAGGGTTCAATCCCTGGTTAAGGCATGTACAGGAGGCAACCAATTTATGTTTCTCTCCTCTCACATCAATGTTTCTCTCTCTCTCTCTCTCTCTCTCTCTCTCTCTCTCTCTCTCTCTCATCAATTTAGGAAAAGAAAAGAATGGAAAAGAAAAAGAAAAGAAAAGAGCTGAAACTGGTTTGGTTCAGTGGATAGAGCGTCTGCCTGAGGACTGAAAGATCCCAGGTTCGATTCCGGTCAAAGGACATGTACATTGGTTGCGGGCACATTCGCAGTAGGGGGTGTGCAGGAGGCAGCTGGTCAATGTTTCTCTCTCATCAACATTTCTAGCTCTCTATCCCTCTCCCTTCCTCTCTGTGGAAAATCAATAAAATATATATTACAAAAGAAAAGAAGAGGGGAGGGGAGGGGAGGGGAGGGGAGGGGAGGGGAGGGGAGGGGAGGGGAGGAGAGGAGAGGAGAGGAGAGGAGAGGAGAGGAGAGGAGAGGAGAGGAGAGGAGAGGAGAAGAAAGAAAAGAATTAGGGGAGCTAAGAGCAAATGGGCAGGAGCTGGGTCAGAGCTGTGGCGGGGTTGAGGACTGGGTTGAGGGTGGCAGTTACAGTTAATGGAGCAGCTATGGCAGGAGCTCTGGGGAGAGGGCTGGGAGAGGACAGGGGGTGGGAGGAAGGGCCCATAAGGGTGTCACCCAGAAAAGCAATAGAAACATAAAAGACTGCCACTGACTTTCAACACCTCACCCCTGGGTTCCAGAATCACTTAGAGACACATTTGAAAGAGATTCCCACTGTGCTGCTCAGGTATTCCCCTGGGGCAGAGCAGGGACCTCTGATGATGACACCTGAGGGGTCCCACTGGCCATGGCCCCTGAGAAACCAAAGAATGGATCCATGGATCCAGTAGAGAACAATTTCTATATGATGTGCAAAGGAGGCAGGACGATCCTATGGCGAGGTTTTCAATGAAGGGGGTGTGTGCTCAGCGAAGCCTTGGGTGAGCTCAGATTGGGCCTCAGGGGGCAACACCAGTGAGAGAGATCATAGGAGTCCCCGGAGGGCAGGAGTCCACGGAAGGCAGGAATCCGAGGAGGGCAGGAGTGAGTCCTCGGAGGACAAGGCAGACTGGCTGCCCTCCAGGGTCACAGGAGGCCGCCACATCCTGACACTCTGCTGACTTCCTCCAGCCCCTCATTTCCTTCGTTGCACAGAAGCCACTAATGCATGTGCACAGCGTATTGCCTTTTTTTTTTTAAATATATTTTATTGATTTTACACAGAGAGGAATTGAGAGGGACAGAGAGTTAGAAACGTCGATGAGAGAGAAACATCAACCAGCTGCCTCTTGCTCTGGGGATGTGCCCACAACCAAGGTACATGCCCTTGACCGGAATCAAACCCAGGACCTTTCAGTCCGTAGGCTGACCCTCTATCCACTGAGCCAAACCGGTCCTGGCCGAATTGCCTTTTGTAAATTTATTTTTTCTACATGACCAAAGATTTGTTTTCATGGACATCAAACAGAGATGGGGTGAGGAAAGCTGATTGGGGATAAATCCACTGTCTCTCCATTGCTAGCTTGCTCATTCCACTTCCATCTTTATCTTGAAGTAATGTTTGTGCTCTCAATGCTTACCAAGCAAATCCTTGCATATCCTATTGGGAGAGCTCCAATGTTGTTAGTTTTTGTAAAACCCAGGACTCTTCCGTAGCTGTTGCATGCAGAGAAGGCTGTCCTTCCGGGGGACATCCCCCCTTCAGGGCAGGCAGCTGGTTATTCAGTGCAGAGCTGATGCCAGGTCCTGGTTCTGTGGTTCTGGTTGAGGCCAGGAATCTGAACAAGTGCATGGAGTGAGCCTGATGCTACAGACGTCCAGGAGCCTGGGACACACTGTTCTTGTCTAGGGATGGAGGATTGGACAACAGGGTTCCCCCCGCCACCCACTGACTGCAGCTGGGAGCTCCATCTGGCGCTGCCTGACTGTGTTTAGAGGAGGACAGCTGCCTTTGCTGTCTGGCCCTGGGTGGGTGGGGGGCTGAGGAAACTGGGGGTCTCCTGAAGCAGGCATGCAGCAAGGCCCTGGTGGGGCTGAGGGTACTGGGCATTACCACCTTGTGGCTGTGGGCGCTGCCATCTTTGAGGGCGTGGCAATCAATTACCATATTCCCTCCTGATTGGCTGTGGGCACCACCATCTTTATGACAGCATGAGGGTCAATTAGCAGATTTCCTCTTTATTAGATAGGATAATAAAAGCCTAATATGCAAATTGTCCTCTCTACCTGTAGTTTGACTGGGAGTTCGACTGCTGGCTATGACATGTGCTGACCACCAGGGGATGGCATGGAACATGAGGGCTCTGGTGATGCGGTGCTGACGGTGGGCGGCAGTGGAGGTGTTGCCAGCCCTGATGGGCCCTGATGAGAGCAGGACCGGGGTGGGGTGGTAGAGCAGGTGAGTGGGCAGCACCAGACTAAGGAGGGTGTGTGTGGAGCCCGATTGGCCCCACCAATTGTCCCGCAGATGGCAACCAGCATCCCTTACAGAGAAAGAGCACATAGTAATAGTAAAATATTTATCCTAATTATGTTCCTTTCAATGTGCACGAATCAAATCTGTGCACCAGGCCACTAGTGTGAGATTATAATACCATTATTGCTTAAGCAACAGAGTGTCAATTATTTTGCTACTTGCAGTTGAAAACATTCCTAACAGATACACCCTTGGCTTCATGAAGGATACTGAGGCCCATTGAGGCATGAGAACCTGCCCAAGTCACAGTTGATTGTAAGTAAGTCTCCCTCAATCACTTCACTCTTTTTTGAACTTCCAGCCCCTCATGGCCCACCTACTCTAGGCCATCCCACTGCCCCTTCTCAATGTCACTGCTCTCCCACAATTGATGCTGCCTTTGCTGTCTGACATCTCTCCCTTGCTTGGAATTTTCTTCCCATTAGCTCCCACCTGCACACTATCAAGGATCACTGCAGAGACAGATTTGAATTCAGAATCCGTTGCTTGGCATCACGTCCCCTGACCCTGACTGGACAGATTTGGGTGGTCTCCTCCCTGCTCCACTCCCTCCTCTCCCTTAGTGGCCATCCTTCCATCAGGTCTGGACTCCTCTGTCCTACTTTGATTCTTCCCTGCCTCTTCCTTCTCTACTGCTGCCCATTTCCCTAGACCTGCCTCCTCCAGAGCCCCATGCTGATGACCTGTGCTACTACTTCTGAGGATTATATAATACATTTGGGCATAAATTCTTCTCATCCTAGTACTTTATATTGCTTTCTTTTCTTCTTGTTTTCTTTTGGGGGGGGTGGGAGTGGGGGTGGGCATAAAAATTCAGTTCATTTGTTTTTTGTTTTTTTTATTATAGTTGAAATTGAATAATATTTTACTAGAAGCCTGGTACATGAAAATTCATACACTGGAGGAGGGTCCCTCAGCCCAACCTGTTTGCTCTCACAGTCTAGGAATCCTCAGGGGCAGGAGGTGACCTGGCGATCAGGGAAAGACAACGCCCCCATCATACCTCTACTGCTGCCACTGCCAGCAGCACAAGCCTTGGCCAGTCCTGGTGACCTGAGCCTTGGACAGCCCTGGGCAGCTGGGCACTGCCATCAAAGCCTTGCCTGCACCTTGTGCTGGCCCTAGGCCGTTGGTCAGCCAACATCCGAGTCTTGCCTGTGCCTCAGATGTTGGTTGGGCAGCTGACATCTGAGGCTTGCCTGCACCTTAAACCGCCCTGGGAGGCTGGGGGCTGTGGGGACTGGGGGACTCTAGAGGCAGGTGTTCAAAACAGCCAGACTAGCCTGGGGTTGGGCCCAGCTGTACTGTGTGCCTGTCACCTCGGCAGGGCTGAGGGGACTGGGTGCTCCATCTTGTGGCTGTGGGTGCCTCCATCTTGAGGGTGGAGCAGTCAATTAGTATATTCCTTCTTTATTAGGTAGGATTAGCAGCCCTGGGCATGAATCCGTGCACCAGTAGTTTATCAGTAGCTCTCTGCTGCCCTCCAGTAGCTCTCTGCCCTCTGCCTGGCCCTCCTGTAGCTCCCTCTGCAACACCCCCCACCACCACCACTTCCCTCATAGCTTGCTGCCCTGCCCCCTCCTGTAGCTTTCAACTGCCTGCTTATAGCTCGATGCCCCATCCTCCTGCTGATCCGTGATCTGGTTGTTACATGGTCGGTGGTTATGCTTCATGGCATAACAACCACTTGCATATTACATCTTCATTATATAGCATATTTGTTTCAGGCATACAGCATGATGTTTAGACATTACCGTATTTTCCAGTATATAAGACAACCCCCTAATTTTACAGTTAAAACATAGGTTTAGGCCTGTATTCCCTGTATAAGACTACCCCCCACTTCTGAGGCAACACCAGTTCTTTTTTTAATAGACCGCCTCTCTAACTCAGCCAATCCAAGCAGGCTTTTTATGCATGCAAATTATACATGTTCTGTACCTGAAGCTACACTGTGTTCTAGTAAAAAGCCTGCTCAGATTGGCCAGAGTCAGAGAGGCAGACTATTAAAAAAAGAACTGGTGTTGCCTCGGAAGTGGGGGGTAGTCTTATACAGGGAATATAGGCCTAAACCTATGTTTTAACTGTAAAATTAGGGGGTCGTCTTATATGGTGGAAAATACGGTATCTTACCTAATAATAGACAAACATGTAAATTGACCATACCTCTGCTATGCCCACAGCCAATCAAAGTGGGTATGAAAATCAGAAGGCCAAAGATGGTGGCTGCCCAGCTGCTCCAGGCATGGAGTAGCCTGGCGATCCGGACTCCTGCTATGAGAGGGAGGGTGGGAGGCATAGGGATCGACAGGAGCGGAGTGTTGCAGCAAAGACAAGACTGCAGACTCCAGAGTCTGCAGCGAAGACAAAGATGGCAAAGTCTAGTCGGAGCAAAAGCCTGGGTCTTGATGTTTATCTCACATTAATATTTCTCTCTGTCTTTCCTTCTCTCTTCTACCCTCTCTAAAAATCAATGGAAAAATATCCTCAGGTGAGAATTAAAAAAACAACACAGAGAAGACAAGTGAAATCCCACTTAAACTAACAAAGGCACATGGTCCTAAAGTTGTGGGCTCAGCTGGAGGCTGCAGCTAGAGAGGGACATTAGCCCAGCTGGCGTGGCTCAGTAGTTGAGTGTCGACCTATGAATCAGGAGATTTGGTTTCAATTCCCGATCAGGGCACATGCCTGGGATGCAGGCTTGATCCCCAGTGTGAGGCATGCAGGAGGCAGCTGTATTAATGATTCTCTCTCTCTCCCTCTTCCTTTCTCCCTGAAATCTATACTACATCTATATCTACATCTACATCTACATCTATAATATATCTATATCTATATCTATATCTATATCTATATCTATATCTATATCTATATCTATATCTATAATCTATACGGAGGGACTTCAGACTTCTGGTGAAGAGGTTGAAGAAGGTAAACACAGAATTCGCCTCTTCCCGCAACCACATCAAAATCACAACTAAGCTTCAGAGCACTAATCATTCAGAACTGCCTGAAATCTGGCTGAATGGAAGTCCTACATTTAGGGCATTAGAGAGGAAGCCACATCGAGACTGATGCTGCTATGAGGACAAACTCCTCAAAAACCACTGGTGCGGAGGGTGGTCTTCGGCAAGGGCAGCCACCGGAATGGTATCCCGCGTCCCGCTCAGCTGTGGCCAGTCCCTGGGACTGGAGGCCCTCTCCACAAAGGAGACATAGGAAAGAAAGATGAGCCCTAGCTGGTTTGGTTCAATGGATAGAGTGTTGGCCTGCAACTAAGAGATTCCGGGTTTGATTCCCCTTAAAGGCACATGCCTGGATAGCTAGTCAATGGTTCTTTCTCATCATTGATGTTTCTATCTCTCTTTCCTCTCCCTCTCTGATAGCAATAAAATATGTTTGGGAGGAAAAAAGAAAGAATGATGAAGAAACACAAGACCAATTGAAAAGCCCCAAATGAAGGGACATGAAGGCTCATAAGCTATCAAGAGTGCTGAATTTCTTTTTCTTTTTTTTAAATATATTTTATTGAGAGGAAGAGAGAGAGATAGAGAGCTAGAAACATCGACCAGCCGCCTCTTGCACACCCCCTACCGGGGATGTGTCCACAACCAATGTACATGCCCCTGACCGGAATCGAACCTGGGACCTTTCAGTCCACAGACTGAGGCTCTACCACTGAGCCAAACTGGTTTCGGCAAGGGTGCTGAATTTCTGCACAATGAAAGTTTTATTGAATTTATTCAGATGACATTGGTTAACAAAATTATACAGGTTTCAGGTGCACAATTTTACAACACATCGTCTGTACACGCTGCACTGTGTTCACCACCCAAGTCAAGTCGTCTGTCATCAGGAGGGAAAGGCTCTGACAAAACACTTTGCATTCAGAAAAGCAACCTTTATAACATAGCCGGAGGACTGAGGCACCATCTCCCCAGCCAAGCACCGGCAATGCCATCTTGCTGGGTGTGACTAGCACTGGCCAAGTTGTTCGACCTTCTCTACCTCCCCCACATTCCAAACACGCAGTACATGCGGCAGATGCTCTCATCTCATCCGCTGCTCGTGGGAGTGCACACTGACACAGCCGCTACTCAAGAGCAATCTGGCAATTTGGGTAACATTTTACTTCTTTATTTGTTTGTTTTTGTTAATCCTCACATGAGAACATTTATTTCATTGCCTTTCAGAGAGAGTGGGAGGTGGTTGGGGAAGGAGGGGGGGGGGAAAGAGAGAGAGAGAGAGAGAGAGAGAGAGAGAGAGAGAGAGAGAGAGAGAGAGAGAAACATCCATGTGAGAGAAACACACTGACTGGTTGCCTCCCCAACTGGCCCCTACTAGGGACAGGGAGCAAACCTCAACCCAGGCACTGCCCTTGATGGGAATTGAACCTGAGACCCTTCGGTGCTCAGGCCAATGCTCTAGCCACTTAGTCACACCGACTGGGGCATGCAATTTGTGTAACATTTAATTTTTTTTTAGAAGAAATTGCTTTTTTAAGACATATTTTTATTGATTTCAGAGAGGAAGGGAGAGAGAAATAGAAACATAAATAATGAGAGAAAATCATAGATTGGCTGCCTCGTGCGCATCCCCTATTGGGGATGGAACCCACAACTCAGGCATGTGCCCTTGACTGCAATAGAACCTGGGACTTTTCAGTGCACTGGCTGATGCTCTATTCACTGAGCTAAACCACTACACCTTGGGTAACATTTTAAATGGGCATTTCATCCAACCACTCCACTTTTAAGACTTTAGCCTGGAAAAAGTCGCATGTATATGTACAAAACCCCACAAACACTGTAAAAGCAAAGCATAGAAACCATCAAACTCTCACCAACAGAAAAATGAATTCCTTTGGCATGTCCTGCAGCCGTCACAGGAAGGGGCGTTGCGTGCTCTGATGTGGAGTGACCTCCAGATGCTTTGCTGAGCAAGGTGCAGATGTGTCCATCCTCTGCTCCCCATCATGCTGATCGTAGCCAGCAGAGAGGCCAGGGAGGGGACGCCCTAGGGTTGTCACTTCCTGAGTGCAGCTCATGGAGGACCAGGGACGGGAGAGGACTGCACTGCTGTTCAGGTCCCCTTGTCGCCCTGGAGCTCACAGTACTCGATATGTACCTGATGGGTAAAGTGAGCCCTTGGCCGCTTTGCAGCCACTTCCTTCTCTCCCGATGAAGTTCCCTTTGTGATGCCTCCAAACACAAAGATCAATATGCCCACTGACATGCCCTCTGGACATGCTGGGTGGCACCGGGCCACCATCACCTCTCCAGCATTCCGGGAATGGAAGAGGCCAGCCCTGAGTCCAAGCTGGGCCTCCGGGCTCAGTCTCAAGCTGCCTTCTCATGGGCTGTGGGTTCTTGGAGCTCGGGACCTTGTCCTACACAGGGAGGGTGTGGGAGGCCAGGCAAGTACAGAGCACACAGTCGATGGACCTAGTATGCCTCTGCATATTTCAGGAATGGACCTGGCGGAGTAGGGGGGCGGGGGGAGCCCCTGCCTCCTTCTTGAAAGCCTAAAAGCCCTGCCTTGCTCTCCTGGGCCTGGCCACTGGGCAGCGCTGGTGCCCTAAGTTTAGATGATGGGAGGCTCCCGCCAGTGACATAAGACCAGAGGGAAGGCCTCTCAGAAGCAGGCAGGTCAGAAGCCCACCGACTGTGGAGGCAGGAGCAGAGGCCAGGGAGGCAGCTGGTGTTCACACTCATGGCCCTGATGCTGTCACATGCCCCCCGCAGTCGTTTTGGTGGTTCCTGCCTATTTCACTTTGGACTCCCTAGATACTACAAGGGCCCAGCTCCTGCCCAGGCAGACCGAGCCCAGGTCTGCTGTGGGCAACCTGGAGTGGTCACAGAGGACGAGGAAAGGAGGAAGGAGAAAACACGCTGCTGGCAGGCCTCTCTGGCATCTGGGGGCGTTTCAGGCTGTTTCCAGCCGAGTCCCCACAGCCCAGAGCGGTGTGGGCAGACTCGCTCACGCCTCTCTGGCTGGCGCTCTGCTCCTGGCCCGCTGGCTCCAACACTCATCACCTCGCGTTGGTTAAACATCTGCCTCCTTCATCTGCCTGCGGGTGTGTGGAGGGCAACTTGTCCTTCCTCGATCTGGGCCTCGGCTCCCCCATCTTCAGACAAGAAATTAGGTAAGACTACCCCAACACTGCGTCCACTGATCGTCCTATGGGTTGTTTCAGGCCTTGGACCAATTAGTCATCAAGCCAGTCTTCTTGGCAGGCTCCAGCTGGGTCTGGGCCAGAGGCAGGAGCGCACAGGGTTCAGGTGGTGGGCTGAGGCCATGGAGGGCTTCCTGGGTGCCAAGGAGGATCTCTGGCAAGGCAGCGGCACTGGCATGGAGCCAGGAGGAGAAGCGTCAAGGCGAGCACAGCCACAGGAGCTGTTCTCGGGCACAGCTCTCCATCTACTGGCACCGTGGCCTGCACCCAGCTTGGCTGTGGAGGGGCCGTCTGTGCACTGCAGGACCTACCCACCAGATGCCAGGGGCGCCCTCCCCGCTGAGACAACAGAAAGATCTCCAGCCATTGCCAGATGTCCCCTGGGGCTGAGTTGGCCCAAATGAGAACCCTGGGTTAATCAGAGATGTTTTAAGAAATACCCCAAAGGGCGATTGGAAAGCTATTCACTAGAGACAGTGGTTAAACCTGTGTAATCTGCCGAAACCAGTTTGGCTCAGTGGTAGAGCGTCGGTCTGCAGACTGAAAGGTCCCAGGTTCGATTCCAGTCAAGGGCATGTACCCAAGTTGTGGGCACATCCCCAGTAGGGGGTGTGCAAGAGGCAGCTGGTAGATGTTTCTCTCTCATCGACGTTTCTAGCTCTCTATCTCTCTCCCTTCCTCTCTGTAAAAAATCAATAAAATATATTTAAAACAAACAAACAAACAAAAAAAAAACCTGTGGAATCTGGGGGTACCTTGGTTTCCTCATCTGTAAAATGGGGCTGATGGTAATGGACCACCTATAGATTTGCATTAGGAGATGATACTTGTCAGGACATATATGACAGAGCCTGGCACCTGTAAGGGCCATGTGTGACCCCTCATTATTTGTCTCCCAAGAAGAAAGGACTGAAGGCAAAATAGGAGAGTGGGCGATTCCTTGAGGAGGGTGGGGAACTCCCAACCGGAGGGCCGTATAAGGCCTGGGAAATCATTTGGTCTGGCCCTGCCAGGGCATTAGAAGGGTGTTAATGAAATGTTTGACCAAATATACCGGGATAATTTTTAAGTTGATAATTTTGTATGGCCAACAAATGATGTTATAAATATCCAAATGGGCTTGGCCCATGTGGCTCAGTGGTTGAGCATTGATCTATAAACCAGGGAGTCAAAGTTTGATTCCCTGTCAGGGCACATGACCAGATTGTGAATTCAATCCCCGATCATGCAGGAGGCAGCTGATCAAGGATTCTCTCTCATCATTGACGTTTCTATCTTACTCTCTCCCTTCCTCTCTAAAATATATATATAAATAATATCCAAATGGCCCCTGGCAGAAAAAAGGTTCCCCGACCCAGTTTTAGGGGATCTTGGTCTTTCTCTACTTATTTCTCAGCCTAAAGAAAAATGTTAATAAACTCTCAACCAAGAACAATGGCAGGCCAGCTGTAGGGGGCTAAGAGGCTAGCACCCAATTCCAATGTGTGGTGGGGTTCCCACACCTCCAACAAGCGATGCGTGGACAGCAGCTGGGCGTCCTACAACTCAACTCAACTCTGACACTCAATCTGGAGATAGCACCAAGTTAAGCACTCAGTACAAGTCTGTCCTATCCAGCCCAGTTGTGACCTGCGCTCTGACTGAGCGGCTAGAGAGTGGAGATTTATAGACCCCACCACCACCTGGGGTTCCATAAACTTGCTGAAGCGACTCACACAGCTCAGAAAACCCCTCTACTCACTAGATGACCGATTCACGGCAGAGGATATGAAGGGACAGGAATTAACAGCCAGAGAAGAGAGGCACAGGGTGAGTCCCACACAAAGGGGCTCCGTCCTGAGGAGGCCGACCCAGGTGGCCTCATGATAAAGCGTTCTGGGTTCCCAGCCTGCACACTGAACCCTCTGGTGGGCGCTCATGGAGGCTTCATCGCACAGTCCTCACTAAAGGAATCATCGCCGCCGGTGACTGATTCAGCCCCAGCCTCTCTGCTCCCCAGAAATCAGGTGAGACTGAAAGTTCCAACCCCAGTTCAAGGGCCAGCCAGCCCCCTTAGGTGCTTTCCAAACCTCATTAGCAGAGAAGCCCAGTTGTGGAATAATGAGACCATCTCCCCCTCAGGCTCTGAGGCCTTTTCAGGAACTGAGAAAGGAGGAGACATTGAGTATTAGAACCAAAGACGCTCCCACTGCTCTCAGCACTCCGGGCATTCCAAGGGTTCGGGGAGCTGCAGCCAGGAACCAAGAGGGAAGATCAAATGTACATGGAAATCCCCGCCTGGGGATTAGACCCGAAACCTGGGCACGTACCTCGATTGCAGGCTGGATCCCTGGCTCTGGTTGAGGCGTGTACAGGAGGCAACCAATCCATGTGCTCTCTACATCAATGTTTCTCCCTCTCTCTGTCTCACCCCTTCCCTCCCACTCTCTCTAAAAATCAATGGAAAAAAATATTCTCCAAAAGAAATGAAATGGCCCTGCCAGTGTGACTGAGCATTGTCCAGTTCCATTCCCAGTCAGGATATATACCAGGTTTGGGGTTCAAACCCCAGTCAGAGTGCATACGGGAGGTAAAAGATCTCTCTCTCTCTCTCTCTCTCTCTCTCTCTCTCTCTCTCTCTCTCACTCTCTCTCTCTCTCTCAGAGAGAGAGAGAGTGAAGTGGAGTAGAATGAAATTAAAATATCAGACATTATCTCACACCATAGGGTAAGTTTGTCCCGTAGCACTTTTGGCTCAGCTACAGATCTGTAATATATTAGAGCACATGTGCACTGGGTTAGGTGAAAACCTTGAACACCATCGGCTGATACCCATTTGACAAATCAACCCCCGAACAAAAGCTTTCACATATGATATTTGCCAACGGAGAGGCAAAACCCTGAACCTGGGAGAAACCACCACCCAGTGCCTCTCAGTTCACACGTCCTCAGCCTGACCTTACAGACCCACTCTGTTCTTGCCTGTGGCCCCCACCCCCACCCCCCACTCCCTGGAACTGGAGGGTGGACTGGGCAGGGGATGGGAGGAGGAGGAAGGAAGTCACAGCTCAACTCTCACCAACGGGAACTCTTGCCCTTCCACAGTTGGGCAGTTGGTCCCAGAGGAGACCTCCTTGCCCAGTTCTAAGACGCCACCCCAGGGTGCATGCCTTTCCTCGTGACTGGCTAATAGAACATCCATTTCCTGAGATAAAAACTCTACCCCCAGCTCCTCTCAGAGTGTGGTCTGGCCCAGACAAGGCCAGCTTAGGGAAAGAGCAGCCAATGCCGCTGTGACTGAAAGAGACTTTGTGTACTACCAGCTTAAAGAGCTTCCATGCATTCACAAAGTGTGTGCCCTCCCCTTCCACGTGCCAGGCCATGGGCCTGGGAATGGAGAGATGGCCCGCAGGCTCTAGGCGACTCCATGCCCACATGTACACACCCCCGGTATTCCGTTATTAGGCAGCACAGCATCGTAGACAGCGACGATGGCAGAGGACATGGACTGCAGGTCTGGACTGAATTCCAGCTCTGTTGCCTCTTACTGTGTGATGGACAATTCGCACTCCTCTCCACGTCTCACTGGCCTTTCTGTGGGTGAGGTGTTGTCCTGAATCAAAGGTCAGTGACTAAAATCTTCCTCTGGGGCGTCCCCTCGGTGCCTGGTGCTTCCTGCAGAGGGAGGCCTATGCATGCTTGCCTCCTGCGTGAGCCCACTGAGAATGATTCTGACCGAAGGGGCAGCCTCTCCCAGTGCAGTCCTCCTGGGAAACAGAGGCGGGAGGCAAAGCAGAAGTAAAAGGGGGGTATCCCATCCCCACCAGCTGCCATCCCAGGGCACCCAGCCCAAGGCCAGCAATATTTGCATGTTATTTACATAAATTTGCATGAGCACAGTATTCATGTGTCTTGTAGCCAATTATTTTATTCAGATATCTCTGCATCCGGGAAAGGGCACCAGCAGAGATATGGCCCTCTGGGCTTCGTGTCAAGAGGGCATCCAGGGCCCCTACTCAACCCCAACAGGAACTGGTCTCCCTTGGGCCTGCACCTCTCAGCCCCTGCCACGCATACCTGCTGCCTAAACCCCTTAGGAGCTACTGCCATGCCTTTGACCTCCACCACCAGGGAAGGCAGTTGTCCCCGCTCCTGAGCCCCCTAATTTAACCAGATTAGTCTCTTAGATGTGGAGGCCACTTTCAGAATGTCTAGCTCAGAGGTGTCCAACCTGGTCCCCCTTTAGACAAGTAAGCGCCATCCTGCTCTAGCTGAGTCCCACCATGGACTAGGCTAGGGGTGTCGAACTCAATCAGAGAAGGGGCCAAAATCTAAAATCCAGCCTAAATTGCGGGCCGAATGGTTTACTGAACAGTCATAAACTGTGATTGTGATGGAAACGCAGCGGAGTGCAGTGATGACAGCGAGATGCGGGCCACATTGCAAGGCCTGGCGGGACGGATTTGGCCCGCGGGCCTTGTGTTTGACACATGTGGACTAGGCCCTCACCACACAGTGGTGTCAGCAGGGACCTCAGGCTCCACAGAGCATATGAAACCCCTCATGTTACATCTGGGGAAACAGAGGCCCAGGGAGGAAAGGGTCTCAGCCTCGGTCACAGTGGCTGCAGCAGAGGCAGAACCAGACCCAGAGGAGCCTGTGCAGCCAGCAGGGGTGGCCAGCATGCCCAGGAGGCTCCAGGCCTCACAGAGCAACTTCCAGAGAAAGAATAGCCAGATAGGCCCAGAGCAGAAAGGGCAAAAGAGGGGTCCCACCCCCCTTCCCATTCTGGGAGGATGAGGGTTTCTGGAACTCCAAGGAAGACTGTGAGGCAGTCACCCAAAATCAGGCCCTCCAACCAAGATGGAGCCACGGGGCAGTTTGCACCCTGGGGTAGGAAATAAGCATCTGTGATCCATCTTCAGCAAAGCCAACGTTTAATGGAGAAAATGAACAGCATGTTACCAGTCGGTTACTGAATTTTTCCAGGGAAAACAGGATATAAGGAGAAGGGGAAAGAGTATAAGAACAAAGAACTGTGTACGTGGAAAGCAACACATTTTCCAGGAAGATCTGCCCTCCACAACTAGACAAAGGGAGATAGAAACAACTAGAGAAGGCCTCAGCCTATATATCTTTAAATAACCCAATAGGAGACAAAAAGACTGAGGCGACATATGGGAAACTGTTAACCACATAGTGCTCAGCCAATGAGGAACTGGGGGAGGGAGTTTGCACACTAGGGATAAGTTACCTGTGATCACCACTCTGGGTGTGCCTGCTCCACCAGACACCCAATCTTGGAAGCCCACAGTAAAGCCCTCACTTTCACCATACTTTGTATCTCGGAGTCCATTATTTGAATTTGGACAGGGGATGTGCCTGCAACCAAAGTATGTGCCCTTGACCTGAATCGAACCTGGGACCCTTCAGTCCTCAGGCTGATAATGCTCTATCCACTGAGCCAAACCGGTTTTGGCTCTGGTCATGTGATTTAGGTCTCTTGATCGTTTCCTCCCTGAAGATAACATCTAGGCCTCAGTTGTATTTCAGCTCCAGGCCCAGAAAGGCAGCAAAACGAGACAAGTGATGCTGTAGCTGCCTCAGGCCCAGCCACATTGACTTATGACCCTCTGCCCTGGCACTCATTAAGCAGTGAGACTGAAAGAGCACACCTGGAAAGCTAATGAAGATTGATACACTCCCCTAAGATTTCCCCCTGCAAGAGGGAGATAAATACGCTCAGGACAAAGGACCCAGTGTGCACTCTCCCTCCCAGGAGCACACCCGTGCCCTTCCCCCACAGGCGCAAATGATCCCAACCTCCAAGGTACCCCACAAGACTTACAACCAGGGGAGCAATGAGCAGCAGCACCTGGTCTCGGGCTGACTCCTTCCACCTGTCTCCAAGCCCCCTCTTCTCTGACTTCCCAGTCTCTCTCCACTAGCCCGCTCCTCATTTGGAGTGTTCCTTCAACAAATCCCACTTTGCTTTGCTTTCCTTTGCGTTGACCTTAAGATCTTTCCTGTGTCGATGAGAGGAACCAAAGTCCCAGCCACTAACCCCATTAGGAACAAGCTGGTGGGCCCTCGGGTAGGCAGGGCAGGGCTGCACTGTGAGAAGCATTTGGGACAAAGGTCCCCCTGGTTCATCTGTCATACACAGCACTGCTCAGCCCTCGCACCGAGCTAGCTCCAGTCCTTCGCGCCAAGCGGGCTGTCACTGAAGGGATGTTGGCCACTACTCACAGGAGCCCTCCACCTGGTGAGGCAGAGGAGGACCTGTGTCAAACCCTAGCTCTGTCACTTCCTCCCTGAGTGATGCAAAGCAAGCACATTCTTTACCTGAAAAATGGGGCTGCTCCCATTCCCCTGGCAGGTCCATGGGGCCGAAAGGGGGCAATGTAGACAGAGCACAGTGTTTGCCTCAGGATCAGATGTCAACAAATGTCACTTCCCTGCCCTCACCTCTGTTGGGGAGGGGAAATTATCCTCTACTTTCAAGGTTCTTCTGGCTGGACTAACATCAAATTAACATAAGACGGATTAGCAGTAGAGAAACAAATTAAAGTTTATGTATGAAACCTGACAACCTCGGGGGAGGCCTGTTTGGTGGCCTTACAAACTCAGAGGCCTAAAGTAAGCACAAAGTTTAAATTCAAACTTTTTTTTTTTTTAACTATCAATAAAAGCAGTATAGGGTGGGTAGTCATGACCAAAGCTGGTATCTTCCCTGTAAAAGGTCAATCTTTACCACCGTAACTATTGTCTTTTGCATCTATGACAACATTCCTTTGGAATGTCAGGGTAACCCCCTTTTTTCCAGACCCCCACTGGGTAAATCCTCTTTTTGTTTTACCATGTTAATTGTTGACTATGAACTATTATACCTTGTACCCACCTGTGTAAAAGAAGTGTGTGTCTATGTCCCATGCAAGTTCCTTAGCCAGGGACCTGACCCCTCAGGGTGCAGGAAATTGGAAGAACACATGAATGACCTTAGGTAGGTGGGACATGCTTTATTACGAACAAAACAGCAACTACTGGCTGGTCAGCGGCACCTTATACACGCACTCAAACGAAAGAGGCCTCCTGCAATTAGTTTTGTCCGTGCACCATAACACAAGCAGGTTATTTAAGGGTGCGCTTGCGCAGTATGTACAGTGCTACTGCGGAGTCACTGCCTGCCTGCACGTGTATGGCGAGTGGGCCTTTAACCTCCGGCGTACTCCGGTCAGGGCCCCCACCATCGATCGTTTTATTTTTTATCCAATCCCAGAGGTTTCCCCACGTGGTTTCTCCTGCCTCCCTAATCTATCACCAGCGGATTTCATGCAACCCATTTACATTTCCTCCTTTGATGGAAATTTATAAAACAAAGTGAAAAACTGCCATTCTCTGTACCATTATCCCAATACGTTGAGATTCTGCTTCCCGGCAATTATGGACAGTTTGGCTCAAATAAACTCACAAAAATTCTTCACATTTTTTAATGTTTCTTACACTAACAAGTTTAATAGCATGTCTGCCTCCTGTGCACATGGGAATGACTGAAGCTATCATCTGAAATAGCACCTTCAGCTAAAGACAAAAGATGATGCTGGGGTGGAGAGTCGGTCGTGGGAGGTAACCAGGAAGAGCTCAGTGACCCAGGGCGAGGCTGCCGCTGAGTTCCAGTGCAGGCCTGGCTCGAAGGCAGAGCCCCTTACCACGGAGATTCCCTTACAAATGTAAGTGTCCTTTACAGAGCCTCTCCCAAGTCTAAAGATAACATCTCCCTAAAGATTATATCTGGGCCTCAGTAGTATTTCAGCTCCAGATGACAGATGAACCAGGGGGACCCTTTTCCCAAATGTTTCTCAAACTTTGTGCTCACTTTTAGGCCTTTGATTTTCAGAGCCTCTCCCATGCCTGCTGTTTCTTACATTAACCAGCCTCAAATAATCACTACCCCGAAAGGGGCATATTTTGGGGTGACAAGCTGCTCCCCTTCACCTCCCCTTGGGAGCCAAGACCCAGAAACAGAATTGAGCAAGCTAAAACATCCCCAGGCCTCGAGGGATGTGTGCGAACCAGTTTGTTTGTACATAGTCTGAGGCCACTGACCCCACCTGTGCTGGGCGAGGCCATGACCTCCTGACCTTGAGTAGCCTGAGTCCACAGTCCACGCTGTGCTGAGCGAGCGCCGGCCGCCCAGCTGCAGACCCAGCGCAGAAGGAGCAGCACATGGAAAGATGGCAGCTGAAGGCTCTGGTGCACAGGACCCTGCCCTAGGCTGTGGAGAGCCCCCCACCACGAAGAACTCCGGATCAGGTGAGATGGGCAGGGTGTGCAGGAGGGAAGCAGGGAGGGACACAGTGTAAGCACCCCAACTTGGTACCAGTGATGTTGAAAACTTGGTTCTTTTTTTTTTTTTTCTTTAATGTTTTTGTTGATTTTAGAGAGAGGAAGGGGGAGGAGTAGGAGGAACATTGATCCGCTGCCTCCTGCACATCCCTTATTGAGGCTCAAACCCACAACCCAGGCATATGCCCCAACTAGGAATCCAACCAGAAAGCTCTGGGTGCATGGGACTATGCTTACCAACTGAGCCCAGGGCAGCAGTGCCCTTGGTCAGGGAAGAGAGGGTTTGGGGGTTATGAGAGGGCTGTAAGCTGCCTGGCTGTTTAACTATTGTATTTTCCTATTCTGCTTTTCCCAGCTGTTTAGCCAGTCTCAGTGACCTCTAGCTGGATAGGTTTTCTTTTCTCCTAAATCGGGGTAGAAGTTCCAGGACACATCCTTCTCTCAACCCTCCTCTCCCCCCGATCCTCTTCTCAAACAAAATCCAGCTGAGGCCGTGCCCTGACCTGGCCGTTACCATGAAAGGGGGATGGCCACGCAGGGGAGAGGGTTTGTGGCTGTAGCACACAGCCGTTTCCACGTCATCTGACTCAAACAATGTGCTGTTTCTAAAAGCAGCTTACGGTTGCTTATAACGAAAAGCTTAACAATAAGGCTAATAGTGCATTAGGCACAAAAAGCATGGATTAAAGGAAAAGAAAGTAGGATGTAAATACAGTTGACAAGGTTAACTCAGTCATGAATATGGGTCTGCGTATCATAGTAGCCATGGTAAAAAAGGAATAGGATCAGTTATTGGAAAGGAGTAAGCATACCAGTCTTTTATCTGCTCCTTGAAGCTTTGCATAGCAGGCATTGAGTGTTGTGAAGGACAGAGTCATTTACTCCATATTTATAAAAATTCAGAAACAGCCTGGCTAGGTAGCTCGGTTGGTTGGCGCACCATCCTGATATGCCAAGGTTGTGGGTTCGATCCCCAGTCAGGTCACATACAAGAATCAAACCAATGAACGCATAAGTAAGTTGAAAGGCAAATTGATGTGTTTTTTCTATCTGTAAAATCAATTTAAAATTTTTTAAATTCAGAAGCGTATTAAACAAGTCCATTTGGCTCACAAGGTCCTTTAAGAAAACGAAGGGTGTGAGCAATATTAAAGTGCGACCCAGTGAGGATGAGTGTGGCCCAGGATTGGCTTTCTGTCTTGGCCTAGGTGTGCAAGGAGTTGGTATTTCCTCGATTGCACTGTAAACCAGCATTTCTCAGACTTCCATGTGCACAGTCTCTGGCAGTTCCTGCTAAAATGTGGTTCTGATTTGGGAGGTCTTGGCTGGGCCTAAGGCTTTGGAATTTAAAATCCTCCCAGGCCATCATGTGCCTGCACCGGGAGCAAGGGGCAAAGGCCCAGACTTCTGGAGTCGGCGCTTTGCCCTCTCCCCTAGCTGAAAGGCAATGCTAGGCTCCCACACTCACTGGAAGGCCCTGCTCCTGGGCTCACTCAATGCTCCCGGGAGCTGCTGGGCCAGCTTCCTACATTCCCATTGGCCAGCAATGGCCTAGTCACAAGCCAACACACTGGATCTCACACAAAAAGTTATCAAGTTCTGTGGATTAAAAAAAAAGGTGGGGGGGGGGGGGAGGTTCTGTAGAAAGTAACCCAAAAGGATCATGGTAGGTAAGTCATGCCTTAGGCTTATACCTTCCCTAGTGAAAGCTTAGCCTTGCCTTAGGCAAACTCTGCCCATGGTCCGTGCATCTAGTTAACACACATCTGAAACGCTTCTTTTCAGACCCCTCAAGCAAAACCTCCCTCAAGAGACCACATGTTCTTGTTAACTCTCCTGTAAACCAATCCCTGCTTCACTGCCTCCCATCTTCATGGACTCTTCCTTAGTTCCAAATGCAGAAGAGCAGCTGCAAGCTGTCCTTCCAGGAAGCATTTCCTCAGTCTGTTCCTGTCTTGTTTCCAGGCATATCTCCTGTGTGGCTCAAATGAATTTTTATAAAAATTCTGTGTAGGTGTGAACTTTCTTATACGGACATACCTACTATGTGCCAGGGAGCAAAACACCCACCCCCAGGCCTTTACCCACCCTGCTCTTTAGCAGCTGCCTTCAGAGCCTCCTCCACACCTGTGCTGGCCACAGCTGCAGCTCCTCGATTGTACTGCAGACCAGCATTTCTCAGGCTGCCACGTGCACACAGTCTCTGGCAGTTCCTGTTCAAATGTTGCTTCTAAGATAACATACCTCCGAAATGTCATAGTAATCTTATTTTCCACACAACCTTACAGGAGACACGGCTCCCCAGTCTGATGAGCTCAGAGAACATTTCCTCTTGGGAGAGTTCATGTTTCAGCCGAGGACCAGACAGAGGGCAGCCTTATGCCAAGCTAGAGTACCAACCTCAGGTGCAGGGAGCTTGAGGGGTGGGTACATCTCAGTGCCCTGTCTCAAAATAAGGTGCCATGTGAAAACAGAGCCTGTAGCTAAATCCCAGGCCCCGAGCACACCTGTGCCAGCTTGCCTTCCTCACAGGTCATGCCCGTTGCTCACATGCCTGAGCTCTGGGAGTTTCTGACGTGACTTTTCACAGTGGCAGACAACTCTCCATTTGCCCAAATCATCCTCAAGACCCCTTGAATTTGTGGATGAAAAAGGGGCAACACACTTAACCTGACAAGCTCAGGGGAGGCCTGCATGGTGGCCTTACAAACTCAGAGACCTAAAATAACCACACAGAATGGTCTAAACATAAAAATTCCTAGCTAAAGGAAGAGGGTGGGGGAGGTAGAAGAGGGTAAAGGGGGATAAATGGTGACAGAAAGAGACTTGACTTTGTGTAGTAACACAATACAGTATACAGATGATATATTAGAGAATTGTACACTTAAAGTCTATATAATTTTATTAACCAACTAGAGGCCCAGTGCAAGAATTCATGCATGGGTGGGGTCCAGCCAGCCCAGCTCCAATCAGTGGATCAGGGCCAGGTCTGTTGGGAGGAGGAGATGGTGGGAAGTTAGCCGGCTGGCCTGCTGATTGGGGTCAGGAGGCCAATTGGGGATGGGGCTGGCCTTGGGAAGGTGCTGTGGGTGGTGGGCCAGCTAGCCCCACCCCTGAATGGGGTGGGGGGCCGATCAAAGGCCAGCAGACTAGGGGAGAGACCATGGGTGGTCGGCCGGCTGGTCCTGCCCCTGATTAGAGTAGGGGGGCCAATCAGGGGCAGAACTGGCTTGAGGGGGAGGCCGTGTGCTGATCAGGGTGGGGGGGGCCATCTTGGGTGGGGCCAGCCAGGGGGATGGATCACGGGAGGTTGGCCTGTTGGCCCCACCCCTGATTGGGCTGGTTTACTGGCTGCAGTGGGTATCATAGTGACCAGTCATTCCAGCATTCTGGTTGCTGGCTTTTATATATATATAGGTCACCCTAATAAATTCAATAAAATTTTTAAAGTTAATAAAAATATTTAACTAGAAGCAAGCATGGCAGGGACACATCCTAGGCCTGAAGCTTCCTTGACAAAGGTCAATCTTGACCTTAACTGAGCCCGCCTACTGACTTTTTGCATCTAAGCTAACATACCTTTGAAATGTCAGAGTAATCTCCTTTTCCAAACTCCATAGGGCATAACCTCCCACCAAAACAGGAGACCACAGACTCCTCATTGTTATCTGTTTCCTGCATAGGATCTCTATGCTATGTACCCAGCAATGTAGGAGTATGTGCCTCTCTGTCTGACTCTTCATCCAACCCCAGCAATTTCCCCCTTTGCTTTCTCCCTCCCCATAATCAACCAGTGATGGATTTCACATAATCCCCTGCATCTCCTCCTTTGACTCTAGTCTAGTGTATAAAATAAGCTGTAAGACTGCCATTCTCCAGAGTGTTTTCTGCCTGTAACCACACAGTCAATGGGTCAGTGCTGCCTGTCACTACTTGAGCAAATTAAGCAGAGACAGGGTCAAATCATATATGAGTGTTTATTCCAATACTGTTGGCAGAAGGTTATCCACAAAAATCTGCTCTTCAGCCCCCCATAACCCAGATGCTTATATAGGTAGGAAAAGATTACATGGGGAAGTAGGGATTACGGGCAAGGAGAAGTAGGCTATGCAGGCTGAGTGGGAACCCATTACTTGGGCAACAAGATTGTTAATCTTTCCATGATAATAAGCAGTTCATTTTAAAATATACATACTTTTATTGATTTTCAGAGAGGGAGAGAGAGATAGAAACTTCAGTGATGAGAGATAATCACTGATTGGTTTCCTCCTGCACTGGGGATCAAGCCTGCAACCTGGCCATGTGCCCATGACCAAAACTGAACCTAGAACCTTTCAGTCCATGGGCAAAAACAGGTAGTTCTTGAATGAGAATGGACCACATTCCCAGGTCCAAGGTTGACTCCCAGGTCCTGGGGTTATACAACTCCCAGCCAGGTTAGAATGTCATATATATATATATATATATATATAGTGAGTGGAAGGGAGAGGGAAAGATAGAAATAATGATGTGAGATAACACATCTATTGGCTGTCTCCTACTAGAGCCCCAACCAGGACCTGTTGGGAGGAGCCTGCAACTGAGATGTGTGCCCTTGAAGGGAATCAAACCCAGAACCCTTGGGTGTAACGCTCTAGCCACTGAGCCAAACCAGCTTGAATGCCCTTTCTTTAACCAGCATAAGGCAATTATGGTTAACGAAACATAATTTGTATTTCCCATAACCATAGATATTCTATTTTTGCCCCATAACAAGTCCATTGAGCTTTTGCTTCCTGACAATTTTCGATTTGGCTCAGATAAACTCATAAAAATCCTCTAAGTTCTTACATGGAGAAATTGCAGCCCCACTCCCTCCTCACATAGGGGAGCAGCTCCCTGTGCCCACGTTTGGAGGCATCTCCCCTCGTTTGGGTGAGAGGAGAGGTGAGGGTGCTGCCGTGGCAGGACTGGCTCCGGTGGCCTGGCTCCCAGCCAGCGCTGTCAGAGTACATCAGGGCACACTGCTTTTCCTGGCCATCACGCTTTAATAGTCAGTCAGAATATTTATTTTGTAAAATGGATGTGCGGCCTATAAATGTTGCATCAATCCGAGAAGCTGAGAGGGAACAACAGCCCTCCTCTCTGACCGAGTAGGACGTGACCCTAGATTCTCATCCCGACGCTCCAGTCCTCTGAACCAAAAGGCTACCCTCCTGGTTAGGAGACGGGAAAGCTCAGGAGGTGGCAGCCACGGGCTCCCTAAAGAGAATGCCCAGCAACTCCGGTGCCCCTTGCATCAGAGGTACTGGTACACTGGGCACTCCTCAGTCCCCAACACTCTACCAGCTCTGGGCAGGCAGGGGAGGAGGCCAGAGGTGGGCAAGAGCCATGGGGGAGCTTCTCGGAGATGCTGAAGGAGGCAAAGAAGGGTGAGATTGGGAGTGCATTCATTCAGCACCTATTTGCTGAGCACCTACTTATGTGCCAGGCACTGGGAATGCAAAAGTAAATGAGACAGAAAAGCTGCCTGCCCTGGGAGAGCTCACGAGAGAAACACTTCCTGTGCCTGGTGTGATTGCCCACCTGGACCTGCCAGCTAAGAATTTACCACCACATCTCCTGTGAGGTTACTGTTCTCACAGCCTCTGCCAGTTCGTCTCCCCTATCTCTCTCCAGTCCCCAGGAGCCCCACAAAGATGCCTACCAGGCCTCTTGGGAGGAATGCTGAGTGGATACTAGGATCCTTTCAAAAAACACTGGGAGACTTCAGCACTCGTTTTCCAAGTTCCATGTCCTGTGCCACCCATTGTTGTTGCAGGAAGGATGCTCAGAGACCCCCGTGAGCTATCGCCAGTATGTGGAGAGCACCTACTCTGTGCAGGGCCCATGCTAGGGGCACCAAGGGGTGGGGTGGGAGGGGGGGGAGAAGCTGGTTTCTGTCTTCTTAAACTTTACAACTCATTTCAGAGGCAACTCACCATGCAAAGGCAGGAACCAGGCCTTGGGCACCCGTGTCCCCAGCACTTGGGACGTTGTGTGGCACTGCAGGCTCCCTAAGTGTTGAAAGGATAAAGGACCTATAAGACAGAGGGCGAGGCCCTGAGGCAGGGTGGGGCAGGAGGGTCCCGGAAGAAGACTGAGAGGATCTGGGCCCTGGGGCCAGGCAGAGAGAGGGCTGGGAAGGGGGTTTATGTTAGGAGAAGACTGTGGAGGCGGGCAAGCACCAGATGTTCACGGGTGGGTCTTGGTGGGGCGGGGGGGAGGAGAGGCCCCTCACAGCAGCATTCCCGCCACGGGGCTGGGGTAACTCTGCCTCTTCTTCCCACTGAGCCCTCTGAGGCCCAGCCCCGCTGCCTCTGCCTGGGGGTTCAGATAACCCGTTAGGGCTTATCTCTCCAGCCCAGGTTTGCTTCCTGGAGTGCTTTGAAGGTCTTTACCAGGGGCTGGTGGACTATGCCCCCAGCAATATTCCAGAGAGAGTCCCAGGGATTAGATAACGGTCTTGGTGCCTAGCTTTTCCCTCCCACCGAGTTCTCGTGTTCTCGCAGGGAGAGGAAGAGCAAGTAGCACCCCATGTGTGGTGAGTGAGATGGGCATCAGATGAAGGCACAGACCTTTAGGGAGTATCCACGGGATGCCCCCCTCGTGCCTGCTGTGCTGCCTTCAGCATGGGGACTGAGGAGCCGGGGAGGGAGGGGTTTGGGGTCCCCGGAGTCCACAGAGGCAAGTTGCAAAGTGCCCGGCAGCTCCGGAGGCCTATGGGGACTATTGGGCCTGAGGATGGCCAAGGGACATGGATGGGGCAGGACCACCGAGGCCGGAGCGCAGCCTTGGCCAGGGGCCTCTGCCGCTGCTTCCCGCGCAGAAGGGAGCAGGGCCAGCCGGCATGCTGGCTCTCACCCTGTGGAGCCGCCGAAAGCCGCTGTGAACTCTGACTGGGTTTGAGTGTCCCTCTGGGTAAGGGGGCCTCAGAAGTCACAGCCTCCAGGCCCCCGTGCTGGTTCACAGGCGGCTCCGGAGTTGTGCACACTTTACTGGGAGCCACGGCGGCAAATGGGGAAGCTGCGGGATGGCCCCGACCCTGGGCGAGGGGGTAGGGTGGCACGTTGCCGCAGCCGGGGCAGCGCGGACAGCGGACGGGCAAGTCCCAGTCCGAACCTGGGAGGTGGCCCAGCCGGATAAGCGGCCGCCGGGGGCGGGCGGGCGGCGGGCGGGGCGCGGGGCGGAGGAGGAGCCTGGGCCGGGCCACCGCCTCCGGCGCGGGTCCGTCAGCGGCTGCCGGGAGCGGCGGGCGGAGAGGTGAGTGACCCGTACCCTGGACGGTCCGGGGACCTGGGCTGCGCCATGCTCGGATCCCGCGACCCGGCGCTGCCCCTGTGCGCCCTGTGCCCTCCTGTGCCTCCCTGTGCACCCCGTGCCCCTGTGCCCCCTGTGCCATGGCCGCCCGCAGCCGGCAGCGCCCCAAGTACGCAGGCGACGGCGGCCGCCCGACCCGCCACGTCCCGGTGCCCCCGCCGCGCGCCCCGCTTCCTCCCAGCCGTGTGCGCCGGGGAGGTGGCGGGGGGGGGGGGGGGTGCGGGGGCCACCCGCCCAGGTGGCCGGTCCCTGCTCCCTGGTCTGTCTCCGGCCTCAGGGAGGGCCGGGGCCGGGGGCCGGGGTCGGGCTTCCCAAGCTGCTGCCCTGGCCAGGGAGGCGTCCAAGGAGCCCTACCATGGTGGGAAGGAGGCACTTGGCTAGCACTTCCCTCTCCCGTGCATTTTTCTGAAATCGGGGTGGGCTGCCGCGTGGTTGGAACTTGGGGAAGGCACTTGTGCGTGGGGGAAAGCAGGTCTGACGGTGTAATACAAACAGTTCAATAACAAACAATACAAAGTAAACTTTCGGGTACTCACAACTGGAGGCTTACCTTTGCCCACCCCAATGCTGTTCAGGGGCTAGAGGCGGGATCCGAGCCTGGCAGGGGCGCTGAGAGGCCTCCAGGGCCAGGCCACCTGCGGGACAGGCTCCAGAAGTGGGGTGTGGGAGCCCCTTCCACCTCCCGCGTGGTTCAGGGCTCCGGTTCTGGAGAAGGCCGCACACAAATGAAAAGAGACTAGAAAAGTATTAATTTGGGAATATTGGGGGCCCACCTCTGGTGGGAGGACTACTCCAGGCTCTGGCCTTGCCATCCCTTTTTTTGAGACTATGGGATACACGGACAGCCCGTGGGCAGGTAATTCCAGTAACTGGCAGGTGGTCTGCTCGGTAGGGGTTTACATGGCTATTTGGTGGGAAGTTGTCTTCATTAGATGGGAGGGTGGGCTCTGACCTTTCAGAGCTTCCAGGTTCACCGGCCTTCCGGGTTCGCTGTGCAGTCTCTGTTACTGGGACAGTGATCGGTTCCGGCAGTGGGGGTTCTGACCCACCCAGGGAAGCATGTCTGTCGGCGCATGCAGTGATGATAGAATGAATGGTAGACATTTATTTTGCATCTGTCTGTGCCGGCAGCCTGCTTCGCACACAGCCTCGGGATGGGAAGGTGCCATTATTTGCTGGTTAATGACGGGGAACTGGAGCCTCGCAGAGCACGGGCGTTTGCAGGGGTACCCTGGCAGCGAGGTGGAGGAGAGGACTGTACAAAGCCCGGCTTGGGAGCCCGGAGGAGCCTGCTCGTGGGAAAGAGGCATGTTCTCAGGGTTGTGGCAGCCCAAACAATCAAGTGCTGGCAGCCAGAGTGTTCACAAGACCAAATTGCTCACCTGGGTGAGTCCCTCAGTCACCTGCAAGGTTTGTTAAAAGATGTTTAGCCTGGCCAGCATGGCTCAGTGGTTGGGCATTGACCTGTGAACCAGTGGATGGATTCAATTCCTGGTTAGGGCATATGCCCAGGTTGTGGGCTTGATCCCCAATGTGGAGCATGCAGGAGGCAGCCAACCAATGATTCTCTTTCTCCCTCTTCCTTCCCCTCTGAAATCGATAAAAATATCTTTAAAAAATACAGATGCCTGGTACCACCCCAACCAAGGGAATCCCTATCAGCAGGGGGCACCCCCAGCCCCACACCCAGCCACGGTCACCCTGGGAGCGGGACCTGTTTTACTGATCTCTAAGCCCATCTCTACCCCCAGGGGCTGGCCGAGGGGCTGGCATGAAGCGTGTGCTTAATCAATCTCTGATGGATGAGTGACTTAGTGATAGAGGTTTCCTGTAGGCCCTGGCCTTGGAGCCATGAGTGCTGGGCTCCCCAGGGCCTGGCCTGGTCACACCGGGACCATGTCTCCAGCCTGGAGATGCCAAATGTGACTGTCCGTGCCCCATTGCTCCTCCCTCCTTGGATTTATCAGTTATGGGCAGGGCCCCGGGGAGTTGAAAAGTGAAGGTGAGTGACTAAAGTCCACAGCCGCGCACCTCCGTGGTAGAGGGTGAAGGGAAGGGCTCCCGGCTTTGGGATCAGATGGACCCAAGTCTGAATCCCCACAGCTCTGCTTGAGGTGACCTTGGCAGTCCTCAGCTCTGAACTCGTTTCTTCATCTGTAAAACCTTGTTAAGGGCTTTGCACCTGATATTCCTATAAATAGGGTACAATATTGCCTTCCTGGGGGATTAATTATGTGAAGGGCAATGAGTTTAGGAGTGCAATATTAGGAACTCTCTCTCCTTCACCCCCACCCACCCACCCACTCCCCCGCTCCACTCCCACGCCTGGGGACCTTCCAGACTCATCACTCTCGTAGTCTGAACCCCTCAGTTCACTAGAGAAGATAAGGCCCAGAGAATGGCCTCCATTGCCCCTTCTCTGTTGCAGAGCTGGCCTCAGGCCCAGCCCCAGGACTCCTGTTCAGTGCCCTGGCCCAGGCTCCACCCTGGGAGAAGCCTGCCTCCTCCTCATAGAACCTCGGCCGGTGGGTGGTGTCAGGTGGGCTGGGGGAGCAGAACGGGCTGTGCAGTGACATCAGGCTCCCTGGGCCCACCTGAGGCCGGGTCCACCTTTTCTGCCCTCCCCCCCAAGCACAGCCGCGGGTCTTCCTGGGCGCGGCAGGCTGAGCTGTAGGTTGAGCACTCCACGAAATTGCTTTCCAGCATCTGCACCAGGAATGGGCCTCGGTTTAAAACAGAGACACTTGCCAGTTTAAGTAGTTTTAAGAGCCTATGGCCAAGTCGGCTCTTTTCCTCCCTCTTGGGGTTTGGAGAGGCAAGTGCCTCTTTCCCCCACACACTCTGCCCTCACCAACCCTGTTCAAGAGGATGCGAGCCAGGATTCAAAACCAGAGAGAGACAGTGGTTCTCAAAGGTCCAGCGACAGAAGTCGCACTTCCTGCTACAGCAGGGCCCACCTTCATGTGCAACTTGACCTCCTCCCAGTCTGAGGCCTCTGCATGTCAACCCTTCACATCCTCGTCATGCACCCTCCTGCAGGAGCCACTTCCTTCATGCCTGAAGTGACAAATCTCCGTCATCACTGAACACTCAGCTTCCCACGTGCCAGGCCCTGGGCCAAGCATGCTATATGTGTGAGCACATTAGAATCTTCCCATTCCTAAGACATAGAAAATGTTCTCCCAACTATTTAACTTGCCCGAGAACACACGGAACTCCAATCCATTCTTTAGATCCCAAACTTTCGACTCCTAACCACTAACTATATATCCTTGTCCAAATCCTCTCATCATTTATTCATTCAACAAACATTTACCCAGCCCCAAGGCCTGGCTGAGTCCCACTTCTGGTGGGATGAGTGTCAGTTGCCATTTATGACCCTGTGGAAAACCCACTCCCCCACTTTTTTTCTAAATAGAAGTGAGGGAACTGTATTTCCCAGGTCCCCAGTGATAAGAGCCAGGATTCACAACCAGAGACAGCTCCCTGCTGAGCTTCAGCTATAGACTCCTGCCTGCTCTCAGCGCTCCATCGCTCCATCAGTGACGGGTGATTTATGCGAGACCAGGAATTTCTGAATTGTCACTTCAACCCAGGGCTCAACTCTTCCCAATCAGTCTGTCCTCATAAATCACCATTGTCACCTGGCAGAACATGTGACAGGTGGCACTAATTGTCCTGCAATCACATAGCAGCTTATTCTTGTCTCCCTTTCCACTTCATGAGAGCCAGGTGGGATCTAAGCAAACAGAGCACTTCTTAAGCCTCCTGGCGCTATCACATCAGGAGATTAAAGTAAAAAACAGCCCCAAGATTATGTCAGTCACAGGTGAATGTAATGTGGGGACTGGCAAAGGTGCCCACTAAGCTTCCCAGGTGGAGTGACGCCCAGTTTCTGTGTAGATAGCAGGTCCCAAAGCTGGTGTGCTGGCATCTGATGGAATGACCCTCCTGTTGCCATAGCATCGATGTTTGTGGTGGCCGAGGGCCTGTACCGAGGCTTTCTGGATGACCAGGCCAGCACATGGGTCAGGACTGTGCATTGGACACACCGAGTGGGGTGAGGGTCCGTCACCATTTCCAGAAAAGCAACCTCAGCCTGGGTGGGGCTGAGCAGCGCAGGAGGCAAACCTGGCCCTCTGCTCTGCTCCATGGAGATGGCTCCAGACTGGCCAAAGCGTGTGGCACCCGGCACTGGAGGGAAGGAACAGGACAGTGCCAGCCTGGGCAGCCGGGGTAGTCAGGGGTGTTGGGGGGCTCCCCCCGCCCCCCCCCCCCCGCCCTCTGGCCTCCCAGGATTGGGAGGTTGGAGGCTAGAAGTTGGAGGCCTGAGCACGCTCTGCTCCTCTGAGTTCTGGCATCGCTGCTTCCTCTCCTCCCATAGCTTCTACAACTCTTCTTGAACATTCTGATCTGGCCTGGCTGTCTGTGGGAGGGGAATGGGGATCCAGGTTTGCGGGGAGCTCAGGGAACAGCTAAAGGCTCAGTGAGAACCCCAGGGACAGGTCGCAGCTGACCGGGATGAACCCAGGAACCGTGGGGGTGCTCTTGGAGCTCCTGCCCCCCACCTGGAGGGTTTGTTTCAGAGGAAGCGTGGCTCCTGACAGGACGGTTCTCCAAGGGGCTCAGACCCCCCAAGTGTGATAGGAGCTGAGTGTTGGTGTTCACTGCCTGAGCCCGTGGGCCCAGCGGCATCGACAGACCCCAGTGAGCAGAGCGCGCTGTGTGGGACTGTTCAGACAGGCGTGGCGGGCACGCAGGTCCCTGCACTCCTGGAGCTCAGAGTCTAATTGGGAAGCTGAAATGTGAGCGTGCTCAGAGCAGAGCACTGTGAAAACAAGAGAGTGCTAAGGTGTGGCTTTGAGGGCCCTCAGATTCACTGTTTTACTTAATCATCGGGACAGAGAAGGAGTAACCTGCCCACGTCTCAGGGCAGACTCATGGCTGAACCCAAATTCATACCCAGGTCTGTCTCACTAGATCCACCAAGGAACACAGCTGCTTCTCTGACTCCAGACCTGGAGAGCTATGTGGGGCCGAGGGGGCTGGGAAGCGCCTACCTGCCCAAGGCCCTTCAGGGCAGGGGTTTGGATGGCCAGGGGGGTGCCCAGATGTCAGGGTAGGTAGCAGTGTTGGCAGAAGTGCGGAGCAGCAGGGACAGGAGAAGGGGGTGGAAGATGAGCTAAGGCGGCATCAGTCTGCATGTGGGACAGCGCTGGACTCCGGGGGATCGAGCACCTCGGCCCACAGGAGGCTTCTGTCCAGCAGAAGAGCGACCCCAGCCACAGCAGTCAACCCTGCGGGCGCTGCTCTGTTAATGACAGTGTAAGCCTGGCTGCGCCTGTGGGGTATACTCTGGTTATCAAGTGCCCAGGGTTACTCAGAGCTACAATTTTCCAAGATCACCAGTCTTCAAACAAGTTGAAAACAATAGAATGCTTGTCCTAGGACTGAAGTTGCATAATTTGCATTAATGATAGAGAAGCCTCCAAACCGCTGGCTCCCTGTGCTGTGGGCGTGGCCTCCCTGTGCTGTGGGCGTGGCCTCCAGGCCAGTGGGAAAGCCTTGGCAGCAGGCAGGTCCCCAGCCCGCTCTGCCCCGACGGTGCTGGCCTGTCTGTCCTCCCCACCATCATGGTGACCATCCAGGAGAGATGGCCAGGAAGCCTTTGTTGGCACAAAGTGTGGAGAGAGTTATCGCTAAGCCTGTGACAGCCACAGTGATTGCAATAAATTACCTCCTCAGCAATTTGTAAATTGCCACTTTCTATAGCCATTATGTTTGGCTTTGTATCCCCGAGTGTAAAAGCACCTCCCTCTCTCTCTCCCTCTCTCTCTCTCTCTCTCTCTCTCTCTCTCTCTCTCTCTCTCTCACACACACACACACACACACACACACACACACTCTGTGGAGAGGCAGTCTGCCCTGCTTGGAGGACATTATTCATTCTATGTGTCCTGGGTTCTGCTGCTCTCCTTTAGTTCCTGGAGCAGACTTGAGTCTGAGCCCTTAGTTAACATCAATGAGGTTTCCCTTCCGAACTGGTGTGGAGCCAGAACGCTGAGCAGTGCCCTCTGTAACCCATCATAGTGACCAGCCGCCCACGGTCCCAGCCCCTGGGAGGTCCCTCGCCTTCCAAACAAGAGTCAGGATTCCCACAGGTGGGAGGGAGACCCGGCAAGAAGGGTGGCCTGGGTCACGGTGGAGTTGTCAGGACTGGTGCTTCAGGCCCTTACGTCGCCAGATGTGGTGCCAGCTGTGGTGGGTAAGTGGATTAGGGCAGGTCCCAGATGGACCCCTGGGAGTGTGCAGCCCCTTCCCACTCGCCCCACCAGCCCCTGGCTGCTCGCTGTTTCCTGTCATCTCGGGGTCCCAAGGCCCTGAGCTGCACAGTTCAATTCAGGCGCCCCAGATTTGCGACTGGCAACACAGAGGGGAATATAATGAAGTTCTTGCCAATATAAAATGGGAATATTACCTACACCGTAAGCCAGGAGCTTTGTGAAAGCAAAGGGCTCAGGATTTATCACACAGCCCCTCGGTGAGTGAGAGCCGTGTGGGGTCCGGCATGTTAGAGGAAAAGTCGTTAATGCCTCTGATGCATTTCTGTGGAGACAGGCCCGCCGGGAACTGTAAATTTTATTTATTGGTAACCGTTTCCGGGTTGGTTTATCACAGAACTGCTGCTGTACGTAATCGAACCGGATTTTTCTAGAATGATTAGGAAATCTAGATGTCTGTAAAAAGCCCTGTAAGTTATGCACTCACTTTTATTTCGCAAAGCAGTGCCCTTTTCTGTTAGACCAAATTTGCACGCATGTGCATTGTGTGTGGTTTGGCTTATATGTGTGTGCTTGTGTGTGTGCTGAGCTTTTTGTATTCCCTTTTGTAGAAATTTCTCCGCCTTCCTTTTGAAAATATAATGATTTTTTTATGATGTCTAAGTAACCATTCCAGGCAGTATTACAAAGAAATGTAGCAGGAAGATGTTTGTGAGAGCCCATCAGAAAGGGACCGTGCCCGCAGAGAAAGCAGAAATGTACCGATTAAGATGCATGTGGCTCTGATCCAGCTTTTAAGCCCCAATTCGAGACCAGCATCTTCCACCTTGTCTCTTCTCGGGTCAGCTGTGGGGCCCAGGTGGGAGGAGGACTCCGGTGGAGCTTCCTTTTTGCCTCCTGGACCCCTGGCGTAAGAGGGCGGGGGAGGCTCGGGGCCCTGCAGCCATGTCTGGAGTCCGGGACAGAGGGTGGATTTGCAGAGACAGCCTGAGAACGAGGGGCTAGGAAGGATGGGCAGCTCAGCAAGGCCAAGGGATGGCCAAGAGGAAGGGAGCAGACCCGTGGGGACCAACTGACGGCTATTACTCATGCCATGGCGACGAGCCGCCCCCCTCACCACCCTTCAGGAAGCTTGGTGCAGGGATTGGCTGTGACCAGGGCAAGAGCCAACGTTGGGGCCTTAAAGAAGTCCTAACTGGGCCTCAATTCTCTTATCTGCAACATGGAAGTCATGAGAGCTTTCTACACGTCAAAGCCAGAGTGGGATCTTTCCCTGTGGACCTCGCCTCACAAAACCTTATCCTCTGTGACTCCTGAGCTCTGCCCACGTGCCCGGGCCAGACACTTGCTGGCTGCTGGGCTGTGACGCACCGCTGCCTCGCTGCAGGGCGGTGATTTCAGAGCCGGGGAAGCCCAGGGTTTCTACATGGAAGAGGAACTCGGGACTTCCTTGAAAACAGGGAAGTTTTTATTTCATTTTATTTTATTTTTATAAATAATTTATTTTTTTAATATTTATTTTTATAAATAATTTGCTTAGATTATTTCAGATCCACAAAATGGTAAGGATTTACAGGGGCTGCTAGTCATTTTACCTGGCTGGGAACTGTGAATTACTATATGGAAGGGTATTAATATTAATATTAGCAGGTGGGAAGGAGTCATGGAGATTATGGGGGCGGGGCCTGTGAGGGAAGGGGACGGGGAGAGGGATTAATCCTGCTGCCAGGAGGTGAGAGCTTCCCGAAGTGAGGTGACCTTTCCGCTCCACCTGGGCTGCCATCAGTCGGAGGAAGGGACTTGACTAGCAAAAAGGTTAGGGCTGTGACCGTAGCAGGGGAGAGCCTGACACTTGGGTGCGGTGGCCACTGAGCAGGCAGGACTGGGGTGGGAAAGGCCAAGGAGGCCATCCCAGTGGCCACAGCTGGGCCTCACCCCCCCCCCCCCCCCGGACACCCTGCTGGAGGGAAGCTGGGCAGACTCCTCTGCATGGCTGCCGCCTGCCCCCCATCTCAGAAGCCCGCGGGCTGGGAGCCACTGACCCGGCATCCCTGCAGCCTCCTTCCCGGGACCCGGTACCCACGTACCCCGCTGCCGCTGACATGCCTCATGTGTGTGTTTGGCTTCCCACTCGGCCAGAGCTGCCTGAGTCCATTGTGTTGTCTGTTTATTTGCAGTGTTTAAGCACATATGGGCATTATTTGTCTTCTGAGTTATTAAGTCCATCAAACAGGGAAGTGCCTGGCCAGGCTGCGGTGGGATTAGAACCTCGCAGTATTTAGTCTCCGCTGTGTGCGGGAGGCTCCGCCAGGTTCTGAGGAGAAGGCCCGATGCACAGCACACTGCCCTCAGCCAGTCTAGCAGCGAAGTCCTCCAAGCCACAAACAGTAACTGAGCACCACTTGGTGCCAGGCCCAGGCTGGTTGCTAGAGACACAGAAGTGAGTCAGAAGTGACCCCTAGTTCGGTGGGTGACAGACAAGTGAACCGGTGTGTATCGCCAGTGGTAACGTGACAGTGCAGCGTGAGTCCCCGGAGGAAGCCAGGAGGCATTCCCGGGGACTCCTGCAGAAGCCCAGAAGCCACTGAGTGTCAGCAGGGGCCTCCCTCCTCCCCCCTCCACCCCCAGAGGCTTCCTGGAAGAGGCAGCCCATCTGCTGGGCAAAGCAGGGCAGCATGCACCTTAGGCCTGGAGTCAAACCACATGAGGCAGCTGAGCTCCTGGCGGAAGCCCCTGGAGCTGCCCCCATGTAGCTTGGCTGCCTCTGCTCCTTTCCCTGTACCTACACCTCCCTGCAGGGAGCAGAGCTTCTAGCCCTGTTTCTGCAAACCTACGCCATGGCTGGGGAGTGAGTGGGGCAGCCACAGCCCACAGAACCGATCTGGCCCCGGGGTTTTGGCTCCCAGTGTCCCTGGAAAGCAAGAAGCCACCCACCCGGGCGCTGAGCTGCAGCTTCAGCTGCCCCCCCTGCTACCCTCCAGCCCCGGAGGAGCTGGCGGCCACCCCCTCATGCCAGCTCCCCGACCTCACCAGGTGGAGGTCAGCTGCTCCTCCGGGCTCGCATAGTGCTGGCCCTGCCATCAATGAAGCACTTCAGTCCTTGCCGCAGTGTGTCTCCAGCCTTGGCCCTAGTGCCTTGCTCCACGCAGGTACGCAGTAGGTCTACAGGGAATAATAAATGAGGAGTGTTTCAGATGAGGATGATCTGGACCAACTGTTGCCTAAAACCGCACAGGCTGTGCTCTGCATGCCCCGAGGTCTGTCACAGGGATCACAGGGTCAGTGGTGCCCTGGGTTGTGCAGCATGGGCATCATGCGCCTAAAGCATCTCCTCTGCCTGGAGCTCCTGGCCTTGGTGCTGACCACTGGGCCTTCCCCATCCCTTTCCCAGCCAGCACTGGCCTCCCTCCTGCCTCTGCTGCCCTGGCTGGTGATGGCTTGTCCAGTGAGCAGCTCTTCCAGGCCCCGCCGTCAGGGGTGAGAGAGTCCTGCTTGTAGAGTAAGGCCATCTGAATTCCCGGTCATCTGGGGAACTCGGTCTTCGGTGAAGATCTCCCTAGTTGGGGAGTTGGGGTGCCCAGGATCTATGACGTCTCCTCGTACTACGCCTCTGTTCACCCTCAGCCCGCAGTGGGTCCCTACTGTCCCCCCCACCTGTCCCACCACACAGGAGGGGAGGGGCTATGGGAGCCTCCCTGTGGCGTTGGCCTCACTGGCTCAGTGATGAGGCTGCCAGGCTGCCATGGTCCTGGCTGCCTTCTCCTCCCCACAGAGACCCAGCTCTGGCCCTCAGGACCTGGAGGAGCATGGGGAGAGAGCACTGCTGCCGGGTCCTGGGGTGAGAACCCAGGAGAAGGTCCATGTGGAGCGGTTCTTGCAAGTGATTCCATACATTCACGCCTTGCACAGAGCTTCTACCGCAGTGGTTTTCAGAGAGTGGTCCTGGGACCAGCAGCACCAGAGATTCGGGGGATGGAGCCTGCAGCACTTCTTAACAAGCCCTCCCAGGAGCTCCAGTGCCACTCAAGTTTGACCTCACGTGTGCCAGACCCTGGGCCAAGCGCGGGAGGTGCCAAGTGCGTTTGACTCCATCCCTCCCTGGTGGAGCTTGGAGTCCAGGAAGGAGGCAGACAGGAGAGAACGAAATACTGTCAGCGGGAAAGGGGCTGCTCTCAAAGGCGTGGAGGCAGAGAGGCAGCTGGCATGGGTTTGGCCCAGGAACTGAGGGTCCTGGCAAGGACGGTGGTCTGGAGAGCCCCCTGGCATGAAGGCCATCTTGGCAAGGAGCAGATGTTGGGACCAGCTGCCCCTCCAGGGCGCCTGGGGCCCATGGCTTAACCCCAAAGCACCCTGGTGCTCTGCCCCTGACCTCGAGCCCTTCCCTTTCTACTCCCCGAGTGGCAAATGGCAGCAAGTCAATTTCTCCAATTGTCCTGGTGGGAGATGTGTGCGAACCTCCAGGCCATTACCTCCGCGCACATTTTTAGAAAAATTTTAGAGCCCGTTTTTCCATTCAGCAGGGAACATCATGTATCGATTTAGGAGCATCTATTTCTGCCTTACACAGACAAGAGGTTTTCAAAAATGCCAGATAGAGAGGAACAAAATGAAAATGAGTGAACTTAATAGTCTCAGAGCATGGCACGTGGCCTATCTCATATAACGTGACCATAGCTCATTACTGCAGCAGCACACGCTTGTGCCGACGAGGAAACCGAGGCTCAGAGGGTAACGTGACTCAGTGAGGCCACCAGGTCGTAAGTGTGTGCTGCCCTTCGACCCCTCTGCCTCTCAGTCTGTACCTTGCTGGCCTGCTGGGGAGTAAATCCAGCACGTCCTGCGATTTCTGAGCCCACCCACACTCTGTGGCTGCGTTGTGAGAGCCGGCTGGCTCTCAGGGGCTGATTCTCTGTCTAAAGAGGGGGTTAGTTAGGTGGGGAAAGGGGAATGACTCGGACCTAAGCCTCCCCCCTCCCCCCAGCAGCTTTGCAGCTGTGTGCCCTGTAAACCCTCAGCCACGTGGGTAATTGGTAAATGATACCCCCCCCCCCACCCTCTTACCAGACCGCATCTGACTTGTTGGCTGACTCACCCCGGAGCTGGGTGGGTTGGCCTCAGACCTCAGCACCCTTCTCTGCCAGCCGCCCCATATGGCCGGGAATGCTGTCTGCTTGTGTGAGGTGAAGTACAGAGAAGCCGCTGTGTGAGCAAAAGCTGCAGGGCCCGTTCAGAAGCTGAAAGGCCTGCTTAGCCTATTGCATCGCCTCCCCTGCAACAACAGTGAATGCTGCTGATTATGTGCCTCACTTTTCTGAAGCTCATGGGGCTTAGAAGCCTCAAATAGTGGGAAACAGCCAGGAAACAACTTTGGAAGATCATAGAACCACCAACATGAATGTCCAAAATCCACACATTAAGCTCACGAAGAGTCCTGAAGCTCTCACTCAAAACATGTTCGGGGGATTATGAATATGCTACTAGGAATGCTGATGTTCACATTTTTGGTGGAAATATGTTTTCATTTCTTTTGGGTATTTACCTGGGAGCCAAATTGCTGGGCCACATAGAAACTCTGTTAACCCTTGAGGCACCGGCAGACTCTTTTCCACAGTTGTTGCACCATTTGACATTCCCAGTAGCAGTGGATGCAGGTTTTGACTTTTCTACATCCTTATCAATGCTTGTTATCATTTATCTTTTTTATTATAGCACCCTAATAGGTGTGAACTGATGCCACATGGTTTTAATTTGCATCTTTTCATGTGCTTATTTGCCAATTTGTATGTCTTCTTTGGAGAAGTGTCTATGCAAGTCCTTTCCCCCTTTTTATATAGGTTATTTGTCCTAATACTTACCTCTTTCTGTTTAATTTCTTTAAAAACCTTTATTGATTTCAGAGAGGAAGGCAGAGGGAGAGAGAGATAGAAACAATGATGAGAGAGAATCATTGATTGGCTGCCTCCTTCATGATCAGGGATCGAGCCCACAACCCGGGCATATGCCCTGACCAAGAATCGAACCATGACCTCCTGTCCTAATTCATAGATCGATACTCCACCACTGAGCCATCAAGGGAAAGCTTTTATTTTTATTTTTATTTTTATTCATTGATTAGAGAGAGAGAAACATCAATTTGTCGTTATACCCATCCATGCATCCTGCGTGTGCCCTTACCAGGGATTGAACCCAAAACCTTAGTTGCATTGGAACAACACTCCAACCAACTGAGCTACCTAGCCAGGACTGCCTTTTAAATATTTCATTGTAAGAGTTCTTTATCTATTTAGAAACAAGTCCCTTATCAGTCACATGATTTGCCTAAGTTTCCTCCCATTCCATGGGTTGTCCTTTTACTTCCTCAATGGAGTGTTGCCTATATTTCTTGTTCACAGCAAATTAGCAGGACTTGGGTGAGGAGAGGGGAGATTTTAAGAGGTAAGTCAATTTGGTGATGGTGAGTCTTGACTTGGGGTGGTGAGCACACAATCCAGTGTACTGATGACGTATTATAGAATTGTGCACCTCAAACCTGCATAATCTTGTTAACCAGTGTCACCCCAATAAATTCAATGGGAAGGGGGCTGGGGGGGGGGGGCAAGAGGCAGACAGACAGCTGTGATCAGTATCCTGGCATCCTCCCTTGCTGAGAGCAGGGTCTATAAAACAGAAGACAAGACCCACAGGCATCTCTTGCAGCTTGGGTGATCCCTGCCTTTCGGGTGAGAATCTGACTGCCTTCTCTCGAAATATACTCTGCATTTTGAAAGGATTTCTGTCCCCCACGGATACAGTGAGATTTGAAGCTGTAAGTTCCAGAGATGTGTGCCTTCATGGAACCCCTACCATGTGCCAGGATGGTGCTGAGTGACAGGGGGAAAGCATGGAGCACACACAGCGACCTCTGCCCTCCCTAAGGTGACAGGAGGGCAGGAAGGCGGACAAGCATGCGAGTCAGCAGGCAAGGACTTCAGAGAAGTTTCCAGCCACAGAGCAATGCCCCAGTGTGACAGCCCTTGCTGTGCCCACTGAGGGCAGCTGGGCAGCTGTAGCCATTCCTTTTGTACAGATGAGGAAACTGAGGCTAGAGGGAGGAGGAGGCTAGAAGTGAGGAAATCATCCCATAGGACCAGAGTTTCAGCCTCTCAGATTACTCCTTCCAACTCTGCACATTTTCGGCTCAAACAAAGGTCTGTGCAAGAATCTGTGTTTTCACTCGTGGCTTTTGCTGAGGCCCTGGTGCTGGCGTGGCACACACCAGTGTGCCCCAGGGAGCGGAGCCCTGGTGGGTCCCTGCGCTCTGCCCTTCCAGCCACCGGTCCTCTTCCAGGAGTGCTTTTCCTGGTTCCTCCTCGCCTCCCTCAGGGCTCGGCTCAGGCCCGCCCGCCCGTTCTGCCTTTGGAAGCCAGTGCCCTCTTCTCAGGAGGCCTTGTTCAACTTCCTCCTGTGCCTGGCACTCTCCCTGGGCACAGGTCTGCAGAACGGGCACAAACTCCCCAGGGAGAAGAACATTTAGAGCTTCTATGTGTATTTAAATCCCAGCCTTATGCCTTTACATTTCTATTTGTTTCTATCTGATTTATTCCGTATATCACGTTATACTGCACACATTATACAATACATTTTAAATATATTTAACTTATACGTAAATGTAGCAATGACAGGAATGTATCCCCCAAATTTAATTTTACTATCAGATAACATTTAAAATTAAAGTTTGACGGTAACTGTGGGTCGCATGAGGACAAGAACTGTGCCCTGTCCTCTCTCCGTCCCATGGCCAGCCTGGGCCAGAAATATTAGCTCCATCGGCCTCTGCTTGGGAGTGGGGAGGCACACCGCTTGGCCCGGAGGCCTTCTCTCCATCTAGCTGCAGGGCACCACAGCCAGCTACCCTCGGTCCCCACCCCCCGTGACCCCTTTGTGGCTGCTGCCCGCCCAGCCACTTCAGCCCGAGGGTTGCCTGCTGCCCCTGCAGAAGGGGCCTCGGGGCTGGCCGTGTGGGGGCTGCCCACCATTAGCGGCCTGCCTGGGAGCTGGCAGGAGCTGGCAGGCATGGGCCAGGCGTGGCTCCCAGCCACAAACAGCCCTGCCATGCCTCTGCCAGGAAGTGGGAGGGAATGGGTGAGCCTGGCAGAGACCCAGAGGGGCTAGGACATGTGGTTGGAGCTCCTGCGGCCTGAGAGTCTGGGTTTTTTGTGCTGGAAGCTTCGGAGGGGGAGGGGCGGGGCAGGTCTGTGGGTCGCTGGGTCTCAGCCCACCCAGCAGCAACGTGATCCCTGCCCACCCCCCTCCCCCAGGCCTGTAAATAGAACAGCCTGGGAGCCAGGGCAGAGCCAGGATTAGTCTCCACCAGCAGCAGGCCGTGATCTGGGCACTGGGAGGGCAAAGGAATTTTGTGACGTGCCGCTGTCCATGAAGCACCCAGAGGACAGCCCGGCACATGCGCCAATCAGAAGAGAGGCCTCTGAGCGTGTGCACGAATTTCCCCCTTTCATCTCACAGCAACCCGTGCGGAAAGGTGCAGTTGGAGTCCCATTTAGAGGCCCTGGGCTAAGGCTGACAGGCACAGGCTCCCCAGGGACAGGTGTGGCTGTGGGTTACCTCAGTGCGTGGCCCTGTGTCCGCCTGTCAGCGCTGCGCTGCGAGGAGCAGCCCTGGCGGAGGCTTCACCGGGAGGCCTCTGCGCCTGACGCTTCCTGTCCTAAGGACCGAGTCCTGACGGAAAGAAACACAGTGGGGATGCTTTATGCTTCATTTCCAACCTGGGCAGGGCCCCTGAGGTCCGTAAGTCAGGGCATCTCTTAGCTCCCCAACCTGCAAGAGGGAGGAGTGGGGAGAAGGTTCAAGAGGCTCTGATGTTCCAGGACTCACCCCGAAAGGCTCAGCAATGCTCCCACATCTCAGGGCCAGTTTGGGGCAAAGCTGGGACCAGCCCCACATCCTCCAGCCCGGCCCATGGCTTCCCTCTGTGCGGAGCCTCTGTCTCAGCTCCCCCAAAGGAAGCAAATACCCAGGGGTTGCTAAGCACTGAGCCCCAAGAGCCAGCTCCAAACAGCTCCTCTGCTCGCACTGGAGGCTGGGGTCCACATGGGCAGCGTGCCCAGTCGGGCCTCACTGTCTCTCTTCCTTCCGGTGGGCCGGGTTTTGCTTTGAGCCTGTAAACCACTGGGTCCTCTAGGGACCAGCAGGTGCCACGTGTGCCATGGAGCCTAGCGTGCCTGGCTCTCTGGCCCCCGTGCTGCCCTGCGTTCTGCCCTGTGCAGGCGCCTTATCTCACACTCACACACACCCCTCTGGAAACCAGACAGGACACTCCTTAGTGGGACCCCGTCTTCCCATCTGTATCCTCTGAGGGTTCACATAGCAGTCTCTCAGGAGACGGAGTGGGAGGAGAATTTGCTCCTGTGAGTTGCTGGCAAATGTGGAGTAGATGGTTGGAGGTGGTGGGTTCCTTCCCTTCCCCGTGAGGGCAAAGCTCGCCCAGGGCTGGTGTGTCCGGGCCGAGGCAGCCGCTCGGAAAGGTGCTGGCAGACCTTCTCCAGCCGTGGGCCCCTGGGGCACGCTGGAGTCCCGGCAGTCAGCGCTCACCTTCCCCTTGGCCCATCCCCTAAGCTGCCCTGGGAGCCGAGGCCACACTGCGCCCTCTGCCCCACGCGGAGGAGGTCCCCGGTCTTCTGCGTCCTTCTGCGCCTGGCCCTGCTGCTGGTCCCTGCCAGTAGCCAGTGTTTATGTCATAACCACTGCCCCGCATCCACTGCCTGCTGCCGTGTGCTGAGCAAGCACTGTCCTAAGTGCTTCACAAATACTGATTTATTTATTCCTATGATCTCCCCATAGGAAGGTCTGATTGCCCCCTTTTCACAGCTGGGGAAACTGAGGCACGGAGAAGCCCGAGGTCATTTAGCCAGCAGGTGGCAGTCAGAATTAGAACCAGGCAGTCTGGTCCCGGAACCCCCACCAACCCCCGCCCCAGCACCCATGGGCTCAGCCTCCAGCCTGTGCACAGGAGCCAGGGGCCTCCCTGCACCCACAAAGGCTGCTCCACTCGGAAACCTCCCCCAGAACCAGCAGCAAGCACCAGGCGGGGCCGATCCCCTCATTGTCCACAGTTGAGTCCGAATGAGCAGGGTGGGGTCCCGACTGTTATTGCACAGCTCTGTGAGCGTGGCCCTCCATCTGTGGTCCCCACAAAAATAACCCCAGAGAGGCTTCGCTCAGCCTGCCCCTGATGTGCTGTGAGGACAGGGAGATGCTTTGAAACCACTTTCCAGTGTGAGAGAATAAGGGCCTAAGTTCCTCAGCCTCTCTGAGCCCCGGTTCCCTCTCTTTAAGTTGGGGGTAACAACGGTACCTGTTTCGGGGAGTTCTCGTGAAGACTGGGTGGCATCACACTATTGTCCATAGTCACCGCGCTGGACGGCACATCTCCAGAACCTGCTCTCTTATACGTGAAAGTTTGTGCCCCTGGACCAGCAGCTCCTCGTTTCCCCCACTCAGCCCGGTGACATTCCATGCTCTGCTTCTGTGAGTTTGACTCTCTTAGACTCCACATGTAAGTGAGACCATGTAATATGTCTCTCTGTGTTTGGCCCATTTCACATGGTATAACGCTCCACAGGATTTCCTTCTCTCTTAAGGTTGAATAATATTCCACTGTGTACACGTACCACATCTTCTCCAGCTGTTCACCCATCAACAGACACTCAAGTTGTTCCCTTATCTTGGCTATGTGAATACTGCTGCGATGAACATGGGGGCAGAGTTCTCTTCAAAATAATGATTCTTGCCTGGCTGGCATGGCTCAGTGGTTGAGCATCAGAAAGTCACAGTTCAATATGAATCAGAAAGTCACAGTTCAATTCCAGGTCAGGGCACATAACCAGGTTTCGGGTTCAATCCCCAGTGTGAGGTGTGCAGGAGACAGCCAATCAATTATTCTCTCTCATCATTGATGTTTCTCTCCCTCTCTCCCTCTCCCTTCCTCACTGAAATCAATAAAATATTTTAAAATATATATATAGTGATTCTATTTCTTTTGGATAAATATTAATACCCTGAAGAGGGATTACTGGCTTATATGATGGTTCTATTTTTAACTTTTTGAGGAGCCTCCATACTGTATCTGTATTGTATGTACTACTTTACATTCCTGTGAACAGCACACAAGGGTTCCCTTTTTTCCTCCTCATCTTTGCCAATATTTATTATATTTTGACTTTCCGATGATAATCCTGAGTTTTGATTTACATTTCCCTAATGATTAGTGCTGCTGGTCGTCTTTTCATGTACCTATTGGCCATTTGTATTTCTTCTTTAGAAAAATGTATATTCAGGTCCTTTGCCCATTTATTTGTCTCTTTTTTAACTGTCGAATTGTATACAAGTAAGTTTCTTGGATATGATCAGATACATATAGCTGGGTGTATAAGATATAAGCTTATCAGGTAACTTATTTACAAATACTTTCTCCCCTTCCACAGGTTGTCTTCTCACCTTGTTGATTGTTTGCTATGCAAAGACTTTGTAGTTCGATGTAGTCCCACTTGTTTGGTTTTACATTTGTTTGCCTGTGTTTTTGGTGTCAAAGCCAAAATATTCATGATCGAGGCCAATGCCAAGGATCTTTTCCCGATGTTTTCTTCTAGGAGTTACATAGTTTCAGGTCTTGTATTTAAGTCTTTAATCCATTTGGAGTTGAATTTCGTGTATGGTGTGAAATAAAGGTTCTATTTCATTCTTTTGCGTGAGGATATGCAGTTTTCCCAACACCATTTATTAAAGAGACTGCCATTTCCCCATTGTGCATTCTTGGCACCTTTGTCAAAGATTAGTTGACCTTATCTGTGTGTTTATTTCTGGGCTCTCTTTTCTGTTTCATTAGTCTATGTGTCTATTTTTATTCAGTATTTTGGTTATCATAGCTTTGTAATATAGTTTGAAATTAGGGAGTATGATGCCTCCAGCTTTGTTCTTGTTCAAGATTGCTTTAGCTATTTGCAGTCTTATATAATCCTAGGTTTATTTTCTCTATATTTGTAAAAAATGTAATTGAAATTTTAATAGTGTTTTGAACTCTAATATGGACATTTTAACAATATTCTTTTCATTTATTAATGTGTTTATTTTTTCAATTTCCCTCATCAATGTTTCATGGTTTTCAGTGTACAGGTCTTTCACCTCCTTGGTTAAATCTATTCCTAAGTATTATTTTATTTTTATTTTATGTTTGATGGTATTATGAATGAGATTTCTTAAAATTTCTTTTTTATATGGTTCATTATTAATGTCTAGAACTACAACTAATTTTTTACAATGAGTTTTGTATCCTGCAACTTAACTGAATTAGTTTTTTTAGCTTTAACAAAATTTTGATAGAGCCCTTAGGGTTTTCTATATCATGTCATCTGCAACCAGTGACAATTTTCCTTCTTTTTCAATTGGAATGCCTTTTTTTTTTTTTCTTTTTCTTTTCTTGTTTGATTTTTCTGGCCAGAACTTCTGGTACTGTGTTGAATAGAAGTGGCAAGAGTAGGCATCCTTGATCTTTAAGTGAAAGCTTTTTATCATAATGCTAGTAGCCCTGCGCAGGAATCCGTGCACCAGTAGCTTGCCTGGTAGCTCTCTGCCATCCTGCTGTAGCTCTCCCTCACACCCCCCCTCATAGCTTGCTGCCCTGCCCTCCTGCTGATCCGTGATCCAGTTGTTTACATGATCAGTCGTTATGTTTCAGGTGTAATGACCATTTGCATATTACATCTTTATTATATAGGATGATGTGAGGTGTGGACATGTCATATATGGCTTCTATTATGTTGAGGTACATACCTTTTTTTTTTTTTTAAAGGAGATGTGAACCCAGTATATTTCCATAGCCATAAAGCATTTGAGTCACTGAAGAATCCAATACCCATATAGAGAGAGAACACTACTTTAAAGGTCACTTGAGCGTTTTGTCTTTTTTTTTTTTTAATATATTTTATTGATTTTTAACAGAGAGGAAGAGAGAGGGATAGAGAGCTAGAAACATCGATGAGAGAGAATCACCGATCAGCTGCCTCTTGCACATCCCCACTGGGGATGTGCCCACAACCAAGGTACATGCCCTTGACCGGAATCGAACCTGGGACCTTTCAGTCCACAGGCCGACGCTCTATCCACTGAGCCAAACCGGTTTTGGCTAGCGTTTTGTCTTAACATGATATTCTGACTCTTCACCAAATCTTGTGTGGACATAAGAGATACATACCTTTTATACCTATTTTTCTTAAGAGTTTTTAATCATGAAAGGATAAATGCTCTTTTCTGCATCTCTTGAGATGGTCATAAGATTTTTATCCCTAATTCTGTTAATGGAGTATATCACATTTATTGGTTTGCAGATGTTGAAGCATCCTTGCATGCCAGAGATAAAATCCCACTTGATCGTGGTACAGGATTTTTTAATATGCTATTGATTTTTTTGCTAGGAAATTTGTTGAGGATTTTTTTCCATCAGAGATATTGTCCCATAATTTTCTTTTCTTACAGTTTCCTTATTTTTTGTAAGAGTTGTAGAGGACTAGCATTAATTTTGTGTGTGTGTGTGTGTGTGTTTGTGTGTGTTTTTGTTGTTGTTGTTGTTAATCCTCACTCAAGGATATTTTTCCATTTCAGAAAGAGTAGAAGGGAGGGGGAGAGACAGAGAGAGAGAAACATTGATGTGAGAGAGATACATTGATTGGTTGCCTCCCACACATGCCCCTACCAGGGCTGGGGAACCTGCAGCTGAGGTACATGCCCTTTTCCTGTAATAAAACCCATGGCCCATGGGTCCAAGGGCCAGTGCTATAACCACTGGACAAAACAGGCCATGGCTGGCATCAATTCTTCTTTAAATATTTTGTAGAATTCACCAGTGAAGACATCAGTCCTGGGCCCTTTCCTTGTTGGGAGATTTTAAATTACTGATTCAATATCATCACTCATTATTGGCCTGTCAGATTTTCTGTTTCTTCATGATCAGTCTTGGTAGATTGTATGTTTTTTTAAGGAACTTATCCATTTCTTCTGGGTTACCCAAATATTGGCATATAATTGTTCATATAGTCTCTTATAGTATTAGTTGTAATTTCTCCATTTATTTGTTTATTTTTTTAATTTTGTTTTGTTAATTCTCACCCAAGAATATTTTTCCCATTGACTTTTAGAGAGAGTGGAAGGGAGAAGGGCAGAGACCAGAGAGAGAAACATCGATGTGAGACACATTGATTGGTTGCCTCCTGCACAAGCCCTGATTAGGCCAAGGATCAAGCTGCAACCGAGGTACATGCCTTTGACTGGACTTGAACCTGCGGCCCTTTTGTCTGCAAGTCAATGCTCTAACCACTGAGCAAAACTGGCTAAGGTTCTTCTCTTTCATTTTTTACTTTATTTATTTTTTTCTCCCCTTTTTTAGTCTCACTGAAGATTTTTCAATTAAAAACAAACATGTCTCACTCTGCTTCTGCTGCCTGTAATGTTTACACTGTCATAGACTGAGGGAAAACCAGGTCCCTTAGAGATCTAAAAAAACAGGTCTCAGTTTTGTTGATTTTTTTTCTACTGTTTTTCTCTCCTGTGTTTCATTTATTTTCACCCTGATCTTTTATTTCTTCTGCTAACTTTGGACTTAGTTTGTATTCCTTTGAGGGGTAAAGTTAAATTGTTCGAGTGTGTTTGTTTTTCTTAATGTAGTCACTAAAATATTAATAACCCTCTTAGAACTGCTTTTGCTGCATTATATAAGTTTTCGGTTTTCATTTTCATTTGTTTCAGAATATTTTTTCTCTCTCTGTATTCTTCTTTGACTCTGGTTGTTCGGAGTGTATTGTGTAATTTCCACATACTTGAGAAGTTTCCAGTTTTCTTCTGTTATTGATTTCTAGTTTCATACTGTTGTGGTCAGAAAAGAATCTTGATATGATTTCAGTCTTTTTAAATTTGTTAAGATTTGTTTTGTGACCTAACAAATGGTCTGTCCTGAGGAATGTTCCATTACACATGAGGAAGCTACAGGGCTGCCCTATGTGTCCGTGCTGGTTTTCTGTCTGGGTGATCTATCTGTTGTCGAGAGTGGGAACTGTATTGCTGTTGATTTCTGCCTTCAAATCTGCTAATATTCGCTTTATATATTTAGGTGATCTTCTTTATAATGATTTTAAATTAGTGATGAGTTTAAGCAGTATTTGGAAAACTTTCACAATTACATGTGCTGCCACATAGGTCAGGATGGGTGACAAGCTCACTGTGAATACTGTTGTGGTTTGTTGCTTACTTTCATGCATAAGGAAATAGCATATTCCACTTAGGATTTGGTAGCAATTAAAAATGTAATGTTTCTCAATAAACTTCTGTTAACTCCTGGTTCAAGTCCAGGGTTTCATCCATGTCCTCTCATCCCTCAGGCTCAGTGAGGGAGATCCCATTCAAAGTCATGTCCCAGCCTCCCTTTCCTCGAGTAGCACTGCAGTATTTAGTCATTCATTCAGCAAATATTGAGCACTAGCCCTATGACAAGTGTGAGCTCCAAAGTCACATAAGATGAGGTCCTTGCCTTTGAGCTATTCGCCATTTACATAAGGAGAGCATCAGAGGTACTATTCCAAATGCAAACTGTAGCCGAGCAGAGGAACACACCTGCCCTTCCTGGTAATCTAAGATAAAACCAGCGATGGTGAGGCTGAGGTCCACAGTCATATGGATAGTAACACTGCCCACCACATGTTCCTTTGAAAATAAGCAGGGCATTGCAGCACAGTATGGGAAATTCCATACCCTCCATACTCAGCACCCTCACTCTTGCGTGTTTGTCCCAAAGATTAATTCAGTAGGAAAGACAAAGGGTGGAGGACAGCGGTCCTTCCCCCTCCTCTTCCTGCACATGTGCCCTCCTCAGGGAGGGGCTGGGTCTCACTCAGCTTGTTGCTCCATGCTGGCACCGCTGAGTGCTCATGAAGGCCTGTTGGGTGAATGTTTGACCACCATGCAGTGACGAGAGACAGAGCTGACAGGAATGGCAGTCCAGGAGCCCTCCATTGACCAGGTCCCTATTATCTCTTCCAGCCACCAGTACGCCAGGAGAGATGGACAAGCCGCTGATCAGCCGTCGCCTGGTGGACAGTGATGGCAGCCTGGCCGAGGCTGCCAGTGGGGCCCCCAAAGTGGGCATCCTGGGCACTGGGGACTTTGCCCGGTCCCTGGCCACACGCCTGGTGCGCTCTGGTTTCAGCGTGGTGGTGGGAAGCCGCAACCCCAAACGCACGGCTGGGCTGTTCCCCTCGGCAGCACAAGTGGTGTTCCAGGCGGAGGCGGTCGAGTCCTCTGAGGTCATCTTCGTGGCCGTGTTCCGGGAGCACTACTCCTCGCTGTGTGGGCTCAGCGGCCAGCTGGCCGGCAAGATCCTGGTGGACGTGAGCAACCCCACCGAGCAGGAGCACCTGCAGCTCCGCGAGTCCAACGCCGAGTACCTGGCCGCCCTCTTCCCCACCTGCACGGTGGTCAAGGCCTTCAATGTCATCTCTGCCTGGACCTTGCAGGCTGGCCCACGGGATGGGAACAGGCAGGTGGGTGCGGGGGAGTGGGGGACGAAGAGGGGGTGTAACAACCATCGTGACGGTAAATGTAATGGCTAGCTTTCCTTGTGGGCCCTCAGCACACAAGGTCTTCGTGCTCATTGTCTCAGCTCGTCTCACATCACTGGGAGTCCCAGTTCACAGACAGGAAACTGAGGCTCAGAGATATTGATGAATTTATGCCAGGTCCCACCGCTGGCCATCCGGGATTTGAACCTATTTCCTGTGAACCTGAAATTCACATTCTTTTTTCTATGGTAACTTGCTTACCTAGGGAGGTAGGAGGAAAAGGTTGATGGCTTGTCTAATTTTTTAATTTTTAAATAATTCTTTATTATTGAAAGTATTACATATGCCTTCCTGCCCCATCCCCCATTAACCTCCTCCAGCCAATGGCTTTCTTTTTTTGTTTAGAGTCAAGAAAGGAAGAAGCTTTGCTTTTAGAATTGGACTCAGAAGAAGGAAAGGCACTCATGTATGTGCCAAGCCCTGAGGAAGTGTGCGTGTCCCACAGTGTCACCCATTTATTCAGGGGGCTTCCCAGCACTGAGAGGGCTTCTCAGAACGGTCTCTCGCAGGTTTTTCTGATGGTGGAAATGGCTCCAGAGAACGGCCGAGCTGTTCCCAGCTCTTGGCAGGAGGAGCTCTTACAAAGACAAGGTAGTGTTTAATACCAGAGGCCAAGCACTTTCTTGGAGGAAGGAGCCAGGACCCACGTATGTGTGAGAACTCCCCCCGCTGAGGTCAGGACAGACGCTGCTGCAGAGCTGCCTGCCAGGCCGGGGAGAGCCCACGGGGGCTAGGCCACCCCTGTCTGCAGCTGCCTCTGTGCAGCTTGCCTCCTAGGGCTCCCATGTGGACAGGCCAGGAACCGTGGGTGAGTGTGGGGTGGCAGGGCTTGGAGGAAAGAGAGCTAACGGCTGGCTGAGGAAGACTTTGAGGTCAACCTTGGCCTTGTTCTTGTTCTTACCCGCATCATGTTATGCATAGGAAGCAGCAGGGCATTTCAGGCCGAGGAGGCAACCTGCAAAGTCATAGACCTCAGTTTCCTCACCCGAACAAATGGGGACAATGGAACCGGGCAGGGGTGAAGCCCGGACACAGTGTATGCCGAGTCGGTGTTGGTAGAACATGCTGACCACAGCGGGGTCACCAGGCCCATGGAGGGTTTAGGGACAAAACCAGGGAGCGTGCTTGTGAGTTCATGCAGGGCCGGCTGTGTGTTGGCTGAGAGTCCTAAGGGCTGAGGAACATGATCCGAAGGGACCCTCTGGACTGGGGTAGAGCTGCACTCCCAGCTGCATATTCAGCCCAGCTGCCAAGTGCACAGCCCTGGAGAGCACAGTCCCAGCACTATCCCCAGGCCCCGCAGGGGCGGCCGAGGTGAGCACTGTGCTTTGGAGGCTGGTGGTAATGACCTGGTGACACGCTCACTGCCGGGTGGGCCCGGTGCTCTCCTTGAGGAGTGGGCACTGCTGGGCCAGAGTCTGGGAGGCTACACAGGTGAGGGAAGACCCCAGGCCTGGGTGTCAGAGCCACCTCTGTGCCCAGCCACACTGTTAACTGGCACTGCTGGGCCTTAGATGTTCAGCTGCTCAGCGGAGTTTGTCCCTAAAACTCTGAGGCTCTGCCCACCCCAGTGGCAGTGCCCTACCCGGTCTGACTCCCCTTCGCCTTCCTCCCGCAGGTGCCCATCTGCAGCGACCAGCCAGAAGCCAAGCGCGTCGTCTCGGAGCTGGCGCACGCCATGGGCTTCACGCCCGTGGACGTGGGGTCCCTGGCCGCGGCCTGGGAGGTGGAGGCCCGGCCGCTGCACCTCTTCCCCAGCTGGAAGGTGCCGGTCCTCCTGGCGCTGGGGCTCTTCGTCTTCTTCTACGCCTACAACCTCACCCGGGACGTGCTGCAGCCCTACGTGCGGGAGGGCAAGAGCAAGTTCTACAAGCTGCCCCTGTCCGTGGTCAACACGTCGCTGCCCTGCGTGGCCTACGTGCTGCTGTCTCTGGTCTACCTGCCCGGCGTCCTGGCGGCCGCCCTGCAGCTGTGGCGCGGCACCAAGTACAGCCGCTTCCCTGACTGGCTGGACCACTGGCTGCAGCACCGCAAGCAGATCGGGCTGCTCAGCTTCTTCTGCGCCGCCCTGCACGCCCTCTACAGCATGTGTCTGCCCTTGCGCATCTCCTACCGCTACGACCTCGTCAACCTCGCCCTCAAGCAGGTAAGTCCTTGTCACCAGGGCCAGCCGTGCCCGGGGTGTGCCCCGCCAGTCCCGGTGAGCAGCAGGGCACTCCGGGCTGAGGAGACAGCCTGCAAAGGCTCCCCTGACAAACGAGGACAGTGGCACCTGCTATAGGCCTGTGGGAGGGCGGAGGGACCGCAGGGTTTGTAAAGTCCGGGACACAGTCCGTGCCCAATCGGTGTGCCTCTCGATTCTGCCCTGTTCCGCCAGAATCCACATCCTGCTGGCCAAGATTTGAGTATCCGTGAACAAACTATGAAAGTCCCTGGGCTCATGGGCACTTGGGCACATACAGCAGTAAGTTACCGAGTACTTTTAGAAGGTCTGGGAGCTAAGGAGAAAAATCAAGCAGGGAACAGTGGTGGGGCACAGCTGTAAAGGGTGGTCGTGGGGTGCAGGGGGCTGCCTGGCACATGTGAGGAGCAGCCGTGGGGCCCTTGTGGCTGGACCCAAGGGAGAGGGTGGTGGGTGAGGCCTGATGGGTTGGAGCCAGACCTGGGAAGCCTGTGAGGCTGGGGGCGGGCCTCGGCCTTAGACTCACTGACATAGGGAGCCAGCGGAGGCCCTGAGTGGAGGAGTGAGGATCCCGCTGATGTTTCCACTGGCTCACTCCAGCTGCCGGTGCAGAATCCACAACAGGTGATTGGAGGCAGGGGCTGAGAGGGCAGGTAGAGGCTGTGTGGGAGCCAAGGTGAGAGGCAGGGAAGGCTTAGAGGAGCGGGCAGTGGAGGGGCAGGATGGCATTGAGGCGGGTACACAGACCTGTGGTGGACAGGGGGCGGTCCAGGGGACTCTGAGCTTTGGCCTGAGCACCCGGAGGAATGGTGTTGCCATCAGCTGAGGAGAAGATGGCTGCATGAGAAGGTATTTTTTGTCATGGGGATAGTATTCATTCACTTAAGAACCCCAAAGGCTGCATTCTTGCCAGCAGGATTCCTGAGCAATGGGGGCCTTTATGGCCGAGGCGGGGAGCACCACAGGCAGCATCAACTGCACCTGGACCACAGAACAGGCCGCTGATGCTGCCTCCTGGTTGACAAGCTCACGGGGTGCAAGCTCAGGTCTGCAAGTGGCACAGTCTCTGTCGGTTCCCCAGCCTCCCTAGTCCCACCTCCTGCCTCTGGACTGGTGCATGGGTTCACAGGCTTTGGCCCAGGTGCCAATGGGACACTGTTCCTCCGTCCCTCTTTCCAGCCTCGATGGTCCCTGCAGTTTCTGTTCCGGCCTGGGGGAGTGCAGGGATGGTGGTGGGGCCGCACTCTCCCCAGGTGCTCGCGCACGCGCGCGCGCGCACACACACACACACACACACACACACACACCCCGCAGCCATCCCCTCACTGGCTGGGCCACATCCCGGAGCAGGACCCAGAGGCGAGGCTGGGTCACTGCCTGTGAACCACAGACTCATTCTCAGCCTTTCTGCTGGCACTTCTCCATCGCCCTCCTCCTCCCCACCCTCGGACTCCTGGCATCACCCATGTGTGGGCTTGATCTTTTGTAGAAGCGGACACCACACTTGAGGCAGAGAAGCTGGAAATGAGCGGAAGGGGAAAACTGAAGGCCAGAGCCCCTCTCTTGTCCTGGGGCCTCGTGTGGATGTAAAGGTCTCCCCTAGTGCTAATGTTTTTGATTCTTCGATGACATTTTCTTCTAAAAAGGGCGGCTCTGTGCAGCTCCTCTGGGACTGGCATCGTGTTTGCTGCCCAGGAGGTGGCAGATCTGAGTGGCAGGCACGTCAGGCAGTGGGTGGGGAAGAAGGCAAGGTTCCTCCCCCAGAGCCCAAGGCAATCCCCTGCCCCACCCCCACACTGCCTCCCAAGGCCTTTCCCTAAGTTCTCCGCCCTGCCAAGGCTCTCCTTGACAGGATGTTCTCCCAGTGCTGCCAACATGCAAATGGTAGGGCACAGGGGGGGCGCATGCCACGAAGTTTCCCCGAGTTCCCAAGCCCTTAGGGCTGGAGGCCCTGGTGAAGGTTGCCAGGCAACCATCGCTCCCAGAGGACTGGATCCCTCTCTGAGTGGGAGTAGCGAAGGCCGGTCACACAAAGGGGCCTAACCTTGGTCCGCAGAGTCTGGGGGCAGAGCAGGGGTGATGTCAGGAGGGGGTAGAGGAAGGCGGGGTTAACAGCGGAGCAGAGAGTGGCGAGCCGCCTGGCCTGGAGGTGCCCTAGCAGATGCTGAGTCTGCGGGTCAGCCTTGTTCTCAGGCGCCGAGACTGGACATCTAGGCTACCCTGTGGTCAGCGGTCACACGGTGCCTGGAGTGTGGCTTTCCCATCCTGCCCTTGGGCCTCCCCCAGGGCCTCCCCTCAGGGCCTCCAGCTGGGTGCACATTCACCATCCCGTTGCCCTGCTGGGCATCAGCCAGGGCTCTGGAGACGTAAGGTTTCCGCCAAGCCCCTGAGCCCACAGACTTGGAGGCAGAGCTGCATCCCGGCTGCAGGGAAAACCTTGGCCATGTTTATTGACTGTATTACTACAAACAATAACTAATATTTGCACCGTGTTTCCCAAGGTGCTGTGTGGTTCCCTAAAAATGGATTTCAAGATTGAGATCAAAGGAAGTGTTTAACCAGCACAGCTTTCTTCCCCCCTCACGCCCGTCCAATCTTGGCTGTCAGAGAGAACTGTCTAAAACTCACATTTGACCCTGTCACTGCTGAAAAGCGCTCAGCGACGCCCCTCCGCCCTCGGGTAGTGCCAAACTGTTCAGCAGGCAGCCTCCTCTCTCCCAGCCGCGTCTCCCCACTGCTCCCGCGACTCGTCCCACTAGGTCCCACGCTGTCCTGTGACTGGGCAAAGCTCCCTCCTCTTGGCCTGGGCTCCCCACCTGGAGACACTCTGACAGCCTGACAAGCTCCTCTTCGTCCTTCCAAACTCTCCTGCTGTTCCACTCCCAGGCCTTCTCCTTATCCTCCATGCTCACCCCCATCACAGGCATGCTGTGCACACTTCTGTGATCTTTATCATGAAACACTGTGCTCACTCATTGCACATCTGTCTTCCTCCATAACTGGGCCTTCACTCCTGGAGGCCCATGTATGTGACACAGATTCCCGGCTTATGTTCACGGAGTGGCTGGTTGTTAACGTGGCCACACAAAGCTGACACCAGGCGTCTCTTCAGAGGAGTTCGTGTGGGACTTGGAACAGAGCTAGCCCACCTGCCCGCTTCTCACTGGAACAACAGCACCAGTCACCTGCTGCGTGCCAGTCACCTGTGACTGTGCCACAAACAGCCTCCTCTTAGTCCTGGCGATAGCGCAGTGAGAAAGAGTCAGTGCTGCCGTTAGCCAGGGCCCTGCCTGGCAGAGTGGGCATGGAACCCAGGCCCTGGGACTGTGAGGCCGGCCCCCACCACTGCAGGCTGCCCCTTCCACATCCAGCCTCCCCCTCCCGCGGGCCCGCACCACTCTCGTCCCTTCCGTCAGCCACCCTTGGGACACGGAGAGGGACTGGTGCTGCAGCCCGCTGGTCCTCCTGGCCCTGCACCCTACAGGGGAAGGAAATCCACGTGAGTGCCGCCACCATTGTATCATCTGCTGAGGAACAGCTCTCATCCGTCTCCAGGTGGCCACCTTGATTAGCTCTGGAGGGAACTCCTAGGGGAGTGGGGAGCTGTCGGCTGTGCTCCAGCATGTGTGGTGCTGGTCACTGGGAGCCCCGAGTCCAGCACTGGGGTTCAGTAGGTTGGACGGGATTCACAGGCTATGAAAGGGAGCTGGATCCAGATCCTCACACAGGGTCTGCACCACCCACTGCTCCCTCGTGACCCCCCTCTGCCCTCCCCAGCACCCCTGCAGAGTGGAAGTATTAGAGGAAAAACAAGACATTGTGCAAGCAACTGTGGGGTGTGTGTGATCATCCAAACTCTGACGGGAGAAGGAGCTGCCTGACCTCACCGCCGTGCAAAGGCGGTGGCTAAGGAAGCAAACTCCGCGCACAGCCTGCATCTGGACGGCTTTGCGGTTGTTAGTGCACAAGGGTGTGAGTGGGACCTCTTCGCCATCTGCCTTCGCGGTAATGTCAGCCACCTTGCCAGCTAGTCCGCTAGCAGCAGTCCCAGGGTTTTAGCCATGACCTCACCAGCGCTCCCAGGTGGACGGAGGAGGCCCAGACTCACATGACTTGTCGGGACGAGAAGCTGGGTCCACAGGCCCCTGGTTCTTGTGAGGCTCACAGACCCCAACATGGGCCGGCCTGCCCTTCAATGAGAACAGGCACCATCATTTTCTCAAATTGCAGAATTACCCAATGGGTGGCATTTTCTTTTCTTTTTTTTAATTTTTATGCTTTCTCTCATAAGCTACTCAAGCATTCTGCTCAGCCCATTAGATTACTTTTCAATGTTATATCTGGTTGCTGGCCTTGGGTTGATTTTCCTGCTGAAACACTTTCTCAAAAGCCTGTGTGAGTCATGGTGTTGTGCGAAGCAGAGGCCTGGCTGCTGACGCATTATCACCGTTCCTAATGGGCAGACTTCCTCGTGCTGCGGACAAAGCACCAGCCTGTCACGGTGTTTCTCAGAGAACACCTCGACTTCCAGGAACCCCGCCACCTGCTCATGGTGGGAAAGGGCACTTCTAATGGAGTGACCTTGATAAAAGCTCGTGTGTATGCTGTGTGCCTGCGTGTCAGCCGTGCCGGAGGAGGCTCAGCTAAGGACACTCTGGGTGGGGAGGTGGGTAGACACCTCCAGGCCCATGTGGATCCCTGGGGGAGGAGGAGAGGGGGATCCAGAGCTCTGAGGACAGGTGTCCTTACTCTCTGCAGCCCAGGGTGTGACGCACAGTAGGTGCTTTATAAGTGCTTGATGAGTGTGTGTCAGTCCCTGTGGCCTGGCAGTGGAAAGCGAAAGCCGCATGGCTCCAGAAGAAATGGGGATCTGGGTGGGAAGGTGGGAGCTGGGGCACTAGGGTCTATGTGTCTCTGTGTGCCCTGAGTGCGAGGCAGTGAAAGGGCATGTTGGGGGACCAGGAAGGCAAAGGGTCAGAGAGGTGGCAGAAACAGGAGTCCACTGGCTGATGGGATTCTGAGCTAGGAGAGCTTCTCCCTCCTTTGGGGGACTTGTTAGACGGTCGTGTTCGCAGGGTCTGCTTGTCTGCTGACTTCTCTGACTCTCACCGGCTCCTGTGACCGTCGGGCTGGCTGGCCCAGGCAGATCAGTGAGAGCCACAGGGAGGGAGCCAGTCTGCCTGGGTCTCCGTCCCAGCTCGCCGTCTCCTAGCTGGCGTGACCCTGGGGAAGGAACTCTGTCTCTTTGCCTCGTTTAGACCTCGGCCTCGTGGTGGCTGTGAGACTTAGACGGTCTGGTACCTGCGAGCGCTGAGAGCAGAGCCCGGCACGCTTGCGTGTGGGTGGCCTTTACTCTGTGTCTGGCATCTGAAGGGACCGCTGGCCGCATCCCAGGGCCCGGTGTTCACGTTCTCCTTCCATCCCCATCAGGTCCTGACCAACAAGAGTCACCTCTGGGTTGAAGAGAATGTCTGGCGGATGGAGATCTACCTCTCCCTGGGAGTGCTGGCCCTCGGCACGTTGTCCCTGCTGGCTGTCACCTCCCTGCCGTCCATTGCAAACTCGCTCAACTGGAGGGAGTTCAGCTTCGTTCAGGTAAAGCAGGGCTGCCTGTGGCAGCGAGCCTGGGCCCGCCTCCCCTAGCCCCGCGTGTGCCAGCACCTCCCCCTTTGCGAATGGCCTCGGTTGTGATAATCTGCACAGCAGCACTGCTCAGTCAGGTGTCCGGCTTCTGGGCCCTTCCATGTGCCTGGTAAAGGCTGCCTGGGGCCAGCTCATTCTCTTGGCCTCTGGGGAAGCAGATACAAGTGTGTGAGCGGAGTAGACAAAGACCAGGGACCCTGGGTTAAATAGGATCAGTTTTACAATTTGAGCTTCCCAAACCAAACCTCATGGTGCGCAGTCACTGGACGTCCCTGGCGGGAATCGCTGAGCCTGGGAGTGAGCCTCGCTGCACCTCCTCTCCCCAGCCCTGCGGGCCCTGCAGCCCCCGGTCGGGGCAGGGCAGGGGGAGAGGAGTATTGGGACCACCAGTTCATAGCAGACGAAGCACAGCATCTCCCAAGGACCCATTCCTGTGGGGAACCCAGAGAAATGGAGGCCGGTGGTCACATGAACCTGAGGAAAACTTTGCTGCCCCTGAGAGAGACAGTGCACTTCGGCACACTGGAGATCCTAATGTCTACAACTCAAACCTGGATAACCAGACTTCTTTTTAACGTATTTTTATTGATTTCAGAGAGGAAGGGAGAGGGAGAGAGAGATAGAAACATCAATGATGAGAGAGAATCATTGATCAGCTGCCTCCTGCACGCCCCCTACTGGGGATTGAGCCCATAACTCAGGCATGTGCCCTGACCAGGAATCGAACCCAGGATGCTTTCATCTGCAGGCCGATGCTCCGTCCACTGAGCCAAACCAGCCAGGGCAATAACCAGACTATCTGAGCACTGTCTACACTCCACAAAACACACTGCTTATGGCAAAAGGTTCTTTATGCATTTTTTTATTCAGTAACTGCTTATTAGCGCTTGCTGCGTGCCAGCCATGGGCGAGGCCTGGGATGTGACATGGAACCAGGCAGGCCTAGCCACGTGTCCATGATAAGGACAACCGAGACAGACTGTTTTTCCCATGCTGGCATCTGCCATTGTTCCCCATGCAGAAGGCCTGGCCAGCTCCCCGGGGTTGGTACGTTAACTCTCCCCTCCAACGGAGGGAGCTGACTGGGACTGGATTCCGCCTCCGTATTGTGGCAGGCAGAGGGCAGCTCTCATATCCACCCCCACTGACAACAAAAGCCTGTCGCAATCTTCTCTTTGAGTGAGGACACAGTCCAGGATTCACAGAGGGACGCCGACAGCGCAGGGCTCTGTGGAACCCTGTAATTGCCCCTGGCTGGGACCGCTTACCCAGCTCAGAATCCACCAGAGCGGTGGTGGCTTCCTTTTCAGAGTGCCAATTTCTGAATCTCACTGGCTCTGCTCATCTCAGCAGGCCCCCAGGGGAATGCTCAGGGCTGACACGTGCCGGCATCAGAGGGGAACAAGAATTTCATTTATGGGCCACTAATCCGCATGTGTCGCGCACCCAAAGCTGGGATTTTCCTGTTCCTGCCCGAGTATCCTGGGTGCATGGTTTATCCACAATTAAAACAGACTGCAGTTGCTCCTCTCTCCAGAAAGGTGCTCCCTTAAGCAGTCGAAGATTACAAGCTGGCCACCGACTGCCCAGGAAAGCCGGAGGATTAGGGTTTGTTAGCCAAAGGGACTGGAGCCTCAGCAGCCACGCTCTGCTTTACATACTGAAGAGTCGAAAAGACAAATATGCAAGTCCCCCTGTCCCCGCAGGAGCAGCGGGATTGGCTGGCAGAGGTGGGGAGAGAGGCAGGGCTTTACTTGGGGAGATCAATTGCCCGCATTCTGTCCAGAAAGCAATGCCCTGTCTCCCCCGGGTGCTGATGAGAGGGGGAGCTGTGAGTGCCCTGGAGCCGGGCCCTGCCTGTCACGGGGACAGAGCACATCCCCCAAGCCTCTTGTGCGCTACAAGGATGCTCCTGGCCACTGTGAGGGGCTGTGTGTGAAAGAGAAAAAGCATTTTGCTATTAATCTTACAGCATGTGGCCGCATTTCCATTATCCCCTTCAGTAGGAGGTGGAGTGAGGTCAAGGAGCTCCGACTTGGGCAGGAGAAGGTCCAGGTCACTGTTTGCGAACTGTGATTGATACTTATTGGTGGTCATGAAATCAATTTAGTGGCTCACAGCCAGCTTTTTAAAAGCATGAAATATAATAGAATGGGGAAGAAAGCATCAGAGTGCTTTGCATGTTGCATTTTTTTATGTCATGTTGACCCGGTAGTTATAGATACATGTGTCATGCCTGGATGTGTACTGGGCAGTGATGTGTGATTCTTACCGTGAGCCACCATGAAGGAAGTTTGAAGTCACAGAGCTCTCTTCGAGAAATTCGCAGACTCATCTCTGACCTATGAGCTCAGATGCCTGGGGTGGCTTGGATCGCTTTGGAAGTTGTTGTTTGCTGGCTCCTGGGTGCCTCGTGGGTGTGCATGATGCAGTCCCTCTGAGGGAAGGGCACACTCCTGAGTTTCAGTCCTATGACCACCACTCACTGACCCTGTGCCAGGAGACAGTGTTTTAGCCTCTCAGAGCCTCTGTGTCCTCACATGTCTGTGTCCACGTCCTGTGGTCACTGGTAGTACTTGAGTTGAGGACAGGAGAGTGCATGAGCTGAAGACGTGTAAAAGTCACAGGCCCGTGGCTGCCTGACGGCTGAGGCAAGCTGCCATCTTCCGTAAAGTCAGCACTGCCAGTGAGGAGCAAGCAGACCCCAACTCCTTCCCCTGGGACACACAACCCAGCAAGCCACAGGCTCCTCACCTGGCTATGGAGACGCCATGGCCCTCAGTGGGCCCAGCCGACCCTGCCTGGTCCTCACAGACTTACTTAGCTAAAAGCTTTCAAACAGTGCATTGTTCCATAGAGGTGACTTGTGCTTACATTTATCCTTCTGTTCCGAGGCCATTTTCAAAGTATTAAATTTGGAATTTTGTTAGTCTGGGTGGTGGTGGGGGTATTGTTTTAATTTGGTTTGGGCCGGGCTAACTGCTCCTAATTAAGCCAGTTAAACAGCATTAGATTGCAGGAGAGGGCCCAGGATGGCAGAGTAGGTGGCTGCTGCACTCACCTCCTCCCATGACCACATCAGAATTGCAACTAAATTACAGAGCAATCAACCTGGAGAGCCATCTGAAGACTAGCTGAACAGAAGTCATATGCCTGAGGATATAAAGAAGCCTCGTCAAGGAGGGGCAGAGACACAAAACGGGCTGGCCCCACACCCATCTGTGGCAGCTGAGAATCTGATGGCAGAGTGCCCCCCCGCCCCACCCCCCGCCCCCCGCCTGCCTGAGGAGTGAGGGGTGTCAGCCTCATGCTGAGCCCTCAGAAGAGGCCCCAGAACCAACACACCCTGTGGCTGACCTCAGACCACAACAGAGCACCACTTAATTGGTCCACAGGTAGCACACCCAAAGGGAGGACTAAGCAGGTACCTGACCCTGCTGGAGCAAATTCCATGTCATGGGTTCAGCTCCACACAACAGCTCATACACTGTGGTGATGGCCTATCCTCACAGCCAGCCAGCCTGAGGGTCAGCCACTCACATAAACATGCTAGCAGTAATCAAGGCTTGACTACAACCAGAGGGCCCACATAACCCACACAAGGGACACTCCTGGAGAGCCCGGCTCAGAGGACCAGGAAATTGTGCCCCTGGGCCCCACATACTGCCACCAGGCCAATACTGAAGCAGATCTACCGAATACACAGAAAAGCCACGGAGAGGCAGCCAAAATGAGGAGGCAAAGGAGCATGGCCCAAATAAAAGATGAAGATACAACTCCAGGGGAAGGAAAAAAAAAAAAAAAAACTAAACTAAATGGAGGCAAGCAATCTACCAGAAACAGAATTCAAAGCACAGGTTATAAGGATGCTCAAGGAACTTAGTGTAAACTTCAACAAAGAAATAGCAAGCATAAAAATGGACATAGATCCCATAACAAAAAAATCTGTCAAAAATGAAGAATATAATAACTGAAATGAAGAATACACTAGAAGGAATTAACAGCAAATTAAATGAAGCAGAGGATAGAATTAGCAATTTGGAAGACAAGGTAGCAGAAAATATTCAATCAAAACAGCAAAAAGAAAAGAAATTTTAAAAATAAGGATACTTTAAGGGACTTCTGAGACAACATAAAGCCTAACAACATCTGTATCATAGGGGTAGCAGAAGAGAAAAAAGAGGTTAAGGGATTGAGAACCTATTTAAAGAAATAATAAATGAATATTTCCCTAACCTGGTGAAAGAATTAGACACACAAGTCCAGGAAGCACAGAGAGTCCCAAATAAGATGAACCCAAAGAGGCCCACACCAAGACACATTATAATTAAAATGCTAAAGATTAAAGACAGAGAGAGAATCTTTAAAGCAGCAAGAGAGCCACACCAGCTAGCTGGTGAAGGGATTTAGAAGTACACATTAGTAGTTACAGAATGGTCACAGGGATGTAAAGTATAGCATAGGGAACCTATACTAATAAAATGTTAATTAGACTGGGAGACCTTCCAGGAGACCTTCCGGACATTCTTCTGGGCAAAGCCATGGTGGTGCAGACCAGCAGGGGGGCCAGTTAGGGCCTGCAGGCCATCAGTGGAGGTCAGTTGGAAGTGATCAGGACCGTGGCGGGGGGGTGGGGGGGCGGAGAGTTTGGAGTGAGCAGGCCAGCAGGAGGATCAGTTGGGGGTGATCAGTGGGCAGGGGTGGCAGTTAGGGGTGAGCACACTGGCACCAGGGGCAGCTGGAGGTGATCAGGCTGGCAGGAGGGCATTTGGGGGCTAGCAGACTGGCAGCAGGGGGCAGTTAGGGGCGAGCAGAGCAGCAGGCAGAGTGGTTAGGGGCAATCAGGCAGGGAGGCAGGTGAGCAGTTAGGAGCCAGCAGTCCCAGATTTCAAGTAGGATGTCCAACTGCTGGTTTAGGCCTGATCCCTGTAAACCAGCAGTAGGACATCCTTCCAGGGGTCCCAGATCAGAGATGGTTCAGGCCGGGCTGAGGGACACCCCCATGCACGAATTTCTTGCACCAGGCCACTAGTGTAGTCAATAATATTCTAATGTATGTATGGTGTCAGATGGGTACTGGATTTATCTGGATGATCACTTAGTGGGTTGTATGATGTCTAATCGCTGGCGTGTACATCTGAAGCTAATGTATGGCAACTGTAATTAAAAAGTATAAAATTATTTAAAGTCAAAAATAAATTAAAAAGTCCTCTGCTAGCCACCAAAGGTATGAATAACAGTTACTTTATTGAATCCATATGAATCAGTCAGTCCTTATATGCCTTCAGGGTAGAGGTATTATTCCTGTTTTTCTGTTGGGGAAACTGAGGTTCAGAGAGTTTAGGTAGTGCTAATAAGATCATAGGGAGAGCAAGCGGATAAGGTTGGATTTGAACCCAGAGCCTTGATGACTAAAGCCACACTCCTTCCTTCTCCTTTGCCGGGCAAGCAGTGGGCTGTTGGTGGACCACTGTTCCTGCCAGCCCTGACCCTCATTCCAGCCTTCTCTCTCCTGCAGTCCTCTCTGGGTTTCGTGGCCCTGGTGCTGAGCACCCTGCACACGCTCACCTATGGCTGGACCCGCGCCTTCGAGGAAAGCCGCTACAAGTTCTACCTGCCTCCCACCTTCACGCTCACCCTGCTGGTGCCCTGCCTCGTCATCCTGGCCAAGGCCCTGTTCCTCCTGCCCTGTGTAAGCCGCAGACTCACCAGGATCCGGAGGGGCTGGGAGAAGGACAGCGCCGTCAAGTTCACGCTGCCCGTGGACCACGCCCTGGGCCAGAAGACCAGCCACTTGTGAGGACGCGCAGCTGGCTCCGGGAGCCAGCCCGGCGCCTGTCGGGGCTGCTTTCCTGGTGTGGTTGGTGTAACTGCACTCGTTGGTGGTTTGAGGCCCGAACTCCTGGGACGCAAATGTATTCAGTAATATTCAGAATGACACACGTGTGTGTGTGACACGTAGGTTCATATATATTTCATATATATAACAGGATTTACAATTATACTTCCTAGCTAAAATGTCCAGTCCCTGAGATACCAACCTGCAGATCTAAAAGCCAGTGACAGGTGTTAGGAGGACAGCGGCTCCACTGGCGTCTGCAGAGATGCGCACACACTGTCAGTCCAGGAGAGGCCATGGCGTGCTTGTCTTTGGTGGAGTCAGCCCAGTTGTGCCTCGCACCCCCCCCCCCTTTGCTGCTTTCCCACAGCATTTGCAGACCTGGGCTCCAAGGTGGCAGGGCAGACCGGGCTGCGGGGGTGGGGAGATCCTGGTGTCTGTGCCATGGGAACCCATTGAGGCCCTTCCTTTGCCAGGAGGGGAAGGGGAAGGGGAGGGAGGTTGAGCTGAATGGCTCCCCCATATCTGCCCTGAGCTGGGAGGTTTTCCCGCAAAGCCAGGCATCACCCTGCGCTGCAGGTGGGTCCTCCTATGGTTGGGGGAAGGCACCTCCCTCCTGGCGGCACTGATCAGCCACATCTTGAGAACAAGTGGAATGTTTTTCCTCCTGTAAGCTGGTGATGACCGGTCCTTGGACCACGGTGCCTTCTCCCTTTAGGTCATCAGTATGAGTGTCTGCTGGGAGCCTGGAGCAGGCCCCACCATGTCCGTGCACAGGGAGGTGGCCCAGGCTTGCTCAGCGAGGCAGCCTCTCTCAGGACCTACCCCCCCCCCTCCCCTGGGTATGTAATGTCTTCATTTAATTGGTCTTGGAAACACAGGGGTCTCTTCCTATGCCCTCTGCTGCCCCGGGGCACAGAGCCTACCTCTGAGCACCCAGAAAATTCCAAGTTCTCTTAAAGGAGGGGTACATTCAAAACAGCTTGGGCGTTTTTTTCCACCAAAGCTGCAAACTTGAAATTTGCTGCCACACAGCATAGGAGGCTGGACCACAGCCAGGGCCACAGGACATGTGCCCTTGAGTCATATGCCATCCCTGCCTGATTCACCCTGAAACTGTTTACTTCCCCTGTGAACACAGTTCTCCCCTGACCCCCCTCAGCTCCTGGCAGAGCCAAGGCGTCTGTCATTTCCACACAAAGCCCCGGGGCACAGAGGGTGGGAGCTCCTGTCGGAGACCTCGACAAGGTGCACTGCACTCTGCTTTGATCGGGCAATGGGGTCATGCCCACATTTCTTAGGTCTCCGGGCCAGAGGGCATCTCAGGATGGAAGAGTCCGGGTACAAAGGCTGAGCAGGCAGCGCTGCAGGGAGAGGGCACCCTGCCTCTCCGGGGAGGCTCCGTGACCTCATCAGGGTCCGTTAGCGAAAAGGGGGAAAAGCCAAGTGCAAGACATCTCATCAGGCCGGTGACTAGGAGAGAGGAGAACAGAGCCAGCAAAGCTGCCGCTTCCTGCAGATGCTGCCACCTGCAGCTCCTTGCATCCTAGCTAACGGGCCCAGTGGGAGCGGCCTCCGTGGCCCTCGGAGGTCTCTGCTAGTAGGCGGGTGAAGCTGCGGTTTCAGCACTTGCCGGGCAGCATGAGGGCCCATGCTTCCTACTGACAGGCAGCAGGGAGAACATGGCCGCTGCAGCCCACCAGCCGCCAGCCCCGGTGGGTATTGGCTGCCTGCCTTCTCCTCCCTGGGCCTGGGCACTGGTCCTTGTACCAAAGATGCCGACACAGCCAAGCCCTGTGCTCGGCCTCCCTTCCCGCCATCCCCTGCAGGTGCTCAGGAGGGAGAGGATGGCCCCGTGGGTGGTGGGAGGCACAGGCCCCACAGAGGACCTCCCCTCTCACCAGCTGGATGAGCAGCTCATAAAAGGCAGGTGGCTGCGGGCTTGGGCGTGGCCTTGACCTTGTGTCTGCTGCTCTTCCCTACCTCACCAAGCAGCTGGCAACAGCATCCCCAAGAGAGCGAGCCTCTCTCGGAGCCCGGGAAGGTCTGTTTGCCGCTGGGTGCACAAGTGCCTGAAGCGGCGAGCTGGGGGAATCCTGACTGCCATGTCAGAGGTTATGTTTAAAATGGATGCGTTGAAAGTCATTTTTACCTGTAGAGCTTTACCTGAAGCAGAGAAAAATAAACATCTACCCTCTGAATTTCAGGCGTTTATTTCTGTCCTGTCGCTCACCTGCCCACTCATTCCTTCACCGAGTCAGTCAACGTGGGAGGTGAGCACAGAATGAGCCAGGCTGCCGCTCTCCTCCGAGGGAGGGCAGACGGGCAGAGCTGCAGCGACAGGCCAGAGAGGAAACCTGAGGACCCGGTGACAGTGCAGGGGGTGAGAGGAGCACCAGGCCCGCCGGGGGCCGGGAAGGCTGCCCGGAGGGAGAGTTGTGCACTGCGGTCTGAGGCTGCAGCCGGGGATGTGAGCCAGGGCAGCGGAGCCTCTAGAACTGGACTGCGCATGGAAGGCGCTTAGGGGCCTTGCTCACACACTTTCTGGTTCGTTGGTAGGGGCGGAGGCCGGTACTTCTTTCTTTTTTAATTGAATGATGTACTGGGGTGACACTGGTGAACAAAATGATACAGGTTACACATGCGCAATTCCACAACACACCACTGTACACTATTGTGTGCTCACCCCCCACGCCATGTCTCCTTCCGTCACCATTTATCCCGCCCCCATACCCTCCTCCAGCTCCCCCACCCCGCCACCCAACGCTATGATCTGTGTCCATGAGTTTTTCTTTTTTTCCTTTTTTCCTCAATCCTTCCACCCCGCCATCCAGCCCCCACCGGCTGTCAGCCTGCTCTCCGCCGACGGGACTGTCTCTCCTTGGCTTATGGCTCATTTTGTTCATTAGACTCCGCACGAGAGTGAAATCATACGGGGCTGGAGGCCGTGCATTTCTAACAACCTCCCAGGTGACAGGTGGGCCTGATCTGCAGACACTGTAACAGGGTTGAGATGGAGTCCTTTGCCGGCCGTGCTGTACCCAGCAGCCCACACACCAGTGCGCACAGTCCTCTCTGCCCACGAGCCTTCCCCAGGACCCTGGTGCCTGGTGGCCTGTGAGCCCTCCCCCTGCACACGCCATGGGCTGCAGCCTGTTCTCTCAAAGGAGGGAGGAAGCCGGCAGCAGAGGCAAGGCCATGTATGCCGATGCCCCCGGTGGCCCCAGGAGAACAGTCACTTCAGAGACCTCCCATCATGCATCAGGCCACTCCCTGACGCAGCCAGAACTGACCTCCTGGCAGGAAGCAGACTAATGGCTAAAACCATTTCTTGGGAACAGTAATCAGAAGGAGGGCCTTCCGTCCTGAGCCCATGATAATCATCCTCCAAAGGAAGAGTCGTGGCCGGAAAACGCCTCTACCGCAGTGATTGTCACCGGAAGAGGAACCTTGCACTTGGAGGGTCATATTCTACTCTGTGTCTTCCCACACAGAACGCTGGGAGAGTTAGGTGTAAAAAGAAGTGACAAAATATTTTGATGAAGAAAATCACTATTCAGGTAGCTGACATGAGAACTAAGGAACAACCAGAATAACTCATATTAGTTCAAGAGAGAAATTATCATCTCACTATTTGACAAGTTGAATCTCTTCCACAAGCACTGAAATGGCACTCGGACATGGCAGCACACCTGCCCGGGCCACTGCCCCGGACTCCGCAGGAGAGCAGAAACGCAGTCCCACCTGCCCTCCAACTTTCCCTAACAAACATGTCAAAAATCCCTTTTTACTGACCTTAAATGAAATTCAGAAGTAATGTAACCTACCTATACATATGGTTTTCAAACATCAATTTAAGATCTTCATTGAAATAAAAATTAGAAATTAATTTAGTCTAATATATACTAAAAATGAATAATTATAAGTAATGTCCTTGCAATAAATGAGTTTGTTTTATGAGAAACACAATGATATTCAATGAAATATCGTTTATCCTCTTTATAACTGACATTTTAAAATAAGGATAAAAGGGGTGTGTGTGTGTGTGTGTGTGTGTGTGTGTGCTTGAAACTGTTGGACACTGGGAGAAGTTAAGAAGAGTGATGACAAAGAAATGTCCACTGGATTTGGAAACATGGAAACTTTTTATGGTGAGGATTTCAGTGGAGGTTGGGGGTAAAACCGATGAGTGGGAGTGGGGACATGGACTAATTCTGCCAGCTGCTGAGCGCTGCTGTGCAGTAGCGGAGAGCGGGTTGGCCACGGGAAAGCGGGAGGGCACAGAGTAGATGCGTTATTTTATCCATGGTTCTGGCATGAGCGTGAGTTCCGTTTCTGGAGAAGAGCGCGATGAACAGGCCTGCTTGACACTGAGAGAGAATGAGCAGACCGACTTTTCAAATTCCAGAAAAGGCCGAGCACAGTGAGAGGAGGGTCAGGCTTTGGTGATGTGAGTGCAGAAGTCTTCTGATCGTGTCTGCAGCCTTTCTAACAAAGCAGCCAATGCCACCTCTGAGAGTGACAGGGAAGGGAGGAGGTTTGGCTCTGAGGATTGAAAAGGGAGGAAGATAAAAACAAATTGTTGGGTGAAGTGAATAGGGAGCTGACCAGAGAAGCATGTTAGGGTTAGACAAAAGCAAACTACACTTGATTATAATTTCTTTTTTCTCTAAGGTGAAGCATACTCATTGTATTTCCTGGAAAGTATGCAAAGTGGTTTTAATTCAGTTAAATTCGTTGGTCCCACCAATTTCTGTAATAATTCCAGGTAGTTTGTTTTGGTTCCCTTTGATCTCTAACAGCTACTCAAAGTGCCCGGCTTCGTTTTGGTTTTCTTGTCGGGAAATGAACGAGCACACATGGAGCCTGTGGTGCACTCACCAACCAGACAGCCCACTCCAACCCTCCCGCAGCATGAGCTCTCACCCCCCCGGGCCGGAAGCCCAGCATATTTGTTCCCACACAGAACCTACTCTTGAACATTTAATTTTACTCAGCAGTTAAAACTTTTCCCAACTAGAGAATTCACTGGGACCCTCACTTCCTGAAGAAACTTCCTGTACAAAGCAACTCGTTCCTGGGCAAAGGACATACTTTTTAATGCTGAACTCTCAGAGGTAAGAGAAATCAGAAGGGCAAAAACAAGTGGGACACACACACACACACATGTACACACACACACACTAGACAAAACCATACTCTCCTTGACTCCTGGCAGAAGCAAATTCAAATTCTTTTTTGAGAAAAACAGTGTCAGATCAGATCAACCAAATAGGAGCTCAAATCTAAAATCAACAAAACATCACTGAGAAATTAGCAGAAACACAACCCCCCAGGACATCAAAGAATAGAATTATCCAATGTAGAATGATGCACCAACTATAGAAAGAGTAAAATAGAGAGTCATAAAAACAAGCTGTATGACACTATGCAAGTGTTGTAGGCAGTGAGAATAGGTGTTAGACCTGTAGGGGAGAGAATTCAGAGCCAAGACCCAAACTATAAGAGAACATTTACTTAGAAAATCGCAGAGGTACAAGAAGTAGCTCATAGAAGAAATGGAATGTTAGGGGCAAAGGAGCTTGGGAGTGAGGAAGGTAATGGTAACCCAAGTGCCCTGGGCGGGGGGGGGGGGGGGGGGGGGGGGGGGGGGGGGGGAGAAAGGGTGCGGGAAGGGGAGTCCTCAGTCCTAAGGGTTCTAAGGACAGAGATTGTAGGGGTGGTCCTGGGGGGGAAGCTCAATAGAACATTCAGCAGCTTTCCAGGTGTGTCTTTTCAGAGTTGTGGCCTCTGCTGATTTATCGTTCGAGGTCAGGGCAGGTGTCCTGAGGCCAGCTGTGGTTTTGCTGTTTTTCTGGGCCTGGAGCTGAAATACAAATGAGGCCTTGATGTCATCTCTAGTGAGGAAATATCAGGGGGGGGGGGGGGGTAAATTGAAGACCAGTGATATGATAGAGCAGGAAAGGTCACCCTGGGGGTGAAGTCTCATCCTACAATTATCCTTTGCTCGGCACCCGGGGCTTTCCACCCAGGTGACCTTCTGTACCTGGCCCATTGTCCTTGCTCTGCTCATGTCTGTCTATCTTGCCCACCACAAATGCATAAATAAGTGGAACAACAAGTCAAATCAATGTCTGACTGTCGGTCTGTCTCTCTCTTTCAAGTGAATTAAAAAAAGAAAGAAAGAAAAATAGAATCTTCAGAAATGAAAAATTGTTGGAAACCAACATAATTTGATGGGTCTAACAGCAGATTGTAGAAATTAGTAAATTCTAAAAGGGAGCTGAAAAAAATGACCCAGAATGCAAAAAAAGAGACAAATGGATAGAAAATATAGGACAGGTTTAAAAATCTAGAGGTTAAAATGGAAGTATCTAATATACAAAGAAGGAGTTCCAGAGAGAAAGCAGGTGGGGAGGCAAATTTTAAAGGGAAAGGCTGAGGATTTCCCAACCATAGTGAAGCACTGGGATCCAAAACAGCATTGTGCAGGGCGTGTCAGCAAGAAGACACAAATTTACAAAATAAAACCACACAAACTCAGGAGCTCTTACAGGTGGCACAGGAGGAACCAATGGGCCAGACTTCCCACGAGTGGGAACGAGGCTCTTGCGACATCTTTAGGAAAGGAACGGGGTGTGGAAGAAGGTTTTATCGGTGTGGAGTTACATTTCTTGGATTCCGAAGTGCCCTGTCCCTTAAGCCAGTCCTGGGCGAGGTGTAGCGAGATCAGTGTCCAGAGCTTCCGTGTCACATTGTGGCTGTGTGTGGCTCAGCCTTCAGGCCAGATTAAAGTCTTAGTCCACATGTGGGGTCCAACATGGCTGTGTGCTACATGGGCACAGCCATGAGGGCACAGGGAGAGCATCCTCTGCCACAGGAGTCCCCAGAGGGAGAAGAGAGAGCCAGAATGTACTTTGTTTGCAAGTTCATATATTACATTTCCTGTGCTTTCAGTGGCCGTGCCTATTCTGGCCAGCAACTCACTCACAGTGTGACTAATGGGCAAGCAGGTAAGCACCTTCCCACGTCACTCAGACCTCACTACTTAGCATGTGTCTAACTTGCCTTTGTCCAGTCCCTTCCTCCCTCCATCAGTGGGGGACAGACTGGAAAGTGGTAAATGCAGCTTTTGGCAAAACTGTATAAATGGCAACCCTATATTATTCCCTTTCCGTCCTTTTCTACTAAATAATAATTAGGTTATTATAATGGCATCAAAGCAGCCAGAGAAAAATGAAAGACCGTTTATAGTTGTGAAATTATAATGGACTTCTTAGCAGTGTCAATGGAAATCAGAGAATAGCGGCCTAAGGCAGAAAATTCATTGTCCACATAATATTGTAAATCCAGCAAAACTGATTCTCAAGAAAGAAGGAAAGATAAGCATATTTCAGATTTGATAAGAATATTTCAGGCATATAAAAATTTAGAATTTCCCAATAGTTCTTATCCAGAGAGCTTCTAAAAAGTATACTTCAAAGAGAAGAAAAATGATCCTAGGTCCTCCAGGGTCAGAACAAATATCAGCCCTGGAACTCTCCCTCCAGAGGAGCCCCGCTTTGGTTGGATTAGCGTACGGACCAGTTTCTGTCCCAGGGCCACAAACTGGGTGTGGCCAGGGAAAGAAGAAGGATAGCCCTGTCAATACCACTGCTACCCCAAGGCGTCTGGGTATGCACAGACCGAGCCTCTCTGAGGAGCGCTGACAGGAGCCGGAGGGAGGAAACAGACACTAAAATAATCCAGCCAGTCACTTAGAAGCAAAAATAGGGTGGAGGCGGGGGAAAGGACCAATATCTAGAGATGCTACAATACATTATCTAAAATAGCCAGTTTCCAACAAAAAATTATGAGGCATTTAAGAAACAGGAAAATATAACCCACTCACCATGAAAATAAAACAGGGAAATAGAAATTGCCTGTGGAAACGATCAGATGCCAGATTTCACACACCAAAAAAACTTCAAAACCCCATTATAAATATGCTTAAAAATGAAGATATCCACAGGTAAACAAAAACTGTGATAATTAATCATTAGCATCCCTGCCATAGAAGACACATAAAGGAAGTTCTTCTGGCTCAATTAAAAGGACACCAGGCAGTAACACCAGGAAGCCCACATGAAGAAATAACACCAGTAACGGTAACTACAGAGGTAAATATGGAAACATGTAAGTGTATTTTTTATTTGTAGCATCTCCTATCTGATTAAAAAGATAACACATAGCCGAAACTGGTTTGGCTCAGGGGATAGAGCATCGGCCTGCAGACTGAAAGGTCCCGGGTTCGATTCCGGTCAAGGGCATGTACCTGGGTTGCGGGTACATCCCCAGTAGGAGGTGTGCAAGAGGCAGTTGATCGATGATTCTCTCTCATCGATGTTTCTAGCTCTCTATCCCTCTCCCTCCTCTCTCTAAAAAAATCAATAAAATATATTATTTTAAAAAAAGATAACACATAAAACAATAACTACATATCTGGTTGATGGGCACAGAGTGTATGAAGATGTCATATCTACAATAACAGAACAAAGAAAGAAGAATGAAATGGAGTATAAAAAAGTAATGTTTTTGTATATTACTGAAATTAAGTTAGTATTAACACAAACAAAATTGTTATAAATTAATATGTAAATTATAATTCCCAGGGCAACCACTAAGAAAATAATTTAAAATATATAGCAAAAGAAATTACACAGAATTAAAAATATAGGATGGTGAAAAAATAGGTTTACAGTTATGAGTACATGAAACACAGGAATTTATTCTTGTATTATTATTTATTAGTTATTGTTTTATTTTTCATACAAACAATTGTATGTCTACTTTTGCCCTACTCTATATTTATTTAACACAAAAGAAAGAATGGAGAAAATGAAGAACAAAAAAGAAAAATTGAAAATATAAGAATGGCAGGCATAAATCCTATTTTATTAGTAATTACATTAAATGTAAAAAGATTTAAACACTCCAATTAAAAAGTAGATATTGCCAGAATGGATTTAAAAAAAAAAATGATCCAACTGTCTATTAGCTGCAAGAGACAACACACTTGAGATTCAAAGTCACAAATAGTTTTAAAGTTAAAGGATGAAAAAGACATTCTCTGCAAATAGTAACCAAAGAGACTGGAATGATTATATAATGAAAGACAAATAGACTTTAAGACAAAATTTGTTGCTGGAGATAAAGAACATTACATAAGAATAAGAGAGTCAATCAAGAATACATTACAGTTACAAACACAAATGCACCTAACAAGACTCCCAAAATGCATGAAGTAAAAACTGTCAGAATTGAAGGAGTAAATAGGCATTGACATAAGGACCAGGAAGTCACAGTTCAATGCCTGGTCAGGGCACATACCTGGGTTGTGGACTCAATCCCCAGAGTGGAGCATGCAGGAGGCAGCCAATCAATGCTCCTCTCTCATCATTGATGTTTCTATCTCTATCTCCATCTCACTTCCTTTCTCTAACGTCAATAAAAATATATTTTTTAAAAGGGGAAGTGGAATCTGGACATAGAAATATACATAGAAAGAACACGATGTGAAGACACATAAGAAGATGGTCATCTGCAGGTCAAGAAGAGAAACCTGGAATAGATCCTTCTCTCACAGCCCTCAGAAGGAGCCCAACCTGCTGTCCTTTGATTTTGGACATCTAGCCTCCAGAAATATGAGACAATATCTATTATCTAAGCTACCCCATGTATGCTACTGTTATGGCAGTCCTATCAAATTAATATACTCCCAATTCATTGTATGCAGCCAGTATCACCATGATACCAAGACAAACAAAGACATTATAAGAAAAGTAAATTACAGGTCAATGTCACTTATGAATATTTACACAAAAAAATCCTCAATAAAATACTAGAAAATTAAATCCGTTTTCAATTTTCATATTAAATATAACATAAAAGTGTTATCCAGCATAACCAAATGGAAAATCAATGTAACATACCATATCATAGACTATGGGACAAAAGTCACATAATTGCCTCACTAGATGTTAAAAAAAAAAGTGCATATCACAAAGCCTGTTTTTCACGAGAAAAACACACAACAATTAAGAATAGAAGGGACCTTCCTCAGCCGGATCTGAAAGCCCATAGCTAACATAGTTGATGGTGGAAGACTGGGCACTTTTCTCCTAGGATCAGGAGGCAGAGCATGTCCACTCTCACCAACAATGTGTTGGAATTCTATCCAGGACAAGTAGGCAAGGAAAAAATTAATAAGGCATACAGATTGGAAAGGAACAAATAAAACTATCTCTGTATACAGATGACCTGATGTTATATATAGAAAATCCTAAGGATTCTCTTAAAAATTACAGCTAATAAATGACTTCATTAAGGTTATAGGATATAAGTTTAATATACAAAACTCAGATGTACCCCTATGTCTTAGCAATAAAATACAAAAACATGATAATAAAAATAATTTCATTAAAAATACCATCAAGCCGAAACCAGTTTGGCTCAGTGGTAGAGTGTCGGTCTGCGGATTGAAAGGTCCCAGGTTCAATTCCGGTCAAGGGCATGTACATTGATTGTGGGCACATCCCCAGTAGGAGGTATGCAGGAGGCGGCTGGTTGATGTTTCTCTCTCATCGATGTTTCTGGCTCTCTATCTCTCTCTCTTCCTCTCTGTAAAAAATCAATAAAATATATTTTTAAAAATACCATCAAAAAGACGAAAATACTTAAGAATAAATTTAACACAATTTTGTAAGTACACTGAAAACTATAAAACATCATTAAAAAAAACAAAGTCATAAGTAAGCAGAAAGACACCTGTCTTTAGGATTGGAATTTAATATTGTTAAGGTGACATTATTTTCCAAATTGACCTACAGATTCAATCTAATCTCAATCAAAATTCCATCTGGTTTTTGTTCTTGTTTTCTGTTTTTTGTTTTGCAGAAATTGAAAAGCACATCCTAAAATTCACAAGGAAAGGCAAATACAAAATAGACAAAATGATTTTCAAAAAGAACAAAGTTGAAGGACTCACACTTCCCAAATTTAAAACTTACTACAAAGCTACAGGAAATAAGACTGGCATAAGAATAGACATATAGATCAATAGAATATAATTTAGAGCCTAGAAATAAATCTGTACACCCATGGTCAATTGATTTTCAACAAGAGTGCCAACTGAATAGTGGAAGAATAGTATTTCAATAAAGATGCTAGGACATCTGTATAGTCAAATGCAAAAGAAAAAAGTTAGACCTCTACCTCACACTATATATAAAAATTAACTCAAATGAATCAAAGACCAACATGTAAGAGCTAAAAGTCTTACACAGATGTGAATCTTCCTGGCCATGATTAGGCAATGATTTCTTAGATATGGTACATGAAGTACAAGCAACAAAAGACAAAATAGATGAATTGAACTTCATCAAAATTAAAAACTTTTGTGCTTCAAAGGACACCACCAAGAAATAAAAAGACAATGCCAGAATGGAAGGAAATATTTGCAAATCATTTATCTGATGAAAAATTGTATCCAGAATATATAAGAATTCTTTCAACCCCAAATAAAAAGATAAATAACTCAAATTTTAATGGACAGAACCAAAATGGTGGCATAAGTAAACATCTATACTTGCTACCTCTCATGATCACATCAATACCACAACTAAACAGCAGAACAACTACCATCTAGAACTGCAGGAAAGCTGGCTGAGTGGAAGTTCCACTAGAGAGGTAAAGAAGGCGCATTGAGACTAGTAAGAGGTGCAGAGGCGTGAAAAATGTTGGTACCTGGATGTGCTGCTCTTTCAATCAGGAGGGAGATACAAGCTCCCAATTGCTCTAAAGTCTAGTTCCCGGCAAGACTCTGGGGGACCCAGGCACAAACAGGGAGAAACTGGACTGTCTGGCATTGGAACAGGAACATGAGGTTGGCTTTCTCTTAGAGAGACTCACAGCAATCATTGTTCCTGCACAGAGGTGCGGGATACAGCAAACCAGGGTCTTCTCTGGTTCAGGGCTGACTGGCAGCCATTGCTGTTTGCTCTGCCCTGGTGATTCCCTGAGACCCCACCCCACCCAATTTACAACCCCACCCAAGCTGTGTGCATTGGCTTTTGCATGTGAATGGCCTGTTCTTTTGCCTACAACCTGTCAAACTGCAGCTGAGTTAGAGAGCCCCAGAGCTTCCAAAAGAAGGCCCACGGTCCTGCTGGGCCTCATCTGGGCTCTTCCAAGCACCAATCAAAGAGGAGGAATCTGAAGATGTTTCTGGTGGGTGGCCCCAGACAGTGACTGACCTTGTACCTCCTTGGAGATCAATGGTCAGAGTGAGACCATACAGGTTACAACTCCTTACATCTATAAGAGATACACTCAAGGGGCAGACTCAGGGAGCACCAAAGCCCCACTGAAGTGAACCCTGCCTCATAAGGGTGTCTCCTGTGCAATGGATATTCCAGTGTAGACACAGCTGGTCATCACAACCAATTGGCCTAGAAGGACCATACCAACACACATCATAATTAAAATGCCAAGGGCAAAAGACAAAGAGAGAATCTTGAAAGCAGCAAGAGAAAAACAGTTAGTTACCTACAAGGAACTACCCATATGACTGTCAGCTGATTTCTCAACAGAAACTATGCAGGCTGGAAGGAAGTTGCAAGAGATATTCAAGGTGATGAATATCAAGAACCTACAATAAGGTGACCAGACATCCTGCTTTTGGCAGGACAGTCCCGATTTTTAACAATTTGTCCCTCATCCCGCAGTGTTTTAAAAAAGTCCAAAAGATTTAAAAGAATTTTTCCAAAAATCGGGACTTTTTTTAAAATACTGTGGGATGCAGGACAAATTGTTAAAAATCGGAATTGTCCCGACAAAAGCGGAACATCTGGTCACCTTAACCTACAACCAAGATTACTTTATCCGGCAAAGCTATCATTTAGAATTGAAGGTCAGACAAAGAGCTTCACAGATAAGAAAAAGCTAAAGAAGTCCATCACCACCAAACCAGTATTATATGAAATGCTGAAGAGTATTCTTTAAAAAGAGGAAGAAGAATAAAAAGGTAAAGATAAAAATTATGAACAACAAAGTGACAACAAATACATATCTATCAACAAGTGAATCTAAAAATCAAATGAATAAAAAAATCTGATGAACAGAATAAACTGGTGAATATAATAGAATCAGGGGCATAGAAGGGGAGTGGGCTGAAAATTCTCAGGGGTAAGGAGGTAAGGAGGAGGAGGAGGAGGAGGAGGAGGAGGAGGAGAAGGAGGAGGAGGAGGAGAAGGAGGAGGAGGAAGAGGAGGAGGAGGAAGAGGAGGAGGAGGAGGAGAAATTGATTTGTTGCTCCATTTATTTATGTATTCATTGATTGATTCTTGTATGTGCCCTGATTGGGGATCAAACCACAGCCTTGGTGTATTGGGACAATGCTCTAACCAACTGAGCTACCTGGCCAGAGCTGGATTTGTTGTTAATGCACTTTACTTATTAAATAAGGAGCTGGCAAATCCACATCAATCTCTAAGATTTCAGTTATTTATTATTTAAATCTCAGAGTCTAAGAACTGTGATTCAGAGTCAGACTGAGACCCAACACTCTTTTTTCTTTATTGATTATGGTATTACATATGTGTCCTTTTCCTCCCATTGTACCCCCCCCCCCACACACACACACACCTCATGCCCTCACCCCCTTGTTGTCTGTGTCCATTGGTTAGGCTTATATGCATGCATACAGGTCCTTTGGTTGATGTCTCTCCCTTACCCCCACCCTCCCCTACCTTCAAATGTAGGCAGATTGAGCTCGCTTTCTGTAACATGTCACCAACAGAATAAGGCAGCGGGGAAGCACTTGCTTGGGTTCCCACAGGCCTGGTCTCATCTCCCAGCGCAGCTCTGCCCTAGTCCGCAGAGTGGCCCTGGGCAAATTCCAGTTTATCTTAGCTCTGCAAATGTGCCAGCGGCGGTGGTGACAGACAAGAGAGATAGTAGGTGTTAAAGAAGATAATGCATGGCAATGATAATTCTGTGTAGCTCCACCCTTGCTACATACTAGCTCAAAGCAGCAGTGTGTGTGTGTGTGTGTGTGTGTGTGTGTGTGTGTGTGCCTGGACATAACATTACAAATACATCTATTCCTGCAAGATGCCTCTACTGTAGCATCAACCTGTAAAAGTTTTATCTGAAGTTCCTGGATCCTCTGAGAGGAGTATGCTGTGTACAAGGTCAGATACTTAATCGGAGAGTCACTGATTCATTCTGCAGGCCAAGGTAGCAGCCAACCATCCTCATTTTAGTTCACCTTCACAATATCTGTCACTTCCAGATGGTGCATGAACTTTTTTCTTTATATCGATGTTTTCTTCAAATCAACTCACTTTTTGCTTTGAATACATTAATTTTTCAAGTGCTCCCTGTGGAAGCAGCATAGCACAGAGCTTAAGAACAGCATCTAGACCCAAATGGCCAGGTTTCAACACTGATTCCACCACTTTCTAACCAGATTGAACCGCTCTTGCCTCAGTTTCTCCATCTATAAAAGAGGATTACAGTGGATAGAGTGTCGGTCCATGGACCAAAGGGTCCCGGGTTGCAGGTTCCCTGGCCCTGGTCTGAGTGTGTGCAGAAAGCAGCCAATCACAGGGGCCCCAAAGCCTCTGCGCTAACCACTGTGTAACTGTGCCCATAGGATTCCCAGAGGGACCACCATGGGCCACTGGGTTTGTGCTTTTTTTATTTAGGTGTTTATGTCTGTGTCTTTCCCACATCAATGTTTCTTTCTGTCAAAATCTTACAACAAATAAAACCTTAAAATAAATAAAAACAAAGTGGTGTTATTAAATCCTAGCTATAAATTTACCTGCTAGCATGCTTAGTGGAGTAACCCTGGTCTCTCTTTGAAAGTATAAAACGGAGCCCAGCTGGCATGACTCAGCAGTTGAGCGTTGGCCCATGAACCAGGAGGTCACTGCTGGATTCCTGGGTTGCAGGCTTGATCCCAATAGGGCATGAAGGAGGCAGCCAATTGATGTTTCTCTCTGGTCGATGTGTCCATTTCTCTACCCTTCTCCTGTCCTCTCTCTAAAATCAATGAAATACATACTTAACAAGGCCCAGTGCTCCAGAGGGGCCCCTCAGCCTGGCCTGCACCCTCTTGCAATCCAGGATTCCTCAGAGGATATGGAAGGCCCAGTCCTCGCAGGTCAGGCTGAGGGACCCACCAGTGTGCGACTCCATGCACTGGGCCTCTAGTATGTATATAAGATCTTTGGTTAATCTCTTCCCACCTCCCCGACTCCTTTCCTCTGAAATTCAATCTGTGTTTCCATTCTGTGCGTTGAATGTCTGCCCCCTGGTTGTCGTAGCTACCAGTCAAACAGTTGAACGGTCACATAGGCTTTTATATATATATATATATCACAGAGAGAAGGGAATGAGGCTAAGGAAATCTCCAGGACAGGGCAACACCAAGCTGTGGCCTCCTCACTCAAGCAGAAGACTTGGAGGAAAAGCGAAGCAACCTTCCCACTGTGCTACCACCTGAATCAGCCAGGCCCACCAAGAGAGTATGCTCTGGACAGTTTGCCATTAAGATGTGGAAAGTCGGGAAAGTGAGAGGTGTCCTAAGCAGCACATATAAATGGAAATGAGACCTGCATTCCCATGTGGTTTCATTCCTCAGACATCCCTGCGTCAGGAGTGAGATATCTGACGCAAGCAGGTTGACTCAGAAAATGTTTTCCTTGTGAATTGAAGTTTCATCGCACAAGGCGCTGCTGGTGGGACTGTCGCTCACCGAGCCTCCTCTATCCTCTCGGGTGACTCAGCACTTCCCCGAATGTGATTCCAGGTGACAGCCTACCGCCCACTTGCCTTCCCTCTCCTTCATGGCAGAGCCGGCCTAGTTTTCACGTGTGATTTTTTTTTAAGCTCCAGTGCCACCAGAGATGGATGACTAGCACTGTGGGCAACAGACTTGGGATCGTGGCTCCGAGCCTCCCGTTGTGTGTGGCCACCTTGGGCCTGATGGGCAGGAGCACACCAGGGTTCTGACCCTCCCTAAGCTGAGTGGGGGAAGGTTATTTAAGGGCAGTGCTCCAGCCTGGAGGCAGGGCCACAGACACCAGCACACGGTTCTGCACCATCATTCCCTCAGAACAAAAGTAGGAAGAGAGGATTTAAAACAATCCAAACTTCATAGTCCTGACAGGCATGTGATGGGAAGGGGAACGGGCTCGGTGATGACAATGGACTAAACTGGGAAGTCCAGAGGACAAGGCCTGCTTGGCTGGACGAGGACGTGGCCACAGCACCAGCAGCACAGCTCAGGCCCTCGGGTGGGCTCCTGGCACAGTCAGTGTCCTGTTGCTCACGCGGCACAATCATGGTCTCAGCCCAGGCTCCCCCTCCCTCTGAGCCGCGGCCCTTTCTCCCTGGAGCACTGGAGTCCCAGGAAGCCCTCCTGGGTAACCAGCCCCCAGTCTGGTTCTCCCTGCCCCTCAGCTTCAGAACCAGCAATGTGCCCCTGCTGACTGGTGCGAAGGAGTGTGCACACCCAGCCATGGCAAGAGCTGTGCCCCTGGCTGAGCCGGACTTGGGGTGGCACAATGGTGAGCACTGGACAGAGTCCTGGGAGTTAATCCTGACCATGCCATGCACCAGGCCCCTCAGCCTAACTTCACGGAGAAGGAACATGGACTCAAAGTCAATTGCCTAATGTCACATGGACCTCAGAGCCTCTGTGCTAACCACTGTGTCCCTGTGCCCATACGATCCTGAAGAGACCTCCATGGGTCACTGGGTTTGTGTAGTTTTGATTTAGGTGTTTATTGTCTGATCACCTCCACCCTGAAAAGCTGTCACTATGCCGAGAGGCTGGTGGGCACAAGCCTCTGCTCACTGTACACTGTGCATCTTTTTTTCTGTTTTTGCCATCTAACAAGTAAATTATTTTTGTGTTTAGAACTTAAATGCGTGTATATGGATAACAAATAAGAAGAAATAAATATGCCACAGGTGTTTGTCAACAGAATGTTATGGTTGACAGTTTTCTAAAGTATTTAACCCAGCCCTGGCCAGTGTGGCTCAGTTGGTTGGAGCATCATCTTTTCACAAGAGTCGTGGGTTCAATTTCCAGGCAGGGCACATGCTCAGGTTGCAGGTTTGTTCCCTGGTCAGGGTGCCTATAGGAGGCAACTGATAGATGTTTTTCTCTCTCACAGTATCTATCTCTCTCCTCTCACTCTCTTTCTCTCTCTCTCTCTCTCTCTCTCTCTCTCTCTCTCTCTCTTTTCCCCCCTCCCTTCCTCTCTATCTAAAATCAATTAAAAAAAACATATCCTTATTACATCAGATATTCTTCTAAAGGTTGCTGGAATTTATATAAAGATATTCAGATACCAGCAATAATATCCAGATAACACAGCTGAGCCCACATTGCCTGACAAGATCATCCCAGCCTCAAGGCTAGGACCACAGTTCTGTTTCTCTGGTATTCTCTCCATGCCCTGCCCCAGGGCTGGGTATGCACTCCCTGTTCAAGATGTATTTGTTGATTTGAGTTGGCAGGTGGGGGAGGGGATGGGGGCGGGGGACTGGGACACAAAAGACACAGGAAGTGTAGACCCGCTGTTGAGGAAGGATCCTGTAAGGGAAAAGCCGCTAACAATCACTGAGACTCTGCTCCCAGGTCCCGGAGATGGCTGCACACCCCCACAGCCCTCTGAGCTGCGCAAAGGTCCTCCTTCGCCGCATGATTTGTTGCGGTAAAAACAAAGGAGGCATCTCGAGGCAGGTAAGGTCACTTTGTGCTGAGATTGATGGCGCGCTGTCATGTGAAAGCCGGTTCATAGTTACGGTGTCTTTCCCTTCCAGTGATTTTGTGCACAGTAGATACTTTCATTACATATGTGTATGTGGATGGCCTGGGCTTGACTAAATATTTTACTTTTAAGAATTTACAAAAAAATAAATTAATTAAAAAGCCCTAGCCATTTTGGCTCAGTGAATAGTGTTGCCCTGTGGATTGAAGGATCCCAAATTCGATTCCTGTCAAGGGCACATACCTTGGTTGCAGGCTCCTCCCCTGGTCAGGGCTCATGCAGGAGGCAACCAAAGCATGTGTTTTTCTCACAGCGATGTTTCTCTCTGTCGTCCCCTCTCCCTTCTACTCTCCCTACAAACCAATGGAAAAATATCCTCAGATGAGAATTAAAAAAATAATTTCATAAAACATGCAAACAAATGTGCATCTCTTCTGGAATCCTGAGCAGGAATGCAGGAGTACTAATGACTGTGGTGTACTCTTTTGTAGATCAATGCTCTCATCTGGAATTCACAGCCCTGAGCCGATCTAATGCCCCCTCCATACAGGGAGAACCCAAGCTCAGACATGTTATCATGCCCACGGCCTCTGCAGCCAGTGCTGTACAGGGTAGGAGCGGAACCTAAGTTTATTCACAACCTACAGATATTCAAGTCTAATTTCATGGTGTGTGAGAACACATCTATTTGGTAAGAGGTCAAATACATTTGAAAACAAGGAAAACCTCAAGTTTTGTTCAGAAAAACAAAGGGGAGTAGGACCTTGAAGATATGTGCAGGAGACATTTATTCAAAGACATGAGGAATCGTTTGATTGACTGAGTTTTTCAACACACATGTGACATGCAGCTCTACTGATTATGACGGAAACTGGTTTCCTCAAAATCCTTTCTAGGAAACAATAAGCTTCTCCTCACTCCTGAAAAAGGGGCAAGATTCAGACATGTGTTTTGCTTGTTTTGTTTTAAGGAAATAGCATTGCTCTCACTTAAATGATGGAGAGGCAGGGTTGTGAGGAGGGAAAGGGAGGAGGAAGGAAATTCTGGACTGAGGGCATGTTCTGTAAGATAACAGGTTGGGATACAGTGTATACACTTACCAAAATGTAACTAAGATCTTTGCAGCTTCCTGTGTTCAAATTGCACATTAATTAATTAATTAATTAATTAATTTTTAAAAAAATAAAATTTTGTTGCCCTAACTGGTTTGGCTCAGTGGATAGAGTATCAGTCTGTGGACTGAAGGTTCCTGGGTTCGACTCCAGTCAAGGGCATGCACCTTGGTTGCGGGCACATCCCCAGTGGGGAGTGTGCAGGAGGCAGCTGATCGATGTTTCTCTCCCATCGATGTTTCTAACTCTCTGTCCCTCTCCCTTTCTCTCTGTAAAAAAACAATAAAAAATATATTTTAAAAAATAAAATAAAATTTTATTGGCTTAAGAAAGTCCTGTCCTCCCTCCACCCCCAACCCCCAGCCCACACAGAGTGTGTAGCGGGAGCAGAATTAGTGTTGGGCTAAGAAAGGAGGATGGAGGCCCACTTTTCTAGGGCCCAAGGGCCAAACCCAAAGTGGGAACTAGAAATAACAGAATGCTCAAATTTGTTGTCTCTGGGATTAGGGTGCTTTAATTTTTTTAGAAGGGAGGGAGGAAGTGATGGAGGAAGGGAGATTTCCAGTTGAACATAACAGACACCATATTCACTTTTTTATCTCCTCTGGAAATACCACTAAAAATGAAAGTAAAGGCATAATCCTATATAATAAAAGGCTACTATGCAAATCAACCAAATGGATGAACAATTGGTTGCTTTGACATGCACTGACCACCAGGGGGAAGATGCTCAACACAGGAGCTACCCCTTGGTGGTCAGTGTGTTCCCATAGAGGGAGCACCGCTCAGCCAGAAGCTGGGCTCAGTGGCGGTGGTGGGAGTCTCTCCCGCCTCTGTGGCAGCACTAAGGATGTCCAACTGACAGCTTAGGCCAGATCCTCATGGAGCTGTCAGCTAGACATCCCTTGAGGGCTCCAGGACTGGGAGAGGGCACAGGCTGGGCTGAGGGATGCCCCCACAAGTGCACAAATTTCATTCATTGGGCCTCTAGTTAGGTATAAACCCATGAAGACAAAGAGAACAGGAGGGAAGACATCAGGGACAAGAGAGCTCATCCCATTTTTTAGGATGGAAAGTGGATAGAGGAGCAGGAATTGCCCAAGCAGATCTGAGAAGCTCCCACTGAAGTGCTGGCAGAAAGTGGCATCCCTAAGGAGCTGGCTCCTTTCTCTTTCTGATCTGGGAGCCCCCGGCCATTCCCTGGCAGGGACTGGAAATGTATTCTCGGGCTCTGGGACCTGCAACACCCTGGAAGAGCAGGTCCCACCCAAGCATAGAGTGCTTGCAAGGAGCTTTGGGGTACCTCATGCTTCAATATAAATGGAAGACATTTGAGGATGCCGGCACTATGTGAGAAAGTAACCAACGCAAAGAGAACCCAGAGGAAACAAAGGCAAGGCAAAGGGCAGAATGAAATATTTAAAACTACACCTAACATTTTTAGAGAGAAAAGAGAAGATATTGTGGAAAAGAAATAAAGAACTAGAAATTGAAATTTGAAAATATAATAGCAGAACTATTTAAAAGGCAATAGAAAAATGGGAAGATAAAACTTAGTACATTTCCCAGAAAGGAAAAGCAGAAGGCAAAAGATAAGGGCTGAATGAGCAATCCAGGAAACACAATACCTGGTGAGTAGGAATGCCGGAGAGTACAGAGGGAACAGCAGAGAGAGGAAGTATCGAAGAACCTGTACAAGGAAATTCCTGACTGAAGAAGGGTCCACTGAAACCAGCTCAGAGACTTAAAGCTCTACCCACACCCACATACCAGACCTCTATTGATTAAGTCCTGACATGTGCCAGTCAGTGGAGCAACAGTGAGACCTGATCCTAAGCTTGGGGAGAGCGGCATCTTGCAGGAAGATCTACCCTAATAAAGAGTAGCATGCTACTTGACTGTACCTTCGTCATGCCCACCAGCCAATCAGAAAAAGAATACAAATTAACCCAGCAAAGATGGTGGGTTAATTTGCATACACAGGCGCCCAGTGGCTGGAGGGGGCGGGGGCGCAGGGCGGGGAGGGGAGCTTGCATCATGGCAACAACACAAGCTTCTGCACCACCCCAGCCGCTCTGGGCCGCTGGGAAGCCTGGGAAGGCAGAAAGGTGGCTCTGGTCAGAGCGAAGGTGGTGCCAGCAGCCAGGGGAAGGAAGGCCCATTCCTGCACAAATCTCCGTGCATCCAGCCTCTAGTGGACATACAACAATGAAGCCGAGTGTGGAAAGTGCTATATCAGACTGGCCAGGGTGTGGAGGGATCTAAAGGAGCATCTAGTCGGGTCTGTGGCCATGAGGAGGTGACAGAGATCAGGGAAGATCTGGAGACCAGGTGATCCGTGACACTGTCTCCCAAGCTGAAGGCAATCTGGTGGCAAGAGCCGGGAGGCCTGTGGCCAGAGCACCCGAGAGCAGGCTGTGAGGCAGGGGAGCTGTGGGAGGGGAGGGGACGGTGCCAGGTCACACAGCGGGAGGAAGGCAAGAGGCGAAGCCAGGAACTCCGGTGCCTGCGGTGAGCTCTGCGTCCTGCCGGAGGGTCCATCACCAGGTCTAAACGAGGGACAGGGTCAGCTCAGTGGGTGAGTCCTCAGGGCGCAGCTCCGTGAGGACGCAGGAGAGGGCGCCCCAAGGCCAAGGTGAGAAATGGTGAGGCCCCAGCACCTGGTCCCTCCTGACACCACCTGCGCCCAGGCAGGCGGAGTGGAACTGTGAATGGAGCCCAGAGGCGGCGCCACGGCCACGGAGTCTCTGCCAGCCCACCAGCGCCCAGGGCTGTGCTGTGATGTCTAGGTAACCTAGGAGCAAACCCCGGGCTCTTAAAACAACCAAAGGGCTCGGGTTTTGCCCACTCGTGTGTGGGAACACACACATGCACACCCCCCCACCCCCCCACACACCACACACACACACGCACACCCCACACACACACCACACACACCACACACACACACACACACACGCACACTCTACACACTCACACCACACACACACCACACACACACACACACACCACACACACACACCACACACACACACACACACACACACACCACACACACACACACACACACACACCACACACACACACCACACACACACACACACACACACACACACACACACCCCGCTTCCCGGAAAGGCAGGAGACGCCACCTCAGGCCAATGGGAGCCCTGAGGTGGGGCGCCCTCCAGCGGGGGCTGTGCTCTGAAGGAATTTGTTTCAGCGTCTCAGCTCTGCCCAAGGAAGTCACCCATAATGCCACGTGCTTGGGAGCCTTGGACAGAGAATCTGTTAGCACTTGCTTGCCACCTTGCAATCCTGGGCTTTCCAAATGTAATTTCCAACAAGTAAGCTGGAGCATCTTGCAACGCGTGAACACGCCATCGGTATTCATTTCAAAAGTAAGGAAGGTCATAGAGGCCTAAGTGACTAAAGGTTTAGCTATTGGCTTTGAAATAATTAGCATTGACTTTTGAAATGAATCAAGATGTTAGGCAGCAGCAAGCACATGCTCGCGTTTGAACATGAGTGTAACACTGCAAGCCATTTACCGCGGAAGGCTGTCCCTTCCAGCGCAGGGAGGGCTGGCCCACCTGGCAGGTGGCCGGACCTTCCCGCCGGCTTTGAGAAAGGGCTGGGCTCCTTCGGCCCCCGGCTGTGAGGCCAGGCAGCCTCTGCTGACACCTGGTGGCCACAGCGGGTAGCGGGCCGAGGCCTCAGCCGGTTAACCTCCACCTGACCCGCTTCCTGGCCGCTCTGCCTGTGTCATGAATATCGATGAAAACCGCAGGGAAGGGGTTTCATTGGAATGGAAGGAAGAGCTGCTCCACAGATCAACAGATTAATGGCCTGGCATTAATCAGCACCAACTTAAAAATGTCGTCGGTCTCTAGAAGATTCAAATTGCAAAACCTGCTGGGAGGGGTTTTTCCTCCCCAGGATTGTATCTGTTTGAACAGCCCCCGCATCTACCTCAGTGTCCATTCGTTTCCCCCTCCCCACCCCTCACCCCCAGCCCTACTCCCGTGTAAACCAGTTATGCCCAGAGATTAGAAAAAGGGGAGGCTTTATTCTTCCCAAAAGTTTAAATTGTTAATGGACTCAGACCTAATTGGGAACAATTCCCGCCAGAAGAAAGGGGACCTGTGTCAGAAACATCTGATAAGGGCTGTTTGCATCAAGGGCAAGGACCCCAGGAAAGAGAGTGGAAAGACAGATTTTGGAAATAAAACCTGAGTCTGCCTCCAGGTCCCCAGAACCCTGGGCTGCGCAGCTGAAGCGGACAGGCGAGGAGAGAGAAGGGGCGAGCGGCAGGGAGCACCTGCCTTCGAGGAGAAGACCTGGCTCCATGCCAACGTTCGAAGTGGGAACCCCTCATCCTGGGTCTACACTCCCCCTCTGTCACAGGATGAACAGTTCCCTGTGAAGTAGCAGCGTGACACTTGTCCCCAAAATAGAGCATGTATGGGCCAGGCACAGAGCCTCAGAGCAGTTCTGTGAGGTCCATGTGGTCCCTATTCAGCAGAGAAGAAACCGAGGCTCCAGAGGCTGAGGGCCCTGCCCAAGGTCACAGCTCTGGGCTCGTCACAGCGCCTGCGTTTCTCCAAGCGGGGGCAGGCTGCCTTCAAAGCCAGTGCTCTTCACTCCTCATCACGTTTGCCTAAAGCAAACAATGGAAGATAAATAATTCCAATACATGCAAAAATGCACCATTTGCTGCTTTCAATTTGTATAGTTTTAAATGTCACCACGAGTTCTCTTCTAGGTCACTTTTAAAACAAGCAACTTTGCTTGAAGGCAAGTGAGGGGGAGGGGGTCCCCTGCTGTAATTTGTATGTTATAGACACCACCGTTCAGCCTTCTCCTCAGCTTTCCAGGGGCCGTTCAAACAGCACCGAGGACAGCTGGGACACCCCTTGCCTGCTGTGAGGAGCCGTGCGGCGTTTCCAGCTGGCAGGAGAGCCGAGGAGGAGGCGCAGGATCGCCCCAGGCGCTCGGAGGAACGGTGGGCAGAGAACTGTCAGCTGCATGAACAGGCAGATGCAGCAGCAGCCACATTCAGACCAAGAGAAACAAACTGTTAACAAGATTCTTAATCTCTTTTCCTCAATTCCATTGGAAACACATATTCACTCAGGCTACAGTGGGTATAAATCCAGATGACTATTTCAAGTAAAGAAGCTTCTAGAATTTATCCAATCTACATGTGTCTACTTTGCTATGCGACGAGCTTCAAGAATCCCGTAAAGTTTTGCTTTAAAATTGAAATACAATCTTAAAGTTATTCATTTATCCAAGAAATACTTATGCTGGCCCATTAAGTGCCAAGCACAGTTCTGTATATTGGGGACATTCCAATAGCAGGAGACAGGCCAGAAAATGGTGTGGTTTTATTTTTTTTATTTTTTTTATTTTTAAAGTAGAGTTAGAAGAACAGAGAATGCTGCAGAGGTATCTGCTGTTTTATATAGGACTAGAGGCCAGTAGCATAAATTCGTGCACGGGTGGGATCCCTAGGCCTGACCAGCAATCAGGGCCGATTGGGCCGTGGGAGGTCGGCCAGGTGGAGGGGCTGCGGGAGGTTGGCTGTGAGAGCGCATTGATACCAGGGAGCAGCTCCTGCATTGAGTGTCTGCCCCTGGTGGTCAGTATGTCATAGCAACTGCTCGACCAGCTGTTCAGTCATTTGATTACTTGGTTGCTTAGGCTTTTATATAGATTAGGGGTGTCGAACTCAATCAGAGAAGGGGCCAAAATCTAAAATCCAGCCTAAATCGCGGGCCGAATGGTTTACTGAACAGTCATAAACTGACAATGTTAACCAGAAATGTGAATTTAAAATGAGTGGAACAAACTTTTCCTTAACAGTGCTGTTAACCAACTCACATGCTATCAAGGATTTGGCCCGCGGGCCTTGTGTTTGACACATGTGATATAGATAGATGAGCAGGGAAGTCTTCGTTAATGGCATTTGAATAGACACCTGATGAAATGATGGAATAACCCACATGAATAACAGAGAGAGGCATTCAGAAGAAGGAAGAGCAAATGCAAAGGCCCTGAGGTGTATGTCTGGCCTACACCCAGAGGAAGAGAACCGAGGCCAAGGTGGCTGTTGCGGGATGATGGGAGATGCCAGATGAGGTCAGAGTTGGCAGGGGCTGGTCAAGCCAGAAAGAGAGGTCTCACCAAAGAACCAAATCTGCTGGCACTTTAGTCTTGAATTTCCCAGGCTCCAGAACTGTGAGAAATAAATGTCTGTCGTTTAAGCTATAAATAAATAAATAAAAGGTTGTGAAATTCATGAGATCATCACAGGAGTGGATATAATCAGAGAGGTCTGGGGACTGAGCCCGGAGTGCGCCAATGCTGAGAGGTTAAGGAGATGAGGAAGGACCAGCAAATAAGAGGACAGTGGAGCTCAGGAAGCCAAATGAAGAAACGGTTTGCAAGCAGGAGGTGTCAGCTGCTTCTCGGCATTAAAGCCTCTGGCAGGGTAGGGAACTTGAAGACAGAATCACAGTCCTGCGGCAACAAGGGAACCAGTGGTGACTGTGACCAGAGCTATTTTAGCAGAGTGATGGGGACAGAGGCCTGACTGCACAGTTCAAGAGAAAATGGGAGGAAAGTGGGGGAAAGAGGGTGTGGAAACATCTGTTAAGTTTTTCTACAAAGGGAAAATGGAGCAACTATTGGGGGAGAGTCAAGAAGGGAGACCTTACCGCATGCTGGTGGGAACCATCGGGGGAAGGGAGACGTGGTGATGCAGAGAGGTGCTCCTGAGCACTCAGGGCAGTGGCAGGTGCTCCAGCCGAGAGGTGGAAAGGGGCTCTAGTCACACCATCACAAGGTGGGCACATCGGGCGCAGCATGAGCAAGCTATCTTCTGATGGCCTCTACTTTCTCAGGAAATAGGAAGCAAGGATGGCGGCTCAGAGTGGGAAGGAGAGGTGTTAGGATTGAGGGCATAGGAACTACAGACATGTGGAAACTCAGGGCTGCGTTAGGAACTTACGAGTTTTGGAGTTGTGAGCTAAAGCGTCGTTAGTTGGCCTGTTTTTACCCAGCCAGGTGCAGCTGTATCAGGGCGGGTGTGGAGAAGGCAGGGTGGAATTAACCCTGGGGCAAGGGGATGGTAAGGAAAGTGAGAGTCCATACGGAGGAATCATGAGCACCAGAGAAACTCAATTAGGCTGAAGGAAGAGGCAGTGAAAAGACGGCAGGGTCAGTGACCTGTAGATCTGGTGAGGTGGAAGAACTGCTGGAGGGGGTGGCAGAGGGACAGAGATGGAGAGACAGGAGCAGTGTTTGCAGAACGGGAGACACAATATTGAAATGATGTTGTGGACTGGAATATGGTTGCTGCTGATGACTATGGCTAAGGTGTGATTGTGGGAGCAGGTGGCTGAGTCAGAGTTGATGATAATGTTGCAGTTGAACCGGGTGGGTGGCTCAGTGGTTGAGTGTCGACCTATGAAAAGGAGTCACAGTTTGATTCCTGGTAGGGGCACGAGCCCAGGTTGTGGATTTGACCCCATGTGGGACATGCAGGAAGCAGCAGATTAATGATTCTCTCTCATCATTTATCTCTCTCTCTCTCTCTCTCTCTCTCTCTCTCTCTCTCTCTCTCTCTCTCTCTCTCTCTTTCCCTCCCTCCCTCCATCTCCCTCTCCCTTCCTCTCTGAAATCAATATATATTGTGTCCATCTTAGGCCTCACTGCCTGAATGGCAGTACTTACTGAGCACTCAGATGAAGGCTCAGAAGCACAGAGAGAGCAGGGTCACTTGCTCTTTGCAATCGAGCTGGTCAATGACTCAAGAGGCCCCATGGCATGGGGAGGATTGCCTACACTGGAGCAGGACAAGAGTGGTATTGGAGAGAGCAGCGGTGAGCAGGGAGCAAGGAGGAGCAGCACAGGGGCCTGCAGGTGTCTGCAAGAAGTGGGCGGGAAGGCAAGCAATGCATAGTGATGGCAGAAGATGCAAAGCTGCCTTTCAGGAGGAGGGGCCGTGACCAGGAAATTGTGAGGGGGGTTTTTGTTTTGTTTTTTGGGGGGTGGTGGTGATGGCTTAACAGAATTTAACACTGAAAGGACCGAGGATGCAGCTCTTGAACTTCCTGGCTCTCATTTCCCACCAAGTGAGAAGTGGCGGGAAGAAGCCCTCAGGATCCTCATCCTACCATTTGCCTTGGCCCTGTTAAGACTCCAAGAACTCTGGTCGCCGCTTTGATTGACCACAAGAACATCGTTGCTGCTGGAGGAATTTTCTCTGTGTCTTCGTAGGAAGGAGCTGAAACCAAAAGCTTGAGCCTCCGTGTCCGCATTCCCCAATCGTCTGCCTTCGCCCATATCAATTGCATGACATCGCCTGGGACCTGAAGAGGATTGTGTCCGCCTTGGGCCTCGCTGCCTGAATGGCAGCACTTACTGAACACTCAGGCGAAGGCTCAGAAGTCAGAAAGAGCAAGGTCACCTATCTCTGAAAAACCACACTGCACAGCAGCAGGACACAAATCCTCTTTTTATTTCTTTTAAATCATCCCACATCCCACTGACTAACTATCGAAAATGAGTCTCCAAAGGCCATTATCCCAAGACAAGATTAGTCTTATAAACCAAAACGCACACTGGAGATGGGGAAGTGGTCTCAGTCTGATCCATTGAATAAATATAGCTCCTCTGATGCAAGGAAGGAAAAAAGCTGCCCTCTCCTCTGCCCGGTCCTCACCCCCCATAAATGCTGGAAGTCAAGAGTAGCAATGAGTTCTACGCTTTGGGTTCAACATGAGAGATGGGTACTTTCCCAGCCTGCACACACCTGAGACCTGCTGTCTGGATGGTAGCATTTGAATACTAACCTCAAACCAGTTAAGTAGTTATTCTCCTTCCTCCGATTATCTTTGCTGATTTGATTAATCATGAAAGATTTTTAAAGCAAAAAATGAAGGGAAACTGCCAATAACCAATAATCAGAGCCCTTTTCCCAACACACAAGTGTGACACACAATGAAAAGAAGGTGACAAGAGTCTGGATCCTCAGACACGGTCATACATGGACTTCTCTATCTGCTAGAGACATGGTACAGTAATCTCAGGTTCCCTCTTCCCTCTCTGCCCCCCCCCACCCCCACCATTTTTAAAGGGGCCCAGGCCAGGCCACCTCTCTGGGCGTCCCAAACAGGCAAAGCATCATCGCCTCTCCTGCATGTGCCTGGAAGAGAAGGGAAATAAGACACCTTTGCTGGGGCAATAAGCTCCTCAAACTCATATCACATCGCTAGCGGAGAATTTTGTTGCAGTCTCTCCATTGCCAGCAGAAGTGGAGTGTCCACAGGTGGAAGTGGGGGATCCCTTTCCCCTCTGGTGCTGGGGGTCAGGTTATTACAATATCTTGAGAAAAAGAATTTTCTGAGATTCACATGAAAGAATGAATGTGTTTATCTGCATAGAATTACATCCCTAGGCTTGCGAAGTCCCGTTCCCTTTAAACCAGTCCTGGAAGATGTGCAGCTGGGGCTTCAGCAGAGCCCGACGCCGAGCCAGTGTCCAGTTCCCATCCCCTGGTGGAGAGGAGCCCGGCACAGCATAAACCTAATGTTAGTCCATCAGTCCACAGATTTGTGGTCCACGTGGATGTGGACCAGTGTAGAGCCTGAGAGCACACGCCCTACATCAGGAATCCCAAGAGATCAAGAGGCCTAGACAGCCGACTCCGTGTTCAGGAGCTTATGTAGCTCAGATTTTACACTCATCTTGGCCAATGACCACGTGTGACTGACAGACAAGCACCCTCTCTACATTATTTAAACTTTACTGCATGAGTCTACTTGTTCCTTGTCCTGTCTCTTCCCCGAGGATCTATGGGGAATGAACCTGGAGAATATTAAGCTGCAGTTTTCTGGCACGAATGGCATGCCTGTATTATCTGGCCTTTTCTTTTGCTCCTTTCTGGTTAGTTAATTAATATTACAATGATATCAAAATTAGGATACGATATTAAAACTAGGATACTTAATGAGGCAAGGGCCTGTATGTCCCTTGGTCATGAGAAAATGTTATCTTCAACTGAGAATGGCACAAATGCCATATAGAAAGAGTGCCAGCCAACAAAAAAGGGACACTGTCACTTTACCCATGCTTGGGACAGCCTTCCTACCATGTTTCTCCAAGGGCCTCACACCTCTTGTTTTCAGAGTGGCAGAACATGGGATTTGAAGCCAGAAGAAACCTGCTCTTGGATTTATCATATTTTAGGCTTAGGAAAGTGGCTTAATATCTGACAGCATCAGAGTTCTTGAGTCACATGAAATTGATGCTCCTGAACTGCCCATAACAGTCATCGTAAGACATTTAATGAGCACTTACTACATGCTAGGCGCTGTTACTAAGCACACTAGGCAATGTCTGCCTTGATCCCAGGGTTCTGTGAGGTGAGCATTATCCTCTCTATTTCTCAGATGAGCCTAGCTCTGCCCAACTCCAGGATGTGGATGAGAGGACATACAAAACACTCATTCATTTGTGGAATATAATGAACAACATAAACTGATGGACAAAAATAGATCCAGGGACACAGAAGCATAAAACAGACCATCAAACTTCAGAGGGAAGGCAGGAGAAGGGTGGGGGGTAAGAGATCAACCAAAGGACTTATATGCACTAGTAAGCATAACCAATGGACAGGCATTGGGGGGTGAGGGCATGGGAGCAAGGGGTGCGGGTGGCCAGGGAGAGGCCAATGGGGGAAAAGGAGACATGTGTAGTACTATATGTAGTACTTTAAACAACAAAGAATTTAAAAATTAAAAATAAAACCACATGCACTGTCTGGTACAGAATGATGATTCAAAACAAAATGAGACTCCTCAACCATATTGAGGAAAATGGTAATGTTTTAAAATACACAAAATGGTGGCCTGCTGGCATGGCTCAGTGGTTGTGCGTCAACCTATGCACCAGGAGGTCATGGTTCAATTTCTTCCGGTCAGGGCACATGCCCAGGTTGCAGGCTTGATCCTCAGCGTGGGGTGTGCAGGAGGCAGCAGATCAATGATCCTCTCTCATCATGTTTCTAAATCTTCCTCTCCCTTCCCTTCTGAAATCAATAAAAAATATACATTTTTTTTAAATAAAATGGTCATACTTTGAAATGTATGTTTAAATAATTAAATGTGCACAGAAAAATTCTGAAAGTGTGAACACCAAGCCATGCAAGGAGTGAGCTTTGAAGAAGGGAATTTTTACCTTTTCCCTGATAATTGGTTGTTTTTAACACTCAAGTATTAGTTGTATAACTTACAACTCACCAAAAAAAATCAGAAATACTGAAAAATATACATAGGAAAAAATATTCTAGATGGAATATGACAAAGTGTTAATGGCAATTGTTTGATGGGTTTCTTTCTGATTCTTTTCACTTCCATACATGTTTTAGCTTTTATCAATTCTTAACTCAAATACATTCTCCTTATAAATAGTACACATAAGGCTTTTTACTACCCACACCTCCCAATTCTAGTCCCCTCTCCAGAGGTAGTCAATGTTACCAATTTGGTGTATATACTTTTGGGTATATGTATATGTGTATATCATGTGCATATTTGTATACATACGAAGTATATTATCCTTTTGTGCTTTTTTAAACAAGTGGCATCAGGTTATGAGTCCCTCTGAAATTTCATCCATCAAGATGCCTCAAAAACCATCCATCGGTAAATAATTTGGATGCCCCTTATTGTTTTAAATAAGTAGTAATCCAGAATATAGATATACATGGATTATTTAGCTATCCCCCTACTGACATCACATAGGTTGTTTACGTGTCTTCCTATGACAAATAGCGGCAGTGAACGTGCTTACAAAGCCGCCTTCTGCAGGCATGGGAGGGTTCTCTGGGACAGATTCTGAGAAGTAGAACTGCAGAGTCAGTGGAATACGCTAATTTGTTATTTTAATAGACACCACCCCAAGTTGCTTTCCTAAGTGACTGGACACGAATTTATACTCCCACTGACATTGTAGGCACACATCACTGCCAATACTTATTACCAAATCTTTTACTTTTTGCCAACTTGATAAATGAAAATGGTACCCTGGTGTTTTAATTTGAATTTCTATAAATAACAGGAGGTGCATCTTTTCACTTTTATAAGGCATGCTTTCTATAATTTTATTTTTATAAAATGTGTCATTTTCTTTTGTATATTTGTCCTTTTCTCATTGACTTACAGTTTTTCATATATTCTGAAAACAAATATTTTCTCTTTACTACCAAAACTTCCATCTATAAGCATGTAACACCTCTATTTAGGTCTTTTATATCTTCTAGTAACATTTTTTAAAATTTATGGATTTGAGAGAGAGAAACATTTATTTGTTATTCTACTTGTTTATACACTCATTGGTTGGTTGTTGTATGTGACCTGACCAGGGATTGAACCTGCAACCTTGGAGTATTGGGATGATGCTCTAACCAACTCAGCTCCCCAGTCAGGGCCTCTACTACCCTTTTTATAGCTTTTAAGCATACTTCATTTTAGGTTCATTATTAAGCACTCCGGAAGTCTCTTATTAGTTCTTGTAACTTTTCAGTTGATTCTTTTGCAATCATGTTGTCAGCAAATAAGCATTCTTTTCTTCCTTTCCAGGAGCTGTGGGTTTTCTGACTCCTTTTCTTATTGTCCACCACAATGAGAGCTGAAGAAAGTGCCGAACAGTCCTGTTGATAGTGGTCACCTTTGCCCTAATCATGTCTAATAGGTGTGCTCACACACTTCTTCATTAAGTAGCTTTCTGCAGGTAACGTTCATCAAATAAAGGACATTCTGTTCTAAATTTTTCTTCATTCATGGGACTGTATATCATCAAATGCATCTATTGAGATAGTAATTTCTTTCTTCTTTAATCTACAGATTGTGTGAATTACATCAATTGGATTTCTATAGTTTTGTACCAATGGAAGATTTCCATTTCTGGTAAAAGCCCATTATAATCATAATATATTCCTAGTCTTTATTTTTACATCCTGTTTATAAGTAAAAAAAGTCTGTATGTAACTTTCTAATAAGGAAAAATACACACACACCAAAAGGATCATATGTACATATTTTTGCACTGTTCATAAAAAGAAAATATACAGGTAAAGATATGCTTACTTTTTACTTAAAAAGTTGTGTGTAAACTGAATGTTTATAAAATGATTAAATGGGAAGAAAAAGAAAATAACATAAAAATAAAATAAAAAACCTAAATGAACAAAGGGAATATGCTGTAATCTGTTCTTCTACTAAATCCACGGTTTGGGTTAATGCTGTCACCATCAATCCAGTCACTTACTCAAGCAAGAATCACTAAAGTCTCCACACCTCCTTCTTCTCTTCCACCTTCCACCCCCCGTCACTCACCACGTCCCAACAATTCTACTGGCCATTCTGATTCAGCGGGCAGGTAGCTAGATATTAACAAAAGGGACCCCAGCAAACGGAACCAGGCATCAGATTAAGCCAGATTAACTAGGGAAGGGCAGTTTCAGTCACTCCAGGCATCTGAGCAGGCAGGAACGATGCTGTTTAGTCCCCTAGGAAGCACCCAGCATCCCGGGAAGCACCCAGCACCGTTCTGCCAGATTAACAGGAGGGGGTAGGGACCACCAAGGGAAATGCCTTTCACTAAGGGCATGTGCAGTAGAAGCCAAATGATGAAGCAGAACTCTGAGGCATGCACAGGAGCCAAAATGGCAATCATAAAGGGGGTCGGGACTAGTCTGGGAACTTTGTGGGGAAAGATCCGTATGAGGGCAAGAAATCCTGGAAAAGCCAGGAAAGGGACAGGATGAAGGGAGGGCACAGGAAAAGCCAGGAAATAGAAATGGATCATGTGAAAGAAAGTCTGATCTTTTCCAAACTCAAGAAAATATATGGAGGCTTAGCAAGGACTTCGGGCAGCCTGCCCACTCCACCTCTCTGAGGGTGTACCACCTCTTTTCACTCTAATAAACCTTGCCACTACTGCTTAAACTATGCCTCCGTGTGTGTCCCAGAATTCTTTCCTGGAGGCCACAGAAGAATCCTATTTCCAGCCGTGAGGGCCGCGCTGGGCTGTCCTCCCGTGATAATTCCATCTCAGACCTCAACAGAGAGGCCAGGTCAGCGTTTTTAACAGACCAGCCTCCGACCCCAATACACATCATTGCCTTGAGTGAATCCCTTTACCTCTCTGGGCCCCCGTTTCCTCTTCTATAAATAGGTATGACACTATCAAGACTGAAGAGTTGTGTAAAAATTAATTGAGATCATGTATGCAGAGCACCTAACACAATGCATTACCAAAGGTTAACACTATCGCAAGGAGGTCTCCTCTTCTCCTCCGCTGTGTCCTAGGGCCAGGCCTGCCCAGTTTCACCTGGTCTGTGACAAATGCCTTCTAGTCTTTCTGCCATCTGGACAATGCTCACTTCCTAAAATACAAATCTAATCATGTAATTTACCTGTTTACATCTTTTGACTGTCTCCCAGCTACCAACTAGATAAACTTCTAACTCCTTAGCATGACTTACAAGGCTCAACTTACCTCTGGTTTTACCTTCCTCCACTTTATTTCAAGTGCTTTATACTCCAACTAGAGGCCAATGCACAAAATTCATGCAACAGTAGGCCTTCCTTCCCCCGGCTGCCAGCACCGGCTTCTCCCCAGCCCCAGCTTCGTCCAGAAGGATGTCCGGTCTAATTAGCATATTATGCTTTTATTGTTATTGATGAAATTTGTACTTTCTAGTGAACACCCCACGCTTGTCCACGGTGCTTTGCCTTTATATATGCTGTCCTTCTTCCTGAATGCCTTTCCCTTATTTTCCACTAAGCAAAAATTCCTACTCAATCTTTTAAAATAAAACTTAATCCCACATAGAATTAATTATCCCATCATTAATGGTTCTGTAGCAGTTTTTCACTGCCATTAAAATTACCTGCTAATATATCTTTCCCCACTGAGGCAAAACTGTATCTTATTAGCCCCCAGAAGCCTAAATCGTGTGTGCATTCAGCAGTTCACTTAATGAATGAAACAATAAATTTCTTTTAAAAATAGGCTCTATTAAATCTTTCAACAACAAAATCATCTTATTATGTTAACCACACTTTCAAAGTTGAGTTTTAAAAATAATGTTTTTTCTCAAGTTAGCCTCTACCCCCATGAAACAAACCAATTTGCCCTGATGGCAATTTTGAAGGTTCATGGAGTAATTCTAGAGCCAACAGCCTGTCTAGGCGTTCCGATTAAATGCGAGCTGCCTGAGAGGCCCCTTTCAGCTCCTCCTCCTCAGGCGCTGGTGGGCACTACTCTTAGGAGCTGACGTTTTATTGCGAAAGAATGTGTCTTCCATGACTAGCCTTGTTCCCAACGAAGTGCAAACATCCTGGTACGTTCCTTCTCCAAATAAATGAGTTTGGTTCTATTGCAGTTTGCTTCTTAAATCAGAAAACATAGCTCACATAAAAATATTTCGGAAATGTTATTTGTGAGGCTGAAATATTGAAAGAAGAAACTTTCTTATATCAGGAAACCTTCCTAAAATATACACGATTCAATTTCATGAGTGGTGGTGTGCATCACCGTGAGGTAAAAGATGGCTTTGATAGTCATAAGAGACTCTTAAAATCTCTGCTAGCCAAAGATAGCAACAGTGCCTTTAATGAGAAACTATGGAAAAATAAAGAACAAACAGAATCACATTAGTCTTAACAATCTTTTTAAAGAACTCAGCATGCAAGTCACCCAAACAACCCCTAACTCCAGAAAAACAAATTATGACTAAAGAACAAATATTCCATAGTGGTTTCTGGAAAACTATTTCTTCACTTTTAAATAATCAAACTTGGAAATTCTGGACTGGAACTTTTATCGGTCAAGAAAGTGGAGTAAGTAAACACCATACTCACCTCCTCCCATGAGCTCATCAAAATTACACCTACACTACAGAGCAACCATCGAGAAGTGCCTTTAGTCTAGATCACAAGTCCTGATGTTGTAGAAAACCAAGCAATACTTTTAGAGACAAGGAATGACACTGCTTATTTACGTCAGCGGACTCGGAATAACTTTCCAAATCTGAATAAAGTAACCTGCAGGGGGCTTCTCCTTTATAGCTCCCTGTGGTCTTTGTCCTGCAAATATGAATATGCTTCGGGTCCTTTCCTCAGGCATTGCAAGAAGGCCCCCGGGTGTTTCGGGTCTCCAGGCCATATCTGATGGTCTGGCCTGGTCAGCGTTAACAACCCTCCCTCCGGGCAGTGCACTGTTCACAGTAACAGGTTCTGCAAGACCAGTTCCTGGGAAAGAGGTAGTGACTTAATTATAGGTCATCAAGAATGTACACTGGGCTTGCTGGCACAGATCCAGATTGCTAGCCCCCCAAACACAGGGCTACATTGGAATGAGCCCTCTTTTGCCCTCTCACTGTAACTAAGGATGTACAGAAGCAGCGTGTGGAAATGGGTAAAGGGGTGGCCAGGAGCTTGTCCCACCCCCAGGTGGGGGCTTAAGGTAAGAAGGGAGCCCTGGCTGCTTTGATTCAGTGGATAGAGCGTCAGCCTGTGGACTGAAAGGTCCCAGGTTCAATTCTCATCAAGGGCACATGCCGGGTTTTCAAGCTTGATCCTCAGTAGGGGGCGTGCAGGAGGAAGCCAATGGATGATCTCATCCTTTATGTTTCTCTCTTTTCCTTCTTCGTTGATGTTTCTATCTCTTTCCCTTATTCTCTCTGAAATCAATAAAACATTAAAAAAAAAAAAAAGTTTAAGGGTTACCCTGAGGAGCAAGGGGTCCCAGCCCTGTACCAGGCTCCCCAGCCCAGAGTTCCAGTGCCAGGAAGCAGAAGTTGTAAAAGAGGGAGACAAAGGGCTGCGGAGTCCCGGGTGTTCCCTTAACGGGCCCGTGCACAGACTTATTCAGACTCGCAGGCTCTGAGCTCCAGCACTGGGCAGGTGCTCAAAAAACTCCAGGGACATACAGGGAAGAACTGAATTGTCCAGGGCTGGAGAGGCAGCTTACTCCCAGACAGAAGTGCTGGCAGAGGCCATGGTTCCTTTGCTGCGTCCTCCTCCCACAGAGCTGGCAGATGGGTGCCATATCTGAGTCTCCATCAACCTGGCCCACCCTGCTTGCCCACCTGATGATTCCCTGAGACCTGCCCCACCCAACTTTCAGGCCCACCCGCGCCATTTCAAATGGCTTTTCCAGAAAAACAAATAAATAAATAATCCATCAAGCTTTTTTTCACAAATAAATATATTATTTTATAACCAGAAAGAAAAACAAGAATGGCAGAGAGAGAAAATACCACAGATTTTTACTCAAATAGCAGAGCCCAAGATTAATTTTTAAAGTTTATTTGTCAATTTAAAAACTCACTAGTGGAATAAAGAGCTTAATACAGGCATGCAAAAAGGAAGCCCGTGGGGTTTTCACCAGGATGAAATGGGATTAGCTTTGTAGTTCTTATAATCTTCTTCACAGAAGAATGCAATTTCAGTTTCATTGGCTGAAAAAAAGATAAACAGAAAGTGGAAAATAATTTTAATGTAAAATTGGATTTAAATAAGTATGGAAACCCACATTACTCTGACTTGGTGATTTAGATGCCTAAAGTGAGAGATGAGTTATTTGTTTGGTTTCACAGTTCACTAAATCAACAAGAAGTATAAATTGGAGTTATAACAGTCTAGAAATCAAGTAATTTAAAAATAAAAAGAACAATAAATAAAAAAACTTAAAACAATAATTAACACAAGAATCTGGTTTTCAGAAAATCATAAATTTAATCATTTATAGTCCTCTTAACAGTCCTAAAAAATAACAAACCTTTATTTTTTTTCAAATTTGCTACTCAATTACTGAAGGAGGAAAAACTCTTTTTTCCTCTGAAATTAGCCTGTAGGTATAATAATTTAATACTCAGAGGATCAGTAGAATATTTTACAGATCACTTTACATTCTCCCTCATGACCCATCAAAATATGTGTCTGAAGAAGTTAATTTTTTGCCTGCCTATGATTAATTCATGAGGCTTCAACAATATGCAAAGTGAAAGACACAAATTGGCTTCTACCTCAATACCTTCAAATGCCTCTAATTATTCACAGGGGATACGGCGCAGCTAAAGGACCCGCCAGGTTCAGAGCAGTCACAATTCTTTCAACCTAGCAGGTCAAGGACTCTGTCTTCTAAAACAATAAGTCAGCACCATTATTAATTCAGACCAGAGACAAATCTGATGGAAAGCCTTCCAATTATTAAACATGCAATTCTTTAAGGTGTTGCGCCAACAATTCCACATTCGTTTCTTAAATTAAACCAGAAGTTAATACAGTCTGCTTAGCTCTTACCGAAAGAGCAAAAGGGCCTTCAGAATCTCGACAAGAAAACAGACAAGATTATTTGTAATGAATACTGATCAGTCAATTAACATATCCTCTAACAGCAGACAAGTAAACTCTTCAAGACAAATAAGGAGGGTAATGAGGAGGGGTGCCCAGGATCACCACTTCATTTACAACGCTCATCTCATCATCAGAATATGTCACCAAACAAGGAAATCAAACACTTAGTAGGACATTTCATTAAAAATGTTTTTGCTGGTTTTAAGAATATCCAATTTAATGTTTCCCAAGAGTAAAGTGCCCATGCTCATTACAGCAAATACAGAAATGTTGAAGAAGAAAATAAAATCACCCATAGTCTCAGACCCTCATTCTAGTCCACTATGCGAAGATTCATCTTGATGAAAATCAGACTGCAAACTCTCATCACAATGAGCTGGGAGGGGGGGGGGGGAGGGGGGGAAGATACAGCAGAGAGAAACTGGGAATCAGCGAGGAGGGAGCATTTCATTAATTGCACCCAAAAAAAGCATCTAAAAGAATGGGTAAGAGGCTCCACAATAGGAATCAGTAAAATGTTGAAAGGGGGCTTTCAAAAAATCCAATATTCACAGATAAGATATTTTGAGATCTATCCTTTATATAAAAAGCTCCTGGGGTTTCCTTTTGAAGGGAAGCAAAGCTAAAAGTAGACTTAATCATTTGCAAGTGATTTAATCATCTTTCTAATGGAGAACAAGCAAAAGCACCCTGTTCTTCATAATCACAACGCAAGGTTTCCTCTGCCACATGCTATTTACATGCAGAACTCCCCACAGCACTGCGCCGACACACACTACCTGTGATGACAATATTCACTCCCTGAGGCTGACGTTTATCTGTGCCCCTTTTGAGAAACTAATGCAGCGTACAGTAGCATTAGGTCCAGAATAAGCTGATGTAAAGAAAGGACTGACAGAGCATTTTTCTTTTGACAGCAGGTTCTCCTGGATCTAATTAACTTATAGATCAATCCATTATTCACATAAAGTATGTATGCCACCTCTCATAATACAGGCTCAAATGAGATAATCTAAGATAAAGATTTTATTGTCAGATGAGTGCATTTTTTCAAGAAAACTAGATTGGCAAATGAGTTAAACTCAGATTCATCAGGTTGATAAAAAATTTTCAGCCCAGCCCAGCCAGTGTGGCTCAGTGGTTGAGCACTGACCTATAAACCAGGTTACCCTTCAATTCCCAGTCAGGGCACATCCCTGGGTTGCAGGCTTGATCACCAGTAGGGGGCAGGCAGGAGTCAGTCAATCAATGATTCTCTCTCATTATTGATGTTTCTTTCTCTCCCTCTCCTTCTCTAAAATCAATAAAAATATAGTTAAAATTTTTCACCCCTAACAAATTGGAAAACAATAAAAATTAAAAGTTTCTCTATACATTCAAAAGTAAGATATAAAATGAATTTCTAACTTTAGGAATGTGGTTTCAAATAGAAATTGAATATGATGTTTCTTTTAAATCTGTAAAACTGTTGAAAATGTTTGAGAGAATGATTTAAAGCACTTATAATGCAAATTTAGTTGCCAATTAAAGTAAAATGAATTATGAAAGATTTCCAAGACCTCTACATAATCACCCTTCCCACCATTATCCCTTCAATCCTTGCTTCCCAGATTCTATTCAAATGGCTCCGGAGGAGCTTCGGGAAGCCTGCCTGGCCGGTCCTCTGGGCGCTGGCTGTAAATTAAAGTGCTGCAGGCGGAGTGCACCCGGTGCCTCCGTGTGTGAATCTGAAATGAACGTGCAATCTAAAATCCAGCGAGCACAATGCCCGCTCCTCCTTTTGTCTGACTAGCAAATAAAACCAAGAGTCCTCCAAATACATTTGTGGATCATTTCAACACTGGCTTTCAATTTTAATGACATGAACACAAGCCAGCACATTCAAACTTTGGCTATAAAGTCAGTAATTTTGTTTCCAAACAGGACACACACACACACCCCTTTATCAGGAAAGTAATAATAATGACTTTATATAAACAAATATAAATACCAGTTTTAAATGTAAAATCTCAAGGGAAATGTAATGCAATGAACTCAAACCCAAATAGCATCTCAGTGAACTGGCTACTGATGAGAGTTCATGGCAGTTTCCAGTCCGAGCCGCGTCCCTGTCGGCAGCGGTGCCTGAGGCACTGCGCCTGCTGTCTGAGAAGAGGGCCGGATACATGACACTGATTTTGTGGTTCAGACGAAGAAGGATCAGGCCAGGCTGCAATGTGGTAATAACTGCAGATGATTGGCAAAAGAACCCCAACCTCAAAAACTAACAGGAAGAGCTAGGTGTGGATTCTGCAGCAATTTGAGAGAGACCCGAAGGACAAAGTTCACCCTCCTTCCTGCTCTGGGTAAATACCCTATCCTCCCAAGTTTCATAAAATCCTAATCCACAAATCATTCACAACTGTGCCAGCAGCTGAGTTATATTTCTAAATTTTCACCAAAGGAGGTCAACCATCCAGGAAAGACGGTCCAAACTACTGTGCATTTATTTCCTGTTTGCTCCAGTGTCTGTTTCAGATAGCGGGCAGAGATTTCAAACTACAGTTAGAAGAACACAGTGAAATAAGCCTGGTATGTGATAGGCAGGACACATGCCTGAGATTTCCACAATGGGAGGGAGGAATAGAGGAATGGCTTACGGGAGGCTCCTCTGGCCCCCAGTCCGGAACCCCGCTTGGTGGGCCCACACCTCCTCTGCCCAGGCCCAGAGGAAAGCTAAACCAGAGAGGATTCAAAAAGTGTAACAGTTGTAGAATGTAGCAAAACTAAAGATAAAATACAGTAGTGCCACAGAAAAAAACCAAAAAAAAACTTACATGCAAATTCATTGCTTAGGGGAACTAGTCTGTAAAATTACAATAGTTAAAAACAAGGTAAACTTCTTTAAAGTGTAAGTAACAATTCTAGGTGGAGCCTTTTTCTTCCTTCCACAAAGCAAATCTTTTTGACTTATGTGCCAGCTCTGGTCCACAAACACCAACTCCCCACGTCAGGCAAACACACAGCTGGGATCTGCAGTGCAGATAAAAGGCCAGAGTGGGAACTGGAGAATTTCTCCGGGAGAAAAGAAATCTTCAAACAATTCTGTCCCCTGCAACCCCCACCCCCTCCCCCTACTTTCTCTTCTTCCTTTCATGACTCCTGCAGAAAAGCCATAATGGTACATTTTGTTACCTTGGCATTATTCCCATGTCAACTGTCAGAGTGACTGCTCCACAGCCAGATCGGTGGTAAAGGGGAGAGTGAGGACTTGAATTTTTTCTCTTAAACCTCTTAAAAAGCCAACCAGAGCAGCACCGAGGGAGGGAAGGTCCCCCAGGATAATCACACGCTTCAAGGATCGTTTCACACTGCAGCTCTCCAGGGTCCCCTTTCCCTGCACGCTGCGGCCTGTTCTCGGCGTGCATCACCACCGCTCTGGGTGACAGCGAGGGCTGTGCAGAGGAGAGAAAGGTCCCAGCAGTGGCCCAAGCAGCTCCTGACCAGGCTGTGGGCTGGCCAGAAAGGAGGGCAGTGGACATGCTCGAATCGCCCAGGGACTAGCGGGAACGCATGCGAAGAATCTGGTTCTGATCAAAGGCCTATGGCTGGAAAACGAGGAAGACAAACATGATGGAATTGATCCTCACCTTTACAGGTGACTCAGTACATGAATCTGAAATTAATGACAATTACGCCAACAATTCAATATTTTAATAAATTCAAAGCATTTGCCAATTATCTTCCCCAGAATGGTTCCTAAATAAAATGAATATTTTTGAGAGCTTTGCATGCATTTCTTCAAATGCTCTTGTATCCATGCTTTTACTCATCTCTGTGACGAGCCACTGAAATAGGCTTAATTACTTCTGTTTTGTTTTACAAAAGTCGAAACAGAAGTTCAGAGAGGCTGAACGGCTTACTGAAGGCCACAAAGTAAGTAAAATTCGAGCCTTCATTCAAATCAATTTTCTCTAACTCTAGGACTTTAATCTCTACACAAGTAATAGATGTAATTTATATGTAAACTGTAGGCAAATTTTAAATTACAAGAACAATTCAATAGTATGGTGAGGAAAGAAAATTCAATTTCTAGCAACGTCACCTCCCTGTGAAACCATTTCTTTTCTCCATATACACATACAGACATGTAAATATGTACATTTTAAAAATATATTTTTGAGGAAAAACCAAGATGGTGGCATAGGTAAACCTAAACTGCTGCCTCACATAACAATTTCAAAATTACAGCCAAAAGACAAAAGACAGAACCACAGGAAATCTGGCTAAGTGGAAGTTCTACAACTAGAAGGAAAGAGAAAAGAGCATTGAGACGTGCACAAGTGCTGAAAAGCTGAGGAATGGAGGCACTCGAATCGGGCTGGTGGCAGGCAAATGGATGTGCTGTTTTCAACCTGAAGGGAGACAAGCTCCTGATTACTCTGAAATCCAGTTTCTGGGGAGACACTGGACTGTCGGCCATCAGGTCAGAAAGTGAGGGTGACTTTCTTGCAGAGGTGTGCCCAGCAATAATTGTTACTGCAGTGTGGGACTTGGAAATGTGGAAACGCAGAGAAGGCTGACTAGCAGCCATTGCTGTTTGCCACACCCTAGTCTCTTGGGGCCCTGAGACCCCGCCCCACACAATCTACAAACACACCCAAGCTTCATGCAGTGACTTTGCATATAAATGGCCTGCCCTATCTCAGCTTAACCTAACAAACTGCAAACTGCAACTCCAGTCAGACACCTCCAAAACCACCAAACCCCAAGCAGAGAGGAGAAAACTGTAGTTCCTGCTGTAGCTCTTGCTGGGTGGCCTCAGACAGTAGCTGACCTGCACCCCATTAGAGATCCAGAAGCTAGTTGTCAGTGTGAGACGACACCAAATTTCAACTACTCTCATAAGGGACATGTTCAAGAGGCAGACTCAGTGAGCACCAAAGCCCCACTGAAACAAGTCCTCCCCAATAAGCATGTCTCCAGCACAGCAGTTCTTCCATTATAGACACAGCAGGTCCTCATAGTCAATTCCTCCCAGTGACACAAACAACAATCAAAACTTAACTACCACAAGGCTGTGCACACAGTCTACAAGAGGTGCGCCAAGAGTGTCCATTTCAGGTAACTAAGAGGCCGACCCATTAGACACCTAGCACAAAAAGCCACCCTACCAACTCAGGGAAGCAGCGAAAATGAGACAAGCAAACAGATCACAAACAAAAGAAATGGAGGAAACAAGTGAATGAATATAGTGTTCAAAACCACAGTTATAAGGTTTTTCAAGAATTTCCTAGAAAAGGCCAATAAATTTTAAGAGACTCTCTAGAAAAAGGACCAACTAGAAATTTAGCATACACTGACTAAAATAAAGAATATTATACAGAGACCCACCAGCAGACTAGTGGAACGCAAGAATCAAGTCAAAGATTTGAAATACAAAGAAGCAACAAACACTCAACTGGAAAAGCAAAAAGAAAAAAGAATCCAGAAAGTTGAAGATGGTGTAAGAAGCCTCCGGGACAACTTCAAGCGTACCAACATCAGAATAATGGGGAGTCCAAGAAGAGAGAGAGCAAGATATTGAAAACCTATTTGAAGAAATAGTGACCAAAAACTTCCCCCACCTGGTGAAAGAAATAGACTTACAAGCCCAGGAAGTGCACAGAACTCCAAACAAAAGGAATCCAAAGAGGACCACACCAAGACACATCATAATTAAAATGCCAAGGGCCAAATACAAAGAGAGAATATTAAAAGCAGCAAGAGAAAAACAGTTAATTACCTACAAGGGAGCACAAATATGGTTGTCAGCTGATTTCTCAACAGAAACTATGCAGGCCAGATGGGAGTGGCAAGAAATATTCAAAGTGATTAATAGCAAGAACCTACAACCAACATTACTCTATTCAGCAAAGTTATCATTCAGAATTGAAGGGCAGATAAAGAGCTTCACAGATATGAAATGCTGATAGGTATTCTTTAAGAAGAGCAAGAAGGAGAAAAAAAGTAAAGATAAAAATTATGAACAACAAATACATATCTATCAACAAGTAAATCTAAAAATCAAGTGAATTAAAAATCTGAGGAACAGAACAAACTGGTGAATTAAGAATCAGGTGCATAAAATGGGAGGGGATTGATAATTCTTAGGGGTCAAGGGGTGAATGGGTTTCAGGAAAAGACTGGACAACAATCATACACCTATGGATGAGGACAATGGTGGGGGGGAGGTAAGGGCAGAGGACAGAGTGGGAATCGGGTGGAGGGGAACTATGGGAGGGGGAAGGGAGAAACAACTGTAATAATCTGAACAATAAAGATTTATTAAATGAAAAAATATATATTTATTTATTTCAGAGAGGGAGAAGGAGAAATAGAAACATCAATGATGAGAGAGAATCATTGATTGGCTGCCTCCTGCACACCCCTCATTGGGGATGGAACCCACAATCCGGGCATGTGCTCTGACCAGGAATTAAACCATGCTGATTCATAGGTCAATGCTCAATCATTGGGCCACACCAGCTGGGCAGTACGTACACTTTTAAATAACAAAGTTATGACACAATATATTCTATTTCCAGTCAATAAATAAAGCTCCACACGAGTGATTCACTCACGGGAGGCGAGAGAACATGGCCACCGCTCTGAAGACATCTCACTACCTCACAGCAGCCAGAGCTTGAGGAAGCAGGCTCCTGCTGGCATGGTGATAGATGAGACACCACGTTAAGTGTGAGGAAGTCCCATTGGTCAAACTGAAAGTTACAGGTAATGGACACTCCCACCAGTAGTTCTGAAAATTTCCCCTTTCCCAGCACTAGCACTTTCCTCATGGCTGCTGGTCCTATAATCACCGCTGGTCCAAGGTCACCCAGCCAGTAAGTGGCAGATCAGCCATGAACCTGAGCACTCTGGCTCCAGGTCTAATTCCTAACCCTTAGACTAGTACATGACATGTATCTATTTTCATGTGTATTTCTCATGACTAATAAAGTTGAATTATTTATCAAGTTAGCTATTTCTTCTATCAGAATTTCTTGTTTATCTTTTTCAGACTATTGGTGCTTCATATAAAATCAGGCTCATACATGTGTCATTCATGATGCTAATACTTTTTCATAGTTATTGCTTCTCCTTTAACTCTGTTTACATTATTTTTATTGCTTGTGGTCATGCTTAGAGATCTTCTCTTCCCCAAGATTATAAAAGTATTGGGCTACATTTTGTGTGTGTGTTTTTTAATTTTACATTATAACACTTAATCCACTAGAATTTATTTTGGAATAAAGACTGAGATTAAAATTTTAATTGTAATTCCCCAAATGCTTTGGCATTGAGCCCGACATCATGTTTTGGTTAATTCATTCTTTTCTCACTTATTTGAGATGTCAAAAATTGATCAAATTGTGAAACCTTACTTTTTGTTAACTGGTTTTTAGATTTTCTATTCTTTTCCATAGATCTGTCAATTCCTGCATCAACACCAGTTGGTTATATTTATTATAGCGTTGTGCTAGGGGCCATGTGCCTCAATAACACAGGTGCCACCTGCTATAATAATACAACTGCATTTGAAGAAATATATGCCAAAATAAAAAGTTTTTCTCAAATAATAACAATAAACCTAATGTATATGGTCAATCATAATATGAAAAGACACTAATCTAGCAAATAGCATGGACAAACATAGAAACCAAGTGTAACATTTCATAACATGTTATTTAAAAATCCTACTTAAATTATAAGATGTGTCAGGAACTTACGTTAATTACATATATCACTCAGAAGTAAATTCCTGACATTTGTGACTAAAGTGAAACAAGAAAACACGGAGGCTCCTAACACGGGCCTCCCGGACGTGCTCCTCAGAGTACATGTGGCAGCTGTGCAGTGCGGCTTGTGCCGTTTCATTAGTCATCTACCACAAAGGCGGGTCAGAGGCATAAAGGCTTCAACTGCTCACCGCTCTCCCAGAATCTTCACTCCCGCTGCCAGATAAGCTTTAGGTGCACATATAAGTAGAATTAGAGTGACATCTAATGGTCACAAAATATGTAACAGCATTTATTTAAACTATAACTGCAGGCCTTTTCCAGGTTGAAAGGCTAAATTGGGCCATTTTACAACTGTGCTCACGAGGCTCCTATTTGAGATTCCGTGACCTGGTCGGCCCGGATGATCTGGACAGCTATGGAAACCATGCTGCATGTGCTGCAAGCATCACCCTTCCGGATTCCACATTAGTTTCTACCAGGTCCGCCTCTCTCAAATGAGGCTGATAAGAATAAGCAAGTTATTGAACAATAACCTGCCAATCATTTAAAATAACCCTCGCAGAATTCTGAGCACACCTTCCGAAAAGAACTATTTGTATTTGGGACATTTAGAGAGTGGATAACTACTGCCCTCAGTGAAATGATCTGAATGTACATCCTTCTCATCCTCCTCTGAATAATTACCAGGCAGTGTTTAGGGCACCGAGAGTAGCCTTTACTTTGTGGTGAGTTATCCAAGTATAATCAGTCAGGGTCGCCATGCAGGCAGGGGCTCCTGCTGGCACCACACACACTCTTTCTCACCGATTCCAGCTGCTTTCAGAGTGTGGTCTTCTTTCAACATGAGTGTGTCGTCATCTTCCAAACTCAGCACAAGTTCGTTTGTCTAGAAAGAAGGAAAATCTGCATTTTAGCAGCACTTCTGTGCTTCGTATGTGGTGAGATTTCTCAAAGACATAGAATTGTTACATCAGGACACAGCAACAACCCGAGTCAAAAAAAAAAATTAATAATAACCCGAGTCACACTCGACTCCCACTACTGTAAGGAGAGGAGTGAATGGACAGTGAGCCCCTACTAAGTGCGCGCACTGTGGAAAGCACCAGGGAGACAGTGCCACAGCACTCTGCTTTGAGCTCCACCAATGTCCGGCTGAGTGCTCTCAACGAGCTACACAGCCTCTCTCAGACTTGGTTTCCTCGTATGAACAAAAGGGGAAAGGACACATCTTCTCTATTACTTTGTGGTGAGGATGAAATGAGACGAAGCATATAAAACACTCAACATAGTGTCGGTCACATAGCAAGAACTCTCCATTAACCGTTAACTGCTCTCTTGCTGCTACTGCCACACTACCACTACCACCATCATCACCATCTCATATCATCATCATCCTCTCATATCATCATCATCATCATCACATCATCATCACAACCATCTTAGCCCTCTACCACCATCATCACCATCATCATCATAATCACCACCATCTTATTCCACCACCACTACCATCATCACCATCTCATAACAACATTATCATCATCACTATTACCACCACCAACATCATCATCACCATCTCATATTATCATCATCCTCTCATATCATCATCATCCTCTCATATTATCATCATCACCATCTCATCATCATCACAACCATCTTAGCCCACCACCACCATCATCACCATCAGCAGCAGCACCACCATCTTATCCCACCATAATCATCACGATCTCATAACATCATCATCATCATCACCACTACCAACATCATCACCATCATCATCTTCACTATATATAGAAAATCCCAAAGACTCCATGAAAAAACTATTAGACCTAATAAACGAATTTGGCAATGTAGCAGGATACATAATTAATGCCCAGAAATCTATGGTCTTTTTATACACCAATAACGAACTCACAGAAAGAGAAAGGAAAAAAACAATCCCATTTACCATTGCACCAAAAAAATTAAGATACCTAAAAATAAACTTAACTAGAACCTAAAAGAACTATACACAGAAAACTTTAGGACATTGAAAAAGAGAGAGGAAGAAATAAACAAATGGAAGAATACACCATGTTCATGGATTGGTAGAATCAACATCATTAAAATGTCCATACTACCAAAAGGAATCTATAGATTCAATGCAATCCCTATTAAAATACAAATGGCATACTTCAAAGATCTAGAACAAATTCTTCAAAAATTTATCTGGAATAAAAAAAGTCCTGAATAGCCACAGTAATCCTGAAAAAGAAGAACAAAGTTGGTGGGATCACAATACCAGATATCAAGCTATATTACGAAGCCACGGTTCTCAAAACTGCCTGTTACTGGCACTAAAACAGACATATAGATCAATGGAATAGAATAAAGAACCCAGAAATTACCCAAACCATTATGCTCAATTAATATTTTACAAAGGAGGCAAGAGCATACAATGGAGTCAAAACAGTCTCTTTAATAAACGGTGCTGGGAAATTTGAAGATACATGCAAAAAAAAAAAAATGAAACTTACACCATACACAAAAACAAACTCAAAATGGCTAAAGGACTTGAATGTAAGATGAGAAACCATAAAAAACCTGCAAGACTCCATAGGCAGCAAAATAGCAGGCATATGTTGTAGTAATATCTTTACAAACACAGATCCTAGGGCAATAGAGACTAAGGAGAAAATAAACAAATGGGACTACCTCAAAATAAAAAGCTTCTGCACAGCAAAAGAAACCATCAACAAAACAACAAGAAAGCCCACTGCAAGGGAGAACATATTTGCCAATGATATTTCTGATAAGGGCTTAATCTCAAAAATTTACAAAGAACTCATACAATGTAACAAAAGGAAGGTAAACAATCCAATCAAATAACGGTCAAAGGATGTAAATAGACAGTTTTGAAAGAGGACATACAGAAGGCCAAGAGACATATGAAAACATGCTCAAAGTCACTAATCATCCACGAGATGCAAATCAAAACAACACTGAGGTCCCACCTCACACCTGTCAGAATGGTTATCATCAATAAATCAACAAACAACAAGTGCTGACGAGGATGTGGAAAAAAAGGAACCCTCATGCACCACTGGTGGGAATGCAGACTGGTGCAGCCACTGTGGAGAACAGGGTGAAGTTTCCTTAAAAAGTTAAAAGGGAACTCCCATTTGACCCAGTGATCCCACTTCTAGGACTATATCCCAAGAAGCCAGAAACACCAATCAGAAAGGATATATGTACCCCTACATTCATAGTAGCACAATTTACAATAGCTAAGATTTGGAAACAGCCTAAATGCCCATCAGCAGATGAGTGGATTAAAAACTGGTACATTTACACAATGGAATACTATGCCACTATAAAAAAAAAAAGAAGGAACTTTTAACATTTGCAACAGCATGGACGGAACTGGAGAGCATTATGCTTAGTGAAATAAGCCAGTCAGAGAAAGATAAATGTCACATGATCTCTCATATGTGGGAAATAATGATCAACATAATTTGATGAACAAGAATAGATCCATCCAGAGACAAATGGTGTGTGTGTGGGGGGTGGGGGGTGTTTAGGAAGCAACCAAAGGACTTGTATGCATGCATATTAGCATAACCAATGGGCACAGATACTGGGGCGGCGGGAGCTTGCCTGGGGTGGGAATGGCTTGGTGGGGAGGGGGTCAATTGGGGGGAAATGAGTCATATGTAAAACTTTAGATGAGAGAGAGAGAGAGAGAGAGAGAGAGAGAGAGAGAGAGAGAGAGAGAGAGAGAGAGAGCGCGAGCGAGAGAGAGAGAGAGGGAGGGAGAGAGAGAGAGAGAGGATGAATAGAAGGCAAAGAGACGGAGAGAGAAACATCAATATGAGGGAGACACACTGACCGGCTGTCTCTCACACACACCCTGACCAGGGCCAGGGATAGAGCCTGAAACCGAGCACATGCCTTTACCAGAATCAAACCCGGACCTTTCAGTGCATGGGCTAACACTGTTCACTGAGCCAAACTGGCCAGGACAAAAAAATTAACCCATTTTAAAGAATCTACTATGAACAGGCATATGACTTAGACTTTTTTTTTTTTTAATGGAAAAATAAAGCTGTAGTAGGGGTTTTTCCAATAAAACGCTGCTATGATGAAAATATTTTAGAAGTTCATGTCTTCATTCATTTATTCACTAAGTCGATCAACATTGATTACTTGCTATGTGCCAGATACTGTACCTTTGATTTATGTGCTTGATGAATAATCTTCAATTTATCTGGGGGAAAAAAGCAAATTATCTTCTTACAAAGATTATTCTAAAACTTCATTTGTAATTATTAAAGAGAGATGAGGGAAAGGCGGCTATGACATTAAAATATTTAAGTCCTTACTTTATGACCAGGTCCTCTTAAAAGTCGACTATACAGTAAAAGGAAAATTACTTTTGTATATCATTAAAATTAAAGCTTACAGTACAAAGACATTTTAAAGCCTTGGTCTTTAACCACCCAGTGGTGTGTGTGTCATAACCTGAAGTCAACTCCGCACTGTCCCTCGGAACAGAAGACAAGTGAACCGTACCACTTTTTCCTGGTCTTTGAAGTCGCAAAATGTTAAGAATAGCAAACGGTGTAAAAAAGTGTCTTAAATTAAGACAGACATTATCAAAAACAGTTCCAAAATATTCACTAATCACTCAGAATAGATCCAGTGGCAGGAGGTAAAAGGATCACAGTGACAAGTCATTAGCACACCCAGGACTCAAATACCATCGCAGATCCCTGGGAACCGAACCGCTGCTCACGCACAGGGAGTTCCGACACCTGCCGCCCAGTGTTCACCGCTGCACAGGCTTCCCCCTCACCTGCTCCATTCAGTCCCTCCTCCGCACCTCCATCTGTTCACCCTACAGTGAGGCTGCACTGTGCTTTTCCAGTAAGAAATTCCTCCACGCTGGGTATAATTCTGACTACCGATAACCAGCTCTTAATCATATAATAGACATAGCATTCCACAGGTTTAACTTAAGATATTTTTCAATTTTCACTCAGTTTTACTTAAACATTTAATTAATGTATCATGATTACATGTATTATTATACCTGAATAAACTCTTAATCTTAAAGTGAAATTCAACCCCAACAGTAAAATGACATAACGGCATCTATTATATTTAAAAGAAGAGATCCTGAGCCCGGCCTGTGTGGCTCAGTGGTTGACATTGAGGTCATTGTTCTATAAACCAAGAGGTCATTGTTTGATTCCTGGTGAGGGTAGATGCCAGGATGTATGTGCTGGATCCCCAGTGTGGGGCATCCAGGAGGCAGTCTATCAGTGATTCTCTCATCATTAATGTTTCTCCCCCTCTCTCTCTCTCTCTTTCTTTCTATCTTTCTCTTCATCTCTAAAATTAATAAAAATATATCTGATAAATAAATAGACCCTGATTTAACTATGTTCTAATAATATAAGAGGATAGGAGTATCTATCCAGTTAAGAACTAGCACTCTGAATTATCCATTATTTTAAGTAGTCAGATTTCAATGATCTATTGCAATTCTTAATGCAAAGTCAGCCTAATCCTATGTATTGTTAAGAAATAACAAAAAAAAATCTAATCTAAGTAAAATATGAACATAAGAAATGTAAATATGCCACAACTGCTAAAAATTAGCTCACAAGGGTCAAAAGAAAATAAATAAATGTGGCTTTTGGATCATCGATTATTGAGTTATCTTCTATACTTCTTTTCTCAATATAGATAGATATCAGTTTATTAGACACAAGTTAGAGAACCCAATTCTGATTTGTAATTGCTGCTTAGTAAAAGGACAATCAACCTGCAAAACTGGAGTTTGACCTTATCAAATATTAATCATGTTCTGTATATTTTGTAATGAGCCACTAAATTAGAAATATCTTTGTTCTAATAAGTCCTGCAACACACAATAAAAAGGCCACATTGTTTAGCAGAAAATAAATGCTTTGAATGGAAATTTTCACCAGATTTTTCTCTCCAACAGAAATTGGTAAGACTTGAAAGACACAGGAAAGAGAATCATGACCTAGCAAAAGGTATATTAATGTCCCTTCCTTTGCTCAATGATCTTGTGATTGTTTTTACTTCTTTTTTAAAAAAGCTTCAGAAGCAATATCTATGGGTATTGTTTACTTAATGCAAGTTCCTTGAGGAAAGTAATCTCATAAAAATAAAAATGTTTTATATTTGTGGGGTACTTAATGTGTTTGCATGTGCACTGTTTAATCTCATGCAGCCTTATAAAACAAATAGGATCAGCAGCTCCATTCTGCACAATGGATGTGCCTGGGCAACAAGGATTTAAAAATAAAACAACATGCCCTGTGCTGTAGGAACACAGTCTGGTCAAGGTAAATAAAAAATACATGTAGATGCCAACTAAATGAGAGGAATCCTATCTAATAAAAGGGTAATATGCAAATTAATCATCACTCAGTCACAAATATGGCAGTGCCCATAGTGGCCAGGGCGCTGGGAGAGAGGATGGGTGGGTGGGCCTCTGGCCAGAGGCCAGCCAGGGCACACAGGATGCTGGCGTCGTTGCAGGCCGGGCTGAGGGAACCCCTGCCACTCTGTGCTCAAATTTCATGCACCAGGTCTCTATATATATAAAACCCTAAGCGACCTTTACGACCAAACAACCGAAACATCCAGCAGACCGGTCGCTATGATGCACACTGACTACCAGAGGGCAGACTCTCAACACATGAGCTGCCCCCTGGTGGTCAATGTGCTCCCACAGCAGGAGCACCACTCAGCCAGAAGCTGGGCCCACTGCTGGTGATCACAGCTATGGCTCGGGACCCTCTCCCACATCCCTGGCAGTGCTACGGGGGTGGGGGTGGGGGTGGGGGGTAGTAGGAAGCGGGGCGGCAGTAACAGGCACAGCAGGGCCGAGATGAGCAGCAGCAGAGCTATACCCAGCCCCCGGCTAGGGCTCCTCCCTGGTCGTCTGCCACTTTGGCACTGCTACATCCCCTGAGGGGTCCTAGATTGTAAGAGGGTGTAGGCCAGGCGAAGGGACCCCACCCGTGCATAAATCCATGCACTGGGCTTCTAGTACACTTATAAATGAATGAAGGGCTCTGAGAAACCTTAGACTCTCTGTGGCCTCGCCTGGCCGAGAACCAGCCCTTTGTCCCAGGGCAAGGAGACAGCAACGAACAAAACTGAAATCCGCCTCTGTGCCCTTTCCACTCCCTAACACCCAAAGAGTACTGTTCCCACGGGGCACGTAGCAGCCCTGGACAGTGACTGGTGAGAAAGTAACCCTTCAGCCTTCCTTGTTGAACACAAAGCAGCAGACTGTTGAGGAGCCAAATTCAGACAGAATCACTTGAAGTCTGTCTAAGCCCTAGTACTTCTCTCATTTCTCACAGATAAACATATTCATTTTTCCTGCCAATTCCTCTGAATAGTGCAGGAATACTGGGTTAAAAAGATATCAATCAGGTAAAATCATGTAAAAGATACATACTCCCCATGATGACTGGCAGCCAGCTATTGTGACCCTTTCATTACCTAAAACCTCTCTCTCATCTGAACATAGACACAAACCATGCAGAAGAGGGAAGCCATGAACAGTTTTTCTACGGAAATGGCGTCTGAAGACTGATTCAAGCTTCAGGTGCTATTCCAAGGCATCGTGTTTTAAAAGCCATGAAGGCCGGAACTGAGAAGTTTCATATTTACCTAATCGTGCTTTTCATTCCTTTCTCCTACTCAGTATATAGTAGGTAAATTCTTTAAGTCCAATAAATCAAAGTGCTTTCCACTCAGTGCCTTCAGCTTCTGCCTGACTACCCGCAATGACCTCACAATTAGTCTCTGGATATTAAAATGCATACACACGGGGGAAGGCTGTGATTCAAAGAATTTTAGGTCAGAAGTTGCTCTACCAAATGGGAACAGAATTTAAAGCTACTCAAAAAAAATTATCTAGGGTAATAAAATATTTATACTTTAAAATGTCTATACCAATTAGCAGAAATATTTATTAGATGCACCATAATTAGCGAGAGAAGTCTCAGTCTGGTGAGTATCACTATGCTAAAGGTTAATAACCAACTGCACCTTCTTTATAACAAACAGTGAAACCCAGCTTACTACTGCCTTATTACTACACTTTAAAATCAATAACTGAAACATGAAGGCCTGGGGTGTGAGGGGCGGTCTGGAGGGGGTCAACGAGGAAAATAAGGTGACATATATAATACTTTCAACAATAAACATTAAAAAATAATAACTGCAACATAAAAATTACCGCACAACACACTTAAGTTACTGGTATTTAAAATTTTAAATATCTTCTTTTTTATTCCTAGTCTTTAATCATTTCTCCTTTTCTGATTTCCTGGCAAAGAACTCATTTCAGACGCAATTTGTCAACATGTTAGTCCTCACAAATAGGCCATTTCCCTGCACAATCACATATATTTTAATGACATACTATCAGAATTCCTATATTTCTAAATAAATATCCATATTGGTTTTTACTTACAAATTCATTTTTGTAAAGCAAATTTAAATTCATATCAATGTAAAACTAATGTGACATTACATTAATATATGCTTAGAAAAAATAAGAAAAATTGGTTACCATATTTATAATTTCTGAATGGTGGTGGCAGGCTGGTCCTTAAAGGAATATCTGTAAGAAAAAGATTATTTTTATTATACAAAGTATTAATATATGCAGTCTTTTGGTTCTGTACTCCCATAGCTCCAGTCTAAACTACTTAAAAAAAACAAAACTGATGGGACACAAAATAAAGCTGATATCCTGGCAAGGTCCAAGATCATGTGAAACAAGGAACCACTGATAAGATGCCAAGCTGCTACTAGCTGAGCCAAGAAACCAGTGACACTACTGAAAAAACTGGCATTTTATTAGACACTAGAGGCCCGGTGCAAGGATTCGTGCACATTGAAAGGAAATTAATTAGCAGAAATATTTTAGAGGCAGGGGAAGGACCAAGGGAGGTTGGCTCCAGGGTGTGTCTGCTTCTTGCCCAATCCCGATCTGCTGGACCCCAGCAGCAAGCTCACCTACCGAGCGTCTGCCCCCTAATGGTCAGTGTGCACCATAGTGACTGGTCAAACAGTCAGACACTTAGCAATATTAGGCTTTTATTATATAGGACAATCTCATCTATGTACATTTGAAATATAGAGTTCACATGTGTAACATTACCTTTTTATATAGTTGATGTTCATTTAGCATGTAAATCTGGGAACCCCTTAAGGCTTTGGCCCATAGTGGAAACTAATGATCTAGAATAATCTTAATTATCTTACCAAAATTCAGATAACTCAGCAAAGAAAACAAAAACAGAGCAAATATTCTTTTTAAAACAGTATTACAAATATCAATATTAGCTTTAACTAATAACATCTGATGCTACAGTCCCTACAGAGGGCAATTTGGTAACATACATAAAAAATAACATGTGCATCAATTCCACTTAGAGATTTATCATATAGATTTTGCACTGTGTGTGCATGTGTGTGAAATGACACACACACATACAAATTTAGGAACTTTACTTGTTTAAAATAGCAAGTGCTTAGAAAATCCAAAAGTCCTTCACTGGAGATACTTCTCAAATAAATTATAATATGCCCAAACAATGAAACATTTTTCAACTGCAAAACAATCAAAAAAAAGGAGGAGGAAGTTCTCTACTAATATAAGATCTTCAAGATATGTTGACAGCAAAGACAGCATAAAGTTTAACATTATTTAATAAGCCACCTTTGAGTAAAAAGAAAAAAGAAAAATGTATGTTTGCATTCGCTTATACCTTCATGGGAGGGAGCATGCTGTACTGGTCAGATAGAGAACATAAGTGGGAAGGAGACTTTCACTCTATTCTCTTTTATATTTTGATATTAAAACCACATGGATGTGTTACCTATTAAAGTAAACTCTAAAAACCCACACATCTGAATTAGGAAATGTGTTTTTGTTTTGTTTTTTAATTATTTGTCTTTATTTATTTTATTATTATTTTTTAATCCTCACTAAAGGATATTTTTCCATTGATTTTTTAAAGAAAGTGAAACAAAGAGGGAAAGATAAAGAGAAATATCAATGTGAGAGAAACACAGTGATTGGTTGCCTCCTGCACACACCCTGACCAGGGCCCTGCCAGGAAGGAGCCTGCAACTGAGGTACATGCCCTTGACCCAAATTGAACCCGGAACCCTTCAATCCACAGGCTGACGCTCTATCCACTGAACAAAACTGGCTGAAGCAGGAAATGTGTCTTTTAAGTACATATGCTTTTTAGAGGTCAAACACATACAAATATAACACATTCATTTATGTTACAGCTTTAAAGAACCTATTACCAGATACTGCAGGGACAGAGTCAGTAAGAAGTTACCACCCAACCAGTGTTGAGCCTCGACCTATGGAGGTCAGGGTTCGATTCCCAGTCAGGGCATATCCCCAGTAAGAGGCGTGCAGCAGGCAGCCAATCAATGATTTTCATCATTAATATTTCTATCTCCGTTTCCCCCTCTCCCTTCCTCCCTCTGAAATCACTAAAAGTGTATTTAAAAAGGAAGTTTCCAAAACAAGTCCCCACTCTTAAGAGCCTATGTACCTGTGAAAGTCCTGTAACAGAGGGATGTTCACAGCCAAGGCTGCGTCTTAAGAGGGTGACTCTCACCTGCTGCACATTACAGTCGCCCAGCCCAGCACTAGAGCAGACTTGCAGCAGGCTGGTTCCAAGCAAAAGCGTTTAAATATAAAATAAAAACTGCCACAGATGATTCTGAGACAAACACATTTACAGGGGCAGCCAGATGATATATTATAAGTGAGTGAAGAGGGTCAAACAGAAGGTAGCCATGAGATCTGACAGCATTACACCTGTGGACCCTGAGAAAGAAGATAGCTACCCATAAGGGCTACTGATGACTAAGTGGTCTCAAATTTAAAAGCAGAGCCTGGCAGCCATTTCTACACAGTGGCCTCTCATGCAAACCACACTTCAGAGAGAAATCTGCCTGCCTGCACTGTTCCTGCCATCTGAGCCAGCCCTTATAAAGGAGTTCCTGGGATCCTATTTCAAACAAAAGGATTGAGGCTTTCTCCATCCAATTGGAGCTGCACAGCGGTATCTCCCATCAGCATCTTCACTAATCAATCAGGGCAGCTCCATTCTGACCAGTAAGGACAGAGCCTTTGAACCAGTCAAACTGTGAGACTTTGGAGTCCTCATTTGCATGAGCATGAACCAATCAGGGACCAGGAGTGCAGATTTCTGTCTAGTAAACTAGCTCCCCTCTGGCCCTGAAGTGTATTTTTTCCTTTCCACTGAAGACTGAAGACTTCATTTCCCTGCCTGGAGCTGAAACACCAAAGATGAAACACTAAAGACATCTCACCAGACCACAGTGGAGCAGAGCAAACAGTGAGGAGTAGACTGACACAGAGCAAGTTGGCAGTGCACAGCGCAGGGCCGAGTGAAAGAAGCAGGTGGAGCAGATCAGGGCTGCATCTCCCCAGGGCTACCTCACAGCTATGCTGCTCTGCAGCTGTGATGCTTCACAAGTGAGCCTGCCCCTTGAGTGTGTCGCTCATGTATGTGTAAAGTTGTAACATGGTATGTTCTGAAGCTGTCCACCAAGTGCACTGGCTCTGGGGCTTCTTGAGAGTGCAAAGTCAGCCGCTGCCTGGGGCCACCCAGCAGGAACTACAGAGCAGTCCTCAGTTGGCTGCTGCTTGTGTTGGGCTTTAGAAGAGCCCAGGGGGGGCCAAGCTGTTCTGGACCTCTTATTGCTACGTATGGGTCACACTGACCCCAGCCATTGCTTGTTTGAGAGATTTTAGCAGTCTAAAGCCTGACCCAGGACAAGGCATTCATATGAAAAACCCACTACAAACAGCTTGGGTGGGGCTTCAAATTGGATGGAGCAGGGCTGAGGGAATACCAGGGTGGAGTGAACACAGTGAGCCACGCTGATGGAAACTCAGATATGGCTGCCAGTCAGCTCTACGGCTGCAAGGTCTCTGCACAGGAACAATGAACCCTGCAAGCTTCTCTGTCTGAGAGAAAGCCACTCCCATGCTAGACGATCCAGTTCCTACCCATATGTCCCTGGATCCCCCCCAAGCTGATGCCCCAGCATGGGAGCTCAGAGAGAGTAAGTTTATGTAAGTTCATGTGCAGGCTCTTTAAGAGGAACTGCCTGGGATTCCAGCAGTCTCACTGTCACTCTGCCACAATCCCCACTGGTTTTTAAAGCCGGAAGTTATGGGGACTTCTCTTCCTAGCTCTGGAACCCTGGGCTGGGAGTCTTGTGTGGGACTGGGACCCCTGGATCCTCAGAGGAGGCCTCTGCAGCTAGGATATCCCTCCTTATTATAAAAATGGCACATGTGGGTGTTGAACCAGCCTGTTCTGTGCCTCCGCCCCTCCTACCAGTTCAGTGCTTCTTTGCTTCTCTAGTTGTAGAACTTCCATTCTGCCAGCTTTCAGGTGGTTCTGAATGATGGCTGTTCTGTACTTTAGTTGTAATTTTGATGTGGTTGTGGGAGATGGTAAGTACTGGTGTTTACCTATACTTCCATCTTAGTTCTCTCCTCTGGCTGTTTTTCATATTTTCTCTTTAGTACCAGTTGTAAGCAAATTGATTGATATGCTTTGGTGTAGCTTTTTTAGGATTTGTTAAACTGCCTGGATATGTAGGTTTATAATTTTCACCACATTTGTAAAATGTTCAGCCATAATTTCCTCAAATAGGTCTTCTGTTCCCTTGTCCCAGATCCTCTCCTCATGGACTCCAGTTACATGTATATTTGGCTACTGGAAGTTGAAGTTGCCCCATACTCCTCTCCTCTATGGCTCTGTTTATTTTTCTTTCAGTCTTTTTTCTCTCTGTGCTTTATTTCAGATATTTTGTGGCTATGTTTTCACATTTACTAACCTTTCTTCTGTTCATATTATCTACATGTTAATGTGATCCAGTGTATATCTATCTCAGACACTTTATTTTCTATCTCTGGATAGTTGTTTTTGGTGTTGTTGTTGTTTTTTAAATATTTTCCATTTTCAATATGCTCAATCTTTCCTCTACCTTCTTAACTACTTGCAATGTAGTCATAAAAAAAATGTTTTAATTGTCCTTATCTACTAATTCTATCATCTGTAACATATCTGGATTGATTTAAATGGGCTTATTTCTCTCCTAATTATGGTTTATGTTTTCTTTTTACATGACTGATAAGTGCTGATTTGTTGCAGGACACTTACTGAGTGCTGGATATATTTGCATTCTTATAAGCACCCTGAGCTCTGTTTTGGAACACAGTTAAATTACATGGCAACAGATGCTTTTGAGTCTTGCTTTTGAGCTTTGTTAGGTGTGAGCAGAGCAGAATCCAGCCTAGTGCTAACTTTTGCCTACTATCTTGCAGAAATCCCTTCTGGAAACCCTGTGCAGTACTTGGTTTTCCACTCCAGCTGGTGCAAAGAAAACTATTCCAAGCCCTTTATGAGCTCCGAGCATGTTGCCTTCTGTTATCGTCATGTGGTTCTCTGCATGGCTTCTAGTAGTTTCCTTACACACTTGTTCTGATCTCATTCAACTGATGACTCATGCTCTCCGCTTCATCCAAGTTGCTATGCATAATCAGAGCTCACTCTCTGCACAGCACTCTATTCCAGTACTCTGCCCTGTGAATTCTCTGGGCTCCACTCCAGACTGCGAGGTCTGACTCATACACTCATGGAACTCGCCAGGGTCTGCCTGGACTCCCTGCCCTGCTCTGTGGCCTGCACATTCTCTCCAGACAGTAATCATAGGGGTCACCTGTTCATTTTCCACATTGTGGGGACAACAGTTTTGTGCTTCTTGATGTCCAGTCTCTAAAAACCAATATTTCATTATTAGAAAGTTCACAAGAAGGTAACCACTAACTTTACTCATTCACTTAGGTCTCCAAAAGAGGGCATCTACAGAAAAATTATTAGACAAATAAGACAACTTAATAAATATACTGCTGGCATTAGAATGCCACAAAAGAGTATAAAATGTCAAAACAAACAGATCAATATAAAAATCAATAAAATCTGAAAAATTATTAAAATATCAATGTTTAATAAAATAACTCATCATCTCAAGTAAAAGCTCTGAAAATAGAAGCAGTATAATAAGTAAAAACTTATTACTAAGTGCTAGACCTATAATGTCCTAAAACTCTAATCTAATAAGGGGTTCTATAAGATATTATGGTAATGTTCCAAGGGTAAGCTATATGAAATAACCTAACCATTAAAAGGTATGATGAACAGAATAAAAAAGTCACTGAACCCACCAATTAAGTTTAACTAATGTGTACATATTGTCACAACTGCTTCAGATCCTTTATTTCTTTGGTTAAATATGATCCGAGCACAGTTAAAACCTTCTTTCTGTCCTTCCCTAATCCCATTACCCTTGCCTTCCTAGAGTTAACCACTATTATTAATTAGTACACTCTCTTTGTTGTTATACTCATTCCATAAGTCACAGCCATAGGAAACAGTATTATCTTGTGTTTTAAATGTACATAGTTGAGCATTTAAACTAAAGAATCTATAGTACATTGTGTGGTATAAACAGAAGAGCATCACTCCACACAGAGTTGGAAGGAACAGGTCCTTTGTGAGAAGATGATAATGTGCTGTGACTCTGCTACTGAAAAACTAACCCATTCCGCCAAAACCGGTTTGGCTCAATGGATAGAGTGTCGGCTTGGAGACTGAAGGGTCCCAGGTTTGATTCCGATCAGGGGCATGTGCCTTGGTTGCGGTCATATCCCCTGTGGGGGGTGTGCAAGAGGCAGCTGATCGATGACTCTCTCCCATCGATGTTTCTAACTCTCTATCTCTCTCCCTTCCTCTCTGTACAAAATCAATAAAATATATTAAAAAAAAAACAACAAAAAAAAACTAACCTATTCCTTCCTAAAAAAAAGAGGAGCAGCCAGGAAGTGCTTCTTTACAGAAGAATGCCAGGAATCAAAGAGTAAGAAGAAAAAAAAATCCCAATTTTGCAACATCAACAATTCATCAACAGATGCTAAAACCACTGGAAGCATCTGCATATATCTTCATGTTTACCACTCCATACAATACTTATTGATTTGAAAGATACTTTTATAACAGAGAAATCCGGTGGACAGTATCTTAACCAAGAGGATTCCATCTGTCTCATCAATAAGGGAACATAGTGGTATGCAGTGTCCTGATGTGATGAACGAGGAGGAACACAGATCAGGGGTCAGCAAACTATTTCTGTAACGGCCGGCTAGAAAATCATTGGGCTTTGAGTCATACAGTCACAACCACACAACTCTGCCAGTGAAGCACCACAGCATGTAAACACGTGGGTGTGGCTGTGTTCCAATAAACTTTATTTATGAAAACTGGAGGCAAGACTGACTGGACCACGGGCTATAGTTTGTTGACCTGCAACCTACACAGTAATTCTGCTGAAAATGTTTAACCTGAATTGAATAATGAGAAAACAATCAGACAAATCCAGATTATGGGACACTCTATAAAACTCTGACATGATTTTTCTTTTAAAAAATATCAGTACAATGAAAGTCAAAATAAGGTGGGGAACTATTCCAGATTAAAGGAGACTAAAAGACATGACTTGCTGTGAAAAGACATAGACAAACCTTCATTCTTTCTTAGTAAAAGAAGCCAGTCTGAAAAGGCTACATATTGTGTGATTCCAATTATATTATATACTGAAAAAAAAAATCAAAACTATAGAGACGATAAAAAAGATCAGTGGTTGCCAGGAACTTGGTGGGGAGGGTGAGTAAGTGAAGCACATGGGATTTTTAGGGCAGTGAAACCATTGGAACATTATTCACTTGTCAAAATAGAACTTGATAGCACAGAGTGAATCTTAATGTATGCAAAGTAAAAAGAAAAAAAAAATTAGTAGGTCAGGGAATCCCAGGGAAGAATGAAGACGGTGACAAAACAATCTAACTCTATTTCAAATACATGAAACAACCTTACTGCAGGGAATGGAAGAAGGATGTCGACCTAAATAACTTTGGCAATAAGTGGATTTTGTAAGACGAAGGCCAAAGTAAATGCACAAAAGCATTGTTCCCTAGTTAACACCAAGCTGCGTCCCACAGGCTACAGATGAACAGCTCTGACACTGCTGTAATGTACATGGAGTTAAACAATCAAGCAAATGGGTGGACAATGATGGGAGCCAGGCTTCTCGCTGTTTGAGTTAATGCCATGTAATAACGCAGTTACTAATTTACTGAAAAGAAGCTAAGGGAAGGCCAGATATTTCGGGCATGTCATTTAGCAGCTTTGCCAGGAAGCTACAGTTTAGCCCATGCCCATTAAAGTCTGGGTGCCATAGGGAAGATACTTGTGTGTCAGTCACATCTGGGAACAGGTCACTGGTCAGAGTAGGCGTGGCCACTGCTAGCTTGGGAAGATCTGAGACACTTAAGTTCCCAAACAAAGGACTTTGCCCTCTTGTTGCCTTGGTTGGCACTCCTGGTTTGCAAACGCGCACACTCCTGCACTCGTCCACAGGGCTCACAGGCATGCGGACCCCATAGAGAAAGGACTGATGGTCTGCAACGAGTGCAGTGCTGACCCGGACCCAGGCCTCCGGACGCTGGCTTTGCTAGCAGCTCTGCTGACTCCCCGGCTGCACTTCTGCCAGGACTGGGCTAAGGGAAATGGCACTTTGGAAACTGAGGAATATAATTCCATGCAAATAAAGCTTCCCACCACATCTCACCCTCCCGTGCGGGCCTCCTGATATGCTTATTCCAGCAGCACCCCAAGAACCCCACTCCCACTGGCAACAGAGAAAAGCCATCCATGCATATCTCCAATAAAAGGATGAGAATGTTCAGTTCAGCAAGGGGAGGAAGCTAGAATGCCCATATGGTAGTGGATTAAAGTTGGAAACATCAGTAAGAGCTCATGCTTAACATATACATACAAGTGGTAACATGAAAATACTTATAGATATGTCTAGACACACAGGTTGAAAGGTTGATATATTTCTTTTCTCTGTCAGCTAAGAGAACCTAAAAGAAAATATTAGCAAAATGAGTTCACTAATATATTAAAAGGATCATACAACCACGATCAAGTGGGGTTTGTTTCAGAAATGCAAGGATGGTTAAACATATGTAAATCAATCAATATGATACATCACATTAACAAAATGAAGGGGAAAAAATCGCATCATATCAACAGAGGCAGAAAAAACATTTGATAAAATTTAACATCCATTTAAAATAAAAACTCTCAACAAAGTAGGCACAGAGGAAACATACCTCAACATAAAAAGGTCACACATGACAAAAACCACAGCTAACATCATACACAATGGTGAAAAGCTGAAAGCTTTTTCTCTAAAATAAAAAACAAGACAAGGATGCCAACTTTACCACTTTTGTTCTACGTAGCATTGGAAGTCCTAGCTACAGCAATTAGGCAAGTAAAATTAATAAAAGATGCTATAGCTGGTGTAGCTTGGTTGGTTGGGATCAGCCCATGCACCAAAAGATTGCCAGCTTGATTCCTGGTCAGGGCACATACCCAGGCTGCAGGTTCGATTCCTGGTAGGGGATGTGCAAGAGGCAACCAATCAAAGTTTCGCTCTCACAGAGATGTTTCTCTCCCTCTTCCTTCTTCTCTCTCTAAAAATAAGTCAATAAAAATATTTAAAAAAAATAAATAAAAGACATCCAGATCAGTAAGAAATAAGTAAAACTATTTTTAGAAAATTCTAAAGACTCCACCAAAAAAATTAGAACTATAAACAAATTCAGTAAAGTTTCAGAATACATTAAGTCTGTGGTGTTTCTATACACTAATAACAAACTATTGGAAAGAAAAATTAAGAAAACAAATCCACTCACAACTACATCAAAAAGAATAAAATACCTAGAAATAAATTTAACAAAGGAGGTAAAAAATCTATACACTAAAAACTATGAAATACTGATGAAAGAAACTGAGGACACAATTAAATGAAAAAGTATTCCATGCTCATGAATTGAAAGAATTAATATAGTTAAAATGTCCATACTATCCAAAGAAATCTATAGTCAATGCAATCCTATCAAACTTTCAATGGCCTATTTCACAGAACTTGAGCAAATAATTCTAGAAATTGCATAGAACCACAACAGATTCAAAATAGCTAAAGCAATATTGAGAACAAAGTTGGAAGCATCACACTTCTAATTTAAAACTATACTATAATAATCAAAACATTATGATATTAAAACAAAAACAGACACACAAACCAATTGAAACAGAATTGAGAGCCTGGAAATAAACCCAGACATATATGGACAATTAACAAATGACAAAGGAACCAAGAACATACAATGGAGAAAGGGAAGTTTCTTTAATAAATGGTGTTGTGACAGCCACAAGCAAAAAAGAAAAGAAAAAGAAAAAAAGAAAGAAAAACAAAGAAATAAACAATAAACTAGACTACTATCCTAAATCATACACAAAAATTAACTCAAAATAGATTAAAGATTTGAATGCAAGACCTAAAACCTAAAATTCCTCAAAGAAAACATACGTAGAAAGCTCCCTGACATCAGTCTTAGTGATGTGTTTGTGGATCTAGCTCAAAGGAAAGGAAAACAAAAGCAGAAATAAACAAATGGGACTACATAAAACTAAAAGGCTTCTCCAGAGCAATGGAACCCATCATCAAAATGAAAAGGCAACTTACTAAATGAAGATATTTGAAATCTATCTAGACTAATAAAAGGGTAATATGCTAATTCGACCTGGTTGACCAGACATCTTCTGGACATCCAACTTCCTTCCGGACAAAGCCACAGTCGGGCGATCAGGCCAGGAGGAGAGCAAGCAGTTAGGGGTGAGATCAGGCCAGCAGGGGAGGGCAGTTGAGGGCAATCAGGCCAGCAGGCAAAGGCAGTTAGGGACAATCAGGCAGGCAGGCAAGTGGTTAGGAGCTAGCAGTACTGGATTGTAAGAGGGATGTCTGACTGCTGGTTTAGGCCTGATCCTGCAGGAGTCTCAGATTGGAGAGGGTGCAGGTAGGGCTGAGGGACCCCCCCCCCCAATGCATGAATTTTGTGCACCAGGCTTCTAGAGTGTGTGTGTGTGTGTGTGTGTGTGTGTGTGTGTGTGTATGCTTAGCGACCAAACAGCCTAATGGCCAGTCGCTATGATGAGTACTGACCACCAGGGGTCAGACCCTCAACACAGGAGCTGCCCCCTGGTGGTTAGGGTGCTCCCACTGCTTAGCTGACCAACGGGTGCCAGACACTAAGCTCATGGCTGGTGAGCGCAGCTGCACAGTGTGAGCCTATTCTGCTTCTGTGGCAGCACACTGAGCAGCAGTGGTGGCAGCCGCAGAGGGGCCAGGATGAGCAGGAGCAGCGTGGCATATGGCCTGGGCTCCTCCCTGGCTGCCTGCTGCTTCTTGCACTACTACATCCACTGAGGGGTCTCGGATTGCAAGAAGGCACAGGTCAGGCTGAAGGACCCAACCAGTGCACAAATCCGTGCACCGGGCATATAGTATATAAGAAAGGGCTAAAAATCCAAAATGTATAAAGAACTCAAGACAACTCAACAACAAAAGAAAGCAAACATCCCAATTAAAAAGTGGGCAGAGCCTTAACTAGTGTTGTACTGGTCTGTGCACCAAAGGGTGATGGGTTCGATTCCGGTCACTGGCACATACCCAGGTTGGAGGTTCAATCCCTGGCCCCATTCTGGGAGCAACCAATTGGTGTGCCCCTCTCACATCACTGTTTCTCTTTCTCTCTCTCTCTCTCTCTCTCTCTCTCTCTCTCTCTCTCTCTCTCTCTCTCTCTCTCTCTTCCCACTCCTTTTTACTCTCTCTAAAAATCAATGGAAAAAATGCCCTCCAGTGAGGATAGGCAAACAAATAAACAAGCAAGCAAGCAAGCAGAGCCCTGGCTGATGTCGCTCACTTGGCTGAGCATTGTTTCACGCACCCAGAGGTTTGATTCCCGGTCAGGGCACTTGCCTGGGTTGTACACTCGATCCTCGATGCAGGCATGCAGGAGGCAGCAATTGATGTTTCTCTCTCTCCCTCTCCCTTTCTCTCTCCCTTCCTCTTCCTTTAAAGAATCAATAAAATAACATTTGAAAAATAAAAAGTGAGCTGAGGATCTAAACAGGTATTTTTCCAAAGAAGACATACAGATGACAAAGAGGCACAAGAAAAGATGCTCAACATCACTAATTATTAGGGAAATGCAAACCAAACCATATTGAGATATGACCTCACACTTGTTAGAATGGCTATTATCAAAAAGACAAGAAATAACAGTGTTGGAGAGGATGTGGAAAAAGAAAACCCTTGTATACTGCTGGTGGGATTGGAAATTAGTGTTGCCACTATGGGTAACAGTATAAAGATTCTTCAAAATGTTAAGAATATAAAATTACTATGTGATCCAGCTATTCCACTTCTGCATATTTACTCAAAGAACAAAAACATTCATTCAAAAAGATGTGCATACCCCTGTATCCACTGCAGCATTATTTACAATAGCCAAGATATGGAAATAACATTGGATGAATGGATAAAAATGTGTACAAATATACAATGAAATATTACTCAGCCATAAAAAGTATAAAATATTTCCATTTAAAACATGGATATACATTAAAGGTATACTGCTAGGGGAAATTAAATCAGAAAGAGAAAGACAAATACTTCAAGTGTTCCAACATTCACATCATGGGGTGCAGGAAGAAGAGAGGGAGTAAGAAATTAAAAATCTACTTGAAGAAATAATGACAGAAACTCCCTTCCCTGGTAAAAAGAAATAGACTTACAAGTCCAGGAAGAATAGAGAGACCTAAACAAGATGAGCCCATTGAGGCCCACACCCAGACACATCATAATTAAAATATCAAAGGTTAAAAGCAAAGGTTAAAGGCACATCTTAAATGCAGCAAGAGAAAAGGAGTAAGTTACCTACATAGGAGCTGATTTCCCAACAGAAACTTTGCAGGGCAGAAGGGAGTAGCAAGAAATATTCAAAGTTATGTAAAGCAAGGAACTACAATGATAGCAAAGCTATCATTTAGAACTGAAGATCAGATAAAGAGCTTCTCCGACAAGAAAAAGCTAAAGGAGTTCATCACCACCAAACCAGTATTACATAAAATGTTGAAGGGAGAAAGGTGAAGACAAAGATGAAGGTGAAGATGAAGATGAAGATGAAGAAAAACTGATTAAAATACATGGCAATAAATACACATCTATCAATAATTGAATATAAAAATCAAAATAAGTGAACAAGGAATGTAATGAGCAAAATAAACTGATGAATAAAATGGAACCAGAGGCATGGAAACATGGAACAGACCGATGAATCTCAGATTGAAGCGGGGAGAGGGTGGGTGGGAAGAGATTAATAAAAAACCTTATAGGCATATATGCATTACCCATGGACACCAACAATAGGATGGTGAAGGCCTGGGGTGGGGCAGGATCTGGGTGGAAGAGGGCAAGGGGGTGGGGAAAAAAGGGGTGAGACATCTCTAATACTCTCAACAATAAAGATTTAAAAATGAAAATAATATTCAGAAAGGCAAGAAGGCATCTAAAACTACCCCCAAAAGATCATTCATCACAGTGAACACTGTATCTGTGGGTAAATTCACTAAGCCATAATCTCAAACCATCCTCTAGTTCTCAGATGAAAAACACTAAAGCAGTTGTGAATCCACTTGTTTCAATGATCCCACGTAAGCAAGGCAGGCAGTAGAGAAGAATAAGGGGTCAGTGTTTCAGAGTACATACTGTTATGGTTAAACTACAGCTTTGCCTTTGATTAGTCATGTATCTCAGGCGTTTTTTAAATATATTTTTATTGATTTCAGAGAGGAAGGGAGAGGGAGAGAATAGAAACATCAATGATGAGAGAGAATCATTGACCGGCTGCCTCCTGCACGGTCCCTACTGGGGATGGAGCCCGCAACCCAGGCATGTGCCCTTGGCTAGAATCAAACCTGGGACCCTTCAGTCTGCAGGCAAACGCTCTATCCACTGAGCCAAACAAGCTAGGGCTCAGGCAAGTTTCTTAACCTCTCCCTTCCTTAGTTTCTTCACCCATAAAATGGGGGGAAACTTCCTAATTTACAGGGATGTGTAAAGATAAAATGAGATAATCTAGTTTTAACACAGTACCTAATACATATTAATTTCACAATTACTTCAAAAATTCCTCAGTATGAAACTCCTTGGTCTTTGTATGCACGAAATTCATAAAAGGTAAATATGTGGTACAGCGACCTTTCAGAGCAACCCCAATCAAATGACAAGGTAGGCCTGGGCACAGATCCCATAACTCAAAAACGTCTGTACCCAAAAAATTCCCTTATAGTCAGCGGAACACACTTCCCAATGCCGTGGTTAAATCACTGCTCACACAGGTGAAAAGCCGTGAGTGGCAGAGCTGAGCCTCTAACTGTGACCCGCCTGCTGCTCTAAGGGGTAGGCGTGAGGTCCTGGGAGGGAAAGAACACAATGACCCTGGGAAGAACACATCTTCTCGCCACTGTAACACCTGAAGCTTACACTTTATGCTTGAGGACTTCAAGAACAACCTATTCTGTCCTGTACCAAGGGCCTCAGAGCACTCACTGTATCAACACTGAAACACTGTAACCCATCACACAGAGATACTAAAATAAAAGTGTAAGATTTGTTTCTATTTCATGAACATGCTTTTAGTGATATTCTTTCAAAAGCGGACTCTCAATAGTTGTCGGTATCTTAGTACCAACTCTCAATCTCCCTCTAACAAGAACACAGCAATAAATATACCTATATACTCTAATAAGCCTAGTTACTTTAAGGAATAATTATGTCTTATAAAATATTTTATAGTTACCACCAAGTTGACTGGTCAGTCTTCTCTATGGATTTACATAATTCACCTACTCCTTACTCAGTAAAACTACCCAAAATTAGACAGGAAAAAAAAAACTGAGGGAGACCCAGCTGATGTTGTTCAGTGGTTAAGCATCAACCCATGTGAACTGGTCAATGGTTCTTTTTCATCACTGATGTTTCTCTCTCTCTCTCTCCCTTTCCCTTCCTCTCTCTGAAATAAATAAAAACATTTTTAAGTGAGGAAAAAGAGTTTAGAAAATCTATAAAGTCAAATTGACAACATTTTAAAAAGTTAGCTATACATACTTACACTGCACAAATATGTATAAATCAAGATCTTGGTTTCCCAGTACCATTCTCTGTAATGGGACCAGAGCTCCCCTGAGAAATGGCTGATCCTAGGGCTGCGGCAGGGGAAGAACAAGACAAGTCTGGAAGGTCTTACTCTAACAAAAACTAAGAAAGTGCTCAAAGGATGCCGGGTCATGTTAAAAGGACAGGGAGCCATATTTACGGAGCTACCATAGGCCAAAGCGGGAATAATTAGAGCATCAAAATAAATAATGATAGTTAAAAATTATAATCCCTTCAATAAAGTAAGGATCCATAATTCCACTGTTATATAAACAAATGGCCAAGTAAATGCTGTGGAGTGGGGCATAAAGCTCTTCCTTCCTGTACAAAAACAGCTAATACACGTATCAGGAATGATGGAATAAGAAAAATCACCACCTACCAATCATCATCATCATCACTGATTCAGGCAGAAATCATCAAAGAATGCTAAGCTAGCTGAAACCAGTTTGGCTCAGTGGATAGAGCAGCCTGCGGACTGAGGGGTCTCAGGTTTGATTCCGGTCAAGGGCATGTACCTGGGTTGCGGGCACATCCCCAGTAGGGGGTGTGCAAGAGGCAGCTGATTGATAATTCTCTCTCATTGATGTTTCTAACTCTCTATCCCTTTCTCTTCCTCTCAGTAAAAAAATCAATAAAATACTTTTTTTTTTTTAAATGCTAAGCTAGTGGATGAAATTTTGAGAAGTAACAGGACATTCACATACCCAGTCTCAGAATATGCCTCCATAACATACTTTTCAATTGCAATTAAATTTGCAGAGCAGAAACTGCCAGGCACCACCTAAACCGATCTAAGTTATCGCTGCCAGTAATGGGGCTCATGGGCAGCAGAGCCTCCTGGTGACGTCAGCATCACTTCTGTAAGTTCTCTGCCAAGAGGCATAACCTAAGTCTAATCATGAGAAAATGTCAGAAAATCCTAACTGAGGGACATTCTATAGAATAACTGGCCTGTACTATTCAAATTTGGCAATGTGATAAAATACAATAAAGGACTCCAGATTAAAGAAATTAATTTCAGGTTAAAGGTATTGACTATAATATGATTTGAATTTTCTTTTGTTACAGAAAGACCTTGTTGGAAAAATTAAAATCTCAGTAAGATCTGTAAATTATGTAATAGCATTTTTTCAGTGTTAAATCCTAGTTTTCATCACTGTACTGTCATTGTACAAGAGAATTCCTTGTTTTTAGGAAATACACACTGATATATTTAGAGATAAAGGGGAATCATGTCAGCAACCTACTTCTAAGTAACTCAGAAAGAAAACTGGGAGGGGCAGTAAGGAGAGTAAGAGAAGAAAAAAAAGGGGTGAAAGAAAACAAATGTACCAATGTTCACATTTGGAAATCTGTGTAAAGAGTATCCAGAAATTCTTTCAACAATGTTTTTACAACATTGCTGTGCCTGAAATTATGCCAAAGTAAAAAAAAAAATAATAAAAATAAAAATGTGGATATAAAGTGATACATCTGTCAAAACTCATGGACCAGCATGCTAAGATCTGTAAATTATAACATGTATAAACTAATTAAAATAATTAAAGCTTAAAATAATTCAGTTAAAATAATTAAAATAATTATTTCAGTTAAAATAATTAAAGCTTATTCTAAATATTTTATCAAATATTGATGACTGGAAACTTCAACAATTGAAAACAGAAGTTGGAAACCCATCAAGGGCCCGTCAAAATGGAGACTAACTCCATGTCCGCTGTTTTGGAGCGTGCGATGATAAACTAGCACCAGCTAGTCTGGTCACTTCTGTGATGGCAGGGCCCCCAGCTCTCACGGCCTGCTGGCTGTGGAATCAGGCCTGCACCCTCTGCCAGCTCCCAGGAGGCCTTCTGTGTGCTCAGCTCATAGTATCAACACCTCTCATACTATTGTTTAATGTGTTTATTTCATCCTAAATGAGCTTCACACACTCCCTTACTAATCAACCCCCAAACACAGAAGCCTGTTACAAACAAACCTGGACCTTAAATGTTTTTAATTTTGAGAGAAAGAGAGAGAGACCACATATGGCGGGAATACTCCCTGAAAATGTTACAGAAAACCGGAGAAGAACCAAGCAATACTTAGAGAGATGGAGTTACATTTAGTATGCGAGCGGGTCCAGAGGAAAATGTCTCTCAAATTCTGGGCCCCAACATGGAGGAACTTTCCCATTTATATGTTTTTAAGCTTCTTTGTCTCCCAAATATGGGGTGTTTCCAGCCCTCTTTGCAAGTTCTTAAAGAGCCTCTATGTGCTGGGGCCTTGAGATCTCAAAGGCTTAATTTCATCTGGGGAAAATGTAATGGCCTCTCTGAAGTGGGAGTAGTCTTATTTTCCTTATCATTTAAGCAAGCAAGCAAGCATTTACAGAAGCCAAACTGCAGGGTTAAAATTTCAAACAGCAGTTTGCATATAAGATGGCTGCTTCAGAAAGACAGGCACTGCTGATAAGCCTTAGGTGCAGAAAGGGAGTCGGCCTGGCCAGCACCTGGCTTCTCACCTACATTAATACCTTCCAAAGTGTTTTGCAAAAGATTACTATCAGTGTAATAGTCAACTATTTTCTTTCAAAATACTAATAAAACAAAATGACTAAGGTGTCTCATACCTTGCTTCAGAAATACTATAAATTCCTTTACAGTTTGGTCTAAATTAACTCCTTGATATACAACAGGTTTGAAGTTCCGATGCTCAAAGGAACGAATGAGGCGAACTGTGATGGTCACTTCTTTGGAAGCCATGTGAAGAATCTCCTGTGGCAAGGGACACGAGAACAGTCTGTATAACACCAACTCAAAGCTATGGCCTGCATTTCTGCCATCAGCTCCCTACACCCAGACCATGTCTCCCATACTGTCTGGCACAGCCCCCACACCAACGCTGACTCTCGGGCACACACGAGAGTCCAAGGTTACCCTCCACCTATCCGCTGTCACCTGAACAGCCTTGTCACAGCTGCTGATAGTCTGACTGGCAGAAAACTGATGGCACGGAAGACAAACACAAGTGACATGTGAGGTGGGGAAGACTCAGGTTCATGTATGGTGACAAGCAGGGGTTGCCAAGGACAGATACCTGGCATACACACAGCTGCCTTAGATTTGCTATGCGGGGGGTCTCCTCACTTGGCCCTGAGATGAAATATGTTTATATCAGGACAACTATGAGCAAACCACATCTTAATCTCACAAATGCTGCCAGATTTCAGTGTTGATTTAATTATATGCCATAGTATCAACAACCTCTCATACTATTGTTTAATGTGTTTATTTCATCCTAAAACCATGTACTAGGGCCATGTGCCAGGTGTTAATGTTATTGCATTTTATTCTATCACCAAGTCATAAATTATTACACTCATTTTAAGGATGAGAAAACAGACTCAAAGAGATTGTACAAATTGCCCAAAGTCATAAAGTTTAAACAAAAATTTAATTTCTAAGTCCAGGCTCTCTCTAATATACTACCAGAAAATCACCAGAATTATTTCCTCCAAAAAATCTGCAAAGTTGCCAATGCTTTAATGATACAATTACAGTACATTTCTATCTAGTAGTAACCACCTCGTGCTTCTTTCAACTTTGTATAAAACTTTCAGCCATAATATACAAATGCTAAGAAAAAATACCTATGAAACCTAAGAAAAGATGTCCAATCTCAGTAGTAATCAGGGGAATTAAAAATAACAATGAGATATATCACTCATCAAACTGAAATAAAGTCTGACAATGGCTAGTGTCTGCAAGGGTGCAGAACAATGACAATTTAATCAGTGAAGGAGCGCATCCAAATGGTTACTACTTTAGGAATGGTTGGCAATACTTACTGCAGCTGAACACACACATACCTTTCAATCTAATGATTTCATTCGCAGGTATGTGCACAGGGAGAACTGTAAAAGAACATTCATAGCAACATTACTGTTAATTATAAAAACTGGAAACAAATGTCATCAAGAGAACAACAGATAAGTAAATCATGGATAGTACAGTCAATAAAAATGAATGGACTAGAACTATATACCTCAACATAGGGGAATCTCAAAAATATTATGGTGAATGTAAAAATGGTAGTCAAAGAATCACAGTATATTACCACTTATACAAAGTTGAAAAACAAAGTTGTTGTTATGTGGAAAAGAAGATAATTACTGTATTTTTCCATGTATAAAACGCTATTTTTTTCTAAAATCCTTAGACTGAAAATCGAGGGGTGTCTTATACACAGAAGTCAGTGGAGGAGTGTGCCTAGGTGCTCATACCTTGTCAAATAGGCTTCTTCCAATCACGAGCCTTATTGTCACTGACGTCAGCTGATGTTGTAATTGGAGGTGGAGTGCGCAGATGCAACAGGAACCGGAACGTTCTGAGTCTATAAAGATGTCAAAAAATAGAAAGATAAATACCAGCAAGTGATTGTCTTACTATGCAAAATTCAAACTGAATGTCATCAGCTTTGCAAAAGAGCAAGGAAATAGAGCTGCAGAGAGACAATTTGGACCTCCTCCCACAGAGTGACTTATCATACAGTGGAGAAAACAGGAAGAACAACTTCTGAAGATGCCAAAAAATAAGGCCTTATGTAACCAGCAAAATGGGCAAAAGTGGAGCTGAGGCTTAAGACTTGGATTATGGAGCAGCACCAGAGTGGCTTATGTGTGTCAACCACACTTATTCAATGTCAGGCAAGAATGTTTGCAAGCGAAATGAACATTTGATTTTTATAGGAAAGGCAAAATGGTGCTTCAATTTCATGAGGAGAAAAGGGCTGGTCATGAGAACACGAACAAAGTTAGCTCCAAAAATTCCACCAGTTTATGAGGATGGTCTCACATATATGGACAGTGACTTAGAAGACAGCAGTGATACAATAGAAGTTGAAGAAATCGATAAGTCCGGAACTAATAGTGATGAAGGAGAGAGCAGTGATGCAACAGAGGCTGAATAAAGTGATATGCTGCATAATATCATAATATTGGTATGTCAACATTACCTTTGATAATAACTAAATAAAAATGTGTTATGTTTTATGTTTAAAATATTGACTTCTTAATTTTGGGTTGGAAAAGTGGGGGGCATCTTATACATGGGGGTGTCTTAAACACAGAAAAATACAGTAGCTGTCATGCTTGAGGAAGATGAAGAACACATGCACTTTGCTAGCCATTTATGTCCTGAACAGAACTTAGGTATATGGAGAGTATGTTATACTTTATGCCTTTTAGGATATCTGGAATGTTTCACAATAGACAGCAACAAGCCATACTAATTTGGCCTATAAAGTCATCCTGCCCTGGCCTATAAAGTCTCTCTGAATCATAGAATGCTTATGCAAACATTTACTAGGTTTGAGAAAATATATAGCATATTATATATAGAAATAAAAATTCAAGCAGTTTTAATACATAAATCAATTATAATTATAATTAGCATACTATAATTAAATGAATGGTTCCTAAGGACTAGAATATTTTCCCTCTAAAATAATGTTTCACCTTATAATCTTTAATGAGTTTAAATTAACAAATATTTTGATAATCCCAATACTAGCTACTATACTATCTGTATATTATATATACATATATATATATATATATATATATATATACACACACACACATATATATATATAATTTTATTGATTTAAGAGATGAAGGGATAGAGAGAAACATTAATGATGAGAGAGATTCATTGATCAGCTGCCTTCTGCATGCCCTCACTGAGTATCGAACCCACAACCTGGGCATGTGCCTTGACTGGGAATTGAACCGTGACTTTTTTTTATAGGTCAATGCTCAACCACTGAGCTATGCCAGTCAGGCTATGCTATTTGTTTTAAATCTAATTTACAATGCTCCCCAAAATTCTGATCCTAGAACCTACCACATAATAGTAGTTTGGCTAACATCTACAAAATTATAATTTAAAATAGATCGAGGTACTTAATAAAGAATACCTCTTGAGAGAGGGATATTATTTAAAAAAAAAAAAAACTTCTTTATTTCAGAAGCAGCGTTAACAGGTGTTTAAGAATTATGACTTCTTGCCCCTCTCACCTACCCGCCCCCTCCAACAATATTGATGCCCTCCAAACACACCCACACACATGCTCACACAAACCGGGAAGGCCTAGAACACAGTCCCAGGCCCAATGAGGTTAGAGCTAGCTTTAACCTCCAGTCTATCTCTTAGCCACAACGCACACTCAGATCATACATAGTAGGATCTCAATAAAAAGTAGCTGCTCTTATTGCTTGTCTACTTATGATAAAATAGGTTTGAGTATAAAGACAGCTCCTACAGGCAGCAGATAAAGATTCTAGATTCCCAGGTACAGTGAAACAAATCATGTAAATGATCTAACAGAGGAAGCCAGATAGGCTGGCAAACGCAAGCCTATGAAACTGTTTTATAATTGTAGGGTGTGTGCTTTTTTCCACTTAATATAAAGCTGCCCAAATGTTGTACTTAAATAGTTGAGGCTTTCAATTATGTTGTGTTAATATCTAATTTTGGTCAACACTGTACTGTCATCTTCATAAAAATTTTGTTTATATACTCAGTAACTAAGCAATAATTGATATTATCAGAAGGAAAGAAAGCATTATCTATGTTGCCTTAAAGATTATGGGAAATGCTGCTGGTTAGCTGAGGGAGGCAGACGTACTAAATAGATAGCTTATAAAGCTAATATTACAGATTATAAAATGACATTTTCCCCAGAAGTTTACCTTACATAAAAAAATTCAATCTAAAGAAGTTTAAAAACAATTCTTCAAAAGAAGAGAGAAACCAAAAACAATAAACTTAGAGATAAATAATAAAAAATAGTCAAGCCTATAAAAAAAGATTTAAATAAATGAAATAGACCATGTTCCTAAGTATGAAGTCTCAAAATTATAAGAAATAAATTTTCTATAAATGGAAGAATACCCCACTCAAAATATACAAGAGTGATTTGGGGAACTTATCAGAAATATTTCTAAAATCCATCTGGTAGAACATATTTATTTTATTTTTTAATTAACTATTTTTTTCTCTTATAGTTCACATTCAGTATTATATTTGTTTCAAGTGTACAGCAGAGTGGTTGGACATTTATGTAGTTTATGAAGTTATCTCCCAATAAGTCAGGCACCAGATATAATTACTATAATATTATTGATTATATTCCCTATGCTGTATTTTACATCCCCATGACTGATTTTATAGCTGGCAATTTACACATCTAATTCCCCTTTTTCAAAGAATACATTTGTGAACTTATGAGCAAAGTCATAAAAGAAAAACGAGACCATCAGCACCAGTTATTAGTATGCCCTGTAAAGTAATAGTTAAACATAACAGTAATATATAACAAAGCTTATAAGATTTTCATACATCTACAAAATCAAATAACAAAAATTGTAAAGGATAATTAAGGTATAATAATTTAAGCTGTGATACTGAAACAGGACTAAGCTCACAAATCAGTGAAACATAACAGAAAACTCAAAGATAGATATAAGATTAAAAAACTAGAGGCCCGGTGCACGAAATTCATGGAGAGGGGGAGAGTGTCCCTAAGCCCAGCCTCACCCTCTCCAACTTGGGACCCCACCGGGATCGGGCCTAAACGGGCTGTCAGACATCTCTCTTGTAATCCAGGACTCCTGACTCCCAACAGCTCGCCTGCCTCTGCCTGAGGGGTTAGGGGCACGCTTCTGCCTGCCAGCCTGATCACCCCCTAACCACTCCACTGCCAACCTGATCAACACCTAACTGCTCCCCAGCTGGCCCAATTGCTCCTAACTGCCCTCCCCTGCAGGCCTGGTCACCCCTAACTACCCTCCCCTGCAGGCCTGGCTCCCCAACCCCCAACTGCCCACAACTGCCCTCCCGTGCCAACCATCTTGTGTTCACATGGGGCAGCCATCTTTGGCCACCTGGTGTCTTGGAGTGATGGTCAATTTGCACATTACTGGTTTGGGAGCATTTGGGAGGCAACCAACTGATACGTCTTTCTCACATTGACGTTTCTGTCTTTCTCTCTCTCTTCCACTCTCTCTAAAAATCAATGGAAAATATCGTTGGGTGAGGATTAGCACAATAAAAGTCAATTCGTTGTTCTGGATCCTAACAGGGCACTTATGAAAATGACTTTCTCATTTCACTGAAATGAGAAAATAATCAAATGATTTATGCCTTTCTTATACAGACCGTATTTAAAGGTTTTAAGTAGTTGATGAAGAAAAGATCTTTATAGAATTGCAGCTTAAAAGCTCTGAAAGAATGATAAAATTTAAAAATCATTATTTCCATACCTCTCCGAATGGCTAAAATTAAGCTATTTCCCGGTGTACCTATATTTGCACTTTTCTAATGTGTTATACATCAACAAAAAAGTTATTTCTAAAAGTAAGTTATTTCTACTTCTTTTAAAAAGAGATTACTGAACAAAAGAAAATAATACAGAACTTATCAAATACTGTAAAAGATAAAGAGGATCGGAAACTCCTTTACACACTGATATTCACTGAGGGAAACCAGAAAGCACTCCGTCGTCAGAGGCCCCAGAAGCAGGTCCCTTGCCCAGAACAAGCCTCACCTTGTCTAAGACGCCACAAAGGCCTCCACGCACGCACGGCCCCTCTCTGCCTGTCTGATGGTATTTGCCACCTTCCTCCTGTCACTCCAGAGGGATGACATGGCAGCCTCCGGCTTCCCACACACGGTGCTGATTCCAGGCCACATGGCTCCACTCCCGCCTTTCTCCAAACCCCCTCTGCCCTGGCCTCCACTCTACCACCGGCATCCTTCAATGCCGCCGGGACCCTCTGCTCCAAGACGCCTTTGCAGAAGCTCCTCTCCTTGCCCCCACCCCAAAACAGCTCCCCCATCTGCCTACAGCACCTGATCGGAATGCTTGTGAGCTCCCTGAGGGAAAGAGCAGTGTGGTTACTTCTGTGTACCCCAAAACGGGTGTGGCATGAGGCAAGGTCTGGAGAACTGAAGAGCAGTGAAGGGTTGAGGAAAGCCTGATTCCTCCTTTAGTAAGGAAATGCTGACATATTTGTCCTTCATTATAGGGTCTATGAGCTTTTTCCAGGGCCGTGAAATGTCTAAGATGGGATGGGGATACCTTATTACTCCAGAATGTTGTGGGGTCGAACCCTGGGTTCAAAATAAGACCACCGGAGGCTGATAATTTAATAAAAAAGCAAACAGGAATTTATTGAACTGGCCAGGGCAGCTGCAAGAGTACCACACACAGGTGGACCCTACACGACTGCGAGGCTTTAGGGGCAGGTAGTTATTTTTAAAGGTTCTGAGAAGGAAAACCCCCATTCTGCAACAAACTGTTGTTTGGAATTTTCTGCTGTTCTTCCTAGGTAAAATGTTGCTTTCTAGTTTGCTTTAGCCCATTTGAAGAATGATGAAGATAAACTTAGCTGTCTGACCTTGCAGGCCAGAGACCAGATATATCCACAGTCTCAATACCATGCCAGGTGCATTTTTTTTTTAATTGGATAGAACAGCATTGTTTTCGAGGCCAGCATCGAGATAGCCACTAAGTGTACATAGGTCTGGCTCTTTAATGAAAAAGAAAGTTCTGCCTATAACCTTGCCCAGAACTTGAACTCATCCTCCCTAAGCTCATTGCGCAATGAACAAAGCAAGTAAGTGAAGGTCGAAGTCAGAATAGCAGGTTTAAAATTCAAACAGTAGTTTTTACCCAAGTATGATTGCTACCATATTTCAGAGAATATGAAAAATTTTAATTAACATTTAATTAAATATATAACATTTCAACAGCAATTCAACTCTATTCATAATTATATATATATATATTAATTTAATATAGAGTATGGGTACATTTTATATGATTTAGGGTGGGGCTTTGAAAAGTAACAGTGCCTAGGGGTTATAAAGGTCTTTAAACCTCCCTGCCTAAAAACCTGTTCTGGCTGGTATCTTACCCAGTGGGTTTAAGATGAAAGATAAGTCATATCCAAAACAAAGCAAAGAAAACCAAGTTATATTAAAACCAAAGAAACAAGCAAAACCACATAGGAACCCCTAATCTGGAGCTCTCAGGTCCCTAAAAGGCACAACTGCACCCTCAGGGCCAGGAATGGCGTGGTCCAGCACCCTCTCCTCCTGGGCCAGTAGTAGCTGGTTTTATGGCTTAGGCTCCAATGGATGAACGGGGAAGGTGCAAACTCCAGGAAAACCAAGATACGCTGCATGCCCAGTTCCCCAGCAGCCCAACAACTCCCATTCCCAAGCTGGTTCTTCTCCCTGCGTTAAGTTCCCAGGGGGAGAGCCAGCTGTAAACCAGCTGGGCCGGGCTCCAGAGGTGAAAAATGGGTACAGTGCAGCACAGAAAGCTCAGAGCGCAGCGCAGAACATGCATACTCACAACACACTGATTACTGACTTTAGATTGATCTCTACCGGCTAAAACAAAAAGTACTACCGCTGATTCTGGGTATTCCCGGCAGAGACAGTCTATGTAAAGTCGTCCCCAACGCCGAATGAATTGAGTACTGACCTCTGCTCCTGAGGAGACACAGGCCTAGGTTCTCTCAATGCTGTCAACACCGATCAATAGATCACCTTATTTTATGTGTGTTTCCGAATAAAGGCCCCTATTTAACATATATTGTTGATTCACCAACATAGAACTCAAAGCCAGTAAGTAGCATTTTAAGTCAAGTCTTACCAAAGCTCATCGAATACACATTTTCTTTGTGAGTCCCACACGGCCTTCATGCATCTATAAACACTAGACAGCATGTCAGCATTGCAGCACTGTGCATGGGGGCTCTTTTAAAACAGCCAAATCACCAACAAAAAGCACAACACAGTGAAACCATGGCGCTGACAGAGCACAGCCCAGACACTTGTTTATAGTGTGAGAGCTGGAAGGAGGCAGCAAGTCGCCTGCTCTGACCTCGGCTGGAAGCATGAACTTCCTTGATGCAAATTCTCCACCCCGCTGCACATATCCGGGAGTGACCGGGAAAGTATCCTAAGTATTGCCTTTGGGATTACAATGCTAGCAAATAGGCAAATTTACAAACTCAGAAACTGCAAATACGGAGGACTAACTATAATTCTCACCACCACCCTCCCCCCAAAAAAACAAGTCTTTTTTTCCCCGTTAACCACAAGGAAATTTTTTTCAATTGATTTTTAGAGGAAGTGGAAGGGAAGGAGTGGGGAGAGAGAGAAAGAAACACCAATGTGAGAGACACATCAATGGGTTGCCTCCTGCAGACACCCCCACCCAGGCCAGGATCAGGCCTATAACAGGGACATGCCTTTTGACCAGGAATCAAACCCAGACCCTTCTGTCTGTGGGCTGGTGCTCTAACCACTGAGTAACCCGCCAATGCACTTCCAGTACTTCTTTTTAACCTTTTGACCTTTTTGTAAGAGAATGGAATTCAAACTTGTGGAGAGCAGCTACAGCGTTTGGACAGGTTTAAGCTTCGGACTAACTTGTGGCAAAGCCACATACAAGTCCCAGCTTGGAAGGCAAAGCCCTCCCAGCACAATTATAGCCAAAAGGAATTGGTCATAAGCTTGTCCTTACAGATGAAGCCGGGCTGCGAGGGAAGCCCGGGTGCCTGCTGGTAGCTGGAGGAAAGCCTGGGTCCCAGGTGCCTGTCAGCGGCTGGAGGGAAGCCAGTGCTGGCAGCTGAGAAAGGAAGGCCTACTCTTGCCCGAATTTCATGCATCAGGCCTCTAGTTTTTAAAATATAGAATTAGCTCAGCCAGTGTGCTCAGTGGTAAAGCATTCACCTTTGAACCAGGAGGTCATGGTTCAATTCCTGGTGGGGGGTGTACAGGAGACAGCCAATTAGTGATTCTCTCTCATCATTGATGTTTCTATCTCTCCCTCCCTCTCCTTACCTCTCTGAAATGAATAAAAATGTATTTAAAAATAAAAATACAGTAAAATATGAAACTCAGTATACATTTATAGACAAGGGCCAAGTGAGGATTAAAAATTTGATAACCTTCTGGTCTTCCCCCCCCTAAACATTTATTTATATAATTCAAATCAAAGCACATAATTTTCTATTATGTTAGAAAATTCAGTTTATTCATCTTTCACTAATATAAACCTTTTGAAAAAGACATTTTCAATGTATTAATTTACAAATGATTTTAAAGTCTTTAAGCTCATAACTCAGCAGTGTGCTCATTTTGAGAGAGGTTAAAAAAATAAAGCCTTCCGCATTAGGTGTTTAGATAGCACATGTGCAAAATAAATATTACCTAAATTTGACAACTCACAAATGCTTTTCTATGCTATAACTATTGCATAATGACATTGTTAGTGGCATTTCCTGAAGAAGTATTATAGTCTACACATATATATAAAAGCCTAAGCGACCATCGCAACTGAATGGACAACGGAACAGGCTGCATGGGGCAACGAGGCCGGCAGGAGGATGAGTGAGGAGCAACCAAACGACTGAGCAGCAGGCTCCGGGTGGCTACCAGGCCTGCAGAGAGGGGCAACCAGGCAGGCAGGCAGGTGAGCAGTTAGGAGCCAGTAGTCCTGGATTGAGAGAGGGATGGCAGTTGGACATCCCCAGCGGGGTCCCGGATTGGCGAGGGTGCAGGCTGGGCTAAGGGAACCCCCCACCCCATGCACAAATTTCGTGCACGGGACCTCTAGTCAGTTATAACTAATTTTATAAACGAATTCATGCACCAGTGAGCCTGGCCTGCGGAATTGGGCCAAAACTGATTCTCTGACATACCCCAAGGGGTCCCAGATTGTGAGAGGGTGCAGGCCAGGCCTAAGACCTCACTGGTGCACGACTGGAACCAGGGAGGGACGTGGGAGGTTGGCCAGCTGGGGAGGGACCACAGGAGGACTCCAGGGCGTGTCTAGCCCATCTTGCTCAGTCATATCAGCCTGAGCCCAGCAGCAAGCTAACCTACCAGTCTGAGCGTCTGCCCCCTGGTAGTCAGTGCATGTCATAGCGAGCAGTTAAGTGACCTCAGCATATCATTAGCATATTATGCTTTAATTCATTGAATGGACAACTGGACACTTAGCATATTAGGCTTTTATTATATAGGACTAGAGGCCTGGTGCATGAAATTCATATACTGGAGAGGGTGTCCCTCAGCCCAACCTACACCCTCTCCAATCTGGGACATCCCTCTCACAATCTGGGACTGCTGGATCCTAACTGTTCACCTGCCTGCCTGCCTGACTGCCCCTAACTGCTTCTGCCTGCCAGCCTGATCACCCTCTAACTGTTCCCCTGCCAGCCTGATTCACACCTAACTGCTCCCCTGCCAGCCTGATCACAACCAACTGCCCTCCCCTGCCAGACTTATCTTGCCCCCAACTGCCCTCCTCTGCCGGCCAATTTGGTTCTGACTGGTCGGTTTCTATGCCAGTCAGTGTCAAAACTCCACCTCCTAGGCAGCCATTGTCTCCTCACAGTTGACCCAAATTTGGTTCTGATTGGTCTGTTTCTATGCCAGTCAGCATCTCTGGGCCTATCTCTAAACCTGATCATAGAGGCGGGCTGATCAGCAGCCACCCCAGGCTGCTGCCAAGTGACTGAACTGCTGACCTTTGGGAGAGAGAAGAGAGGCTTGGCTGCTGGTGAGGGAAGAGAGAAGCAGGGTCTGATCACCCTGCTCCTCTATCCAGGACTTGCCAGCAGCTGCTGCCACTGCTGATCAGCCTCGCCTACCTCTCTCTCTGAGAGGTCAGCAGTTCAGCCCGCTCACCTGCTGCGCACACAGCCTGGTGAATGGTCAAGCCTCCCAGTCACTGCAATGTGACAGACCCAGGGTTTTATATATTAGGATAAGTCAATGATTGCTGTTCACCCACTGACAAATCATCACCTAAAATTCCACATACCTGCCTATGTAACCTTTAATTTGGGGCAAATACACAATATCATAACTTGTTTTCCCTGCTCAAAGGAGGTAAGATTCTCAGAGAACTAACTGTTGTGAACAGTTTAATTTTCCAGAGGGTTAGAGGCTTAACCATTTGGAAAGAATATTTCACACATACATTTCTCCTTAAACAAAGTAACTGAATATAAATTCTACTTTTCTTTTTTTTTAATATATTTTATTGATTTTTTTACAGAGGAAGGGAGAGAGATAGAGAGCTAGAAACATCGATGAGAGAGAAACATCGACCAGCTGCCTCCTGCACCCCCCCCACCGGGGATGTGCCCGCAACCAATGTACATGCCCTTGACCGAAATCGAACCCGGGACCTTTCAGTCCGCAGACCGATGCTCTACCACTGAGCCAAACCGGCTTCGGCAAATTCTACTTTTCTTGATCCACTGTCATCAGTGGGCATGTTAACTCTTGTCCAGTGTGTTGGGAGACAATTCATAAATCTCTTACACTTCTGCATGTCTCATAAGCAAAGGCACTGGCTGCTTTAGTTCTGAACTATCTATTCAAGGATGTCTGTATAGCAAACAGCATACGAAGACTGAGATATTATCTCCCTCCTGAGTGGAGGGCAGATTTGTTTACTGTCCAGTATAATAAAAACGAGGTATCTCTCCCTGGGTTAAGGTTGAACAGGTCTTCTTGGATTACCTAAACTCGGGGTTCTGCAGCTGTGGACTTATGGGGAGGCAGACATGACACAGACATGAAGCTCCTGCTGTTGGCTGTGCTGTATTACAGTCCTTGGTCTCTGACCCAGGAATTTCATGCTTTCCTCAGTCTCCAAGACACTGACAGGCTGGCTGACCAGCTTACCAGTAGGACTCTTCACAGTTTTCATTGACATGGGATGCTGGCAGAGGCATGGCTTTCCAGAACAAAGATTCCATGAGCTTAAGGGAGATGATTCCCTGTAACCAGGCAGCAAATGTTCTTGTCCAAGTGGGGGCTGTGGGGGAGTAAGAGTTAATTAACCTTTAGAACACATGTGTCAAACACAAGGCCCGCGGGCCAAATCCGTCCCGCCAGGCCTTGCAATGTGGCCTGCACCACGCTGTCATCACTGCACTCCGCTGAGTTTCCATCACAATGACAGTTTATGACTGTTCAGTAAACTATTCGGCCCGCGATTTAGGCTGGATTTTAGATTTTGGCCCCTTCTCTGATTGAGTTCGACACCCCTACTTTAGAGGATTAGAGCAAAAGGTAGGATTGAAACGAGCTGCCCAATGGTGATTTGGTTGTGGTTCTCTCTCCTCAATGAGGCAGCGAACTCCACAGCCCTAGGTGGGAGGCACTGTGGCTGTAGCTGTTGAGAGTCCCCAGAGTGGAAACAATGATGGCAGCAATGAGGTTGTAAAGCTTCGGGTAACTGAAAAGTAAATTCAGTTGAGCCGTGAATAGCCACCGGGCCACTTGAAACTAAGAGGAAGTATGCCTTGCGTGCTGGTGCAGAGCTGCCCTCCCTCTCTACACCTCCCGATACCTCCCTTACCCTCCAGGAAGCTTTAAGGAAGGTGATTAGGAGCGGGCGGCCAGGGTCTCCCCGTCCCCAAGAGACTGCAGGCATTATGCACCCAAATGTGTTGGGGAACTTCAGGGACGGAAGGAACTCAAAACGTTTATGGTTTGTGGGTACAGACACCCAAGGCACACCCTACCTTGCCCAGTGTGGGGAGAGGGTACTCAGGTTCAGCTAATGGGTTTCGGACAGGATTCCCAGTGACGAAGGGAAACTAACATGACAGAGTGGATGAGGCAGATTCAAAGGATTCTTGTTTCCAAGTCTCAATGTATAAATGATGTATTATATATTTATAAACTTCCCAGTCCATTGCGCCAGAGGAGATTGATTGTCCCCTATCTGGAAGTGATCCGGGTCCAGTGGGTGGGTCAGGATTCATGAAATTGCCCCTACCCTCTGATGTATATAGGTTCCTATATATGAAATGCCCTGCTCACTGACAAGTCAGAAACCTCCATCTCAATGGTCCCTGTCTGTGCTGTTATCTCACCTCCACCAGCAGAATCCAGGGGTCTAGTTGCCAAGTAGTTTCTTGGGATTGTGTGGGTAAATTCACAAAGCCCAATCCCTCTAGCCATCAAGGAACAGCTGGCTGGCCCTTCAGCCGCCGATCAGCAGCGGCAGCCTGGCATGTAGTGTTGCACGCTCTGTGACTTGTCGGTGTGGCCAGGCAGAGTGTAGCATCCTTTAAAGCCCATAATCAGCTGACCTTAAATTACTCAAAAGGGAGCTCTTCCTGGGTGGACCTGACTTCATCAGTTAGCCTTCAGGGAGGACTTAGGCCTTCCCTGAGCCCACAGACTCCAAACTGCAGTGGGGGCCTCAGCGGCTCTCCCTTCCTTTGGGCCCCCTCCTGACCACTGCCTGGAACCACAGGCTTCAACTGGTGTCTGTGGGGCCAGTTGCTCCTCATCGGCCCTTCCCGTCTGCCTTTTGACTTCAGGATTGCTTAGCCAACCCTCACAATGGAGTAAGCCAATACCTTATGTGGTGTGTGTGTGCTTTATATTTTGCCCTGCTTCTCCAGTTGACCCTGATTAATACGGTCCCCTCTTGGATGTTCTAACTGGTCCTGTATACTGGCTACACCACAAGGCAGCACCTAGTGGTGCCAAAATCGATTGCCTGCATGGAGAGCTGTCCAGCAAGCTGTGGTGCATTTGGGTCCCACCACCTTAATGACCCCTTTGAGGTACTAGTCTCTGACGATTTTGCCAACTGGAGCCTCTAGCAAAGGGAGGCAGCCTGCCTGGAGGCACCCCTTGAGATCTTGGAGTCTCGTCTCCCTGAATTCTCTTGTTGGTTACAAGATCCTAGATCACCTGATTACACTGTAGGCCAAAGTGGGGGACATAATGGGTCTCTGTAAGCTTTATAAAAATTCTCTTCAGAGACTAGGAATGTATTCAATAAAAAATGAAATTATTGCTACTGGAATGGGCACACAAATTTTTCTAGAGGTGGAGAAAAAAAATAACCTCCACATGTAAGGAGACAACAACTTATACCCAGGAGAGAGAGATGGGGAGGGCCAGCCACTAACGACCTCTGTCTCTCAGAACTGCGCCTGGGCCAGTTCTCAGGACGCAAACCACTGCGGCAAGGCTCCACCAAACTGCTGAAAGCAGCTTAAATTTAACTGACTGACGCCTGAATCTGGTAACTTCTGGCAGATGGCCTGATGACAACATGATCACCATTACCAACAAGTCTATCAGAAACATGTACCCCAACTCCGGTAGCTCTCATACAATACAACTGTTGATACCCCAACCTCTTACCCATCCCCACAGCTACTGTACATTCTGTGGGACAAACGCCACTCAGTAGCACAGATAAACCAGACAGGCTGGACTGACTGTCCTCAGGCAGTTCCTCCAAATCCAAGTTGTAAATGCATGATGTGAACTCAAGTGAAAACCCTAATGCCTACCAGCTGACGGAAGGCCACACTGAAGGCCCTGGACAACCTGTGCCCCCGCGCACGCAGGGCCCAGTGTAGATTGTAAAGAAACTCCTCCCCAGGAACACCGTGTACACCTCTATGCCTGTAATTTATTTGTGGAAGCCAGTATCGACTTAACCTCCTCCCCCCGCAAAAATACCATTATTTCTATCTTAGACCTGCAGGTGTTTCAAAAAACACCATAAGCAAGCTCTCAGATGATCAATTACTAGACCATTGGTGGCAAGCTCTCCAAAACTGCCCACGGAAGCTTCTAGGAGGGTTAACTGAATCATTATCTTAAATGTGCCCCAAGGGCAGTTTTACCTACAATGAGTCTCCCAATTATAAAGGCGGTAAGAAACCTTCAGACTTTAATGAAAGGGAGCAGTAATAGCACCTTGCCCTGCATGCATTCAGGTCAGTGGCCAGGGTTGTTGTGGATGACAGAATCGCTCCAGGCCTCCTCCTTGTGCCCCAGGTAGAATCTGTGCAATGGCTAGTACATGCTCCTGCCCTGGATTGAAGCCTCAAACCTAGTGGGAAGTCAAAGGAGAAACTAAAAGAAAAAGGTGGACAACTAAAATACAGAGCAATCAACCTGAACAACCAACTGAAGACTAGCTGAAAAGAAGTCTCATAACCAAGGCTTTACAGAAGAAGCCACATCAAGACTGGTAGGAAGTGCGGAGGTGCAAGAAGGGCTTGCCCTGCTCCCACAGGCAGCGGCTGAGGATCCTGAGGGATATCTCAGCAGGGAACCAGGGGCTGTGGGGGAAAAGCGGTAGGTACGGAGGGGGGGAGACACCTGATCAGCATGGGCTCTCAAGCCCAAGCTGGGCTCCCTGACCCAGAGCACCAGAGCCTGGAAGAGGCACCCATGAAACACCTGATGGAAAAGCAGTGGGGTTTCCGTCCACTAGGGAGAGATGGAACTCCGCTAGAAACTAGGCACCCTCTTAAAGGGCCGACACACAAAATCTTTCCCTCCACTCACCCTGGCTCTGGCAGAGGGAGGGCAGAGTAGACTAGAGTTATGTGAAGACAGACTGGAGTTTGTGGCTGTGGAGAGAGAGTTGAGGGGACAACTGCCTGGACCCCTGTGCTGAGTCACTGTACCGCATGCAGACACCATCTTTCTTGGGCGGAACATGCTCCTCCATGTGACATCATCCTGGGGAAGAGCATTGGCCCTACCCTATGGACTCCCTGGTAATCCACTCTGCATGGGCTGGGGTGTAGAGTATGGGCAGACCCACTTTCCCATAATCTTGACTGGCACCTCCCCCTCACAGCAGATCCTCTTGATTCTTGGTGGCTCCACCGTGCCAAGATTTGAGCAGAATCAGACAATCTGAATTGTGTGGCTCTGGGACAGGGGCCACCCCTGGCAACTTCCCACAAACCTACAGTCACCTCGCCCTCTTGACTCCCAATGGCCCCTCCCTGTTGAGATCAAGCTCCTGGCAGAATCTGGGACAGACTGAGTTGGCTCTAGAATGGGGGAAATTTTTCCCTCACACCCCAACGAATGCAGAAACTTCCTTCACATAGCCAAATTTTGGTCTGTTTAGATCTGCTAAACTCTACTGGCCTCATTCCCTGAGACCCCACCTCACCACAAAAGTGTGCAAGCACCCAGCGGTAGCAGCTAGACTTAATATACCCTGGGACACTGGCTGAGTGGCCTCAGACCCTGCACTGGCACCAAGACTGAACGACTATTGATCTGGAGAACACCTCTCACCCCTACCCATTAACTCACTGAAAACCACTGAGTGCAACTTGAGCACCGCCAGAAGTTCCCTCAGTGACTGAGCCTACTAGGTACCCAGCAGGCAGAGGCATCTGGAAGTAGACCTGGGGGTTCCCAGGGACTTTTGCTGACCAGCCCCCAGGTCCGGTGCTGATAAAAGCGAGCCTTGGTATGCCGTTTAATCCTTCCAGTGTAAACCCAAGTGCAACAGAGGAAGCCACAAACTGTGGATCACATTATAGCTCCAAACATGTTGACAAGGGCCAGTCACAGACAGCATCTGACATTGATCTGCATTAAAGTCCCTCACAAGAGGCACCAGAACCAGCATACCCACTGGCCAGCATCAAACAACATCAGAGCAGGATCCAATTAGCTTCACAATTGGAATATCCAAAGAGAGATCTATCAGGCAACAGACTCTCCTGAGGCAAATTCAGTGAATGGTCAGCACCTGTACAGCAGCTTCCACACCTGTGGTTGGGGATGTAAATCCTCACCATTAGCCAGCCTGAGAATTGACCCCAATATAAATGGGCCAACAGTAATCAAGACTCAGTTCTAATGGGAGGGCCCACATAACCCCACAAGGGACATTCCTGAAGCACCCAGAGCAGATGATCAAGGAGACTGTGCAGTGGGGTCCTACAGGACACCTACCACATAAGGCCACCCTTCATACACTGAAAGTCACAGCAGATCTACCCAACACATAGAAACAAACACATAGTCAGCTAAAATGGAAAGACAAAGAAACATGCCCCAAATGAAAGAACAGGAGAAATCTCCAGAAAAAGAACTAAACAAAATGGAGGCAAGCAACTTACCAGTTTAGAGTTCAAAACAATGGTTATAAGAACACTCAAGAAATTTAGGGTAAGATTGGAGAAATCAATGACAATTTAACCTAAGGGATGTAAACATAAAAAACGACAGAGGAACTATAAAAAACAACAGTCAGAAATAAAGAATAAAAATATCTAAAATGAAGAACACACAAGAATAAACAGTAGGCAGGATAAAGCAGAGGATCCAACCAGTGATTTGGAAGACAAGGTAGAAGAAAACACCCAATCAGAGCAGAAAAAAAATAAAAATAAAAAATATATATACAGCTCAGGTGACTGGGGAGGCTGAGCCACTGGGAACCTACAGGACATCTACTACCAAGGTCACTCTTCCACTTCCAGGAGCTACAGCGGCTCTTCCTAATACAGCAGTTGCCAACCTTTCAGACCTCATGATCACCAGTGGTCAACCATGGACCACCGGTTGTCAAGCACTGCTCCAAATGTTTCCTTAAGTCAGTTGTCGCCAAACTTTCAGACCTCACAGACCACCATTGGTTGCTGACCACAGTCCTAATACATAGAAACAAACACAAGGAAGCAGCCAAAATGAGGAGACAAAGAGATATGTCACAAATGAAAGAAATGGAAGCAAGCAAACTACTGGATACAGAGTTCAAAACCATGGTTATAAGGTTACTCAAGGACCTTCATGAGACTTTCATGTTATCTTAGTGAGAAAGTCAAAGATGTGAAAAAGGACCAGTCAGAAATTAAGCATACACTAACTGAAATAAAGAACATTTTACAGGGATTCAACAGTACAGTAGAGGAGTCCAAGAATCAAATCAATGATCTGAAACATGAGGAAGCAAAACACCCAATTAGAAGAGCAAAACAAACAAACAAACAAAAATCCAAAAATACGTAGACAATGTAAGAAGCCTCTGGGACAACTTCAAGCATACCAACATTCGCATTCTGGAGGTGCCAGCAGGAGATAAGAGAGGGAGAGAGAGCAAGATATTAAAAACATATTTGAAGAAATAATGACAGAAAACTTCCCCTTTCTGGTGAAAGAAATAAATTTACAAATCCAGGGAGTGCAGAGTCCCAAACAAGAGGAACCCAAGTTTCTAGATGCTGAAACATTAGTGCTCCCCCAGGTCAGTACTACATCTGGCTTCTCTCCTTACACTCTCCCCCGAGAGGCACACCTCCACCTCCACACCCATCTCTCATAGCCATACGTGTGATACCCATTCTCTAAAATGCATTCCCAGCCCTCGCCAGTTTGGCTCAGTGGATAGAGCCTTGGCTTGTGGACTGAAGGGTCTCAGGTTCAATGCCAGTCAAGGGCACGTACCTCTGTTTCAGGCTCCACCTCAGCCCGGGCCCTAATAGGGGCACATGCAGGAGGCAACCAATCAATGTGTTTCTCTCACATCAACATTTCTCTCTGTCTTTCTCTCTCTCCTCCACTCTCTCTGAAAAATAAATGGAAAAAGATCCTCAGGTAAGGAATAAACAAACAAACAAATAAATAAAGTAAATTCTCAACTTTCAGTTCAAACTCATACATTACGATTTGTTTTACTAACTACCACAAGGCATTTAACATATCCCAAACTGAACTTGGCAGTTTAAATCTGACCTCAACCACAAAGCAGATTTCCCAGTCTTGGTAATTATACAACCATCCTCTGAGTTAATCAATTAGCAAAAACGTTTTTGAAGATATTTAAATATCTTTCTCTTACTCTCTAGCTAATCCATCAGAAATCTTATCAGCTCTTTCCCCCAAATGTATCTTGAATTTTCCATTTCTCCCCAACTTTACTACTGCCACCCTAGTCTCTGTCTCTTTCTTGAATAATGTAAAAGGCTCCCAATTAATTGGTCTTCCCATTACTGTCCAGCCCCTTTATCAATGTGGTATACAGCATCAAGAGTGATCTTCTGAAAATATAAATCCAAGTATCTCTCCCCTCCTTAGATTCTCCACAGGCCCCCACAGCCTCTGAACTAAAGTGCAATCTTTTATCACGACCAGCAAATCTCTGTGATTTGAACCCAGACTCCGTCTCCCCCAAATCACTACCCAACAGTGACACTGGTCTTCTTTCAGTTCAATGCTGGAAACCTTGATTTTTCTGAAGGTGGATCCTCCTGTTCTCAATGGAAATGTCACTTCCTGTTATTCTCTTGCTCACTGTTGCCCCCATCAGGAGACAGTAATGCATGAGGGTAAAGACTATGGTTTTTTGTTGGTTTGTTTTAAAATATATTTTTATTGATTTCAGAGAAGGGAAAGGGAGAGATAGAAACATCCACAATGAGGGAAATTCACTGATAGGCTGCCTCCTAGGGATTAAGCCTGTAACCCAGACATATGCTCTTGACCAGAATTAAACCTGGACCCTTCAGTCTGTAGGCCAACGCTCTATCCACTGAGCTAAACTACCAAGGACAAGGACTGTTTTTAACACCAATCTGCTTCCAGTGTTTAGAAGAATGCTGATATGGGTTGAATTGTGTCCCATTCCCTCTATCCACACACACACACACAAAAAGATAGTTGAAACAGTTAATATCAGCAAAGTCAGTATAGCTGTCCCCACCCAGTACCTCAGAATGGGGCCTCATTTAGAAATACGGTGGATGTTGAAGGTGTAATCAGTTAAGGTAAAGTCCTATGAGGGACCCACTATGACTGGTGTCCTAGAAGATGGCCACGTGAAGATGGATGTGATGTGTCTACAAGCCAAGGAATGCCCAGGGCCCCAGAAGCTAGGAGACAGGCTGGGAACCAACTCTGCTGACGCCTTGGTTTGAGACTTGGAGCTTTTGGAACTTTAAGATGATAAGTTTCTCTTGTTTTACGCCACTCAGTACATGATACTTCATTCCAGCAACCCCAGGAAACTAATAGAAAGGCCAAGTTGGAAGGTCCTATGTAGAAGTGAGAGGTGTTCTTACAGAGGGATGGGCGGGCACAGGGACATTCCTATTATGTGTCTTTATTTAAACTAAAGCTTCTTAAAAAGTAATCTTATTGTTAAAATATAGACTACAATTACAGTGAAGCCTCACTACTAGGCAAATGTCTCTTATTACACCAATCCATGTTAAAAGAAACCACAGATAAATTCTGACAAATTATATTGGAGTCAATGAAGACAGGCCAGACTCAACTCTGTAACCTTATTGTAAGGACAGAGAAAGGTCTGAACCCTGTTTTTGTTATGAGTTTGCCTCAAGGTTTCTGCTTTAATAAATTGCATTAATGATTGTATAATAGCTACCCAGCATGGTCAAACATTGTGCTAAATGCTACAGGTACATCATCAGAAATCCTCACTAACTATCAGCAAAGTCAGTATAGCTGTCCCCATTTTACAGATGAAGACATGGAGGATGTGTGAGTTAAGAATAATGCTGCTGCCAAAACCGGTTTGGCTCAGTGGATAGAGCATCGGTCTGCGGACTGAAAGGTCCCAGGTTCGATTCTGGTCAGGAGCATGTATGTTGGTTGCGGGTACATCCCCAATGGGGAGTGTGCGGGAGGCGGCTTGTCAATGTATCTCTCTCATCGATGTTTCTAACTATCTATCCTTCTCCCTTCCTCTTTGTGAAAAAAAATTAATAAAATATTAAAATAAAATAAAAAGAAGAATGCTGCTGATTCTAGCAGAGCCAAGACTTGTCATTTCCATCAAGAGCTTCCTATCATATTACAGATAATGTATTTGGCTCTAATAGAAACCAGTTTCCCTTGCAACACTCCCAGTGCTTTTACATATAATCAGAAAACACTGTTAAGAAAGATAAATTTGAAACTTACTTTTGGCATTATCCCAGAAAGGATGATTTTTAAAATAAACTATTTCTAGCCTGATCAGTGTGTTTCAATGGTTGGGCATTGACCTATGAGCCACAATTCAATTCCCAGTCAGGACACAATTCAATTCCCAGTCAGGACATATGCCCGGGTTGCGGGCTCAATCCCCAGTGTGGGGTGTGTAGGAAGCAGCCAACCAATGATTCTCTCTCATCATTGATGTTTCTCTCTCTCCCCTCTCTCCTTTTCTCTCAGAAGTCAATAAAAATATATTTTAAAATACACTGTTTCTAGAGGCAGTATTTTAAAAATGTACATTTTACTAAGCACTAACCAAAGTTTGATTAAGCCCTACTGGAACTCATCTTTAATAGCCAAACCAATTAAGTATCTGAGCTCTTAGCTTCCTAAGAAGAGAAAATCCTGCTATTAAATTTGGTAGGGAATAAGCTTCAGCCACATGAAACAGCTTTCAAATAGCCACAACAGAACTAACACTCTCCTGAAGAGAATGGGAACAATGAGTCTTTATTCAACTTTTATAGCCACAACTTTCAGTTACAAATCAGGATATCAATACAATGTAATTCAGAGAAAATAATAATAAACTTCAAACCGCACTGCCCTACACTTCTGCTTCTGAGAAGATGGAGATGTACTTTTTCCTATACTTCCTGCTAAGTGCAACTAAAAATCCCGGACACGACATATAAAACAAACGTAAGATCAGAAAGGTGGAGAGAAGGGGGCAGACTGGCTAGGGACCTCTAGACCCAAGGAAAGACACAATGGTGAGCCCTGGAAGAAGTCAGTGTGAACAACAGCAGGTGAAAAACAGCAAAAGCCTGCCCTTCCTAGCCACAGAAACAGGGAAGGGGCAGTCGAGCAAGACAGAAAACTTTCAGACAACAAGCACTCTACTCCAGGGAGAAATTACAGGAGAGCCTGCCGCCCACCCACACTAGCAAAGGTGAGCTGGAGCAGATTCCTTCACCGGCTTTGATGAAGAGACCCCCACCTCACCCACCCTCAGGGCAGTGTGAGAGAAGGCAGAGCAGGGAGCTGACTCTTGAAACCCAGTGTCAGTGGAGACCACCTGGGGAGCTCAGCCTTCCGCTCCACTGAGCTTAAGGTAAGGCCCCTCCCCTTCCACACTGGTGCCAGGAGTGCAGCTAGGTCACCCATCGTACTGCTACTGGACATCCCATTGTGCTTGGCCAAGCGGCCTGCAGGGACCTTAAACTGACACTTGCCCCCTCATGCAAGTACATACCCTAGGCAGCAGCCCACAGAGTCACCATGCTTCCCCCAGCAGTCCTTGTGAGCAACGGTATCCCATCCGGGCCTTCCCTTGCGCAGCCCCTGGGGCTTCCCAGAACCTGGAACTTTTGGTTTGAATTGACCAGCAGGCCCTAGCCTGAGGACCCCAAAGCACTCCACCCACAGACCCTAATAAAGGCAAGTGCCCCAGGTCCTGCCCCCTGTCTGCATGCACCCTGCCTTGACCTCCCCATGTGGCCCCAGGAGCAGTGCCAGGTATCTCCTCCAGGACCTGTGAAAAAAAAAACTTTATTTCAATTTCGCTAGCAATCTCTGGCTGAGCTCTGCGTCCTGCGCCCTGTGCTCCACTTAACAAATGTTAATTTAGCAAAAATCATTAACAAGTAGTATCAGAGGAGTGGCAGTGAGTCAGAACTTTCACAACCACCCATCCATAAGGTGGCCACGCCCACCTCTACCTCAATGCCTGGGGAAGACACATGGGGAGCACTCTTACCCCTCCCAAACAGAAATTTATCCTGAGGAGGCCTAGTGGGAAGTGAAAACCCCATCCCACCTCAGGTGTCAACAGGACCAAATCAAGGACCTGAACTTCTATCCCCACCAGCAGTAGCAAGTCTTCTGCCAGGGAGGTGTCAGAAAAAGTCACTAAAACAGGAGATTTAGATAAGATGCAGAGGCTCACTATACCACACCCAACATGTTTAGGTATCTACTGAAAATCACTTAGCATATCAAGAACCAGGAAGATCTCAACTGGAATAAAAAAAGGCAATCAAGTGATGCCAACACTGACACAATAGAAATGTCAGAATAACTGACAAAGGTTTTACTCAGACATCATGTGCTTCAATGAGCAACTGTGAATGTGCTTGAAACCAATGAAAAATTATAAAGCCTCATAAAAGAAATGGGAGTTATAAAAGAGAACCAAGTGGAAATTTTAGAACTGAAAAACACAGATCTCAGTTCAAAAACTCAGTGATGGAGGGAACACAAGGAAGAATCAGTGACTGGAAGATAAAACAACAGAAATGACCCGACCTGAACAACATAAAAATAGACTAAAAAAAAGCCTGGCCGGTGTTCTGAATGGTTAGCGCGTCCGCCCCAAAAAGGTCTCCAGTTTGAAGGCATGTTTGGGAGGCAGCTAATTGATGTCTCTCTCACATCCATCTTTCTCTCTCTCTCTCTCTCTCTCTCTCTCTCTCTCTCTCTCTCTCTCTCTCTCTCTCTCTCTCCTCTCCCTTCCATTCTTGGTCCTTCCAGGTACCGAGAGTCACTGGTTGGATTCCTCTTGGAATCAGGGCACATGCTCAGATTTTCAAGGCTCCATTCCCAGTAGGAGGCAACCAGTTGATATTTTTTCCTCATCGATGTTTCTAGCTCTCTCTCTCCATCTCCTTTCCTCTCTCTCTAAAATCAATAAAAAACATTAAATAAAAAAGAAAGAACCACAACCCATATACTATACACAGTGAAAATATTCCTCAGAAATGAAGAGAAAATCAAGGCATTCTCAGATGAAGAAAAACTAAGATAATTTGTTAGCAGCACACCTACCCTAAAAGAAAGGAAACCATAGACCAACAAGGTCAATCCACCTACAAGATACAGCAATCCTAATGTGTATAAAACAACGCTGTTAAATATGTGAAGAAAAAGTCTGATAGAAATGAAAGAGGAAATAGACAAATCCACAATTGTGGTTAAAGATTTCAACACCCCTTCCTCAGCAAATGGTAGAATAATTAGAGAGAAAAGCAGCAGGGATGTAGAACACAATCATCAATCAACAGACTGTAATAGACTTTACAGAACATCCCACTAATGGCAGCAGAATGTACATTCTTTTAAAGTGCCCACAAGAAGAAAGCAAAGAAGGCTGTGGGCCCTAAGAAGCAGAAGTAGCCTTTGGTGGGGAAAAAGGCTACAGCTCCCAAGAAACCAGCAGCTGAGAAGAAGCCTGCAGAAAAGAAACCCACCACAGAAGAGAAGAAGCCCGTGGCATAAACTTAAATTGTTTATTCCATAACGGTCAAGTCACTTTACTTTCGACAGCTAATTTTGAATAAAAATATGATCAAAGGCAAATAAATAAATAAATAAATAAAGTGCCCACAAAATATATGCCAATAAGACCATATCCTAGGCCATAGAAAAACACATAACAAATTTAAATAAGTGAAATCATACAAAGTGTATTCTCTGATTTCAGTGGAACAAAAATAGAAATAAAACCCAGAAAAATATGGGATAAATCTCTAAACACTTGGAAACTAGGCAAGAGACTGTTATACAATCCCTAGGTCAAAGAGGAAGTCTCAAAGGAAATTTAAAATACACTGAACTGGATGAAAATGAAAATACAACATAAAATTGGGGGGACACAAAGGAGAACTAAGAGGGAATGTATAGCGCTAAATGTAAACATTAAAATTTAAAGTCTCAAGTCAATAGTCTAACCTCTCACTTCAAGAATCTAGAAAAAGAAGAGCAATACAAACCCAAAGCAAACAAAAGGAAAAATTAATAATAAAAAAATTAATAAAATTAAAAAACAGAAAGACAACAGAAAAAATCAATTTTTATAAAGAGCTGGTTCTTTGGAGAGATTTTTAAAAATTGACACTTTGTACAAGCTTGGCAAAAAAAAAAAGAGAGAGAGAGAAAACACCAATATCAGAAATAAAACAGAGAATATCTGCACACATCATGAGGACAACAAGGAATGCTATGAACAGATCCAGGTATGTAAATTTCACAACTTTGATAAAATGGACCAATTTCTTGAAAAACACAACTACCTCCATTACCCATTACCCATATGAGATAAAAATTTTTAATGGCCTATAATTTTAAAACGCTCAGGAGAAAAATTTCCAGGCCCAGAAAATTTCATTGGATAATTCTACAAAACATTTAAACACTTAACATCCGTTCTAAGCAACTGATTTCAGAAAATTGAAAAGGAGAAAACGTCCTATTTCATTGTATGAAGCCAGTAGTTCCACAGCAAACTAAAGACATTATTTAAAATAACTACAGATATTCCTTACAAACACAAACATAAGCACCCTTAAAATATTAGCAAAACTAATTCTGCAATATATACAAAGGATTATACACCATGACCAAGTGGGGTTTCTTCCAGGGAAGTAGGGGCTAGTTCAATATTTGAGAAGAAATCCATATGATCTACCATTTTAATAGGCTAAAGAAAAATCATGTAATCATATCAATCAATGCAAAAAAGAAAAAAAAAGCATCCGATTGAAATATGGTAGCAATCATACTTGGGTAAAAACTACTGTTTGAATTTTAAACCTACTATTCTGACTTCGACCTTCACTTACTTGCTTTGTTCATCGCGCAATGGGCTTAGGGAGGATGAGTTCAAGTTCTGGGCAAGGTTATAGGCAGAACTTTCTTTTTCATTAAAGAACCAGCCCTGTGTACACTTAGTGGTTATCTCGATGCTGGCCTCGAAAACAATGCTGTTCTATCCAATTAAAAAAAAAATGCACCTGGCATGGTGGATATATCTGGTCTCTGGCCTGCAAGGTCAGACAGCTAAGTTTATCTTCATCATTCTTCAAATGGGCTAAAGCAAACTAGAAAGCAACATTTTACCTAGGAAGAACAGCAGAAAATTCCAAAGAAGTTTGTTGCAGAATGGGGGTTTTCCTTCTCAGAACCTTTAAAAATAACTACCTGCCCCTAAAGCGGCACAGTCGTGTAGGGTCCGCCTGCGTGTGGCTCTTGCGGCTGCCCTGGACAGTTCAATAAATCTTGTTTGCTTTTTTTTAATAAATTATCAGCCTCCAGTGGTCTTATTTTGAACCCAGGGTTCGACCCCACAACACGATAAATTTCACTATCCATTCATGAGAAGAACTCTTGGAAATAGAGGAAACTCTTGGCAATAGAGGAAAACTTCCTCTACTTGATAAAGGACGTGTACAAAAAACCCTCCAGCCAATATTGCACTTCATGGTGGAAGACTGAGCACCTTCTCCCTGAGATCAGGACAAGGCAGTATCCCCACTCTCATCAAAGACCCCCAACTCTGCCCACCGCTCCCTGGTCCTTTCCCAGAACCACTTCCCAGGTGCCTCCCTCCCTCTAAAGCACAGGAGTCCCCTCCCAGCTTTCCTGGAGCCAGGCCTGAGGAGTCACATTCCAAGCACCTGGAAAATAAATACCAAGTGAATAGAATTCACCACGTGTTAATACTCTAACCCGTGCCTTCTAGTAAAGCTCTGCTGTAACTGTATCCATTTTTTAATCTCACTTTTAGGAAGTGAGATTTCATTTATAAGGAGAAATCTAATATTAAACTACTATTCATACCCCTGGGCAAGAACTGCTTTCACTGCTGCTAATGCATCTTGCCTGACTGACTACCCTGAGAATCAGCTAAACAGGGACCCAAGAAAGTGAGGGAGAGTCATTATATTGTAATAACAGCAGCCTGTCAACTCACCAGAGGGGCTGGTTAGGCCGACTGGCTCACTTCCCTTAACACTTCAGGTGTTGTTTCCACGGCGGGCAAATCATAGAGATTACACCAGAGTTCATCTGCTTTACTCTAGCCCACAGTTTCACATTCAGTTCTAATAAAGTTAGCTGGTTTCCAGTTCATGGCTCATCAGAAGGAATACATTTCATAGTCAGAAAGCTGGTTTCCAGTTCATGGCTCATCAGAAGGAATACATTTCATAGTCAGAAAAGTACTTCGTTCATTCAGTTACCATTAGTCGAGTGCCTAAGAAGTTCCAGGTACTTGGAGACAGACATTGACCAATATATAGTGATCCCCATCCTCCCTAGCTTACATAGAGGGGGCTCAGAGAGAAGAATAAATTAAAATTAAATTAAATAATTACAAAGTGTGACAACGGCTGACATGGCTATAAACAGACCTGAGGAGCTTACACTTTCTCCAGATATAAAAAGCAATTTCCTTTCCAACACTGATGAAATACTGGATTAAAAATTCAACCCTAGCTGATTTTGCTCAGTGGGTAGAGCCTTAGCCTGTGGTCTGAAGGAGTACGGGTTCAATTCCGTCAAGGGCACATCCCCTGGCTGAGGGTTCTATCCCCAGTAGGGGATGTGCAGGAGGCAGTCAATCAATGATTCTCATCATTGATGTTTCTATTTCTCTCTCCCTCTTCCTTTCTCTCTGAAATCAGTAAAAATATATTTTTAAAAACTTCAGATAATTTATTGGTCCTGAATATACTCTAAAATTTATTTTTTAAAATAAAATCCCAGATACTGGTTTGTTACTATTTCTATGTTAAAAGCTGAATGCCATTCCACAATCCTTACCAGTTCCATTCTTGAGTTGCTTTAAGCACCTGTTGTAGACTCACGTGGGCACAAACTATCTTGTGGGAAATGTTTTGTTTTTAGGAAAGTGAAGCAGATTCCAAACAAGCAACCAACAAATCAAGCAACCACTTAAAGTGGAGACTGACAAAATAAAACACGAACCTGGCTTCCTACAATATTTAACTTCAACCAATCTGAGGTACTTCTTAAAAAATTACATTATGAGAGGTATCTCATCTTTTCAAATATGCCAACACAATAACCTAATGTTAAAATCTACTGACTAGCAGATACCGTTGACTGCAAATCTGACCCACACAGACAGCAACCTGAATTTCCGTCATGGAAGCTGTAAGCACCAAATGGTGCAGCCAAGATGCTTCCAGGTATTACCTGGGCCTCAAGGGGAAAAACAGCTCTGAACTGTCACCTTGGGAGAAACCCACATTTCTTACAACGCAAATGTCATTTCTTCACATGTAACTCCAAGGCTTTTGTTCGTTTGCTTGACTTTGTTTTCTCAAAATTATCCAGACTACAGGCTCTAGATCTGTTCCTTACTATTGTACCTCTACTTCTTCCCATTTCATAAAGCCTCACCTACAGTGTTACTTCTGAAAGCTTCCATCTGGCTTTTATTTCTAAACACCTACAATTGTAAATGGGGGAAGATTTATAGTCCAGTCCTCTTGTCACATATTAGGAATCAGAAAGGGATGATCTCTCTTTTTAATAATCTCCCTTCACCCACTCCTTAGTAACCACCAAGAAAGTCTCCCTTTCATCTCTCCGACATCACCCTCAAACTCTGCCACCCACCTGTGCTGCTCCTTTGTGTCCATGGAGAACATCAGCTTCTTAACAACCTTGCAGGGGCCTGCCCCCCCTCCCACCTCCTCCCGCCTCATCATCCTCTGCTCCAAAGCCTCTGGCTTCCCATCTCACTCCGAATAAAAGCCAAAGTCCCTATAAAGATCAAGCTCTGCACCATCTAACTAGCCTGCCACCTCCTTAGCTCTCCAGCCTCACCTCTTCCCACTCCTCCCCTCCCTGCTCCCACCTCTACACTGATTTTCTGCCAGGAATGCTACCTCCTCTCCGTGAGGGTCTTTCTCAAACGTTACCTTCCCTTTAAAAAAAAATTTAAAAAAAAAAAAAAAAAAAAAAAAAAATATATATATATATATATATATATATATAATTGATTTTGTACAGCGAGGAAGGGAGATAGTTAGAAACATCGATGAGAGAGTCATCGATCAGCTGCCTCTTGCACACCCCCTACTGGGGATATGTCCGCAACCAAGATACATGCCCTTGACTGGAATCGAACCCGGGTCCCTTCAGTCCCCAAGCCGACGCTCTATCCATTGAGCCAAACCAGTCCCGGCCGTTACCTTCCCTTAACCCTCCACCCGCCCATCCCAAGTAAAACTGTAAACTTCCAACTCCCTATCCTCTAACAAACTTTCTATTTAACATATTTATTAACTATTATCCCTAATATAAGTTCTAAAGATGCAAAAAATTATGGGGGCTTTTTTTTCACTGCAGTATCCTGAGGGCCGGGAAGGTGCAAGTTACCTGACAAGAATTGAGTAAATATTTGTTAATGAATGCAAGTGTCATACACTTAAGAGAGATTTGTTGGACATTGGGCCTGGGCCAAGTTTGTTAAAGATGAGACACTGCCCCTGCCTTGAGAAATGCACCACAAACCAAAATGTGCATCACAGGGCTGCAAACTAAGGCCACGGAAGGAGTGCCAAATGCTCAGAGGACAAGGCCGGTTCAGCTACCCATCCGCGCGCAGTCCGCCAGGCATCGCCTGCAGGTTCCTGGGATGCACGGGAGCCCCCTCGCTGACCCCACGCCTGGGAGGTTACTCATCCAGAGCAACTTCCGGCCGGTTTGCGCCCACAGGCCACCGGATTTAAAGAAACAGATGTAACGGTCTCTGTTCTTCAGCCTCCACCCCTCTCCTCTGCCCCGTGGGTCACTGGCCCCCGCAGGCTGGGACTGAACCGGGGTCGGACCACAGCACCCTCTCCGTTACGTGCGCCCTACTTCCGCGGTCCCACCTGCTCCCGGAGTTCCCTTCGCCTCCTGTCCGCGCGTGCGCGTGCGCCAGCCGACCACGTGGGCTGGGGTGAGGCGGGCGGCGGGCGCCGCCCAGAGGATGGCCACGCCCCCGTGCAGAGCGGGCTTCTGATTGGCTGCCGGGCGCTCGCCCGAGCCCCGCGGGGGAGGCCTGCGGCTGCACCTCTAAAGGCGCTGCCAGACGGCGCTGCGCTACTTGTCCCGGCTCCTCGCCGCCACCGCCGCTCCCGCAGTCCTGCACCTACCCCGCCGGCATGTCTCAGGTACGGCACCTGCCTGGCTGCGAACGTGCCGCGGGGCGGAAGCCGCGTGGGGACCACCCGCAGGCAGAACCCTGGGAGGTCTTTCTCTCCCGACCCCGTTCTTCCTCCTGGACCCATGCCCAGCCCTGGCCCTCTGGACCGAGGCTGGAGAGCGGCTCCCCGGTGTGGGGCTCCCTGCACCGCCATCCGCCCTGCAACTGCTGGGAAGTTGCCCAAAGAGTGGACTTCGCGGTGAAGCGGGGATAGAGATCGGGGGGGGGGGGGGGGGGGGGAAGAGGGGTCGAGGGTCCGAGGTAGAAAGACGAGAGGTATAGGGTTGCGTGGATGGAAGGAGCAAGGGGGCCGAGTCCCCCATCCGGAAGGACAGGCCATGAGTAAGGGCGGAGCGCTTGGAGGTCAGAGAAGGGGCCGAGTGTCCCGCGTGTGGCCGGGGGAGGGTGCGCCCGCAGGGGGAGGGTGTGCCGGGGGAGAGGTGACCCCCGAGGCCTTTCCCTCCCTTGAATGTGGCCGCTTTTCCGAGCCGAGCTGTGTCGGGCGACCTTTGGCTCCTCTCCTCTTTCTCTCCAGTCGGGCACTGGGACAGAGGTTGCGCTGGGACGCCCCAAACTCAGGGGAAGGGGGCCAACTGACTCAGGCCATGGCCCCTTTTCAGCTGTTTTAAGCACCTGGGCCACCCCTGTCCGCAGCTCAGGGCTTCCCTGGGACCTCAGCCATGCCGCTTTCCTGCGGAGTAACTCCCACTGCAGGCAGCCTCCGCCCGGCTCCTTCCCGCGGTGTTTGCATAGCTTTCTTAATGTGGTTTTCAGATAAGGGAACCGGTGAGCCACCTCCGTGCTTTGCTGGGTCTTTCTAGCTGTCCGGTTGTGGGGAGGAGGGGAGACACTAGAGAGGGCGCTGCTTTTCCTCACCTGCCTTACAGGAGTGCGAGCTGCCTTTGCCCCGTCAGAGCTGCACTCAGGCCTCTCCCCTCTCTCACACTTAGGCTGAGTTTGACAAAGCTGCTGAGGACGTCAAGCACCTCAAGACCAAGCCAGCGGACGACGAGATGCTGTTCATCTACAGCCGCTACAAACAGGCCACTGTGGGAGACGTGAATACAGGTATGCCGAGGTGAAGCTGGGCCGCCCTGTTCTCCAAAGCAGACTCAGCAGCCTTGCTTGGTGCTGGAACTCTTAATCCGTGGGAACCCTGCCCAAAACTTCCCAAAGAGTTCTGAACTCTTTGGATGGGATGGCAATGTTTCATGACGTTCCTGGGATGTAAGCTGGGAGAGGTTCCCGGAGATCACGTTCCTGCTGGCTTTGCAGACCCAGCACTGTTATTGGTTCTTGGTAGCTCAGGCAGCAGAATTCAAATCCTAGACTTTACTGAATGTCAAGAGCACTTCCCATCTACTTGGGAGGTGGTGAAGGCCCCCAGCTTGGACGAGATTTGCTGAAGCACTTTGTTTCCACCCTAAACGGGCAAGATCAAAGTCTCAGAGCACTGGCAGTGGACCAAGCCTAAATCAGGAGCAGAGGAGCAGCTGGCTTCCTGGGACAGGTCAGAGCACTTTTGCTGAAACATTTCCTGGTGGCCATTCCTTGTTGAAAGATCTTGGTGTGCAGATTTTGAGGCCTTGGTTTGAATTAACATATTCCATCGTACTGCCTTTCCTGCCTTCACCAGGTTTTATTCTGCCCCCAAAGTCCCTGATACTCGGGCATATATTTTTGCTCTCAGGAAAAATCTCCCACAAACCAATAAGAAATAGACTAACAATTTGGTGGGAAAATGGGGCCAGGGTATGAACATACAGTTCAAAAGGACACTCAGAAAACTAACCAGTAATGCATGAGGCAGAGGAATGGGTTAGGCAATGGCATGATTCAGTCCATGCCAGGACTCAGAGGTGGCGGCCATGGCACCACAAAGGAGGTTACCCTCTCCCCTCCCTGGTCAGGAGGTGAGTGTGGCCCCCAATTCCACTGCAGTTGGGTTGGAGGTGGAGCAGACGGGCTGGCTGGGAGCCAGCTGGATGCAGAAGGGCCAGAGGTAGGGATCTGGTGCAATGCCAAACTAAACTTGGGTTCCCGGGGAGGCCTGGGCTGAGAAAGGTCTTGTGGTGGAGGTGAGTTTTATGCTGGGTTCATACCCTGTATCGGCCTGGGAAGGGAGTGGAGAGATGAAGGAGGGTGGCTAGAGCTGCCAAGATGTTCTTCTGCCAAACAGTGTTCTCAAGAGACTGGGCCTGTCCTGCTGAAAAATCTTGGTGCAGATTTGGTGTCACGTGAGGGTAGGTAGGCTGGGAACCTATAACTTCCCGATCAGGGAGGGATCAGCTCCCTCTCGGGTTTCACAGTCCAGTACAGTAGCCACTAGCCACATGTGGCTGTCTACCTTTAAGCTGAAAATAGCTCACATTAAGGAAAATCAAAAGTTCAGTCTTCAGTCGCACAAGCCACTATTCCAGGAGCTCCAGTGATGCGTGGGACACTGCAAATGTACAGGGTTTCCATCACCACAGAAGGGCTGTGGGGGCGTGCTGCTCTAGAATTTGGTTGATGAGTACAGGTGTGGTTTCTCCCGGGTCCCCCTGAGGGTGCTTCCCAGCAGGCACTCAGGAAGGCTCGAGGTTCCTCTGGCACAGGGTGCAGCTGTGGGAGCTGTGACTGCTCCCCTTGGCTCTGTTCTCGACGTGGCAGGGGATAGGTCAGCAGGGAACTCGTGAGTGTGTTTCCCAAGTGCAACTGATAACCAGTCTGTTAGCATAAAACCATGGTGTAACTTAAAGAAACACTGCTCTCAGGAAAAATATCCCACAAATCAATAAGAAATAGGCTAACAGTTTGGTGGGAAAATGGGGCAAGGGTGTGGATATACAGTCCACAGAAAAGGACACTCAGAAAACTAAACAGTAATCCATAAGACAGAAATGAGGTGGGAAGGAAACTTTGCAGTATTTTTTAAAGTTTTTAAAAGGCGTTTGGGAGTTACTTAGAAGACAAGGACCCTCTAGTAATGGGAACAGTTGCGCTTTTACTTTCCCTGGATTTTAAGTCTGTATTTCTGTACACTGTTCTGGGCCTGCTTACCTTCATGACAGAATAGAAGGGATTGGTGTAATAAAGATTCTTTCATGACAAAGCTGGTCGAGTTTTCCCCTGGAACTGGAAGCAGCCCTAATGTCTTTCCTTTTCTTTTGAAGAACGGCCTGGGATGTTGGACCTCAAAGGCAAGGCCAAGTGGGATGCCTGGAATGCGCTGAAAGGTAATTGTTCTCCTCAGTCTCCCTCGTGTGTGAAGCCGGCGATGGAACACGCCTGATTGTGGCATGCGAGGGGTGAGGAGGGAAAACGGGGTGAGGCACAGGCTGGAAACAGCTTGACCTGTGTCCGAATGGAAAAAAACTGGGCCACCTACTTTCTCTCTTAACACCAGCAATGCCTTTCCAAAAGCACCATCTCCCAGTAGAGGTGTCATCGAGAGGAGGGCCACTGAGAAACCGATTAGAAGGCAGCATAGCTGGCGAGGGCTTTATATATTCTCAGAATTAGGGGAGCTTTGCTGCCCACAACTCCTCTCCCCCACAAGGCCAGGCAGTGACCCCATAGCCCAAACAGCCCTCCCTCTTCCCCCCAGTTTCCTTCCAGCCAGAAAGGAAAGAAAAGAGAGGAATGAGCTAATGCATGGCAAGCCTCTGACACTCGTAGGCTCAGTGAATGGAGCTATTCTGTGCTAAGCAACAGCAGCCAAGTGTCCCAGCTCCGACTCAATCACGTGCCACCTGCACTAGCAAGACCTAAAAGTTGGCTCTGAAGGGCCTGCCAGCTTTTTTGTTCTCGCAGCTAGCTTCTGAATAAGCCCTCTGTCTTCCTGCAAATAAGAAACACTTGAACTCAAAAAAGGACCCGAATACAATAAAAACTCTCCTAGGATCTGAAGTAACTGGAACAGGAATGCCTGTCCGACTGTCCGTTTTCTCTGGGCATTTCCATGCCATCCGCAGGCCCCACACACTCAGGGGCTGCAGACACGCTCCGCTTTCCGGCAGGTGTCTCTCCTTCACTGTGGATCCGGGAAAGGAGGCACTACCGTCTCTGAGGAATATGTAGTCGGTGCCTCTTACACAGCAGCAGGAAGGCAAAAACTGGCCTCATCCCCCGCCAAGAGCCAGCTGCTTTTGCTCAGAAACGTTTTACAAAACATTTCTCGTAGCTTCTCTCTGGGGAGAAAAGGGTGCTTGGCTCTGCTGTGTCATCACCAGCTTAACAGCTCCGGCAGTTAAGAGCACAACATAAAAAAACTTGACAGAGCAAACTGGGAAGTCAGCAGGACCCGTAAGGCCCCTGTGGCTCCCCAAGTGCGGCTCTCCTGCCTGTCTGGAGGGGCCCCCCTTTCCCCAAGGCTCAGACTAACCCCTCACTCATGGCGGTGGGGACTCACAAGGCCGGCAGGCCACTGGCAGCCTCAGGGCAGCCACACACATTGGTCAGTGCTTTAGGGAGCACAGAGCATCCTCTGTGCGCCAGGCTTCTCAGTTCTTCGTCAGATCCCAGCCAGGTCTCCGAGGTGAGCCCCTGCTCCACCCCCCTTTGCAGGTGAAACTGAGCCTGGGAGCGTTCAGCCAGAGCTGTCAGGCTCGGAGCCTGCTGCTCGACTTCCGTGCTGCCTCTGACAAACACTGTTGATTCCTCACAGGGACGTCCAAGGAAGATGCCATGAAAGCGTACGTCAACAAAGTAGAAGAACTGAAGACAAAGTACGGAATGTAGGGACTGGGCTTGGCTGCCAGCCACGCATGTCATCGAAACCGAAAATCATGCCTTGTTTTTCTAATACCACGGATGAAGTGAAATAATGAAGTTAACCTCCTTCCTGAACACTGTCCAGGATGCGGCTCCGACATTAAGGAGCGGAAACGGTTACTCGCCTTGCGGAGTAGTTTTTATCTATAGATCAATTAAAACTGCATTTGTTACTTTAAGTCTGGTAATCTGGTTTCTTGAAAGAATCGACACTTCCAATCTCACTTCCTTTTTCTAAAGATTTTGTCCGGAAGTGTGTGAGCTCTGTCCCATCCCCGCTCCTCGCCGGGAGTGAGGCAGGAGTTCCCCCTGTTGCAGGCGCGGCCTCCAGGCAGGCAGCGGCCATAGGAGCGGCCTTTCCCACCCTCTCCCAGCTCCAGCTGCTCCCCTGGCAGAGGCTTCAGCCCCTCGGGAACATTGCTAGCCTCGCTCAGAGGAAGGCGGGGTTGACAGGTGTTTGAGGTTTGTCTCTGGCCAAGCCAGTCCACAGTTCCAGAGCCAATGAGCATTCCCAAAGGCCCAGGGAGGCTTGGCCGCAGGCAGCTGGGCAGGCAGAAATGAGCAGGGAAGGGAGATGGGGACCTGAGGGTGGGGTGGGCAAGGGGTTAGGCTGCAGAGAAGAAAGACAGTTTGACCCTGGAGGAAGTAGGTTGTTGAAAAGTAAAAAGAGAAAAAGCGAGAGCTGCCAGCTGTCAGACCCTCCTCGCCAGATGTTCCCCTTCAGTCACGCCGCAGTCCTGCAGGGCAGATCAGAGCTTTCCATTTTGCAGGTGATGTTGTTGGGGCTGACAGATTGGGGAGAAGCTCTCTGAGGCCAGGCAGCAGTCAGTTCTCGCCAACGCCTGTGCCCTGTCTTAGACCCAGTTCAGCCTCGCCCCAGAAGAACAGGTCTCAGCGTTACAGTGATTTGCCCGAGGTCACTCCGCTGGAGAATAAACTAAGATCCATCATTCAGGTGCAGATCATGGCTCAGATGCCAGCACCCCCAGGTAGCCTCAGGCACGACCAATGCTGCAGTGGGAGAAGGGGACAGCAAGGGGGCCAGCAATGTGGTGGGCACGCCTTCCCGGTGAGACGTGAAGCACAGAATGTGACCGTAGGTGATGGGGCGTGAGTACATGGTCAATGGCTGTTGAGTACTGATTCTTCCAGTCAGCCCAGCCTGCCCATGGGGAACCAGGCTGCAGCCCAGGGGTAAACAAGGGAAGGTGGAGCCAACAAAACAACGGGGTCACGGTCCAAAAGCCCAACATGTGGCCCGAGTGAGGTGACATTCTGAGGAGCAGTGTCCTTTATGTGGGAGACAGCCTTCCTGGAGCTGGTGTAACTGAGGGCGGATGAGGCAGGGAGCCTTCAGTCCTCTCCACACCCCTGAGCACCAGGGAGGCGGAAGGAGCCACAGCTACTCACCTGTACCCAGACCTGGACCATCTCCCTGGCTCAGTGATTGGCTGTTTGAGGAGTGAACCAAAGGGAAAACAACCTCTGATTGAGTCCAAGGCCTGGTTCTTGTCCAGACAGATCTGGCTCCAGGAGGCTGGTGCAGCTCCCCGGGGGCGGAGGTGAGCATTAATGAGATTACGTGAGAAGCTCCTGGCATGGAGTGCGCGCCCTGAGTGCCTCTTTATCAGGAGTTTTCCACCAGCTTTCAAACCAGCTCTTGTTCCTGACAGCATCGGAGTCACAGACCGAGTCCAGGCACAAGTGCTCACTCCTTGGGTGACACTGCCCAGCATTCTGCCCTGTTTCTAGCCCGTGAAGGCAGCCTGGAGCCGTGTGCTCAGGCCCTGGGTCACCGCCTCTGGGGGACAGAGTCGGAGAGGAATGGGCCTCCGCCTGCGGAAGCCCTGATACAGCCTGTCTGGTGCCCGGAGCCACACTGCGCTGAGGTTGTCGTGACGACTCAGCAGTTCTCTGTGGGTGCGAGGGGAGAGAAGCACTATGGGAGGGAAAAGCCTTAGGCCAAGGCCCGTCTGCCCACCTCTGGTGTGGCCTCTAGTTAGCGACCATCGTTTGCTGAGAAGCTGACAGGCCAGGCTCCCACTCGGGTTCTTGGATTTGGTTCTCGAATGCATTCCGTGCAGTCCCTGAAGGAGGCTCTACTCCTCACTGCAGTGGGGATTCCTGTGAGGAAATTAAGGTTTTGGCGATGTGTGTGGGTCCAAGCGCAGGGCTCTGGTCAAAAAGCTCCTGCTCGTCCCCTTCCTTCATGTTCCTTCTAATGGCACTGGCTGCCACTCAGCTCTGTACCTCGCTGTCACTCGGATGACAGGTGCCCCCACTCATTGGGCTAGCATAAGATGCGATAAATTCCTCGCCCGCTGCACAACTCCTTCCAGAAGAGCGGCTTGGGAAAGCGGGTCACATCTCCACGGCTGGAGGGGGAGCCAGACTTTTGTGAGTGAGTCTGAGGCATGACCAGGCGGGAGGCCCTCCCTCCCACTCACGGTGAAGCAGTGGGACCAGTTTCTCAGAAAGTAACGCTGGGGTGGTGTTCTGAGAGGACGCCCAGCAGCCTCAGGGCCAGCCTGCTCCTTGGCTCTTTCAGGTGCCCATGCGCCGCCCCGGGTGTGTCCCGCACGGGGTTATTTGGGAGCACACGAAGCAGTGGGAGCAAAGTGGGCACAGGCTTCCCCTCTCCTCTCTGACACGCCCACAGCATCCCTGTGGCACTGTGTACTGCCAGTCTGGCTCTGGTGACAGACTTAGCTGTGAATCCCACTTCAGCCTCTCGGGTACTAAGTCACTACCTGCTTGGAGACACTGCGTGTGGACAATGGGCTGATAAGGTGGTCAAGTGCTTAGCACGATACCTAGCAAACAGCAACTGGCTAGCAGCCTGGGGTTCTTTCCCAGCTGCATCCTCACCCGCCCCACTGACCGCACAAATCCTGCCCTGGGCCCACAGAGTGAGTCTCCCCACTTGGCAGTGCTCCAATAATCTGGGGGTCAACCATGCAGGTCAGTGGGGGTTTCCTAGGATGTTCTCCCCGCACCAAAAGCCTGGGAACCAGTGCTGTGGACCAGGGACCACACAGCCTGTGGGACTGGGGAAGGCAGCTGATTCCAAGTCAGAGGCCTTGCCCACCGCCCAGGGTAGAGACAGGGAGTGAGTTGTGTCCCTTGTGTAAACCTTGCTTTCTTCATCAGTAAAAGGGCTGGCCAGGAAGGTCATGTGTCCAGTGTAGATAAGAAGGAGAGTCACGGGAGGGGGAGGAGAAGGCCCTGGGGTGGTTGGCTTGGCGGAAGTCAGGCTGGGAAGTTGTGCGGGGGTGGTTTCTGCCGCCAGATGGGTAATGATTAAAGTTCAGTTACAGGTGTTTGAAGTTGAGGAAGAGTCCAGAAGTACCCGGGAGGCAGGCTGCAGTGACGCTGTGCCTTTGGGGCCTGGGCCAGGGCAAGGCAGCACCTCTGCCCTCAGCCGCTCCCAGGGAAGAGAAGCTTGGAACTTTCTTCCCTTCTTACTGTGCATAGTTGTAGATGATCTCTTTTCCGAAAGAACGTCGGGTAACTAAGAACAGACCATAAAGTAAGCAAAGCGGCTTCAGGATGGATAGGTAGCTCAGGCGCCAGCCTTGCCTGAAAGAGCCACAGCACCGTGCAGAGCAGAGGCCCCCTGCAGAGCGCTCCCTACACTGCCCCTGCTTTGCAACTCCCCTGCCTTGGATACAGCTCAGTCCTTGGAAGACCAGGACTTCGTAGACCCACAGCTTTTTCTAGGGTTTATCATTTTTTTCTTTTAAATTTTTTAAAAATATATTTTATTGATTTTTTACAGAGAGGAAGGAAGAAGGATAGAGAGTCGGAAACATCGATGAGAGAGAATCATAGATCAGCTGCCTCCTACACACCCCCCATTGGGGATGTGCCCGCAACCAGGGCACATGCCTCTGACCTAAATCGAACCTGAAACTCCTCAGTCCGCAGGCCAACGCTCTATCCACTGAGCCAAATGATAAGGTTTCGGCTTTTTATTTTTTAAATAGTATTTTTACTAAGTAACAAATTAACATGGGCCTCCATTGCAAATGTTTTCCTTTTTCTGTAAAAATCGCCTCATAAATTTTTTCCAAGGAAATTGGTGAGGAATCAAACATGGCACAGGACTCTGCACGTGTGGGGTGGGGCGGTGTCCTAAGGGTGTGACTTGTGGGGTCCCCAGCACCCTGCTGCAGTGGGTTGAACTGATATGTCCAAGTCCTAAGGCCCCACACACAATGCCGTGTAAATGTGATCTTATTTGGAAATAGGATCTTTGCAGATATAATTAATATAAAAGATCTCAAAATACAATCATTCTGAATGTAAGATGGACCCCCATCCAATGATTGGTGTCCTTATAAGAGAGAGGAGGGGTGGAATAGAGACATAGACACAGAGAAAAAGGCAGGTGAAGATGGGGCAGAGATTGGACTCGTGCAGCAACGGGCCGCAGAAGGCCAAGGGGACCACAGCAGAAGCTAGACAGAGGCATGGAATGGATCCTCCCCCAGAGGCCCAGAAAAACCAGCCCCGCTGAGACCCTGAATCTGGACTCCTGGCACCCACAACTGTGGAGAACACATTTCTGTTGTTTTAAGTCACCCAGTTGATGTGATTTGCTGTGGCAGCACAAGAAACGAATATGCCTGCTGACCCCTGTTACATACGTAACACCGTTGCCTGGAGGGCTTTGTTGTGAATAATTGATTAGGTTCATCTGTTAGAGACCAGGGGCCTTAAAGGTACAGGAATTAGCATAGTTTTGGTTGAAATCATAAAGGAGCTAGAGCTCAGGTTGCTGCCATGATGCCTGTGCTGAGAAATCATTACCAGCTCCAGGGAATCCTCATCCAGGAAGCAGGGAGGGAGAGAGGAAAGGGAAGGAGGAAGGGAGGGAGGAGGGGGGAAGGAAAGAAGGAAGGGAAAGGAAAGAAAGAGCCCTGACCAGGTGGCTCAGTTGGTTGGAGTATTGTCCCCTATACCGAAAAGTTTGGGCATTTGATTCCTAGTCAGGGCACAAACCTAGGCTGCTAATTCAATCCTTAGTTGGGGTGCATACAAGAGGCAACTAATTCATGTTTCTTTCTCACATAATTCTCTCTCTCTCTCTCTCTCTCTCTCTCTCTCTCTCTCTCTCTCTCTCTCCCCCCCCCCCCTCCATTTCCCCTCTTCCTCTATCAAATTAATAAACATGTCCTCAAGTGAGGGGGAAAAAGAGGGGACTAAAAAATGGAAGGGTTTGAGGGGGCTGTTAACACTATTTTGCCTAAGCATGGCCCTGAGGGATGCTGTCAATTCATCAGGCATATGTTGGAGTAGAAAGAGATGGGCTTTGCAGATACACTTGAATTTGAATCACAGCATGGCCACTTTTGTTCTTCATGATCTTGAGGAAGTTTCTTATTTTCTCTGAGCCTCAAATATTTTGTCTATAAGTTAGGAATAATTTCTATGTTGCACAATTGAGTGATGATTTAATAAATGTCTAATACACAAAAGAAAAATGAATATATAATAGCTATTATTAATCAAAAGAGTTTGAATAAAGAATGAATTAGTCTTTTCAGGGCTTTAAGATTTAAAAGATTCTGGTTAGGTAGCCTAGATGCCTCACCTTAAGTTGTATACTCTTGTTCCTGTTTGCTTGGACTAACATCCCTTCTTTTGAAGAATAATTTTCTCTCTTATTCTTGGGGAATTGGCCCATCAGAAGCCTAGTGTGTACAGTAGAGATTATTTTTACTGACGGTCTCAACATAAAAATTCTAGGCAAGGAAGGCTTCCAGTCCAGATGATGGCATATGTAAATGCGGTAGTCAACCCACCACCACATCAAAATTACAACTGAACAACAGAACAGCCATCATTCTAAATCATTTGAAATCTAATTGAATACAAGTCCTATAACTAAGGATATAAAGAAGAAGCCACATCGGGACTGCTAGGAGGGGCAGAAACTCGGAACAGGCTGGCCCCACACCCATGAATGGCAGTTAAAAATCGGGAGGGATATCTCGGCGTTGGAGGTCCCCCCTGAAAAGTGAGGAGTCCCAGCCTCACAACAGCCTAAGTTTAAGACACACCCCCACACACACACACACACACCCAAGGTTAAGTTCCCATAACTTCTGGCTGTAAAAAACAGCAGGGATTGTGGCTGAGTAAGACAGTGGGGTCCCAGGCACTTTCTCTTAAAGGGCCCATGTACTGACTTACTAGGACTCACTCACTCTGGCTCCAGCACTATGGCAGCAACTCGAAAGGCAAAAAGGACATATGGGGATGAACTAAAGCATCTGGCATCAGGGTGAGGGCTGGAGGGGCAGCTTCCGCCCAGACAGAAGTGCTGGCAGAGGCCATTGTTCCTTTTCTGAGCTCTTCCCCCACAGACCTGACAGGCAGGTGCCATATCTGAGTCTCCATCAACCTGACTAACACTGTTCACCTCGCCCTGGTGATCCTGAGACTCCACCCCACCCAACTTGCTGTCCCACTGAAGCTGTTTCCAGCGGCTTTTCTATATGAATTGCCTGCCTTGGCTCATGCTTCAGACTTTCCTAAGATCTCTCAGACAAGCAGCATCTAGTCTCAGCATGCCATGTACCTCTCTCTAAGTGGCCTCAGGCCTGGCACTCGTGGCAGCTGGCCTTGGTTGACAGCTTGGCCTCTTCTCCTGGGCACCTCTAAGCCCAGCACAAGTAGCAGCCACCTCAGGTTGCTTTGCAGCTCATGCTGAGTGGTCCCAGACAGAACGCAGGTGGTGAATGACCTTGGCCTGCCTCTTCTGGGAAGTCCCAGAGTCAGCAAGCACACCTAGTGAACAGCTTCAGATCAACTCGAAGCACCACTCACCCATCTTCACAACCGACACACCCAAAAAAGGCAGACTCAGTGGGTACAAGGCCTCGCTAAAGTAAGTCCTGCTCTGGGGGAACAGGAGGGTGGAGGTACCTGTACAGCTGATCCTCCAAGGTAATCATGGCCAATTCTTGCAGCCAATAAGCCTGGGGGGTAAATTCCTCCCGTTGACATGTTAGCAACAATCAATGCTCAACGATAACAGGAAGGTGTACACAACCTACATGGGGGGGCCCATCTGGAACGCCCCTCGGGTGATCGGGAAGGCTGTGCCACTGTGCCGTACAGGACATCTACTATATAAGGCCACTCCATCTAGCTTAGGAGGCCTAACAGCTCTACTTAATATATAGGAACAAGGAGGCAGCAAAAATGAGGAGACAAAAAAATGTGTCCCAAAGGAAAGAACAGAACAAAACTCCAGAAAAAGAACTAAACAAAGTGGACAAAAGCAGTCTACTAGATGTAGAGTTCAAAACACTGATTAGAAGGATGTTCAATAAACTTGGGGGATGAATAGATGAACTTAGAACTTCCAAGCATAAAAAAATAAAAAAAATGACATGGAAACCATAAAAATGAACCAGTCATAAGCGAAGGATACACTAACTGAAATAAAGAATCGTTTACAGGAAATAAACAGTAGAGTAGATGAAGCTGAGAAGCAAAACAGCAATTTATAATATAAGGAAGCAAAAAACACTCAATCAGAACAGCAAAGAGAAAAAAGAATTTTAAAAAATGAGGATAGTATAAGGAGCCTCTGGGATAACTCCAAATGTAACAACATTCACATCACAGGGATGTCAGAAAGTAAAGAGAGAAATTGAAAATCTATTTAAAAAATAATGATAGAAAATTTCCCTAACCTGGTGAAGGAAATAGACATATAAGTTCAGGAAACTCGAAGAGTTCCAAAAATATGAACCCAAAGAGGCCCATACCAAGACACATTATAATTATTAAGATGCAAATGGTTAAAGACAAAGAGAGAATCTTAAAAGCAGGAAAAAAAAAGAAAAGAAAAAAAAAGAGTTATCTACAAGGAAGTTCCCATAAGACTGTCAGCTGATTTCTCAACAAAATCTTTGCAGGCCAGAAGAGATTGGCAAGAAATATTCAAAGAGATGAAAAGCAAGGACCTATAACCAAGATTACTCTACCAAGGAAAGTTGTCATTTAGAATCAAAGGATAGATCAAGATCTTCCCAGACAAGAAAAAGCTAGAGTTCAGCACCACCAAACCAGCATTACATAAAATATCAGTCTTTTTTAAGAAAAAGAAGGGGAAAATAATTTAAAATGGTAATAAATACATATAAAAATTGAATCTAAAATAAATAAACAAACAAGCAGAATAGAAACAGACTCATAGATATAGAGAACATTTTGATGGTTGCCAGATGGGAGGGTTTTTGGAGGGTAGGGTGAAGAAGGTGAAGGGATTAAGAACTATAAATTGGTTCCTATAGAATAGTCATGGAGATGTAAAGTACAGCATAGGAATATAGTAAATAATATTCTAATAACAAGGTATGCTGTCAGATGGATATGAGATTTATTGAGATGATCACTTAGTATCTGTAATAATAAAAGGGTAACATGCTAATTAGACTGGACATCCTTCCAGATGAAGTCAGGGCCAGAGGGGAGCCTGGGTCCTGGGTGCCTGCCAGCAGCTGGAGCAAAGCCCAGGTCCTGGGTGCCAAAGGGAAGCTGGTGCCAGCAGCTGGGGGAAGGAAGGCCTACTCTTGCATGAATTTAATTCATCAGGCCTCTAGTCCTATCTAATAAAAGAGAAAAAAGCAAATTGACCATAACTCTGCTACGCCCACAAGCCACACCTACAAGCCAAGCAAGAGTGAGTATGCAAATTAACCCAATAAAGATGGCAATTAATTTGCATACACAGGCGCCGAGTGGCCTGGGTCCTGGGAACATCCTTGGGACCCAGGCCGCTCCTAGCCTGTAGGCCCGCACTTAGGCCCTGAGCGGCAGGGGTCCCAGAACACCCACTGGCCACTCCAGGACTAAGGGTGCAGCCACTTGCACATATACCGGCGCCAAGGGAGGTTCGAGTCCAACTTTTATAATACTAGAGGCACGGTGCACAAAATTCGTGAACTCATGGGGGAACAGGGTCTCTCAGCCAACCTGTACTCTCTTGCAGTCCAGGAGCCTTTGGGTGGATGTCCAACTGACAGACATCCTTAGAGCTACATTGGAGGCAGGAGAGGCTCCTGCTACCACCACTGTGCTTTTCAGCTGTGAGCCCGGCTTCTGACAGAGTGGTGCTCCTCCTGTGGGAGCACACTGACCACCAGGGGACAGCTCCTGAATTGAGTGTCTGCCTCCTGATGGTCAGTGTGTGTCATAGCGACCAGTTGTTGTGCTGTTCGGTTGGTTTGTGTATTAGCCTTTTATTATATAGGACTAGGTGCCCGGTGGACGAAGATTCGTGCCCAGGGTGGGTCCCTCAGCCCGACCTGCACTGTCTCTAATTTGGGAGCCCTCAGGGGAGCCCTCTCCACTCCAGGAGTTTCTGTCTGTCTTTTCAATCATATGAGCGAATTATAGGAGACCCCAACTCAGTTTGGTTTGTTGCTCACAGAATAATAAAGGCATTTTTGTTTGTTTATTTGCTTTTCTTCATTGATGGAGATTTCCTAGAAGTTTTAAGATATCTTCCCTTTAATTTTTCCTAGAAACTCTAATTTTACCTATCTCTCACCTTTGCTTTCCCTCCATCCCCCACCGCAACAGTAACTTGCTCCAGGCTCACTTTGCTATAGTATCTAGGAGACCTGTCTGCCACCAGAACTATGATTCCCAGCATTCCTCGTGCTCCCTGCACTCTAGGTTTTCCCTTCCTGCTCTGTATCTGTCCCACAGCCTCCTGCTATGCCAAGTTCTCCAAGCTGCCTGCTCTCCTGTTCTGCTCTCCACTCCACACCTGTGTATGCAAATTAACCTTCCATCTTTGTTGGGTTAATTTGCATACTCACTCCTGATTTGCTGGTCAGTATAGTGGAGGATGGTCAATTTACATATAGGATTTTATTATATAGGATTGTATATCAACTGTAATTGAAAAATATTTTTTTTTAAAAGAAAGAAAATCCTAAGGAAGAATGATTTCTTGTGATACCTGACCATCTCTGAACCAAACCATCTTCCCAGAATCTCTAGTAGGAATATTATCAGCTACAGTTGCTTGCTGTCATTTAAACCAGTGGCATAGAGGATGCTATGTGCCCTGGCAATAAAATGATGCTAATATGCAAAGAGAAGCAGAGGTAAGGGATCGGCAGAAACACAAAGCTCTGCAATATAATCTGGGTTCTGAATGCAGCCATATAAGATGCCAGATTTGCCCAGGGCTTTTCATATTGATATAGCTTGGCTTGTTGTCATTTTCAACAGAAAAAGTAACAAACAGTATTCTTAAGTCTCCTGAATTGACCAGCTGGTGAGTGTATTAGTCAGTTTTTTTGCTGTTATAATGCTCTTAACAAATAGTCCCCACAATTCTACCTTATAAAAATAAGCATGCATTTCTTACTCATTAGCTACGACCCTGATGGATTTTCTTGAGATTAGCTGAGTTTGACTCCAAGTTGAGATGTCTGTTCCACATATCTTCTCATTATTTTTTTAACTCTTTTAAAAAAATATATTTTTTTATTGATTTCAGAGAAGAAGGGAGAAGGAGAGAGATAGAAACATCAATGATGAGAGAGAATCATTGATCAGCTATCTCTGGCCCTCCCCCTGCGCCCACTCCATTGGGTATTCAGCCCATAATCCAACATGTGTCCTTGACTGGAATCGAACCTGGGACCCTTCCACAGGCTGACACTCTATCCACTGAGCCAAATCAGCTAGGGATTTAAATATATATATATATATATATATATATATATATATATATATATATATATATATTCTCATTCTTAACTAGCACTCACCTGGGCATGTACTTCTCCCTGAAGATTGCAGAAATTTCAAGAGGTCAAGTCAAGCTGTTTACATACATTCAAAGACTCTGCTTGGGTACATTTTAAAATAAAAACAAGTTTCAAGGCCAAGCCCGAAGCCCAAAGTTTGGGGATATTCACTCTGTTTATTCCAATGAGAGGCACTGCAGTTTCATGACAAGGGACATAGACATACAATTCTGTTATAGGAGGAGAGAAATTGAGAATAATAGTCTAGAAAAGAGAATAGGCTTGGGAGCTGGAGAGTCCTAGGTCACAAATGTAGCTCCACCACTCATGCCTTGACCAAAAGACATTCTCCTTGGTCTGTGGAGGTCATCCTTTCCAACCAAGTCATTAATTTCAGAAGGATCCACATGGAATATAAAGGAGAAAAGGGACACCCAAGTAGACATAATAGAGGGGTGCCAGCAGTTATACTGGACCCCGAGGAGAACTTGAGGATGGAAACATAAAGACAGAAGGATTCTGATTCCTGATGATTCCGGAGAAGCACTGAATTATCCCCGGGCAGCTTACCTGAAGACTTCTTCCTATAAGAGAATAGTGCCTGTGTGTTTGGACTACCTTTTCCCTGGCACTGTCACCTGCAGCCAAATGCAATTCCTAGTGGTGCTGTTGTAGGCGGTGGGAACGGCACCATGTGTCTGACTAGTGGGGCCAGACCAAACCTGGGTTCAGCAACCTCGGTACTTGGGGTCTGGCTAGGAAAGAATTCAAAGTCCAGACCCATCGTAAGAGTACATTTATTTGGTAAATTACAGAGGTAGAAGAAGTAATTGCTAGAAGAAATCCGCTTAGGAAACAATGGTGGTAAAGGAAGGGCCCTTGGATCTTGGGGGTGAGGAAGCTAATGGTAACATGCCTGGGAGGGAGGGATGGGGAGGAGAAAGAAAAAGGCATGGGTGTGCTCCCTGGAGGGAGAGCACACTGGGTCCTCAGTCCTAAGGATTTAAAGGGTAGAGATTTTAGGAGAGGACCCAGGAGAAGATCTCAATAGAATATCCAGTAGCTTTCCAGGTGGGTCCATTCAGGATTGTGGTCTCCACTGATGGATTGGCTGGCACTAGGGCAGGCGGTCATCATTCCATGCAGCTGGTCCTGAGGATGGTTTTGTTGCTTCTCTGGGCCTGGAGCTGAAATACAACTTGAAGCCTAGATACTATCTCTAGGGAGGAGAGGTCAGGGTCCAAACCTCATGACCATGATAAGCTAGGGGAGGAAAAGTCACACTCGGGGCAAGGTCCTGCCCTACAATTGATTGTCCACCACTGGACACCTGGGGCTTTCCACCCTGGTGACCTTCTGCACCTGGCCCATGGTCTTTGCTCAGCTCATGTCTGTCTAACTGCCCACAGTAGTACATGATTAGTCAGGACTGTCCATATAAGATAAATATGGTAAAATTCTAGTGTATGCAATCCAAATTCTGAAATAGAAACGACTGCAATTATAGTTATCTGAGGGCCTTAAAATTTTTATGTTCCAAAAATAGAAAAAGAAGAGAATACAAATCTAGGTGATTTTTTTTAGTAAGAAAAAATTCTTAAATTGGGGTTGTGAGTACATATTGCAGTATGTGTTATATTTGTCTCTTCATTTCTCTATATGTTTAAGTATCTTTTAAAAGCATGGGAGGAAAAGAAAACCCTTTAATGCCCATTTTGATCACATAGTCTAATCCAACAAACTTCCCCACAGATGAGGAGAGTTTGGTTTATGCCACTGTGGTCAACCCTTTGACCCTCCTTGAGTTGGAATTTTATATCCGTGCTCTTTGCTATGTCCCTTTGATGACCCTTTCAGTAGAATGGGGCGAGTACTCACATCCATTCCACTGACTCTGGGCTTGGTCATGTGACTTGCTTTACTCAATGCAGTGTGATCAGACATGATGCAAGCAAGAACTGTAAATATGCTGACTTGGCTTGGCTTGCCCTCTTGTATTTCTGCCATCGCCATGAGAATATTTCTGAGAAGCACTGTGCCAGGTGAATGAGAGCCAAGTAGAGCACACCTGAACCTAACCCACAGCCTCAAGTCAAGACCAGCCGATCCCAGACAAACCTGACAGAACCACCATCAACTGAAGACCTCACCTGGGTCTAGGGGTTGTTGGTCACACAGCATTATCACAGAAGGCATCTGTGAGGAGGCATTCGGTGCTTTTGCCTTTGCAATACTGTCTCCGGCTCTACTGGTAACAATTCGTCTCTCATTTGAGCAACTGCCAAAAGGTGGCTCTGATGGGCTGCCAACACAGAACCTTGTCCCAGAGGTAGACATATCATGAGTCCATTCAAGGCATCAGGAAAGAAGAGGAAAACACAAAAGGTACTTTTTTTCTTCTCAGTATCTGTGGTAGACAGACTGACGGCATCCCAAAGGTGTCCACGCCCTGGTCCCCGGAACCTGTGAATTTGTTAGGCTACAAGACAAAGGGGAGTTAAAGTTGTTAATATTTTGACCTTAAAATAGGGAGATGAGTCTGGATTATCTTGGTGGGCCCAGTGTAATCACAAGTGTCCTTAAATGTGAAAGAAGCAAGGAGAAACATTAACGTCGGAATAATGCAACACGAGAAAGACTCAACTGCTGGCTTTGGAGATGTAAGAGGTCATGAACCGAGGCACGTGGCAGCCTCAAGAAATAGGAAAAGGCAGGGAAAGGACTCTCCCCTGGAGCCACCGGGAGAAATGCAGTCTTCCTGACGCCTTGACTGGAGCCCAGTGAGATTGCTGTCAGACTTCTGACCTCCGGCCCTGCAAGACAATAAGGGTGAGCTGTTTTAAGCTACTAAATTTGTAGTGACTTGTTACAGCAACAAGAGATGGTGCAGTGTTATAGGAATAAATGCAGGATCTGTCCTTAAAGAACCACACACACCTCTGCTTGTATCTCATTGGCCAGAATTTAACCACCTATCCTTGCCTAGCTACAGGAAACACTGAGTACATTGTCAACCCAAATAAAATTGGGCCTGGCCTGTGTGGCTCAGTGGTTGAGCATCGTCATATGAGCCAGAAGGTCACAATTCGATTCCCCATCAGGGCACATGTCTGGGTTGTGGGCTCAATCCCCAGTAGGGAGTATGCAGTGAGGCAGCTGATCAATGATTCTCTCTCATCATTGAGTTTTATCTCTGTCTCCCTCTCCCTTCCTCCCTGAAATCAATAATAATATACTAAAAATAAAAAATAAAATTGTGATGTCATTAATCAGGGAATGGAAAAGATGGGAAAGTGGCAACTAGGTCACCAAATTTTATTCCTTGAGCTCTAGTGATTATCAAAGGGAGGGCATGTGACTTCACAGACTAGCTCTGACCTGTGATTGTATTTAGACACCAGAAGGAAAAAAGTTATCTCTTGCTATGTAACAAGTCATCTCAAAAATCAGTGACCTCAAACAATAATAATTTCATTATTCTCACTAGGCTCAGCTGAGTGGCTCTTCTGCAGTTTGGCTCATGTGGTTGCAGCTAGAGGATGGCGGATGCAGCCATCTCAGACCTTCCTTCGTCATGTGTTTGGAGGCTGATGCTGGCTGTCAGCCAGAACACCTACACTCAGCTCTTCATGTGGCTTGAGTGTCCTCCCAGCATGGTGGCGGAGTTCCCCAAGATCCAGGCAGCGTCTGTATCCCTTTTTATGACTAGCCTCACAACTCAGATAGCATCACTTCTGCCGTAGTCATAAGCCCACCCAAATCCAAGGAGAGAGAACACAGACCCCACTTCCTCTTTTTTTTAAACGTGTCTTCATTGTTGAAAGTTATTACAGATGTCCTCTCCCCACCCCCACTGGCCCCCTCCTCCCGCCCCAAGACCCCATTTCTTGATGGGTTGAATATCAAAGTCAGTTGTAGGAAAGACCTGTGGGGTAGGAGACACTGTTGTAGCCATTTGGAGAAAATCTAACTTGCCAGAGATTCATGTCTTATCCTATGAGGCTTCCATCAAGCTGCCCTTTCTGGATAATTGGACCCCATTACATCATTCTTTAATGGTTCAACAACATTATAATGCACATCACACTGGTTTGCTGTAAGAATTGGATGACTGAGTGCTTGCAACATTCACATCACAATGTAAACTGTAGTGGAAGTTCCTTCCCTTGCTCCCTCCCTCACAGTGACCCTTCCCTTCCCCTGAGGATAGAGGGAAATTGCAGCTAATGCTATTGATGTTGCAAGATGGCAGCAGAGCAACCTTTACCATAGACGTTTCACAGCCCTGGCTTGCAATTCCACTCTTGGGAATTTTGTAATACATTTGTTCCAGCCCAATGCAGACAGAACCCCGTGCTTTAGTGGTAGTCTTTGTTCCTTCTACACATGGACTTAACATTTGCATCAATTGATTCTAAACTGGGATCTCAGTTTCTTCATATTATAAGGAAAAGAGTTTTTAAATTGATTTTTAAGAGCTTGCTAAACAGGTGTGGGTGAGGAAGAGACCATACCTGTAAGTTCTCTCAGCTAACCTAATAATCTAAAGACATGAGACAGATAAGGAGAAAAAAATAACCAAACTTAATATGGGCATATGCATACACATGAGGTTCAAAGACCAAAAGGAAAAGTGTGTACTTTTAACAACCTGAGCCAAGAGGGGGTAATGTAAGGTGCCCTGGGGGCTTCAAAGTATCATTGCAGGATGATAAGAAGAGCACCCACTTAGTAATTAGAAGTTTTCCCTAACATATACATAGGTAAGGAAATGGTTATCCTATATAATAAAAGGCTAATATGCAAATAGACTGAACGATGAAACAACCGAACAACCAGTTGCTATGATGTGCGCTGACCACCAGGGGGCACGTGCAGAACATGGCTGGCATCAGCCATGGTGGGATGGTGGAACAGGTGAGTGGGGGTGCCAGACCAAGGTGGGGCACCTGTGGCTGTCATGGGGTGAGTCTCTGGTGGTTACAGAAAATTCTTTGCTTCCATGCACCATGGTTCCGCCCAGTGCTCACACCTGCTGCTAGTGCCAGCCCCACTTGCACCCGCTGCTAGCGTTGGAGCCGCCACTCACACCCTATGGCTCAGTGTCGTCAGCAGGTGCGAGCAGCGGTTGCCAGCCCCAATCGCCCCTCAAGAGCAGGGGGAGGTGGAGAAGCCCTGAGGGGCGATCAGGGCCAGCAGCCACCTCTTGCATCTACTGCCGACAATGACCCTGCTCGCACCTACTACCCGCCCCAGAGCTGCAGTCCGCACCCTCTGCAGGTGCCCAGTGCCAATCTCACACACTCAGTGCCATCAGTGGGTGCAAGCAGTGGCTGTTAGCCCCGATTGCCCCTGAGGCCTTTTCTGCCTGCCCCTGCTCCTGAAGAGCAATCAAGGCAGCAGCCACCGCTCACACCCGCTGACAGTGTCAGCCCTGCTCATACCTGCTGCTGGTGCTGACCCTAGTTGCTCTGTGCTGTCAGCACGTATGAGTGGGGCCATGCTGTCAGCTTGTGGAAGTGGTAGAGACAGGAGCTGGGCGGCTGGCAGACAGGGGACCATGGGGCTACGGCAGGTGGAGCCAGGTTGGGGCTTGGAGGATGGGCTGAGACTCGCCCCTGTACCCACTGCACCTCAGAGTCCACAGTTCCTTTCAAGGTGCATGAATTTGTGCACTGGGCCCCTCGTCTCTAATAATCTCTTATCAGCACATAAATTCTGTAGGTAGTCAAGTGGGTCAGTTTCTTTTGAGACCACAGGGTCTTAGTTACCTCCAGCTCAAAATAATTGGCATATCACTGCCAGCATATCTTAGGGTGACTCATTCTGAATCCCCACACAAACCTTTTGTGATACAGTTTCTTTAAATATATCATATCCCAAATTCCCAGGTAGACACATCTATATCCCAGTTCTAGCTCATTTAAAACTATGAAAAAGAGAACAAAGAGTCTCTCATAATCTGCACACATGGCGTATAAAGTTATATAACTTGATTCTCCCCTAAAAATGTCTGCATAGCCCCGGGTGGTGTACCTCAGTGGTTAGAGCGACCGCCTGTGAACCAGAGGGCTGTGGATTTGATTTCCCATCAAGGGTACCTGGATTGCAGCTTCCAAACCAGCACACCTTCCTGCAGGAGGCAACCAAGGGATGTCTCTCTCACTTTCTCTCTCTCAAAAGCAATGGAAAAAATATCCTCAGATAAGGATTTAAAAAAAAGAAAAGCTCTTTCTGGTAATTTATAAAAGTGTTTTCATCATCACATACTTGCCAACATTGAATATTATCATTTAAAATTTGTTTTGTTTTTATAATTTGTCAGGAAAAAAACGTAGTGTCCTGCAGTTTCAGCCTCCCTTAAAGTGAAGAAAATTTGAGAGTTGCCTTCTCCAAGATCTTCTTTTGTGGCCTCTACTCCTTCACAATCTCTCTCTCTCTTCCTCTTTATCTCTCTCTCTCTCTCTCTCTCTCTCTCTCTCTCTCTCTCTCTCTCTTTCCCCCTCTCTCTCTCCCTCTCTCTCTCATCATCATCATCATCATCTTGCACACAATCTTGCATAATTTATAATTTCTGGTTGTTTGTTTTCCTTCCTGTTAGACTAAAACTCTTCTCACAGACTTTTCTCTTTCTCGGTTCCAGCTCTGCTCTCCAAAATCTAATTCTGCCAAGAAGCAGTGGCCAGATGTTTTCTGTTAACCAATGTCCTGCATGTTAAATAGTTACCCAGAAGCCCCTGGAGGCAGCAGCAGTGCTGAGTGGGGCTGCAACACACACACACAAATACAAATACACACACACACTACACACACACCACACACACACAGCACACACACACACAGCACATACCACACACACTATACATACCACACACACACATCACACACACCACACACACCACACACCACACACACACACAACCACACACACACCACACCACACACACTACACACACACATAGTATACATAGATACCACACACACACACCACACACACACACCACACACATACACACAGTACACACAGATATCACACACACAAATACACACATGCACACACCACACACACGGAGTACACATACATCACACACAGAGAGACATACACATAGCACACACAGATCACACACACACACCACGACACACACACCATACATAGACACACACACACACACACACACCACGACACACACACCATACATAGACACACACACACACACACACCACGACACACACACCATACATAGACACACACACACACACCACGACACACACACCATATATAGACACACACCACACACACACACCACACATACTACACACCACACACACATAGTACACACAGATCACACACACACACACACCACACACCACACACCACACACACACACCACACACACACACACACACACACACACACGGAAACCAAAGGCCCGCCTTTTCTGGCCTCCTTGCAGATAGTAAGTGAGGAAGCAATCCTCCTGACACACACTCACAAGATCCAAACGCCTGTGCAGGCACCCGATTTCCTGGTGGGCAAAGGGAGTGGTGTTCCGGCCCTGAGGGAGGAAGCTGCTTTCCAATGCCAACAGCCCCGGGGCAGAGCATCTGGCCGCCCTGGGAAAGCAAAGTCTGAGGAAGCAGGTGACTGCGGAGGAGAAAAGCTGGCCTGACCAGAGCAGACTATGCTTTTAGCCACACCAGCCTTCCAAGGACATGCAGGCCTTTCTACACACTTATTTGTGTCCATTTTGTTATGAAACTTTTCAAACATACAGGAAAGTCGTAAGACTTTTACAGCAAACACCCATGCACCCACTGCACAGATTTTTATTGCAGCATTTTTACTCTAGTTGTTTTATCATCTAGCCATTCACCCATTAAATGTCTATCTAGCAACCAAATTATTTGTGATGCATTTCAAAGTAAGTTGCAGACATCAGTAAGCGTCCCCCTAAATACTTAGGCAAATATATTGTTAAGTGAAGTCCAACACGTTTTAGTTTTATTATTTCTTTTGGGTAAACGTTATATACAATAAAATGCAAATATCTTCAATGTATCATTTGATAAGTTTTAACAAATGCACATTCCTGTGCAACCTAGATCCCCATCAAAATACAGAACATTACCATCAATCCAGAAAGTTCCTTCATGCTCCTTTCCAGTCATTACCTGTCATTACACTCCCAGAGGCAAATACTGCTTTGATTGTCTTCCATCGTATTGCCTGTTCTTTCACTTACTAGAGATGGAATCAGATATTTGTATTCTTTGCGTGAGACTTCTTTCCCTCTATCTAAGGACACTTTTTTAAGAAATTGAAAAATGTATTTTATTGATTTCAGAGAGAGGTAGGGAGAGGAAAGAGAGAGAGAGAAACATCAACAATGAGAGAGAATCATTGATCAGTTGCCTCCTGCATGCCCCTTACTGAGACTAATCAGTTGCCACAATCAGGCAACTGTACTGACTTGGAATAGATCTGTGACTTCCTGGTTCCTAGGTTGTCACTCAATCACTCAGCAGGGACCTTTAAGGATACTTTATTGTGTAAGAGGAAACTGGCAAACTATAGGGCCTGCTGGAAACCCAGTTTTTATTCAGGGACAAGGGAACAACTTTCCCCACTAAACAAAAATGAAAGTGATGGTGGGAAACACCATTAAAAAAGTACAGAGGTGCCCTAGCCAGTTTGGCTCAGTGGATAGAGCATCGGCCTGTGGACAAAGGAGTTCGGCTTCAATTCTGGTCAAGGGCATATGCCCAGGTCGCAGGCTCAATCTCCAGTGTGGGGTGTGCAAGAGACAGCTGATCAATGATTATCTTCATCATTGATGTATCTATCTCTCTCTTCCTCTCCTTTCCTTTCTGAAATCAATATATTTTTTAAAAAGAGAGTACAAAGGCAAGCCACAGAGTGGGAAAATATGCTTGTAATTTATCTATCCTATAAGATTATCCAGAACATATAGAGAACCCCTACAAATCCTACCTAATAAAGGAGTAATATGCACATTAACCATCACTCTGCTACACCCACAAACCATGCCCACCAGCCAATCAGAGCAAGTATGCAAATTAACCCCAGCCAAGATGGCTGCCACCACAGAAAGTGGGAGGGAGGCTTGGGTTTCCCTGGCAATGGAAAAAGCCAAGCTTTCCACATAGCCTGGCTGGCCTAGGTCTCCACTCAAGGATACAAAGTTTCAATTATAGAAGATAAATCCCAAGAAAAATGGAGGCAGCCACGGAGCTGGAGAGAGCAGGCTAGGGTTGCACCCAGCGACGGAGGAAGCCAAGCTTTCCACCTGCCCTGGCCAGCCTAGGCCTCCACCCCAGGCTACAAAGTTTCAATTACAGAAGGTAAATATATCCCAGATACCATAGCCTCTGCTTGGATCACTGGGGGGCATGGCCACCCTGCAAACCACCACAGGCCCCTCACCCAGGCCACCCCATGCCCCAAGGGAACCTCCACCCTGATCCAGGACACCCTTCAGGGCAAACCAGCTGGCCCCCACACATGCACCAGGCCTCTATCCTATCTAATAAAAGAGTAATATGCAGATCGACCATCACTCCAACACACAAGATCAAGATAGCTGCCCCATGTGGTCAGAGATCCTGCCCCCATGTGGACACAAGACAGCCACCACAAGATGGTCAGCAGGGGAGGGCAGTTGGGGGCAATCAAGCCTGCAGGGGAGGGCAGTTAGAGGTGACCATAAATGGGCAGTCAGACATCCCTCGAGGGGTCCCAGATTAGAAAGGGTGCAGGCTGGGCTGAGGGACACGCCCCCCCATGCACGAATTTTGTGCATTGGGCCTCTAGTTAATAAAAAGACAGATATCTGTCCTGGCTGGGTAGCTCAATTTGTTAGTGTTGCCTAAATATATCAAGGTGGAAGGTTCAATCCCAGGTTGGGCACATATAAGAATCAACTAATGAAGGCATAAATAGGAGGAACAAATCAATGTTTCTCACTGTCTCTCTAAAAATCAGTAAACAAAGTAATCCTATATAATAAAGAGTTGATATGCAAATTGACCATCACACCCTTGCACAAGATGGCCACACCCAAGTGGTCACAAGATGGCCTGAAAGGGAGGCCAGTTGTGGGCAATCAGGACAGCAGGGGAGGGCAATTAAGGGTGACAGGCTGGCAGGGAAGGGCAGTTGGGTGCAACTGGGCAGGCTGGGGAGGGCAGTTAGGGGAGACCAGGCCTTCAGGAGAGGGCAGTTGGGGGGAACCAGGCTTATATGGGGGGGAGTTGGGGAGGAGGAGCCAGGCCAGCAGGGGAGGGCAGTTGAGGTGACCAGTCTTACAGGGGAGGACAGTTAGGGGCAATCGGTCAGCGGGGGGGGGGGGGGGGGGGGGGGGGAGGGATTGATCAGGCTGGCAGGGGAGTGTTTAGGGGGTGATCAGGCTTGCAGGCAGAAGTGGTTAGGGGCAATCAGGCAGGCTGGCAGGCAAGCAGTTGGGAGCTAGCATTCCTGGATTGTGAGAGGGCTATCCAACTGACCATTTAGGCCCGATCCTACTGAGATTCGCCTAAATGGGCAGCTGGACATCCTCGAGGGGTCCCAGATTGAAGAGGGTGCCAGCTGGGCTGAGGGACACACCCTCCCCCATGCACAAATTTTGTGCACCAGGCCTCTAGTAGATAAATAATGTGGAATAGATAAACATATAGAATGCAGTCTAAACACTGTAAGGAACCATCTTCAACTTGATGAAGGGCATGAACAACAACAGAAATGTAGTAGTATGCCTAATGATGAAAAACTGACTGCTCTCCCCCAAAGAATAGGAACAAGGTCCAGACATCCACTCTCACCACCTCTATTCAGCAGCGTGCTGGAGGTTCTTGCAAAGCAATGTGGCAAGAAATTTTCATGTAGATTCTAAAAATAAAAAAGTAAAACTGTTTTTATTAGCTATACATTTATCTGACAAGAAACTTGTATATAGAATATAAAGAGTTCTTACAACTCAATAAAAAGAAGATAAAGTGATTTCTAATAATGGGCAAACAATTGAAATGGTCACCTCACAAGACAAGATATACAAAAGGCCAGTAAAAACAAAAAAGGTGATCAACATCATTAGTCATTAGGGAGATGAAAGTAAAAACTACAATGAGATATCATGTATATCTACTAAAATTGCTCAGATTGCCGTGGCTGAGTAGCTTAGCTGCTTAGAGCACCATCCCTATTCACTAAGGTTGTGAGTCTGATCCCTAATGAGGATACATACCAGAAGCAATCAATGATTGCATAAATAAGTGGACCAACAAATCAATGTTTCTGTCTCTTCTTACCTCTCTAAAATAAATCAATAATTTTTTAAAATAGCTCAGATTAAAAAGGAGTTGGAGAAGATGTTCAGCAACTGGAGCTCGCATACATTGCTAAAGAAAATGTGAAACGATGCAAATACTTAATAATTTGATAGTTTCTTATTAACAAAACTTTACCATATGACCAAGCAATTCCTCTCTGTAGGTATTGGCTTAGACAAATGAAAACATGTCCACAGAAAACTCATACACAAAGGTTCTAGCAACTTTATTCTCAATGGCCAGAAACAACATAGCATAAGGGAATGAAAAAGCAAATTATAGTGTATTAATACAGTAAGATTACTTTTCAGCAACAACATAGAACCACTTATACTTGGATGGATATTCAAAACTTTATTCTGAGTAAAAGAAGTCAGACACCCTTATATGAAACTCTAGAGAAGACCAATCTAATCTATAGTGTCAGAAACCAGTTAGTGATTGCCTGAGACCAGGATGAAGGTGGGGAACCGGTGGAGACGGGGCACAGGGAATTCTTTGGGGGGGGGGGGTGATATAAATGTCCTATATCTCAATTGTGGTGGTCTAACATGATGATGTAGATTTGTCAACACTCATCAACTGTACATTCAAAATGGGTGTATTTTATTGGTTTTAAATGATACCTCATAAAATTAATTATTTTAAAGTAACAAAACCAAAAAAAGCATTAATAGAAATAAAAATAAAGTTGTACTTTAATTGCATCTTAACATTTTAAGCCTATTAAAAATTGGATTATCTTCCAGACTTGCTAAAGTAAGAAAAGCATGTGTATATGAGAATATACTAGAAATAGGTAGTATAGAAAAAGGTGTCTTGGGGCAACATATGATCATTCAGTTAGTGTTCTAGCAGTGGCGATCACAAATAATTCGAAGGCAGAGGTCCTTGTGGGCCAGGAAGTAAATATCCCAGAGAAAGCAGAATTGAGGCAGCCAGTACATGGAGAATTTGTGGGAGAGCCAGAGACATTGGAGGTGGGAGAACACCTAAACCTAAAGCTGTGAAATCTCCGTGGCCATGACATCTCAGCAGTAGAAGGCTGAGCTGTCACAAGGAGACCTGATTGCCCAGCGCCCCAGGGAAGGGGACAGGCGATTCTACCCACCATTGCATAGGAGGCAGAGTAGAATGAGACCGTCCAGAGGGAGCCAGCTACAGTTGCCAGAGAGGCACAGAGAGAGAGAGTGAGACGGCGCCTGGGGTGGAGTGGGCCCAGGTCTGGAGGAAGGAAGGCCTGGGGACTGGTCATTGTGTGCATGTCCAGCCGGAAGGAGCCCTGGGAGAGAGAGCTTAAAGCATGGGGTTTACTTCACTGCCAGCTGACCTGGATCCAAATCCTGCCTTTGCCACTTACTGCTTTCCTCTCTGGGGCTTCTTCTACTCTTCTGGGGAAAAAACACACGTTGTTATGAGCTGAATGAAATGTATGAAGTGCCGGGCACCCAGCATCTGCTCAATAAATGGGACAATCTTTGTTGTGTGGAGGGAACAAGCATTTGATGTGCAAATTCCAGAAGGAGGAGCAAGAATTCCCTACCTATGGTGGACATAGAGCCAATCCCCTTTGAGTTCCTCTGGAGTCCCACACGTGTGCCTCTGGGTGGGCTGATCACACTATGGAAGATGGAATGTAAATGACCTGTTTCTGTGTCTCTCATCTGCTGCCTGCTGGGCAGTGGGATTGGAGCTGACCTGACCCCCCGCCTTCCCCCCTGCTGTCAGTGTGAGTGGAAGAATGAACCTTTGTAGGAAGCACTGGGGCTCCCTCTGGAGGCCAAGGGGAGCACTACGATGATGCCAACCATCACTGTAGGGGTCTCCACACACTCACTCCAGTCCTGTTGCCCTGCTCACTGCACCCCTCTTCTTGCAGTGGCTGGAAAAGGCACTCTGAGGGTAGATTTCTGCTCAATCTTGAACTTTTTAAAAAATAATTTTTACTGATTTTTTTTTAGAGAGCAAGGAAGCAAGTAGATCAGCCGCCTCCTGCCCACCCCAGACTGGGGATCCAGCCCACAACCTGGCTCTGTGAACTGCAGCCCAACCACTGAGCAACACCAGCTGGATTCAACCTAACCTAGAATTTTTTATGTAGAGCTCAATCCTGTACCCCACCCACCTGCCTCACCTGCCTGGGGGGACCTGATGGGGTATCTGCTGCTTCAGACCACCCCCCAGTAGTCCTTCCCACCCAACCTCTCCCTGCCCAGCTATAGATGGTGCTGCCCCAGGCCATTGAAAAGATTCCTTTTATTTTTTTTCCCCAACTGGTAACTCTGTCCTGTACCCCACCCCCTACAAGCTCTTGTTCTATCCCAGGACTCTCTGTGCTGTATGAGAATGATTTCTTAGTACAACTGCCTGCTTTCTTCCAGGTGACATCCTTGTATCCTCAGACCTTAGCCACATAGATCCTCCATAAACACTTGTTAAATGTGCGGAGGAAAGGACCCCTCAAAATCCATTCTTCTTCTCGCCTTCCTTCATCTTATCTCCTTCAAAGATATTTTAAAATAAAGTATATTAATAAACCTTCATTGCTACCCACCATTGCCATCATTAAGATAACATCACTTGTTAATAACAATTAAAATCTCAGTGGCTTAATTCAATAAAATTTTACTGCTCACCCGTGGGACACCCCACGCAGATTTCTGCTCAGTGGCTGGCTCCGCCCTTCCCTGCAGCTTGGAGGCCTCCATGTTCAGCCTGTATCCTGGGCCAGACGTGGAGGTTTTGATGGGCCAGGTCTGGGCTGGTGTGCCTGCCTGTGCTGACATTCCCTGGCTAGAACGCCATCTGGTGCCTAACTGTGGGGAGGACGGGAGGCAGTGTAGCTGTGAGGGCCCAGAGAGAAGAGGAAATGGTCTGCTTAGCAGCTCACCAGTCTCTGCCATCCACCTCATGGGAATGCTGTTACCAGGTGGAAGGCGTGGGGAGTTAGAACCAGCTTTGCCCTTTACCTTGGTAGACAGGCTGTTTTAGTATCAGAAGGGCTTTGGCACTTCTACCTTTGTAGGTTACGGTGGGGCCTGCTTTGATATTGAGGAGTAAGAAGCAGCTAGGCAGTTGGGGACGGGACTGGGGTAAAAGGAAATGCAGCTGAACCCTGCAGGCGTGAGCGGGACCAGTGGACATGTTGTAATATACCCTGAGAATCACACAAGGACGCCTCAAGAAGTCAAATTAAGGAGCCACATTTATTTCATAAGCTGGCAACTATGAAGGGGAAAATGCTCTCCAAATCTCATAGCGCCCCCTTGGCTGAAACATCAGACTGACACAGGCAAATATCACAAAGGTATTGATTACATCTTGAGGTTTGGAATGAGGAACCTGGTTTGCAAAAAGCAGTTTGTTATGGAAGCTTAGATTGAGCAAGTTAGTTATCTGCAAAGATTAATTATAGTTTTGGGTCTTGGGACCACTGAGTCAATGGAAACACATTACCTGGAGCCACTGAGGCAGCTCAGAGTAACTGTGCTGTCTTGGTCTCCAGGAGCAGAGGACTGTGCTTCGAAAGACCAGTAAGATCACAATCAATGGGATATTCAAACCACAATCAATGGAATAATCCATCCAATGGGATAACTTATGTAAGTTCAGAAAATAAAAATAACTTTTCTATTATTTTAGCAAGCAAATAATTACAGAAGCCAAATCAGCAGGGTTAAAATATTAAACAGCAATTTTTACCCAAGCATGATTGCTTCCATGCTTCAGACAAAGCAAGAACAAAGGACCCCGGTCACAGGCTGGACACACAGGGAGGGGGAAATGAGGGGGAACCTTGGAGTTTAAAATGTTGGATGTTGCGGGGGCCAAATTTTCCCAACTAACCAATGGGAAGTTAGCTGGGCACACATTAACCCCTAGATATAGAAGCTTCCATGGCTACCCACCTGGGTCCCCTCCCTGCAGCAGGGGGCTTTTCTGTAATAAAACTTTGCTTTCACTGATCTCTTTGTCCATGAACCCAATCTTCGATTTTGAGAGACTGCAAACTTGGATCTGAACAGAAAATTGGTATCAATACCTTCTAGGAATACAATAAAAAGACCCTGGAAAGGGAAGAAAAGGGAGGAGAAGATGGAAGAGAAGCAAAGAAATGAAGACGGGGCAGAGGTGGAGGAGGAGATGTATCCAGACAATCAATAGGTCCAGGCTGCCTATCACTACTTGAGCCAATTCAGCAGAGACAGGGTTGAATCATATATAAGCATTTATTCCAATAATGCCAGTAGCGTAGAAGAGCAGCAGGCACCCACAGAAATCTGCTCTGCCCCACACCATAAACCCACTGCTTCTATTGGGCAGAAGGACACAGATTACATGGGGAAGCAGCCAAAAGGTATGACAAGGGGGCAGTTAAGAGGCAAGCAGGCTGGAGATTTGAAAAGCCCTGCAGGTTTGCAAAGGGCTCGGGGGTCCTCAAAGGGCTGGTGGCTCTGGTTAGTTCTATGCAACAGGTTGTTCATGTTCCCATGAGAACAGGCAGCTCCCAGTGGGAGGATGGGCTGCATGTCCAGGTGAGCTCCCAGGACCCGTGTGTAACTGCCAGCCAGGTTAGAACGTGCCTTCTTCAATCGAACAGAACAATCCCAGTGAGCAGAGCATGATTAGTATTTCCTACAATTCTAGCTCGTCCCCAGCCTTCTGTTTCTGCAGAAGCACCTCGTTTTATGAGGAGGACTCAGGTTAGCTCACTTCGACAGCCGGTTTCAGCTCCCAGAGCTAAAGGAATGAAGCCTGGGCAGTTCGTTCTCTGCTGTCAGAGATGAAGAGAAGCAGCGTCCCCCAGAATATGCCTTTGGGACATTGGTCTTATGCTGGTGTTTTTAAGAACAAAAGACTCAGGATGAACCCTTGCCCTTCCCCCTAACTGCTCCAAAGAGGACCTGCTCCAGGAAAACTAGCGTGAGATGGACAGGGAGGACCCTGGCAGGCCATCTGTCCCAGCCCCTCCTGTCCCATTGGTAAGGAGGGCCCAGCAGACCTCATTTGCCAAACATGTGCCTTTGCATCCTCTTGCAAATCCCTTCCTGCCCTTTGACGTCCCAAACTACACCTCCGCGCTTCTCCGTAGCTCCAGACTGACTTACAAGCCGCACTGCCAGGCCTGTGCCCAGGTCTCACACTCTTGTAGGCCCCACATAGACATCCGCCATAAACCTGGGCATTTTCTGGCTGCGGACTCCAGGAGGGTGGGCAGAGGGAGGGGAGCAGGGGGCAGGGGTTTGACACTGGCTCCTGGTGTACTTTGGGCTCCTGGGCGTTAGAGGGCACACCACTATCCAAGTGGTCTCAACTCACCAAGCCAGCTAGTGTTTTTCTTTCTTTCTTTCTTTCTTTCTTTCTTTCTTTCTTTCTTTCTTTCTTTCTTTCTTTCTTTCTTTCTTTCTTTTTAAAAAAATATATTTTATTGATTTTTTTACAGAGAGGAAGGGAGAGACATAGTTTAGAAACATCGATGAGAGAGAGTTATCGATCAGCTGCCTCTTGCACACTCCCGACTGGGGATGTGCCTGCAACCAATGTACATGCCCTTGACTGGAATCGAACCCGGGAACCTTCATGCATTTATTCGGTCCGCAGGCCGATGCTCTATCTACTGAGCCAAACCGGTTTCGGCCAGCTAGTGTTTTTCAAGATTTATTGAAGCCAGGACCTGCCTCAGGCCTCAGAAGCATTCTGAGGCCTGGAAAGCTTATCACCGTTCCCCCAGGGGTTTGTGTCCGGCTTTATTCTGCAGGCGGCTGGTTGCACTGACGGCAAGTAGGAGTCTTTCCCTCTGTCCAACGAAGTTCGTACAATCTGAATGTGTTTTCTTTCTTTTTAAAAATATATATTTTATTGATTTTTTACAGAGAGCAAGAGCAAGGGATAGAAAGTTAGAAACATCGATCAGCTGCCTCCTGCACACCCCCGCAACCAAGATCCATGCCCTGGACCTGAATGACTGAGCCAGAATGACTCTGCAAGACCCGTGGCCATCTGGCCGTTCTCTGGGACATTCTGGGGTGACAACCCCCACTTATCTCAGGAGCTAAATCTGCTCAGAGCTTCTCCCCTGTGGGCTGCTCTTTCCAGATGGAAGCAGAACTGGCCTTTCCAGACACCCCTTTCAAGCCTCTGTTTGCTGAATTTTTTTTTTTATCTTACTCTCATCCCCAGAATTACTTAGGATTTAATGCTGTCTACACATATTTGCTTTCCTTTTCTTTTTTTTCTTTTTTTTAATATATTTTATTGATTTTTTACAGAGAGGAACGAAGAGTGATAGAGAGTTAGAAACATCGATGAGAGAGAATCTTCGATCAGCTGCCTCTTGCACCACCCCCACCACCACCACCAGGGACGTGCCTGCAACCTTTCAGTCCACAGGCTGAGGCTCTATCCACTGAGCCAAACCGGTTTCGGCCATATTTGCTTTTCAAAAGGAGAAATGAGGAACAGGCAATGCTCACCCCTAAGAGATGACTCACTCCCAGGGCGTCCGTGGGTGTCAGAGACATGAAGATGCTGGGGTGATGCCGCCTTCCTAGGGTCACTGCCTCACACACACACACACACACACACACACACACACACACACACACCCTGCACTGCCTGAGGGGCCTCCACTCTGCCTGGGCCTTTGAGCGGTGGAATGGCTGGTGATGGGGAATAGGTTGGAGCTGTGTGCCAGGAAGTAGGTGCTGTTATTGTCCCCACGTGATAGGTTATGAACCCGGGACAAAGAAACGTGAAGTGGCATGGGTGCACAGTTCTTGCAGAATTTTCTCTTAGGCTGCAGGTACTTTTAACATATTTCTTGACTTTGCAGGAATGCTCAGAAAGCAGTTTGAAGCTAGTGCTGCAGCCATAGAGCCTTAGGGGAGGTTCAGTGCCGTGGGTTACCCAAGATAGAGCGTGCCCAGGAGACATGGGCTCTTTGAGAATTCCAAAGGAGACGAGCCCATTCACTATCCCAAGACCCCATGGAGCACACTGCCGGTCAATTGTCCCAAATGTTCCCTTGACCCAACAGAATACTTCAACAACAGTGTGGTGCAACGTTTCAATTGGAAGTTCTTATCAGAGAATGGCAAGATTAGTTCATGACCCACATCAGAGTATTGGAAGGTGTTTGAGAGTGGTAAGCAAGGGAACGGATCTGTTTCCCTGGGGTTTCTCCTCCCCCCGCTGCCCCTCATTCCAGTCCTTGGGCAACCCCATGTATGGCTGAAGCACCAGGAACACAGCTCAGGAGTAACCAATTATAGCAAAATACATTAGGAGAACCTTAGGAGACATGTTATTTTATTTTATTTTTTAAAATCTTTATTGTTGAGAGTATTACAAATGTTCCTCTTTTTTCCCCCCATTGCCCTTTTCCATCTGGTTCCTGCCCCACCCCAAGCCTTCAGTACCCCATTGTTTGTGTCTATAGGTGATGCATATATGCATATAAAATCTTTGGTTAATGTGTTTCCTCCCCTTCAGCCCCCTGTTTCCATGCCTCTGATTCTATTTTATTCATCAGTTTATTTTGTTCATGAGATTTCTTTTTTTTAATTTTGATTTTTAGATTCAATTGTTGATAGATATAATTTATTGCCATTTTATTGTTCATATTTTTTATCTTTTCTTTTTCTTTTTCTTCCTCTTCTTAAAGAATACTCTTCAACATTTCATGTATTACTGATTTGGTGGTGATGAACTCCTTTAGCTTTTTCTTGTCTGTGAAGATCTCTATCAGATCTTCAATTCTAAATGATAGCTTTTCTAGGTAGAGTAATCTTGGTTGTAGGTGCTTGCTATTCATCACTTTGAATATTTCTTGACACTCTGGCAAGCAAAGTTTCTGTTGAGAAATAAGCTGACAATCATATGGGCATTCCCTTGTAGGTAACTAACTCCCTTTTTCTTACTGCTTTTAAGATTCTCTATTTTTCTTTAACCTTTAGAATTTTTAATTATGATGTGTCTTGGTGTGGTCCTCTTTGGGCTCCTCTTGTTTGAAACTCTGTGCTTTCTGGACTTGTAAGTCTATTTCTTCCACCAAATAGGGGAAGTTTTCTGTCATTATTTCTTCAAATAGATTTTCAATATCTTGCTCTCTCTCTTCTGCTTCTGAAACTCTCATAATGTAAATTATGCTTAAAGTTGTCCTAGAGTCTCCTTACTAAGGTGACCAGATGTCCCACTTTTGGTGGGACAGTCCCAATTTTTAATAATTTTTCCTGCATCCCGCAGCATTTTTTTTAATATATATTTTATTGATTTTTCACAGAGAGGAAGAGAGAGGGATAGAGAGTTAGAAACATCGATGAGAGAGAATCATCGATCAGCTGCCTCTTGCACAGCCCCCACTGGGGACGTGCTCGCAACCAAGGTACATGCCCTTGCCCGGAATCGAACCCGGGACCTTTCAGTCCACAGGTCGACGCTCTATCCACTGATCCAAACCGGTCCCAGCCCTCAGTATTTTTTAAAAGTCCCGATTCTTGCCAACACCGGTTTGGCTCAATGGATAGAGCGTCAGCTTGGGGACTGAAGAGTCCCAGGTTCGATTCTGGTCAAGGGCATGTACCTTGGTTGTGGGCGTATCCCCAGTGGTGGGTGTGCAAGAGGCAGCTGATCGATGACTCTTTCTCATCGATGTTTCTAACTCTCTATCTCTCTCCCTTCATCTCTATACAAAATCAATAAAATATATTTAAAAAAAAAAAGTCCCAATTCTTTCTTAAAATGCCGTGGGATGCAGGACAAATTGTTAAAAATCGAGATTGTCCTGCCAAAAGCCAGATCACCTTACTCCTTACACTATCTTCATGCTTTTTTATTCTTTTGTTCTTTTGCTCTTCTGACTGGGTGTTTTTTGCTTCCTCATATTCAAAATTATATATTTGATTCTCAAACTCTTCTATTCTACTGTTGAGTCCCTGAAAATTATCCTCTATTTCAGTTAGTATATGCTTAATTTCTGATTTATCCTTTTCCATGACTTTGACTTTTTCACTAAGATCCTTGAAAGTATCACTAAGTCCTTTGAAGCTCTCAGATCCTTGAGTAACCTTATAACCATAGTTTGAACTACCTGTATGTACCCAGTAGTTTGCTTGCTTCCATTTTTTTCATTTGTGACATGTTTCTTTATCTCAGCTGCTTCCCTGTGTTTGTTTCTATGCATTAGGTAGAGCTGCTATGTCTCCTGGAGTTGGTAGAGTGGCCTTGTGTAGTAGGTGTTCTATAGGGCCCCATGGCTCAGCCTCCCCAAGCACTTGAACTGTGCACTCTATGTGTGCCCCAGTGTGGGCTGTGTGCATAGTCTTGTTGTAGTTGAGCCTTGATTGCTCTTGGTGTCACTGGGAGGAATTGACCTCCAGGAAAATTGGCTGTGAGGACCAACTGTGTCTACAGTGGAAGAGCTGCTGTGACACCCTTATGGGGCAGGACTTGCGTCAATGGAGCCTTGGTACTCACTAAGACTGTCCCTTGAGTGTGTCATTTGTGGATGTGTTATTATAATCTGGTATGGTCTGAAACTATCCCACCGGGTGCTGCCCCCACCCCAAGTCTTCACCACCCTATTGTCTGTGTCCATAAGCAATGCATATATGCATGTAAGATCTTTGATTAATCTCTTCCAACCCTCCTGGGAAGTGCCAAGCCAGCCAATGCCTGGGGCCACCTGGGAGGAGCTACAGAAAGGTCTGCAGATAGCTGCTATTTGTTTTGGGCTAGGAAGTGTTCAGGTGAGGCCCAGCTGTGAGGCAAGGCAGGCTGGTGCTAGTGCTGAGTCTTGGACCTTTTATTGATAGATTGAGGTATGCTGCTGCTAGCTGCTGCTTGTCTAAGAGATTTTATGAAAGTTTGAAGCCTGAGCCAAGACAAGACATTCATATGGAAAAGCAACTGCTAACAGTTTAGACGAGGCTACAAATGAGATGGGACAGGGTATCAGGAAATCACCAGGGTGGAGCAAACAGCGTGGGCCACACTGATAAAAACTCAGATATGGCTTCCAGTCAGCTCTGTGATGGGGCAGGTCCCAGCACGGGAATAATGACCCCTGTAAGCACCCCTGTCTGGGAGAACACCGCCCATCCCTAAGTTCCTGCTCTGATGCCAGACAGTACAGTTCTTCCCTATGTCTCTGGATTCCCCCAAAGCTGCCACTGGTGATGAAGCTCAGATGAATCAGGACTGGGTAAGTCTGGGTGTGGGCCCTTTAAGAGAAACACCGGGAACTCCAGCAACCTCTGTGTCACTCAGCCACAATCTCCATTGGTTTTTATAGCCCGAAATTATGGGGACTTGTCTTCCCAGCTCTGGAACCCTAGGCTATGGGTCTGGTATGGCTCTGGAACCCCATGCTTCTCATGGCAGGTCTTGGAGATATCCCTCCAGATGAAAGAAATGCCACATGTGGGTACTGGACCAGCCCACTCTATGCCTTTGCCCCCATACCAGTCTCAATTTGCTTTCTTCTTTACTTCTGTAGGAGTAGGACTTCCATTCAGCCAGACTTTAGGGGGTTCTCAGTGATGGTTGTTCTGTATTTTAGTTGTACTTTTGGTATCTTAGGAGATATTTATTTTTTTTAAAATATATTTTATTGATTTTTTACAGAGAGCAAGAGAGAGAGATAGAGAGCTAGAAACATCGATGAGAGAGAAACATCGACCAGCTGCCTCTTGCACACCCCCTACCGGGGATGTGCCCGCAACCAATGTACATGCCCTTGACCGGAATTGAAACTGGGACCTTTCAGTCCACAGATCGACGCTCTACCACTGAGCCAAACAGGTCTTGGCGAGATTTTTTTTTTTTTTTAAAGGTTACCATCAGATGACCTGCAGAAGGTCAGTGGTTTATCATTGGCTCAACTTTTGCAGTCTAAATGACAATGTTGTTTTGAAGGATTTTAGAAAGAAAGAAGAAAGAGAGAGAGGGGGGGGGGAGGGAGAGTATTTCTTTGTCATCATGCCTAGAATGCAGAAATTGCACAGGTCTTAAAATGTGCACTCTCACTTGTTCTAGCTTCCAGCACTAGGGGAAAGGAGAGCCAAACCATTGCCCTCTGTCCTCCCCTGAAGGACACCTGGGAAATCCTGCCTCTGGAGGTCCCAGCACCTCTGCAGCCAGCAGCTGTGTAGAGATGAGGAGGGGAGGCTGTGCTCCTGCCATAGGCCCCCAACACATCACTGGGTAAACTGAGGCTTGGTTTGAGATCCTCCCAATTTAAAACACAGGACCAGGACTTCTGGGTAAAATGAAAGTATCTGTGCCTGCTCAGAAAAAGGTGAGAGAGCTTAACATGTAGATGATAGACGAAAGATGTGAGACCTGGATACTGTGGAGGACAAACAAACTTTCCTCTGCCCTCGTGTTTTTTCAGCTGGTCTAACAATCAAACAGGCATGAGGCAGATCACCAAGAGAGAGTAACCCAACTTACTACATACATATATATATATATATATATATATATATATATATATATACACACACACACATATATATACACGGAAACCCCGCATACATGAGAGTCAGAGACCCCACGTGCAGGAGAGGTTCAGAGACAGAAAGGGGGATTGAGGTGTATGAGACATTCTGGGCTAGGGATGAGGCCTTGGACCTTGGGGGCTTCCCATGGTCATTGCAGGGTGATAGGAAGAACAGAGGTGTAGTAACTAGAAGTTTGCCCTGCCCTGTAGATAGGTCAAAAGAAGTTACCTCTGCTAGTATCTTATTATGAACAAGGCCCTTGACTCAAGTTCTTCTAGGCAGTTGGTGGGGAGAGGACAGATATTCCTCTTGAGCCTGAAGCTAAAACCGCCTTTAGCTCAAAGTAATCTGCTTACCACGGAGACACATCTTGGGGTGGCTCATTCTGAATTCCCACAATGGTGTGCAAATGGAAACTGATCAAGGGTACTGCCAGTTACAGGTGCTCAGTGAGTCCTGCTACATCCATGGTGGAGACTGAAGGGGGTAAATTCCCTAGGAAGCCACCAGCTTCTTCCTCTGGGGCCTTTTCCTTTCCTTAAATTTCCACTCCCACAGCACACCCTGCTCTCAGGAAAGGAACTGGCCAGCCAGCTCAGAGTGGACCTAAACATTCACATGAGGCTCCTGCTCCCTCCTTCTGGCTTCTCTGTCCTTGGCCTGTTCCCTCCGGCCGTCAGTGGGCTTCCTTATTCCGGAAGGCGGGCCAAGGCCACAGAGGGCCCAGGCTGATAGCCCCACCAGGGGAGACGGAAGAGGAAGGGGACTTCCACAGTGTACACACATAATGCCCAAACTGTCCCCTCCCACCCCGTGGGCCCTTCACTGTGGCCACCCTGGGCCATGTGCCCATTGCTATGCCCAGGGGGCCTGGGACTTTGAGATTTTATTTCCATTGGGATGGAGTGATATGAGGACCAATCTCTCCCTAAAGAGCTTCTCAATGTTACCAGAAAGGCAGTGGGTGCCAGGCTTTGGTGGGGAAACCAATCTTAAATTCTTGACTGTAATCCCAGCCAGATGCCGGCAGAGGGAGATGTTGTGACTTGCTGAGATTTGTGGAGTCCTCTGCCCATAGACAAGACTTGAGAACCAAATGTGTTGCCAAATAGCACAGCTCTGTTGGTAAGCGGCAAGGAAGGGAAGAGAGACAGATGCTTCCTCCCTCGCTCAGCCCCTGCCCAGGGGTGTGGGTGAGGGAGGCTGGGCCTCAGATCTACAGTCTGCCTACCCAGGCAAGTTTCTGCTTACATTTTCCTCAGAAAGAGGCATTTCCTCGTTCTCTGCGCACCATCTTCACAGCCAGGCATTCTGAGTAGTCTCCAGAAAACAGCTGTGGTATATTTGTGAGACTCTTTAAAAGCACAGGCCTTGCCCCACTGGTGTGGCTCAGAGTTTGAGTGTCAACTGATGAACCAGGAGGTCACAGTTCAATTCCCAGCCAGGGCACATGCTCGGGTTGCAGGCTCAATTCCCAGTAGGGGGCTGGCTTCAGGCAAGGTAAGCCTTTCTCTGAAGAAGTTACAGGCCTGGGACTGACTACCCTCTTGACCTGCGCAGTGAGGGACTTATGGTCAGCTCCTCCTGTGAACTTATATTCCATAGAATCCCCCTTTGTCCACCAGACCCACCCCCCTCCCGCTGCCTTCTAAGCCCACAAGGCTCCATCTGCACAGATGTAAACAAGCAAACTAACAAAACTCCAAGGTCAAAACGTCTGTAAGCCCAGGGCAAGAAACCAAGCAGAAAGCCTTCAGGCCAGAGGTTTTCAACCTCAGCTGCATATTAGAAACAGCTGGATGCTTTAAAAAGCAAACCCCAGGCTCTGCCCCACAGGGACGCCTAGTGAGGTCTGGGAGGGAGGGGGAAAGGGGGTTGATGTGGTTTTAAAAGCTTCCCAGGTGATTCTAGTTGGGGTTGGCAATCCTAGCTCAGGATCTGTCCTCAGCCTAAAACTCTCTGTTATTTTACTTGACTTTTTCTATACTTGCAGATAGTCTTCAAATTAGAGATCTGTGTGTCATCAAATTAAATGTTAATTCCTTGGGGAAAATAAATCAACTTTCCCGAATTTAATATTACAACTTAATATTAACTAGTTCCTCACACTCAATTGAATTCCAAGACAATGAAGAAAGTTAGAGAGTGCTAGGGAGGGTACCTGGGTTGGATGTATCCCAGTCACAATTTTAGATTCTCGGACAGACTATTAAATCTGAACCTCCATTCATTGAGCAGCCAAAGTTGGGAATCACTGATCTAGGAGAGAAAGTCACAAAGAAACAGATTGCGTAAGAAAGGAGATGGGAAGATATGTTAGAGAGGAAAAAATTCTCCTCTCCCTCTTAGGTTAAAGTAATTAAAAAGACAAAAAAACAGATTTGCAAGAGAGACGACAGGTTTTAACCAGGTACAAATGGAAATTCAGAAAAAGATGTGACTCAGGGAAGTAGTTAGAATTGGGGGCTTTTATGCCATCTTGGCGGAGGAAGGGGTAAGACACTGTGACAGTTTCTGTTTAGGGGTGATGCCATGAGGGTTCCCAGTTTCTGGTGATGGAGTTCACCTTCCCCGCTGGCCTCTGGGGAGGAATTTACATATAACAACTGCATCTGAAGGGGGGGCAGAATATGCCAAACCCCAATCTGCACTGTGGCCTAAGGATTATTCTGAGCTGACGGTGACTGAGAAGCAGAGCCAAGAAGAGCACTGGGCCCTCTCCCTCCTCCCTCACCGCAGGACGTACATCGGTAAAGGTGTCCCCTCCCCTTTCTGCCAGAAAGGACCAAGTGTATTCATCTGAGACACCTCTGGACCCTCACTTATCCCCTGGGAGAAGGCACCAGAGGAATCCACACAGCAACCTGCTCACTGGCCCTCCTCTTCCGTTCCCTTACCACTGGCCGCCACCCCGGAAATCCGAAGCCTTCCTCCGTCTTGTCTGTTTTCTACAAATGTGTTCTTCTTCTGATCCCATAAGGCAGCTGTAACTGCCCCTCTGAGTTTCTAGCCACTGGGTGCTCCCTTGGTGTGTGATGCACAAGCTTTATTAGCTTATTGCGTGTCTGTTCCTCTTGTTCCCCCAGCTTGTCAGCCTAATTTACAAGGCCCCGGACCATGAACCAGACAGAAAGAGGCTCTGCTTTTAGACAAAGGAATTCCAGGGGGAAAAAAAATCTATTCTCATATGCCTTCAGTGCAAAGCAATTCTGCTGCTGCAGCCCGCGCTCGGGGGAGAGGATGGAAACTTTCTTCTTCCCTTCATGCCCCACGGAACCCTTCAGGCCAGCAGCCCTGGCCCACAGCACGGTGAGGCCCCGCCTGCTCACTCTGCCACAGCGGATAACTGACTTCTAGGGGGAGAGGCACACCTGAGTCAGAGCAAGAAACTTTCGGAAGAAGGTGTGGGAGAAAAGAGAGTTTAGAACAGCCTACATCAGTGACTAGGAAAGACCTATTTGCTACAAGATAAACATGAAAATGTTTAATGTGCACCTACACCATCCCTTATACTTGGAGTTTGGAGGCCCCTCAGCCCCTACCGCACATTTGTCACCTGCACACTGCCGAGCACCCCACGGGGTCTTCAGACGGACAGAGAAGCACGGTGGCCTCTCTGCTCGTCAGCCATGAATTTGGACAGGCCCCAGTTTACCGAGGGCAGAACGGCAGGAGTATTTTGCAGGGAGTCTAGGAATCCACATGCAAACATGTATGTTCTTCAATCAGAAATTATCATGTATTTTATCAAGAATTATCAAGAATTCTGAAAATTTTTTGAAGTTATAAAAATGTTCTGTTTCAATCTTTAAAAAAACATAGTTCAACCTGATAAGTTTGAAGATGCAATTGGCTTTAAGTGATTCATGAATCAGGCAGCACCCCACCTAGCAACACATCAGAGGGGGCATGGGAAATAAGAAACCCCAAGAGGACCTTGCATGCATGAATCATGTGCACGGGCCACAATCAGAGAATGGCTGGCAGGGCCCTGCGCCAGGATCTCTCCAAACAAAAGGATGGGGTGGAGGTGCATCTCTTCCTGGAAAAGTTTGAGAATCACATAAATATCCAGAAAGCCTGTAGGAGCTAGAGAACGGCGCATTTAGAAGTCTTGAAATGCACTAATCAAATTAGTTCAGGGGGTCCGTCAAAATGCCATCCAGGGCGAAGCCAGGAGAGAAGGGGTGCCTCACCATTGGCAAGGTGACAGCGCCTGCCAAGGAGGCGGCCAGCTGGGAAGCTTGCAGAGTCCAGTCAGGGTCAATCCATCCCAGCATGCTCCAGGGCAGAGGGCTCGGGTTTGGGGCCACAATGGCTCCAGGGAGCTATCTGTCTTAGGTTCCCTACTCCCTTGTCCTGGAATTTTCCCAGCTTCTTACTTTGCTGGAACACCAGGTGCTCCATTCCCATGGCGGCCCCTGCTCTGGGGCCCAGGGCTGTGGAGGGAGGAGAACCTCATTCCTGGGACCCATGGTTGTGGAGAAGGCAGGGGAGGCCTGGGGGAAAGGCCCCCAGCAGAGAGGGGCTGGCCTGGCTGGCTCCCCTTTGCCTTACTCAGTGATTCTCAAAGCAGGGCCCCCAGGCCAGCAGCAGGAGGAGCACCTTGTTAGAAGCAGCCCAGGTGGAGCCTCGGTCCAGATCCACCGGCAGAAATTCTGGGGTGGGGCCCAGCAGCCTGTGTTTTAACAAGCCCTTCAGGTGATTCTGCCAGGGAAGTCCAGTCCGGGCGCGCCATTGGTTCACATGTGGGAGGCTGAGGGCCTGGCCTCCAGCCCGGGGCCTGAGGGCTGGTTTGAGGGCTTTTACAAGGCCTCTCGGGCAGTGCCATCCAGGACCGTCTGCCTGGAGATGCAGATAACTAACTTTCCCCTTCCCACGTGGCTCCTGCGGGAAAACAGATAAGTGAGTTGTTTTGAATCCTTGGGTGAAGTGAGGGGGGAGCTGCTCGCCTGTCTCAATGATACAATGTCATTTACCCCATTTAGTGAGGGAGCGGGGGTCTGCTTTACCGTAAGCAGGATCCCCATCTTTACAGCACACACGTCCCCACAAACTGAGATGGGAGGGGGGAGTCTTTCTTGGAAATTTCTGCCCTTGGGCTCACCTGCCCTCTTGGTGCGGAGAGTTTATGCACGCGGCCTCCTGGAGAATTCAGGCCCCGTTAGAAGTGGAGGAAGAAGAGTGACCTGTGTTTGTCCTGCTGCCTTTGTGATGGCACTGAGGCGGCGGCAGGGGTGCAGATCTGTACATCCTCCTTTGGGAACGAGAAAACTGACGCCGGAAGGACTGACCCCGAAGGTCCCACTCCTTTCGCGCTCACTGAGGCCTCTCTGAGTCCCCAACCTTAGCCTAGGCTCAGAGACGCTATCCATCAGCCAAGGTCACACAGCGGGTGGTGAAGACCATAGAGCCCGGGTTCAAGCCTCCTCTCTAGACCCTACTCCTCCAGATTTGGCAAGTCTGGGCTGGAACCCAATCCCACCCTACCCCCCACCCCCAACCCCGCCCCGGCCCCGCTGGCGCCTCGGGCCCTCGGGCAGACTGTCCAGGAGACTTAGTCCCCGAGCTTTGGCTGCGACTCCCCGCCGACGTCAGCGGGTCAGCCCTCCCCAGGGCCCCACCCTCCTCCCTGGGACCCGGGGGACGTGCCCCTGCGGGGGGGCCTCCTCCCAGCGCCGCTCTCCCCTGCGCCCCGGGCTCCTCGGGCGCCCCGCTGGCTGCGTTTCCGAGCCCCGAGGGCTGCGGCGGGGCCGGCCGAGCCCGCCCCGGGTTCGCCGCTTTGAAAGGCGCCTCCCTCCCGCCCTCGGCCCCGCCCCGCCCGCCCTGTCCGCCCCGGGAGACGTCCCGGCAGCGGGTGTCTGCGGCCGCGGCCGGAGGGAGCGGCGGGGGCAGCATGACCGCCATCGCCGTGCAGGTACCGAGCCCGGCGCCGTGTGAGGGGCTGAGCGCCGCGCGAGGTCCGCCCGCGGCGGGGGCCGGAGGGGGGCGGGCGGGGGCCGGAGGGGGGCCGGGAGAGGCCGGGAGGGGTCGGGGTTGGGGGCCGGGCCGGGGCAGAGAGGGGGGCCCGGAGGGGTCGGGGATGGGGGCCGGGCCGGGGCAGGGAGGGGGGCCGGGAGGGGTCGGGGGGGTGGAGGCCGGGCCGGGGCGGGGAGAGGCCGGGAGGGGTCGGGGGTGGGGGCCGGGCCTGGGCAGGGAAGGGGGCCGGGAGGGGTCGGGGGTGGGGGCCGGGCCTGGGCAGGGAGGGGGGCCGGGAGGGGTTGGGTGTGGGGGCCCGGGCCGGGGCAGGGAGGGGCCCCCCGAGGGGGCTGGGGTGTCCGCCGCCGCCCAGGCTGCCAGGCGGGTCGCGGACCGCCGTGGGAAGCGCTGTCTGCTCCCCGGCTCCGCTCGCGCCCGCAGCCCCCGGTTCTCCCCAGCTCCTCTGCCTCCCATGGGGCCCCAGCGCGGCGGGTTAGGCTCAGGGGGGCCCCTCCTCTCTGGAAAGGCGGTGCTCCCGCCCCGGCGGAGGGCGGACAGGTCCGCGCGCAAAGGGAGCCTTCCCTCCCGTGGCCCGAGGGCGTCCCTGGGGGAGCCGACCTTTTTGGGTGGGGGCGAGACCGACCCCCCAACACACACACCCACACACACCCACACACACCCACACACACTCGCACACACACAACACACATACACACATCACACACACTCACACACACACACAGACACATACACACACAGAGACACACACTCACACAGACACACACACAGAGACACATACACACTCACACACAGACACACACACTCACACACACACAGACACACACTACACACACAGACACATTCACACACACAAACACACCACACACACACATACAAAACACACACACACAACACACACACACACACACACCGGCTGCGGTTCTGGACAGGGGGGTGCGGAGGGACTCGCTGGGCGCGCGGACGCGGGAGCACAGGGTCTGTGCGGGGAGCGGTCCGCATCCCGAAGTCTTGTTTTCTTCTTGGGGTGGTGCCTCCAGAACCCCACATTCCCGCGCTCCCCAGGGCGGGGGCTCTCCAGGGGAGTCAGCCGGTGGCCGGAGACACCCACCAGCCCCTCGCCCGCCCCGGGCTGTGCGGGCCCTGGGGGTTCCATGTCTGTGCGGACCCCGGGGGCCCCGGCCGGGGCCTGGGCAGCAGGTGTCAGACCGCACGCCGCGCGCGCGCGGGGTGGACACCGCTCCGCCCGTGTTAGGGGCGGCACCGCCATTCGGAGGTGGAGGAGCCTGGCCTTGCCGCCCACCAAGCAACAGAATCGCGATTCAAAACCAGGTTTCTTGGTCCAGCTCTCCCTCGCACTCCCCTCCTCGCCCGCAGAGCCCCGCCACCCAGCACCCCTGGCCGCTGGGCCTAGCGGTCCGGGCTGCTGGTGGGAGGCGGGAAGGGAGCGCGCTTTGCTGCGGTGGAATCTGGCTTCCGAGCAGGCTCCCTCTGGGACAGGCGCCAGGAAGGGACCAGGGGCTGGAGGGTGAGGCGGGTTGTGGGCTCTCCCCACAGGGACCTGACTGCCTGTTCCCAGAGAGACTTGTAAACAAGGAATCGGAAGAGGTCGGGCAGTGAGTGCTAAGTTACCTGGTGCAAAAGCTGAGGGCGGACCGAAACCGGGTTGGCTCAGTGGATAGAGCGTGGGCCTGCTGACTCAAGGGTCCCGGGTTTGATTCCATTCCGGTCAAGGGCATGTGCCTTGGTTGCGGACACATCCCTAGTAGGGGGTGTGCAGGAGGCGGCACACCCCCTACTAGGGATGTTTCTGACTTTCTATCCCTCTTCCTGTCTCTCTGTAAAAAATCGTTTAAAAAAAAATATATATATATATAAAAGCTGAGGGTGGGATGGAGGGAGTGCTGTGTGCAGTTAGGTGGGTGGTGGAGGAAGAGGAGGGAAGAGGAGAGGCCCGCTGGGGAGGGGAGCAGTGGGGAGTCAGGTGAAGGCCAGGGCTCTCTGGGGTTGGACACAGGCTGCCCTGAGGGGGAGGGTGCTGCCCTGTATGGCAATGGCCACTGCAGCTCAGGAGACTTAACCAAGGAGCCAGGAACTGCTCTGAGCACCTGGAGGGAGGTCTCATTTCAGTGGCAGCCACCACTGAGGTAGCCTCTGAGATCCCCTTTATAGGCGAGGAAAGGGGGGATCATTGCCAGAGGTGGAATGGCTGGCTTCCGGGCTGCACGTCCAGCCACTGGCGTGGCTCCAACTTAGGGGTGTCGAACTCAATCAGAGAAGGGGCCAAAATCTAAAATCCAGCCTAAATCGCGGGCCGAACGGTTTACTGAACAGTCGTAAACTGTCATTGTGATGGAAACGCAGCGGAGTGCAGTGATGACAGCGTGGTGCGGGCCACATTGCAAGGCCTGGCGGGACGGATTTGGCCCGAGGGCCTTGTGTTTGACACATGTGCTCTAACTGATGATGGCGGGAGGGGAGTGTGGATTTTAGAGGCTGTGTTGGGGCCGCCCAAAGTGCCTACTTGGGTGCAGATGGGGACCCGGGTTATAAGATCTTGGCCTGGGACTCAAAGGCCCACGAGTGTCATGGTACACTGTTGTGAGGCACAAGAAATCATTCATTTGGGCTCACAGACGAATAAAGGGGAAGGTTTGCCCATTTTTATCCAAGAAGGTCAACGCTCTAAGAGATTAAAGTGATGCCCGAGGTCACACGGCCGGGGGCTGGCAGGTCAGCTCCTGTTACCCACTGGACCTCACTGCCCCCTGCCCCCGGGAGAGGATTCAGCTCGGGGTCACGAGCGGAGATGCCAGAAGCCCAGAAGCCGGCGTGGTGCGGGTGGTTGGGAATGAGGACTCCGTGTGCATTGTTACTGTGACGAACGCTAATAGCGGGGGAATGGGAACTGCACCTGAGCCACGCACTTTTATACACACGGTCCCTTCTGTCCTCCGGGGTTTTGCTGGTGGCAGGAGAGTTGAGTGCATGGTATTGGGCGGGGAAGAATGAGCTGACATCAGCTGTCTTCTCCTTCTGAGCCTGGCGTGATAGCTGAGGGCTTAAAGTCCAGTCTGTGCTCAGGACAGGTGGGGCCGAGAGAGAGGGACGGGACGTGCCTGTTCCTCAGACAGCGTGATGTCTCGGGGCAGAAGCTTCTGGGCCCCATGTTCTTGTGACTTGTTCTCTGCTTTGGGGCTTTCCCACCCACGACCTTATCAACCTCTGGGGTGTAGCTTTGCCCGGGGCCTTTATGGCCACTGCTGCTCCGCAGGAGTCACAGCTCCACTGGGTCGGTGAGAGGACAAGGGCCAAGGAGGTGAAGAAAGGCCCAGGAAAACACCTTCACTGGTTTGTAGACAGAGGTTTCAGCGTTCCCTTGGTTTGTTTTAGCAGCACAGCCGGTTTTCCTAATCTTCCCAGTACAGACTCCGGATCCCCACCTTCTCTAGGTAACGGGACCTGCTAGTTGGAGTGAGGAAGGGCCCAGAGGCAGCTCCCCTGCTCCCCTGATGGGCACCTGGAAGCCCCATCGGAAGCAGGGGACACAGTTTGAGAAGCACAGCCCGGACTCCTGCCTGGTGCTCCTCGCTGCCCCACGGCTGCCTTTGTCCTGACAGCTGGGGCCCCCTCCGCCCTCTCTGACCCTTTCCCTCGCCAGTGCCATTGAGCCCCTAACACAAGGCCTTGCACCGGGAAGGCCACAGCTGGTGCTTTGAGCCTCTCCTCCGGGCACACGCCAGTTTTCCGGGGGCTGGGCAGCGGTAACAGGCTTTTTGTGATGTAGGTGAGTGAGCTTGGGCAAGTCCCCTGACTTCTTCATGACAGTTTCTTTCTTTGCATGGAGCTTTCTACTCTACCCACCGCACAGGTTTCGGAGTCAAATGGGACCCTCTGAAGCAGAAGTGCAGAGAGCAAATGAGGTCCTTTTTCACGTGACCCTGGGACTGAAATTAGCAGGAGCTTCTGCTCTCCTCTGCAAGTTAGCAGCCAGCCTGATGTTCTAGGACCCTAACCACAGGGCTGTGCCCAGAGCGTGGCTTTATTTTGTGTCCCTCACTGAGAGGCGTGGCCTGGACTTGCCTCTGGAGGCCTCCGTTTGCACAGGGTGCAGGGCGTCTCCACAGCCGTTCAGTGCCCCAGCATCGCTGTCATGTGTGAGCTGTCGTTTTGCTTACCTCCCAAGTGTAACCCGGGCTGCTTTGCCACACACTGGCTGGCGGGAGACTTGGGTTCAAAGGCAGATTCCGGTGGAAGTGACAGTGGTTGCAAACTTGACCGTTCAGTTATCCCACGGCTCTTCTTGCACACCCACTGGATGCCCAGGTCAAGCGCTGTGCCAGGTGCTGGGGACATAGTAGTTTCTCTCAGGAAGATAGATAATATATAATACAAGTCAGAAGGGAATGGATAACCTGTGATCAGAACGGTGGGGAAAACAGATGCCTGATGGGAAGTGATAGGAGGGGACCTGGCAGGCAGAAAAGACATGTCTGACATTTTTAAAGAGCGGAGAAGAGGGGCAACCTGGAGCAGACCCTTTCAGGTGGAGAGGCCAATAGGCCTGAGGGAAGAAAGTTCTAGGCTTGGCCTAGGCCTGGAAGGAGAGCTGCTGGGCCTGAGTGAGGTGGCCAGGGGGTCCACCGGGGAGACAGACAGGGCGGATCTGCGGCGCTGGGGGCCGGGTGAGGAATGTGCTCTGAAGTGTTTATTTTGCTTCCTGGGCTGGTGGCTGGGAATGGCACTGGGTGGTGTCTGAGGGCTGTGAGATAAGGGACACCTCACTGGGTGCCTGGATCCGCTTGTCAGACGAGGTTGAGGGGACACCTGAGGTTAAAGAAGAGCCTCCGTGGCTCCACACCCCCTCACAGCACCTCCCACCCCCCCTCCAAGAAGCTGCCTGAACAGAAAGTCTGGTTGGCAAGTCCCGGGAGGGGCCGAGCAAGACTGAAGGGCAAGGTGCAAACAGCACGGTCAGTACTGAGGTCACAGCAATAGCACGGAGGCCGGGCAGAATGTGGAAAGCGCAGAGCCGGCCGGTGGGGCTTAGGAGGAAACTGGACCTGCCCTGGGGAAGTCCTGGCGAGAGAGGAAACTTGTTCCAGTGATTTTACAACCCTCAGCCTTCCAGGCAGTTTCCTTGTTTTGCTTATACAGAAACCCAGGCCAGCTGCAAGCTCAAGGTCACACTGGCCAGGCCAGACAGGTTTTCCAAATTCAGAAGGGACTAGGATTCGGATTTCTTCCTCTTGAAGATCATTGAAGAAATGTCAGGGAACCCTTTGGGCCTGGAACACAACATGACAATGTGTACAGGTCTCACATGGAGAACAGGGAACAGGTAGAAGGGGGAAGGTCCCCCAAGAAGGAGGAGCTGGGGAGGAAGCTGAGTAAGGGCCCTATTCCAGGCTCCGTAGGAGACGGAGCAGAAGTCACGGCTGTGGGAAGGGGAGGCATGCTCAGGGTCTCCCTGCATAGGAAGGGGTGGCGGGCCTTCCCTGACAGGCCACCTCTGTGTCTTCCAGGCCCACAGGCTGCTGGGCGAGCGGAGGCCCCGCCGGTCCTTCTTCGAATCCTTCATTCGGACCCTCATCATCGTGTGTGCTGCGCTGGCCATGGTCCTCTCCTCCATCTCCATCTGCGACGGCCACTGGCTGCTGGCTGAGGGCCGCCTCTTCGGGCTCTGGCACTTCTGCACCAGCTCCAACCAGACGGGGCCGCACTGCCTGCGAGACCTGAGCGAGGCCCGCGTGCCGGGGCTGGCCGTGGGCATGGTCCTGGCCCGCAGCGTGGGCGCCCTGGCCGTGGTGGCCGCCATTTTCGGCCTGGAGCTCCTCATGGTGTCGCAGGTGTGCGAGGACCTCCACTCACGGCGCAAGTGGGCCCTGGGCTGCGTCCTCCTGCTCGTCTCTTTTGCCCTCTCCGCCGCGGGGCTCCTGAGCTTTGTGATCCTCCTCCGGAGCCAGGTCACGCTCACTGGCTTCACCCTGATGTTCTGGTGCCAGTTCACCGCCTCCTTCCTCCTCTTCCTGAACGCCATCAGCGGCCTCCACGTCAACAGCATCAGCCGGCCCTGGGGCCCGCTGAGCGAGTGTTAGGCCCTCCTCCAAGGACATCGGGTTCTCCAAGAACGTGGTCAAGACTTGACCTCCGGTGGGGGTAGGGGTGGGTTTACTGACCTCGGAACGGCTGCCTCTTACCCAGTACCCTTTGGGCAGTCAGCCAGAAGTGGCCCAGGGCCCCATGCCCAGGGCCAGAGGCCAGGAGCGTGCCTCCATGCCACCAGCTGCACAAGTGTAGCCAAGTTATTAGGATGTAGACTGTAGAACACACTTTAAAATCCTTTCCTTGAATCCTCCTCCCCAGGACGGGAAGAGATTTGGAAGCAGCTCTGGTCACTGGTGCCTGGGCTGGCTGCGCAGCCAAGTGCTGTTCACACCTGCTTCCTGGCTCTGTGCCGGGAGACCAGCTGGGGGTCCCTGGGACTTCGCGGGGGCAAAGAGCGGATCATCTTCCAGCTGAGGGTGCCCAGCCGGAACCAGGACTTCCTTCCACCAACTGGGGACCTCGGGGCACACCCCTCTGCTTTAGCTCTGGCCATGCCAGGGAGGCAGAATGCAGGGGCCCCTCAGGATTTCTTGCACCTGGTAGTCTTTCAAACCATTTTTCTTGATTTGACCCCTGCCCTTTGGGAAACCCTATACTCCCTGTAGAACCCTCCACTGCCAGCAGCTGGCTGTGTCCTCTGGGATTCCTGCCTGATGTCTTTGGGAAGGTTTTGGAGCAAGCCTTCCAGAAAAGTCCACCTGACTTCTAGCGCACAGCGCTCCCTGAGGCGAGTGTGCGTGCCCACCTTTGGTGAGGCTCAGGCAGCCTGAGGTGTGCCATCTCTGATCCAGGACACATTCGCAGAGCAGTGTCTGCAGCTGCTGGGCCGTGGGTGATGGTTAAACTCCTGAAGATGCCCGCAGGGGAAGGGGGCCAGGAACCAGAGCAGATGTCCGTCCTCACCAGCAGATCAGTGTCTGGGGCATTAAGTGGCCCCCTTTCCAGTGCCTTTGTGCCCTCAGCCCACTTCACTCCACCCTAACCCCCCTCCCCTCCACCCCACTCCCGCTCCCCTACCTAATGCAGTCTGGACTGCCCTGGCTCATTCTGGCTGCCACTGGGTGTATGAGCTTTTGTCACTCAGTTTCCCTTCCCGGGCTGGGCTGGGTGCTTGTACCTACCTCTTGTGTTTTTAAAAAATCTTTTATTCCAAAATGCACAGTCTGTGGAGATGGCTTGAGAAAGGTGGTGTGGATCTTTGGTAATTGGAGGGCAGAGCCCATCAACCTATCTACTGGGTTCTTAGCCCTGGAGGCGGGCGCCTGGCCTTTCACCAGGAGCAGTCTTCCAGGGGCAAAGGGTGACCTTGTCTCTGCAGGGTGCAGAGGTGGAGGCCAGGGCCCAGAGAGGGATGGCACTCCCCCAGGGCCACCCAAAGCTGGGACCAGAGCTGGACCTCTCACCAGCAAGATGCCCTTTCCTCTACACTGGGGGCGGGGTCTCCACCCCATCCAGATGCATGGGCTGGAGAGCACTGGGGGCTTTTGTTTTGTAAAAGGATTTAGATATTGAGTGCTCCTCAATCCTCACAAGGCTGGTGGGGAGGGAGTGTTGGTATTCCAGGGAACTGAGATCCAGAGAGGAAAGGGTGGGACTGAGATCCCCAATGGGAGGGGGAGGCAGGCCCTGGGAAAGGAGACAGCCTTGGAGCGTGGGGATTTGAGACCAGAAACCCTGGACCAGACTTCTGCCCCCTCCTGGCCAGTAGTTTGGGCAAGTCACAGGGCCTGGGTGAACCTGCTTCTCTTCTATCAAATGCTATAATGCCCCATCTCCTGCCCTCCCTGTCTTGGGGGCCCAGAATAACTGCCTGTCAGGGCAGGAAGGCAGAGGGAGGCCTCAGACCACATCAGGGCTGCTAAAGGGAGCTGGGTCCTGGGGCTCTCCTGGCCTCCACGGGGACCTGCTCAGGTCAGTGCAGCAGTTGTCTTGAAGGCTCTGGGATGAGAGCCTCTGGACAGACAAGGGTCAGGCAGGGTCCACTGGGGCCAAGGACCTGGATGTCTCATGTTTCTGGAGCTTCTAGGTTTGTCCCTGAAAACGAGCTGGGGACCAGGGAAACCCCTCCTCCAGGAAGGGGTAGGGAGTGAACCAGAGCATCCTCCCTCACCTGTCTCAAGGACAAAAGGACGGACACACACGCCAAATCTCCCCTCAGTTCCCATTTATTTTCCTGCTCCCTTCTCAGACCCCTCCCCTTGTCCCATGCGGCCCAAGTTCCTTGTGTGGGTTCTGAGGGACTCTCACCCTCCAACCCAGGGCCTGGAGAAGAGGTCTCGGTCACAGGAGAAAGCATATGCTGCCCGGGGGCCGATGGACTGTCCCAGAGCAGGGCCCGCGCTCTCAGAACCCAGCTTGGCCTGTGTCCACAGTGGCCCTGCTCCGACCTCTCAGATGACGCTGGCCCTGCAGGTGCCCCGGCCCGGCTCTAAGGGGCTGGCCTTGGTGCCGTGGGTGAGGCTGCTGGTGCCGATGCTGGTGGAGTTGCTGAGGGCCAGGGGGCGCAGTGGAAGCTCACGCAGGTGCCACTGCCGCCACTTCTTCTGCACCTCCAGCTGCACCTGTCCCGGAGACCAGCCATCAGCCCAGGAGGGAACACAAGAAGGGCCCAAGGCCCAGAGTCCTGCTCACCCCCTGGGCCTCTGCATGGTCCTGTCACTCCTGCCCAGTAGGCATGCCTCCACCTCCTGCAGGCCACTCGGACTGACCGACTCCAACCCTGATGACCAGGGGGTACTGAGGGTCCTTCCTTGGGTGCGTCCACCTGCCATCTCACTACAAATGTCCTGAGGGGCTTGCCGTTGTCACACTAGCTCCAGAACACCAACATCCTCATCATCCCATGGGATAGCAGGACGTGTTCCCAGGAAGCCACCCTGGCTCAGAGCTCATCTGAGGGCCAGAGAGCTGCTCTGAAAATTCCCTCCACAACCCCGGCTGGAGCAGCCAGGCCTTGGAGGCCCGGCTTGATGGCTCACTCTGGGGAAACATCAGTTGTTATCCCCATTAGCATGTGGCGAAGCAGACAGATGGCCAGCAGCCACAGAAACGCTTTACTATGTGCCATGCCGTGTTCACTGTGATTACACAGCTTCTGTGGGCCAGGAGCCTCATGTCCTGACCCAAGTGCTGGGTAAGGGCACAGGCCTCAAGCTAAGCGAGCAGGCCCGAAGGAGGCAATGGCCATTGGGGAGCCTTTGGGTTGGCAGAAGTGCCAGTTGAGTTACTCATTTTACGGACGGGAAGACTGAGGCCTGGAGTGGGGCAGCAACAGGTCACCGTCCCGCCAGGAGCCGGCTTCCGGGGCAGTGCCTGCACTCTCCTCCATTTCCGGGCTTTCCCGGGAAAAGCATCGGCTGTAGTGCTTGTTAAAAGCACCCCAGGCTCCAACCCAGGCCATTTTTTGCTGACTGGAAACTGGGGGCAGGGCCCAGCAATTGTTGACCAAGCCTTCCAGGAGGTTCTGTTGTTCCCATAAAGTGACTCAGAGTCTGTGAAGACAGGCCCAAGTCCAGCACCCGGCCTGCCCTGCCCACCCCACCACCCTTTCCAGGCAGCTCGCTCTGACCAGAACCAGTGGGCGGGAGCCCTCCAGGCACTGGGCAGCCCAGCACTCACCTCCCCGTTGAGGAAGCAGTAGAGGACGGCCACCACCAGGCCCTGCGGAGGGACAGGGCAGCAGGGTTAGCGCAGGTGCCCAACACTGGCCTCCCTCTGACCTCTTCTCAGCTCTTTCCTCACCAGCCCAGGCTCCCCCTTTCCCCTTGCAGAGAGTGTTCCAGAACCTTCTCACACCCCTCACCTCCTCTGTCTGTGCTGCATCACCTCTGTGATGCAGCTCCTTGGGGCAAGGGCAGGGTTCCTTTCATTTGTTGTCCCAGGGCCTAGCATAGACCTTGCACATATGGTGTCAGTGACACTGAAGTAAGGGCTCTATCGGGGCGCGGGGAAGGCCAGTCACCTGGTTGGTCAGGTGGGCCACCTGGGAGAAGCTGGGGGTAGTGGCACCTGGTGAAGGGCTGGGGGCCATCCATGTGACACCCTGGGCCCTATGTGGGCTCAAGTTCAAGACAAGCTGGGCCTTCCCACCGAACTGCCTTCTTCCCGTAATTTCTCTTAGAAAACACCAAGCTGCTCCTTGGGCCACGTACATGCGAGTCTACGAGGAAGGCGATGTTGCCTTCGAGGGAGCTGCTCAAAGAGGATGTTCCCAGGGCAAACGGAAGGCTGGCAATGTCACCCAGCAAGCTTGAGATCGCAAACACACAAGGGCAAGATTCTTGCCAAGAGAGTGAAAGTAGGAGTTGAGCATGTCAAGCCTCTAAGAGGCGAGAGAGCTTCCTGAAACGTAAAGGAGAATGTCCAGAGAGAGAAGGAAGCCAAACAGAAAGGTTCCTGGGCTCAACTGAAGTAGCTGCTCCCCAGGGCAGCTCCCTGTGAGAACCAGGGCCACGGAGCCTGGGCCGCGGGAGCCCACTCCCTCCTTCGGAGCTCGTGGCATGACAGGTGTAAAGAAACAAAAGACCCTTGTTCTGTTCAAAATGCCATTTTCAAATGAGAGTAGAAGAGTGGTGTCCCCTCCCCCAAAGAAATATTTAAAGGGAAAAGAGATGAGCTGGAGATGTTTAAACATGGCCAACTATTCACTGAAAAATGAATGTGCTGATGTGTGGTCAGAATAAGCCCGTGTGCACGTCCTGGTCAGCCAGCCACGGGCGTGACCCCTGCGAACGGACAGGTGAATGCGTCTCCTGGGGCGGGGGCCTCCGGGCCACATCTGATCTGTGGTGGGGCCTGTGCCTCACGCTGTCAGGAGCTCCTGTGTGCCCACTGGTGTCCCCTGGGATGGGGGTGTGGAGCTCTGCCAGGTAGGGCTGACAGCCTGGGATGCAGGAGCTGAGCCTGATAGGTGTGCGTAGAACCATGAGCCATGAGCAAGGTCTCTGCTGTGCAAATTCCCTGTTCACCACCTCAGGGGCCTACCGGGGGCCACCCTGCTCGTCCTACACTACAGGCCTAGGTGTCACAGCTCTGACCTCAGTGGCCCAAGCTCTCTTCCCTAATTCCATCGAGGCCTGCCCTGAGCTACTTTCTACATTGGAAAGGACCCCAAAGAGCAACACACAGGCCCGTCTATAGTGGGCTTAATCCCACGATGGCACTGGGATGTTGGCATTGAACAAGGCTTAGTGACAAAACTAGGAGGACTTGCTTTAGATTTTCAGGCATCAATGACTGCTGCCTAGAATGGGGACAAGTTGGTGGGGGGCTGGGAGGTGGCAAACACTTACCCAAAGCAGAACTTTCGCTGCACATTAGAACACCTGGGAGCTCTGCTCTGAGCCCCTAATCTGAACATCTGGGGCTGGGGCATCCACAGCTGTGAACACTCCCCGGGTGGTGGGGATGGGCATCACTTAGGAACCCCTGCCAGAGGGCAGGAAGGGCAGGCTGAGATACAGCAGCTTTGAGCACAGCTTGGCCTGCACAGCTGTGGGTTTCTGGGTGCCAGGTGCTTCACTTAATCTTTGCCAAAGCTCTAGGAGGCGGGTGGGAGGATCCCCTTCACAGGGGAGTGACCTGAGCCTCCGGGGTTCAGGCAGGATGAGAGCTGTGTCTGCTTGGCCCGAGGGAGCTGTCAGGCTGCCAGCTGAGGCCGCTGCCCCCCTCACTGGTCCAGGGTTGCCTGGCCTCACTTGTCTGGGCCCCAAAGATCCCAGGACACATTTTCCCAGGTGAGGGCAGGCGCGCCCTGGCCCAGGGAACGTTAGATGTGCTCCAGGTACGGATAAGAAGGCCTTACACAGCCAGCCACGGTGGGAATTCTGCAGTCATTCAGAATGGAGTCTTTAAAGACTTTTAATGACTTGGGGAGTTGTTCCTGATGGGCCTGATGAGAATTAAGCAAACAAACAGGATGCAAACACAGCTTGATCCCAATTGCACGTGCCTGGGGTACACCTGTGTGTGTCTTCCTGCACAGAAAACACACTGAGAAGTAAGCACCCACATCTCAAGAGGTCATTTCTGGGTTCTGCGCTTATGAATGAATTTTTCTCTTTCAACGTTTCCTTACTTTCCAAATTTCTTTCAACCAAGTATTATTTCTACAATTGAAAGAGCGAATAAACTTTGGTTTTTAAAAACACTGACAGAGGTGATAGTACTGTGGTCCTGTGTGTGTTCTTCTTTAAGTCCAACTTTTAGGAAGACATACTAAAATAATTACATTTGAAATAAAATGATGTCTTGGATTTGCTTAGAATGCTGGGGGCGGGGAGTGGGGGAGGGAGTGGATGGGGCTGGGATGAAACAGGATATGCCACTGGCAATGGCCATGCGGGGTTCACTATCCTCTTCACTTTTGTATACATATGGGAGAAATTTCCCAAATTACAAACTTAAAAAATACGTTATATGTAATATAAATGCCATAATGCAAACAATGATATATGTTTGTATGTAAACAAAGGTTCTTTTAAAACCCCACTCAGGATCCTTTTTCTCTGTAAGCATTCCTATGGGAACGCAGGAAAGTGCTCTGGTTTTCTCCAGAGAAGAGCCTTTTCCTGGGTGTCCACAGCCCCAGCGACAAGCCCCAGCGCCAAAGGGCAGGGAGTCCCCGTCCCTCAGGGGCCACCTGGGTCCATGCTCTCAGAGAGGCCATGCCCCTCTCAGCTGGGTCAGGCCGTCCAGCTGCCTGGATCTGGGACACCACCCCCCCACCACCACTTCCCTTTCTTTTTTAAAAAAATATATTTTATTGATTTTGTACAGAGAGGAAAGAGGAAGGGAGAGAGACAGAGAGTTAGAAACATCAATGAGAGAGAGTCATTGATCAGCTGCCTCTTGTACACCCCCTACTGGGGATGTGCCCGCAACCAAGGTACATGCCCTTGACCAGAATCGAACCGGGGACCTTTCAGTCCCCAAGCCGACGCTCTATCCATTGAGCCAAACCGGTTTTGGCCCCACCCCCCTTTCTGCTAAATGTGCCTCCCCGTACATTCCAAGAGCGGTGGGCTCAACGCTTCTGGCCTAGAGAAAGAGAATCCTGGGTTTCCAGAGGCTGGGTCCTCTGGAGGTCCAGTGCTCCGGCGCTGCTGGGGCTCTGGGTAGAGGCGACTCAGGGGAGGGCAGAGGGGACAGCCGGGCGGGGGGGTCTGAGGGTGTGGTTTAGAGCAAGACTGGACTCCACTCAATTATGTGTTCCCAGTGATGTGTCCCGAGAGTGACAAAAAGATGGCCTGGACAGAACAGAAGGAGGCTCTGAGCACCGGGCCGCCCTGACAGAAGCTGGGAGTGAGGAGGCTCTGGGCACCGGGCCCGCCCTGACAGAAGTGCGAGTGAGGCGGCTCCGAGCCCCTCGCCAGGTGCTGGCCAGCCTGGGGAAGAGGACGGCGGCCTGATGGAGCCCGCTGGGAACAGGCTGGCTTCTTAGGAAAACCCACGGGGAAAAATGCCTCTCAGGCCCCAAAGCCTATAATCCGGAGGCCTTTCCAGAGCACTAGCTTGTCTTCATCTGTGGATGCTGTAAATCATGTAACAAATTGTGTTTCTGTCGTGGCTTTGGCTCCTGGGAAGCTCCAGACTGAGTTTCTGACCCGCCTGTCCCGCCGTTACAGGACTTAATGGAATTGGCTTCTGTATGAGTGCTTTTGGCTTAATTTTCTCTTTTCACTGACCCCTCGTGACAGCGCCCTCTGCACGTTTTCCCTGAAAGCTACCCCACATTGTCTGCGGGAAGAGAACACACTGTGAGCAGGTGAGCAAGTGACCTGTGGAACGGGGAGCCCCTGCGGCCAGACACGGCTACTCCTTTTTTAACCTTACAACGCATGTGGAATTACTAGGTAGGCAATTCCTCCCTTCATGTTTCCCCTTTTAAGTTGGTTTTTATTTTTAATAAATTGTATATGCTCATGGTTTCAGAGTCAGATGATTCTAGTCACACCAAGCAGCCTCCTGACACCCCCTCCCCCATTTCCTGTTCCTCAGAGGCAACCGCTGGGACTCATAACTGGTTCTCAGTAATATGCTGATGCTGCTACTTCCAGTTTTTCAGTTTGGGGCATTTCTATGGACTTCCCACTATGGATGTCAGGGTATTCTGCAATGCTCATCCTCCTGCCCCACTTTTCTTTTTAATTAATTTCTTTATTGATTAAGGTATCACATATTCCATGCCCCCATCCTCCTATTGTCCTTGACCACTGGTTAGGCTCATATGTGTGCACATAAGTCTGCCCCACTTTCTGATGGCTCAGCCACCACCCTCGGGGCTCACATCGCTGCCTGTGTGGAGGCTGAAAGTTGCACAATATTGCGTGCTCAGGTTACTTTTCCCTTTTGTTTCCCAGAATCCGTCTCTCCCCTTCGTCTTACCTCCCACCCCCACTTGCCGGGTGGGGACCTGGGTTCCCTCAGGGTCACACAGCACAGTGAGGTCCTGCCCCTGCTTTTCTTGTGTCTCTGCCACGAGGCACCCCCTCCCCAAACCGCACGGCTCAGCCCTTCCGGAGGCCGGGCTCACAGGCCAGGCTGCAGGCCGCTCTCAGGAAACAGGGATAAATCCAGTCCGCTCAGTTCAATTTGAATTTAACTGCTCTTCTCACCCGAAAGTCACAGGCCCGAAACTCACCTGGAAGGAGCCCAGGGCCAGTTCAAAGAACAGCTGGATCTCCATGGCATCGTCTGGCGAGAAGGCGAAGATGATATAGTGGGCGCCGAAGAGCGGGATCAGCAGGAGGGTGGACTTGGCCAGACGCCTGCAGAGGGACAGACGCAGCGACACGTGGCAGTCTCTGCCCCTCGCCGGCCAGGGGGCGCCCAGCTCTGCACACCCCCTCTTATCTTTTGCAGGAGGCATAGCAGCAGTGTTTTCAAACTGTTTTGTTTTTACTTTTTATTCTGGAAAAATTTCAACTCTCACGTACCCGTCACTGAGACACAACACTTAGCAACCCAGGGCCAGTCCCAAAACTTCCTGAGCGGGCATCCCACCAGTTAAAACATCAGAACAGAGGCCCGCTCAAATAACTATTTACTCATGACAATGTGCATATATGGCTGCCCCTCGGGGCCTAATGTAGTATCAGCAAGGCCAGCATTCACATTTGTTTGATAATAAAGAGTTCTTTCATTTTCTTCCCAGATTAGATTGACCAAATTTAGCAAATAAAAATACAGGATGCCCAATTTAATTTGAATTTCAAACAAACAATGGATTTGGGGGGAATGCAAGTGCTAAAAATAGTATTTGTTGTTTATTCAAAATTCAAATTGAACTGAGCGGCCTGGATTTATCTGGCAGTTTTATCCAGAATGCCCAGCTTCACCCTACGTTGGAGCCCACTGCCTTGCAGACAGCCTAAGGAATCTGTCACCAAGCAATCCGGGCTGCTGCTAGCTTCTTAACACTGTGAACACAGCAGAGAAGGTCTCTGAGAGACACTGCTTTGCCTTTAATATCTGTGATGGGTTGAATTTCACCCTCGCCCAAATTCACAAGTTCAAGCTCTAACCAGCTGGACCTTAGAATGTGATGATACTATTTTCCAATAGGGCCTATAAGAGGTGATTAGGTTGATCAGGTCATTAGTGTGGGGCTTATGTGAGCACAGGAAAAAGGCCGTATAGGACACAGCTAGAAGGCAGCTGTCTACAAGCCAAGGGGAGAGGCCTCCATTGAAATCAAACCTGCCGACACCTTCATCTTGGACATCCAGCCTCCACAACTGTGAGAAATTAAATATCCCTTGTTCAAAATTCTGTGGAATTTTATGGCAGCCCTAGCAAACTAATACAGCATCTCTCTTTAACTTCTCAGTGATTTCAAAGTATTCTTGGGTTATACATCTTAAAAGTCTGATGGAAGTTGAGGTCATTCTCCCTGAAAAACACACCTACCTAGCCTTTTCCCAAGGGTGAAATCCCTGACTCCTGGGTCCTGCTGGGATTTCCTATCTCCTCCCCCCGACGCAGTATCTCCGGCTTCACAACAGACCCGTCCTCCTGCCCCCATTTATACTATAAACTCCCTGGAACCAGGTCACGCTTTCCCCGTCTCCCCCGTGCCCAGTGGTGCCTAGCACCAGCTGGGTGAACAGCAGGAGTTCAGTAACTGTGCTGAGGGAGCATGCCTACGACTTCGCCCCCACTCACTTATAATGGTTTACTTCGTTTCCTCTTGTCTCTTGGGTTCTCAGCTTTCTCATCAGGATTCTTAGGATGTTTACAAAAAGTGTGAAGTTAATCTGTAAAACACAAGACAGAGGGTGTTAAAGATGATGTGCCTCCCCATCACCCCTCCTGAGACTGAAGGCAGAGAAGGCACTGAGACCACCCTCAGGACCCCCGGGTGGCGCATCACTGCTCCCCTCTGCCCCACCTCATCCCGGGGAAACGCTGTGTGGAGCCGTGGATGCCCAGCACTCCTGCCCAGCGCTGCGGGAGCCTAAAGTCAGCTCAGCATGGCAGGACTCCTCACACCCGGAGCCTGGAACCCCTGGGAGCTTGTTAAAGTGCAGGTCTGGTGGGCCTGAGACCCTGCATTTCTCACCGGCTCCCAGAATGCTAAAGCTGGCTCTTGGCTACACTCTGAGTAGAACCGTTACAGACAGATTCTCAAAGGTTAGAGTGCAGACTGCTGCATCCGTATCGCCCAAGAATTTGCATTTTTAAGCCCCCAGGCGATGCTGAAGCTGCTGGTCTAGGGGTCACACAGAACTGCCTCAGTGCCTTATGGTCAGTTGGCAGCTCAATCACCAGCTCCAGGAAGCCCTCTTTGATCATCTCCCTCCCTTTCCTAACGCATTGTAGTTAGGGGTAATGATACTGCATGAGAGCACTTGACAGGTTTGAGAGGGGCTAAATGCATGCCTCTGTCAAAGTTGTATGCTTGTCTGTTTGTCTGCCAGCTGGATCATAACGTGCTAAAGGACAGGAGTGGGGTTTCTTCACTTTGATGCTCCCTTCCCCGACCATGGTGCTCAGCGCCAGAACATTATGAAGTTGCCCACCTGGGTGCTCAGCACCAGCCCCAGCACCATTTCCAGAAGCAGCGATGAGGGGGATGGCCCAGTGAGGCACCTTCTTTTTCATACAAAGAGCCTGGGGTCTGGGGACGCTTGCCAGAATACACAGGACTAGCAACCTGTCTAGGACACCCCGCTCAGCACTGCTGCTTTGGGGCTCTGCTGCTCAGGTTGTTATGCACCATGCTCTGAGCTGGCTGTGTGTGGGGTGACCAGAGAAAGGCCATCAATTTCATTTGATTGTCTTAGTCCTGTATTGAATTTAATAGGGAGCACTTGTAGGCAAAAGAAACAAAATCTTAGGATCCCAAGAATGAGATGTAAATGATGCAATTCTAGGCTGCGTGACAGGCTGGGAGGGAGATGTTTTGCATATGGAGTGCCCGTCCCACCTCCCTCAACCACGACAGACACGGTCCTGTGAAGTCAGCGTGGACACTGGGGCTGGTCGTCCCCCAGCTGGAGTCCACCGGGCGGGCCTGTCAGAGTCCCAGAAAGAAAACCTCTTGACGGAGTGAGGAAACCTCCGGGGGAGTACTATGCAGCCGTGGCCACTGGTTCATCAAATGACTTAGAGCTCACATCTACTGTTAAGTGATACGGCCAACAAACGAGGCCACAAAATCTTACACAGCATTTGGGGTGGAGGGAGGATGTGTGCTCAAAGGAAAGGTAGGAAGGAGCCCTGGCTGGTTAGCTCAGCTGGTTAGAAAGTTGTCCTGATACCCCAAGGTTATGGGTTCAATCCCTGGTCAGGACACTTACAAACCAATGAATGCATCAATAAGTGAGACTGCCCTAGCTGGTTTGGCTCAGTGGATAGGGCATTGGCCTGCAGACTGAAGGGTCCTGGGTTCGATTCTGGTCAATGACACATGCCAGGGTTGTGGGCTTGAGCCCCGGTAGGGGGCATGCAGGAGGCAGCCAATCAATGATTCTCTCTCATCATTGATGTTTCTCTCTCTCTTCCTTCCTCTCTGAAATCAATAAACATATATTTTAAAAAAAATAAATGGGACAACAAATTGATGGCTCTGTCTCTCTCCCTCTTGAAAAACAATAAATAAATAAAAATGTCAAATCAGATAAGGAAAAGCATGTGTATTCATAATGTGTATCTAGATGCTAAATGGTGATTTATGGGTGATTTTATTCCTTTTTAAAAATATATTTTGTGCCGAAACCGGTTTGGCTCAGTGGTAGAGCGTCGGTCTGCAGACTGAAAGGTTCGATTCCAGTCAAGGGCATGTACCTTGGTTGCAGGCACATCCCCAGTAGGGGGTGTGCAAGTGGCAGCTGGTTGATGTTTCTCTCTCATCGACGTTTCTAGCTATCTCTCTCCTTTCCTCTCTGTAACAAAAATCAATAAAATATATTTAAATATATATATATATAGTGTCTTCTTATTTTTTTAATACAAATTCTATCATTTTCCAAAAAAAGAGAAGAAAGTCATGGGATGGCTGCCTCCGCCCACTGCCCCCGGAGCTGCCCAGTGGCCGGTGGACGAGGAGAGGCTGCTGCCATGTGCTTCGCCCTCTCCCGCTCCAGCGGGGCCACGGGAGCACTTCCTGTCACCTGGTCCTGCAGCCTCGGCTCCCTCTGAGCCTGTGCTCAGCGGAGAGGCTGACTCAGTCCACAAGACAACCCCGCTGCGTCCCCCCATGAATTCCTCTCTCCATCTCGCATTCCTGTCCACATCCACAGGCCCAGCAGAAGCACCTGAGAGTTAGGATGAGGTCCCAGGACTACCGCCTCCCAGCCACACCCTCCCTCCCTCCACGACCCCAGCTCAGTGACTCTTCCCAGTTTAGCAGGGGGAGGCCTCCAATGCCCAAGCCCCAAGAGCGGAGGCAGTGAAGGTGGCACTGAGGCCACCGCGGAGCAGCCAGTTGAGGGCAAGGAGGGCTCACCATGTCTCAGCGCCCACACAGGGGAAAGATGATCCCAGAAGCTCCTGCGCCCCTGCCTGTCCCTGGCCCCCCTGCCCTCACCACCCCCCTGCTGCAGGCCAACCTCTGAGCTTTATTCCTCAGCACCTGGTGGGAGGGCTGGCCCTGTCCCCAAGGCCAGCCACTGTGCTGTCCCTCTTCCTGAGCCCAGCACAGGGGAGGAGGGCCACTCACCAGGATGGAGAGGAGCACAGGCCCTCGGATGACCCACCAGACAGACGGATTGGCGTTGATGTCCCAGCACCTACGAGGCACAGCCAGGCATCACTAGAGTGAGAGCTGGGCTTATCAGAAAAGACTCATTCCTGAGGTGCCCTTTCTGTGGGTGCCCTTCAAGGGGTCCTGCCCTGTGGCTGGTGCTCAGCAAGAGGAACCGGCCCTCTCCTGCTGCCCCTCCTACTTCCCTCCTCCTGCCCCCCTCCTGCTGCCCCTCCTGCTGCCTGGGAGCACTGCTGGGGCTGAGGCATTAGTGCCCTGTCTCCATTCATGCCCGGTCAGCATCTGGGGGAGCAAACGTGTGTGAACCTGGGAGCCAGAGATTCCAGATCTCAAAACTCAACTGCCATCAGTAACCAGGCAGGTGACATGCATGAGGTAAGGGGCTGGGTGACTGTCATGTGACGTAGGACCCCGGGATGTCAGGTGTGGTGGGTACTTGGCAACTTGGAGAGGATGTGCCTGGTCTAAGGCAGCCACACTCTGTTCAGCTGGTTTGCCATTTAAAAAAAAAAAAAAGTGGAAAATGTTAGTAGAACTTTCTATTTTTTCTAGAGAAGCTGAAAAAAATCCAGATTTTTTTTTTTTTTTTAGTGAATTTACTCAATAAAAATGAATTTGAAACCACTCTTTGGGGTCAATTTTGGACTACAAGAAATGTGTAAGCCCAGCTGACCTGGTCCACGTCCCGGCCTGCGTGTCATTGTGACAGAGAGGACGGGTCACGCCGCCTCCCTCCCTCCCCGGTCCTGTCAGCCTTTCTTTCCTGTGCCTCCCTCCCCGGAAGGCTCACCTCCCTCCCAGCGCCGCCCACCTTCAGAGAACAGGACTCCTCCTGTCCCCAGCAGGCGCTGATGAGGGCTCTCCTGGGGGAGCACGTGAGAGGGAGGAGCGGAGGAGAGCCCAGGGGGAAGGAGAGCGGCCTTGGCCCTTACAGCTTCCTCCCTGGGCGGCACCTGCCAGGAGTTGTGAAGCGCTTGTCTAAGCACAGAGCTGCTGGGCAGGCCGGCAGGGAGAGTGGCCTTGGAGGGCATGGCCCTGGGCAGCTTGGCAGTGCAGGACTCCTGGGGCCCCATGTGGCAAACAGGCCTCGCCTAGACAGTCCCCAGAAGGGCCCACCCTGTCTGAAGACTGGTTGGTGTAAAGGGCACTCTGGTTGCCTCTCCTTCAAACAGCTTACCCCGCATCTTCCAGGAAGTGCCTGGTGACAGCCCACGAAGCAACGAAAATGGCCGGGGAGCCTGGGGGCGGAAACAGAGGGAGGCCGTGTGAAGAGAGGGACAGTCCGGCTCCCAGCCCCGGGGGAGCCAGGGCCGAGGAACCCCTGTGGAAATCAGTCCTCACAGACATGCAGCCTCAGGCTTGCGGTTAGCAGGGATGTCCTGGGAACAGGCAGGATCAGGCGGATCTCGAAGGCCACGAGGGGCTCTCAGTCCCCCAGGAGCCTGAGGCAGACCCTGGAGGACCCTCAGGGAAGAGAGGGGACAAAATGATGGCCTACACCTGTGTTGTCCAGGACAGTGGCCACTCACCACACGTGACTATTGAGTGCTTGGTGTGTGGCTGGTCCCAGTGGAGATATGTTGGTGTTGAAGGCACAACATAGATACCAGAGTGAATATTTAGCACAAACAAAAGAATATAAGATATGTTATTAACAATTTTTATATTAATTATATGTTAAAATAATATTTTGGTTATATTGGGTTGAAAGAAAACACATTATTAACATTTTTAAAATATATTTTATTGATTTCTTACAGAGAGGAAGAGAGAGGGACAGAGAGTTAGAAACATCAATGAGAGAGAATCATCCATCAGCTGCCTCTTGCACACCCCCTACTGGGAATGTGCCCACAACCAAGGTACATGCCCTTGATGGGAATAGAACCTGCGATCTTTCAGTCCGCAGGCCGATGCTCTATCCACAGTTTCAGCTTAACATTGATTTCATGTATTTCTTTTTACTGTGGCTACTGGAGAATTGTACGTTGTGTGTGTGGCTCAGATGCTATTTCAAGTGGACATGCTCATCTAGGCGCTGCCTGTAAGAGCCCCACCCTGAGCTGCTCTGTGTCAGACCTGCTCCCCTGTCACCTCTACCCCAGGCAGGAGGCTGAGGGTTCTTCTCTGGAGGAACCAAATAGCCCCAGACAAAGGGCCTATAGATAGTGATGCTGGCAACCCTCCCCACAGGGGCCACTTCTAGCCCAGTCTCCTTGGAGACATATGCCTCCAGTCACACGGCGTTCAATCAGCTCTGGAGTTACTCATGCTTAAATATGAAAAGTCAAGGCCACTGACTTCTGAGGAAAGCTGGTGACATAAAAGGCAAGGACCAAAACAACCAGAGAAAAGGAACTCAGAGGAAACAGACCATACAGGAGGCAGGAGGAAGCTGAATAAACAACCCTCAGGAATATCATCATAGAGATAAAAGGTTACATCTGCAAGACACAAACAGGATGCTGAAAGCAGGGAGCATTCGGAGAGCAAGGAAGAGGGCTCAGAAATGAAATATAGATAACCAAGATTTTTTAAAAATTCATAGCTGGATTGGAAGATAAAGCAGGACACAAAGAGTGAAATTAAAAGTAGGAAGAAACAATGAGAAAATTAGAGGTTTGATTCTAGGATATGCATTCTCTGATTAAAAGTTTCAATAAGAGGATAAAAATCAGAGAGGGAAAAATGATTAAATAGATAATGTAAGAATATTGTTTTAAAAATGAAGGATGTGAGTTTCCAGATGAAAGAGCCACTAGATGCCAGAAAAAGGATGCACACCTCCCTGTGACATTTTAAAACACAGGATACAGAGAGACGATTGCTCGGCTTATATAGGGAGATGCATAAAAAGGCTCAAGAAACAGGATGACATGGTACGTCCCTAACATCAGATGCCAAAACAGAAGGCCTTGAAAATTCTGGGTGAAATTATATTTCAATCTAATTTCTATGTTCAATAAAACTACAAATTAGGTGTGAAAATTAAACAAAGATATCAGATATGCAATGCAAAAATATATCTACTTTCCATGAACTCTTTCTTAGGCAGATACTGGAGGATGTGCTCCAACATAATCAGAGAGTAAACCAAAGAGAGGGATACAAGAAATAAAGGGATAACATTTGTGGAGGAAAATGAAGGAGATTCTCAGCATGAAAGTTAAGGGGGTTGAGCAAATCTAGGGAAAAATCAGCCCAATAGAGCAGAAAGGCAGAAGTGAAGTTAAAAGAGCATTGGTGAAGTTAAAAGACAAGAACAGACTCCAAATGGCATCCCTTTTGCTAGGCCCTACCAAGACTTCATCCCTAACCTTCATCCCTAATTACAGTGTCAATCAGAAATTCCCCGATCAGCACTAGCAAGGTCATCTGCCAGATAAGACCTGTGGGATGGGTAGTGTTGGGTAGGATCAAACTACAAAAAGCTTCAGATGCCCGAAATTGGGGCTACATTTTAGCTAACATTTCCCATTTGACAGATAAATAAACTGAAGCTTGATGGTTAAACAGCAAGTAATCTAAGATCACACCAGTGAACTAACTTTAAATGTGGAGCTGGAACTAGAAACCAACTTCTTCTGACTCAGCGCCCTTTCCCATATGCCATTCGGCCACTGTCCCCACAGAGAAACATACCCCATCCGAGGGCGACACAGCCCTGGAGGCACTTCCTCTCTGAGAAGAAGGAGATGGCGAGCAGGGTGTGAAGGTAGAGGCCCTCCACCAGCAGCCAGGCGTAGTTGGCCAGGATGCAGTACTGGAAGAAGACCATGACCAGCTTGCAGCCCACCTGGACAGAGAGAGGCAGTGAGTCCCAGCATGGGCGAGTGTGGGCTGCCCTCTGGTGGCCAGCCTCACAGACAGTGACAGGGTGGTAGGGGTCAGGGGCCAGGCCACAGAGTGACCCATGGGCCTCACAGTCATCCCCTGTGACCTTCCACTATCAGAAGACCACAGTTGGTAGGCTCAGTCACAACCGCATCATGGAAGCATTCAAATTTTGGAATTGGCAACCATTTGTAAAATTGTGTCAGATATTGCCCAAGCCGTAACTCCCCCATTTTTCAGACAAGGAAACTGAGGCCTAGAGAGGAAAAGGCACATCTAAAGGGTTAAAATTCTCCGAGCTCACTATCCCTGGAAACGGATGAAGAAGGGACATGCCAATATGACAGGGGCAACGTTGATTATAGTGAAAATGGCCCCTGGCTGGTACATGGCATCCAGACCGGAGCCCTCTAACATCTGATGAGGCTGCCACAGTGCCGGCCTTGCTTGATGCAGTGACTCTTATAGCAAGCATGGTCTTTGCGGGATCACTGGGAGCTATGCCTGTGGGATTGTGGGGTTCTAGGCCAGCATGGCTCCTATACCCGTCTCATGAGGGTCCCCTTTCCTCTCACTGAGCTGTCCCCTAGGGACAGGACAGCTCCTGGGCTGGCCTGAGGGCTACTGCATGGACTGCTGCAAGGTCACGTCCAGAGAGGAGTTGTTCCCACTGCGAGCCATCTGTGGTTCCACCCTGTGGCCTCCCAGAGACTCTGAATCCAGGCGTGATTCATGGTTAGCTCAAAAGTCTGATGTTAGAAGAATCCAAGAAGGTTCCCTGCTGGGCACAGCTGACTTCTCCTCTGTCTAAGCTGGTCAGGAATGGGGTGGGGCCTGAATGAGTCTCCTGACACCCAGTCTGCTACTGTTAGTTCATCCTGGAGACCTCCCTGAGAGTCATGGTTCCCACTTTAGGGACCTCGTAGTTTGAATCAGAAACACACACACACACACACACACACACACACACTATAGACACAAACCTAACAGGTCAATGAGGAATTCCAGATGTGAGTCTGGAAAGTGGCAGACAGGTGACTGAACCAATCTCAGTTTCCAAACCCCTTCTCCCTCACCTATGTCTGCTTTGGAGACTGTCCTAGTGAAAAACTCAATCTCCCAGCTTCTTTTGCAGTTCTAGTCAATAAAAGGTAGGTAGGAGTCTTGGGGAGGATGTTCTTTCCCAAACAAAAAGTCAAAGCCTCCCAAAGAGAAAAAGTGTTTCACCTTCAACTTAGCTTCTTTTTATCTGGGCCGTGGATGTGGGTCTGGGGTTGCAGAAGCCACATGCAAACGTGGCATAAAACATGGGATCAAGAACGGCAGAGCAGAAAGAGGGACAAGGACCGTGTCCTTCATGGCAGCATGGAGCCACGGTGCCAGCTCTGGGTTGCCCGTCTATGGACTGCCTACGTGGGGAACACCCCTGTGTCTAAGCCACGGGTGGATAATTATCTGTTATGTGCGCTGAAGGGGTTCCCATGGACACAAAGTGATATTACAATGAATTAAGACTCATCTGAGCACATTCAGAATGAGGAAGAGGGTTCGATCTAACCAAGCACGTGGTTTTACTGCAGAGCTGTGTGTGCAGACATACAGGCAAACGCTCACCCCCTTCTTTCTACAACCAACCCAACCCTCTCTACACTTAGCCATCTGTCTACAGCGGGACTTGGTAAGAGCAGGAAAGGAGGATCCTTGCTTGCTATATATCTCAACCTCAGAGTGGCCAATCCCGGACATGGGAGCTGATCGGCAGCTCCCCACTGGCTTCCCCATAAGCCGGTCTCATACGGGACCCACACGGCATGTGGGGACGAGGAGCTCTCCCTGGATCTCCTCACCCAGCCCAGCTCCTGGCCCTCTACCACGGACATGAAGTGCAGCCTCAGGAGGGACTCTGGGAAGAACAAGGCTACCACCCTCTCCAACGTGAGCCACGCCCTGGGCACGGAGGTACCTTACCCTGTGGGTTTCACAGTGGTCACTGTCGTCTGAGAAGAGCACAGCATCCTTGATGAAGTTGGACAGGGCGCGCAGGATGAAGGACACGAACAGGTGCATGTGGATGTAGTTGCGGGTGCAGTGGAGCCTCCTGGAGGGAGAGGAAGCAGGGCCATGGGGGCCCTCGCTGGGAGGAGCCAGGGTGCAGCAGGCCCACCCTCCCCCAGTGCTCAGGGGAACTCTTCCCAGGTGACACATTTCTCTGTATCGCTCTGTTAGTACAACCTGCGTAAGTACCCAAGTCCCCAGGTGCTCAGTCCACTCTGTCTCATGTTGTAACAACAACAACAACAACAACGATAATAATAATAATAAAAGCTGGGTCACAGGGCAGCATTATATTTTTCCCTGACCTACTGTCATCTCTAGCTTCTACAGTTGTTCAGAAGGGATGGAAGAAGGAGGTCCTAAAGGCAAGCAATACAGAGAGAACACGGGCTTTGGGGAAAAGACAGACCTGGGCTTTGCTGCTATTAGTTACATGACCTGGAACTAGCCTCCCTAGTTATATGACCTGGAACTAGCCTCCCTAGTTATATGACTTAAAGCTAGTCTTCCTAGTTATATGACTTAAAGCTAGTCTTGCTAGTTATATGACCTAAAGCTAGTCTTGCTAGTTATATGAACTGGAACTAGCCTCCCTAGTTATATGAACTAGAACTAGCCTCCCTAGTTATATGACCTGGAGCTAGCCTCCCTAGTTATATAAACTGGGCCTAGCCTTCCTGGTTATATGAATGGAGCTAGCCTTGCTAGTTACATGACATGGAGCTAGCCTTTTCACTCCCCTTAGCCCATTTCCTATTCTGCTGTCAGGGACAGAGGTCTGTTACTTGTTGCCGTTGGCCAGGTACCAGACCAGGCTCCCTTAGAGGGAACCCACTCCAACACTGGTGGGTTTGACTCCACCCTCCCACCCTCATGACAGACCTGACCAATTGGAGCGCTCCAATCCTGGCCACAGTGATTGGCTCCGGGTTGGGCATGTGACCCAAGCTGGGCCTGTGAGAATTCCCACAGGACTTTCATTGCATCTAATGGGGAAGAGACTTTCTTTGTGCTGGTGCTGAAGAATGATAGAATGTACCCCTACAGTTGCTGGTGGCTGTGTCTGCTCCCCTGCAGGAAGTCTACCCCAGGATGAGGCCGGTGCAAGCGGAAAACTGGAGGGAGGCTAACCTAGTTGTGCTAATACCCTTGAGCACCTAGATTCAGCCAGATTCCCCCGAACTCGTCAGTTATGTGGGTCAGGTCACCTTTGTTTGAAGGTTTCTGTTTCTTGCAACCAAGAGTCTGGCTAACACACCTGTAACTTTAGGGTAATTAGCATTGTGTGAACATTAGAAATAACTACGTGTAAAGCAACTGGTGTGGTAAGTTCTTAGCAATGCTCAGGAAATGTTGAGTGAATAAAGGAATGAACAGGGTCACAGACTTCACAGGAAGTTCAGTCACAGGAACATCTGCCACAGGTCAGCTTAGATTAAGAGGTGACAAAGTGGCCCGCCCAGATCTTCCTCCTCTGGCCCAAGCAGTTAAAAGAGGTGCGAAGTCTGTGTGCAGGGAAGGCTGGGGACGTGTCCTCACCTGAAAGAACAGAGGATGCTGAGGGCCACCAGGAGCATCACCAGGGAGGAGCTGTAGCCCACGGTGTACATGACCTTCAGCTTCAGCAGGTACCTGTGCTGCAGAGAGAGCACGTGTCAGCCCCCCCGCCCCCCGGCTGGCTCTGCTCTTTTCTGCCTCGGAGAGTACCTGCTTCGGGCTGCTTGAATCCTTCAACTCCGACTGCCATGTAGTTCATATCCCAAGGGCACCAATTATAGATTCACAACATCTTGGCTTTGCAAAAGATCCTGGGGATCACCTGATAGCGACTCAAACGTATATACCTCATACATCCTGGATTTAAAGGCTCTGCTTGAATACCTCTAGGGACGAGGTGCTCACTGCCTTCCAAGGAATAAGGAAGTCACTTGGTATGCAGCAGGGCAAAATATTATGGGGTTTTTTTTCCTCTCATCTAAAGCTAAAATCTATTACCTTTTGAATTGCACTTATTGTTTCTTGAACCATTTAAAATAAACTGAATTTGACTTGTACCTAAGGCCTGTCCTTATTTTTTAAAAATAAGTTTTACAGTTTAGAATAGTTTTACACTAACAGAAAAGTTATGAAGAGCTTACAGAGAGGCCTGTCATTTTTAATACAGCTATTCCGCAAACCTGTGCCTCACTTATCTTCTCAGCATTAAATGTTCCCTGTCTTTAATCTCTTTCCACCTCCTTCGCCATTTTGCTCCATTAATATGCTCCAACTTGTCAATGTCCTTATTAAATAAAATACCCAGAACTGGATAGCTGAAAAGCGCCAGATGTATCCTCTCACTGGGAAAAAGTGGAATGGGACGTCACCTCCCTTGATCTACACACTGTGCTCCTGTTAATGTGGCCAAGCAGGCACTTACTTGTTCAGCAGACACTTCTCACTCTTGGTTCATCTTTGATTCAAAAAGATCTCAATGGAATAGAATAAATTGACATGTAGAGATAAATGTAAAGACCTGCATTTAGGTTAAAAAAAATAAATTGTACAATAGCCTTAAAAATAAGCAAGGAAGTAAAAATTAAAAGAATAATATTGTCAAAACCGGTTTGGCTCAGTGGATAGAGCATCAGCCTGTGGACTGAAAGGTCCCAGATTAGATTCCAGTCAAGGGCATGTACCTTGATTGCGGGCACATCCCCAGTAGGGTGTGTGTAAGAGGCAGCTGATAGATGATTCTCTCTCATCGATTTTTCTAACTCTCTATTCCTCTGTAAAAAATCAATAAAAAAAAAATATATATATATATATATTTTTTTTTTAAAAAGAGATTAATACTATACCATTTTTTTTAATCAACCAAATTAACAAATATCCAATATTTGGAAGTAAACATATTCTATGCTGGGTACAGTGGAGTGGAAATTGTTCAATCTCTCTGGAAAGTATCAGGGATTAAGAACCTTTGAAATAGGTTTTCCTTCTGCTTCCAGGAATTAACTCTAAGAAATAATCAGAAATATAAAACCTATTTATACATAAAGATGTTATCAGAACTATTTGTGACGAAAAATATTCAAATGTCCAACAATAGAATAGTTAACTAATTATTTTATTTTTTAAACTAAATGATTTTAAATCCAAATTACTTTCATGTTAGGCCACCACTAAAATGCTGCTTCCCAAGAGTTTGAAAAGATGTCGGGACATGCTCAGAACATAATGTCAAAGGAAAGGCAAAATACAATCCCCTTCTGCGAAACAGTGTTATGTCAAGTTATATGAAATCACTCTTTTTGTAGATTAAGAAAAGACTAAATATGGACATTTCATGTTGTCTAATCTCATACATGCTTAGAAATGAGGCAGTAAGGAGATGTGTTAGATGTTAATACCAGTTAGCTTTGGATGGTAAGTTGGTGGATAGCACTGTTGTTTTCAGTTGTGTTTTTCTACACCTTTCATTTTGCTACAGTGGGTCAGTCATACTTTACAACCAGAAGAAAACAGGTATTTGATTTAAAAAGAAAACAGGCGCAGGAATAGTATTGGGGAAACCTGCTGGCTGACAGCTATTCACATGAAAATGACCTTGAGGCCGAATGGCCAAAGCTTCATGTGTTCAGGAAGTGTACTGCGGAAAGAACACAGGCCTCGGAGCCAAGAAGCAAGGGTTCCAAACCCTCACCAGCTGTGTGACCCTGGGCAAATTACTTAACTTCTCTGAGCCTCAGCTTCCTCATCTGCAAAATGGGGATCACATCTACCTTGCAGGCTTGTTGGAAGAACAAATAAGGTATCAGGTAGAGTATCTAGCCAATGGCTGGCACCTAGAAGACAGGCAGGGCTGTTGATTTTCCCACCTCCACCCTCCACCCCATCATCCACCCTTCAACATGACTCAGCAGCAGTTCGAGATTATGGTATGAGGTCTGAGGTCTGAGGTCTGAGGTCTGAGGTCTGAGGTCGTAGGTCTGAGGTCTGAGGCATGAAGTATGAGGCATGAGTTATGAGGTATAAGGTATGAGGTATGAGGTAGCTGCTGGAAAAATCTGCCTACTCCCAGTTACATAGTGGAGCGCTGGGGAGCAGCCGGCCACATTGGGACATCTGGAGTATTTGGTCCAGGCTGGGAGTGTTATTTTAGGAGGCACATTAATAAACTGGATTATTTCCATGAAGGCTCGTCTTGTCACCTGAAGAGCACATGACGAAACTGGGCACATCACATTCTAAGGGATAAACAAACTCAGGGGAGGACACTATGAGGTGGATGGACGTGCAGAAGCAGAGTAAGACCGGCGGGAGGATGTTACCAGAAAGGAGTGACCAAATACTTTCTGGCAGCAAGAGGTGACCTCTGACAGGACGACTGCCTTGTGACATTGAGCTTCCCCACTGATGTCACTGCACCCCCAGGAGCCACCTTACAGAGAGCCAAAAGGGCAGCAGGTTGCACCAGATTAATGGTTCCTAGACCTTTAATCAGAGAGCAGTGAAGTGTCAAAATGTTGGAGGGCCCACGTGAGCCCCTCAGCCGAGGGTGTGGGCCTCACCCTCGGGGACGCCTGGTTTTGCAGCCTCGGTTCGGGAGCCGTTTGGGGCAGCCTAGGGCAGCATGAGGTGACCCAGGTGACAGTATAGTGTTCAGGCTGAGTATTCTGCACTGCCCTGTGGCGGGGTCATGGTCCACCATCTGTCCCTCGGGACACATGGGCCAGCTCTCAGGCAGTCCTGGTCCTGCCCTGTGTCTTTAAGGTCTGACTCAGAAAGAATCCTGTTCCCAGGAGGCCTGATGCAACCTCAGTGCCCCTGCCCTTGACAGTTGCAACTACTGCACCATCTGCCAGAGAATGCAGGTCCGGGATCCTCACTGCTGTCCACCATGGGTCAAGTTACCTATTTCTCTGCTCTGTATTCTGACTGGGCCACCTTCGTTCTGCATCTAAATTGGGGTCACCAGGCTTTTTCCATACAGGGCAAGTAGTAAATACTTTAGGCTTTGGGTGCCATAAGATCTCTTTTGCAGCTAACTCAATTCTGTCCTTGTAGTGCAAATGGACGTAGCAATGTTTCAATAAAACTTTATTTGCAAAAGCAGGTGGTGGATCTGATTTGGCCCAAGGGCTGTAGCTTGCCAACCTCTGCTGTAGGTGAGCAAACCCCATCTTACTTGTTCAAGTGACATCTTTGCCTGGTCTTTCTGCCAGTCTGAGCCCACTTTGTCAATAATATTTGTCAATAATAGAGAGGTGTGTGCCAAGCAAGGAAGTGGAGAGAAAACCAACAAATTCAGACTTTCACCATCATTTGATTAAAAGAAAAAATTTTTTTTTTCAACAATAATAAATAGGATGGTGACTCAGTTGGTTGAAGAGTTGTCCTGCACACCAAGAGGATTGCAGGTTTGACTCCCGGTCATGGCACATACCCAGGTTGGGGGTTTGATGCCCAGTCTGGACACGTGCAGGAGGCAACCAACTGATGTGACTTTCTCACATTGTCTTTCTCACATAGATGTTTCTCTCTCTCTCCCTCCCTTCCATTCTATCTAGAAGTTAATAGGCAAAACAATGCCATTGGGTGAGGATTAAAAAGAAAAAAAAACCTTCCTCTTTTATTAATCTAATGGAAAAAAAACACATATCATCCCGAGAGGACTAAACATAATAAATAAATGAATAAATAAATAAATAAATAAGGATGGTTCAAATCTCAGAATAAAAGACCAATTGTGCTCCAATTTGTGGACTTGCATTATGGACCATTGTAAACCATATGGTCTGAGAGCCTTCCAATCTTAGGGGCTTTTTAATTTTTTTTAAAATGTGAGCTGAAGCCAATTAGGTCTCCTTTCCACTATTTTTGGACCGTAACTGTCTGAGGTAAGCCCAATTTTGCATTAACCCCTTTACACCTCAGTTTCCTCACCTGCAAAATGGAGAACATGATGAACTTACACCAGATGCTTTGAGCACTAATGTAACTGTGCATTAAGCAGCTGGCATCAGGTAGACATTCAGTCCAACGATGAGCAAGTATTGGGCACCTTATAGGGGCCAGGCATCGTGCTGGGCAATGGGGCCGGGAAATGACTCTTCAATCTGTCACTGCGCATTTCCATGCTTAGCCCCGGGCCTTGCCCAAACGTTTGTCGAGTGAATGGAGGCTTTGCAGGAGCTCATAGTCTAGCGAGAGCAGTGGGTGCCCACGGACATGCTGTGATTTCATATTACGTGGTGATAGCTGGAGGCTAACCGTCAGGGAGCCCGTCCTGGGGGGACAGGCAGAAGCATTTCTGGGGTTGATGCTCTGGAGTGGAGTTTAAAAGGTTGTGTGCGAGCCAGCCAGGAAAAGCGAGGAGGGAAGGGCTCTCTGAAGTGGGCGGCTACTTCAGGAGGCACCGGGAGGAGTGCAGCCCAAGGCGCAGTGTCCTCTCTCAAACCGGGACGGATACCCTGGGCGGGGCTCTCTCTTCTGAGAGCGAACACTGATTGAGCACTTACTATGGCCAGGCGCCCTGCTCACACTCCCGTGGATTAACTCATTTAGTTCTCTCGGCAAGCCTGTGAGGTGAGAACTATCATTAACCCATTTCCCTGACGAAGAAACGGAGGCACAGCTGAGTATAGTCATCCACACCCCACCAAGGTCACAGGTCAGGGCTGAGACTCACCAGCCTGGCCTAAGCCTGTAGCCACCACTTAGCTTCTCTTTGGGTTTCATGACCAAGTCCCCTGACTCATGGCAGCACGTGGCAGTCCCCTGTGCCACGGCCCACTGACCCCCAGGTGATGTGCCGGACAAAAGTGGGTGGGAGCCGCACCCCAGGGCACTGTCCTTGGCTGGTGCTGGGGTTTCCCCCTGCAGGTCCCTTCCAGGGAGGTTGACAGGCTTACCCGCTTCTCGTTGGTCTCGTTGGACGAGTCGTTCACATTAACCCCACAGGCCAGGTCAGGCCTGGGGAAGACTTCTGACCAGCCGCCCGGTGTGCAGTTTCGAAACATGGAGCCTGTGGATGGTGAGCACGCTGTGTGTGAGCCGCAGGGACCAGAGGCAGACAGCTGGGCCTCCCGGGTGCCCTCAGCAATGCCTTAGGGGCAGCCCGGAGCTTCCTCTGTCCCTTTGTCCCCAGCTGCCTTGCTCAGAACCAGAGTCCACTCCAGGTGGCTCAGTTGGTCCTTGAAGAATACATAGGTCTGTCCATCAGGAAAAGTGGAGGGAGAGGTGGTAGGCAGCTGGGCCTAGAAGGAGCAAAGATCTGGGGTGTGTGTGTGTGTGTGTGTGTGTGTGTGTGTGTGTGTGTGTGAGAGAGAGAGAGAGAGAGAGAGAGAGAGAGAGAGAGAGAGAGAGAGAGAGAGACCTGCTGATCCCTGACACTCGATCTACAAACTGGCAAACATCCCTCCCAGTCCCCTTGTCTTCCTCCCCACCCCACCCCCAACACCTACGGCCCCTGTGCCAGGCACCAGGTGCAGAGGTGGAACTGGCCAGGGCGCAGCACTCAGAGAACAACTCCCCCAGAGCCAGGCCCCAGGGGTCCAGGCCACAGCAGACTTCAGGGCCCCTGCTCTGGGGCCAGCCCACCCCTGGGCTCTCTTACACCCCTGTTCCCTCCCACCTGGCCCCTCACCCTTCCCTCCGCAGGCTCCAAACTCAGCTCCAATGTCCCTCAATGCTCACGGAGGGCCTGCCTCGCCCACCCTCAGCCCACCGCTGGCTGACCTGCACCATGGCCCCTGGAGCTCCCTGCCCAGCTCCAGCACAGGCTGTACCCCATGTCCTCGATGGGGTGCAGTGGCTTCCCTGCCTCCCCTAACAGGTGATTTCCGAGGGCTCCCCGCGCCAGCCCAGAGCCCCTGCTCTCCAAACATTGGCTGGCCGGAGAAGCAGCTGAGGGGAGAAGAGCCTGCTCTGAGCTCTCCAAGGGAAGAGGGGAGACCTCGCCCCTGAGAATCTGTGGAGCAGGAGCTGGAGCCCTGGGGGAGCCAGGAGGGGGGCTTGGAGAGCCACCAGGAGCCTCCTTGGGACAACAGGCTCAGCTGCACCCACTCTGGCTGCCAAGAAGGGCCGAGTTCCGGTCCCCGGGTGTGGCTGCTGTGGGTGTCACAGGGGTGCAGGGAGCTGACTGCAGCCCTGAAACTGCTTTTACTCTCCTCTGTACCCTGTCCGGGGCCCTGAACCACCCCAGTGGGGCCGGCATGCTCCTTCTGACAGGCCCCAGAGTCGGCTCACTGGCTCTCAAGCCGATTCCACTGAGCCGGAGAAATAGGAGTATACTAGCATTTCCAGGACCAGCCAATGTGCACGTACAGATGCTGATCTAATCATCAGAGGGCCCCTATGAGGCAGGCGCTGCTGGCCATTTTACAGACAAGAAAACCAAGGCTCAGAAGGATAACAATGACCAGCTAGGTCATGTCCCATCACTGTACCCCCTTCCTGCCTGGCCCCTCCCTGCAGACCCAGGGGCAGCTTCCAGGAGCAGGAGACCATGATGGGCGCTGGCATGCCCAGCCTGAAGGCTCACGAGGCCCGGAGTGCAGGTCTAGAACTGGCCAGATCCGCATTTGAAAGCCAGCATTGCCTCTTGGTCGCCGTGTGACCTTCGGTGCATCTCCTTTCCATGCCACATGGGAACAGTCACTCACACTGCAGAGCTGCACGGGGGCACACAGAGATGGTCCAGGCTGGTGCCAGGCACAGGCAGGCACTCCCTGCTGCCTTGCCTCTTTCTAAAATGGACCGAGAGTGGTGGGGCTTGGAACCCTGGCACCGGGAGAAGGTGGAGTTAGGTCAGGGAGCTAGGCTGTCAGACAGGAAGCACGTGGTCAGCTTCGGGCTGGCTGGCTGTGAAGAGAATGCAAACCGTGAAGCCCAGGGCTGCTCTTCAGGGCCCTCTCCTCAGTGGCACAGCTGCAGGTGATGCAGGCCAGGAGCCCAGAGCGGCGAGCAGGCGGTGCCCTCTGCTGGCCACCCTGGCAGGACTGCAGGGAGATAAGGCTGGACTCTCTCAGGAGTCCCTTCACCTCCACCTCTCCCCACCCCCACTCCCACTCCCACTTTCCTTGGGCTTACTGCCTCACAGGAAAGGGTCCTTACCAGGGTCACCCCAAGGAGCCCTGAAAGCACCGTCAGTGTTTGTGTGCACAGGCATGGTTGGTCCAAAGAAGGACAATCAGCTGAGAACGGGGCCCCAGGACCCTCATCAGGTTAGGAACCTCGGCTGCTTTAAGGCTGCAATCCCCACTAAGATAGAGGGGCAAGAGGCCAAGGCTGGCCCCCATGGGGAGTGGGTTTTTAAGGAACTTTGGAAGACCAGTGCCCCTTTAAGACTCAAAGGGATGCGTCCTGGAGGGAACAGTCTCGGCCTGGCACACACAGAGAAATATCTGGGGCAGAATCCAGCCCGCAGTTTCTCCATTCACACGGACACCCATCCTGTCTGGGCCAGAGACAGAATTGAGTTACCATTAGTTTCTTCTTAGTAAAGGAGGGCTCACCCTCGTTGGTTTGGCTCAGTGGATAGAGCATGGACCTGTGTACCGAAGGGTCCTAGGTTCAGTTCTGGTCAAGGGCACATGCCTAGGTTGCAGACGGATCCCCAGTAGTGGGTGTGCAGGAGGCAGCCAATCAGTGATTCTCTTTCATCATTGATGTTTCTAGCTCTCTCTCCCTCTTCTTTCCTCTCTGAAAATAAAAATATATTTTAAAATAAATAAATAAATGAGGGCCCCAGAACACTGGCTTGTCCTCACTGGGCACTCCTTCCTGGGTTGGGGTGGGAAGCCCCGGAAACCTGTGGGAGATCAGTGAGGGAAGCCTCTCCTGAGAGGAGGCAGAAGGGCTGGGACCCAACCAGAGGGAAGATAGTGGTGGGAGGGGGGAGGCTGGACTGACCTATGCTGTGGGACCGGCCCATGCCTTGGGCCTGGACCTGGGTATGAGCACAATAGTTCCCCCCGGTGAGCCATCGCACCCCCCTGGGGGCCTATCCTAGCACTCAGCAGGCAGAGCCTCAGTGTGGCCAGCGGGCAGTCCTGTAGCCCTACAGCGACACCAGGTGGCAGCAAGAGGAAACTGCAGCAGAGGTTGGCACAGGAACCCTGCTTCCTTCCCTCAGCACCTAGAGCTGCACCCATGGGTGATCCCCAGTGGGTCTTGAGCAATTAAGATTGAGGAGCCTCAGGGAGGGAGACAGTTGGGTTCTATTTAGCGAGGCAGGTGGGGGTTCAAGCACTTGTTTGTGGAGGGACGTGGCCATGAGCCTCTGTGGAAGGGCCGGTGGGGGAGGCAGAGGCACAGAGCTCTGAGAGGGCTGTGACGGGGGCGCCTGGAAAAGAGGAGAGCTTCCTCCAACAGGAGAGCTCAGCCAGAGAGGAGCACTGCACAGGGAGTCCTCCGAGACCAGGTCTGGTCCTGGCCTTGCACCTGACCAGCAAGTTACTCAAGGTCATGTCTGGATTATCCTTCTGTGTTCCAAGTTCCACGTACCCCAGAGGCAGACAAGGAGGGTGCTGCCAGGAAATAAAGCTGTAGGTAAGTGTGCTGCTGTGTGTGTGCCTTCGGCTGGACTTCGGGGTAGAAAGGAAGGCCAGGAAGGGATATGAGGGGGAAAAAGGAGACAAGATGTTTAAAAGTTATTTCCAAGCACAGCCTTCCAGGGCTGGTGCTATCTATTCTCCCCATTTTACAGGTGAGAACACTGACGCTCAGGGACTATTTGAGGAACTTGGGCCAGAGGCAGAGGCTGGTACCCAGCAGGACCCCATTTCCCACATCGTTTGCAACCAGGAATCGCCCTGTGACTGAGCTCTGGCAGAAGCAACATGGGCAGAAGTGGTATCCCAACAGGCCTGGTCCTTCAAAAATCCCCCCCATCAGCCCGCAAGCTGTGTGCCAGCTCCCAGCAGGGAGGTGCCCGGATGCCAGACCCAGCGGAGAGAGCCTCCTGCCCCTGGAAGCACCTGCTGGGGACTCGGCAGACGGCACTGGAGGAAGCAGCAAGATCCGGGGCTCTGTCTGTTTCGGCAGCCAGCATTACCTACCCACGCAGTAAACGGAGGGGTGGGGTTCAGGCCAGACTCCCCCCCGCCCCAAACTTCTGTACGGGGGCGTCAAGTGCACACCGTGATGCGTGTGCACTAGAGCACCACAGTGTGCAGCATGTGCACCCCTGCCCCGCACGCAGCCTTGATGTGTGAGGTCAGAGTCCTGTCTGTGGAGGGCCGGTGGGTTTTAGTGTTAAATCAGGCCGACCTTGACCATGGCCTCAAACAGAGCTCCAGCTTTGAAGTCAGAGAAATCTGGGTTTGAGTCCTGGTGTCTCCATCTCCTAGCTGTACAAACTGCTAAGCCCTCTTTGTCTGTTATTATCACTCCTGATAGGCCAAGTGCGTGGGGAGATGGGGAAGGGAGTGGGGGGAGGAAAGGCAGGGGCAGGAGCAGGGCCTGTGATGTGCAGGGGGTTGTGATGACGAAGGGCTGGCACATATGGGGCTGTAGCCCGAGTCAGCCCCTGAGCATCCATCTAAGCAGGCTCCTCCCCTCCCTGCCTGAGGTTAAGGAAGTCCTTGTAAGCGTAGCTTTCCTTGGGCAAGAGACCCCCGGGGGCCAGCTGATCACAGGGCCTGGCAGAAGGAGCACAGGAAGCAAGTGTGCTGGAAGGCCAGGTGGTGCCCGGTGGGAACCCAGGCCCGGTGCTGGAGCAAGGGTCCTGGTTCCTGAGGGGCAGGAACATAGGAGGAAGAAGCTGAGCCACACGGCACAGAGAGAAGTCAGCCTGCACTCCTTTTCCATGTCCCCAGTACGTTGCCTCCTGCCCCCTTGCTTGGGACCCTAAGGATTAGCCCCGCCCCCAGGAAAAGTTTCCAATCCCTAACAAGGACCCCACCCCCACCTTTCCCTCAGTATTTGTCCCCAAACAAGTTTCCTCCCGCTCAGAGGCCACCCGCAGCCTCTCAGCGGCCCTTGGGCTGATGGTTACCGTTTCTGCCCGTGAGCATCCAGAGGAATCGTGGACACTCCACTTCCACCGTCTGTCCGGGCTCAGAGGAGGGCCAGCAGCTCATGTTTTCCCACAGCCCCGCGCAGCCTGCCGAGAAGAGCAGCAGCATCAGAGCGGGAAGGAGGCCAGGCCTAGATCAGGATGTGGGGCCGAGGGCTCCGAGGTAAAGCAGCCCCAGAGTGACAGCACAGGTTGTAGTCCTAGAAGGAAGGTGTGGGAAGGGCGGGGAGAGATCATGGACAAAGGCAGGGTTTGGGTGTGGCTCCCACAGGGACTGTCAAAGCATCTACGGGACCCAAGGGCCATGTGTCTGTCTTTGAGGAATGTTGGGTGAGAACCCCTTAGATATTCCTGAACCTTCACCCAGATCTCACAGCAAGCCCGGCTGAAGCGGGCGGAGCCCTCTCCTTTTGGAAATGCCCCAGAACCCACCATGTCCCAGCCACTGGCTGTCAGGACTCCAGCTGTGGGCACCGCAGGCCAGGACTGCAGGAGCCCTGAAGCTCGCAGACCCCGGGGCTTGGCCTCCCCAGACGCTCCTGGGCCGGTGACATGGTCCTGGGAGGGCTCTTCACAGATGACCACGAGTGAAGCCCGGAGGCTGAGCTGGGCCCTCGCCCACGCTCCTGCAGAGACCCCGTGGGGGGCAGCGCCTCGGCCAGGGCGCAGCCTCCCTGCCAGCTCTGCAGCATCGCCTGGACCAGAAGCCGGTGCCCTCCCAGCTGTGGAGAATGCAGCCTCTCCCTCACTTTGGGAGGAGTGGATTCAGGGCTGGGCTGACCAGGTCCGCAGGACACTGGCCCACAGCTCCAGTCCATGAGGCTGACCAACCCATGGCCGGCTGGCCAGACAGATGGAGAGGGTGCCAGGGACTCTGGCCAGCTTCCTGACACAGATCTAGCCAGACTGGGCCCGCAGGGACACTGGCCTGGTACTGGCCAAAGGCAGGTGGAAATGGCTGGTGGTGGGAGGTGAGGAAGAGCGGGGAGCAGACTCCCTGTGGGGTCCCTGGCCAGTGGTTCACTGCCAGGCCTCCCACAGCAGCCCCGGAGAGAGCAAGGTGTGGGGAAGGGCCATCGGCCCGTTCTGCACATGATCAGACAGGGTGGAGCCTGTAGGGCTCAGGCAGGGTCTGAGGGGTAAAGTGACATGTGCTGGTGACAGAGCTTATGATGGTGCAACTGGGACCCCACCTGCTGGGCTACCTTTGGTGGCAGCAGACCTGGATGCTAACCCACACACAACACTGTGTCCTGAGCGCAAGACATGCCTCATTGGCTCCCAGGCTCGGCTTCCCCGTCTGGTGCTGGTGGTGGACCGTGTGGGGACAGACCCAGGGCCCAGCGTCAGGGAGCACCTCCTGCGTGGCGTGCCCTGTCGGCTGGGACGTGGTAGAACACTTTGCTTCTAATAGTTACACATTCTTAAAGAGAATTTTAAATATGGATCAGAAAGTTATAGAACTAGCCCATCACATTTGTGATTTTATAGCTACTACTAGAGGCTCAGTGCACAAATTTCACGCATCCCTTAGCCCAGCCTGCACCCTCTCGCAGTCCGGGAGTCCTCAGGGGATGTCTAAATGATGGCTTAGGCCCGTGGGGAGCGGGCCCAAGTTGTTAGTGGGACATCCTCAGTGCTGTGGAAGCAGGAAAGGTTCCCACCACTGCCACTGTGCTCGCCAGCTGTGGCTGCGGCTAGGCTGTGGGGATGAGGTGGGGGGAGCAGGGAGCTCTGTGCCCCTCTGGCTGCTTGCAGGGACCGCCTTAGCTCCAGGGTGTGAGTGGGGGGTCTCAGGCTCCATCTCTGCTATCCGGCCCCCGCCCCTCCCCGGCTCCTACTCTGGCCAGAGGGCGAGCTGTCCTAGTCTCCCCGGAGCTCTGGAAGGAAGGGACCATGCGGAGGATTCAGGCCACTGGGATCCCGGTAGTTTTAGGGACACAGTGGCAGAGCTAGACGCCCGCATTGGGGGTGCGGGCAGTATGACAGGAGAGCTGTGTAACAGGGCCACTGGCACTGAGCCACTAGGAGGCTTACTTCCTCTGGAAGGCAAGGCTGACACAGACAGAAGCAGCTGCTGTGAGAGGGGCAGGGCCTGGGGCCGGTGAGGGGCATGCCTCTCACCCCTCCACCATGTCTGATGGTCACCTGTCGCCACTGCCTGGCTGCCTGGAAGGGATGGATGAATGGCTGGGGAAGCAGCATCGGATCACAGATGCCATCTGTGAGAGCAGCGGTGCCTGCCCAGTGCGCAGGCCGAGTGGACAGCATGGGACACTGGCGTGAGGCGGGTGGTGTGGTGGAGCGAGGGTGAGCTTTGGACCCCAAGCTATCTAGGCCTTGCCCTTTACCCCTATCAGCCTCAGTTTCCTCTTCTGTAAAATGGGCATAGTAATACCCCCAGGATTTTAGTGAGAATAAGTGATTAGTGCATGCAGTGCAGTATTTTTCAACATATTAACCTTTGTTCCTTTTTTGTCTCCTGGTATTTCTTCCCCTTTCTCTCTCTCTCCCTCCTCAGATTACTGGTTCCCGGGCTCCACGGGGCAGGAAAACCTACAGTCTTCCTGGCTGCAACCCCAAAGGGCCGAAGGGGGGATGAAGAGGAATTCTGGTGTAACCCAAATGACTGGGAGGAAACAAAAGGAGCAAGATTTCCTCAGACTGGGGAGACAGGGTAGGGAAGTGATGAGCAGGACATAGAAGGTTCCAGAAAGAGGCAGAGTGTCCCGGTGCCTGCCCACCGACAGGGGGGAGTCGTTGAGAGGAGCTGGCGTGAGCCACGTCCAGATGAGCAGCACCTGGGCCGCTGGCAGGCCTGGGCCGGCTCCGTCAGCACCACGCTCTGGCCCCCCAGACACTGTGTGCCTGTGGATCTCTGTGGGGAAGGTCCGGAAATGCCAGAGCTTAGGTTCCTGCCATTCTAGGAGAACAGGCCAGAACCAAAGTGACAGGAACGGAGAAAGTTCTAATTTCCCTGGAGTTTATGGACAGGACTGTTTCCTTCATACATGTAAAGCCCCTGGCACTGGGCCAGGCCCAGAGAACACTGGTCCCTCTGTCCTGCCACAGTCCTGAGATGAAGAGGTGGCCCCCTAGGCAGGCTGGCCGTGGGCAGGGGCTGGAACAGGGCAAAGGCCGGTGTCAGTCTCTCCATGCCCCAGCCAGGGCCCGGTGCACTGCAGGTCTGCCCTGCGTTCGCCACGGCGGGCTCCGCCTGCAGTCCCGGATTTATTTATGAACAAGCTCAGATGCCCACCCAGAATCTGCTCTATGTCAGGAGAGTGTGTCAGGCTGTGGGCAGGGCAGGGGATGTCCAGGGCAGAGGGAAGGGTTTGGCCGCCGAAAGCCACCAGAAGCCAGAAGAAGAATCGAGAAAAGGACCTGGGAAGGTTTGTTAGAGAAAAGTGCATTTAAAGCTTGTACATATGAGATTCTGAAACATACTACAACATGGACGAGCCTCAAAAACAGGATGCTCAGAGGAAGAAGGCAGACACCAAAGGTCAAATACTGTAGGATCATGTTATATGAAATGCCCTCTGCTCAGTTAATGAAACATACAATCTAATAATACTTGCAAGCATATAACTGATATCCAAACCTAAATAATAGTTGTTTTTAAAGAAAAAATGTAGAGCCAGCCAGCGTGGAGCAGTGGCTGAGTGTCAACCTATGAACCATGAGGTCAGGGTTTGATTCCTGGTCAGGGCACACACCCGGGTAGTGGGCTCGATCCCCAGTGGGGGGCATGCAAAAGGCAGCTGATCAATGATTCTCATCATTGACGTTTCTGTCTCTCTCCCTCTTCCTTCCTCTCTGAAATATATATATATATATATATATATATATATATATATATATATATATATATATAAAAACAGTGTAGAAAACGTCACTTGACCATAAATGAAGATTGCTTAAATTACATTCATAAAATTAAAGAATTAAATTCTGGCTAATCACATGTAAAAATTGAACGTAATGAAATATACTGGGTTTAATATTAACAATTAAATGCCATTAAATTGCTCACTCTAAATTTATGTTAATTTTACCTCAAGAGAAAAAGCCTCCCCCAAAAAACAGCCAGCCTTTCCTTCCTGCCCATGAAGTTTTGGAGTGGAAACCAGCTGGCCGAGACAAAGAGCAAAGGGGCTGGCACGTCCCCATTGCAAAGGCGAGGACACTAAGGCCCAAGGAGGATCGGTCTCTCGCTCAAGGCCACACGCCTCTACGTGACAGCCGTCCACCCGCCCAGATCTGTCTGACTGCCAAGCCCACGTCTGTCCTGCCACCGCACCGTCTCTCTGGAACATTCTTCCCGCGCGGGAGCCAAAGGCCTCCGCCAGCCAGCTCTGAGGGGCATCAGCTTCTGTAAACAGAGCAATAAATAGCTCGGGAGAGCGGGCCGTGCGGCTCGCAGGGTGACCCTGGAACATTCCCACAGAGCGCCACGAAGGCCTTGGCCGCGGAACCCGGAATAGCTGGAGAGTTAATTTTTTATTTGTGATAAGTTGCTGGGCTTGGTGACAGCTCCATGAGTGGCATTTCCTGTGACTCGTCTGGTGTTCAAACATTAACTTCCTCCCCAGAGAGGACCAGGCAGTTTAACCATTAACCCTGAGCCCCAAGGAAGAGCCGCCAGCCCTCTCCACCATGGGTGCCGGGCAGACCCTGAGAGGATGGAGGTCCTGTGGGCAGCGGTGGCCTGGACTCCAGGGGTCCTGCTCCTCAGGGGGCTGCTGGGCTGCCACCAGCTCGGGTTTGGTGTGGACACAGTGGGCTTGCCCACCCCACGGCTCTGCCCCTTTGTCATTGCTCTGCTCCCTTCAGCCTTTGGAATTTCCCCTCATCCACCACTTTGGTTCTAAACTCCATGCTGGGTGCATGGCTCTGCCTCCCAACCTCTCAGCAGAGCAGCCTGAAGCCTTTCCCAGCGGCCCAGGGCCTGGACATCCTCTGCCTTAGGGACCTGTAAGCCAGGTTTTCAAAGTAAAGACCCCTTTCCTAGATGAAAATCGCAGAAGTTCAGCATGCAAAGCACACTCGAGTGGCCTGAGCCACTTGTGGCGGGTGGGGGCAGCCTGGCCACCCTTCCGCCCACTGCCCAGCCAAACAGTCTCAAAGCTTGCAAGCCCAGCACAGCCCTTTTCTCACCAGAGGAGAGGGAAATCCAGAAAAGAGGGGTGTGATCAGAGTCTTATCCACATCTCCCTAGGAAATTAGAGGCAGAGACAGGGCGGGGTCCCTAATGGTTTCTCAGCCCTGGATGCACAATGAGGACCCTCAGGAGAACAAATCACCGGCCTGCCCCAGCTCAGTCCACCTGGGCACGGACATGCTTACAATTTCCTCAGGAACTGGAAATGTGAGGTCTGCATCCACAGGACCTGGCAAGTGGGTCACGGAAGAGGAGCCTGCTGGGCACGGCCGGGAGCGCAGGTGGAAGAGGGCCCAGATGGACCCCACCCGTCCATGGCAGAGGGCAGCCTGTCTGCACTGAGGAGCTGGCAGAGGGCGGCTGAGAGGTCCTGCTACAGCGAGATGCCGCCATGTGTTCTTAACAGCCTCCCAAATCATACGATTATTATCCTCATTTTAAAGTGCGCCAGCTGAGAGGCAGAGGAGTGGAGTCTCTCACCCATGATGGCCGAGAGGACGCAGCAGAGCTGAGCTTGGGCCAGAGCTGACCTAGCCTGGCGCTTGGCCCTGGCTCAGTTCACTAGACGCAGACTGGGGTGGCCTAGCAGCCCAGACCTGCTCCGTGTCATGGGAGCAAATCTCCCTTTGCACTGCGGGAGCCCAACAGGAACATGGGGAACCCAGAAGGCCCAGCAGGAGGCCCTGTCCAAGGGGTCACTTGGGGCCTGAGTGGGGTCGGCAGAGCCACTCCATGCTCTTCACGGGAGGCCCTGGGAGAACAAAGGGCTCGCCTTCCTGCTCCCTGGTCATGCTCCGGAGAGCGCCATCCATGGGTGACATGGGCTGCACAGCTCACTTCAGCTAGTTTGTGACAAGTTCAGCAAGTTGGGGGCCACCTCTGTGGGAGCCCTGCACCCTCAAATGCCCTGCTCTGCCTTCACACTCTTCTTGGGGCCAGTTCTCTTTTTTCTCTCCTCTTTCCCTGCTCCCAGTCAAGAATATGCATTCACTCAGTTAGTCAGTCAACAAACACAATGAGTACTTGGTCTTGGGACACACACTGGGGAAGAAGAGGAGAGTGGCACGGCTCCTACTCAGGCTGAGGCGGGAACAGTCCAGCAAACCTCTGCATGCAGTGCAGAGCGCCAGGAGAGGAATGGGGTCCTGCAGGAGTCAGGGCAGCCAGCTAAGCCAGTGGAGCTCCAGGCACCCATTCCTGGTGGAGTCTACAAGGGAGAGTGGTTGGCAGGGTGAAGAAGAGAGAATGGTGTTGTAGCAGAAGGATCAGCCTGTGCAAAGGACCAGAGGCAGGAGAGAAAGTGACACAGTCAGGAAATTAAAAGCAATTTGGTTGAGCCAAGTGGAAATGTTTAGTCTGGAGGCCTGGCTGGTCTGGAGGCCAAGGAGCTGGACTTCGTCATGGAACCACTGGAGAGCACTGGGACATTTTAAACACCTCACATGCTAATCCTCTATAATGAAAGCCTAATATGCTAAGTGTCTGACCATTTGTTCGACCGTTCAACCAGTCACTATGATGTGCACTGACCACCAGGGGGCAGACACTCTGACTGGTAGATTAGCTTGCTGCTGGGGTCTGAGCAATCAGGACTGGGTGCAAAACAGACCAAACATGCCCTGGAGCCAACCTCCCATGGTCCCTCCCCAGCCACTAAATATTTCTTCTAATTAATTTCCTTTCAATGTGCATGAATCTGTACATCGGGCCTCTAGTTTAAACATAACATTACTTCTCAGTGTAAACTGAAGTTTGCCATTATCTCTTCCAAATGCGTGGCACTCTCTCAAGGCTGAATGAAAGCCCCTCGCCCTGTCATTTTTAGGCATTCACCTTGGGGACATGCACACAGAGGCAGCTACCACTGTGCTGCACCCACAGCTGGCCTTTTTCAGGAGACCAGGAGGCTCTGGCTCACTGGTGCCCAGTGAGCACCATAAGGCCGTGGCCCTGCTCCCCACAGGCAGCTTGCATAGCCAGTAGAGAGGAAGGGAAGGCTGGAACTGTGGGAGGAAGTCAGCCTGCTCCTGTCCCTCAGGTAGCGGATGAATGAAGTGGCTAAAGCCCACTGCAACACCCAAACTGCTTGGCCCCTGGCCCACGACACCCTGATTTTTCTCCTGCCTCTGACTGCTCCTCCCGATGAGCGCTGGGGATCCTGAGAACCGCTCCTGGGCGCCTCCTCTTTCCCCTCCCACCCCTTCACCTCATGCAACCACAGCCCCAGTGCCTCCTGTATGAAAAGTCCCCAATCCTGACCTGCTCTGAAATCTTGATTCCACGCATCTAAAACTCAACCCAAAACCTTCATCTCTTCGCTTCCAAATACCTGGTCTCCCTTCACCTCTTCCTCCAGTTGCTGAGGTCAAACACTTATGGGTCATCCTGGACCCACTCTCTCCCACCACACCAGCACCCCCAGCCAATTTATTACCACATCCTGTCAGTGTTACCCCCTAAACAGCCCTTATCTGTACCCATTCCTCTCCCCCACGTACCCAAGGATCCGACCCTGCCTGTGTCTCTTTGGTCTTGACCTTTTTTGCACAGGCCAACCTCACTTTCAAATGCTGGCCTGGACATCCCTTTGACTGAGGGCTTTCTCCAGCCATTGGAACCCACTTTGCCTGCAAGCACAGTAGGCTGGGAGTGCAAGGGAATTACTATTAATGTTCCCTCCCCAGAAGCAGCCCCAGGCTCTGACTGATGGGGAGTTGGTGGATAAATAGGCCAGCTCCTTCACCTCTCCCAGTTGTGTGTTCTGTGCTGGCTCCTAAAATGCCCCAGGAGGATTAAGGTCTCAATTGCCCACAGTGATAATGCAAATTCTATCCTCCTTTCCTTCTCTGTCTCCATTCCCCACCCCCTATTGGGCTTTCCAGGAATCACCTGTCAAATGCCACTTGAATATTTTTTCCCTTTTTTTTTCAATTACAGTTGACATACTATTGTATCTTAGTTTCAGGTGAAAATCATAGTCATTAGACATTTCTACACCTTATGAAGTGATTCCCCCAATAAATCTAGTACCCATCTGACACCATACATAGTTATTACAATATTACTGATTATATTCCCTATACTGATTTGTAACTATAAACTTGTACTTCTTTAAAAAAAATAAAATATATATATATATATATATATATATATATATATATAATTTTTTTATTGATTTCAGAGAGGAAGGAAGAGGGAGAGAGAGAGAGAAACATCAATGATGAGAGAGAATCAATGATTGGCTGCCTCCTGCACGCCCACTACTGAGGGCCAAACCTGTAACCCAGGCATGTGTCCTTGACTGGAATCAAACCCAGGAACCTTCAGTCCACAGGCCAATGCTCTATCTACTGAGCCAAACTGGCTAAGGATCAACTTGTACTTCTTAATTCTTTCACCTTTTTCACCCATTCCCCAACCTCTCTCACATCTGGCAACCATCAAAATGTTCTCTGTATCTATAAGTTTGTTTTTGTTTTGTTTGTTTGTTTTGTTTTTAGATTCCACATATACATAAAACCATCTGGCATCTGTCTTTCTGAGTTATTTCACTTAGCACAATACCCTCTAGGTCCTTCCATGGTGTTGCACATGGCACAATTTCACTCCTTTTTATTGTTAAATCATATTCCATTGTATATATCACCACTCCTTTATTCATCTATCTATTGATGGACACTTGGGTTACTTGCATATCTTAGTTACTATAAATAATGCTGCAATGAATATATGGATGTATATGTCTTTTTTACTTAGTGTTTTGGGTTTCTTCGGTAAAATACCCAGAAGTGAAGTTGCTAGACCCTTTTTTTGTCTCTTGTTATAGCCTTTGTTTTAAAGTCTATTTTGTTTGGTATAAGTATTGCTACCTAATCTTTTCTGCTTGTTTGTTTGTTTGTTTCAATTTTCATGAAATATATTTTTTTCCATCACATTCCTTTCAGTCTGTGTGTATCTTTCAATCTGAACTGAGTCTCTTATAGACAGCATATGTATTGGTCTTGTTTTCTTATATATTTAGCCATCCCATGTTTTTTTGTTTGTTTGTTTGTTTTTTTTGGAGCTTTTAATTCATTTAGATTTAAAAATAATTGTTGATAGATATGTAGTCATTGCCAAATTTTTATTTCTGTTTTTTATCCTCCTCCTCCTCCTCCTCCTCCTCCTCCTCCTCCTCCTCCTCCTTCTTCTTCTTCTTCTTCTATCTCTTTAACAATTCATGTAATATTGGTTTGATGGTGATGAACTCCTTTAGATTTTTCTTGTCTGGGAAGCTCTTTATCTGTTATTTGATTCTGAATGATTGTCTTGCTAGGTAGAGGAATCTTAGCTGTAGGTCCTTGCTTTCCATCAATGAATATTTCTTGCCACTCCCGTCTGGTCTGTTGAGAAATCAGCTGACAGTCTTATGGGAGGTCCGTTATAGGTATCGCTTTCTCTTGATGCTTTTAAGATTCTCTCTTAATCTTTAACCTTTGGCTTTTTAATTATTATATGTCTTGGTGTGGGACTCCTTGAGGTCATATTGTTTTGGACTCTCTGCACTTCCTGGACTTGTATGTCTATTTCCTTCTATAGGTTAGGGAAGTTCTCCGTTATTATTTTTTCAAATAAGTTTTCAATTCCTTGTTCTTTCTCTTTTCCTTCTTGTACCCCTATGATACGAATATTGGTACACTTGATGTTTTCCTACAGGTCCTTTAAACTATCCTTGTTCTTAAAAAGTCTCTTCTCTTTTTGATGCTCTGTTTGGGTGCTTTCTGCTTTCTTATCTTCCAAATCGCTGATTCAGTCTTTTGCTTCATTGAATCTACTACTCAATAAATTTCCTCTAATGTATTCTTCATTTCAGTTATTATATTCATTTCTGACCCTTCTTTATGTTTTCTATCTCCATTTTTATGTTTCCTATATCTTTGTTGAATTTCTCACTAAGATCATTGAGTATTCTTTTGACTATTATTTGTTTTGAACTATGCATCTGGTAGATTGCTGGTCTCCACTTTGTTTTGTTCTTTTCCTGGAGTTTTGTTCTGTACTTTCATTAGGGACATATTTCTTTGTCTCCTTATTATGGCCTTCTCTGCTTGTTTCTATGTATTAGGTAGAACTGCTACATTGCCATGTCTTGGTAGAGTGGTCTTCTGTCGTAGGTGTCCTATGGGGCCCAGTGGTACAGTCTTCCTGAACTAGGTACTCCATGTATGTCCCTTATTTGGGTAGTGTGTGCTCTCATGCTGTAGTTCAGCCTTGATTGCTGTTGACTCTTCAATGAAAAGGATTAACCCTCGGGCTGATTGGTTATGAGAACTGGTCGTGACTATAGGTTTTGTGCAGAGGCTGACCCTACAGAGCAGGATTCTCTTTATCAAGACTCTGGTGGCTGCCAAGTTTGTCCTTTGGGTGTGTGGTTTGTGGAGGTGGTTGGGTGTGTTCTAAAGCTGGCCACCAGATATGTTGCTTCTTGAGCCTGTGAGAGCTGCAGGCCAAGATCATCAACTGCCCAGGGCCACTCAGTCTGAGCTCCAAGTGACCTGCAGATATTTGCAGCTTGTGCTGAGCTTGGAGGTGCCTGAGAAAAGCTAAGCTGTGAATTGAGGCTGGCTGCTGCCAGGCTCAAGGCCACTTATCAATAGGTAGAGGGCATGCCAAGGTCAAATGCTGCTTGTTTAGAGTTTGTGAACTTTTGAGAAATTTTAGGAAAGTCTGCAGCATGAGCCAAGACAGGCCATTTATAAAGAAAAGTCACTGCAAGTGGCCTGGGTGGGCCTATAAGTTAGGTGGGGCAGGGTCTCAGGGAATCTCCAGGGTGGGGTGAATAGTGTTAGCCAGGTTGATGGAGACTCAGATATGGCAGCTGCCTATGCTGCAGGGTGTGGGCTCAGCAAAGGAACAATGGCCTCTGCCATCTGGGAGAAAGCTGCCCCTCAGCTCATACCCTCATGCCAGACACTTCAGTGTCTCCTGGTATATCTCTGGCCCCAGCACTGGAACTCAGAGAGCATGAATCCAAGGACCCATGTGTAGGCCCTTTAAGAGGAATATCTGGGACTCTAGTAGAATTCTAGCTCCCTCAGCTACAATTCTTACTGTTTGTTTTTGTTTTGTTTTTATGGCCAAAAGTTATGGGACTTCTCTGCCCAGCACTGGAACCCTGGGCTGGGGAATGTGTTGTGGGGCTGGGACCCTGGCTCCTCAGGGGAACCCTCAAAACTGAGATATCTCTCCAAATTTTAATCCACCACACATGTGTATGGTACCAGCCCATTCTGCATCTCCACCCTCTGACCAGTCTTAACATGGCTTTTTCTATATATTCTAACTTTCAGCATTCCTGTTCAGCTAGACTTCAGGGGATTCTGCATGATGGTTTTTTTTTTTTTTTTTTGGTTTTGTTTTGTTTTGTTTTTGCAGTTTAGTTATAATTCTGATGTGGTTGTGGAAGGAGATAAGTATAGTATTTATTTATGATGCTTTCATGGCTGGAAACCAAGTTACTCATATTTGAATCCTTCTCTCAGGGTCTGCTTCTGGGTAATTCAAAGGAATACAGTCTTTTTAGCCCCAGTGTCCATTATATATTGTGCAGACCTCACAGTGGGTCTCTCTGATTTTACTCCTGTCCTCCAATGCACCTTCCATGTCACTCCCCTTTAAGACTTGCCAGGTCTTTCCATTGCTTTTAAGATCAGGATAAAAGTCCTCCATATGTTCAATGAGGTCCTCTGTGCTGTGCTCCTCCTGCCTTTTGAGCTCACATGCCCAGGCTGTGTTCCAATGTCTACCTCACCAGAGTTACAATGGCTGAGGCAGAGATGGTCCATTGCCCCTTCTCCTTTCTCACTAAAAGAACAAGACCCAGTTCAAGGTGGCCACATGCACAGCTAACAATGTCAGTCTCCAGCCTCGGCTGCATAGAGGTGGCCATGCAGTCCAATTCTGGCTGATGAAGTGTAAACAAAAGTCACCCGGAGAGCTTTCGGAAAGTTTGTCTTCCAGTATATTTTACCCTTCCTTCTTGTACTTTCTTCTTCTTCCTGTCAGAAAAAAAACAGGTGCTCTCCTCTCCTCTCTGGAGGTATAGCAGCCATCATCTGCTATTAGGCAAATGCCACATGTTAAGCAGAAGGACAGAAGGAATCTGAATCTGATGACATCCTGGAACTTTGCACCACTTCTAGATTTTTGTAAAGTGCAAAACCTCAACTCCTGTTTGATAAAGCTAATCTGTCATAGGCAGTAAATACATTCATAAGTGATAAGAGCTGAGTAAATACATTCATAAGTGATAATTTCCTCACCATTGTATCTTTTATTCTCACCATACTTATCTCAAAGAATAAGCACAAAATATTTGTTGAATGAATGCTTTTAATTTCACACTAACCTCATAAAATAGATGAGGTCTAAAGACATCAAGCAACCTATTTAAGATTACACAGTCTGTATAATATAAAGGGCTAAACCCCTTCTCTTCCATCCTCTTCCTCTTTATTTCTTTTTAAAAATGGAAGTAAGATTCACATAAGAAATCAGAACTCTTTCTCTGGAAAAACCAGATATCCACTTGCAAAAGAATGAAGTTGGACTCTTACCTTACACCATAAATAAATATTAACTCAAAATGGACCAAGAACCTATAAGAGCTAAAACTACAAAATTCTAAAAAGAAAACATAGGGGGAAATCTTAATGAGCTTGGATGTGGAGATGCTTTTTTGGATATGACACCACCAAAAGAATAGACAATGATAGTAAAAACATGGGAGAAACCAAGATGGCAGCATAGGGTAGACACCCAAATGCAGCCTACCACAACAAATTTGAATTTAGAACTGGAAAACAGGGAAGGCATTGCCCTGAAGAGCTGGATGGCTAGCTGAGAGGAGGCTCTGCCATCTGGGAAGGAGAGAGAAGGCACGCTGAACCTTAGGAACTGTGAAAGTACGGAGAACTGTGTGCGCGAAAAGGCGCTGGCTTACTCCCGGTGCACAGAGAGGAAGGGCCGGACTGAGATTGCTGCTGGCTTACTCCCAGAGCGCAGAGAGGGCAGGCTGGGCTGAGTTCGCTACTGGCTTACTCCAGGCGTACGAAGAGAACAGACAGCTAATGCGCGGCTGGCTTTCTTGTTCGAGAGGAAAACAAAATCACCCTATTGCTCTGATAGACAGAGAGAGTCCAGATTGTCAGGCAGTGGGCAGAGATCTCTTGGAGGTGTGTGAAGCCAGAGGCCATTACTGCGGGATTTGGGGAGGAGACGAAGGGAAAACAAAGTTTGTCTGCACCAACCAGAGACTCCACCCCATCTCTGGCTGAGCACAGAAGCTCTCCCAGAGGCTGGCTTTCTCTAAGGAGGGACTGGCCTGAATCCAAAGCTTGTCTGCGCCTTTACCAAAGAGGTGTGCCCCTGCAACCAATCTTCCGAAACTCTCCATGAACAGGACTTTTCTAAGGCGAGACTGGCAGGAACCAAAGATTGTCTGCCCCACCCTGAGACCCCGCCCTATCCAAGCGGAGTACAGAAACCCTCCTAGCTGAGACACTGCTGATCCTCACAGCTAATTGGCTTGGAGATCAACACTTCCCAGTGATACCAACAATAAGCAAGGCTTAACAACAAGACTGCACACACAGCCCACAAAGGGCTACACCAAGACTGTCCACCGCAGGTAACTGGGAAGGCTGTGCTACTGGGCTCTACCAGAACACCTAGCACACAAAGCTATTCCATCAAATCAGGGAAACAACTAAAATGCAGACAAGAGGAAGGAAACAAAGGAAGGAGATGGAGGAAAAGAAAAGATTGGACATTGAGTTCAAAACTACAGTTATAAGGTTATTCAACAATATCCTAAAAAAGGCCGATAAAATAAATGAGACCTATGAGGATATGAAAAAGGAGCAACTAGAAATAATAAGGGATCAACTAGAAATGAAGAAAACATTGAAATAAAAAATAATATACAAAGTCCTAAAAACAGACAGGAAGATCGCAAGAATCAAGACAAAGATTTAGAACACAAAGAGCCAGAGGACACTCCTCTGCAGAAGGAAGATAAGAGAATCCAGAAAGTTGAAGATAGTGTAAGAAACCTCTGGGACAATTTCAAGCAAACCAATATCAGAATTATGGGGATTCCAGAAGAAGAGAGAGAGCAAGATACCGAAAGAATACTGGAAGAAATAGTGACAGAAAACTTCCCCCACCTAGGGAAAGAAATAGACTTACAAGTCCAGGAAGCCCACAGAACCCCAAACAAAAGGAATCCAAGGAGGACCACACCAAGACACATCATAATTAAGATTCCAAGAGCAAAAGACAAAGAGAGAATATTAAAAGCAGCAAGAGAAAAGCAGGTAGTTACCTATAAAGAAGCACCCATACGATTGTCAGCTGATTTCTCAACAGAAACCATGCAGGCCAGATGGGAATGGCAAGAAATATTCAAGGTGATGAATAGCAAGAACCTACAGCCAAAAATAATCTACCCAGCAAAGCTATCACTCAGAATCAAAGGACAGATAAAGAGCTTCACAAATAAAAAAAAGCTAAAAGAGTTAATCACCACCAAACCAGAATTATATGAATTGCTGAAGGGGGTTATTTAGGAAGAGGAAGAAGATAAAGATAAAAATAATGATCAACAAATATGTAACTATCAACAAGTGAATCTAAAAACCAAGGGAATTAAAAAATCTGATGAACAATATTAACTGATGAATATAATAGAATCAGAGGTATGGAAGGGGAGTGGACTGACGATTCTCAGGGAAAAGGGAGTGGGGGTGCGGGAAGAGACTGAACAAAAACTGTGCACCTATGGATGAGGATAATGGGGAATGGGGAAAGGACAGAGGGAGGGGTGGGAACCTGGTGGAGGGGAGCAATTGGGGGGGGGGGGGGTGGAGGATCACATCTGTAATAATCTGAACAATAAAGATTTATTTTTTAAAAAAATTTTTTAAAAAGTAAAAACATCTACATTGGACTATGTCAAACTTAAAAACTTCTGTGAATCAAAGGATACACAACATAATAAAAAGGCCATCTACAAAATATTTGTGTCTCATGTATTTTACAAGGGGCTAATATTCAGAATATATAAAGAACTCCTACAACTCAACAAAAAAACTAAACAACCTTATTTAAAAGTTGGCAAAGAACTTGAATAGACATTTATTTAAAGAAGATATGCAAATGGCCAGCAGCACATAATAAATGCTCAACATCACTAATCATTAGGGAAATGCAGATCAAAACCACAATGAGATACTGTCACACACCCATTAAGATGACTACTATAAAAACAAACAGAGAAAGTAACAGGTGTTGGTGAAATCTGGAGACATTAGGACCTTTGTGCACTGTTGGTGAAAATGTAAAATGGTGCAGCCACTGTGGGAAAAGTATGGTGGTTCCTTAAAAAATTAAAAACAGAATTATGATATGATACTAGCAATTCTACTTCTTGGTATATACCCAAGAGAATTGGAATCCAAGGACTAGTCAAAAATTTCCAGCAAAGAAAAGTCCTGGACCAGATGGCTTCATGGGTTAATTTTACCAAACATTCAAAGAAAAACTAACACCTATCTTTCTCAAACTATTCCGAAATATTCAAGAGGAGGGAAGAATTCTAAGCTCTTTTTATAATGCCAGCTTTATCCCAATTCCAAAACCAGATAAAGACACCTCAAAGGAAGAAAATTTTAGGTCAACATTCCTAATGAACATAGATGCTAAAATCTTCAACAAAATATTAGCAAGGCATTATGCATTATATATTAAAAAGATCATATAACCTGATCAAATGGAATTTATTCCAGAAATGCAAGGTTGGTGCAATATTTGTAAATCAATAAACATGATACATCACATAAACAAAATTAAAAATTAAAATCACATGATTTTGTCAATAAATGAAAAAAAAGCATTTAATAAAAACCCATCCTATTTAATAAGGAGGGAATATGCTAATTGACTGCCCAGCCCTCAAAGATGGTGGTGCCCAATCCCCTCAGCCCTGCTGAGGTGGCAGGCATGTGGCAAGGCTAGTCCTGCCCCCAGGCAGGCCCAGCTGCTCCACACACCTGCCTCCGGAGTTCTCCACTCCTCCCAGCCCCCGAGCAGCCCACGGCTGGCCTGAGGTGCAGACGAGCCTCAGATGTTGGCTGCCCAGCTGCTGAGGGCCAGCCCGAGGCATAGGCAAGCCTCGGATGATGACTTCCCAGCCACCCAGGTCCAATCAAGGCTCAGGTAACCAGGGATGGCTGAGGCCTGCACTGCCTGCAGTGGCAGCAGCAGAGGTGTGATGGGGCATCACCTTTGTCTGATCACTGAGTCGTCTCCCACCCCTGAGGGCTCCCAGACTGTGAGGGGGGCAGGCCGGGCTAAGGGACCCCCCTCCAGTGCATGAATTTTCATGCCCTGGGCCTCTAATCTCTCTATATAAAACCTTAACGTGCAAATGGCATAGACCGAATGGCAGAATAACGGAACAACCGGTCGCTATGATGTGCGCTGACCAACAGGAGGTGCACACAGAACATGGTCGCCCGCCGTGGGATGGTGGAGCAGGTGAGCGGGGGCTCCAGACCAAAGCAGGGGACCAATCCCTGTTATCGGAGGGAGCCATTGGTGGTTACTGAAAATTCTTTGCCCCTGTGCCATGGTCCCACCTGGTGCTCTTACCTGGACCCACTCACACCCGCTACAGACCCGATCATCCCTCAGGACTTCTCCACCTCCCCTTGCTCCTGAGGTGCAATTGGGGCCAGCAGCCACCTCTTGCACCCACTGCCAACAACAACCCCACTCGCACCCACTACTGGCACTGGAGCCGTTGCTTACACCCACTGCCAACACTAGCCCTGCTTGCACCCGCATATATAAAGAATATATAAAGAACTCCTACAACTCAACAAAAAAACTAAACAACCTTATTTAAAAGTTGTGCCTGAGCCACCACTAGCACCCATTGCCATTGCCCAGCACTGATCCCAATTACTCAGTGCTATCAGCAGGTCCAAGTAGTGACTGATCAGGGCAGCAGCCACTGCTCACACCCTGCTGATGTTCCGGTCCCACTCACACCAATCGCTCCACACCATCAGCAGGTGTGAGCAGGGTCGGCATCATCAGCACATGGGAGCGGCAGTGGGAGGGGGGCTGCCAGCAGACAGGGAACTGGGGGGCTACAGTGGGAGGGATAGGAGGGGGCATGGAGGATGGGCTGAGACCCACCCCTGTGCCCACCACAGCCTCGCGGCTCATAGTTCCTTTCAAAGTGCACAAATTCATGCACTGGGCCCATAGTTTATGATAAAAACTCTCAGCAATGTGGGGATAGAGGGATCATACCTCAACATAATTAAAGCCCATATATGACAAACCCACAGCCAACATCATATTCAATAGGCAAAATCTAAAAGCATTCCTCTAAGATCAGGAACAAGACAGGGATGTCCTCTTTCACCACTCTTATTCAACATAGCACTGGAAGTCCTAGCCATAGTAATCAGACAAAAAAGAAGAGATAAAAGGCATCCAAATTAGAAAGGAGGAAGAAAACTCCTTATTCACAGATGACATGATATTGTACATAGAAACTACTAAAAATCCCCAGGTCTAATAAATAAATTTGACATAGTAGCAGGATAAAAAATTAATTCAGAAATCAGTGGTACTTTTATACACCAATAATGAACTATCACAGTGGTCGGCAAACTGCGGCTCTAGAGCCGCTGTTTGTCGCTCTGTTGACTAATGAGTTTGCCGACTACTGGGATAGGGTCTTAATTACAAGGAATAACAACATCCTGTAATTATTGGAATCAAGAGTCTAGGTCAGTGGTCGGCAAACTCATTAGTCAACAGAGCAGCAAACCACAGCTCTGGAGCCGCATGTGGCTCACAAGCCGCAGTTTGCCGACCACTGAACTATCAGAAAGAGAAATTAAGAAAATAATCCCATTTAGTACTTCAACATCAAAGAATAAAGTACCTAGGAATAAATTTAATTAAGAAGGTAAAAGACCTGTACTTGGAAAATTATAGGATATTGAGGAAAGAAACTGAGGATGATACAAATATGTGGAGATATATTCTGTGTTCATGGATTGGAAGAATTAACATCATTAAAATGTCCATACTACCCAAATCAATCTATAGATTCAGTGCAATTCCTATCAATGATATATCTCACAGATCTAGAAAAATTATATAATATTATATGGAATTTTAAAAAAGGCAGAAACCAGTTTGGCTCAGTGGATAGAGCGTCAGCCTGCGGACTCAAGGAACCCGGGTTTGATTCCGGTCAAGGGCACTCTGGTTGCGGGCACATCCCTGGTAGGGGGTGTGCAAGAGGCGGCTGATGGATGTTTCTCTCTCATTGATGTTTCTGACTTTCTATCCCTCTCCCTTCCTCTCTGTAAAAAATCAATAAAATATATTTTAAAAAAAAAAAGACCCCAATCTTGAGAAAGAACTAAGTTGGAGAAATCACAATGCCAGATATCAAACTATACTACAAAGCCACCGTAATCAAAACACCCTGCAATTGACACAAGAGCAGGCATATAAATTAATGAAACAGAACAGAGAGCCCACAAATAAACTGACTCCTTTATGGTTGATTAATATTTGACAAATGAGGCAGAGCAAACAAGGAATAAAGACAATCTCTTCAATAAATGGTGTTGGGAAAATTAGACAGGTACACTCAAAAAAAAAAATGGAACTAGACTACCAGCTTACATCATACACAAGAATAAGCTTAAAACAGATTAAATATTTAAATGTAAGTTTGATTTCTGTCTCTAAAGATTTGCCTAAAGGTGACATATCATATAAATAGAAACATATAATGCATGATCTTTTATAACTTGCTTTTCCTTAACATGTTTTAATATTCATCCATGCCATACTATGCATCCATGCCATACTACTTCATTCCTTTTTAAGACCCAGTAATATTCCATTGGACATGCATGCATTTTGTTTATCATTCATCAGCTGACAGACATTTGGATTGTTTCTATCTCTGGGCTATTGTAACTAGTGTTACTATGAACATATGTGTACAAGTTTTTACTTGAATAAATAGATAGTTTTCTTAATGCAAGCCTTCCTTAACCTTATATGAGGGAAAGCAAAGAAGATATGTTAAGGAAGGGACTAGAAATAAAATTAACATTTAAATATGAAATTAATAATATTTAAAGTCTTGATTAGTAATAAGAATTAATATTTAAATTGATAATATTTAACATATTTTCTCTCATGTATCATTAAAATTCTAAAGTAGACAACCACTTTATAGACCAGGAATCTGTGGCCATATGGTTAGATAACTTGTCCATGGTCGCACACCAGAGACCCCAGGTTTTTCTAACCCCAACTTGCCATTTTGACTACCTCACTCATCAAACTAGCCCTAGAGGTGAGAGAATGGACGAGAGGTACACTGCCTTGACAAGGAATTCTTACCAAACTTGGTGAGGTAATCATGCAGAAGTTAATGATACAAAAGCCTTGGCTATGTGCACAAGCTCAGAGAAAGAAAGAATGGTGATAATCCGGCTTTTGGGTGTGCATACATGGATTACGAGCTGATTGCCTGAATGAATACAGCCCAGCCCCTACATCCCCACCCTGGTCCAGAGGCCCAGCTTCCCCGACACAGTGGGACCGGACATGATCCATGTCTGGAGTGGACTAAGGTGGGCTACGCACCTGGGGCTGGCGGCTGGGTGCCACGGTCTCCTGTCCTCTCTGCAGAGAGTTCTTGCAGGCACTTGTCCCGCTCCTCCCACAGCACCCGCAGCACATCGCACAGTCCAGGGAGGGCTCCGACCTGCAAGTCCAAAACCGAGAGTGCTCATCATTGCAGCTACGTTGGTTCTACCCCATCAGGACTTACTTACTGTGAGCAAGAATGGTGCTAGACAATGAATGGGACTCAAATTCAGGGAGACAAAGCCCTGCCTGCAGGAAGCTGCTAGTCCATAGTGAGGTACAGGCAGTCACTTCAAGGAAGGAGTTCAGAACAGCAATCTGCAGCTTGTCTGCTGCAAATCTTGCCCTAAACTTATAAAGGCTTCCATCCCAACAAGCTATTTGCTCTCTGGACAACTCACTATTATTCTGTGCCTTCCACTCCAACTGTGTTTATTTTTTCAGGCTTGGAAAGCTGACTGCAGGGAGGAGTTGAATGGGAGGGCTGAGGAAAAATTGTCACACAGTCCTGGCTTCCTAGCTCTTCCTAGAGTGAGTTTGCAAAGCAAGGCTTCATTCTTTCATTTGTACCTAAGACTTAAAAAATATGTGAATGAATGAACAACTAACCAGATAGCCAAATAAAACTCCCTCTTTACTTTTTACAGAGTATATGATTATAATATTACAGATTCCTTTCACATACATTGGCTTATTCAATTCTCAAAACAAAACAAAACCCTATAAAACTCTCAGCAAAATGGAAATAGAGAGAACATACTTCAACATAATAAAGGCCATATATGGCACCATATTTAATGGTGAAGAGCTAAATGTATTTCCTTAAGATCAGGAACAAGACAAGAATACTCACTTTCAACACTTTTATTAAACTGTAGGAGCCCAGCATGCGAAATCAAGCAGCCCCGCCATGCCTTGACACCCAAACCTCTCCACACAGAGCTCCAGTGCACCTCGCACAGTCCCTGACTGCCCTGGCCTTCTCTGGCTGCTTCATGCCCCGCCCTCAGTCCCTCGAGTCACCTAGGGCTGGTCCTGCCTTCTCCAGGCACCTCCCCGATTCTGCCTTGTCTCCGGAGCAATGTGGCGGCTCCAGAGGAGAGCCTCCCGCCTGCTGTGTTGTGCTCCTTCCCCCGGCAGGTGGGCCGCGGGGCACTCTAAGTGAGAGTTGTGGGTGGTGAAGGACTAGTGAGGGGGCACTATGGGCTCTTACCCTCACACCCCCAACACAGGATGGTCCAGCCAACTTTGGGCAACTCCCTGCTAACACCCCGTCTCCAGGGCAAGGCCCCAGCACGCATGTGCTGGCAGCCTCCTGCAATTTGTCATGACATTACAGAGTAATGGGCAATTTGCATATTCCTCTATTATTATATAGGATAGTATTAAAAGTCCTAGCCATAGCAATCAGACAAGAAAAAGAAATGAGGAGCACCTGAATTGGTTCTACCCCATCAGGACTTACTTACTGTGAGCAAGAATGGTGCTAGACAATGAATGGGACTCAAATTCAGGGAGACATAGCAATCAGACAAGAAAAAGAAACGAGGAGCACCTGACTTGGTTCTACCCCATCAGGACTTACTTACTGTGAGCAAGAATGGTGCTAGACAATGAATGGGACTCAAATTCAGGGAGACAAAGGAAGAAGTAAAATTGTCATTATTTGCAGGTGATATGATATTATATAGAAAAAAGCCTAAAGACTCTACCAAAAACCTATTAAAACTGATGAGTTTAGTAAAGTAGCAGAATACAAAAGTAATAATTCAAAATTGGTTCCATTTTTACACACCAATAACAAACTATCAGAAACAGAAATTAAAAAAACAATCCTATTTACAATTGTATGAAAAATAAAATACATAGCATTAAATTTAACCAAGGAGGTAAAAGATGCATACTCAGAAAATTTTAAGACATTGAGGAAAGAAATTGAAGAAAATACAAATAAATAAAAGCTTATATTGGGCTCATGATATAAAAAATTAACATCAGTAAAATATCTATACTACCTAAAGCAATCTATAGATTAAGTGCAATTCCTATCAAGATATCAACGATATGTCAGGGGTTAAGGAAGGGGTGAGAGTGGGAAAGAAATATGTGTGACCATAACAGAACACCATGAGGATCCTTAGGTAACAGAAATGTCCTGTACCTTGACTGGATCACCATCAATATTATGGTTGACCAATCAAACCGTTGCTCCCTGGCAAACACTAAGAGAGAAGAGGCATCGGTTGCTGTGTGCCACCGAGATTTTTGTTATGCAGCATAGCTGACTGACAGGGTGGGAAGTAAATTCTGGGGCAGCAGCAAGGTGAGTAGATAGGGAGTGAAGTTTACTCAAAGTAAGTGGCAATTTGCACTGCTGGAGACTGGAGAAGACTCTTGAAAGCAGTGGAGAAGAATAGAAATGACAGAACACCTACAATGGGAACCATCCCATCCAGGAAAAGTTCTCATCTTACATTTCTTCTTTTAAAGTTGTAATAAAAAGATATGACATTAGATATATAGTTCAGTGGCATTAGTACATTTACAATGTTATACAACCATCACCACTATGCATTTCCAGAACTTTTTCAACAACCCAACAGAAATTCTGTCTTCATCAACCACTAACTCCCCATTGCTCCTCCACCAGCTCCTGATAACCTCTGTTCTACTTCTAAATCTATGAATTTGTCTACTCTAAATCATTCATATAAATGGAATCGTATGGTCTTTATTCTTTTGAGTCTGGCTTATTTCACTCTCCTGTTGCAGCATCTATCAGAATTTCATTCCTTTCTAAGGCTGAATAATATTCCATTGCATATACATGTCACATTTTGTTCAACCAGTCATCTGTTTATGGACACTTGAGCTGTATACACTTTTGGCTACTGTGAACAATACTGCTATAAACATGGGTGTACAAATATCTCTTTGAGTCTCTGTTTCAATTCTTTTAGGGGTATGCTCAGAAGTGAAATTGCTTGATCATAAGGTAATATCATGTCTACTTTTCCCCCCCTATGTTTACTTTTTTAAGGAATCACCAAACTGTTGCCACAGCAGCTATACCATTTTACATTCCCACCAGCAGTGCACAGGGTTTCAATTTTCTACATCCTCACCTCCCGGGTTATTTTTCTGTTATTAACAGCCCACATCTCTTTTACCCTTGATCCTACCATTAAAATGTAATAAGTCAAGATAAATTCTGTGCAGTGGTATTCCAACTAAAGAAATGTGTGGTGTTCCTTGAGGTGTGGCAGCAACAGTATTCTCCTGCAAAGACAGCCCATGATTTCCTGATGGTGACCAACGGTGGTGGAAAGAGGACCTCAGAGTTGCTGGGAGTGGCAGGCAAGATGGTGTGTTCAATGGAGCAACCACTTGGTAGATGCCTGGATTAGAGAATGCATGTGAAGAAGCCCCTTTATGATCTAAATTAAGTACCAAAGGAGGAGAGATGTATATTTATGCATATACCAATAATTCTATATACTTACTAAATTTAAAAGAAATATAATTTTACTTAAAATTTGCAGAATTGCTAAAATTTATTTTAAAATTTCCTCAAAATAAGTGCTACTAGGCCTTAATTGCTCTTCTTAAACCATTTTTAAAAATAATCCTTTATTGTTGAAAGTATTTGTCCCCCTTTTTCCTTCATTGACCCCCTCCAGCCCGCCCTCACCCCCCACCCCAGGGCTTTACGACCCTATTGTCTGTGTCCATGGGTTACCAGTATGCATATATGCTTCGCAGGTCTTTGGTTGATTACCTCCCACCCACCCTCCCCAGCCTTCCCTCCATGCTTCCATGTCTCTAGATTCACTCCGTTCATCTGTTTATTTTATTCATTAGATTCCACATACGAGTTAGATCATGTGATATTTGCCTTTCTCTGACTGACTTATTTTGCTTAGCATAATATTCTTCAGGTTCCTTCTTGCTATCTCACAGGGTAAGAGATCCTTCTTTTTTACTGCTGCATAGTATTCCATGGTGTAAATGAGCCACAGCTTTTTTATCCACTCATCTACCGATGGGCACTTGGGCTGTTTCCAAATCTTAAATTGTGCTGCTATGTACATAGGGGTGAATACATTCTCTCTGATTTGTGCTTCAGATTTCTTAAGATATATTCCTAGAAGTGGGATCACTGGATCAAATGGGAGTTCCTTTTTTGAGGAAACTCCATACTGTTCTCCACAGTGGCTGCACCAGTCTGCATTCCCACCAGCAGTGTACTAGGGTTCCCTTTTCTCCACATCCTCACCAGCACTTGCCATTTGTTGATTTCAAGTCATTTTTTTAAAATATCAAGTTTGTATAAGTACTCTAAAAATTTTGCTTGCACTAGTATCAAAGTATTTCTAACGAAAAATAGCTGTTCCCTTCCCTAACCCTACCTGCTCCTGGGCAGTCACTTCCAATGCTTTTGTGCTGTTGATTCTCATTTGTATTTCCAAACTTAAAAATTATATTCCTACACAGCTATTTCTTAGTGTATTAATTTAAGACATTATTCAAAACTGTCTTTTATGGGAGGTAAAGACTTAGATGTTTTTCGATCTCCCCACATGTCCTTCTCTCCCCTTTGCCTTACTTATCCTCCTTTTGGCCTAATTTCTAAATGCATGATCTGTATTTCCAGTGATTTCTTCTGATTGTGAAATATGGTTCACTGCTGAGTCTCGTCTGTAAAATGATTATGTCTCTTCTTGTACATGTTGTCTTTCCTGCGGTCAATACTACTTTGGGTTTCATTTGATTAGTTTTCTATGTACGGCTAAATTACAAGTACTCCACCGGTCTGTGAGCCGTCTGCCGAGTTCTTTGTTTCACCTCTGGAGACCGCTCCCCTCTCCCTCTCTTCCTCTCCCTCTTGCTTCAGTCTGGCCTGATACCTGGCCGAGGCTTGGTTATCCTCTCCCCATCTCTCCTGGCAGGAGCTCTTTTCTTATATCCCATGTCTTTTTCTGGCTTTGCTTTCTTTTTTGTAGAAACACGTTCTCCGGTAACATCTTAAGAAAGCATACATAGGAGGCAAACTTTTGGATCTTGCCTGAGAGAATATCAGGCTGAAAATAACTTTTCTTCCAAGTTTTCAAGGCTTTCACCCTTCTCTCTTCTGTGTTGTTAAGAAATTTATTTCTGATTCCAGATCTTTTGTATATGGCTTTTTTTCTTTTCTTTCTAAAAATATTTAGGATTTTTCTTTGTTTTTAGTTATGTTAAAACTTGGTGAGGAAATGGTTTCTTTTTTACTTATTAGTTAGATATTCAATGGGCATTTCTATCTGAAGATTTGTGTTCTTTGTTTCTGGGAATTAAAAAATATTGTTATTTATTTGATTTCCCATCCTCTTCCCTATCCTGCCTTCCTGGGATCCATGTAGCTTGAACAGTGAACCCTCTAATCTTCACCTTTCTCTACGCTTCCACCGTTTTATCTACATAATCCTTCTGTCTAATCCTTCATAAATTTAATTTCCCAACAGGCTTTCTTTGATTCCTTTTCCATGGCATCCTTTGTTCCACACCTCCTCTTCGTGGCTCCAGCACCCTTTTTCAAAATCTTTAAAAGAGCAGGATACTGGCTCTTGTCTTGTGTTTGAACTTTTTCCTCCTCTCTGCATGGTCTGTTTCCTCTCAGTTCCTCTCCCCAGTTGTTGGCTTCCATGTTGGAGGCCCCTCGGTGTCATATTTAGGCCTGAGACATTAAGTGGCCTTTGGAACCACTGGGAGCCTGAACCCTTAGTTGAGTGGTGGCCTCCTCTGAAAATAACCACATGGGGAAGGACCGCATTGCCAGCTATGGAGGGTTTCTCCCCCGTGCCTGGGCCTCTCCTGGGTGCTGCAGGCCAGACAGTTTCTCATCAATGCCCTCGACACCCCTGCAGGCAGTTAGGTTCTTCTTCCCTATGGCCCCCACTCCTTCAGGCGCTTTCCATTTCCCAGAGATTTCTTGAAATCTCTGCTTCCTTGTCGCTTGTCTTTTGATCCCTTTATTGTCACTTTTTTAAAAATATATGTTTTGCCGAAGCCGGTTTGGCTCAGGTAGAGCGTCGGCCTGCGGACTGAAAGGTCCCAGGTTCGATTCCGGTCAAGGGCATGTACATTGGTTGCGGGCACATCCCCGGTGGGGGGTGTGCAGGAGGCAGCTGGTCGATGCTTCTCTCTCATCGACATTTCTAGCTCTCTATCTCTCTTCCTTCCTCCTCTCTGTGAAATATCAATAAAATATATTTAAAAAAAAAAAAATATATATATATATATATATATATATATGTTTTTAGTGACTTCAGAGAGAGGGAGAGGGAGATAGAAACATCAATGATGACAAAGAACTGTTGTTGTTCCTTGTGATTAAGTCCTACTCTAGACTCTCAGGAAATGGGAAGCCAGCCTGTATGTTGAAGAGGAAAGGGGAGGTGACAAGGTCAGAATTTGAAAAGACACATAGACACCACCTCTGAGAGCCAGGGGTGAGGGAGCTGACGCTGGATGTGTGGGGGTTCTGAAGACGTGGGGAACTCGGGGTCCTGGCAGCATGTGAGCTGATTGCAGAAGGCCATCAACTAGGGGCATTCCTTCCCCAAGCCCCTTGGAGTCTGTCAGCCACAGAATGGTGAGGCTGGGCGGGCCCAGGACACTCTCATTCTCTCAGGTCCACACAAAGGCTGCACAGTCCTCTGTTTGTAATGTAAGCACGTAGATAGGATCTTGTGTTGTGGCTTTTACCTTGGGCTGCAGGCTGTCCCGGAGCCTGAGTGAAGGTCAGTGGTGAGAACCCCAGCTTGCTAAGGGCAGGGAAGCAGGGACCAAATCAGGGGTCACTGGAGGCAGCCAATCTGGTCATGGAGCTCTAGTTCTGAATGTTAAATCTGAGCTTTCCACAGGAGTGCCAGGAAGAGGGCTGTGCCCTCCCTGACCACGGAAGGTAACGATGGGGTGAGGCCCCAGGGACAGAGAGGAGGGAGAGGAGACCCAAAAAGGTGATTCCAAGGCCAAGAGGACTCCCCTAAACAGTCTGGACTCCCCTAAATCAAACTTCTGCTTGTTTGATTTGGTGACCTCAAGCTCCTCTCTGGCTCCCTCAATAAAATGTTGTGTGTGTTTCAATAGTATATTTTATAAAACAACTAGAGGCCCAATGCACAAAATTCGTGCAACCGTAGGCCTTTCTTCCCCCTGCTGCCAGCACCGGCTTCCCTCTGGCACCCAGGACCCAGGCTTCCCTCCTCTGGCTGCTGGCAGGTACCCAGGGCCTGGGCTTTCCTCTAAGCCCGGCTTCCTCCAGAAGGATGACCAGAAGGACATCTGACCTAATTAGCATATTATGCCTTTATTGTTACAGATTAGATTAAACTGAGTTTAATGTCATTTTGAGGCTGGGGAAGGAATTGCACAACAGCTCCTTGGGCACCAGAACGCAGAGCAGCCTCTCGGTGGGAGCAGACACAAGCGCTGGTTCAGACACTGTGAGTCCTCCCACCTCGTCCAGAGGGCCGACCTCAGCAAGTGGCTTCAGTGTCCTCGCTGCCTGGCCTGGGGTTCTAGTGCTGGAAGTGAGAATTAAATGAGGGAGATGGGAAGGACTTAGCACACTACCCAGTGTGAAATAAGTGCCAACCAGGGAAGCCTTTACCAGCATCTTCATTCACATTAATTTTAGGGAGAGTAAAAATCTTAACAGAAATCTACAATACTTCCTCAGAAATTCAGAAAGTGATTCGTCGGGTATACAAATCCCAGGTCCTTCCTCGGAAGCGTTGTCACTAGCCAGCCCTCAGGTGGCCTTGGCAGGCTTTCCTAAAACCCTGCTCACAGAGCCCCACAGAGCTGTCAGCCTCCGGGGCCAGACGCACCACAGGAGGAGGCAGGGACCCCCGTGTGCTAGAGGCTTCCATGCCAGAACCACACGTGGAGTTTTTATGTTTCTGAGCTGTCAGCTGAGGAGGGATGGATAGAGGAGGGAAAGTGGGAAGGGAAGGTGTGAAAGGCCTGCTGAAGCCTTTCCCCCCTGGCTTCAAAATGGATCCAGTAGATGTTCCTGCTTCTGTCCTCCAACTCAGATTGCCTGTCACTGACCCCACTGCCCGGAGTCCAACATGCAAGTGACACCTGCGATTATTGCTGTCAATGCATCATCCCTGAAACCTGACAGCGGTAAGACATGGTTCTCAGCCAGGGCAGCTTTGCCCTCTCCGTCTCCCAGGGGCATTTGGAAATGCTGTCACAACGTGGAGAGATGTTTCTATGGATAGAGGCCAGGGATGTGCTAAGCATCACACAAAGCACAGGACGCACAACAAAGAATTATCCAACTCCCCTCTCTCCGCCCACTGTCCCCGCCCCATCATTCCGCCTGTGCCAAGGGAGGGCACAGCTCTCTCTCTGGCACCCCATGCTGAAATCCCAGGTAAATGACCCAAGAATACAGTGTCAAAGTTTAGAAACTGTGATTGAAGGAACAAGGAGTCCCCCACCCACTTAGCTCACTGAGATTATCAAATTGGCAGTTTGCCATGTGCCCTGGATTAAACACCCACCTGAATGACTAATTCCCTTTGCCTGCTACATTTATGTGAAAGTTTGTAAGCAGTGATTGCTTTCAAGATGTCATTCTTCATTACTTGTTGCTGTATGAAACTGCCACAAGACACTCCCTGTGGATATCATCATTTCACTCACTCATTCATTCATTCATTCATTCAGTGCAAATCATCGAGCTCCCTCTTACACTGTGATGGGGTCTGGGGATAAAGGGTGAAGAAAACTAAGTCTCTGCGCTCAGGTTCAAAATGCACGTGTTGGAGAGGAGGGGAGCACAGCTGTGCTGGTGAATAATTACAGCGCTGTCCTCATGAGAGACGTACATGGGAGCGGGGGTGGCAAAAGGAGGTGGGGTCAGGGTTTCCTGCAGCATTCACTTTTTGATTTCCATTTGCAAGGTTCCCTCTTGGCAACTCTGGAAAGGCCAGGGACAAGAAATTTGGCCTTAACGACCTCCCATTAGAAAGGTGCCTGTGCTCTCATTCAGAAGAGAGACCCAAATGAATGAAAAATTATTTGAATACCCTTACATTTCAAAATCAAGTACCTGACCACTCAGTCACACAGAAGAAAAATAGAATTTCATAGGCTGGGAAGTACACCAATCAATGTACGTTAATTCCACTCTTATTTTGTAAAGGAGTTCTCTACCAAGAAGTTCTCTACCTGAGGTCTGGATAAGCCCATAAATACCAGAGGCCAACACTTCCAGGGAACTAAAGGGAACAATACTAGGCAGTAGCAGCGAGCGGAGGAAAATGATATGTAAGGACAGGGATGTAATCGGCCGAGCCCTGAGTGGTTCTGGTCCCAGTTCTACCACTAACTTGAAGGTCTGGGGCAGGTCCCTTCTCTGCAGCCTCAGTTTGCTCATCTGTGAAGTGAGGGAATTGGGCCAGAGCATAATGAAGCACCCTCCCAAGGCACACTGAATACTTGAACCAAGTGAGTGCTATCAATCCCCACCCCCAGCTTATTCTTGAGATAATATGGGGGTCCCCTTGAGATGAAAATGTGGGTTGAACCTCAGACTTGTTGATTTTTGGGGATAACCTCAACGTTACTGCAAACACTTAAGAAGGAGGCCGGGAGGGTCACAGAGAGGAAGCCAGAGGCCTCTCCCATCCCTGGGCGCGGCACAACAACACACCTGTGGGCTGTTTTGGGCTCTGAATTTCCCCCAATGCCCCAGGTGGCTTTCCCCCCAAATCGGGAGTTCAGACTAATGAGTGGGTGCTGTTGCTCTAGCTGAGGCTCCAGGTTACCAGGGAGATGGGGACAAAATCCCCAAATTCCGCTCTTCCCAACTACTGATGCCATGGACCTGCCGGAAAGATGGCAGCTACCTCCTGTCAGCACTCCCACCACGCAGGGGGCTGAGGTTTTCCTTAAGACCGAGCAGGAGAGGATCACAAGAGGGCAAGGTCATTGGACACCAGCGAGGACTTGGCCAGGGCAGAGGTTAGAGAGTCTCAGTGGGAATTTCTTGGGGCAGATGCCGTGGAGGCCAGTCTGGAATGCTGGTGGAAAGAAATAGCTCTGAAATCTGCCCCCCTCGCCCCTATCTCCACCCCTCCGCCTCCCCATTCCATCCACCAGCCTGGGTGCAGCCACTCTCTCCTTCACCGACCCCACAGGGAGAGCCTGCGGTTCCCAGGAGTTTCCGTGGGAAAGAACAACCAGCCACCCGCCCTGCCGCCTTCTCCCTTCTCTCCAGCTCCTCCCTGGACCTGGTTTGGGGAGAGCAGCTGCTCCCAGGGGTCCCCCAGGCACGCAGACTTTAGGGAGCCGAATCCCCAGGAGAGGGGCCGGGAGCTGCCAATGGCCCCGTCTCAGCCCCGGAAGCTGCCTTTCTGAGCTTCTGAGGTTTTCCCGCCCGCAGCCTGGTGTGAGCGAAAATGTCAAGGCTTTGGGCAGACGGACGTGGCTTCCAATTGTCTTCACTTGGGGCAGTGTTTTTGGTCTTTCCAAGTCTCCGTTTCCTTGTCTGGAAAGTGAGGTGATATATCAACCTCGCCAGGAGGCTGTGAGATTTCTGTAAAATAACGGAAGCTAAGCGCCCAGCCCACAATAGCACCGCGGGGAGCGCGCGGGAATCTCCGTCCAGAGGTCCTCCGGCAGGGGTGAGGTCGGGGCAGGGGCTCATCGGAGCGCTCTCTTCTCCTGGCGCACACGTTTGTATTTTGAGGGGAAGATCTGGGAATCCCCCGCTCCCACCACCCCGCCTGCACCCCAATAGGCCCGCGGACGGGCGCGGTACTCACGGTGTGCGCGGCGCCGGCGAGCAGCAGCCACAGCGCCAGCCCCGGGCGCATGGTGTCGGCGGCTCCGCAGCCGGAGCCCCGACGGCCGTCTCCCCGCGCTCCGCCCGCGCCGAGCTCAGCGCGCTCCGCAGGGTCCCGGGTCCGGGCCAGCAGCCGAGCCCCGAAGGGGCATGGCGGGCCCCGCAGCCCGCGGAAGCCCCAGCTGGGGAGGTGGCGGCGCGCTAAGCTGCTCGGCCCATTGATAAGGACGCGCTGCCCGAGCTCCTCCGCCCGGCAGCCTGGCGGGGGCCGGCGCCGGGCGGGCAGGGGAGGAGGCGGAGAGTGGGAGGGAGGGAGGGTGAGGGCCCGGAGCCGGCTCCCGCAGGCTGGACCAGGGCGGAGGAGACCGGGAGAGGGCACGATGGCTTAGCAACACCCCCAGTTCCGGAAAGAGCGCTAGGCCCAGCCACAACCTTACTGCGCACGAATGAGCAGCCCAGCCACCTTCAGGACCGCATCCTCCTCCTAAGGACACCTGTGACCGCCCGCTGCGGGGAGCAGGCTGTGCCGGGCCCTGGGACAGCAGGGCTGCCAGTGGCTATTGCATTGCGGCCCTGGGATAGTGACCTTGCATTTGATTTCTGGGTCTCACTTTACTTTCCTTCACTATTAAAGCGACACTGGCCCTTCCTGGAAAGAAGCCTTTGATGTCAGGTGCACCAAGGAGGACCCTGTGGGCCTCCGGGGCGCTTGGGGCTGCGCTGCAGATGAACCACTGGAGGCCTGGTGCTTCTGGGCATTGCTGGCGGCCACTGAACGCCAGGCAGGTATTGCCAGGAGCTGCTCAACTCGGTCTGAGTGCCAAGTGTTCCCAAGGATGGCCTTCCGCCTCTTGGTATAAGGCCCCTCAAATGGCTCTTGTGCACCTGATTTTCACTTCCTCTGCACTGTGTCCACTCCCTCTCCTCTTCTCACTCTTTCTAGCTTGGCCTTTCCCTGGGCACTTCAAATACATCAACTCATTTAATTCCCCGCACAGCCCTTTGGTGACAGTATAACGATTTTACAGAGGAGGAATGGAGGGCGGAGGAGGATCAGTGGCATGTCCGATACATGCGACTCAGAAGGTCACATGGGACAGCCTGGATCTGCTGACCCCACTCTGTGACTGACCTCGCAAAACGGCTGTTCACGGAAGATGCTGCAGCCTCAGCAGCCTTCCTGCATGAAGAGGCCACGGATAAGGTGGGCGTGGTAAACTACAGCAGAAATAAAAGGGAAAACACACTTTCAGCTCCCAGGTCCACAGTAAGTACTCAGTACACGTCAATCTGAAGTCTACATATCTCACTTCTAGAAACTTTCACTATAGAGATGCTCACCCAAGGGCCCACAGGAAGATGTGTGCGGATATTTGTGGGAGCACCATCGCAGGAGCAGGAAGCAGGAGATAATGCATGCAGAAGGGGAGCACTTGGTCCTCCCTTGATGTTTCCTTCCTCATGGAGAACAGCCATGCATATAACTCTCCTGGCCTCTCTCAACCCATCTCATTAATCCCCCTCCTCCACCCACACCCACCCACACACACACACACACGTGTGAGGCCAGCTGTAATGATTGATGCATTCGGGATAAGGACTGGCATGAAGTTCTGCTCCCCAGTCTCACCTTCCTGTGACAGCACTCTGGCCCGCAGAGAGCCAGGAGCTGAGCTGCCCTGGGCCAGGCTGTCATTGGTGGCCAAGACTCTGTGTTGACCCAATAACATCAGTGACAGGTGGTGGTCTGGGGTTCAGACCACCATGACTGTCAGCCACATTCTCCAAGGCCAACATTATCGCTAATAAAAGTGATGATTGGTCCCATCTGTTTTCATCTAATTACTCAATTGCTTTGAAATCTAGACTGGAAAGAAAAATGTTACTCCAAAGTGCATGAGGTACAGACTTGCAATTTTTACTGAATAGACTTCTCTGAATATTTTCTGAAACCACTCTATGTATGTGTTATTCTTTTTGATGGAAAGAGATAAAAAGAAAACAATACAAAAATGCATTAGTGTTCTATACCTGAACCTCATAATCTTCAGTGAAAAAGCAAAACAACACTTGTTTTGGGCAATTCAATAAATTCCTGGCCTGTGGCAATCCATTCTTCCTTATTTGGATGCTCTGCCTGTCAGTGCAGTGGGGAGAGGGTCTGAAGTGCTGTGCAAGAGGCCCTTTTAGAAGCCTTGGATGCATCGGTGTCTTTGTAAAACCCACTGACAAAACCATTTCCTAACAGGGGTGAGGAAAGGTAGGGAACTCACACCATGTTTAATACCTGTCATGTGTGAGGAGGCTTGTAGGAATTTAGGGTGTGTTTGCATATTGGATCCTCCAAGATTACAAGAGAGAGACTTCCTTTCTTTGAGTAGTAGGATGAAAATGTAAGGCTTGAGGAACATAAGCACTCGCCTCCAACGGCCCAACTAAAAAGAGGCAAGTCCAAGATTTGAACCCAGGACAGAGCACTGCCCTAGGATTCCTCTCAATCATGAAGATGACTCTTTAATTCTGGCCTTCCATGGCAGTTTTGCACACATCATCTCATGTGGTCCTCAAAGCGAGTCTGTGGGGTAGGTTGGCCAGCAGTTCGTGGCTGGCAGGAGAGGGAACAACCATCGCTCATATGGTTTAACTGAAGAGCGTTCACGAACAGGATCATGTGCAGAGGTGTGGGTGTGGATAAGAGAACCAACAAGGGAGACGAGCCAGGGATTCGCAACAATGGACCTGAAGGCTGACAAAGACACTCTCTTGGCCAAATCTCACTCCCGTTCTCTGAGAACTCTTCTGACTGAGTCTCCACTTTGGCGCTGTCTGTCTTAGGCCTGCCTAGCCAGGTCTCAGTAACAATCCTGCCATCGGTTCTGTGAGAATCCCCCTACTCCTGATACCTGATCCCCTTCATATCTGATCAAGTTCCTCATCCCTCACCTTTAACATCTACTTCCTGTCCCTTTATCAAGAATCCCCCTATCCTTGATGCTTGATGTCTCCTCTTAGTCATCCTCCATCCACTGACCCCCTTACCTGCTTCTTTTCTATCAATCCCCATTCGTCCTTTCTTGTATTCCAAGTTGAGTTCAATCTCCTTCCCCTCCCCCCTCCCCCATTGCAATAGTCTTGAATAAAGTTTTCTTTTATTAAATTATGGAATAAAATCTTACATTATAACAAGTGTCAGAATAATTTTCTGTTTTCATATATGTATAATTTATTCCACAAAGAGAGGGAGAGGGAGAAAGAGATATAAATGTCAATAATGAGCGAGAAGCATTGATCGGCAGCTTCCTGCCCGCCCTAACTTGGGATCAAGCCCACAACCAGGGCATGTGCCTCAATCAGGAATCGAACTGTGACCTCCTAAGTCTTCACTCAACCACTGAGCCACATGGCCAGGCCTTTTCTTCTTCTTCTTTTTTTTTTTCTTCTGTAATAAATGTCAGGGAGAGAAAGCAGTGTTCTCAGAAGCTGGCAAGAGCTGCCCTCGGGAGAGGAGCCACCCATGTGAGCTTAACCATGGAGGAACATAGCCACTGTCTAAGCTGCTGCCTGGCAAGGGCATCCATGGTGGGATACACACCCTGAACTCTCTCTTCTGCTGTCCACTGACCTCCCGGCAATGTCTGCCAAGGGCTGGCCCAACCTGATGAGATGGGGAGTGAGGCCGCAGGAAGAACTGTCCACAGAGTTTAACCTCCTGGGTGGAGAGGAAAATGGGTTTGGGGGATGAGGCAACAGGAAAATAACCCTCCTTGGAAATAGCATTATGCCCATTTAGTAGGTGCAGAAACTGAGATTTGATGACGCTATAACTCAAGATGACACAGCGGAGAGGTAGGACTGCTGGTACGAAAACTTGGGTCTTTTGATTCCCAGACATAAGTTGTTTCCATCACTCCTATACCCATTAACCCCACGTCTAGCAATGAAAACCAGCTATTGTTTTTAATCATTTCCCAGTTCCAGGGGTTGACTAGGCTTAGCCAGGTAGTTCTCATTTGGGCTCTCTCACACGGTTACATAGACGGTGGCTGGGACCAGAATCACCCTAAGATGTGGTTATTGAAATATCTGGGCCTGGGCAGAAGGACTCCTATGTCTGGGGCTGGAGCAGCTGGGGACTCTTCCGTCCTCTTTCCCTATCTCTTTGTTACAACACCCTCCCCAACACTCTTCCTCTCCAACACTGAACCTAGAAGGGCAGGGGCTGGGGTGGGAGATTTTTCCTCCTCTTTAAAACAAATCCCCTCAAAAATTAAAAATTTCCCTGCTGTCAAAAAGGAAAGACATCTTTTCTCCTCTGTATTTTCTTCCAGCATTTTCCTTGGAAAACTATCATTAGAATCCTTTCCCACGCAAATCTTGTTAAAAGCTAATTGAGCCTCTTGCCGGTTTTGCGCCCAGGCATGCTTTCTTGAAGGCCTTGTCCTCTGTGAAATGTGAGCATGAGGAGATGGAGCTCTGTCCCCCTCTCACTGTGGGAGAGTAGTCCAGGAACACAGTTCCAAGTTGCAATTTCCCGCTTGCAGAAGAGCTATGAGAAGTTCCTATTTTCCTCTAAATAAAGACAATTAGCAGGTGTGCCATGGATTGTATCTGCCTGGCTCTCTACAAGGGTAATATTTTTGTTTGTCTTTGCAATCTCTCTTGTGGATTGCTGCACAGCCTAATTTAACATGTGTCCAATAACAAAACTGGTTCCTTCTGCATTTTGTGGAGAGGATTCATCTGGTTTGCAGGAGTTGTTCTTTTTAATTATTTTTCCAACAAGAAATCATGTCATTTTTTGGCACATTTCCAATAGCAACCAGCAGTGTTAGAAAACAAAATAAGCACATTCATTAGATGAATATTTATGGAGTACCTACTCTGACTCAGGTGCTGTGTGCTAGGATGATAGAGGCCTGGAGAAGCTGCCTTTGGTGACCTCAGCCCCACGCACAAAGCCAGAGATGCCATGCTCGGGCCCTTCCTGGGAGGCCAGGAAAGGTGACTGAGGAGAGGAGTTAAAACTTCAGAGGCTTTCATAGCCACACATTGAACGAATCTATCATTAGTATGGAATAAGCACCTGCAGAATGTATGGTGGCTGAGATTGCAAACTGATAAATTCTATGGGAGCATGTACTGTGGGACCAGAACAAGCCTGGTAATATCTTAGGTTAGGTCATATCGATTACCATATTTTTAGGTAAAATAGATTTGAATAATGACAACTTTATAAGGTTCAACCTAATTGTATGTTGGTTGTGTCTGGCCAGACTTTATTCCCTTTTCCTTTGATACAAGACCCCTTCCCCGCTCTCAGACCACAGAAGCTTGCGTGGGGCTTTCACCGCCAATAGCCCAGGAGTGAGCACATGACCCTGACCTGGAGGAGGAGAGTCACCTCGCCAACTAAGCACAATGATTGGTTCAAGAAGGAGCACCTGACTCAAGCTGGGCCAATAGGGCTGACACAGCAACAACAAAAACAGTATGTGTTGGCAATAAGCTCAAGTTGGGAGCAAGACGACAGCATTTCCAGGGCATGAAGAGCTTCTGGCTAAGAATGCAGGCCACGCAGAGTGAGAGAACCAGGGAACAGAGAGACACCAGATCTTGACCGCATCACCTGACACCTAGATGCAGCTGTGGCTAAAGCCTCTCTCGATAGATGATAGATTATTTTTAAGTTTTTTTTCCCCACTTTTGAATCCATTCTGTCACTGGTAACAGAAAGAGCCCTGACATACACAAGCCTTCCAGGGAACGTAATATATGCGCTGAAGGGGTTGATTTGGGGTGGGCAGGGGGAGAGCATTGGAAGGAGTGAGGAGTTGGCTTTCCCTGGTTTAAGGCCTTCACCAAGTGACTCTACCAATGAAATGAACTTGCTCTGCCCCATCAGCTGCTCAATAAATCAAACAAAAAGGTCTGTCCTCCCCTGAATGTGAGCTTTACCGGGAGTCGAGCTAATGTATTACTGATGAGCCATAAATGATGGGACATGTGTGATTTCCTATTCAGTGCTGAAGTACAGAGATGTAACACTGACATTTTAATGAGACTTTTATGGTCCGGGTTCACTGTTTACACTCTGGAAATGTGGGCTGGCTTTGTCCGGAAAGCAGTTTTTCCTTTACTTTTATTATTCCCTCCTCCATTTGTCAGCATCCTTTTGAGCATTTATGTGGAATATTATGGTTAAAACAGATCAAAAGAGAGGAAATAAAACTGCACAGGAGCTATTGCTCCCAATGCCTCACCTCCCAACCTCCCAAGGGCTCCCCACATTTCTGCCCAGAAGGCGATTTGGTTTGGCATACAGAAAAGAAAATTTACAACAGACAAAACTGGGTTCAAATTCTGACTAGACATCAATTAGCCATGTGACTTGGACAAGTTACTTTGGCCCTTTAAGCTTCAATTTCTTCATCTGTATGATGGGAAAAGTAATCCCCATATTTCAGCATTGCCATGAGGTTGAAAATAATTTAGTGCATTAAATTGTCTGGATACATAAATTAAGATGTATTTGGCTGCAGAAAATAGACAAACCAACATATACGGAGTGTGACAGCAATAAGGATAGGTATCAGCTCGCCTGGTGGAGAGCCAGAGATAGAGCACGCCTCAGCGTGGACTAGGGCGTGGCGCAGGCTCTGTTTGCAGTGCTTCTCTTGGCTCCGCCCTTTCCTCTGGGGCGGGGGATGGGGGGTGGGGGGGTAGGGGGGGGAGGGGATGACCTCAGGCTGATCTTGCTGTGGGCAAAATGCGTGCTGCAGCTCAGCAGCCTCACAGCCACAGCCAATGCCAGAAGGAGACAATCTCCTCAGAAGCTGACCCTCCTTCGCCAGAAGATAGAGTCTATGTTGCTGGTGGAGCTTTGCAACATTCTCAACTGACAGAGTGAGGTGGGGTGATGCTGCATAATTTCCAAGGCCAGGTCGTAACAGAAATGCAGCATAAGCCTGGCTCTCTCCTGGAACCCAGCTGCCACATTGTGAGGAAGTTCAGGGCACGTGTGGGAATTTTGGTCAAGAGCCTTATCTAGGTTCCCAGCTGGCAGCTTTAGCACCAGCCACCAGATGATGCCTTCAGACTCTCTCACCCCCTAGCTTTTGGGGGTCTTCCACTTGAAGCCCCCAACATTGTGGAGCAGAAACAAGCCTTCTCTGCTTGCCCTGTCTGAATTTCCACCCTTCAATATTGTTCAAGACATGATGAACATAACATAAACAATTTAAAAAACTATGGGGGGACATTTTACAACATCACAAATAATATCCCTAATATATGAAGAGCTCCAACAACTCAATAAGAAAAAGATCAAAAGCCAATGGATAAACAGAGGCATGGATTTATGGAAAAGGAGGCACAAATGTCCCCTAAACATATAAAAACATGCTCACCTTTACTTATATTAGAGAAATAAAAAATAAAACCATATTGAAATACTATTTTTTATCCATCAGATGGGTAAAAATGTAAAAGTTTTATAATATATTCTGCTTGTGAGGCTGTAAGGAAACAAGTGCTCTCGGGCATTACAAGTAGGAGTGAATAATTAACACAAAGTCCGTGAGGGGAAACGACAATAGTTATCAGTGTCACCCATGTGCAGACCCTTTAATCTAGCACACTTCAGGGGCTTTTCTTAGAGATACACTCAGGTGTATATCAATGGATGGATGTACATGTTTGTAGAAATTATGTATTCACTTGTTTAAATCATTACAACACAGTTTATAATAGCAAAAGATGAGAAATAATCTACATATCTAATGATGGGGGACTGGTTATATAAATCATGGAGTATTTATAGTCAGTCACAAAAGAGAATGAGGAGGCACTTGATGTATGGAATGATGATATAGTGATATGGAATAATCATCCAGATATATATATATATATATTTAAATTTTTTAAAAATATATTTTATTGATTTTGTACAGAGAGGAAGGGAGAGAGATAGAGAGTTAGAAACATCGATGAGAGAGAGTCATCGATCAGCTGCCTCTTGCACATCCCCTACTGGGGATATGCCCGCAACCAAGGTACATGCCCTTGACGGGAATCGAACCTGGGACCCTTCAGTCCCCAACCCGACGCTCTATCCATTGAGCCAAACCAGTTTCGGCAATCCAGATATATTTTTAAGTGAAAAAACGTAGTCAGGAGAGTACGGTTCTTGGGCTTTTAAATAGGGGTGAACTTTTCACACATGTAAGCATACATATAATTGCTTCTATACATGTAACACATCCCTGGAAAGATAAATAAAAATCTAGTAACATGAGTTACCTCTGGGAAAGGGAACCTGGTGGGTAAGGACAAGAGTCAAAAGGAGAATTTTTACTTCTTGAATTTTGAACCATCCTAATGTATATATATATAAAAAGAAAAACCCTGGGTCATAACAACCAATAACAACCAAGGCTGTACCAACCAGTCTGACTGCTTCCGATGCAGGTGCAGTGACCCAGCCCTGACTGCTGAGGGGGCTGGGAGAATCAGGGCCAGAGAGAGGCCTGAACAGAGAAGCAGGGACTGATCCATTGCCTCTGTGGCAGCTTTTCATCAGCACTTTCCTCTCTCTTTCTCTCCTGGTCTGGCCAGCAGTGTACCTCCATTTCTCTCCAGACCTACACGGGGGCTGCTGATCAGCCCTGCCTTTCTGATTAGGCCCCATTGATAGGCCCAGAGACGCTGACTGGCATAGGAACTGACCAATCAGAACCAAAAATGGCTGCCTAGGAGGCAGAGCTTTTGACACTGACTGGCATTGAAACTGATCAATCAGAACCAATTCTGGGTGCTGTGGGGAGCCAATGGCTGCCTAGGAGGTGGAGCTTTTGAGGTTGACTGGCAGAGAAACTGACCAATAAGAACCAAATTGACCAGCAGAGGAGGGCAGTTGGGGTGAGATCAGGCCTGCAGGAGAGGGCAGCTGAGGGTGACCAGGCTGGGAGGAGAGGGCAGTTGGGAGTGAGATCAGGCTGGCAGTGGGGGAGGGGCAGTTAGAGGTGATCAGGCAGGCAGGCAGAGGCAGTTAGGAATGATCAGGCAAGTAGGCAGGTGAGTAGTTAGGAGCCAGCGGTACCAGATTGCGAGAGGTATGTCCTACTGCCAGTTTAGGATCGGGCCTAAACTGGCAGTCAAACATCCCCCAAGGGATTCCCAATTGAAGAGGGTGCAGGCTTGGCTGAGGAGAATCCTCCCCGGGCGTGAATTTCATGCACAGGTCCTCTACACTCTCTCTCTCTCTCTCTCTCTCTCTCTCTCTCTCTCTCTCTCTCTCTATATATATATATATATATATATATATATATATATATATATATATATATATATAAAACCATTAAATCCCAACAGACAACTGAACAGGCTGCATGGGGCAACCAGGCCAGCAAGGGGGGATGAGGGTCATTTAGGGGCAACCAGGATGGGGGAGGCAGTTGGGGCAACTAGAATAGTCTTGGGGAGGCAATTGGGGGCGACCAGGCAAGCAGAGGCAAATAGTAAGGAGTGATCAGGCAGGCAGACAGGTGAGCATTTAGGAGCCAGTGGTCTCAGATTGGAGAAGGTGCAAGCTGGGTTGAGGGGAACCCCACCCCCCATGCATGAATTTTGTGCACCGGGCCTCTAGTATTAATATATTGTCCATATTCCAAAAATGTGTATTTAGAACTCACTTGACATAACTCATAAATAATTAAATTCTACAATCATTTGAGGTCCCAGTGCCAGGCAGTGCACAAGGTGATGAGTGTACAGTGGTGAACAATCATCCTTCGTTAAACTCATCCAAGAAGCAAGCCCATCAGTGGAGAATCACTCACTGCATTAAGGGCATGGAAAGGAGAGAACCCAGAGTAGGGAGAGGATAAGAGGTGGGACCTGTATTAGAAAGTGTCAAATATAAAATAAAAGCCAACTAGCCACTCCATCACCAAAAAGGGTTTATATGGAAAAAGGAAACACTGCAATATTGTAAGTGCGGCCCCGGAGGGCCAGGTGGATGTCCTGCTCAGAGATGGAGGCAGCAGTTCACAGAGGGGAGAAGTTAAGGGGAGGGGCTGTTACACCCACCCAGCTGTGCTGTACAATACCTTCTTCCTGTGGGCTTTCTTGATGATGAGAGACAGCTCCTCCCACAGGCCCTAATTCCTTCTGGATTTTGTCCAGATTAAAATCTCTCACAAATTTTAACTAAAGGGAAGCCAGGGGGAAAAACAAAAAACAAAAAAACCTTTGAGGAAGGGATTCTTCGGCTATGTAGGAATTAGCCATGTTTCTGGTTATTTTTTTCCTGCAGCTATAGCTTTGCTCAAATGTACAGGATTGAAACAATAACCACTTTATTATTTCTCACTAATTTGGGGATCCGAAATCCCCCCAGGACTGGATGGGGAAGTTAAAGCAGTCATAGACCCACCTAGGTTCAAGGGGAAAACACTGGGAGACCCTCCCAACAGCCATCCATGGGAGAGGTGTCAAAGAATTTTCAGCCAGCTTTAACCCACCACACCAGGCAATGGGGGTGTGGGAGGAGCACAGAGACATGGTGAAGAGAAGGGGGGAGGAGGGGCCAGCAGTCAGGACTTGCAAAGTCTTGAAACTTGTGTTAAGAATTAGAATTTTAGTTTCTGTACAATGTGAAGACACTGGGGGGGTTTAAGCAAGGTGATGAATTGCTCCCCTTTTGCTACCAAAGTGTGGGCTTGCAGCTTCTGCACCTGTTATCACATTCACCTCACTGATTTAGTTCTCAGGAAGCTGGGATACCTTTGTATTCTGCTCCTTGCAAACACTAAGCTAAATAAATGTGAAATACATGAATGAAATGATTAAATAACTGATAATCTAAAACAGCTATAATTCTAAGGCATCAGTTCAGTGATTCCCAAACATTAATGTGTTTACAAATCTCCTGAGGGGTCTTCTTAAAATGCAGAACCTGATTCATTAGGTCTGGGGTGATCTGAAATTCTGCATTTCTAACCAGCTCCTGTGCTACAGTTCACACTTTGAGCAGTAGCACACTCAAAAAAAAAAATATGTTAGAATGTTTTCAGCTGAAATAAAGAGATGGGTGGCAGGTGCCAAACAGTCCAAGGTGAAATGCTGTCATCTACATCAGTCTTCTTCCTTGTCTCCTGCCATCCTCATCAGCATCACCCTAATACCTGGGCCCCTCGTGGCCTCTGATGGCTACGGCAATTCCAAGGAACCTCTTCTGGTCACTACAATGTCCAGACAGAGGAAGACACTATCTATGTGTGTCTCTTTTTTAGGAGAGAGGAAGCCGTTTCCAGAGTTCTCCCAGAAGCCAACCCCTAATGTCTCTGTCCAGAATTGGCTCACATACTCAATTCAAAATCAGCCATGTGTGGAGAATCCAAGATGGTGGCATAGGTAAACACCTAACCACAGCCTCACACAAAAATTTCAATAAAATATAATTAAAATACAAAATGGACATTACCCAAAACTACAGGAAAGTCGACTGACTGGAAATTTTACAATGAGAAGGAAAGAGAAAACCAGAAGGAAAAGCAGAGGAGCTGTAAAAGTCTAAGGTATGGAGACACAACACGCTGCATGTGTGGAGAGAACAGAGTCGGAGAGGAGGGGCAGCTGAGTGCCTGGCTGGTGTTCCTTAGCAGGAAGGAGATAAAAGCTTCTGACTGTGCTGAGCCCCAGTTCCTACTGCACTGAACCCCAGTTCTAGGCCAGACCCCAGGGACCCAGGCTCATACAGAGGGAGCCTGGGCTGTAAGGTGGAAACCCAGGGGAGCGGCAAAAGGAAGTCCCTGAGGCACGCACATTGTAGGCAGAGAACGGGCGGTTGACTGTGCCGCTGATTGCCCTAGCAGGAAGGAGACAAAAGCTCCAGACTGCTCTGAACTCTACTTCCAACTCCACTTCCAAGTGAACTGAACCCCAGTTCCAGTCTCATTGGGGGAGAGCCTAGACTGTTTGGTAGCAGGTGAAACTCGAGGGCACCTTTCTCTCAGAGGTGCTTGCAGTGAGTACCGAAGGACCCTGAGGAACACTGAGACTCAGGAGACTCATAGGGCGGGGCTGATGGAAGCCAAGGCTGTAGGCTCTACCCTGAAACTCCACCCCATTCAAGCTGAACACAGAGACTTTTAAGGCTACCAACTCAGGAAGCTGTGAAAATGCCGAGACAAGGAAACAGATCACAAATGAAAGAAATGGAAGACAAAAAGCGACTGGATATAGAGTTCAAAACCACACTTAGAAGGTTTTTCAAGAATTTCCTAGAAAAGGCTGATAAAATAAACAAGACCTATGAAGATATAAAAAGGGATCAACTAGAAATAATAAGGGATCAACAAGAAATAACAAGGGATCAACAAGAAATAAAGAATACATTGTCTGAAATAAAAAAATATTATACAGAGTCCTAAAAACAGAATTGAAGATCGCAAGAATCAAGTCAAAGATTTGGAACATAAAGAGCCAGAAGACACTCCTCCACAGAAGCAAGGAGACAATAGAATCCAGAAAGTTGAAGATAATGTAAGAAACTTCTGGGACAACTTCAAGCGAACCAATATCAGAATTATGGGGGTCCCAGAAGAAGAGAGAGAGCAAGATACTGAAAACATACTGAAAGAAATAGTGTCAGAAAACTTCCCCCACCTGGTGAAAGAATTAGACTTACAAGTCCAGGAAGCACACACCCCAAACAAAAGGAATCCAAAGAAGACCACACCAAGACACAACATAATTAAAATTCCAAGAGCAAAAGACAAAGAAAGAATATAAAAAGCAGCAAGAGAAAAGCAAGTAGTTACCTATAAAGGAGCACCCATATGATTGTCAGCTGATTTCGCAACAGAAACCATGCAGGCCAGACGGGAATGGAAACAAATATTCAAGGTGATGAATAGCAAGAACCTACAGCCAAAAATAATCTGCCCAGCAAAGCTATCACTCAGAATCGAAGGCCAGATAAAGAGCTTCAGTAAAAAAAAAAAAAAAAAAAAAAAAAGCTAAAGGAGTTCATCATCATCACCGCCAAACCAGAATTATATGCATTGCTGAAGGGGGTTCTTTAGGAAGAGAAAGAAATTAAAGATAAAAATTATGAACAACAAATACGTAACTATCAACAAGTGAATCTAAAAACCAAGGGAATTAAAAAAAAATCTGATGAACACTATTAACTGGTGAATATAATAGAATTGGAGGTATGGAAGGGGAGTGAACTGACGATTCTCGGGGAGAAGGGGAGTGGGAAGAGATTGAACATAAACTGTGCACCTATGGATGAGGACAATGAGGGGTGGGGAAAGGGCAGAGGGTGGGGTGGGAACCTGGTGGAGGGGAGCAATGGAGGCGGGGGGGAAATGAGGAACATTTGTAATAATATGAACAATAAAGATTTATTTTTAAAAAAATAAATCAGCCATTGGTGAAAGGGTCAGGAATTCAAATACTGGCCTAGACTAATCGGGATCTACTGCTGGAATTGGAGATGTGGGGAGAAACCTAATCAATGCTGAGGTTCTGTTGCTAAGAAAGCAGAAGTAGGCAACCACACAATTTGGTTAATTGATTATACAGAGACAGACATATTATATATCATATCTATGTATAAAATAGGGAATTTGGAAATTGTTCCAAGGAACAAATTAAGTAAAAAGTATTAGGTGCTACTCAATACTCATTTTAAAAAAATGTGTGGAAACAAGCACTTGATGATTTGAGCTGGGTGGAAAATTCTGGCACTATTGGAGACATACCTGCCCTGAAATCTACAACCTTGTTGGGGCAACAAAGCAGAAAGAACTAAAGTGACCTACCATACAAGGAAATGAATTTTTTACCCACTTGGCCAACAGTTACTGGGTAATCACTATGAACAAAGAACTATGTCAAGGGCTGAGGGAGATCCAAAGATAAAGCATTGTCCCCTCCCCCTAAGAATTCTGCAATTTAAGACATATACACAAATAATGAGAGGTACAGCATTTAAAAGGCTGTATTGAAAAAGACGGTGGAACAAAGTGTTTGGAGACCCAGAGAGGGAACAGCGCTTGTAACCTGTAAGGTTACAGGAAGGATAGGGGATCCACCATCTCTAGCTGTAGCCTTGAAAGATGGACAGATTTTTAACCAGTGATGACCATAGCCAGGAGGGAGGTATCGGAGAATGGGAAGTTGGAAGAAACCAAGAAACCACAAGAGCATAGCAAGTGACGTGGGTGTGAGAAGGCAGGTATCATCTCTTATCAGCACAAAGCCATAGATGGCATCAAACAAGTGTCGAGTGATAGATGGAGGGAGAAGGCAAGGGCAGCTGTGTGAGGAGCAATGTCCTCTGAGAGCAGGGTGGCGTAGACAGGGCAGAAAGTTAGGGGAACTGACCCAGTTTCATGGCGTAACCCTTAAATATCAGTAGCAAAGACAGAAACAACTTCTTTAGTGAATAAATTGCAATAACAACAAAATGATACAGAGGGAGAAGCCACTGATTAAAAAAGACCTGAAACATATCAATCTATCTCAATGTGTGGATTTTATTTGAATTCTAATTCAAATAGGCGAATTATAAGAATATTTTATGACACTTATAAGACAATTGAGTACAGATATTAGATGTCTAAAGTTATTGTAATTTTTTAGGTACTGATATTGTGGTTTTAGTTAGTTTTTTAATTCTCACCTAATGACATTTTTTCCATTTATTTTATTTTATATTATATTATTTTATTTTATTTTATTATAATATTTAAGGTGTTACAAATAGTAGCATATATGTCTCCTTTTCCCAACCCACTGACCTCCCACATGCCTCCCCTACCCCCCACCCCACAACTTGCTCTTGCCCTGCCACCTCCAGTGTCTTGTGTCTGTCGGTTGTGCTTATATACACATGCATATAAATCCTAACCCTCCCCTATCTTCCTGATCTAGTTTGACAGTCTGTTCAATGCTTCTTTGCTTCTGTCTGTTTTTGTTCAACAGTTTGTAATGTTCTTTATTATCCATAAATGAGTGAGATCATGTGGTATTTATCTTTCACTGACTGGCTTATTTCACTTGGCATAATGCTCTCCAGATCCATCCATGCTGCTGCAAATGATTTTTTAAGAGAGAGTGTAGGGAAGGGACAAGGAAGGGGGAGAGAGAAGAGAGAAGAGAGAGAGAGAGAGAGAGAGAGAGAGAGAGAGAGAGAGAGAGAGAGAGAGAGAGAGAGAGAAATGAGATAAGAGACATGTGAGAGAGACACATAGATTGATTGTCTCCGCCTCAAGATTGAGACGTCAACCAAGGTACCTGCCCTTGACTGGGAATTGAACTTGAGACCCTTCGGGTCCACCACTGAGCAACCACTGAGTCAAACCGGCCAGGGCATCTTGTGGTTATGGTCTTTAAAAGAGCCCTTATCTTTTGGAGTTATATTCCTAACTATTTATGGGGGAAATGATGCCTGGGGTTTTCTTAGAATGATGCAGGGAGTAGGGAAATGTACAAACTATGTAAGATTGGCAGTGATTTGATCATTGTTGCAGGCGAGTGCCTCAGGTTCATCATACTATTCTTCCTACTTTGCATATATTTGAAACTTGTCCTAATAGAAAATGCAAAACAAACAATTTAAAGCAAGGCGCCCTTGAACGTGTCGGGGAAGCTGTCCCCGCCGCGCCAGGGAGGCCACGCCCCCTTCAGCCCGGCCTCTCCCGCAACCACCTTCCAGGCGCCCAGTTTGCAGTCTCCCCGGACTTTCTCACTCCCCCCGGGGAATCCATCGGCCTTGCACCGCCTGGGTGGCTGTCTATCCCCCGGGGCCCCACACACCGCTCAGGGTCCCCAGGAGACACCCACAGCCTCCGGGCCCCGCGCTGCGATAGCGCAGCTCCCCCCGCGGCTCTGGGCAACTTGGTCGCGCCCGTCGCCACCCCGGGAGCGCGTCCCGTTGTCATGGCGACGCTGTGTGCTAGAGTGGACGCAGCGACATCCTGCCGGGGACCAGGGGACCCCCTCAGTGTGAGCCGCCCCGGGGCTGGGGCGGGGTGGCCCGTGGCCTCTGAGCTGCTGGGCAGCCCGAACCCCTGGCGGAGTCCAGCCGCTGCAGGCGAGGCCGGGCCCGAAGGATTAATGGGGATGTGGCGGGCCGGGGTCCAGGGTCCATCCCAGCCCCGCGCAGGGGATGGAGTCCAGCGAGCGGAGGGAGGGTTAGGGTTAGGGTTTGGCAGGGGCGAGCGAGGGGACCAGGGCTGGGGCCTGCTTAGAGGGTGGGGCGAGGGGACCAGGGCGGGGGCTGTGAACAGGGAAACAGGGTCACCCTGGCGGTGGGTGGAGGGAGGATGGTTGCTCTGGCACCTGCCTGACAGGGCATGGCATCTGAGGGACCCGGTGGAGAAGGGGCCGGAGAAGGAGCTGGGGAGGTAGATGTTAGGGGTGAGCAGGTGAGGTGGCGGCTGTGCCGAGGAGGATGGGGATGCAGCGATGCTAGAGAGAGGGATGGCCAGCGAGGGGAAAGGAGGAACTTCTTTTGGGAAGTGAGTGTTAAGCCCCTGCAGGGTAGCCAACCTCCTTTTGCTCAATGCCAAAGACGCTTTGGGATCTCAAGTTATGAACCTTCTCAGAAACACAACCACCGCCACAACACACAAGGACACAGAGATTTTACATCCAATTTCAGAGGCTTTACAGAGCAGTCCCGTCTGTACCAGGCACCGGGTTAGGGCATTTAGCTGGGGAATATGAAGATGTGTGGGATTTGTAAGGTGCCATGGCAGGGCAATAAATTGTTTTTGTTGTTGTTGTTGTTTTTGTTTGTTTGTTTGTTTGTTTTGTGTGTGTGTGTGTGTGTGTGTGTGTGTAGCTTCCATTTTGAAACAGACATTCTTAACGAAGCCAGGGCAATAAACTGTTAATGCCAGATGAGAAGGAGAGGCAGCCATTGCTGAAGTGGTGGGATGGGTGTGGACTTAAGAAGAAGGTGGGACTTGAAATGACTGCGTTAAGGGAAGGCAAAACTGGCAAAGGGTGTGACATGCCCGGGCCCCTCCTGGGTCCTCAGACAGAGCTTCCAGGAAGGGCCAGGGCAGGCAGAGGGTGTCTGTGGCGCTCCACCCCCTCACCGCAGAGGCAGCCAGGAGGTGGCTCATCAATGCCAGGGTCCTCACAGCGTCTCCAAGATCACAGGGTTTCACAGCCGCATCTGAGAATCTGATTGGGGGGGATCTCAGAAAGAACAGGCCCGTTTAACTGTTTCCTGCAACATTTTCCAAACCTACTCGACAGTGAGGGCCCTTCACTCTGCTTTCACTCGCCTCTATTAATAGCGCAGGAAGCATGTCAGGACTACATTTTGGGAAAAGCTCTTGAGAGTTTAGGACACGAAAGGGTTGGGCCATGGCACGATACGGGTGTGATGGGTGACTCGGGGAGATTAATGGGACCGCCGTGTGTGGGAACGGGGTGGCCAGAGGCCGGGAGGGCCGTCACACGGTGACGCCATAGGCACATTTGTCAAGGGCTGAGGGGAAATGTGGAGGTTTCTCACGGATGACTCTACCATCACTGTGTTCTTCCCAGGACATGACCTTCGGCCCTAAGAACAACACTCCGTTTTTCATGCTAAAATGGCAGCAGTGAAAACCCCCAGCCGAGAACTGCAGAATGCAGAGGAGCCGCTCAGTGACATTTCGCCCCTCCTGTTGAAGAGCCTAGTGGAGGAGCCCAAGAAGAGGAGAGAAGTGCCCAACCACCTGCTGCAATCCAGTAAGCATGGGCACGGATGTGCTGTCAGCTCACGGCCCAGCGGCCCTGGGGCCCGGGGAGCGTGGTGGGTGCTGGGTGCTGGGTGCTGACTGTCTAGGTGGTTTTCTAGGCGCAGATCGTTTTTATTAAGAACATGAGCCAAAACGGTTTGGCTCAGTGGATAGAGCATCGGTCTGCGGACTGAAAGGTCCCAGGTTCAATTCCGGTCAAGGGCATGTACCAGTGGGGGGTGTGCAGGAGGCAGCTGGTCAATGTTTCTCTCTCATTGATGATTCTAGCTCTCTATCCCTCTTCCTTCCTCTCTGTAAAAAAAAAAAAAAAAAAAAAAATCAATAAAATATATTTTTTTAAAAGAACAATGGCCCTATTTAGGTCCACTTAACTGATAGGTTTTTGGGGCATGAATTAGTCACCAAGTTCTAAGGCTTCCGCTTCCTCAAATAGTTTTCCTCTGTGTCCCCCAGCCTTGCCCATGGTCCTCAGCAGGTCCCAGGCTTATGGCGGTGCTTCTCACGCCACCATACTCTCCCCAGACCACCTTTCACACCCCGCCAGTTTCCCTTGTAGAATCCCGCTGGCCTCTGCCCCCGTCCTGCTGGAATATTCTGAGAGGTTTCTCTTGCAGGCAGGACAGAGTTGCAACTCCTGCAACTGGCTTTGCAGACCCCTCCCACCCCCAGCTCCAGCCCCTCCGTGACACACCTCCTCCAGTGCCTCTGCATTTTATAACTTCTTTCCTTTCCCCCTGCACATCTCTTAGCCTGGGAAGCCTGGTAAATCCCATTGCTGCTAAGTAAAATGCTAAAGCATTTGCCTGCGTTATTTTCACTTACTCTGCATGGCACCAGCATTCCATTTCCATGTTCGTGTTGGGGAAGCTGAGGTTCCGAGAGGCCTGGCGAACTCTCCAAAGCGGAGAGTCGGTGTAGTGCTCCAGCTGGTGCAGCCCATGCCCAGCTTTCTGCCATCACACGAGGCTGCTGCCCCTCGTCTTCCAAGGCCCTGCAGATGCTGGGAATGCAGTATTGATGAGGCTCTTCTGTCATTGTGGAACTTGAGTGTGCATTAGCACACTGGACTTATTTCTGGGTCTGAAGAGAAAAATGCTCATCTACATGTATTTGTGGCCCTAAAAACAAAAACAAAACCATCAGTGTTTAAAAAAATTATCAAGGAATGTTAAGTTCAGTATTTTAAAATTACCTAATAGCCGAAAATGGTTTGGCTCAGTGGATAGAGCATCAGCCTGCGGACTGAAGTGTCCCAGGTTCGATTCTGGTCAAGGGCATGTACCTTGGTTGCGGGCACATCCCCAGAGGGAGGTGTGCAGGAGGCAGCTGATCGATGTTTCTCTCTCATTCATGTTTCTGACTTTCATCTCTCTCCCTCTCTGTAAAAAAATCAATAAAAGATATATTTTTTTAAAAAAAAATTACCTAATAACCTGCAGAGCTGGTCAGTCCCTGTGAAACGCCATCCTAACTCCATCCCAGGCCTTCAGTTTGGCCCAAAGCTGATGGCAGCAGCAGAAACACCAAATGGACCACACACCCTAGGTGAACGCTGGCAGCACAGCTGGCAGCACAGTGGGCGAAGGGATGGACAGGGTGCCGGGGCTCACAGGACTGGCAGGTGGCCAAAGGTGAAAGGTGATTGTTTATTTTTTATTTTTTAAACTGGACAGTGCATTCATATTGAGGCAGTTTAGCGGTTGGAATAACACAGATCTGGGCTTAATTTGTTTTTTTAATCCTCACCAGAGGATATTCTTTTCATTGATTTTTTTGGAGAGAGTAAAGGAAGGGAGAGAGGAGAGAGATAGAGAGAGACATTGATGTGAGAGAGGCACATTGATTGGTTATCCCTGAACATGGCCCTGGTCTGGGATCGAACCTGCAACTGAGGTATGTGCCCTTGACAGGAAATCAAACCCGGGACCTTTTGGTGCGCAGGCCAAACTGGTCAGGGCTAGGCTTAATTTTTAACTATCAACTTGGGCAAGTTGCTTAATCTTGTTGAGTCTCAGTTAGCTCTCTTAGCTACAAATGGAGCTAATGCCTGCCTCCTCCATAGGGGGGAGGAGAGAGAAGTGGGAGTGCAAACACACGCCTGGCTTAAGGCACTGGAGGCGCTGGAACCGTGGTGCCTGTGTGAGCAGCCAGGGAGCTCTGTGGACCCCGGCACTTTTGTGAGCTCAGCAGTTTAACATTCCTCTCAAAACTGGGGGTGTGTGGGGGGAGATATTTATGTTACAGTGGCAGTCTGAGACTTTACTGTCCAGAGCGATGATTATTAAAAGCCTTAAATTACATCAAATAACAGATATTGCATAACATCCATTTAAAAAGTATTTTTCTGTATCACATTGCAATTCTATTCAGAGGAAAACAATAACAGTTAAACACACAACAATGCAATTAAACGGTGTGAGATTCTTGTAACCGAGCTTAGATTGCACAGTAAGCACTCACGGTGTTACACAGAGCAAAGGCCATGTGCACTTTGTGAGCTCGTGTTTTACCGCAGAGACTTGTACAAAACATGAAGAGCAAATTATTTTGTTATTTACTTACTTATTTATTTTTATCCTCACCCAAGGATATTTTTTCATTGATTTTTAGAAAGAGTGGAAGAGAGAGGGAAAGACAGAGAGAAATATCGATGTGAAGCACATCATTTGGTAGCCTCCTGTAAGTGCCCTGACCAGGGCCAGGGCCAGGGAGGAGCCTGCAATCAAGGTACCGGCCTTTAACTGGACTCAAACCTGGGTCCCTTCAATCTGGAGGCCAACGTTCTATCCACTGAGCCAAACCGGCTAGGGAAAGAGCACATTAGTTTAGTAGGTAATGAACAATACACATGCATTTGTATTGTGGTGATAATATCTCCCATGTCATGTGTAAAAGTAGGAGGAGAGGCACAGCATTTATTTGAAACAGACTATTCATGCTGACAGCTATATTCTCCAGCTGAAGCTTTCATGTGCTGAAAACGTCCTTAATTAAAAAGAGCCGTGTTAATAGGATCTGCTCTCATTTATATTTTCCTTTATGTCTCATCTCATGATGTACTTATATGCATTGTTTTTATAGAGGTCTATGCAAACGTTCTGAATAATAAGGTTGTGCAAGCAAAGCCTGGCATACTGCATTTTGGAGGCTACCAAATAGGAAAACAACACCAGCAGATTGTGGTAGGTGCTGTGTAAGTGGAATAACTAATCATAATAATGAGAGATGTGAATTTTCTGCATATATTTACTCATTCATCTAAAGAGCAGCAGAAGTGCAGGTATAAATCGGGCCAGAAAAGTCGTTGAAGGATAAGAGACATTGGGTTGCATGTGTCCTTGGACCAGCTGCTGTTCCTGTGCCAGAGACTCCTCCGAGCACTCTGTACATGTGCGAGTAGGTATCATTGCTGAGCGACTCCCAGAGGCAGGGGACTGTGCCTTGTGTCCCTCAAAATTCAATTCAGTCCTCATACCGGCTCTGTGGGTATTGCAATGTTACTATCTATCTATCTATATATCTATATCTATATCTATATCTATATCTATATCTATATCTATATCTATATCTACATCTATCTAGATATATAGATATATAGATATATAGATAGATAGATAGATAGATAGATAGATAGATAGATAGATATATAGATAGATAGATAGATAGATAGATATTTAGATATTTAGATATATAGATATATAGATATATAGATATATAGATATATATATATGCAGAACCCAAGATTCCAGAGGTTAAATAGTTGGCTCAAGCACCCTGAGCTACAAAGTGGTGGAGGCCGACTCTTAGACTGCCTTTCTCCAAGCCAGTGTCTGCCCAGTGGTGCCTACACCAGCAGGGAAAGCAGGTCCCTTCCTTACAAGGCCCCAGCCAGGGTCCTGTTTCACTTGCCCAGGTCATATGCCCATGCCTAAATCAGTCATTCTGGCCAAAGATATTCTGCCCAGACCTGGACGGCAGGGGCAAGCTCCACTGGACAGGCCTCGGAAGGGACAGCGGGAGCCTGCAGTGACCACAGTCCACCACGGGGCCACACCGAGGGCCAGTCCTTGCTGCGCCCTCTCAAGTGACCTGGATGCAGTGGGTTATGGGCGACCACAGCATCCCTAACTCCCATGCCAAAGGGCACCTGAACAGTCAAATCCACTCTACAAACCTCAGTGACCTCTGCACAGTCCCCTGAGGTTGCACGGAACAACACGTGAGAATCACTCCAACTAGGAGGCCTTGGAACTGAGCCAGACAGGCCTCTGAGCAGGTGCGGGAATGGGGGGAGGTGAGCTCTGCTCAGGTGGGCCCTCGGAGAACTGGCTTTGTATATGATGTGACCGCTGGCCCTGTCCCCAGCCACAAGAGACTCTTCTTTTAAATGTAGTGAATTGTTAAAAGCCATGACTTTTTTTTAAAGATTTTTTTATTCATTTATAGAGAGAGAGAGGAAGGGAGCAGGACAGAGAGAGAGAGAAACAAAGTGAGAGCAAAACATCGATTGGCTGCCTCCTGCATACCCTTCAGCCAAGATCGAGCCCACAGCATGGGCATGTGCCCGGACTGGGAATGGAACAGGCAACCCTCTGGAGCACAGGACTATACCCAACCAACTGAGCCACATTGGCCAGGGCAAAAGCCATGTCTTCTCATGGGTCATTTTAAGATAGAATTCTGACTGCTGTGCTGGATGCTCTTAAGTGAGGAGAGTCACTGAGAGGCCCTGACCAGTGGTGATGCTCCCCAGCGAGGGAGATAGTTTCATCAGAGCCCCCAGTGAGCAGAGGGGCAGCTTCCAATAGTCCTTATGCGTTGAAGTGGGGAGAATAGGGAGATCAGGAGAGGAACCTGCCAGGTACCAAGTGTCTCCTCTCAGGAGAAGGGTTAGGATTTGAAACTGTAATTAGAAACTTCACCCGTCAACCTTTAGGGGCACATTTCTTAGAACGTGGCATCAAAGACCATGGTCAGTAATACATTCTGGGGCTTACTTTTCCTGGTTATTAGGTTTGCTGTCTAGATTATAGTAGGATAGATCTAGAATGATTATCACTCATAAATACTCATTGTTTCATTGTTTATGATGAATAAACAATTCACCACCCATCCCTAGCCCCCCTCACTCTCCTCATCAACCACACCACCCCCCTCCCCACCCTAGGCAGCTACAGTTTCTTTCTGTTGGTATAGATTTGCCTGTTCTGGACATTGCATATAGATGGAACAGTAGGGCATGTGGTCTTCTGTGACTAGCTTTTCTCACTCGGCATGTTTTCCAGGCTCATCCAGCTTGTAGTATATACCAACACTTCATTGCTTTTTATGGCTGAATAATGCTCCATTGTATGGATGTACGGCGTTTTGTTTATGCGTTCATCACCACTGATTGACAGTTGGGTTTGTACTTTGGGGCTATTATGAAGAATGAATGCTGTTATGAACATTCACATCCATGTCTGGGGTGGGCATATGTTCTTGGCTATCTATCAAAGAGTGCAATATTAATTTTCTGTGGCTGCTCTAGTAAATCACCACAATTTTAGGGGTTTAAAGAACAGAAAATTATTCTGCATGGGAGAGTCCAAAATCAAAGAGTTGGTACAGCTGTGCTCCCTCCAAAACTCTTGAGGAGAATCTTCCTTTGCTCTCTCAGCTGGTGGTGCTCCAGGTTCTTTTTCTTGTGGCTACATAACTCCACCTGCACGTGGCTTTCTCTTCTGATTCCCTCTATCTTCTGTCACTTAAAAGGACTCCTTTTATTGGACTTGGGACTCCTCTGGGTAATCCAGAATGATCTTATCTCAGGGTCCCTAACTTAATCATATATGCAGTGACCCTTTTCCCAAATAAGGTCACTTTCACAGGTTTGGGTATTAGGTGTGCACATATTTTTTGAGGCCACCGTTCACCTCACTGTTGTTTTATTTGCATTTCCTTAAACGTCTTTCCATTCACTTACTGGTCATGATGCATAAAAGTCTTGGGCGGAGAAGCCATTTGGGATATTCCAAAAGCAAAGTGGGAAGTGGGAGGAGACACTCTGGGAAGAGAGGAAGGCATGGAGAGGGCTGCAGGGGAACAAACTCTGATGAAACTACTTCACTCGCTGGGGAGCATCACCACTGGTCAGGGCCTCTCAGTGACTGTCCTCACTCAGAGTGTCCAGCACAGCAGTCAGAATCCTATCTTAATTTGGAATCCAGAGGCTATCTGATTTATTGCGGGGGGCAGGGGGGATGAGGAAGGGAATGGTGGTTCCTGAAGAACAGGCCGTTTCTGTCTTTTGTACAGCACAGTGCCCAGCACACAGGAGGCACTCAGTAAACACTTAGGAAGATATTGAACTCACTTTATTGCGTCAGCTAATGGTTGTTGGTCCAAATCCAATGCCAACAGGAATCCCCAAGTTAGGGTGTTGTGAAGAAGGAAACTTTATTTAGTGCAAACAGCTCAATTGTGATACAGCGCAGCTTGGAACAGTACCCTGTGAGGTGGCCCTGGGCGAGGCAGCTCTGCTCTGCTTTGCTTTAGTGTCTGCCACTAGCTCTGGTCTGCTCTGCTCCATTCTACTCTGGTTCAGTGAGACTTCTTCCATTTCAGCTCCCTCCCGGGAAACTCAGTCTTCCGTCTTCGGAAGAAAGGAGAAGTGCTCTCTCTGAGTCAGGGTCTGACTTAAGAGAGAGGAGTCCCTGCCCCTCTTCCCTGGTCGCTCTACACTCATGCAAATGAACACTCCAAATCCTCACAGTTTTACTGGCCCAAAAGGCATTGTCCTGATTGGTTACGATGGAGTTGCTCTGATTGGTTGGTGAAGATGCTGATGGAGATATTGCCTTTCCCATTGGACAGGGAAAGCCTCAGTCCTGTTAGTTGAAATACATATCCAGGAACTCCTTGGCAAGAGCTGGCTCAGAGGTCGGGAACACAGTGCATGCGCATGGTGGAAGGCAGGCTTCCCGCTGAAGTGTGTTTTGTGTTGCTGCTTAGACATGGCTGCCAGGCTCTGTCTTCAGGGGTGAGCCCAGGGAGCCACCAGCAGCCTTGTTGGTCTGTGTCTTCTTTCTTGGGGCCCACATTGAGAAGGGAGTGACCTGGCGAAGACTCAGTAATTCCAGATAAATGCAGGGTAAAGCCTAGATAATCACACTGCTTCTATTGGGCATCGAAACAAACAGAAAGAGATAAAAGTACAAACTGATTTCATCTTAATCACATTCTGGGAGCTCTTAGGAGAGCTAGCCTCCTGTTCCCATCAGCAAAGTTAAGCAGAAGCTTAAGGCAATTGCCTTGAGATTCCTGCCAAACAAGGGGAAAATCCAAACCTGCTTTTATCTTGGTTTTGCTACAGGAAACTATGCAAATTGCCCAACAATGGAATGATTGAACGTGGGTTTAAAACCGCAATAAATTGTTCATTAACATTTGAGCTTGATCCATGTCTGGTGAACGAAGTGAAAACATTTTACGTGGATTCATACTGAAATCAGTGTTTCAATATACTTTAAAATTTGAAATAACGATGTTCAGTTTTCTCTTAAATTCTTTTTCCTCTGTGCTAAGGCTTTGTCTAGGAAACTACATTTATTCATTAAGTAATCAATTTCCCCATGAGACATCCGGTATTGGTGTTGCTAGCCCAAACCACAGCTCTTAGCTTCTATAGCCTTACCTTACGCCCCTTCACAGTCCCAGCATTCTGTAACCACAGTGTGTCTTCAGTTTCCAGTGCAGCACCAGACACGCCTCCCCACCTGGTCCGCAGCCTCTCCCCAGGGTGCCAGGAGGGAGTGAGGACCCCGTGTAAACATCTTTTTGGAGCATCAGTTTGCTCACTCGTTCTAGAGAGCTGCATTATAGAGCAACATTTTAGAGTAAAATGCGTGATTGACACTTGAAGAACTTAAGACTGCTTGGATTTGGTCCCCCAATCCCTGGGGTTGGGTGTTAACCTTCCCTGGCTGAGAAGCTGTGCCGCTGAGGGCAGCTATTAACAGACTCCAACTTTGAATCTGAAATGCGGTGTTTGGGAAAACACTATGGCAAGTGCTTGTGTTAAAGCCCCCTTTAACCCAAGCCAATACTTCACTGAGGGGGTGGGGGGGAGGGTTGCTGCCTCGTAGAGGGGAGGGTGGAATCTCCAGAGGGGACACAGGAGGGGCTTGTGAGGAGCAGAGATTGGAGGGGGAGTTTAGATAGCTGTGTGCAGGACCTGAGAAATCCCTGTAAATCTGAGTACAAGCTGTTTAACCCCTTGTTTGAGTGGGATTTTTGTTTGTTGTGGGATCAGTTCTGAAAAACTGAAGTTCATATGGTATCCTGTGGAGGCAACATCAAGGTCCTGAGGGCCAGGAAAAGGCCAGCCCCCACTGGAGGGAGATCTTGGAGGGTTTGGGGACATCTTCAAATTGACCCCTCAAATTGGAAGACAGGGTAGGATCTTAGGCAGTTCTCACACTCAGTTACTCATGTTTTCAAATAAACTTTTGTTATTCATTTAAAATACACTTTCTAGCCATGACTGTTACAGAAAAACGAAGAAGAACCAAGCAATACTTAGAGAGATGTAGTTACATTTATTACGCGTGGGTCCAGAGGAAAATGTCTCTCAAATTCTGGGCCCCAACATCCAGGAATTTTCCCTATTTATATGTTTTTATCTTCTTTGTCTCCCAAATATGGGGTGTTTTCAGCCCCTTTTGCAAGTTCTTAAAGAGCCTGTATGTACTGGGGCCTTAAGACCTCAACCAGAGGCCTGCCTGGAGCCAGCACTGATAACCTTGTCTGGGAAAAGTTTAATGGCCTCTCTGAAGTGGGAGTGGTCTTAGCAAGCAAGAATTTACAGAAGCCAAATAGCAGGGTTAACATTTCAAACAGCAGTTTTTATATAAGATGGATGCTTCATGGCCAGTGTTACTCAGTGGTTGGAGTGCTGGTCTGCACACACAGGAGAGTTCCAAGAGCCAATTGAGATGTATCTCTCTCTCATCCATGTTTCTCTCCCTCATTCTCTCCCTCCCTTCCTTCCATTCTCTCCGAAAAAGAAAAAAAAATCAATGGAAAAAAATGAGTGAGGATTAAAACATAATATTAATAAAATACATTGTCTAAACACTTTCTTCAACTTCTCAAGGCTTTCCCCCCTTGAATGAGCATTATTTTCCTCAGTTTCAGTTATAAATAGAAAGGAGAAGTGCCATTTCCATTTTAGTCCTGAAAGGATATTATTTTGAACCATTTAAAACAACACTGACCTGCTGATAAAATACTGAAAGAAAGCTGGGGAGAGCAGTCTGGGCCCTGGGCTGTGCTGAGCTGAGAGGCAGTGGGATGTAGTGGACGGAACCCTAGAGCAGAGCTGGGCACAGGGTCCTAGGCCCAGCTGGACCACTAGTCCCGGTCGGTGAACAGAACCCAAAGGCCATCTGCATGCAGCAGGGGGTGTCCTCAGTGCCTCAGTCCTTCTGGGCTCAGACAACAGTCTCCAGCAGGCGAAGGGCATGGTTATGACAGCATGCAATGAGTGTCTGAACCCAAAAGTTGAAAATTGCAAGACTTATAGACTCTCCAGTGTTCCTGGTGTATTTCAGAAGTCAGTCTGAGATGTTGACTTTGTTTTCTAAAATGTAGAGGGCAAGTTGTTCATTTCTTGCTTTAATTTGTTACTATATTTTTGTATTGTTTTAAGTTTATTAAAAAACTCATTGGCAAACATGCCCCCGGGCATTGTCTTAGGAACATTTGGTTTAAAAGCCCTCTGAGAGGAGGGATCAGCCCTCCCATCAGGAGGTCTCTTGGCTGCCTTCCTAGCACCTGCCCACCCCCTACCCCCACTACCCACCGCGGGGGACCCTGGGCCCAGCCTTCAGTCTGAGCGAGTCTTCCTTTCACGTCAGATGTCAGGCAAAGGCTGAACATCTTCTTCCTCTCTTTACACTCCCTGTCTAGATAACCCTAAATATCTACATTTTTACATGAGCCTGTTCTTTTTTATTTTTCATTGATCCAAATGCATAGTTCCAGATCAGTGAACTTTTAAAGGGGCATATGGGAAGCGGCAGCCAATGGGGTCTCCGAGAAGTGTGGGCACAGCCCCTCCCCGGGGAGCCCTCGGGCAGCAGTCCTGACTAGGACTGGCCCACCTTCGTCAGTTGGCAGCATTTTTTGTGCAACAAGAAACACAGGGCCTGAGGGGGTCCTGGGCCTTTACACGCTGTTCCAAAGGACACTGGGCTCTGGGCTCTTCAGATTCTCACAGCCCTTTGCTCGAGAGCAGAAATGCCAGCATGACATTCCTGTGTACATCCCGGGCATCCGTTCTGCTAACACCGGAAACCCTGAGCGCCAGCCCAGGCGAGCGGACCTGCAGCCCCCTCGGCGCCCACTGCGCTCTCCTCTCCCTGTCCCTGCTTCCTCACGCCTCCTTTGTTGTACTGTCCTTCCTCCATCCTGACTTAGTTTAAGGTGCATGGCCACAATGCAACTTCTTCTGCTCCCAGTGCTTCCTGAGCTCCAGTCCTCCCTCTGTGACCCCTAAGGGGACAGAGGTGTCTGTGAAGACTTCAGAGCCTGGCGCTGAGCGTCTCCCTCTCTGTCTCCAGGCGGGTGCCTCCACCCCGGACTCCGGCTCCAGCACTCGGTCCTCCCTGCCTCTCCTGGAAGGACCCACCTCCCAGGTGGAAGGCCCGGGAGCCACACCTTCACCAAGACTGCCCTCTGCAGGGCCCCACGGAGGTCAAAAGATGTCTTGGCAACTTCGGGTGTTTTTTTAGGCTTTTAAGGAATTGAAACAAAGAGAAAATATGTCAAAACAGGATCACTAACATTGTACTTTGAGAATGTTGGCAGGTGATAAATGGGAACCTTTAACAAATGCAAACACCAGTTTAACTTCACCAGGAAATATTGTCTGAAGTCTAATCTGGGGCTTTGATAGATGTGAGGCCTCGGGCAAGGGGTCAGGGACAGGCCAGCCTCTGGCCCAGACTTTGGAAACCAAAGGCCTCTCAGCTGTCCCTTGGCCCAGAGGAAGCCCAAATGCCCAAAGTTCTTGCTCCTCTGCCATGCAGAGGAAGGAAAGCACGTTTCCTCAGAGACGCACCTCAGTCCCCAGCACTGTCCTGCGTCACGGGGTTGGCCTCCTGTCACCATCAGAGCACCCCGACCTTGGGTTCCCTTAAGTTTGCCCCAGGGGTAGGTAGGAGGCTATCCTAGCCACACTCCCTTTCCTGAAATTTTGACTACCTGAGTGTGTCCGGGTTCCCAGGATCAGTGGCATGTAATCAGAGAAACTGTGAGAGTTGGTGGGTGGCTGGCTTCTTAGCTCAGTGAATCTCGGAGCTAAACTGAGTTCAACAGGAAAGTACATGCAGTAAGCTGTCAGGACTGGGAAAGATACAGGCCCAGAATGGGGAGTTGCGGGGGGGGGGGGGGGGGGGGGAGGGTTGGCAGGAGGGAGACCCTGTGAAGATAGGGTGTGGCCTCTGGCCAAGCCCTTAAACTGGGCAGAAGGCACATGGGCATAGTTTATTATTCATTCAATGGTGTTTGCTTGGCTTATTTTATCATTCTTTAAACTAGAGGCTCAGTGCACAAATTCATGCGCTGGTGGAGTTCCTCAGCCTGGCTGCTATCAGGGGCAATCGGGGCTGATTGGAGCCAGCCGGCCAGGGGGAGGGATGATGGAAATTGGCTGGCCGTGGGAGGTTGGCTGTGGGAGTACACTGACCACCAGAGGGCAGTCCTGTGTTGAGTGTCTGCCCCCTGGTGGTCAGTGCACATAATTGTGACCAGTCATATGGTTGCTTTGGCTTTTATATATATATATATATGGCATGTGATGGGTTTACAATCTTTTACAAATTAAAAAACACAGCACATCTTCTCAAGTTGCTTTTAAAATAAGATGAGGGATAACTAAATGAGGAGATGAATTTTCAAATAGATTAAATGGTGTGTTTATTCTGATTGCTTCTTTTTCTCTCCCAGCAACTGATCAATATTTCCAATGAGGACATACATGTTCATATTTTACCCCCACAAACCAAATACTTTCAGATCAAGTATATGAAGAAGGTAAGCCCCGCCGGGTGGCCCCTGTCTCACGGTGTTCTTTGTCGGGCTGTAGTTTTCTGTCCCTGGTCACCTGGGCATGGTGTGGAGGTTGTCCCCGGATCCTGCCTCTGAGCGCTCTGGGGTTTGTCCCAGCCAGAGCCCCTTTTCTTCTAGGAGCACCGCCTTGTCCCTGGCTTGTCCCTCACCATCACCGTCACGTTTTCTCCAGATGAGTGGAGATACTATTATGATTGCATCCGTGTTCACTGTAAGGTAAGTCTCTTACAATCAGGCTTTGGGGGGTGGGGTGGTGTCAAAACTAACATCCTCAAGGGGAGCAGAGGGAAGGAATGACGGGGGTGGAGTTTCCCGGCCCAGCTCCTGATGGCCCTCTTCAGCCAGTCCGATGGCATGAGGGCCCTTGTGCAGCGGGTCCCAGCTGGGAGCATGCGAGGCTGCGGGGAACCGGGGCAGAGCCACGAGACTCGGTTCAGGGCTGGGTTCCCACCTGCCCTGGCTACAAGCCTCATTTGTCATATGGGAGAGGCGAAGGCTAGTCAGAAGTGTAGCCACTCTCTGTAAGTGCTAGATTGAAAAGTTAGCAAGAACCTCGAGTTGTGTTTATAAACTCTGGGGACTGGATCGTATCTTTAGTGGGAATGTCCTCGGAGCCAGCCCTGGGCTCTGCGGAGATGTGGGAGCCCAGGGAACTGACCCCAGGAGGCTGGCTGTGCTGCATGCCTTCTTAGGAGCCTTCCTCTAGGTCACCTGAGTCATCCTGTGGCCTCCAGCCAGAGCCAGCTCCTGGGCCACCGGTCCTCTTAAAACTGTCACTCCACCCTCCCTTGCTCTGTATTCCAGCCCTACCTCTTGTTAGTCCAGAAGCCTTAAGGTTAGCTGAAACCCGAAACCGGTGTGGCTCAGCGGATAGAGCATCAGCCTGCGGACTGAAAGATCCCAGGTTCGATTCGGTCAAGGGCACGTACCTTGGTTGCAGGTACATCCCCAGTGTGGAGTGTGCAGGAGACAGCTGATTGATGTTTCTCTCTCATTGATGTTTCTAACTCTGTATCCCTCACCCTTCCTCTCTGTAAAAAAATCAATAAAATATATTTTAAAATAAAAAAGGAAGAAGTCTTAAGGTTAACTAAATTTGATTTTCAAAACTAAAATGGAAGAGTATGCTTTCATAACAAATGAGTTTCAATTTTTTAAATTATTGATTACAGAGAGGAAGGGAGAGGGAAAGAGAAACATCAATGATGAGAGGGGATCATTGGCCGGCTGCCTCCTGCACATCCCATACTAGGGATTGAGCCTGCAGCCCAGGCATGTGCCCAGACCAGGAATGGAGCCATGACCTCCTGGTTCATAGAGAGATGCCCAACCACTGAGCCACACCAGCCCAGCGACTTTCAATTTTTTAAAAGAAAAAAAATACCTAAAACTGAAAATAGAAAATTGCTTTCAGAGGAATATTCTGCACCAAGAACTCAAATCCCTAACCAGGCGTGTGTAGGTAGCTTGGTGCGTGTCCTGCTCCCGGCAGTAATGCTAAGGATAGCCGCACCTGTGCAGCACTTTACACTGTGTGAGGCCACCACCTACTTTAATTCTCAAAAACACCTTTAAGGAAAGGCAGAATATCCCCATTTTGCAAAGAAAGAAGCAAGGCCTGAAGAGGTTAAAGGTCATGGCTAAGGTCGAGTTTGATGCAGGACTAGAAGCAGGCGTCTGCAGGCTTCCAGTGCTGGTTCCTATCCCGCTCTGGGCAGCTGATTCTATGCCCGTTTCTCTTTTCTTCCCTACAACTTCTTGAAATAGAAACAGTCAGACAACTGACTTCATATCCACACGAAGGCATCACTGTCTTTAGCAGTTCTGTGTGATAGTGAACATTGTTTAAATGTCATATATTTAAATTATTTACACTTTGGTAAAGCAAAGAAAAATCAATGTTTTAAATGTTGTATTTAAATACTCAGATTTCTTAAAAACTATTTTTTCTAGAAACTTTTTTTTTTTTTAATGATAGAGAACAAAATAAATATCTACCAGTTCATTCTTCTAAAATTCTGGTCTTCAGTGTGGTAAGCTGGACTTTTCCCATTAATTTTAGGGTGATGACACTTTGCTTATTCCCATCCATGCCTATCCTGTCATGAACACACTGGATTTCCCCTCATATATAAACCTATCAAATGTTCTACTTGGTGAAAGGTGAGTTACCGAATGAACTACCAACATGTCATAGAATGTGAAAAATTAAGAGAAACATATATAAAGATTTATATTTTTCCTAATAGAAGGTTACCTTTCTAGCTGAGTTAGACCAGACTTGTAATTGCAAAAGAAAAACAAACAAAATAAAAACACTCGGAGTGAGAAATAGAATAACTCTGGTCACTTAACTGCCAGGTGTGAGGTGGATCTTCAGGCGTAGCCAGGTCTGGGGGTTTAAATCGAGTCACAGGAACCTCACTCTCCCCATATCAGGGTCTGGAGGCTTCTTTCTCAGCAGCCCCTCTTCCTGGGCACAGTTGCCATAAGCTCCAGAGACTGTTAGCAACATGGGTGGTTGGTTGGAGGGGCTGGAGAGGCTGGGGTATTTAAGCAAAAGTCTCAGGACTGAGTCTTATTGGGCCAATTCGGAGCTTGTGCCTCTCCATGAACTGATCTTTATTTTTAAATGAAGGGAAAATAAATGCAGAGATGACAAAGACAATAGAAGTCACAATAGATGCCACATTTCAGATTCCTCCTCCTCCTTGTTGGGAAAATAGTTGATGATTCTAGTTGTAATTTATGTATGTCTTTTTTTTTATCAATAAATATTTATTGAATATCTACTCTCAGGCATAGTGCTATTTGTCCCTAGAATATAAAGAAGGTGAATATCTAACAGCCCAAGGCCATGCCAGTTGTTGAAATATGGAAATACTCCTCTACTGGTTGAGAAATATATACTGTCCTGAGCCCTGTCCCCAACCCCCCAATCCCAGCTCCTATTCCTTCTCTCTTGCCGTTCCCTGGCTTCCCAGTGATTCAGCAATTAAGTTGTTGATACAGCATTTGGGGTTGGGAAGCTCCTGCAGGACCTGCTGCAGCCCTTTCCCCATTCTAACTGGGTGCTGTCTGGAAGTCCTGACTGAGCAGCCAAAGGCTCTGATTCCGGAGGTCTTAGAGTCTCATCAATGAGCTGCTCTAATTCCTGAGTGCTGTAACAGAGGCACACAGGGGGGAGTCCTCATTCATCTGGGGAGGACATTCATTTGGGGTTATCCTAAGAGGACTCCATGGGGTGGGCTGGGACGGTGGCATTCCAGGCAGGGAAGTAGCATGTATGAAGTCTTGGTGGCAGCCGAGGGCATGGGCTTAGGAGCTTGAAGGGCCACTGAATGATTTCAGTTCACACAGTTCCTGGCAAATACTACAATAGATGCCTCTTGCTATAGCCCCGGACTGTGAGCAAAGACCTTGGGCTCCAGCATGCTCTGCAGGTAAAGGCTAAGGTCACCAGATCTTCCAGGTGTTGGCGGGACAGTCCTGATTTCTAACAATTTTTCCCGCGTCCCACAGCGTTTTAAAAAAGTCCCGATTTTTTTGAAAGATTGGAAACATTGGAAAGATTCTTTCCAAAAATCGGGACTTTTTTAAAATGCCGCGGGATGCGGGAAAAATTGTTAGAAATCAGGACTGTCCCACCAACACCTGGACGATCTGGTGACCTTAGTAAAGGCCAATTCAAGCCTCTGCAGGCAGCACCGAGCAGGTAAGTGTTTCAAAACTCTGGAGGTAGAGAGAGGGCAACTGAACCCTTTGGAGGAGGTGGGAGGACTGGTGTATACGAGTTCCAGGACCTTTCCTTTTCACTCCCACCTGTTGTCCTGGAGAGAAACCCCCCCAAACTGGGTCTGGAGCAATGGCCTTGGTTCAGCCGGTGGGTGCCCCTCTTCTCTCGCCTCCCACACCTTCCCGTGAGCTCTGACTCACCACTCTGTGCGCTCGTTTTAAACAGCTCTCTAGGAGTTGTAAATAAATAATACAAAACAATGTATGATAATCTGTACAAATTAAAGAATAATAAAATAATATAATGAAAAATAGTTTTAAGACATAAAACATTACCAGTAACTTTCCAACCACTATTCTGAATTTTGAGATAATCATTTTTTATTTATTTTAATAGTTTTGATATATACAATACATATGTACACCTAAATAACACATTGTTTAGCTTTGACAGTGTTTTATCTTTATATAAAAGGGATCATACTGTATGTACATTCTGTTGTAACTTGCTTTTATTCATTCTATATTCTGTTTTGGTGGTTCAGCCGTGTTAATGCATATGACTGTATTCACAGCTCTAGTGTCTTGCTGTATAGAGGTGCCAGTTTTTTCTCTGTCCTACTGCTAATGGACCTAGGTGTTGTTTTCACTTTTTTTTCTTTGCCCAACACTACTGTTGAGTTTCTTTGTAAATGGCCTGGGGCACATGTCCTACAGTTTTCCCTGGGTATATATGTGGAAACAAAATCCATTGTTACTGTCTAATGTCAAATTATTTTCCAAAATGGTTGTACCCATTCATACACACACTGCAGTGCATGAGAATTTCTTTTCCACATCACTGCCATCATGGGTATTATCAGAATTTTACATTCTGGCTCCTTGTCCTTTCTTTTCTGTTTATTTGCCCCAAAATGTTCTGCCAAAACTATACCAGGGCTTCCTCCCTCCCACTCATTAGCCCTTCCTGTCTTCACCTTGTCCTTCTCAGGGTTAAGTGCTCTGTTCAGGGACCTCAAGATTCACCTAACAAAGGTGAATCCCTCCTGGTGGGACCCACTCACTCTATGCATTTTGAGGTCAAACATTGCTATTTTCTTTAAATGGGCGAATATTGCAATTTTTACCAAAATCCAAGTGGCAGGAAAAAACTGACTTCATTCTTTTTTCCTTCCTTCCTTCCTTCCTTCCTTCCTTCCTTCCTTCCTTCCTTCCTTCCTTCCTTCCTTCCTCCTTCTTCCTCTCTTTTTCCTATTCCTCTTCCTTTCTTCCTTATTTTCTTTACTTTCTCTCTCTCTTTTTTTTCTTCCCTTCTTTCCTTCCTTCTTTTTTCCTTTCCCTCCACAAATTATTTCTTGTTTGGATCATAAATCAGGCTTATGAAAACAATGGTTTAATATACTGTTGAAAGTTACATGTCTTAAAATGCAGACATCAATCTTGGTTCTTACAACACAAATCTACCAACTTCCCTAGAGACTTTTCCAAAACTATTTTGTATATAATTCCCTTCATTTGTAATCAGAAATGAACATTTCAGCTAAACTGTTTATTAAACTGAGTTATAATGTATAATGATATAATATTTTTAAAAATCTTTCCAACAATAAGCATGCTGTCTTTTTCCTTCAATCCAGAATGTCTGGTAGCACGACAGAGATTTTCACATGAAAGATTTCCTACTAAGCAGGTAGCATTTGGGTAGATTCTTTATTTAGCATTATTCACTAAAGAAATCTTTATGGAATGCCTATGATGTCTCAGGCACAGTGTTCGGTACTGGAGGTGTAGAGATGACTCAGACCTGATATCACGATTAAATGGATGATTGTAATTTCTAATTCCATGTATTCTGAGTGAAGACACCTAACCCAGCTCAGTGTGAGGGGAGTTAGAGGCATGTGAAATGGGGAAGCTCCACAAGACTTCCTAGAGAACATGTCTGAGCTGAGTTGTGAAGGCTGACTGAAATCTACCAACTTCTCTAGAGACTTTTCCAAAACTATTTTGTATATAATTCCCTTCATTTGTAATCAGGAATGAAAATTTCAGCTAAACTGTTTATTAAAGAAGGGAGTGGAGTAGGAGAGAACAAGGTGTGTCGGGAAATGCTGTAGCGTGGGCAAAGGCAGAGGTGAAATGGCACAGGCAGCTGGGCCTGTCTGGAAAGTTTGTGTGACTGGACATGCGTTGCAAGAGCTGTGGCAGGGGACTAGAATGCGGGCTGAGAAAGATGTTTCGCAGGGATGTGTACGTGCACCCTGAGACTGTCACCGAAAGACTTAAACAGAGAAATGGCATGATCATGGCTTCCCTTTAGAAACCTCATTTGGTGCCCCTGCAGAGATGTGGAGGAGGATGGGTAGGACTGCTGTGGACACCCAGGCACAATATGGCAGAGCACTGGAAGTGCCTGGACACTACAAAAATAAGCAACGAGGGGGGTGCTGGTCAAGATGACGGCATAAATAAATGCGGTACTTGAGTCCTCCTACAACCACATCAAAATCACAACTAATGAACAGCTTTGGACCACGCTCTATCCACTGAGTCAAATCAACTAGAGCAAGTTTTTAATATATAGTAGTAAAAACAATGTTTAGCATATAGTTAGTGATTTATATTAGCCATCATCACCACCACCACCACTCAAGAGATTTTTACCTAAAGAATGCACAATGAGACCCAGCCAGTTTGGCTCGCACAGTAACAAAGGTAGACAACATAAATTCTAGTTGCAAAGAGAGACTTGGTGTGGAAAGGCTGGTGGCCAAGTTGAAGGTGGGCTTATGGCAGGTAGGGATGTGGAAGCCCCCAAAGCAGTCTGTCAGAAACTGCACAAGCTAATGGCCATCCCAATGGCCATCCCACGGGGGCACCGAGCAGGGACTGAGATGAGGGTGTGGTTGCAGGTCTAGGATGAATGAGCAGCTTCTTTCTATTGGCTTTTACATTTTAGGATAAGTCTTGTTGAGATTATCTACATATCATAAAATTCACTAACTTAAATTGTACAAGTCAACAGTTTTTGTATATGCAACTACCACCATCATCAATTTTAGAACATTTTCATCCCCCTCAAGAGAAACTGCACACCCATTCCTTATTTTCCCTCCAAACTTCTCAGCCTCAGCAAATTTCTATCTCTATAAGTTGTCTACCTGGAAACTTCATTATGTGGTCTTTTGTGGCTGACTTCTTTTATTTGGCATAAGGTTTTCAAGGTTTATCCCACTTATAACATGTGTCGGTACTGCATTCCTTTTATTGCTGAATAACATCCCATTGAGTGGATGGACCACATTTTATTTATCCATTCATCAGTTGATGGACATTGGGTTGTTACTACTTTTGGCTACTTTGAATTCCTATTGTGAACATTTGTATGTTTTTTGCAATTATAGTTTACAAGTAGAGGCCTGGTGCATGAAAATTCATGCACTGGAGGGGGGTCCCTCAGCCTGGCCTGTTCCCTCTCACAGTCCAGGAACCCTGAGGGGTGGGAGTTGGCCCGGTGATCAGGGGACCCATCACACCTCTGCTGTTGCTACTGCCAGCAGTGCAAGTCTTGGCCGGCTCTGGTTACCTAAGCCTCAGGCCAGCCCTGGATAGCTGCAGGGCTGAGGAGATTAGGCATCGCCATCTTGTGGCCGTGGGTGTCACCATCTTTGAGAGCGGACAGTCAATTAGCATATTCCCTCCTTATTGGCTGTGGTGCCACCATCTTTGCGATAAGGTGAAGGGAGAACACAAATTCAGCAGAAGGGAAATTCAGAAGTATATATTTCACTTTGTATCTAGAATTGATTTAGACAGAATGGCCAGAAGTTGCAGGATTTACATTTAATGCCATTAAGTTTGCTTTCTTACGTTGAGGCTGTGTTATTGGGCAGAGCCTCCCTGAGGCCTGGATGGCATCAGTACATTTCCACAAGGTCATGAAGTGGACTCGTGTATATTCATCAGTCACATGTTCATTGTCCAGGTTTGGTGCTTGTAAATTTTCCATGTGGACATTTGCCAGCTACCTATAAACAGCCTTGGTGGCTTAAGCTCTGGTGAGATGAATTGTGACGGCTTCTGTAAATAACAGAAAGCTGCATTCCAGTTTCCGTCCAATGTCTCAAAATCAAACCCTGGTGCAGAGGACGTCCAGCTCTCTCTCTCCTGGGAGCTGAGGTTGTGCTTTATAACTGGGCAAACCTAACCATCGAAGCTGGTTAAATTTTGTCATCTCTTTGTATCTTAGAAAGCTCCATAGGTAAAGTACAATTTCCCCCTTTCTATATACACAAGGAAGCAAGAACATGCTTATGTGAGGTGCTGAAGTTTTATCTTTCCAATCCCATGGTCCTGGAAAGACTTGTGTGAGTCTATTATGCCCTGTGGTTTCTCCTACAGAGTCTACCTGGCACCAAGTAAGTGGTTAGAGCAAACCCAGGCAGCTGGCCAGTGTTCTCTCCTCAAGTCATCAGCTGACCCTCCTTTGCTACAGGCTGACTGCCCTGGCCAGCCGGTTCATGTGTGTGCAGGCAGAGCTGACAGGAAGTCACCGAGTGTTCCCTGGGTTCCCCCTCACTTCCCTGTTTCTACTCTGCACCTGGTCCCACAGGCAGGGCAACCAGGCTGCTCTCCCAGCAAGTGGGACCGTGATGCTGGGCAGACCAGAGGCCACGTTCACATTGCAAACAGAGAAGGTTCCCTCCACTCTCTTCAAAGCCAGTATATTTTAGTCTCTGGAACTTTCACATCGTTAATTTAAAATTTACCAAAGGATGCTTTTCCTTAAGTGGAGAGACTGTGTCTGATTTTAGAAAGTGTGGGAATAACCAAGGTCAGAATGGGATGTCCAAATGGAGCCGAATGCCCTCACTGCCCCGGGCCACGGGGGAATGGGAACTCTTACCCTAGGCCTGGGAGGGCAAGATTGATGAGAGCAGTTGCCCAGCTGGAACAGCAGGTCCTGTCTGCACTGCACCAGTACGGGCTCTGAATGGGGGCCCGAGAACCAGCTGTGACTGGCTTAGGACGAGGGTTTAAGAAGAAGACTATAATGTTGACCTTCAGAAGGATATTTGAAACCAGCTCAGAGAATGAATTCACATTTCTCAGCTCACTGAGGGAAATATGCTTTTTCCTCATGCTGGGTCGCATGTCCTAAACTCAAAGTTGATTTGAAGGAACAGCAGCATTTCATGAGACCATTCTGACAAGGATGATTTGAACTAATCAAAAAACTTGTTTTTTACTTCAGCCCCTATGTGGGTTGAACTTACATTTTAAAATTGCTTTGAAATGTTTATTCAGATAAAACATCACCGTTAACTCTCAATAGCCTGAATTTTTACTGCATGAAAATTTCTGCCATATTTTGTAGTTAAAATGTCTTTGATTTAATATCCTTTTGCTGACGTAGCATTGATCGAGTTACTTATCTTGACCCTGTCTTTTTTTTTTTTTAATTTTAGCAGGAAAAGAAAATTATCCAACCCCTAAATCGCAAGGATCTATAATAATGAAAGAGTTTATGTGCTTCACTCTTCATTTATTATTTTTATTTCATTAAAAAATATTTATTGTTGAAAGTATTACATGTGTTCCCCGTTTTCCCCATTGACCCTTTCTAGCCCACCCCTGCCCCTGCCCCAGGCCTTTACCACCCTATTGTCTGTGTCCATGGGTTATGCACATATGCATACAAGTTCTTTGGTTGATCTCTTCCCAACCACCCACCCTCCCCATGCCTTCCCTCTGAGGTTCTGCAGTTTGTTCCATGTTTCTATGTCTCTGATTCTATTTTGTTCATCAGTTTATTTTGTTCATTCCACATATGAATGAGATCATGTAATACTTGACTTTCTCTGACTGGCTTATTTTACTTAACATAATACTCTCCAGGTCCCTCCATGCTGTCACAAAGGGTAAGAGATCCTTCTTTTTTACTGCTGCATAGTATTCCATGCTATAAATGTACCACACCTTTAAAATATATATATATTTTATTGTTTTTTTTTGTTTGTTTGTTTTTTGTTTTTTGTTTTGTTTTTTTTTTACAGAGAGGAAGGGAGAGGGATCATCTCTAGAAACATCAATGAGAGAGAAACATCGACCAGCTGCCTCCTGCACACCCCCTACTGGGGAGTGCCCACAACCAATGTACATGCCCTTGACTGGAATTGAACCTGGGACCTTTCAATCCACAGACCAGCGCTCTATCCACTGAGCCAAACTGGTTTTGGCATACCACACCTTTTTTGTCCGCTCATCTACTGATGGGCACTTAGGCTATTTCCAGATCTTAGCTATGGTAAATAACACTTCTATGTACATAGGGGTTCATACCATTCTTTCTGATTGGTGTTTTGCATTTCTTAGGATATATTCCTAGAAGAGGGATCACTGAGTCAAATGGAAATTCCATATTAATTTTTTGGGGAGACTCCATACTGTTTTCCACTGTGGCTGCGCCAGTCTCCATTCCCACCAGCAGTTCACTAGGGTTCCATTTTCTCCACATCCTTGCCAGCACTTGTCATTTGTTGATTTGTTGATGGTAACCATTCTGACAGGTGTGAGATAATACCTCATTGTCATTCTAATTTGCATCTCTCTGATGATCAGTGACTTTGAGAATTTTTTCATATGTCTCTTGGCCATCATCTGTACGACCACATTGGAGAAGTGTCTATTTAGGACCTTTGCCCATTTTTTTAATTGGATTGCTTGTATTCCTTTTGTTAAGTTGTATGAGTTCCTTATATGTTTTGGATGTATCAGTGCATCCAAATATTATATGTTCTCCCATGCAGTGGGAAGCACAAATTTATGGTCAGCATCTAAAGCAAATAAAAGTGTGTCCTGGACAGTAATTAAATGTGGAGCATTTTTCTTGTTTTGGGTCTTTTAGTCTTTGTATAAATTCTTGGACTGATTCATTAATTTCAAAAGCATATACATTTTGTCGCTTCTATGAAACTCAGTATCATGGACTAAGCAGTAAGGAACTTTAAAATATTATTATAAAAATAGCTGTGGATTATTCTCAAGTCTAATATTTAAGAATATAACAAGGAATTTCAGTGTTTACCCAAAGCACATTCTTTGAAGAAGCAAAGGCAGAAATTGTGGATTATTGTCAGTCTTGGAGAGACACCCTCAGCTGGAAGTGTTTTCTGGGCATTCCTCCTCCTTGCTGGTTTATATGCTGTCAGACCTCATTCATGTGCTGTACAGGCTGCTTCTACTTCAATGCCAAATACGTCCATGCTATCGAACCTCATTCATGTACTGTACAGGCTGCTTCTACTTCGATGCCCTATATCACAGGCTTGTGATGCCTACACACACACACGCATGCACTGTTCACATGAATTCAGGAATGTGATTATTTAATATTGTCATAGTATTTAGAACAGAGTAACAAGCAACCATTCAATTTCAGTGTGATTTTTTTTCTTAAATAGTTGCTTTGTCTTACAGATGCCCAAATGTTCTCACTAAAAAGTCTTATATACTACAATTTCAAACCCCAAAATACTTGAACTTAAGTTGCTTTGCTTTAAAATGTGTTTCCTATTCCACTGTCAAGTGACCTTTTCGTTCTAATAATTGCTGGTGGGTACGTCGCAAGGACCCCAGCTGGCAGCTGTTGCTGGCTGGCTGTTTCAGGCCAAATATCATTACAGGTCATTTAGCTCCAAGGAAGTCTGATCGAACACAGTGAGCATGTGGTTCCTTCTACCCTCGGTTTTTAAAGGTGCAAAAGCTCCCAGTAGTTTTAGTGTATTCTTATCTTCTCTGAATAAATGCTGTTTTCCTCAACAAAAATGAAATCAGCCTGCAGGAGGCTTCTCCCCTCCTTCCCTCTAAGGCGACTTTCTTGCTGATGCCAGACCCCCCCTACTCTCTGGTCCCCAGCCACGGGCCCTGCTGTTTCCAACAAGCCTCCCCTGATTCCACTCCTCACCCCACATTACCTGCAGCTCTGGTGAATTGTAAGGTGTTTATTTTCTAGTTAATGCATTATTCATATTGATACATATTTTTAAGTGAAGTTAGTTTTAAAGGTACTTTATACTGCATAATTCCACTTATGTGAGCTACCTACAGTAGTCAAATTCAAGGTGGAAAGTGGGAGGGTGGCTGCCAGGTCCCGGGGAGGGGAATGGAAAGTTACTGTTTAATGGGAACAGAGTTTCAGTTTTACAGGTGAAGAACGGCCTGTGGATGGAAGGTGGTGAGGGCTGCAAAACAATGTGAATGTACTTAATGCCACTTAAAAATGGTTAAAATGGTAAACTTTTTCATGTACATTTTCTCACAATTTTTTGAAGTGTTTTTAAAATATATAAATAGGGTAAATAGTGTCTCTGCCAATGACAGTGCATCCCTGGTCACATGTACCTTTTCCTGAACCCAGTTCCTTTCATTCCTTTCGAGTCTCCAGTTAAATGCCTTTACTTTCTCACCGAGCACACGGAGGGGGCCTCATTAATTCTGCTGGTTCCCCAGTGTTTGCAGCAGAATTCCAGCCTAATCCGCTGGGGCAGGGGTGAGCCTGGGGAGTGGGGGTGGTTTCATCAACGTGCAGGATTAACTACAGTTTGGGAAGGAATTAAACCAAGGACAATAAAGGAGTCAAGGGCCAGGCCAGCAAGAGAGAAACATTACGCCTCCCTGACTCCACCTCTTCATTTATCTCTGCCTCTAATATTGGTCTGAACTTAGTCTAAAATGAGGCTGGTGTTTAATTCCCTGGGTATAAAAATAACTAAATGCCTGTCATGTGAACATTTATTTATGTAAATTGTGTTTTTATTTGACTGTATCATTAAGGACCCATGAGTCTACTATGAAGTTCCAATGCCAGTTAAATTGTGTCTTTGAGCCGAAACAGATTTGGCTCAGTGGATAGAGTGTCGGTCTGCGGAGTGAAAGGACCCAAGTTCGATTCCAGTCAAGGGCATGTGCATTGGTTGCAGGCACATCCCTGGTAGGGGGTGTGCAGGAGGCAGCTGGCAGATGTTTCTCTCTCATCGATGTTTCTGGCTCTCTATCTCTCTCCCTTCCTCTCTTTAAAAAAATCAATAAAATATATATTTTTAAAAAATAATAAATTGTATCTTTGAAAATAAGACAAACAGCCCAGCAGGGTGTTCAGTTGGTTGAGCATTGTCTGGTGCACCAAAAAGGTGCACATCCTGATTATTCATAGTCAGGGTGCTTACTAGAGGCAACCAATCAATGCTTCTCTCACACATTTCTCTCTCACTCTTCCTTCTTTTCTCTCTAAAATCAATTTTTTAAAAGTATCATTTTTTCCATATATAAGAGGCCCCTTACTTTTCCAACCCCAAATTAAGAAGTCAATATCAGAACACATTTTTATTTAGTAACTAGAGGCCCAGTGCATGAAATTAGTGCATGGGGGGAGGGGGAGGGAAGACGGTGTCCCCCAGCCCAGCCTGCACCCTTTCCAATCTGGGACCCCTATAAGATCAGGCCTAAACCAGCAGTCAGACATCCCTCCCACAATTCGGGACTGCTGGCTCTTAACCACTTGCCTGCCTGCCTGCCTGCCTGATTGCCCCTAACCACTTCTGCCTGCCAACCTGATCGCCCCATAAATGCTCCCCTACCAGCCTGATTGACCCCCAACTGCCCATCCCTACAGGCCTACTCCCCTCAACTGCCCCCTCTGTTGACCCAGTCACCCCCAACTGCCCTCCTCTGCTGGCCTGGTTGTCCCCAACTGCCCTCCCCTGCCAGCCATCTTGTGGTGGCCCTCTTGTGATGATGTGAGGATGGCCATCTTGGGACAATGTGGGAGCAGCCATTTTGTGGTGGCCATCTTGTGAAGATGTGGGGGCGGCCATCTTGTGATAACATGAGGGTGTCGTGTAACAGCGCAAGGGCCATCTAGGCTTTTACTAATATAGATTACCACAGGTTCACATACCAGTATTATGATATTATGCAGGATATCACTTTATTCAGAATAGCCTCAGTTGCATCACTGCTCTCCTCTTCATCACTATTAGTTCCAGACTTATCGATTTATTCAACTTCTATTGTATCACTGCTGCGCTCTGAGTCACTGTCTATATGTGAGATCATCCTTAGTTCAGTCCGTGGCATTGCTGCTTCCACATTTCTTGAAGGACTTCACAATCACCTCCTGTTTGACAGCATACCATAAGTTTGAGACCCAATAATAGACCTCAGTAATTTTTTTTTTCACTCTTCGCATCAGTGTCAAGTTATCACCTGCTTATTGCATCCATCTACTCCATTATTCTCTCATCAGGCTTTAGTGGCTTGTTGATTAAAACATCTCGTGGCTGTAGCTGGCCTGTAAGTCCACCAGGAATAACTGCTAGGTGCGTTTGCAAATCTGATGCAACCCTTCTTGTATTTTCTGTTAAATGTACTCAGAATTGATCAAGGACAAATAGAGCTGGCTTCTTTAAGAGCCCCCAGGGTCTGCTGGACCAAACCTTTGCAAACCAGGTGGCCATAATGTCTTCATTCATCTATTCCTTCTCTTGAACTTGCACAATAATGCCAGGTGGTACGGTCTCTTTAGGGTATGTTTTCTTCTTAAAAATAAGCATAGGAGACAGTTTTGTACCATCTGCACAGCATGAAACAGCAGCATAGTGCGTCTTTTCATGGCCACTTGTTTTAATTGCCAGTCTTTTTTTAAAAAAATATATTTTATTGATTTTTTACAGAGAGGAAGGGAAGGGGACAGAGAGCTAGAAACACCGATGAGAGAGAGACATCAACCAGCTGCCTCCTGCACACCCCCCACCCAGGATGTGCCCACAGCCAATGTACATGCCCTTGACCAGGATCGAACCCGGGACCTTGCAATCCGCAGACCAACGCTCTATCCACTGAACCAAACCTGTTTCGGCTAATTGCCACTGTCTTGACTCCTTTCGTATCAACAGTTCTGTTGGAAGGCACATCAAAATTGAGAGGCATCTCATCCATGTTTGCAATTTGACTGGGTTTAAAATCATATTTTTTCTGCAGTTGTATGACATAGGAGTAAAACCATTAGATTTTATCCTTATAAATTGATGGCGTTTTCTGAGCTAACTTTATTCGTGTTCTCATGGCCAGCCCTTCTCTCTTCATGAAATTGAAGCACCATTTTGCCTTTCCTGTAAAATCAACAATGTTCATTTCACTTGCAAACATTCTTGCCTGACATTGAATAAGCGTGGTTGACACACATAAGCCACTCTGGCACCCAGTCTTAAGCCTCTGTTCCAAGTTTGCCGTTTTTGCTGGTTTTCCTCTTAAGGCCTTATTTTTTGGCATCTTAAGGAGTTGTTCTTCCTGTTTTCTCCACTATCTGATCAGACACTAGTGGGAGGAGGTCCAAATTATCTCTCTGCATCTCTATTTCCATGTTCTTTTGCATAGCTGATTACATTCAGTTTGAATTTTGCAGAGTAAGACAATCATTTATAGGCTTTTATCTTTTAATTTTTTGACATTTTTATGGGCTTAGAACACTCTGGTCCCTGTTACACCTGTGCACTCTCCACATCCATCTCCAATTATGGCATCAGCTTAGGCATGGTTTTACAGCTTGGCCATGGAGCTCCAGCTTGGCCATGGAGCTATATCTTGGGCAGGGAGCTATATCTTGGGCAGGGAGCTATAGCTTGGGCATGGAGCTATAGCTTGGGCATGGAGCTATAGCTTGGGTATGGAGCTATAGCTTGGGCAGGGAGCTATAGCTTGGGCAGGGAGCTATAGCTTGGGCAGGGAGCTACATGAACTACAGGTTACAGCTTGGGCATGAAGCTGCAGCTTTCGCATGGACCTGAAGTTTGGGCAAGGAGCTGCAGCTTGGGCAGGGAATTGCAGCTTGGGCATAGCTCCATGGAAAAGGCCAAGCTCTGTTCCAGGTAGAGTCAGCTGGCTCTGCTCACCTGGGCCAAAAGGTCCACTTCCAAGACAGTCCCTTCACCTGCTGGCTCTTATCTGGGAGCTCAACTGGGCTGAGTGCTGGGATCTCCATGCAGGCCTCTCCACAGCTGTGTGGGCTTTTACAGCCTGGTGGTCAGGTTCCAAGAGGCGCATCCCAAGAGAAGTGGAAGGTGACAGTTTCTCGGGCTTGGCCTTAAGAAACAGTATGGCAAAGTTTCCACTGTGTTCTGGCTAAGAAGTCAGAGAACCCACATTCCAGAGAAGGAGACACAGACTTCACCTCTCCGTGGGAGAATGGCCAAGCGTTTATAGACTGGTTTCAGAACTGCGGCTATGTGTAGTCCCCAAGCTTTCCCAGACCATCTTTCTCACGAGTCTTGTGTGCATTTGGAAGGGAAAGAATGGCACACAGACACCTCACTGCTACCACATCTTCTGATCTGTGATTTGTCTGTCAGTAGCAGGTGGCCATATAAAACTCCTACTTCACTGAGTGTAGTCTGATAGTTTAAATGGTCAGCCGCCTCTGAGGGTACCTTCCCTCTACCTGCATGGCATTTCCTTCAAACGTTACACACCCATAACAGCTTACTGCTAACTTACTGTGCTGCCTGAACCCAGTATCTTGATATCAATTAAAACTTGTCATGCTCATTGTCAATTACCTGCATTGCCCCCAAAGGAGTCAAATCCTACTTATGATAAGATAACTGCTCATTTACTCTCTAGGCATTGAGATTTTCTAATCAGGGAGAAGATTTAATTTTTACTATCCACAATAAGTTCACAAGATGACACTCTCTCAAAAAAATCCTTGATTACTCTTTTGAGAAACACAATGTTAAATTTGGGATAAATGAGAAAATAACATCAGAGTGAGGTAAAAATAAATGTTATATAATTCACTAGAAACTAAAGGGATGTCTGGCCCTCTGCTAGCATTTGTTTAGGGAAGAGACAAGAAAGAAATTTGAATTTATATAAATTATTTTATAATTTTACTTACTATAAGGCAAATTTATGCTCTCTTCTAACAGGCACAAAATGTGTACATGATCATAATATAAGTTTCATTTTGTTTTTCGTTTGTTTTTAAATCCTCACCCGAAGATATGTTTATTGATTTTAGAGAAAGAAGGGGAGAGAGAAGAGAGACACCAATGTGAGAGAGAAACATTCATCAGATGCTTCCCTGTATACACCCCAATCAGGGATGAAACTTGAAATCTACCATGTTTCTCCAAAAATAAAACATCCTCCGAAAATAAGACCTACTTACAGGTTTCCTTCTGAGTGAAATATAAGATATCTCCCCGAAAATAAGGCCCCTCCAGGCTCTGTCTCAGAATGAAAATTAATTTACCATAAACTGGTAGCTAGGGCCGCCCCGACGGCGACTAGCAACCAGTGAAGTTATGCGGAGTCCTGAAGTCAGTGTGGGCGGAGCGGAGGTCGGAGTGAGCGGTGAGCACAGGGCAGGAGAGAGGAGGAGACTTTCGCAGATGCATGTAGAACAGGAGGATTAGAGCGGACAGGACGCGGCGAAGATGATGAGAGCTGGTCTGTCTCTGGTGACACTACGTGATGCTCTCAGCCGCCCTCATGATGACTGAAGGTTCTAGTCAGTGGCAGACCCTGCTCCAGCCCAGATCCAGGCCCCAGCAAGCCCAGTGACAGTCCCCAGGCAGGCCCCAGGGGGTAAATGTCTGATAAAGGGGTAGGGGGGATGTCTGGTGAAGGTTTTCAGTGGCACAGGGGTGGGGGGAAGGGGATCACTTAAAATGACACAGGAGGATCAGAGGGGGCAATCAAAATGACACAGAAGGATCAAAAGGGGTTACTAAAATGGTAATTCCCCCTCTGATTCACCTGTGCCATTTTGACTCCCCCCTTTGATCCCCCCGTGTCATTTTAAATGATCCCCCTCCCTCCACCTTGATACCCCAATTCCTTTTCTTTACCCCTAGAAATGAGAGCAAAAAGAAAAAGCTACTCTGTGGAGTACAAGAAAGGAATCGTGAAACACTTTTGGGGCCAAAATCTTACTGCTTTCTGCAAAGAGAAGATGTTGAGTATGCGATTGGTCCGAAAATGGCAAGCAGAGTATGGTAACCTCATTGAACAAGTGGACAAGGGAAATGCTAAAAAGCGCAAGTGTGGATCAGGTCGGCAACCATTATTTTCCGAGCTGGAAGACCTGATCTGTGAATGGGTTGTTGACAGGAGAGCAAAAGCTTTGGTTGTGAATAGGGCTCAGATTCAAGAATTTGCCCTTGCAATGGCACCACAGTTTGACATAGCCCCCGAAGACTTCAAAGCATCACAACACTGGCTGGATAATTTCCTTCAGCAAAGTGAACTGTCTTTAAGAAGATCTACCTGTACAACATTGTTTAGGTTGGAAGATACACAAGTTATTAAGTGAGCACTTGCATTCAAGTCCTTTATTGATGATGCTGACTTCTCTAAATACAATCTTTCCAACATGATTGCTATGGATGAAACTGCAGTGTTTATGGGCCAATCATCTCAAACAACAATTGAACAACGGGGTGCCTCCTTAGTGTACATTCCCTCCACTGGTTACAAAAGTGTACCTGTTTCCTGTATTTTGGCAATTCGTCTGGATGGCACTAAAATCCCACCTTTAATCATTTCTAAGGGCAAGAAAGAAAAGATTGAACATGTTTTGGGCTTTTTTATTCTTGAAACTGAAAAAGCCTGAGCCACACAAGCAGTTATAAGGAAGTGGGTCGATTTAATGCTGCCCCTTGTTATGCGAGGAAACCAAAGAGGTCTGCTAGTCTGGGATGCAGCCAGCACACCAAGCTAAAGACATGAAGATATTTCTTCACGAAAGAAAAATAGATCAGATAATGATTCCCGCAGGAATGACGGCCTATCTCCAGACGCTTGATATTGCAATAAACAAGCCATTCAAAGACAATTTGCACATAGAAATTAATGACTACATTGAAAATAGAATGGAGAGAAATCAGCGTGGAAACTTTGTTAAACCTAAACTGCAAGAAGTTGTGACTTGGGTGAAGAATTCATGGGAGAAAATCACTGACAGTTGCATTGCAAATGCATTGCGAGCAGGCTACCTTGACAAGAAGTACTCATTTAAAGACAGTGCTATTGCTAAACATGAGAGATTTGGTCCACTGATTCTGAAAGAAATGGAGTCACAAGAAATTCACCAGGAAATTCAGGAATTGGATTGTTAGGATGATGTTCCAGAAGATGTTGACATGATTGTCATTAAATAAATGAGTAAATTCTTGATACTGTAGGATTCACAGTTTGTCTGGTTTGTGTTGACAACTACCGTACTACCATACCATATACAGGTAATAAATTTCCTTTATTTTCATTTAACAATAAATGTGTACCGGAAAAATAAGGCACCCTCTGAAAATAAGACCTAGCGCATCTTTGGGAGCAAAAATTAATATAAGGCACTGTCTTATTTTCGGGGAAATGGGGTAGGTATGTGCCCTGACGGAGAATCAAACCTGCAACCTTTTGGTGTACAGATGACACTCCAACCAACTGAGCCCCCTGGCCAGGCCTATAAGTCTAATATTTTAAAGGTTCAGGTTTGTTTCTATTTAAAATAGGGAATCATTCTCTTACTTTTTTTTTTTTTTAATCTTCACCTGAGGCTATTTTTCCGATGATTCTTAGAGTGAAGAGAGAAGGAAAGACAGGGAGAAATATCGATGTGAGAGAAACACATTGACGGTTGCCTCCTATAGCCGTGTCACCGTGAGCAGGACATTTATTCTCTCTCCCTTGTGCCTGTTTCGTCATCTGTGAGTGGGAGATCATAGTCCTACCACACAGGGTTAGAGTCATTGCCACCTGGACATGTGTAGCAGGCCAGTACCCAGGAATTATCATACTGGCGTTGACTGCTGTCATTGTTGTAGCTGTTTATTATACATTGAGTCTCTATTCTTCGTTACTAAAGAGGGAGATATATGTCGAACACTACAATGCCCAGGGCCGTTTGTGCCTAGCGGCTTTGGGAAGGGTCTGGTTTCCTGTAGAATAAGGCAGTGCATACATACTCTCTGTGGGTCCAAATCTCAGCTCCACCGCATACTACAGAGTGCCCTTTAATCCCTCTGACTCATTTTCCCCACGGTTTTCTGATGAAGACATTCCTCAGAGTGCAGTTTGAGGTCACTGTACTAGCCTATCCTGCCTGAGGGCCTATAATTCTATTAAGTTCTGTAGGCAGAAGGAAGCTGCTAAGATTGCTGATATTTTCTATTTTTCTTTTTTGCAGCAAAAGATACGTTATTCCTTTGAAGTGCAGCTGCCCTGTAGATTTTGAGTTCCGGATAGATATGATTCGGTCTCATCCGGCCTTTACTATTGAGCCAATGTCAGGTAAGGAGAGGCAAGATTTCAAGTTTCTAATTTCCTTAGAGTTCTTAGATCAAAGAGGATTTGGAGGGTAGGTCTCAAGTGACACAAGAGAATAAGCCACATTTGAATATGACATTTTCAAATGCATAACAGTGACAGATTTTACATACCTGGCACAGTGTAAATTGGAATCAGACACTTGGAGATAGACACTTAAGATCAGTTGTGTTGTGCAGATAATTTAAAATAATGCCCAGATAAATTTTTTCCAAGATCAAAACTTGAATTTACCCTAATTCTAATTTTGCTTCTTGGTACCTTATATTCATCTTTCAATTCAATGTCAAATAAAATGAGAGTATTATTTTCCCCAAGCTCTCAGAGGCCTTGGGAGGTTTCGGATGAATTGTGGACAGTCCGTCTCTGGGTGTCCCAAAGGACCTGGGTCCGGGCTGCTCAGGACCTTTTGGGAGAGAAGTCCCCCTTGAAGTGGGTGCTGCTCCCCAGCTTCTGGTGCTGGGTGTCTAGGTTTGGGATTTAAATAACATCAGGGGGAGTTATCCATCTGCTTCCTGCCCTTTCGTTGTTGCCAGTGCATGTTTTGTCCAAAATGAGGGTTCAATCACTTCTGAATTATGAAATGTACCTTGATTATTTCCTAGAGAACCATGAGCCATTCTGAGATTTTTGCCATACATTGTAGGAAAAAATATAAATAAATTGTTTTCTGCAATTTATTTATATTGCAGAAAACAGGGCTTGATTCTCTTTCCAGAGAGAAGAATTTTGTTATTTTGAAGCTTTAAAAAGAAGATAAAAATAAGTGGTTACAAAAAGAATAAACTAAACAAGATAATATTTCTGCTTTTATTACCGTTGATGTTCTCACAATAGGTCTTTTGGTAGAACAATAATAATAACAATACTTAGTGAGGCTATACATATAGATAGAGATACATTATATACATACGCTTAATCTCTACCAGAACCACATGAGGTCTACAATCACTATTTCAATCTTATAGACATAGAAATGAGGCTCAGAGGGGTTAAGTAACTTGTCCGAGGACACTCAGTAGTCAGTGGCAGAGGAGAGATTTGGACCCATTCGTTCTGGTTACACAGTGAATGTATGCACTGCCTCTGCCTCATATGTGCAAACTGGACCTCACCCTCCCTCTGGAGAGGTCATAAAAATGTCACCTACAAGGTGAGTCGGTAAAATAAACTCCCTCCTGCGATCTTAGTCTGGACTCTACTCAGAGAAGTAGAGATTGTAGTAAGAAAGAGAGGGTAACCCTGCCCCCGGTGGCCCATCAAGACCACACTGAACCCCTGGGTTTCCCTGAGAACCACCCTCTAAGGCAGGGCCGCGGAGTCCCAGTGGAAGGACGTGGGGTCAGTGAAGCGTGGGGATGACATGCCTCGGAAGGGGAAAAGGGCCCTGGAGGCAGGTTAGCTGTGTCAGTGCTGAGGGCCGCTGTGGAGAAGAAAGGGACGGGCTTGTGCCCCGTGGCTCCCGAGGGCAGAGCTAGAACCAGTGCAGCGTCTAGCTGCCCAAAGATGGTTTCGTTGCTTAGCAAGTAGCTGGTTCGCCACCACCGCAGACTGGTGGGAATGCAACGAGGGCAGTCAAACTTCAGAATGGGGATTCAACTGGGTCAGTGCCCCAAAGTGTCCAACACTACGATCTGGGCTCAGCAGCCCTGGGCGTGGCCTACCGGGCCTGGCGGTCTGTGACTCTCTTAGTGCCACAGCAGAAGGAAGCTGCTGAGGTTTCTGGGCAGGCTTCACAGGAACGGCTTTCAGGAAGGCCGTGGAGCCGCAGGGTGAGGGTGTGACCGAAGTGGGGGCAGCAGAGGAGCAGGCGATCATCGTGTTGGGAATGAAATCATTTAGGCCTTGAGAGCCTGAATTAAGCTGGTGTCAGCAGCAACAAAAAGAAAGGGAGAATTTGGGAGAAGGCTAGAGATTCTTATGGCCAAGCCATTCTTTAAAAAAAAAAAAAATTCCCAAGACACAAAATATTAGTTTACCCAGAGGGTTTTGAAACACAACGTATGGCTACGTCCATAAACAGAGACAGTGTTCACACATATGAATAACAACTGAACGTGAAACACTAAAAAACCACGCAGGCCTTTCCACTAGCGCTCGGGTTGTGGATTGCACAGCCACACAATTCAGATCAAGAGTGGTCCCTGAGCACATTTCCTGCTCCATCTGATAAGCTTTGGTGGTGGTTCTGGTGCTTTGTTTGTGGCTTGCCTTTTAAATTCCTCCTTAAAGTAAAATTAAATTTAATATGCCAGTTTGGAGTCAAAAGAGAGATGAGAGCTAGCGACATAAATTTGGCCTGAATATCGACGACCGTAGAGCTGTGGGGCTGGCCATGAGTCACCCAGGGATTGAGTGGACTGAGGACAGAGCCCTGGGCACAGGCACTCAGAGGGAAGTGGGTCGAGGGCAGAGACCAAGGAGGAAGTCAGGAGAGTGTGGTGCAGGAGGAGACATGAGTGGATGGATGGATGGATGGATGGAAGGATGAAGGAACAAGGGCAAGCCCGGGCCCTTAAACTTTGGGAACTCCGCTTCTGCGGTTTTAAATGATCTGCTTCATGTGGATGGTGCTGCTGACCTGGCTTTACAAGCTGGTCTCACTGAGCCTCCTGGGTAGCTTCTTCTTCTTTTTTTTTTTTTTTTTTTTTTTTTTTTTTTTTTTTTTGACTTCGCCCATCACTCTGCTCCCCTGGTCTCGGCATTTTCTTGCTTTGGTTTCTCACTTTGTTGATGTAGCGATACATTGTGGCTTTAACTCTTCTGAGGCTATGAATTCCGTGATGGCTTTATTCGCCTGCAGTAAACCCCTTGGCTGCATGGACAGTGAATGCAGTTTGGGTGGCACGCAGCCCAGTGAGCTTTGGGCTTTCCTGGCTTGTCGGGCACCTAGCCTGACTCACAGGCCTGACAGCTGGACAGTCCAGGGTCACTTTTTCTGCTAGCAAGTCACCTCGCCTTTATTTCACAGGTAGGCTAAGAGCTCCAGGCTAATTTTATGCAGTGAGCAGGCGTATTTTGTACACACGGTTTCAGATACTTCTTTGCTAACTGACTGCCTAAAGGCTTGTGGAGCTGCCCATCAGTCCATTAGGTTACAAAGCAACTTTGTCTCTGGGCACCGGGAGCACCCAACGCCCATGCCTTCCAGGCATCTTGTGCTCAGGCTTGCCACATGCAAACATCGGGGTAAAGCTCATTCCATTTACAAGATGTGAACCTGACAGAGAGCCCGCAACTTCAACTCACTGGCCTGTGCCCACTGCTCACCCTCATGCGAGATGACTGTCCTGCCAGGACCTGGGTCTCATGATGGCGCCAGGAGCTCCCTGAGCATTGGACATGCATAAAGGAGTTTGTGACCTGCCTTGTACTGTGGACAAGAAATCATGCACAATTAAAACACCAAGACACTGTTGATGATTTTGGAAGAACCAGCAACACATGAGTCTGGCCAAGATCTTATTAGTGTTGGAGACCAGCCAAGCTCCACAAAAATGCTCGGCACTCGTTTACTTCTGACTACTTTGAGATCTTGGACATTCACCTGGTGTCACACACACACACACAGCGGGGATGAACCCATTCATAGGAATGGTGACGTAGCATAAAATGGCTCGGTTAGCAAGAATGCCTAGGGCTGGGGCCCAGTGCTCTTACTTCAATAGTTTTGTTCTCTTTTCTTTTTCGACTATGATGAGCACAGCAGGCATTTACAAGTAAGTTTCTACTTTCATTGTCTTCCAAAATGTACACTTTTACAATGTTGTGTTGATTTGGGTATAATCCCAGAACGTGCTTATTTGGCTCAGTCATTAGGAAGAACACATTGACAGGACACACAAACGTGTGCCAGCGTGGTCACAGATCAAGTTGTTATTAACTTCCCAACTGTGGCTTGGAGAGATTAAGAAGCTAGTGAAAGCCTAAATTTGGAAGATTAAGGTTCATACTTGCTGTCACTACAAGCATGTGGGAGAATGGTCTATACTTTCTGAGATGTTTGAAGAAAAATGTTACTTTAAAATTATAACAACATTGTAATAACACTGTGTGGGCACGTAAGAAAATAAATTTTTTAAAAATAATCCCCATCCTGGGCCTATGCCCTAACAAATAATATGCTTTTTAGTTTCCCTTTTCTTTTAGTAACTGCCCATATTTAATGCCCATTTTACACAATTGTAACCACAGCAAATATACTATATTTGTGGTATACTATTTGTGGTATACTATATACTACAAATATACTATATGTAGTGGTATTTCCTGGTGACTTCATTTATAATTGCTGAGTGTTGTTACATTTTCTTCATAATACTCATTTTACTGATAAACTGGTATTTTCTTAGCCTTTGTCTCTGCCTCATCACCGTCCCTGCCCTGGAATTACCATTATCCCTGGTTGTGTTAAGGGTAATGATCTGAATTGAATGGAAGCCACAGAATCATGGGGGGGGAGGGGAAAGGAGATTAAATGAAGTAGTAAATTTTGGGGTGCTCTTCTCATTTTTAAAACATGAAACAGTCTCTCGTTTCTCCACCATTAATTTTTGCCAAGCAATAAGCTATGAGAGCTTGGCACACCTTTGTAGCTGTTAACATTTGTCAATGGGCTACGACCCAGTTCTGTTAACAAAGCTGTTAACTGTGTCCCTGTTAATGGAAAAGGCAGTGAGTGTACTTCGGTTGCCTTGGCGACCGCCCCCATGCACTTTATGTATTTGAGCTGGGCCGGGAGCACTTAAACATAAATGAGCCAGGTCAAGGCAAACATTAATCCTTGCTCCAGAGCTTGTCCTTATTTTCCACTTTAATGAGCTGGAGCCGAAGCACTGTTCTTAGCCTGAAGCCCCCGGTGAATTGCAGGTCAAACGGGTGTGTTTTCTGGTCAAGTGGGTGACTGAGGTACTGAACTGCTGGGCTGACAGACAGACAGAGCAAGCTCTTCCGATTACCTCTTCCCTCAGTGGTCTCAGGAGTCACTAGTGGCTGTTATTTAAAGATTTTCATGTCTGCCCTCAAGAAATAAATACCTGTTTCTGAAGCACTGGGCTTGGGGTCTATGAAGATAAAAGAGCTTTGGGCCTGTTGCCTGCCTTGGGGGCTTGCAACCTAGTTAGGAGCTTGTAAGCTCTGAAAGGCTGCAGTTCTCACAGCACTGGAGTCCTGTAGGGCTGGCAGAGCTGAAGGGGTTTCCGCCTCCTGGAGAGAGTCAGGAGGAGTTTCATGAACTTGGCATTGACGTGCGGATTCATCTACTCATTCAGCAAGTGTCCACTGAAGTCGGGACACAGCTGTGAGGAGGTACCTGCTTTTGTAAAATTTACACTCAAATCCAGGGAAAGGCAGATAGTAAGAGGTAAACTTTGTTTTGTTTATCTCTATTTCTTGAGTGCCTAAAACAGCGCCTGGCGAACAGTGAGTGCTCCAGGAATGTTAGCTGGCAGCGTGGGGTGTCCATGTGGTTAAAGCTCAGGGAGCACAGGGGGTACAAGGTTCAGAGGAGAGGGAAACGGGAAGGAGGGGTGCCAGGAGTTTATGAGAGAATGTGCGAGGCCCCTGCAGAGACAGGGGAGACTGAGGCGCAGGGCATGAGGAATCATTTGGAAAGCAAGCCGGAGAGCCTTCAGTGAGTCAGAGCATCAGCCCTTCTCAAATGGAACACTTTGGTCCTCGCCCTCCACCCGCTCCCCTCTCTCCCTTTCACTTTTCTTTCCACGTGTATTAAGCACTTGCTGTGTTCCAGCCCTGGGGGCCACAGAGACACAGAGAGGAATGAGACCTGGTGGGATATTTGACGTGGAAGAGAACAGATGTCCATCGTGAAAGTTTTAAAGCAAAGAATCAAGTTACACAACACTATAGGGAGCTGTGTTATGTGGGCAAAAACGTTTATGTGTATTCCCAGCTTTTCTTTGTTGCTCCCACCATTCACACTGACACCTGGTAATTAGTTCAAAGATTGCAGTTCTGGGAGTTCATCTGTGATTTACTGACACTGGTTGATACGCGTATATTTATGTAAATGGAACAATCCAATAATTATTATGTCGTAATCTATATATATGAAAGCCTAAGCAACTGTTATAACTGAATGACCAGAATGATGAGAATGACCAATCCCTATGAGGCTCACTGACTACTAGGGGGCAGCCGGTCAATGCAGGAGCTGCCCCCTGGTGGTCATTTCCCCTACAGGGGAAGCACCACTCAGCCAGAAGCTGGGCTCACTGCTGGCGAGTGCAGCTGCAGCAGCGGGAGCCTCTCCCACCTCGGTGGCAGTGCTACCAAGCTGCCGTGGCAGGCGCAGCAGGGCAGGGATGAGTGGGAGCAGCACCTTATCGGCCTGGCTCAGGCTCTTCCCGGGCCGCCTGCCCCTTTGGCACTGCCACATCCCTCCTGGCCTGCGGGGAGCAGGCCAAAACCAGCCGTCTGACATCCCCCCAGGGGTCCAGGATTGTGAGAGGGCGCAGGCCAGGCTGAGGGACCCCACCCATGCACGAATCCATGCACTGGGCCTCTAGTTAGTAAATAAAGTTGATGAAGACACCAAAAAGTGGTTCACGTGTACCTAATGAAAAGAGTATATAAAGAGGATAGAAACCTGTGCTTATCCTGGGAAGAATGTGTGTGTGTGCATGGACTTGGGACTTTGCAGAAGAGAAAGCATCAGTTTTTCCTCATTTCCTCCCTCAGGGATAATCCCAGCTAATGGGAAGACGAACGTGACTGTCAAGTTTACGCCCTTTCAGTACGGGATGGCACAAGTAAGAATGCAGTTGAGGATTTCCCAGTTCAACTCTGAGCCCTACGAGTGTGTCTTCACCGGAACTTGCTATCCCAACATGGCTTTAAAGTATGGCAGCCGGGGACTGTGTGTGTTTATCCTTAAGCCCTTTTTAAAATCCAGTCTTCCTTCCACTCTGCTTTCCTTCCTTCTAACAGAATGCCATCGAACACTTACTTCACATGCACTTTAAAGTATAATGGTGATACATAGGATATCTCTGTGCTGAAGCAGCCGTTGCTTCTGCCAAGAGGAGGAGCACTGACTGAGATAAAGGGGCTTTCTAGGGAATACATTCTCTCGCCGATGATTACTGGTGTGCTGGTTGAATTTCTGACCAGAAATTAACTCAAAAGTTAACCCATGAGGCCAGAACAACATAATTCTTTTTAAAGTTTCAGTACACTATTATAACGTATAGAGTGGCTCTCTGGGCAGTGTCCACTGCAATGCCCCATGGGAAATGGTCCAAACCCTGAATATACCTGCAAAAAGGGAGCCGAAATAAGTCCTCTCTAACAATGGCTTCCACATCAGGCAGAAAGGAAGACGTGCCACACGGCAGGTGCATTAAATACCATCAACATTAAGTCAGAGGACAGATGTGAAAGGGGGTTAGGTTGTAGGCCACCACAAATTTTTCCTGAAGAAAATAAGAGCTCACATTCTACTTTCATTCGAATGTGAGCTCTTATTTCTATATCCCAATGTATCTGGATAATATTATGTTTTATCCTAGCATACATGATTTTATCAATGTTAAAAGAAAAATTTGCCAAAGTATAAATACTAATTTTGGAAAACCCTTATAAATATTTCAAAAATGATAAAGAAATACCTTGATATTCTTCTTCTTGTCGTGAATAGATATAGATTACATATTTACATCGTAAGGCATATTAAACATGTAACTTCATGATTTATTATATATTTATATCATGGTTTTCTTCCTAAAGACATTACTTGAGTAAGATTTTTGCTTACATATCTTTCCACAGACATGTTCTTAAGTACACAAGAGCACTGTATGGAAATGCTGATATACACTATTTCTAAACTGTCATGTTTTGGTTTCCCAGCTAGTTTAATATCTTATTTAGCACACTCAACATTTTCAAGGACTAGGTTTCAATACCTTCATCTCTCCCCGCATTGCATGTAGACCAATAGCATGTAAATTTCACAGGAAGGAGAAAATTGCCCTGCAGCCATGTTCTCTGGAAGTTTCATAGGTTGCTTTTTGTTTCACTACTGTGTGTGTGATGGACTTACTCACGTCCTAAACTTGGCATGGCCAAATGTAACTCTTTATCACTGTCTTAGACCCCTTCATTTATTTTTGTTGTCAACACTAGCAATTAGATTTCTTGAGGAGACTGTTTTGTAACACCCTCATTTTCTATTGTTCCCCTATATTTACAGCAGAAGTGATGTCACGGCTCTGTAGAGACGTAGAGGCTGAGCTCCCTAACCAAGCGCCTCATCTCTGCACATCACAGCACACCCGTCAGTGTGTGGGTCCCCAGCAGACAGGTGCTCCCACGCCATGGGCCTTGCGGGACACCTTACTTACGTGCTCATGCTGTGCACGGGGCCTGTTCAATAGGTGCTCAGCAAACGCACGTTGACAGTTGGAATGGATGAATGTTAGCATATTCTTAACTTCTATCTGTATTAACAAGGAAATCTGTCATCTTGTAAGACAAGTGTTCAGGCATTCTTGCTTAAAGAAACGCTTCATAAGCAGCACTTAGGAAAGTAACGTAGCTCTACTACATCTCTTTAGGAATAACTCTAATAGTTTCCGTGGACATGTTAGCAGCACTATCTCTATCTACATATGTCCAAAGGCAGTTTTCAGTTGCAGAAAATATCTCAAACATTTGTCTGAATCATCTTTTGAAAGATCTTATTATACACAGTGGATATAATCATTCTTTTGCTATAAAGACAAATCAATGTAAGATTTTTTAATGTAGTGAATTTAGCTAATGAAAACCAATGGCCTACAAATCAGTTATGCTAGACCATGAGAGCAATTTTCAGCATATCATGTTTTCCACTTGTTATGTTCTTTGAGAATGTAAAGAAAAACAGCCATTGGTAAACTATTTTGATGTAAATGGTTTTCCTTTGGTATACTGACATTGCATTTATCTTGGTAGGCCAATGTTTTAGCACACCAAATTAACCTGCAATTACTAACAAATGGACTATAAGTCATGGTATAACTAGAAGGAAGATAGAAAAAGGAATCTTGAGTTGTTTGATTATATACAAATTTAATATGTTTTAAACTATAGATTAGAAGAATTTGAAAGATTAAATATTCTTTCTAAGAAAATAGACCTTCCTGCAGAGAAGTCAATGACACGGATAAATTTTCACCGACAGCCAGCGAAGATAAAACCTCCAAAGGTTAAGGTAAGTGGCCATCCATGTTAACCATCACGGAAGGGGTGAGAGAGAAGCAAAATAATGACTTTTTCTTCCTGATTTGGTCCCAGGAAATTGAATATCATAACTTGAGATTTCCAGTAGATTTATCAAATCCATTTGCTGTGGCAACTGTTTTAAACCAAGAACCAGGAAAACTGAAAATTAAAGAATTAAGAGAAGGTAACCAGCTGACCCACTGTAAATCAGCACCTGGGCAGAACCGGAAAGTATTATTGCTTGTGGCATTTACTATTCATGAGCAATAACAACAAAACCCAATTAGGTCACTGAGTTTCATATTTAGAAATGTGTTTTCCTCTCAGCAAATGGTTCTGATTTGATTACCGGTATAATCATTGTCTGCTCCTGCCCCCAGTTTTGGACCAAGGCAATGAGGTTTCAAAAACAAGACAGATGAAGGAAGCACTTTTTGAACAGAAAGTCAGACAGGACACTCTCGAAGAGATTGAAAATCATCTTAAATGGTAAATATTAAGCAATTATTTGTATCAAATGACAGTACTTTGTTTTAAGTAATGGCTTTTATTATATGAGACAATGAAATGTTCATAACTCTTGAAAATTTTAATTATTCTTTCCCTCCACTGGCCCCTCTATTTTAGAGCCAAGTTACTTTTGGGAATAAATCAATGTGGTCAAACTCTGCCCTTTCCAGTGTGGCCAGACAGTGGCAGAACCAGGGTGCACGTGGGAGAAGGGGACACTCCTTGCTGCCTGCTGCTGCCCCAGCCTCCCCTCCCCCCCCCCCTCCAGTCTCACCACACCAGGAGCCCATGGGCCTGCTGAGAGCCCAGCAGTACAGGGTGGGGGAAGCTGCTGATGGAGGTTTTAAAAAAGATGTGAGACTGCTGCCTGTGCTCCTGCAATCAAAATGGAGCCCTTTTTCCAGTTTCTTACCAGGACACACCAGGCCTTTCCATGTGTTCAGATTCAGCTGAAAGAAACTTCAGAAACTCTTACATTAAGCTAAAAATTAAGACTCTAGGAAAGGGTCTTTTGGAGGCCATCTTGTCCATTCCCCTGCCTAAGCACTCCTCACCCAGCCACCCTGCTCGCATGGGAGAGAAAGTGCCCTTTGTTCTCATGGAAATACCTTCTACTTCAGCAAATGTCTGTATTCAGGATGTGACCTCAGCTAAATAGAAAGTATACCAAGTAACTGAAAAGCAGTTTTAATATTTTTTTATTTCAGTTGACATACAATATTGTATTAGTTTCAGGTATTCAACCCAGTGATTAGACATTACTAACTGATCATCTCAATGAATTTAGTACCCATCTGTCACCATACATAGTTATTACAATATTATTGACCATATTCCCTGCCTGGTACTTTACATCCCCATGACTTTTCTGTAACTACTAATTTGTCCTTCTTAATCCCTTTACCTTTTCCACCCAACCTCCCACCCCACTGGCAACCATCAAAATGTTCTCTACCAGTCTGTTTCTGTTCTTCTTGTTTCTTCCTTTTGTTTTTTAGATTTAATTATTGTTATGTATGTATTTATTGCCATTTTATTATTTTTAAAAAAATTTTCCCCCTTCTTCTTAAATAAGTCCTTTAACATTTCTTGTAATAGTGGTTAAGTGGTGATGAACTCCTTTAAGTTTTTCTTGTCTGGGAAGCTCTTTATATGTCTTTTGATTCTAAATGATAGCTTTGCTGTGTAGAGTAATCTTGCTTGTAGGTCTTTGCTTTTCATTACTTTGAATATTTCTTGCCAATCTATTCTGATCTGCAAAGTTTCTGTTGAGGAATCAAATGACAGTCTTATGGGAGCTCCTTTGTAGGTAACTTTTTCTTGCTGCTTTTAAGATTCTTACTTTTCTTTAATCTTTGGCATTTTAATTATGATGTGTCTTGGTGCATGCCTCTTTGGGTTCATCTTGTTTGGCACTCTCTGTATTACGTACTAGATACAATAGATACATGTTTCTATGTCTATTGCCTTAAAGAGGTTAGGAAAGTTTTCCATCATTATTTTTTCACATTTTTTTCCTGTCTCTTTTCTCCTTAGGCGCCTCCATGGTGCAAATGTTAGTATGCTTGAACGTTGTCCCAGAGGCTCCTAATACTATCCTCACTTTTTTGGACTCTTTTTTTTTTCTTTTCTATTCTGATTGGATGCTTTCTACTTCCTTGTCTTCTAAATCTCTGATTTGATCTTCTGCGTCATCTACTCCCCTGTTGATTCCCTATAATGTATTCTTCATTTCAGTTAGTGCATTCTTCATTTCTGACTGATTCTTTTTATGTTTTATACTTCTGTTTTTGTTTTATCTTTGTTGAAGCTCTCAGTAGTTAATTTATTCTTCCCCTAAGTTCATTGAGCTTCCTTATAACCAGTGTTTTGAACTCTGCATCTAGTAGATTACTTGTCTCCATTTTGCTTAGTTCTTTTTCTGGAACTTTCTTCTGTTTTTTCACTTGGAACATTTTTCTTTATCTCCTCATTATGGCTGCCTCCTTGCATTTGTTTCTATGTTATATAGGTCTCCCAGGCTTCATAGATTGGCCTTGTGTCATAGGTGTCCTGTAATGCCCAGTTACACAGCCTTTCCAATCATCCAAGCTTGGCATTCCAGGTTGGTCCCCCATGTGGGCTGTGTATACCCTCCTGTTGTAGTTGAGCCTTGATTGCTTGTTGGCACCTCAATGGGAAGGATCTACCACAGGCTGACCAGTTGTATGCACTGTCTGCAAACACTGCGGAGGGTCAGGGGTTGACCCCTAAGAGCAGGACTTTTCAGCAGGGCTCTGGTGCCTTCTGAGTGTATCCCTTGGTGGAGATGGTTGGGTGGAGCTTTGATGAGGTCCAAGGCTGGTGCCCACCTTCCAGCTCAGTGGGGAGGGACTCAGAAAAGAAACAATGGCCTCTGTCAACACTTCTGTCTGGAGAAAGCTGACCCTCCAGCTCTCACCCTGATGCCAAATAATTCAGTTCCTCCCATCTGTCCCTGGTGCCCTTCCAGCAGCTCTCCCAGTGCTAGAGCTCAGAGAGAGTAAGTCTAAGGAAGTCTGTAAATGAGTCCTTTAAGAGGAACAGCTGGGACTCCAGCTGCCCTTCACCTCACTCAGTCACAGTCCTCTTTGGCTTTTACAGCCAGAAGTTATGGGGACTTCTTTTCCTGCCACTGGAATCCTGGACTGGCAGGCTTGGAGTGGGTCTGGGACCACTCACTCCTCAGGGGGGACTTCTGCAGCCTAGATATCCCTCCCAATTTTTTTTTTTTTTTTGTATTGCCACATGTAGGAGTGGGACCAGTCCATTCCACATTTTTGCCCCTTCTATAAGTTTCAATGTGGGTTCTTCTTTGTATCCTTAGTTGTAGGACTTCTGTTTAGCTTGCATTCAGGTAGTTCTGAATGATGTTTATTCTATAGGTTAGTTTTGATTTTGATGTGTTATGAGAGGATTTGCATACCAAATTTACCTATCCACCATTTTCTTTTTCTTTTTTTTTTCTTTTTCTTTTTTATAAGTTTTTATTGTTCATATTATTACAAATGTTCCTTTCCCCCCCCCCCACCATTGCTCTCCTCCACCAGGTTCCCACCCCACCCTCTGCCCTTTCCCCTCTCCCCATTGTCCTCATCCATAGGTGCACAGTTTATGTTCAGTCTCTTCCCACGCCCCCCTCTCCCCTTTTCCCCAAGAATCGTCAGTTCACTCCCCTTCCATACCTCTGATTCTATTATATTCAATAGTTAATATTGTTCATCAGATTTTTTTAATTTCCTTGGTTTTTAGATTCACTTGTTGATAGTTACGTATTTGTTGTTCATAATTTTTATCTTTGTTTACTTTCTCTTCTGAAAGAACCCCCTTCAGCAATTCATATAAATCTGGTTTGGTGGTGATGAACTCCTTTAGCTTTTTTTTATTAGTGAAGCTCTTTATCTGGCCTTCAATTCTGAGTGATAGCTTTGCTGGGTAGATTATTTTTGGCTGTAGGTTCTTGCTATTCATCACCTTGAATATTTCTTGCCATTCCCTTCTGGCCTGCATGGTTTCTGTTGAGAAGTCAGCTGACAATCGTATAGGTGCTCCTTTATAGATTACTACCTTCTTTGCTCTTGCTTCTTTTAATATTCTCTCTTTGTCTTTTGCTCTTGGAATTTTAATAATGATGTGTCTCGGTGTGGTCCTCTTTGGATTCCTTTTGTTTGGAGTTCTGTGCGCTTCCTGGACTTGTAAGTCTAATTCTTTCCCCGGGTGGGGGGAAGTTTTCTGTCACTATTTCTTTCAGTATGTTTTCGATATCTTGCTCTCTCTCATCTTCTGGGACCCCAATAATTCTGATGTTGGTTCGCTTGAAGTTGTCCCAGAGGTTTCTTACATTATCTTCAATTTTCTGGATTCTCTTGCCTTCTAGCTTCTGTGGAGGAGTGTCTTCTGGCTCTTTATGTTCCAAATCTTTGACTTGATTCTTGTGATCTTCCCTTCTGTTTTTAGGACTCTGTAAAATATTTTTTATTTCAGACAATGTATTCTTTATTTCTTGTTGATCCCTTATTAATTCTAGTTGATCTCTTTTCATATCCTCATAGGCCTTATCCATCTTTTCTAGGAAATTCTTGAAAAACCTTATAAGTGTAGATTTGAACTCTATATCCAGACGCTTTTTGCCCTCCATTTCTTTCGTTTGTGATCTATTTTGTTGTCACATTTCGCAGTTACAGATGGGACGGGGTTTCAGGGTGGAGCCTGCAGCTTTGGCTTCCGTCAGCCCCGCCCTATGCGGGTCCTTCAGTGCTTGCTGCCGGCGCCTCTGAGAGAAAGGTGTCCTCGATTTTCGCCTGCTGCCAAACAGTCTATGCTCTCCCACAATGAGCCCGGTATTGGGGTTCAGTTCAGTTGGAAGTGGAGTTGGAGGTGGCGTTCAGAGCAGTCTGGAGCCCCTGTCTCCTTCCCGTCAGGGCAATCCCGCGGCACAGCCGACCGTCCTTTCTCTGTGCGCAGTGTGCGCACCGCTGGGACCTCCTTTCGCCACTTCCCCGGGGTTCCGCCTTACAGCCTGGCTCCCTATGGCTGAGCCTGAGTCCCCGGGGTCTGGCTTAGAACTGGGTTCAGAGCAGTCCGGGGCCCAGCACAGTCGGAGTTTTATCTCCTTTCCGCTAGGGAACGCCCGCCAGGCACTCGGCCTCCCTCCTCTCGGGCTCTGTCCTCTCTGCGCGCCGTGTCTCCGCGTCTCCGTACCTTGGCTTTTCCAGCTCCTCCGCACCTCCTTCTGGTTTTCTCCTTGCTTCTCACTGTAGAATTTCCAGTCAGTCAACCTTCCTGTAGTTCTGGGCAATGTCCGTTTTATATTTTAGTTGTATTTTATTGAAATTGTGTGTGGCTGCGGCTAGGTGTTCACCTGGGCGCAGCCATCTTGGATCCTCCATTTTCAAAGAGCATTTTTAAAAATATTAATTCCCTATTATAAAAATGAACACATTGTCATGATAGAAAACCTGAAAATTATTATTGGGAAGGAAAAATAATCACTATATTTTATCACTTTATATATTATTTTTAAAATAATAATAATAATAATAATCAGTATGATGCAATGGCCATGTCCCTCCTTCTATCTTTGAAATCACATCCTAAATTCAGTTTCTCCCAACTTTTTTTGTTGAAAAATTTTAAACCTGCCATTAACACCCATATACAGTTGATGGAGTTTCGCCAGTTGTTAACATTATGCCACATATACTTTCTCTTACACACACCCACACACACACACATACGCACACTTTTTCTGAACCGTTTGAAAGTAAATTGCAAACATCATGAAGCTTCACTCCTAAAGACTTTAGCATGTAGTTCCTGAAAACAAAGACATTCTCCAACATTATCATAATCACTTCTGGGAAATTTAAGATTGTTACAATAATATTGTCATCAGCCAATACACAATGTTACCCAGTTGTCCCATTAATGTCCTTTATACCTGGGTTTTTGTTTTTAGAGAGGAGGGATCCAGGTTCCAAGCAAGGCCCATACAATTTGTATTTAGTTTTCATTTTTCTTTAGTCTCCTTTAATCTAAAACACTTCTCCAGAAACACCCTTCCATTTTTAAAGTATAGTTTTATTGATTTCAGAGGGGAAGAGAAAGAGGGGGAGAGAGAGAGAGAGAAAGAGAAAGAGAAGAGAGAGAGAGAGAGAAACTTCAATGATGAGAGAGAATCGTTGATCAGCTGCCTCTGGCATGTCCTTCACTGGAATCAAGCCTGCAACCCAGGCATTTGGCCTGACAGGGAATTGAATGTGACCTCCTGGTTCAATCACTAGGCCACACCAGCTAGACCCCCTTTCATTTGTAAAACCATAGCTACTATTTCTTTTTAACATGTATCATGTTTCATGATAAATACATTACATGCCAGATATTTTTAAACTGTGATAAAATGCATAAAATGTAAAATTCACCATTTTAATAATTTTAAAGTGTGCGATGCAGAGGTTTTAGGTATATTCACAATACTGTGTCACTATCACCATTAATTAACTCCAGAATATTTGCATTACCCCAGAAAGAAATCCTATACCCATTAAGCAGTCATTCTCATTCCCTTCTCTCTTAGGCCCTAGCAGCCACTATAGATTTGCCTACTCTGGACATTTCATATAAATGGGATCATATAATATGTGGCCTTTTGCAGCTGGCTTCTTTCATTTGACATGTTTTCAAGGTTCATCTATGTCATAGCATCTATAGGGACTTCATTCCTTTTTATGGCTGAATAATATTGCATAATATGGACATACTGCATTTTATTTATCCATTCATTAGTTGATATTGGGTGGTTTCCATTTTTTGGTGATTGTGAATAATGCTGCTATGAACATATATTTTCAATTCTCATGGGCAGAGAGCAAGGAGAGAATTGCTTGGTCATGTGTTAACTCTATATTTAACATTTTGTGCAGCTGCCAAAGTTTTCCAGCATGGCAAACCATTTTATATTCCCATCAGAAATGTTTAAGCATTCCAGTTTCTCTACACCCCTGGCAATACCTGTTATTTGTCTTTATTATCATTATCATTATCATCATCGTCATCATTGCCATACTAGTGGGTGTGAAGTGGTACATCATTGTAGTTTGATTTTCATTTCCTTAATAACTAATGATGTTGAACATCATATTTTTTTAAATATATTCTTACTGATTTTAGAGAGGAAGGGAGAGGGAGAGAGGGAGAAAAACATCAACGATGAGAAAAAATCATTGATTGGCTGCCTCCTGCATGCCCCACATTGGGGATCAAGTCTGCAACCCGGGCATGTGCCCTGACCAGAATCAAACCCTGACCTCCTGGTTCATAGGTCAGTGCTCAACCACTGAGCCATGCCAGCTGGGCAAACCAGATTTTTTTATTCATAAATATTTCAGCATGTGTCATTAGAAGATAAGCTTAATTTTGACTTCTAGAACACATTGTTCATCTTAATTATGTTGCTTACGTCTACAAGTTTCTTCCCCATGATGTCTCCTCCAATCGTAGAGTATAGCTGAGAGACTTCATTCTGATGGGTTCTGGAGGTTATGTGTGTGTGTGTGTGTTTTTTTTCTTTCCAGGCAGGTGCACCTTGGTAAAGATCACATGGCTTTTAAATTTATAAAAGACCTTGCTGATGAGCAGCAAAAAACAAACGAAAAATACAAGGTCAGAATTACTTCTAATTGTATATCATGTAGTTTGCTAGCTATTTTGAATTCCTGCTATAGGCAAGATGCCATATCAGGGAAAGAAAACTTAACGTTAAGTTGGGAGGGGAGGAGGAGGATGGCAAGTTAATTGTTACCTGTAAATCAGGGCTGGCTGTAAGTATCACAGGAGACCTATACTAAGTATTAGGGGAACACAGAAGCCAGAGAGGAAAGAGAACTCATCTAATTGAAAAGCTTTCATTAAGACATGGTATCATTTTTGAAATATTGTAAAGAGGACAAAGGCATTCAATTGAGAGTGATGGAATGCTTAAAATTTGGGCTGGAATTCCGGGTGTGAATTTCACCCAGATCTGCAGATCATGAAGGCAAGAGAGGCCCAAAGACAATAACTAGGAGCCATGCCAGATCCAGATTCAAATGGAAGTTCCAAGTCAGAGTCACTCAAAGAGCAGAAAGCGGGAGGCCACATCTGACTCACCAAGTCAGCACCTGCAGGTTCGGGGAACTGAGAGTAAAGAGGGGACTGTGGGGCTGTGCAGCACCCCTGAGACCACTGTGGCACAGGCATTGTCATGTGCAGGGCAGGCCCAGAGAACAGCAAGGACGGGTCCATACTGGCTGAGGCACAGGGCACACAGTGGCCAGAGGTGATAGGACTTGGCTAGGGGCTTGGACTTGATTGATAGGACTTAATGGAATCATCACTTATTGCATTAGTCAGCTAGTGCTGCTATAACAAAATACAAGACTATGTAGCTTAAACAACAGAAATTTATGTTCTCACAGTTCTGGAGGCTGGAAGACCAAGATTAAAGTGTTGGCAGGATTGGTTCCTCCTGATGTCTCTCTCCTTGGCTTGTAGAAGGCCATCTTTTCCCTGGATCTTCACATGGTTTTCCTTCTGTGTCCAAATTTCCTCCTACCCTAATGACCTCATTTTAACTTGATTACCTCCTTAAATACCATATATCCTGACTAGGAGTTGGGATTTGAACATATGAATTTTGGAGGGGCACAATTCATCCATAATACTCTAGTACATGTATTTAAGCTTAGGAGTGTGTGTTTCCCACACTCAGTGCTACACACAGTGGCAGTACTAGGTAGGAGGGATTGGGAAAATCATGTATCTTATCATATATGAATATATTTCTCATATGAACATATCTCCTTTCTAGATTTGAAGTACAAATCAGATATTTGAATAAATTTGTTCCTTTTTTTATTTTTTAAAGGATGTTAAATCATTACATAGATAAATCTTAGCATTAAGGAAAGGAACATATTAGGTTGGCATTTAAATTTAGTTTGGTATGTTGTTCAGATCCTTTGCACATGATTTTAAAAACAAAATGTCAAGTGTTTTCTGTGAACCCCACAATGGAATATTTTCTAACTGTTTTAAAGATGAAGGTGACACAGACGTGAGAGATAAGGCTGTAATTGGCAGCATTTGGTTGACAAACTCAAGTGTTCATTTACTTGGCCAGTGCATTGAGTGAATGCCCACGGTCTGTAAGATTCTGTGCCAGTGAATAAGGGATGGTCCCTGCCTTCAAGAAGGTCAGTCCAGAAGTGGCACAGAATCATTAAGAGATGATACGAAATGTGCTTTGTGCAGTGATAGAGCTAGAACCTGTAGATATATTAGAAATGAAGGGTAAGGTTCGTAGGTTCCCAGCTTGGGTGCATGTGTGTTCAATGAGATCTCAAATATGGAAGCAAAGCAGGCTTAGTGGAAGATGAAAAGTTTAATTTGGGCTATGTTACATCTGGGGTGCATCCAGGTGGTAGCTGAAGGAACAAACCTGAGCTGGAGGCAGAGACTTGGGAGTGACCAGCATAGAGTAGAGATTGGCACCAGAACACCTGTGGTGACCTGTGAAAAGTAAATATCTTGAGAAAGATGGTAGCTCAAGGCAAAAATTCTAGAGAACTTCACGATTTAAGGGGAGAGCAGCGGACGACCAAGAAGGTAGAGCAGAAATGGTTGAGAGGTCATGGAACCTGAGAACACAGAGAAAGCAGACGCAGAGGGATCAGTCACATGCAAGGAGGATTCCAGGGTCATAAGGCCTGAAGAGTGCACATTGGATGTGGCCATTTGGAAGTCCTTGTGTGCCTCAAGTGACAGCGACTCCAGTAGACCTGAGGAGGGGAAAGCCAAATTGGACTTTCGGGAATGGGTGGAAGTGAGTTGAGGTGAGCAGGTGAGGTGAACAGGGGTAAAGAGTGATGGAGGCATCACAGAGGAAAAGGCGGCAGAAGCTTGGGAAGAGGCCATGGTCAGGCGGAAAGACTGTCTTGAACAGGAGGAAGGACGGGAGGAGGCTGCAGTCTTGCCTGCAGAGTGGGAGCTGTTGAGGCGAGCTCGTGGTCTTGTCTTCCCGATGACACAGGAAGCAGACCTCTGCAGAGACTGTGGGGAGCAGGCCCCGGAGAGAGGCTTGAAAGGCTATTGAGGGGAGCAGGAGAGGAGCTGTCCCATCCTTGCTACCCATCAGCAGGGAGGCAGAAGGAAAGCAGGCCACCCTGCGAGCCCAGGGTAGTGGGAGAGCAAGTGTTTCGGGAATGCCATTCAGTGTGCCCAGACTTCCCCTGGCAGCTGCATCCTGGCTGCTGACTCAGTGGGAGGAACCCTGGAGGCCTGAGGCATGCAGCACAGAGAGAGCGGGAGGGAGTGGGAGCATGTGGAGGGAGTCAGCACTCTAGCTGGAAGGCGCAAACCCTCAAGGATGATGAGCTCATGGGAGAGGGATAGACTGACTTCAGAAGTGTTCGCCATAGTAGGTAGTGTCTTACTCAAGATGTAGGAAATTTCCCTCCTTGCTTGTAGCTAACAACCTGGTTGCCAATCCCTTCATTAGCTGCCTGTTTTAGTTTACGGTCAGTGGTTGTGAGGATCTGGGTTTGTATTTAGAACCTAAGATACCCAATCTCAAACTCCCTAATGAGTGCAAATTAGAGATGGACAGCTCACCCCCCTGAGTCAATTCTGTGCCCCTCTTATCTCTGAATAGGGTGTTATTGTGGTGACCAGAATAGGTTTCTTCTAGTTCAGTCTTTTAAAATGATTATGAACAGTATACCTAAGAGCCTAGCTAGTTTTGGAAGTTACCTATCAAACAAGTAATAAACGGTACAGACAGGTGAAATGGTTGCAGCGTGCATAGTGGCGGGCGTGTATAGACTGATCCCAGCCCAGTCAGCCTTCCCTGCAGTGACCAGGGGCTCTGGGGACTAGGAAAGAGAGCTCGGGGGCCACTGGGGAAGCAGGGGGGTGGGGGAAGGAGAGCAGGGGGTGGTAAGGAGAGCAGGTGGGGAAATAGAGCTGGGGAGGGATGCCATTGGGGAAGCAGGGGGCAGGGGGAGGGGAGAAGAGGAGCAGGAGGGAGAAGGGGAGCAGGCAGGGGAACTTACACCCAGGAAGGGACAGACCCCCTCAACCTCTGCCATGCAAGAAAGGGGAGGCATCCTTTGCCTTTGTTGAACCTGGTACTTGGATAATCAGCTATGGGGAGCTTAAAACGGACATTACATTTCAATGAAATTTCTGTAGTGCTGTGGTTACATGGTTCCTTAAAATCCTTTCTGTGGCTTTTAAATGGCTTGGAAACAATTTCTAGACACTTTCCTCTAGTTACAAAAAGAAGGTATTAGTTTTGTGATTCTATAAAAATTTCCTATGTGTAAACAGTAAAGTTATCACAATTACAATGATAACTTCAACCTAGTTATACCACCACCTCTCCCAATGGAACTTTATGGGTGGATTTGACCCATTGTATGATGGGGTTCTAGCAGTTTTGAAAAGAAATAAAATTGTATTCAATTTTTATATTTTTGGTGATTTAAAAACCAGCAAGATAGAGGAGATCCTGTCTTGGAAAAGGAATTTCAGCGACTGAAGACGGAGATTAACCAGAAGCGGGTTGTTCACAATCTGGATGAAGTGGGTAGCTTTCCTTTATTTTGAATCTCATTATTGGCAGCTCTTTAAATGCTTACTTTTAAAACGCTAAACAATTTTAAAGAAATCCTCTTAGCAAGGGATATTTAATCTTTAATATGCTAGTGTTTTCAGAGTGTCTTTTACTACATATTCACAGTAAAGCATCACAATTCATAATTAACGTTTTCATTGAAATTAATGGCATCACATGCTTTGGCTTCTCCTCCCCACCCCTCACTTTCTCCGCCTGTCTCCTTGGGCATTTCATTCCCTCTGCTCCCCATGCCACTGTCTGAGGGGCCTCCGTGGGTCTCTGGGCCTCTGCTCATTGGACTTCCCCTGGGTGGAAGCTAGAAGCCAGACTTCAGGTCCCAGCTCTCCCACAGACTGGGACCTTGGAAAGGCCTCTGGGCCTTGGCGCCTTGGTTTCTTCAAATGACAACTGGGAACAGTAGCCCCTCCACCTGAGTATCCACTGTCATGTGATAGTTTCTGATTAAACCCCAATTTTTACTTTTAATGAAAAGATTCTTCCTAATCTCCCCACCTTCATCATTCTCACGTTCTTTTCCTGGATTTGTCACATCTGAATTATTTCAACCTCTTTTCTTCTCCCCCACATTTAATCTGGCCACCATGTCTTGCCAATAGCTCTTCTACAGGGTCATACCCAAGCCCAACCTTCAGATCTCACCCCAACTAATCCAGCAGACTGTCTGTTCATATCCCTGTCCCTCTGCCCTCTCCTCTCCAGCCCACTGCCTGTGCAATGTGAGACATTCATTTCTGATACATTTTCCTCATATTGTTTCCCTGTTCAAAAACCTAGTGCCTGAGGCTCTGGCTGGCCTCAGTAAACCCTCAGGCACCCTTTCCTCTTCACTCACTCCCTCAGCACCTCACACCTGTGCCCTGGTATGCAGGTGCTGGTACTGGTGCTGGTGCTGGTGCTGATGCTGGTGCTGGTGCTGGTGCTGGTGCTGATGCTGGATGCTGGTGCTGGTGCAGGTGCAGGTGCAGGTGCTGGTGCTGGTGCTGGTGCTGGTGCAGGTGCAGGTACTGGTGCTGGTGCAGGTGCAGGTGCAGGTGCTGGTGCTGGTGCTGGTGCTGGGGGGAAGGCTGAGCATGGCAGTCCTCCATGGCATCATACAGTCGGCTCCTCTCCGTCCGGATTCAGTGCCAGCACCCACCACATCTGACTTCATTCTTCTTCCTCAAGGTCACATGTGTTTGCTTGAAATAGACTATAAATTTTTTTAAGCCCAAAGCTTCCACTTTTAGACCCAACCCTATGTATTCCAATACGTATTCCCTATGATGCTAAGTATACTAAAGTGCTTAATAAATGCTTATTATAAAGCAGAACAAATAAAAAGTAAACTAGGGATCAAATCCAAACATTTTTATTAAATGCTTATATTAGGGGTTACATTTCTAAGATGTGCTTTTATTTTATATTCACAGAAAATCAAGGATTTTGAACCTGATTTTGATCCACTTATCAATAATACTTGGGTCAGCAGGTTCAGGGCACAGAGACGGTTTCAGCAAGCAGCTCGCAAGGTATGTCTCAGCACCAGATTGAAATTTTAATTTGTGTAGTCATCAGCATAAGGAAGTCAAACATTGAGTACCTTCTTTATTGAGATATAATTTGCATAAAATTTAACCTTATAAAGTGTACAACCCAGTAGATTTTAGTCTATTCACAGAGTTCTACAACTATCACCACTATCCAATTTTAGAACATTTTTATCGCCACAGAAAGGCACCTGGTTCCATTAGCGGTCACTCTCCATCCCCCAGCCCTGGCAACCACTAATCTACTTCCTATCTTTGTGGATTTGCCTCTTCTGGACATTTCATATAAATGGAATCATACAATGCATGCCCCTTGGCAACTGGCTCCTCCTTAACGTGTTTTCAAGGCTCATCCATGTGATAACATATATTAGTACTTCATTCCTTCTTGTGGTTAACTAGAGGCCCGGTACATGAAATCATGCACTCAAGGGGTCAGGGTCCTGAGTCCAGCCTGTGTCCTCTCACAGTCTGGGAGCCCTCAGGGGATGTCTGACTGCTGTGGAGGCAGGAGAGCCTCCCACCACCTCCACTGCACTCGCCAGCCTTGAGCCCAGCTTCTGGCTGAGCAGTGCTCCCCCTGTGGGAGCACACTGACCACCAGGTTATAGCTCCTTCATTGAGAGTCCGCCCATGGTAGTCAGTGAGCATCATAGCGACCAGTCGTTCCACTGTTGGGTCTATTTGCTTATTAGCCTTTTATATATTTATATTTACCTGATATATAGGATACTGTTCCATCAGATGGGTAGTCCACATCTTATCATTCACCAATTGAAATATTTAGTTGTTCTCATTTTGGGTTATTATGAATGATAATGCTGTTAACATTTGTGTATAGTTTTATGAACATATGTTTTCAATTCTCTTGGGGATATATATATATATATATATATATATATATATAGAGAGAGAGAGAGAGAGAGAGAGAGAGAGAGAGAGAGAGAGAAAGAAAGAGAGAGAGTGTGTATGTGTTTCTGGATCATATGGTAACTCTAGGACAATGGGATATTGATCAGCACTTTCTGGGGAGAACAATGGAGAATTCCTGTGGGCTCTTGTCTCTTACCATTCAGGCTCATGGCTCCCCCTTCATAGCAATCATCTTGCTGCTCTGGCTTCTTTCCCTCACAATGGCCTTCCATCTGCCACATTGCTAGCCCTCAATGGCTTCCTAGGGTCAGAAAATAATGAAGACCTATCCTCTAATGCCAGTAAAGAGTATAAGGTGGGTCCCTGGTCTGGCTACAGGCACACCTCCCCAGCTGTTCCCTGTTCTCTATGTTGTTTCAGTCCTCATCTTCCAAACTTATTCCCTACTACAACCTGTGTTTCTGCTCCTTGCCCTTCAACTGACATGCCATTTCATCTCCCCTCCATCTGTCTACACCTGTCATCTGTCCTTTGGGCCAACTCAAGTCTACCTTTCCTCTGAGAAAGAGTCCCTGTGAGCTTCAGCATCCAGCAGTCCTTCTGTTACTTCTTGTATCTTATGCTGCCTGTAGCTCTCTTGACCCTGTCACTCAAATGTGGCTGGTTTGCAGGGGGTGGGGGCAGAGCTCCTCCTCAAGCAGGGGAGAGCAGTGATTAAGACTTGGACTCTGAAGCCAGGGCTGCCCACCCTTAATTCTTGGTGCTACTTCTCATAGCCTTCTGGTCTTGGACAAGTTACATTACCTCTGTGCCTCAGTCTCCTCATCTGCAACTGAGGATAGCAATAAGAGCTGTTTCATAGGGTTAGTGTGAAGATTAAATGAGTATATATTCATAAGGGACTCTGAAAGTTTATGGAATAGATCCTCTTTCAAGTAGTGCTTTCTGCCTCAACTGATGACAGTCTAGGCCAGTGGTTCTTAGGGTCACCTAAGACCATCGGAAAATACAGATATTTATATTACAATTCATATTATAACAGTAGCAAAATTACAGTTATGAAGTAGCAACGAAAATAATGTTATGGTTGGGGTCACCACAACATGAGGAACTGTATTAAAGGGTCGCAGCATTAGAAAGGTTGAGAACCACTAATCTAGGCCAAGAGCAGCAGAGCTCACTGCATTGGTGACCTGCTCACCAATCTCTAAGGCCCTTGAGAGCCAGAGTCCCCACTGAGGCAGAACATAGGTGGCCACAGGTGTTCAATGTGGGAAAGAACGTGGTGGAAGGAGGCAGCACAATGCTGTGCTCTGAGGGAGGGAGCACAGCTGTTGCCAGTGGATGAACAGCAGCAAAGGACAGGCTGGGCGGGCTTCCCACCAGTGGGACCACCCTAATCCATTTGGAACAAGTCCGCCAGGGTAAAATATATATATAATATATATATATATATATATATATATATATATATAGTCAACAATTATGTGTTTTGCTTGAGTAATGGCTCATCCTTCTCACACTCCCAGCAAGTACTATCAGTTCAATGTAAATATATTCCCAGTATGATGACTTCTGGCCTTCACCCCAGCTCAGTAATAGCCACATCATCTTCCACCTGGGTCATTGCAGCATCTTCCACCTGGGCCATTCCACTCCCTGTGGCCCCACCCTGCTGAGTTCAGCCCTGTAGGGAGATCAGAGTGCCACAGAACTGGGATTTTTGGAGCACATCTCCTGGGAAGAATTCATGAGAGAAGATATTTGCCAATGTGATCTTAGATAAGGATTTAATCTCCGAATTTTCAGTTAACTCATACAACTTAACAAAAGGAATATAAACCATCCAATAAAAAAAAAATGGGCAAAGGATCTAAATAGACATTTCTCAAAAGAGGGCATACAGAAGGCCGAGAGACTTATGAAAACATGCTCAAATTCACTAATCATCCAAGAGATGCAAATCAAAACAACACTGAGGTACCATATCACACCTGTCAGAATGGCTATCATCAACAAACAACAAGTGCTAGCCAGATGCGAAGAAAAAGGAACCCTTTTGCACTGCTGGTGGGAATGCAGACTGGTGCAGCCACTGTGGAAAATAGTATGGAAATTCCTCAAAAAATTAAAAATGGAACTCTCACTTGACCCAGTGATCCCACTTCTAGGATTATATCCCAAGAAACCAGAAACACCAATCAGAAAGGATATATGCACCCCTATGTTCATAGCAGCACAATTTATAATAGCTAAGATTTGGAAACAGCCTAAGTGCCCATCAGCAGATGAGTAGATTAGAAAACTGTGGTATATCTACACAATGGAATATTATGCTTCTGTAAAAAAAGAAGGAAATCTTACCATTTGCAACAACAAGGATGGAACTGAAGAGCATTGTGCTAAGTGAAATAAGCCAGTCAGAGAAAGATAAATACCACATAATCTCATTCATTTGTGGAATATAAAGAACATTATAAATTGATGAATAAAAAGATAAAGAGGCAAAGAAGCATCGAATAGTCTGTCAAACTACAGCAGGAAGGCAGGGGAGGGTTGGGGGGTGGTAAAAGATCAACCGAGGACTTGTATGCATGCATATAAGCATAATCAAAGGACGCAAGACACTGGGGGGCGGGGGCGGGGGGGGGGAGGCAAGTGCTGGTAGGTAGGGGAGGCCTAGGGAAGGTCAATGGGGGGGAAGAGACAAATGTACTACTATTTGTAATACTTTAAACAATAAAATACAATTTAAAATAAAATTTAAAAGCTGCAGTATTTTACACAATAGAATACTACTCAACTGTAAAAAAGAAGGAAATCTTACCTTTGACAACACCATGGAAGGACCTTAAAGTTATAATGCTAAGCAAAATAAGCCAGAGAAAGACAAATACCATGTGATTTCACTTATATGTAGATTCTAATGAACAAAATAAACTGATGAACAAAATAGAAGCAGAGGCACGGATACTTGGAACACACTGACAGCTTTCAGAGGAGATAGGAAGGGGAGGCTGGATGAAAGAAAATGAAGGGATTAAGCCAAAAAAAAACACGCAAAGCCATATATATATATATATATATATATATATATATATATAGAGAGAGAGAGAGAGAGAGAGAGAGAGAGAGAGAGAGAGAGAGGACAGTGTAGTAATAGCCAGGGGGAACAGGTGGTGGGAGTTAGGTGGAGGGGGGCAAAGTTGGAGGGAAACAGGAACAGAGACTTTGCTATAGGCTGTGTGCAGATGATGTATAGTTGAGTTATACTCTTGAAACTTGTATGTTTTGTGAACGAATGTCGACCCAATAAATTCAATAAAAAAAAATAAAATAGTCTATTACACAGTTATTATCAAGGCTACAAGGTCATGCTGGATTTCTCTTTGTCTCTTCAGCACATCTTCTTTGTTCCTTGATTAGGATCTTTGTACTCACTGGTTCCTCTGCTCAGAACTTTCTTCCCAGGATCATTGTTTCCTTATCATTCAAGTCTGAGATCAACCCTCTCAGAGTAGCCTTCCCTAATTATTCTTGCATAATGGCCAGACCACTCCCTCCCCCCCCCCCCCCCCCCCCCCGTCATGTTTCCGTGCATTTACTCTCATTTTCTTCACGGTGTTGATCTTGTTTAAGTGTTCACTGTCATCCATTCCACACCCCACTTCCCAATATACACACACACACTTGGACCATCACCTCTGTACAGGCTAATATTTGTTTGTTCCCACTGTATCTCCAATACCTTGCACAGAACTGGCCACAGATTAGCTACTTCATGATATCTGTTAAATCAGCAGTGGGGAATGTCCACCCGCAGACTGTATAAAGCCCAGGAAATCATTTGGTCTGGCCCTGCCAAGGCATTAGGGGTGAGCTAATTCCATGTTTGACCAAATATAACAGGCTAATCTTTAAGTTGATAATATTGTATGGCCTATGAATTTTGTTACAAATATCCAATGGCCCTTGGCAGAAAAAAGGTCCCCATGCCTGTGTTAAAAGAAAGAATTTTCACAGGATGGAAAGGAGTGTTGGTTATGGAATGAACAATCGTTCCAATAACTAGGACTGATTTGCGCGCATCCACTCTGAAGTCAAAGCACAGCGGAGTACAGTTAGCATTGCCCATATTCCACAGCCCCGTTTCTGCAGAATTGTCCATTCAGTTTGTCCTTCAGCTGTGGGGGAGCATTTACTACTCAGATACACTGGGGGAAAGGAATGTAGAAGCAGTCATTGCTTCCACTCTGGAAACATGGGGAAACGGAGTCTCGGACACTGGGTAAGACAAGGCAGATGGCAACCTGGTCTTGTCTGTGTTCAGGGAAGTCAGCAACACCCTGACATTGAAGTCCCCGGCCTCGGTCTCAGGCAGCAGCTTGCCATTCTCCTGGTGAATTCTGACTGACAGCCGTGGCCTTAGCCCTTCGCTGGAGAAAGTGAATTAAATTAAACAATAAAAATGAGCATGTGTCAACTACTCATTTGAAACCCTTATTCTTTCTAATTCTAGATCATGGTTCACCGACGATTACTTAACATGCTGGACATCATGCGTACCATGGACAGAGAGACCTTACTGAAGAGGTTCAGGCATAACAGACAGTCCATATCACATGGTGAGATGCAGCTGGGGAGTCAGCGATGCTTCGACCAGCCGTCCCCACAGCATGAGTTTCTTTACAATGAAGTTGGCTGCGTAGAAATACGATATTTTCATAAATCACATGTGTGTTTTCTATGGCTGCTAAACAAACCACCACCAACGTGTGGCTCAGAACGACACACAATTATGATCACACAGTTTTGGAGGTCAAAAATCTAAAATCAGGGATCTGCAGGGTGGGTCCCTGAGGCTCCAGGGGAGAATGTGTTCCAGGCCTTTCCCGGCCTTTCCCAGCCTCAGGAGGCCACCTGCACGCCTTGGCTCCTGGCCACTTCCTCAAGTCACTGACCTCTTGCCTCTGTCATCACTCACGTCTCCTTCTCTGACTCTGACCCCTTTATCTCCCTCTTTTATGGGCCCTGTGATTGCTTTGGGCCCACCCGGATCCCCCAGGACAATCTCTCCATCTCATTCAAGACCCTTAACTTACCGGTAATCACACCCGCAAAGCCCCTGTACCATGTAAGCTCACCAGAGACCAGGACAGTCAACACTTACACTTGCTGACTGATTGGCTGGGTCTGGTTTTATCTCACAAAGTGTTTTACCTCATATTATTTTTGTTATTTAAAAAAAATTCCAATCCACAGGTGGTCTGGGGCTGTTGGAGGCCCATCCTCAGAAGCTCTAGGAGCCCAACAGCCATCTCACCACCTCCTTCCAGAAAAGGTGCTGCCAGTCTGTGGCTGGTGCAGACCCACAGCAGGCCTGGTCTCTGCAGCCCTCCTCCCTCCCGAGCCCAAGCCCCTGGACCCGGCTCAGGCTGCCCTCCCCGAAAATGAAGTGAACATAAAATAACGTTTTTTATAAATTGGAGCGGGATGGAGGTACAGGACAAACGAGACACTAAAAATTGGAGTAAATACGTACACACATAGATACAGTGATTGAAATGGCACATGGCAGGTACAAATAAGCAAATGAAGGTGGTGGCTTCACATAAAAATACCTTGGAAAATCGCCCCAAAAGCACTGTTTTGTTTTTCCCTCATAGACAAGAGTGTCTCCAAATTCTTTCTGCTGTCCAGTCAAGACAATCATCTCAGCCCGGTCTCTGTGTCACCCAAGCACGTGCTGCCCTTCGCCTTCCCCTCCTACAGTCCTCCCCAGGGCTTCGATGAGCTGGTGGGTGCTGCTGGGCGGGAGGGCCCAGGCTTGGTCAGAGGGTTGTTCGGCAGACACCAAGGCAGGCCCTATCACTGTCTCGGTCCCTGTGCCTCCTCCGAGAGGCTCCCACGGGAGACCTGTGCCCGAGAACTGTAGCCAGTGGGAAACCAGGGACCATGTACTGCTGCGGCCTGACATCTGGCTCGCCTGTGCAGAGCTGCTGAGAGCCGGGCTGGCCCTTTCCTGCCTGGGGCCCAGCAAGAGCACTGAGCAGAGCTTGACAGCCAGGCTCAGGCCTGAGAGCAGACGGGCAGACGGAGAAACCCAGAGGACCTGGCCTGGCCCGGAAGGCAGGTCCTGCTCAGCTGAGCCCTTCTGCTGCATGAGCAATGGAGAGGCCAGAAGGACGGCCCAGAATGCCACAGTCTAACTCATCAGGCTCACAATTCCCTTCCCCTTCCTCTCTCTCTCTCTCTCTCTCTCTCTCTCTCTCTCTCTCTCTCTCTCTCTCTCTCTCTCTCTCTCTCTCTCTCTCTCTCTCTCTCTCTCTCTCTCTCTCTCTCCCTTCTTCTCTAAAATAAATAAAAATGTATTTTTGAAAATATTTATCATCTTTGAAATTGGGAAGGGTCTTATAATTGATGGCATATAAACATTGCATCATGCTAATGTAATGCAGGCACTGTTTCAGATTCTCTAGGTGTCTGAGGCAGCTTGGCCAGCAGGAAGTTGATTGGGTAGTACTCTAGGGATTAGCACTGTGGAAGGGTGGTGGGAGTGGACAGAGTGGGAGTGGGAGTGGACAGAGTGGGAGTGGGGTGGACAGAATGGGAGTGGAAGTGGACAGAGAGAGAAGCAGTATGCAGACCTTCATGTCAAAGGCCTCAGCTGAATTCATGAGGAGCTCTGCTGCTGAGACAGAGTGAGAGGGCCCGGCATGTAGGCCCGTCATTGGAGGTGGGCTGCCTCGGAGGGGCACATGCCTTCACTGAGGCCGCTTCTGCAGCCAGGGCACCTCCTCAAGAGGGCTGGCCCCAGAGAGTTGTTTGCATGAACTGGACTCCTAGAAACTGGGGGACTGAAACCTTCAAGTCTAAAGGTGATTCTGGGTGGCACATTGCAGCATCCATGACAGTAGAAAATGGAAATGCAGAATCACTTCTACTAAGAGATGGGGGGACAGGGGGGGAGGGTTGGCGTGGCGGGCAAGGCCACCTGTAGGCCCCACACATGCAGTAACGACTGTGGTTGTGGGAAGGGATACGTTAAGAATGGAACTGTTCGTTTAATGTTCAAAGTGTAAGGGCTAGAAACACAGCTGCCTTTGCCCAGTGTGATCATGTGTCAGTTGTTTGCATTTTCCCCTTTCAGGATCCTCTTGGCCTTGGACCTGTCCCAATTAAACCTTCAGATGTCCAAGTCAAGCACCGTCATTCCTTCTTCAACCTGCAGGTCAGACCTATCCCATGGTATCCTTACTGAGGTTTCTTATGACTTGAACAGAACATTTGAATGGCGTTATTTTAATAGCTTGTTTTACTATGAATTATACTGTGTCACATGCTCTGCGTACTTTCCTGCTGTCATTTTATGGTATGTGTGAGGTTAACAGACTCTGTTTTCCTGATGTGGCTCACAGGATCCAGGATCCTTCCTTATTCTGTGGAAATACCATATATTATGCATACATAAAGACACACAGATTAGAAACTTCAAGAAAAAACACAAGATGAGGTGAACAAAGTTAGTCAGTCCTCCTTGAGTATATGTGACCACTTCTGCTTTTGAAAATGTAAATGTTTTTATTTTTTAAACTTAAGAATTAGTTGAAAGTATTACATATTCCTCTTTTTTTCCCCATTGACCCCATTCAGCCCACCATCAACCCCCACCCCAGGCCCTCACTGCCCCACTGTCTGTGCCCATAGACCATACATATATTCATATAAGGTTCTTAGTTGATTTCCTCACACCCTCCCACCATCCCCTACCTTTCTTCTAAGGTTCCCCACTTCCATGCTTCTGTGTCTCTGCATCCACTCCATTCATCAGTTTATTTTGTTACTTAGATTCCACAGATGAGTGTGATCATGTGATACTTATCTTTCTCTGACTGACTTATTTCACTTAGCATGATATCCTCCAGGTCCCTTCATTATGACTCAAAGAGTAAGAGGTTCTTCTTTTTTACTGCTGCATGGTATAAATGTACCACAGCTTTTTTATCCACTCATCTATTGATGGCACTTGGGCTGTTTCCACATCTTAGCCATTGTAAATTGTGCTGCTATGAACATAGAGTGCAAACCTTTTTTATGATTGGTGTTTCTTATTTCTTGAGATATTCCTAGAAGTGTGATTATTGAGTCAAATAGGAGTTCCATTTTTAATTTTTTGAGGAAACTCCATACTGTTTTTCATAGTGGTTGCACCAGTCTGCATTCCCACCAGCAGTGCAGGAGGGTTCCTTTTTCTCTGCATCCTCAACCAGTACTTGTTGTTTGTTGATTTGTTGATGATAGCCATTCTGACAGGTGTGAGATGGTATCTCATTGTTGTCTTAATTTGTGTTTCTATGATGATCAGTGACTTTGAGCATTTTTCCCAAATGCCCAAAGTCTCTTAGCCATCTGAATGTCCGCTTTGGAGAAGTATCTATTTAGGTCCTTTGCCCATTTTTTAATTGGATTGTTTGTCTTCCTTTTGTTAAGTTGTATGAGTTCCTCGTATATTTTGGTTATTAACCCTTTATCAGATCTATCTTTGCCAAATATGTTTTTCTATGCAGTGGGGTCCCTTTTCGTTTTGTTGATGGTTTATTTTGCTGTACAGAAGGTTTTATTTTGATGTAGTACCATTTATTTATTTTCTCCTTAGTTTCCTTTGCCCTAGGAGATGTATCCATAAACATATTGCTATGAGAGTTGTCTGAGATTTTGCTGCCTATGGTTTTCCGACTTAAATTTAATTCTTTTAATCCATTTTTAGTTTATTCTTGTGTATGGTGTAAGTTTGAAGACTATTTTCATTTTCTTTCATGAACCTGTTTGATTTTCCCAACACCATTTATTGAAGAGACTTTCTTGACTCCGTTGTATGTTCTTGACTCCTTTGTCAAATATTAATTGCCTTAGGTTTATTTCTGGGGTCTCTGTTCTGTTCCATTGATCAATATGCCTATTATTGTGCCAGTACCAGGCTGTTTAGCTTAGAGTGGTTTGTAGTATAAGTTGATATCTAGTATTGTGATTCCTCCAACATTGTTTTTCTTTCTCAAGATTGCTGTATTCAGGGTCTTTTTTTATTTCATATAAATTTTTGGAATATTTGTTCTAAAACTGTGAAATATGCTGTTGGTATTTTAATAGGGATTGCATTAAATATTTAGATTGCCTTGGGTAGGATGGACATTTTAATGATGTTGATTTTACCAATCCATGAACACAGTATAATTCTTCAACTTGTTTATAACTTCTCCTATCTCTTTTTTCAATGTTCTGTGGTTTTCCAAGTACAAGTCTTTTGCCTCCTTGGTTAAGTTTATTACTAAGATCTTAATATTTTTGTTGCAATGGTAAATGGTAAATGGGATTCTTTGTTTAGTTTCTGTTTCTGAGAATTCATTATTGTTGTATAAAAAAAAAGCCATAGATTTTGGGGTATTGATTTTGTATCCCGCTACATTGCCAAATTCATTTACTAAATCTGCGGGTTTCTTGGTGAAGTCTTTAAGGTTATCTATGTACGATATCATGTCATCTGTGAATAATGAGAGTTTTACTTCCTCCTTTCCAATTTGGATACCTTTTATGTTTTCTTCTTGTCTGATCACTGGAGCTAGAACTTCCAGTACTATGTTGAATAAGAGTGAGGGAAGCAGACATCTCTGTCTTATTCTTGTTCTTATGGGAAATAGTTTTAGTTTTTGGGCATTGAGTCTGCTGTTCACTGTAGGTTTGTCATATATGGCCTTTATTGGGTTAAGATATGCTCCTCTATCCCCACTTTGCTGAAAGTGTTTATAAAAAATGGCTGTTGGATTTTGTCAAATTCTTTTTCTGCATCTATTGATATATAATGTGGTTTTTGTCTTTCAATTTGTGTGACGTATGGTGTTTATTGACTTGTGAATATTGTACCAGCCTTGATTCCTTGAATAAATCCCACTTGATCATAGCATATGATCCATTTAATACATTTCTGGAATCCAATTTGTTAATATTTTGTTGAGGATTTTAGCATCTACAATCATCAGAGATATTGGCCTTCAATTCTCTTTCTTTGTAGTATCTTTATTTGGCTTTGGAATTAGGGTAATCATAAAACAAGATTGGAAGTGTTTCTTTCTCTTGGATTTTTTGGAATAGTTTGAGGAGGCTAGGTGTTAGTTCCTTATTGAATGTATAGAAAAACTCTGTTGTGAAGCCATCAGACCAAGACTTTGTTTGCTGGAAGTTTTTTTTATTACTGCTTCTATTTCATCAGTTGCTATTGGCCTATTCAAGTTTTCTGATTCTTCACTGTAAGGAAAGGTGTTTTCCAATAGGATGGATCAACTGTCTTCCCACAAGGTCTCCTATATAACGAATGTCTATGTGGGAAAGATGACCTCTGCAGCATAAGGGAATGACAGCACAGGAAACCAGGGTGCCTGCCCTCTGAACTCTAACCCCAGAGCCCCTGATCCTGGCTTCTGCTCACACAGCTCCAGCCCACTCTGCCCTCCCTTTGCTGGAGCACAAGGTGGGTGGCTGGCTCCACAGGGAATTTTATGCACTGGCCCTTTAAGAGGGTGCCTGAATTTCTAGCTGCCTCTCCCTGGCAGACAGCAACCCTGCTGCTTTTCACAGCCAGGTATCATGTGAGTACCCTTCTCAGCTCTGATGCTCCCTGCTAGGGGAGCTCAGGTTGAGTATTAGACTGCAGAGTTCTCAGTGGCAACCCCTATCGCCCAATCTGAGCTATCTTTCTGGAACTTCAGTTGCTGTCTGTGGGAGCCCAGCCAGTCCTTTCATGCCTCCACTCCTCCTACCAGTCTCTATGTGGTCTCCACTTTCAGTCCACAGGTATCAGGGTTCTCTCCAGCAAGTCTTCCGTTGATTATTCAGGAAGGTTTTCTATATTTCAGTTGTGATTCCAGTTTGTTCCTGGGAGCATGTCTGTGCAGCATCCACTTATTCTGCCATCATTTTTAATCCTACTGGAAAATATAAATTTTGTAATTACTAACCGGTATTCGAGGCATTTCTAAGCATGTGGCACTGAAGAGTCCTGGTGGGTGGCCCTGTGTGCTGGCACCAGGACTGGCATCCAGTCATTCCAGCACAGTCAAATGAACCATTGCCACAGTCTCGTGGCAACAGCATGGAGCTTGTTTTCTTTTACTATCAGGCAGCTCAGAATGGTTATTGTTGAGAGTAGACTCCATTAAATGATCACAAACTTTTAAGGATATTGAAGCAGTCATCTTGTTTCACCCCCAGGTTCCTCAAATCTACAAAATAAAGGGGTACCAGCCATTCTCTGTCCAGATGTCTTCAGCAAGTTATAGGCCTCAAAAGCTTGCTCGGCCGCTGAAGCAAGGAGCTGAGGTAACATGTCCCCCCTTCGGGAACTCACCATTCCCCTCTCGTCCCAGCATCAAGACTAACGGTGCTCTCGGTCCTCGCACAGGATGAAGCCACTACTGTGATAGCCCTGCCAAAGCAGGACGTCACCCCTCAGTCCCCTGGCAAGATCTCAATCTTGAACATGAAACCACCCGAGGCCTTAGTTGCATCTCCAGATTACGACCCACTTTACATCTTTGTAAGTGACCATTGAAAGAAGTCTTGTGTTCTGTGTTCCTTTATTTCAGCAGTTGTTTTATAAGAAAATAGATGTATTAATTGGGAATATTTTTACCTCTTTGGAATTTCAAGATTTAAATAATATGTCATCAAAATTGCTTGGTTGGAGAATATCAATGCTTCTGTCTTTTAATAATCCTAGCATTTATTTTTATGACAATAGCTTTGTGATCTTTTCTAATTATATATCATATATAATATACTAGAGGCTTGATGCATGAAATTCATGCAAGGGACTCAGCCCTCGCAGCCACAGCAGCCTGCCTCGGCCCTCGCAGCCCCAGCTTTGTCCGGAAGTTTATCCAGAAGGATGTCTGGAAGGAAGGTCGTTTGGCTGTCTGGTCTAATTAGCATATTACACTTTCATTATTATAGATTATATGTATATACATGCACACACACATAATATTTAAAAAAGAGAGAAAGAAAAATCACAACAGAAAAAGAAAGTAAAATTACCCCAAATCCCATCACTCAAAATTCTATTGGTTCCTATTTCACGCTTGGGCAGTGCATCGCTGCCACACTCACGCCTCTGCCTACCAGATTTCTCTGTCCTGCTCTGTTTCTGTAGCTGCACATGCTCACCCACCAAAAGCACCCTCACCATGCCACTTCCTGCTCATTAGTCTTCATGGGCCCCCTTTTCTACCAAATTAAGCCTACTCTCCTGACACTGTGAGTCTGGTCATAACCCCCATCCTCATGTGTGTAGAGAGACATGCGTCCTTGTCTCTCTACACACTTCCCTGCCAAACATTATGTGCTTCCCTCCCATCACCAGGTCTCTGCTTATTGTGACCTGCCCTCTTCTCTCTTCTACTCACATTTCCAGCTGCCCAAGTCCCACCCAGACAGGAAATCTGATGAAGTTCTACGCAATAATTGCATTACATACACACAGAGAATGGGGGACCTCAAACACTACTTGGGAAAGCCCCCTTTGTGAGAACCTACAGTGCGGGCAGAGGTGCTAATGGTCACAGCCAAGGTCACCCAGCCAGTTAGTGGAGAGCTGGAATGCCACCTGCCTGTCTCCTGGCCATTCTAGGGGCTCCTCCTCAGATCTGTGCTGCTTTTCTGTGGAGAGCTGTGGTGTTTGGCCATGCTGAGGCATTTTCTTGTTGTCTCTTGGGTTGAGGAGAATGCTCCCCAGAGACAAAAAATCTTAGAACTAGAATAACTTTGCACTTGAAAATCACTTTAACTCAGTGATTTTCAAACTTCCTCTAGTACCAGAACCCTCTCAACTGATGAAATTTTACAGAGAAAGGCAAAATGTAAAACAGATAAAGTTCTGGTTGCTTGGATGGCAGTGGGGCAGGGGCAAAGCCCTAGGGTCCCCGCAGCAAGGTCTGAACAATCAGTGTTTGTTCCCCAGACCCACCCTCTACCATCTTCTCATTGTTTTAAAAGTGAGAACACTGGTCTGGAGGAGCTAAGGGATTTTCCAGCCATACCAAACTTCCTTAGAAAATATCAGTAGTTATTTATTAATCTATTAATTACACTAATACTTAGGGTGTGCCTACTATGCATAGGATAGGAATCCAATAACGGAGCAATTCATCTAAGAGGCACAACAACCCTAAATATCTAATATCAGAGCTTCAGAATGATGCAACAAAAACTGATTGAACCACAAAGGAAAAAGTAGACAAACCCACATTACAGTTGGTCAATTAAACACCCCTCTCTCACAAACAAGGTTCAATAAAATGGAAAAAAAAATCCAATTAAATGAAGAATTTTTTCTGACTTGGATAGATTAAATCAAAATAACTAGCATAAAAATATCTAGGAACCCCCACTCCTCGCCCCCCCCCCCACACACACACACAATTTGGAAGCAAAACTATATACTTTAAAATAGCCAAAAGGCCAAATAAGAAATTACAAAGTATTTTTAACTGAATGAAAATGAAAACATAACACTAACATTTTGTAAGAAATTTATAACACTATACACCTACATTTAAAAATGAGCTCAGGACCTAACTGGTTTAGCTCAGTGGATAGAGCATTGGCCTGCGGACTAAAAGGTCCCAGGTTCGATTCTGGTTGCAAGCACATCCCCAGTAGGGGTGTGCAAGAGGCAGCTGATTGATCTTTCTCTCTCATCAATTAATATATATATATATATATATATATATATATATATTTTTTTTTTTTTTTTTTTTTTTTTTTTTTTTTTTTTTAATGAGTTCAGGCAAGAGCCCTCTTCCATCTTTCTCCCTGCCCCAGCAGCACATTAGCCCTCTGCAGAAGCAGCTTGCAGCCTTCCCGGTCAGCTTAGCTGGAACATTCAATGCTGGCACCACACTAAGCTCCCCTTTCCCCATTTCTCTGCCTCCCCAGTTGGCTGCAGTTCCCTTAAGTTGTGGGAGACCTTTGTTTCTTGGCAACGAGATTGGGTTTCTACAAGCCATGTGTTTTGTGATTCTTAAAAATATTTTAGAAAAATATACAGACAAACAAATAGGACAAAATCTCAACCTACAAGTTCTTAAACATCTGAAATTAAACAGCTGTGAAAGGGGGAACAGCTATGTTGTTGTTGGCGACAAGAATGGCGTTTAGGTTAGAAAACCCTGGAAGAGTCGTTGCAAGGCTCTGATCTCATACTGAGGTATAATTGCTCTGTGCCTCCTTTAGTCCTGCTGGAAAACTAATAAAACACAGGATCTTCCCTAAAACCAGATACTGCCTCCATATGGAGCCTTCCTCAATTAAAACCATCACCAAAACCATGTTAACTGTTGACATTTCCTGATAGAGCAAATGGCATGTTCTTCTTTGCCTTCTTTTCAAGTTTTTCAGAAGCTGCTTTTGTTTTCAAAGCCAGACGCTTACTTGCTTTTTAAAACCACTTTGCTTATTTAATAAAGCCCCCTAATTCATCGAGCTGAGAAACAAATGCTTTAAGCCGTTTTAGGTTGTCCTTGTTTCCATGTGATGAGTTTTAGGGCAGCCACGTGGGCTGTGACATCCGCAGAGACACCGAGGAGCGAGGAGCGACTGGCATTGGAGACTGCGGTGTGAAGACACCTGCTCTCCTGCTCCTCCCCAAGGCGCGGCCACGGAGGCCGTATCAGCGCGAGGGGAAGCCCCGGAGAACGTTAGCGGTGCCTGCCCTCCGCCTGCCTCACAGGCCAGTCAAGAAAGGAGAATCGTTTTCTCTCTCTCCTGCAGAATCCCAACCCAGGATTGTTTGCTGTGATGCACCCTCTGACCTACACAGAAACCTCAATGGATTACCATCTGTGCACTCACCCCAAGTACAAGTACACCAAGGCGTCCCACGTTGGGTCCAGCATTCCTGTCACCCAGAAACAGTTTCTCCATCACACGGTAATGCCGTCCCCACGCGCTGGCAGAGCTGGCCCCGGGAATATGGATGTGGGCACCCCTGGAATTGAGACAAAGAAGGTTTGCAGCCACAGCTGCGGAACAAGAAAGCTAACAGCGATGGCCATGTGCACTCTCGTGCCCACAGCCCTCAAAGGTCCAAGGGGAGACGCAACACCACTCTGGCCCCATCCTTGCCCACCTCTTTGGCTGCAAGGCGCCCTTTTTCCACATTCCACTCTCTTTTTTCCTTGAAGATGACACCACTCTGCATTTTTATTCCTATTTCAACCACGAAAACACCATCACATGGCAGGCATACCCCCACGGCCTGATTGACTCTTTCTTTATCCCCAATCAGGTGCTGATATGACAAATGCACATTAAGGAAAAGACTCCAAAGAATTCCTCTTCCCCCAGATAACCAACCTGAATATCCAGTGACATCTCTTGGGAGTTACCCTCAAGATCTTTACACTCATTATCCATGCCCTACTGTGGCCAACTACACCTCAAACAGCTCCTCCTCCTGACCTTTTTGTTCTGTGATTTGTGCAATGGCCCATGTGACCCCTGATCCCTGCTTCGCCCTCAAGTATCTCACCACCACTGGGTTCTACCAGTCTGCCCCAAACGCTTTTGAATCTCCCTCTACTCCCCCCGCGGCCACCACTGTGCTGTCAGGCCTCTCTCGAAAACTTCCTTCAGTGCACATCCCTCCACTCACGTTATTTTTAGTTCGAACCCTCTCCATGGTCCTGCTGCCTGTGGGACTAGCTCCAAGCTCATTAGCTTGGCCCCAGGCCTTTCCTAACCAGCCCGCCTCTCCAGTCCTATTCCCTGCAGCCTTGCCCCCCTCACTCTCAGCCCAGCTGGCGCCCTCCTGGCAGCACCCGTGCACCTCCCTGCCCTTGCAGGTACTTCCCCTGCCTACATGCCCTTTGATGCACCACCTTCAGCACCACAGTCCCAATAACCAAACAGATGATAAGGCTACATCTGCCCTCCCCGCAGAACCTGCTGAATCATGATGTGTCTAATGAATTGGGAGAGGGGTAGCGGGGAGGAGTTCCGTTGGCCCCACGTTAATTGTGTGCTGCATCGTCGAATGCCTTTTGCTGAAGCAGTTGTCTTTTAGCTTCATACAAATTCAATCAAACTGAATGAAATTATAAATTTTGGAATTAATATTTGAGCATAAACTATAGTGATTGAATGAAATGAAAGTCCGTCCTAGACTTCGCCTCACCAAACAGTTCCTTTACATGTCCTGTCCTGTGCTGGCTCCCATTCCAGGACATTATACCCGGAATAATGCACTGGAAGAAATTCCAGCCCCTGGTCCTCTCATCTCTGCCGGACACCTTCAAAATAGAGACAACATCGAGGTAAGCACAGCTTATCCCTCTTGGAGGCTGCGGTCCCAAAGCGTGACATGCCAACCGGTGTCAGGTGATGCTTTCTTAATGCATGAAGGAAGTCAGCTAGTCACCAAAAAAGATGATGTACACTACTTTTCAAATTTTGAATTGGTCTTAAATAACTTTAAAAACAACTAGTGTCTGCCAAACCTGTTTGGATCAGTGGATAGAGTGTCAGCCTGCGGACTGAAAGGTCCCAGGTTTGATTCCGGTCAAGGGCATGTACCTTGGTTGTGGGCACATCCCCAGTAGGGGGTGTGCAGGAGGCAGCTGATCTATGTTTCTCTCTCATCGATGTTTCTAACTCTCTATCTCTCTCCCTTCCTCTGTAAAAAAATCAATAAGATATATTTTTAAAAAATAAAATAATAAAAATAACTAGTGTCACAGGTGGCTAGTTGGCCATATTTTAATAAAAGTGAACAACCAATCCATATAATTCAGCTGAAATATTCCTGGTTCATTCTCCACATTTTAAAATTGCCAAAATGAGCCTTCTACACCATCCTGGTCCGGTCCCAAAGGATCCATGTTTCCCTCACACCACAGCCTGTGAGAGAGCCACAGCGAGGCCCACCGTCATCATCTTACAGAGACACAGCTCAGCTCCAGGCGCAGAATGGGGAGATGAGAATATTGTTGGACCAAAGAAATTTAGAGCCATCCCTTTCCTCTAATTGGCTTATACACCACCTCTTCAAGTCCCGAGATACCAAACCAGAAGCCTGCTGCCTTTTCTTCAGGGCTTCGCCTGATCAAGAACCCACTTCCGAACCCTTGAATTTGCATCTTTAGTTCATTGTCCTTATAAACATAGTTAAATAAGTTGTTGGTGAGAAAATTTGACCAGAATCCTGGAATGATTGTTATCACCTTATGTTCAAATCCTTGCTTCAGAATGAGGCCTACCCCAAGGGGACAGAGCCCTGCCATGGCCCGGGAATGGTCAAGAAAACCGAGCTCTGCTCTGCCACCAACCAGGATCAGCGGGTGATCTTCCCCCCTTTCTTCTCCCTCCTCCTCCCCGTGACCCTTCTCCCCTCTTCCCCTCCTCCCCACAGTGTGTCCAGTTGCTCTCCCTCAGCAGAATGCCACGCCCACTGCTGCCTCCAGGGGCTGTAACTCAGCCACACACACCTCTGATCCCAGCCTCTGGCCCAGAAGGAGGGGATTGGACTTATGGAGAAGACCCTTCTCAGCCTTGACATTTTCCTTTAGGAGGAGGAGGAGAGCTTACCCAGGGCGCAGCAGCCTCAGATGTAGTCCCTCCACCGCTCCCGGGTGGAGGGACCAGCTGAGTTGAAATCCAGTGTGTGACTCCAGAACACTTCATTTACTTCCTTCTTTGCCTGCGGAAAAGCTTTTCCTGAATTAAGGAAAATCCAGACTTGCTTCCAGAGATTTTCCGAACACCATCCCTTTGTGGTTCCTCCTCAGCGCGTCTCTATCTTCCTCCTTGCCTGGAGAGTCCATGACACCAAACATAGGACATGTAGGAGTCCAAAAACAGTAGTTCTTTTTCTATGCGTTTATTCATACCACACCCACCACGGCCACCTCAGAATAAACTAAGCCTCTCTGAGCTCCACTGAGCATATCTCCAAAGCCCGAGATCTCCATAATGGCAGTGACATGGTGACACTGTAGAGAGAACAATGTGCTGGCATGTGAGAGACCTGCCTCCATTGCTTGCTAGCTGTCACCAGCTCAATGTCCTTGGGCACGTCACTTGTTACTGAAGCCCTTTGCAGTTTCCCTGCCTGTGACACAGTCATGGTGAGGGCATCCTCCCCCCGCCGTCTGCGGATTAAAGTAAAATGATGGTGTGAAGTATTAGCACCATCTTTAGTAACTTCCTCTCTTCTCCCTTCCATTCCCACCCACCACAGCTTGCAATCCCCCTGTTGCCACCGGATGGCGACTGTCCGCCACCACCTGAACGCCTGCCTCATTTTGCTGTGGGGCAAGGACACTTCAAACCTGACGCACACAGTCCGTAAATGTGGCTGGGTGTGGGGTACTGCCAGGAGGCTGGCTAAGCAAGATGAGGAATGGCGAGAGGTGGTGACTGCCTGTGCCCACCAACTGCCCCCTCCTCCCCACACACACACAGGTCTCCAGAACTAAGGGGGGATCTCCCGAGGCTGTTCTTTCAAAAAGCAGTCAGAACGCAGTGACCTGGGGCTTGACTTAACCATGAATTAAACACGAATTCCACGTGAATTAAAGAAAAGTCCTGACCATGAGTTGTTACTTTCAGCTTCGGGTCTGGGTTTCCAAATAAACCATAATTGGTAACATTATAAAGTCAAAAGAGGATTCTATATTTCTTCATTCTGGGTTTTCATGGTATAAGATTCTAGATAATGGAGGGGTTTTTTATTATTATTATTTCTAATAGGAGTTATAAAATAATGACATTTCTTTTTACATTCCTATAAATCCATTAATGATACTTCAACTTTGCCTGAATAAATTACTTATTGCTTATGAGGTATTTCCCTTTTATCTTTTCCCCCTGAGAGTTACCTGTTTGTTGTTAAACCGTGTGATGTAGTTAGTGTTTATTCCAAGTCGTTTTGGTATTCAGAATAATCAAAACAGCTCAACTTGGTTTCTTTACTCCTTAGTGAGTGTAGAAAGAATTTGTTGAATCTCTAGGACTTTCATAAAATCTGAGAGTCGACAGCAACTGAATGAGTTGTCTAGTCCGGTGCCAGAACTCTGGGTTTGACAGGTGAGTGAGATGGCCAGGGGGCTTTGGGGCTGCTTTGGCATTGTCAGCATTTACTGTGCCAACTAAGGCTTTAAAACAAACAAAGCAGAGCAAAACCCCACCCACCCTCTGTTGTTGCCATTACTTCGTTTCAGAAGAACATATTAACATACAAAATTAAGAGGAGCCCTGGCTGGTATGCTCAGTGGTCAGAGCACCAACCTGGGCACTGAAGGGTCGCAGGTTTAATTCCCTGTCAAGGGGATGTACCTGGGTTTCAGGTTTGATTCAGGCCGAGTAGGGGAGGCAGCCAGTTAATGTCTCTCTCACATTGATGTTTCTCTCTCCCTCCCTCCTTCCCACTTTCTCTGAAAAGCAATGGAAAAAATATATATCTTCAGGTGAAGATTAACAAAAAAACTAATAAGAGGAACATAGTCTCAAAACTTTAAAATCGGGTCATCAGGGAAAGCACGTGGTGGCTGCCATTCTGTCTTCCCAGCCCTGCCTGCTTTGGAGATAGTCGCGGCTTGCAGCCACTGGGCCTCTTCCGGACACGAAGTCCTGACTGTCCCCCGGGGCAGAGGGGATGGGGGGCCCAGTGCGCTGTCAGCTAGAACCTGCACCCTGCCATAGTCAGGCAGTAAGCCACTCCCTGGGTTCCTTTCCGTGAGGAATGACATGAAAGCCAATATCAGGCGCTTCGCATACACATTGCCCCGTTGGGGGAGGGGGGGCGGGGAGGGGGGGGGCTTCTTTCTTGGCCTCTTCTGCAGATAAGTCAGGGTGTATATGTAGGGAATACACACACACACACATATATATACATGTACATACCAAAACACTGTGCGCACACACACATAGTGTGTACATGTGTACGTATGCATGTGCACATAAGCACCTGTACATACACAGTATACATATCAGAAATCAAGAGTTCACACCAGTGCTTATATAAATTATCTATCCATAGAGTATTGCTTCCTTCCCCCGCTCATTTTTGCATGTTCCTTCTCTCCCTCTCTCCCTGTGAGAACCCTGGCTCCTAGCACATTTACTCACTCAGTGTTACAGCTCATCTAAACTTGTCTCAGAATCACTGCACCTGTAACCACCCTAATAAGCAAGCACAACAGAGTTCAGATTGATTTGTAGTTTCCCCTACCCCCTCCACACTCAAAGCAGGAAGTATACACTGAGTGGCCAGATTATTATGCGTTCAGAGATCTTAATAATCCGACCACTCAGTGTATAGTCAAGTACGATATTTATAAACTGTTTGGATTACTTCTTCCCACCCTCCTTCACCTCCCCCCCCCCTTTCTCTTTCTCCCTCTCTCTCTTTCTCTTCTTTCCCTCCAGTGTGATTATGGAATTCATGTGAAACATTATTTGTTTCAGTCTAGGGTTTTTTCTTTAATTCCTTATGGATTTAATGTTATTTTTTTATATGTAGAGCATTGACGCGCTTTCCAAACTCAAAAGTACAAGAAAGGCATGCAGAGCAACGTCTCACCCTCCCGGCCCCTCCCAGCCTTTGTGGTAACCAGCTAGGTCTTCTATCTTACCCATCTTTGTTTCTCTTTATAATGCTCAGCAGAACATATGTATTTTTCTTACTTTCCCTTCTTTCTTATACAAAAAAAAATATCTATATTTCTGAACCCTGGGAAATATCTTATTTGGCAACATATTCTTGCATTTGCCTGGGACCTGTCACACCCCCTGCCGTTGCCCCGAGGGAAACCTAAGTGGGATTTCGGGAGTAAAGGAGGACAGAATGGAAAAGGCCTCCACGGGGGTACAACAAACGTGCTTTAGAAAATTATGCAAAGACCCCAAGACTGCTAATGTGATTGTATACCTTTGGTTGCTCGTGTGCTTCTCCCACAGCTGTGACTCCCTCAATTCAGTCATGCTTCCTATAGAAGTCCCTGCGATTCTCAGCGCCTTACCAGAAGAGGACAGACTGGAAACGGTCGAACGGTAGGTAGAGTCTTCCCCTTTGTCTCTGATGTCATCTGTTTTCCAGTTATGCTGGTGCTGGGAGAGATTTCAGAAGAGCATGCGGTGCCTGAGCTTGCAACCCAAATGAGACCAGGCTCCTGCCGGCGAACCCCTAAATAGATAAGATGCCAAATTCTTTGGGAGGATACACAGTCTCTAGGTCTCATGTGCTGATCATTGGGTGTCTGGGAGCTCCAGGGAGGGGAGAGCAGAGGCAGTGTGGGTGGGTTGGAGGACTTCAGTGGTCGTGTGGACTTGGGTCAGTACTTGAAAGACAGGTAGATTATGGCTTGTCTCAGTTTCGGTTCTTACAAGGGTATTTCTTGTATCACATGATCTCACGCATCTAGGGGAAATAATGAGCGACATAAACTGATGAACAAAAAACAGACCCAGAGACAGGGAAGCAGCAATCACACTGTCAAACCTCAGAGGGAAGGTAGGGGAGGGTGAGGATAAGGGGGAGAGATCAACCAAAGGACTTCTGTGCGTGCATATGAGCCTAGCCAGTGGCCATGGACAACAGGGGGCTAGGGACATGCATGGGGAGGGGTTTTGGATGGGAATGGGGGGATGAGGACAATTATGAGATACCATAATCAATAAAGAAATAAAAATTAATTAATTAATTAATCAATTTAAAAAAATAAAAAGCAAAGCATGGGCGGAAAAAAGAAAGAAAGACAGGTAGGACTTGGATTAAAAAAACATAGGCTCAAAACCAAGGCACTTACGTTTCATTTTACTGATGAACATGCAACAGCCAGTGGAAACCTATCCTTGAATCTCCTATCACTGTGCCCACTTAAGCATTTTTATATGTAAATAATCAGTTAGTGAAATGCCCAGTATCTGAGACATAGCTGACCTCCTATCATCACTTCTCCTAAGACCTGCCCACGTGCAGTGACACTGGGCAATACCTGGGCATCTAAAGCAGGAATCCAAGTTTGAACAGGAAGGCTGAAGTGTCTTCTGTTCAGACCACCGCCTGGGGGCGTTTCTGCCCCAGCTGTGGCCACCAGGTGCACACTTGCTTGAGGATCAGCGGAACAGGTCCTGCTGGCAGGGCCATTGGGGAGCGCTCAGCAAACCGAAACATAGCTAGCCCCTCCTCCACTCACCACTGATGTGAAGACTACTGTGACTTGGTTTCCTCACCTTTGAAATGGGAATAATAGTGCCTACCTCATAGAGGGTTGACAGTTGAAGGAGAGGATGATGCTAATGATGAGGGTGGTAACTATAGTAACACATTTGCTGAGCTGTCAGCATGGATCAGGTGCCAGTTTGGCCCATTTAATCCCCAGGATCAGCTCTTGTTATCATCCCCGCTTTAGAGGTGAGGAATCTGCTAATGGGAAGGTCATGTTTGCAAAGCAGTATAGCGGTTTGCATATAAGAGCTGCTTAGTAACTGTTAGTCTCAACCGTATGGGACTGCCACAACTTTTGCAGCTTTTGCAGGTGCTTTTCTTAAAAGAAACCTGCTGGGCCCACCCCCAGTCCTGTCTCACTGCTGAATACGTTCCTGTTTGTGGATCCAAACCTTGAGGCCGTTGTTGCCTTTGGCGATCTTGGAAGCATTTCTCTTTAGCGAAGTATGGTGGAGGGGGATGCTATCAAGCAATCCATTCTCCTCTTCTTCTAAAGTATAATAACAGAGTTGTCAAAACTAGGGGCTGTATTTCCCAGCCTCCCCTGCAGTTAAGCCATCCATTTGACTAAGCCCTTGCCAAAGAACTGTGAGCAGACGTGAGCTTTTCTATTTCCTGCACACCCCGCCCCCTCCCCTGCTCCCGCTGATCTGTACAGCGACCCAGCTGTAACCAGCAGGCAGCAAAGCTCTGGCCCAGGGGCCAGCAAACTGGCCCACAGCCAAAGCTGGCCTGCCCCCTGGTTTCGTGAGTAAAGTTTCACTGTGATATAACCATACATATTTATTTGAGTATTTTCTAATTGCTTTCATGATACAAAAAGCAGAGTTGAATAATTATACAAGAGACTGTGTGGCCTGCAAACTCTTTACAGAAAAAAGCGAGCTGACTCCCAGTCTAAGGGATAGCAGACCAAATACATTAATTTCTTCTGTCACCCATAGATTATTTACAAACATATTGTTTAATTTTTCAAACAGTTATGGATTTATTTTTTAGTTATCTTCTATGCAATTGAATTCTGTTCAAATTCCATTGTGGCTAGAGATTGTACTTCAATGATTTTAATCTTTGAAACTCATTTAGGCTTTCTTTATAGGCCAGGGTATGGTCAGTATTGGTAAATGTTCCACGTATACTTGAAAAGAACATGAATTCTGTAATCCTGTTTTTGAAATTGCTTTTTATACTCTGGTAATAAATAATGACTCCTACTGTTGTTCAGTGGTAGAAAGCAATTTATCAGCCCTCTGCTTCTCTTAACACGGACTCAACACAAGTAGGTAGAACTAACATTGAAGACCACAAGAGTTGCATAACTCTTAAATGATTCAGTATTTCTCTCTTTTATTTTGAGAAGGAAAACAGTTTTCATATTCCTTTTCAGTGAACAGAATATGGAAATTATGTTGACTCCAGAAATGATCGAAGTGGAATTCCCTATGTTGGACCACAGGAACAGCAAAAAGGAGAAGTAAGTGGATGCTTTTATGCCTACTAAGAGGTGGCCTTGGATAAAATTTGCCCAACATGAACCACAGAACTGTCATGTTGTCTGAATCCACATATCTCAAGTTTTAAGAGAGAGGTTTCCTGTGCTTTTGATAATTAGATGTGTATTTTATTTTAGGCACACAGCATTCTTTTAAATGTTGTTAGCAAATATGCCTTTAAAAACTGAATCCAATTTTTCCAGTTGCTTCTCTCAGAGATCTGTTTGTTTCTTATTGATAGTGAAGGAGTTTCATCCCATATGAAAGGAGTTTCATTCCAGGCTCTGGAGGCAAATGAGACATATGAGTCCCAACTCCACCATTTATGACATGTGAGATCACCAGCCAGGTTACTTACCTTTGGTGACCAGGTCTCAGTTTCCTCATTTGTAATGTGCAGAACACAGACTCTCCCAGGCAGTTGTGAGGATTAAATAAGACTCAAATGTGAAGACACCAAGCTAGTTGGTAGATGTGAACCAGATGCTTGGCAGATGTTGATGTCTCTCTTTGCCTCTACATCAGGGACCAACCAGCTAAGCAAACATCATCCTTAAAGAAACTGGGATTGATTAATCTACACTAATAAAAGAGAAACATGCAAATTAACCATCACTCCTCTATGCCCACCAGCCAATCAGGAGAAAGATGGCAGCTGCCCAACTGCTCCAGGCACGGAGTGGCCAGGCGCAGCAGGACACCTGCTATGAGAGGGAGTGGGGAGGTGAAGGGATCTACATGAGTGGCACTCTGGCACAGCAAAGACGAAGACTGCAGACTAGTCTGCAGCAAAGATGAAGATGGCAGACTCTGGTCGGAGTCTGCAGCGCAGCAATGAAAATGAAGGCAGCAGACTCCAGCCAGAGCAAAGGCCGGGGTACTGGGTGCTGGAGGAAAGCTGGTGCTGGAAGCCAAGGGAAGAAAGGCCTATTGCACGAATCTCTTCATGCAACAGGCCTCTAGTATTTTTATAATGGACACAACCACATGTTGCTCATATGGTTCATAAGTTTAAAAATAAAAATACTTTTTATTATTAAAAATAATCAAAAACTGCCTGGTTGGTGTGGCTCAGTGGTTGAGGGTCAACCCATGAACCAGGAGTTCATGCTTGGTCAGGACACATGCCCAGGTTTCGGGCTCAATCACTAGTAGAGGGTGTACAGGAAGTAGTTGATCAATGATTCTTTGTCATCATTGATGTTTCTAACTCTCTCTCCCTTTCCTTTCCTTTATCTGAAATCAATAAAACATATTTTTTAAACTAAAAAAATATATATAAGGAATAAAATAAAAACATAACCCTACCACCTAGAAGCAATAACATACATTTTGATGTATGGTCCTACAAATATTTATTTATTTAAGTAAATAAATGTATATTTATTTTACCAAAATTCAATCATATTATTTATATTGGTTTGTCTTTTTAATATATATTTTTTATTGATTTCAGAGAGGCAGAGAGAGATAGAAACATCAATGATGAGTGAGAATCATTGATTGGCTGTCTCCAGCATGCCCCACACTGGGAATCGAACCCACAACCCAGGCATGTGCCCTTGATTGGAATCGAACCTGGGACCCTTCAGTCTCCAAGTCAACGCTCTATCTAATGAGTCAAACTAATTAGGTCATATTATTTGGTATTTTACACTTTATAAAAAATATTATTGATTTCAGAGAGGAATGGAGAAGGAGAAATAGAAACATCAGTGATGACAGAGAATCATTGATTGGCTATCTCCTGCATGCCCCACACTGGGATTTGTTTTTCCACTTTGACAATAAGACATCCCTCTCACAATCCAGGACTGCTGGTTCCCAACTACTCACCTGCCTGCCTTCCTGATTGCCCCTAACTGCTTCTGCCTGTCAGCCTAATCACCCTCCAACCATTCCCCTGCCAGCCTAATCACCCTCTAACCACTCCCCTGCCAGCCTGTTTGCCCCTAACTACCCTCCCCCGCAGGCCTGGTCACCCCTAACTGCTCTCCCCTGTAGGTCTGGTCACTCCTAACTGCCCTCCCCTGCAGGCCTTGTCCCCCCAACTGCTCTCCCCTGCAGGCCTGGGTCCCTCCCAATAGCCCTTTCCTGTAGGCTCAGTCACCCCCAACTTCCCTCCTCTGCTGGCCTGGTCACCCCTAACTGCCCTCCTCTGCAGGTTTGATTGCCCCCAACTGCTCTCCCCCACTGGCCTGATTGCCCACAACTGCCCTCCCTTGCATGTCTGGTCCCTCCCAATTGCTCTCCCTTGATGGCCATCTTGTGTCCACATGGGGGCAGCCATCTTTGGCCACATAGGGACAGCCATCTAGTATGTTGGAGTGATGGTCAATTTGCATATTACTCTTTTATTAGATAGGAGATATATATATCTCGATTCCTTAAACCTCCACTGAGGCATTAGTGAGCTCAGGTGTTCTGTGAGTGCCCTGATGTATCCTTGTCTGGTTCTTTGACATTTAGAGAGGTGAGAGACCAGGCACAACCAGCAGAGAAGACAGCAGAAAAAGTGCTGGAGGAGATGAAAAATGTGCGGGCCAAAGCTTTCAACACGAACCTGATTCTAGAATGAAAACCAGCCGGTTGGTTCCTCTCATCTGCTTTCTGCAAGTCACTGTGGTCCTTTGTGTCCATTTATGTTCCAGCCATTTTTGCAACTAAAGTTTCTAGAGAAAAAAAAAAATGAAATGTGGATATATGGATGATGTATATATTTTTGTTATAACTTTTCTTTAAAAATAAAAGGTCATTAGTATGATGACAATGTCTAAAGCTTCTGGGTGGGAGACGTCGGGCAGGACAAAGGCTTCGAGCAGGGAGTGAGCCTCTGGGGAAAGGCGAGGGGTCAGGTGTGAGAGCCCGGGGAGGCGTGGCGCCAGGGCCAGAGGAGCGAGGCGGTGGGGAGGGCACCCTCCCACCTCTGCCCAGGACCAGCCCTCACTGACTTCGGCTTTGGAAGCCATTTCGGGAGAGATCAGCCTTGGCAAGGATGTTGGCTCCCAATAGCTAGGCATCGGCAGACACTAGCGAGGGGCGTTGGAAACGGAGGGGACACGGTGGGGCAGAGCTTGCAGGCTGGTTTGAGAGCAGCTGGAAGAAACACCCTCTGGGAACTCCCAGAAGCAGCTGGGCAGGAGATCATTGCCGAGGGGCCAAGGAGACCTGTAAACAGGTCAGAAATCAGGCCTTTGTGTTTGTCAGTGTCGCTTCATTCACGTACACCCACTGGTAAGGCTTATGGCAGTTGGAGTATAATCCTCATCCGAGACTATTTCTCCATTGGGAGGCAGAGGGAGACACCAGCAAAGGGAGGCAGAGCCCAGTTGCCACTCCTCAAAACTAGTGTACCAGGTACAGCAGTGCCCAGCTATTGTACAACTGAGTGTCAGGTCTACGACAAATAGTGCTTTATACCCCAGTAGCATATGTACTATTTGGGACATATTACACTAAAAAAAAAAGTAGTTCATTGTTTGTCCTAAACTCATAGTTAACTGGTGTTCTATGTCTTCATTTGCTGAATCTGGCAACCCTACTCAACACCCAGTGGTTTTGAGAGTGAACGTCTGAGTGGATATTGAGTGGATGAGACAGAGGCAGTAATTAGCACGGGAGTTGTGTGTGAGGCGTGAGGCAGGCTTTCCATCCAAGTGGGAGGACAGTGTTCCTTGGGGCCTCACATGTGCCAGCCCCTCTGCTGTCCCGGGAGAGCAGTGCACCAGTCCTCACACCCTCCCCTAGAGGCCGTGTGACTTGTCCCCAGGAGAGAAACTTTGAGGTTCACTTTAGCTTTCCCCTTCCTCATTGGTAACTTCTCCCTCCAGCAGTGCTAATCCCGCCCTCATTGTCCGCAGCGTGACTTAGCTGTTCAGTGTCAGCATATCCACAGAGTAGTGTCAGAAATGTTTATAGTGGGTGTGTGAAGGGTGCTGGAGCATCACAGTGGTTCTGAGAGCCAGACTCGGGCAAGTGTCCCGCCCCTCATTCCTCCTCCCAGTTCCCACCTCCTCATCTTATTGCCCCCGTCAGACTATCCCCCGTAGGGAATTAGTCTCTGCAGTTTCCGGTTCATCCTTCTGATTGGTAATCTTTCTCTTTTCAACTACATACATTTTATTGATTTTTTTATAGAGAGGAAGGGAGAATAGACAGAAACATCAATCAGCTACCTCCTACACACCCCCTACTGGGGATGTGCCCGCAACCAAGGTCCATGCCCTGACAGGAATAAAACCTGGGAGCCCTCGGTCCACAGGCTGACGCTCTATCCACTGAGCCAAACCGTTTAGGGCCTGATTGGTAGTCTTCTCAAGGCTCCCAGGGGCCAAGAACCCTGCCCTTCCCTCTGCATCCCTCCTCCACACTCACCGGCCTCAGCCGTCTCCTGAGTCTGCCCTCACACCTGCACCTTCACACCTGCTGCTCCTAAGACTCCACCACGTTCTGGTCTTCAAGTCCCTCACAGCTCAGGCTTCCCCAGGCCCTGGCCCTTGGGCCCTGCACTACTTCTGGGGAAGGAACTAAATCATCTCCTAGAGTCTAGTCCCCACAGCTACTGAGGAGGGAGGGGCCTGGCAGGCTTACTCCGGGAGCTGCCTCCCGGGATGTCCACCTTCCCCCCCCCAGCCACTGCTCAGCACTTCCAGCCAGGGTTCCTGAGCCCCTGCAACCCACCTCCGCACCCGCCTTCTTCCTGGCAGCCAGCACTGCATTGTTTGTGTGAGCTTTCTTACTTAGGGCTTGTTACACTGACTTTTAACCTGTTCTCATGTCAGTGCATGTCTCTGTATCCATCTGTTTCCCCGCCTACAACCCAGAGCCAATGCCTTTTCTTCTCTCCCTGCCTTCCAAGGCCCCTCTTCAGCTGTGGCCCCTGAAATGGGCTCAGTAAACTAGGGATCTGGTGCCACCTGGTGGATGCCACAAGAAAGGCCTCTTCTGCCTCCCAAGTTGTAGCCTAGGATTCCCACCATAGAGCCAAGTACTAGACTTCCAAATATGAATGATCGTCTCTGCTTTCCTTTTTTTTTTTTTTCTTCAAACGACCACTGGGTGGAAAAGGCCAGAAGACCTTATATAGATTGTCTTCTAAAAGTTCCTCCAGGGAAATCATTGGCCCATGAAGTGCGAGGGCTTCCTGTTTGAGGGATCAGAGCCAGTTCCATAGACATCAGATGTAGCCAAGGGCTGGCTGAGGGCATGAGGCGCTCGGGCTTAAACAGCTGTCCCTGGAGACTGCCAGCCCGTGCTCCTGCATCACTTGGGTTATCACCTCACTCTCTCTCTAAAGCCCAAACTATATAAAACCAAAGAACCTCAGGATAAGTCACTTCATTTTACAAGTAATTGTAATTGCTTCCTTTTAGTGAAGCATTTTCCTCACAACGTTCTGAGACACACAGAGTAGTTGTTGTTGCTATGGTGATTTGCATATGGGGAAACTGAGGTCCAGAGATGTTCGTGGATTTGCCCAATGAACAAAAGGGCCTGGTTTGGGCTTCCTGATCCCTAGCCCACTCTTCTCTCTACGACATGAAAATCAACGAGAATATTACAGATCTGCATTTCTTTACTTTTTATTTAAACTTTTAAATTTGGGGTCTCTAAATGTAAAGGTATTACATAACGATATTTATGTTTTACTTAGCTATTTGTTCTTAAATAGGGCATGTAGGAAAAATACAAACCTAAAAGCCCTGCTCTAAGGCCTGGATCTAAGAAATCCAGCGGTGAGCTTGTCCCACAAGGGCAGTGGCCGCATCTCACTCATTTATGCACGCCAGCATTGTCTGGTGCAGGTAGGCTCAATAAATGTTTGTTGGATCAAAGAATGTAAAAGAATATGAGAACTATGTGTCTAACATCTGTTCACCTCCCCATGGACATACATGCTCATAGAGTATATTTGTTATAGGAAAGAAAGCAGTTAAACCCAATAGAGAATTTAAAATCCAGAACATCAGAGATGGAAGGACATGGAACATCATCTAATCCCGTCCTGTTCAACATGGGTGTGGTCGCCACAAATGTAGCAAGTTCATGCAGTTTTCCTGACTTCTATTAAATAGGGGGAATAGCCTTTTTTACTTTATGGGATGCTTATGGGTTAAATGAGATGTTACTCACAGCACAGTGCATACTAACATTAGCTATTATTGGGATCTCAGTGTTTATTTGTTGAGGAAGTATCTTCAAATAAATGTTTTGTTTCAGATACTTTGTTTGCAGGAAGTTTGTTAAAGCCATTGTGAAAAGACTTCAAAGGAAACGATGCAAAAAATAAGTAAAATAAAAACCACAAAAGACACTGAGATGTATACAGAAGGTTGTCAGACAATGCTTACTCCCCAGTATCCAATAGCTCCTCCCAACTCCCTGAGATATGTCAGTCTGTTCTGTGTCTCCGTGTCTCAGGTCGGTCTTATTTTGTTGATTCATTTTGTTCATCAGATTCCACAAATAAGTGAGATCGTGTGATATTTATCTTTCCATGATTGGTTTATTTCACTTAACATGATAGTTTCCAGGTCCATCCATGCTGTCTCAAAGGGTAAGAGAACCTTCTTTTTTACAGCTGATAGTGTTCTATTGTAAATGTACCACAGCTTTTTATACATTGATCTATTGATGGTCACTTGGACTGTTTCCAAATTTTAGCTATGGCAAATAATGCTGCTATAAACATAGGGGTGCACATATTCTTTCTGATAGGTGTTTCAAGATTACTAGATTTAATAAATAAATTCAGCAAAGTAGCAGGATACAAAATCAATACCCATAAATCGATGGCATTTTTATATACCAATAACTAGAGGCCTGGTGCATGAAATTTGTGCATGGGGTGTGGGGGGGGTCCCCTCAGCCCAACCTGCACCCTCTCCAATCCAGGACCCCTTGGGGGATGTCCAACGATCTGGGACCACTTGCTCCTAACTGCCCACCTGCCTGCCTACCTGATCACCCCTAATTGCCCATCCTTGCTGGCCTGGTCACCCCCAACTCACCCCCTGCCAGTCTGGTTGCCCCTAACTGTTCCCCCCCCCCCCCGCCGGTCTGGTCACCCCAACTGCCCTGCCTGCTGGCCTGGTCACCCCTCACTGCCCCCCCCCAGCCTTGTCAACCCCAACTGCCCCCCATGTGGGCCTGGTCGCCCCACACATGCTACTCAGGCATTTGGTCGCCCCTCACTAACCCCCCTGCCAACTTGGTCGCCCCATGCAGCCTGTTCAGTCATCCATTTGGTTGCAATGGTCACTTAGGTTTTTATATATAGATGAACTTTCAGAAAGTCAGAAAGAGAATCTAAAAAAAACAATCTATATAGTCACCTAGGAATAAACTGTAGGAAATGGACCTCTGTGATCCATCTCCAGTATGGTCGGCTTTTGATAGAATTTGCTGAATTTCTCCAAGGCAAATAGAATGTAGGGTGGAGGAAAGAGGATGTAAGAACGAAGAACTGTGCATGTAGGCCAGCATCATGGTGGAAACTCCCTGAGAGGCCTGCCTCAGCTAGACAGAAGGTGGAGACAGCTAGAGAAGGCCTCAGCCCAATTTTTTTTAAATGACCCAATCGGAGAGAGCAAGACATAGGTGATGTATGGAGGAAAAGGAGACCCCTATGGTGTCCAGCCAATGAGGAGGGACTGAATAAATGGGCTATGTTTGCTGCCCCAGGTGTGCCTATATAACCGGATGGGACACCCACTCTGGAGAGTGTATTAAAAGTCTCATTTTCGCCATGTTTCTATCTCTGAGTCCTTTACTTGAATTCAGACAGTGAGCATTTCTCACATAAACTTAACCAAGAAGATAAAAGACCTATACTAGAAAAACTATAGGATGTTGGAGAGAAAAAACAAAAAATACAAACAAGGGGAAGTATGTACCATGTTCATGAATTGGAAGAATTAACATCATTAAAATGTCCATCTACTCAGAGCAATCTATAGATTTTATACAATTCCTATTAAAATACCAATAGCATACTTCACAGAACTAGAATAAATACTCCAAAAATTTATATGGAACCAAAAAAGACTCCAAATAGCCACAGCAATCTTGAGAAAGAACAAAGTTGGATGGATCACAATACCAGATATCAAACTATACTACAAAGCCTTTGTAATCAAAGCCTGGTACTGACACAAGAACAGACATATAAGCCAATGAATCAGAACAGACACCCAAGAAATCAATCCACACCATTATGGTCAATTAATATTTAATAAAGGAGGTAAGAACATACAAGGGAGTAGACAGTCTCTTCAACAAATGGTGCTGGGAAACTGTAGAGACCCCTGCAAGATGAAACTAGATCACCAATTTACACCATACACAAGAATAAACTCAAAATGGTCAGCCTATTTTTAAAGACACATTAAAAAATTTTATTATGGAAGTATCCAGACATATATAAAACACAGCACAGTCTGATAAACACCCCCCCCAAACTTGTCATGAAGCTTCAACAACTACCAACATTTTGTCAGTGTTGTTTCATATATGCCTGTTTTATTGGTATGTTTTTGGCTGTAATCTTTTGAACTAAATAGCAGACATTGTCTTTTCAGTCCTCAGTACTTCATATGCATCTCTAATTGATAAGAGCTTTTCTGTTTACATAAATATCATACTTCATCCCACCTAACAAAATAAACAATTTATTAATTTCACCTAATACTCAATCCATATTCAGATTTCCCCAAAGGTGCCTTTGCCTCCATCTTTTTCATGCCATTGATTTGTTAGGAAAACCACATCATTTGCCCTGTAGCAGAATATCCTACATCTGAATCTGGCTGAGGTCACGTATTTAAGATGTTATAGCATCATATGCATACAAACTGAGCAGCCAAAGTTGGAGTATCAGAACCAGAACAGATCTTAATAATAACAGCTAGTTACACAGCACGGGTTGTGCTGAGCACTATACACACGACCTCATTGAATTCCCAAATTACACCAGGAGGTACCTGGTACTCTCATCCCCTTGCAATTGGCTATATTCCAATAAACCTTTATTTACAAAAATAGGTGGTAATCGTGGCTTGGTGCACAGGCAAGCCCACCCTGACCTAATCATAGAGCTGCTGGAAGGCGAGGTAACAGATGTGGCGCTGCCTCTATGGACTGTACAGTGTGAATCACCGAGAGGACCTGGGGTGCGGGGCGGAGGGCGTGGTAATTAAAGAGCACCCGCCGGCGGTGCCCTTCCTACAGAAAAGCTCACGGACCCGGCGGTCGGGCGGGCGAGGGCTCCACCAGAGGCTGTGCTATGAGCCGCCTCCTACCCGCGGAGCCCGGTGTCCTCCAGAGGTAAACTGAGGGACCCACCCGCCGCCAGGACTCTGCAGGTCGCAGACTACTCGCGAGGAGCACAGTCGGCAGAAGAGCCTCCCGCGCCGGCCCGGCGCGCTTTTGCGGCAGGCCCCGCCCCCGGCGTGCTTTGCGGCAGGCCCCGCCCTCCGGCGTGCTTTGCGGCAGGCCCCGCCCCCGCCGGCGCATCTTGCTCCCGGCGCCTCCCCGCGCTCACGTTGCGGTGTCCCAGGCTGCGGCGGTGGAGGCGGAGGCGGTGAGCGTGCGGGTTGGGTGGTCGGTGCGGGTCCCCAGGGGCCATCCCCTCCCCAGGTTCTTTGCAGGGAGCGAGTTGGAGACCCGAGCGCAGCTTAGGGCCCGAATGGAGCCACAGGAAGCCGCCTCCCAGCTGCCCACGGGTGCGTGCCCACCGGGGGCGCGGCCTGGCGCTGTGCCGGGGCGTTGGGACCTGGCCAGACCCTCCCTTCCCTGGCCTCAGTTTCCTCGTTGGAAAAAAGGGCCAGATTTTGTGACTCTAGGAATTTGTTATTAAAATAAGTGCTCCACGTTCTTATTTGCGGCAATTCTCTAATTAAACATTTTTCACACATACACACACTTTATAGACAGGAGGACAGGAAGCTTCAACAAAAGTTAAATTAATTGTGACCTTTTCTGAAATATTTACATTTGAAATAATGGGTTGCCCGGGATGTTTTTCAAAGTAAACCAGTTAGAGGGGGAATATGGGTGGGAGTAGAGATGAAGCAAGATTGGCCATGTGATTAAAGTTGATGGAATATTTTTTTCTACTTTTGTACGTTTGCAATTTGGCATTACAATTTTGGTTTAATCCTTACACAAGGATATGTGGTTTTTAAATTGATTTTAGAGAGAGAGAGAGAGAGAGATGCATATCAATGTGAGAGAAATATCCATCAGTTGCCTCCCATACCTCTCCTGACCTAGGTATGTGCCCTGACCAGGGATCAAACTTGCAACCTTTTGGTGTAGGAATGGCACTCCGCAAGTAACCGCATCTCCCAGCCAGGGCTAAAGTTTTTTCTAAATGAAGTTTTCTGTGAACACCTGACAACCTGTGCTCAAATACTCTGCCTGTATCATTGCTTCTGAGGTTTCTCTCATTAGCATGTGTGTGATTGCTTTCTGGTTTGCACTTCTCATGATCTTCCCTCTGTGTCTGTCCTAATCTCCTCTTCTCATAAGGACATCATATTGGATTAAGACCTGCCCTAATGACCTTATTTTAACTTATTACCTCTGTAGAGGCCCCATCTCTATAAATACAGTCACATTCCGAGGTATTGGGGTTAAGACTTAAGCATATGAATCTGGGTGGACACAATGCAGCCCATAACAGCCACTTTACTAGTTTGAAATTTTGACCAATTTACTTAGCCTATCTATTCCTCAGTTTCCACTGCTTTAAATAGGGCCAATAGTAGTTATTAGGTCATGGAGTTATGACCATTTAATTGTGAGTTAATAAATGCAAAGCTGTCAGAATTGTCTAACATTCATTAGTACACAGTAAGTTGAACATAAACACCAGTAAATTAGTGGTCATAGCGCTTCAGTCTGGGATGCATAATGGACTGAGGCAGTTAGGCACTTACTACCCTGTTTCCCCGAAAATAAGACAGTGTCTTATATTAATTTTTTCTCCCAAAGTTGCGCTAGGTCTTATTTTCAGGGGATGTCTTATCTTTCCATGTGCTAGGTCTTATTTTCGGAGGATGTCTTATTTTCGGGGAAACACGGTAGTAATGCTGTGGAAATAAAAGTAATCACAGAAATGATCACAGGCTGTCCACTACTGTGCCAGACACTCATTGCTTTATGTGTCCATTCATTTACTCATCCCAGCCCCCCTAGTGGTGGGTCGGTTTCACATGCCTGGCAAACAGAGAGGCTGGTGGGCTGAGATTGGAACTCAGGCTCTCGCCACTGCGTTGTATTGCCCTTGTTAGAAAGGATGTGGCCCTGGGAGGATATTCAGGCTACAGGCAGACCCAGGGAACCACTGGCTGACTTCTCTCTTTTCTTGGCCCAGGTTTGTAGCCGTAGCAGCATCCATGGCCGGTCCCTTGTGGCGGGCCGCAGCGTTTGTGCAGAGACATAGGACAGGCCTGTTGGTGGGCTCCTGTGCGGGCCTGTTTGGAGCCCAGATCTTGTACCACCTCTTCCCAGATCCTGTGGTTCGCTGGCTATACCAGTACTGGCCCCAGGGCCAGCCAGCCCCACTCTCCCCAAAGCTTGAGAGACTTTTCCAAGAGGTGCTGCAGGACATTGGCGTCCCATCAGGCCATGGGTACAAGACCTTCACCGCTTTCACCTTCCAGCCGGTGAGTGCTGGCTTCCCAAGACTCCCTGCTGGGGCCGTGGTGGGCATCCCCGCCAGCTTCCTGGGTGGCTCAGTGACCAAAACTGACCGCCCTGTGATTGTACACGGGCAAAGAGTGGACTGGAAAAGCCCAGAAGGTACCCGGCTGAAAGACTCCCTGACCCTGTCCCATGATGCCCAGAAGTTTGCCTTGGCCAGGGAGGTGGTGTACCTGGAGAGCGGTACAGCCGCGCTGCAGGCCCTGCCGGCCCCAGCTTGTCTGGCAGGAACTTGGATGCTGAGCATAAGTGCGAAGCACGCCCTGGGGCTCTATGGAGGCCCCATGAACTTAAGAGTTGCCTTCAACCTGGTGGCAGCAGTGGTAGGCTTTGTGGCTTACGCCTTCTCCACAGACTCTCTCACGCATGCCCTGGAAGCCTGGCTGGACCGCCGCACAGCTTCCATGTCCGCAGCCTATTCCCAGGGTGGAGTGCAGTTCTATGAGAAGATCCTGTCTGGCAACCTGGCCCTGCGCAGTCTCTTGGGTCCACACGGAGAGAAGCTGTATACGCCCAGTGGGAACATCGTCCCCAGACATTGGTTCCGCATCAAACATTTACCCTACACGGCCCGTCGGGATTCCATGCTGCAGATGTGGAGGGCGGCTCGCAACCCAGGCCACTCCTGAGGGGTTCATCTCACGGGCAGTTCCAGCTCATGCAGGCACAACCCTGCCATTGATCCTGGGGGCTCTCTGTACCCACAGCTCAATGTTTTTGGAGTCAAGCAGCCTGGATTCTACCTCAACCCACCTCTTATGATATAAGCGACCTTGGGCACATCTCTTTATGAATCTGAGCCTTGGTTTACTCCACTGTGAAATGGGGATGGTGTACACTTCTGGCAGGATTGTGGGGTCCTCTGGCAAAAAGGATGTGACATAAGTAAATGGATGTCCCTCCTTTTTTGTTTTTGAAACCAGTAGGCTGTGGGGATGCGGTCATACCTATCTTACCACCAGAGGTGCTTGCAGGATGTGAACCCTCTTATGACGGAGAACCACCCGTGGTTTGCCTGTTGGTCAGATCCCAGTTTCCTTTTGCGATAGAGATTAAAAGCTTTGAGAGGGTGCCCAGCCAGTGTGGGTGAGCATTGACCCAGGAACCAAGAGGTCACCAGTTTGATTTCCAGTAAGGGTACATGTCCAGGGTTACACTCACAGAGATATGCACAGATTTTTATGCATACATACCTATAAGTTCATACAGCGTTTTCTGGAAGGATGGTCACGAAAGTGCTACAGCAGAAGTTCTGAAAAAGAAAGCTGGGGAACTGTGGTAATGGGTGACCCACTTGCTTTTTATTTTTACTGTGGGCATATTTCATTTTTTAATTAAAATAAAAATTGGTTTTAACATTTTGGATGTAACTCCATTGTGGACTTCTGCTTCACAGAGTAACTTCTTTTTTCTTTTTAATCCTCACCCGAGTATATGTTTAGAGAGAGAGAGAGAGAGAAACATAGGTGGGTTGCCTCCCCTATGCACCCTAACTGGGGATCCAACCTGTGATCTAGGTATGTGTCCTGACTGAGAATCAAGCTGATGACCTCTCAGTCCATGGGACAACACTCAACAAACAGCCACACCAGCTAGGGATGCTGTTTTATTTAGCCAAAAGTAATGTAAAAAAAAAAAAAAATAGCCTCTAATTTAAAGTCTGTTTATTCTGGCTTATTAGCACATGGTACCATATAGATAGAGTTTTTCATTTGTGGAATCAAAATGACATGCTAGGTATAAAAAAGAAAGAAATGTCTGAGATTTTACTGCCTGTGTTTTCTGCTAGGGTTTTTATGGTTTCCAATCTAACATTTAAATCTTCCATCTGTTTGGTTTTGGTTTTTTTTAATCCTCATCTAAGAAATGAGGATATTTGATTTGAGAGAGAGAGAGAGAGAGAATTGATGTGAGAAAGAGAAAGACACATCGACTGGGTGCCTCCCACTTGCACCTCTACTGGGGATAATGTCCTTGACTGGATCAAACCTGGGAACCTCTGGTGGGAAGCTGACTCTCTAACCACTGAGAAACACTTCCCAGGGCAAGTTTTTAATCTGTTTTGAGTTTTTCTGTAGAATGGAAGAAAGTGGTCTAATATTTTTTTTTTTTTTTTTGCGTGCATCTGTTCAATTTTCCCAATACCAATTATTGAATAGACTATCTTTAGCCCATTGTATGTTTTGTCTTCTTTGTCACATATTAATTGACCATATAGACGTGTGCTTATTTCTGGTCTCTCTATTCTGGTCCATTGATCTATATGTCTGTTTTTATGCCAGTAACTGCTGTTTTGATTATTGTGGTCTTACAGTATAGTTTGATATCAGATAGATGATCCCTCCAATTTTGTTCTTCTTTCTCAAAATTGCTGTTGCTATTTAGTTTCTTTCGTGGTTCCATATAAATTTTTGAAATATTGTTTCTAGTTCTGTGAAATATACCATTGGTATCTTGATAGAATTCATTGAATGTATAGATTGCTTTGGATAGTATGAACATTTTAATGATGTTAATTCTTTCTATCCATGAATATGGCGTATGCTTCCACTTATTTGTATCTTCTTTAATTTCTTTCCTCAATGTCTTATCATTTCTGAGTTTTTTACATCCTTAGTTAAATAAATTGCTAAGTATTTTTGAAACAATTATGAATGGTATTGTCTTTTTAGTTTCTCTTTCTGATAGTTTATTATTGGTATATAGGGATGCAAGTGATTTCTGGATATTTATTTATTTTGTATCCTGCTACTTTATTCAATTTATTTATCAGTTCTTCCTTTCCAATTTGAATGATCTTTATATCTTAGTCTTGTCTGATTGCTGTGACTAGGCCTTCCAGTACTGTGTTGAATCAGAGTAGTAAAAGGGGACATCCCTGTCTTGTTCCCAATCTTTAGGGAAATATTTTGAGGATGATGTTGGCTGTGGGTTTGTCAAATATGGCCATTATTACATTGATATATGTGTTATGTTCCCTCTATCCCACATTGCTGAGAGTTTTTATCATGAACTAGAGGCCTGATGCACAAAATTCATGCAAGGGTCTCAGCCCTCACAGTCCCAGCTTCGTCCGGACGGTTGTTCTGCTGTTCGGTCATCTGGTCTAATTAGCATACTACGCTTTTATTATTATAGAAGGGTGCTGGGTTTTATCAAGTGCTTTTTCTTCATCTATTGATATGATCATGTGTTTTTTATCCTTCAGTTTGTTTATGTGCTGTTTCATATTTATTGATTTGCAGATATTTACCCTCGAGGGGTCCCAGATTGGAGAGGGTGCAGACTAGGCTGAGGGACACATTGATGTTCTCTCTCTGTGTCTCTCCCCATCCCTTCCACTCTCTCTAAGAAAAATATCCTCAGGTGAGGATTAACAAAAGTAAAAATAAAATAAACCCATTTTAAAAGTTGTAATTATGAAGATAATGATAAAAACATGGAAATATTAGTTATAAATATTAAATATTTAAAACATGAGGAAGATGGTGACCGAACAGTCGGACTTGTTCTGACTCTGGTCCCAGAACAGATAAAAGTAGCGTCTGAGTCGCTCAGGGAATGTTGATTGGCAGCTAAGGGGCAGCGGAGTTTTCAAGGAAGGTAGGGAGCTGTCTGCTGGACAGGAATTCCTGGCCGGGTGGCCAGCACTGCCGCGGCGGCGGCGGCGGCGGCGAGCTGCGGATGGAGCTCGGAGGGAAGGCTGTGCCACCTTACCAGGAAAAGAGTAGCTTCTCTGAGGCCTGGAAAACCCCAGCGGAGAGGTCCATCGAGCAGCTGAGAAGCCCGAATCAGCACAAACACGTGGATTCAAGGGAGTTCTTCGGTCACCCATGGAAAGGAGAAGGAACACCACATAACCAGACATCCTGAAAAGAGAGGCCATGGGGAGACAAAAACATAGCCCACACGTGAAAGAAAAGCAGGCATCACCAGAAAAGGAAGTAAACGAGTCAGAGGCAAGCAGCCTACCAGAGCAAGAATTCAGAGTAATGATCATAGGATGGCTAAAAAGAATGGAAGAGAAATTTGACAATAGCCAAGAAGAAATGAGGAAGAACCATGAGGAACTGAAGAAGAGCCATGAGGAACTGAAGAAGAACCAAGAAGAAATGAAAAATGACATCGCTACCATGAAGAACTCAATAGAAAGCATGAAGAGTAGACTAGATGAAGCAGAGGACCGCATCAGTGAGCTAGAAGATAAAATGGAAAAAAATACCCAAGTAGAACAACTTCTAGAAAAAAAGATTAAAAAGCAGGAGGAGAGCCTACGGGAGGTTTGGGACAATACAAAACAAAATAATATTCGAATAATAGGGGTTCCAGAAGGAAAGGAAACTGAGGAAGACATGGAAAAAGTATTTCAAGAAATAATGACAGAAAACTTTCCTGAAATAGAGAAGTAAAAAACCACACAAATCCAAAATGCTCGCAGAGTCCCAAGCAAAATGAATCCCAGAAGACAGACTCCAAGGCACATTATAATTAAATTGGCAAACAACATCGACAAAGTAAGAATCTTAAAAGCAGCCAGAGAGAGACAGAAACTTACATACAAAGGAACCCCCATCAGACTAGCAACTGATTTCTCAACAGAAACTTATCAGGCCAGAAGGGAATGGGATGAAATATACAAAGTCATGCAAAGGAAGGGTCTGAATCCAAGAATACTGTACCCAGCAAGGCTATCAATCAAAACTGAAGGGGAAATCAGGAGCTTCACAGACAAAAAAAGACTGAAGGAATTTATCTCCACCAAACCAGCAATGCAAGAAATGCTAAAGGGTCTACTGTAAAAATAAAGAAATAAGAAGTGAAGAAGTAACACGGGTATAGAATAAAAATGGCGTCAAATGAGTACCTGTCAATAATAACCTTAAATGTAAATGGATTAAATGCTCCAATCAAAAGACATAGGGTAACAGATTGGATAAGAAAACAAGACCCATACATCTGTTGTCTACAAGAAACCCACCTCAGAAAAAGAGATGCACACAGGCTGAGGGTGAAGGGATGGAAAAAAGTTTTCCAGGCAAATGGAAATGAAAAAAAAGCTGGGGTAGCAATACTTATATCTGACAAATTAGATCTCAGAGTGAAGGACATAATAAGAGATAATGAAGGACATTCCATAATACTAAAGGGAACAATCCAACAAGAAGAAATAACCCTGGTAAATATATATGCACCCAATACAGGAGCAACCAAATACATTAAAAAACTGCTGGAGGACATTAAGAGAGAGATTAATAGCAATACAATCATAGTAGGAGATTTTAATACCCCACTGTCACCCTTTGACAAATCATCTAAACAAAAAATCAGCAAAGAAATATCAATCCTAAATGACTCACTAGACCAGATGGAATTAATTGACATCTTCAGAACACTGCACCCCAAAGCCACAGAATATACATTCTTCTCAAGTGCACATGGGACATTCTCAAAGATAGACCACATTTTGGGACATAGGCAAAGTCTCTTCAAATTCAAGAAGATAGAAATCATATCAAGTATCTTTTCAGACCATAATAGCATAAAACTGGAAATTAACTACAATAAAAATAATCCAAAGAAATCAAACACATGGAGACTAAACAGCATGCTATTAAACAAGGACTGGGTTACCAGAGAAATCAAGGAAGAAATTAAAAACATCCTGGAAACAAATGACAATGAAAACACAGCAATCCAAAATCTATGGGACACAGCAAAAGCAGTTTTGAGAGGGAAGTTCATATCCTTACAAGCCTATTGCAAAAAACTAGAAAAAAGGGTAACAGATGATCTAACTCTACAACTCAAAGAGTTAGAAAAGGAGCAACAAGAAAAGCCCAGTGTAAGCAGAAGGAAGGAAATAACAAAAATCAGAGCACAGATAAACGACATAAAGACCAAAAAAAAATACATAAGATCAACAAAACCAAGAGCTGGTTCTTTGAAAGAATAAACAAGATAGATGGACCTCTAGCCAGGCTAACCAAGAAACAAAGAGAGAGGACCCAAATAAACAAAATCAGAAACGAAAGAGGTTAAATAACAACAGACCCCACCGAAATACAACAGACTGTTACAAAATACTACGAGCAACTCTATGCCAACAAACTGAACAACCTGGAGGAAATGGACATATTCCTAGAAAAATACAAACTTCCAAAACTCAATCAGGAAGAATCTAAAAATCTCAATAGACCAGTGTCTTGGGAAGAAATTGAAACAGTCATCAAAAAGCTTCCAGCAAACAAAAGCCCAGGGCCAGATGGCTTCACAGGAAAACATTCAAGGAAGAACTAAAACCTATCCTCCTCAGACTATTCCAAAAAATCCAAGAGGAAGGAACACTTCCAAACTCCTTCTATGAAGCCAGCATCACCCTAATACCAAAACCAGATAAAGACAACTCAATGAAAGAGAATTACAGGCCAATATCCCTCATGAACATAGATGCCAAAATCCTCAACAAAATTCTAGCAAATCGACTCCAGAAGAACATCACAAAGATCATACACCATGACCAAGTAGGATTTATTCCAGGAATGCAAGGATGGTACAATAACAGCAAATCAATAAATGTGATACATCACATAAACAAATTGAAAGATAAAAATCATATAGTCATATCAATTGATGCAGAAAAAGCATTTGATAAAATCCAACACCCTTTCCTGATAAAAACTCTTAACAAGGTGGGAGTACAAGGATCATACCTCAACATAATAAAAGCCATATATGATAAACCCACAGCCAACATTATACTCAATGGGCAAAAACTAAAACCATTCCCTCTAAGAACAAGAACAAGACAGGGATGCCCACTCTCGCCACTCCTGTTTGACATAGTACTGGAAGTACTAGCCATTGCAATTGGACAAGAGGAGGAAATAAAAGGCATCCAAATTGGAAAAGAAGAAGTAAAGTTATCCTTATTTGCAGATGACATGATATTGTACATAAAAAACCCAAAAGACTCCATTAAAAAACTAATTGACTTAATAAATGAATTTGGCAATGTAGCAGGATACAAAATTAATGCCAAGAAATCCATGGCATTTCTATACAGCAACAGTGAAACTACAGAAACAGAGACTAAAAAAGCAATTCCATTTACCATCGCACCAAAAAAATTAAGATACCTAGGAATAGGAAGTAATGGACCTATATGCAGAAAACTACATGACACTGAAAAAAGAGATAGAGGAAGATGGAAGGAGATGGAAGAACGTACCATGTTCATGGATTGGTAGAATCAACATCATCAAAATGTCCATACTTCCTAAAGCAATCTATAGGTTCAATGCACTCCCCATTAAAATACCAACGGCATATTTCACTGACCTAGAAAGAACTCTCCAAAAGTTCATTTGGAACAATAAAAGACCCCGAATAGCCACAGCAATCCTGAGAAAGAAGGGTAAAGTAGGAGGGATCTCAATACCAGACTTCAAACTGTATTACAAAGCCACTGTTCTCAAAACAGCCTGGTACTGGCACAAGAACAGACATATAGATCAATGGAATAGAATTGAGAACCCAGATATCAACCCACATCACTATGCTCAATTAATATTTGACAAAGGAGGCACGAATATACAATGGAGTCAAGACAGTTTCTTCAATAAATGGTGTTGGGAAAATTGGGCAGACACATGCAAAAGAATGAAACTAGATCACCAACTTACACCATACACAAAAATAAACTCAAAATGGATGCAGGACTTAAACATCAGACGGGAAACCATAAAAATACTAGAAACATCCACAGGCAGCAAAGCTCAGACTTATGCCAAAAGAACTTCTTCATTGATACTGCCCCTAGGGCAATGGAAGCTAAAGAGAAAATAAACAAATGGGACTACATCAAAATAAAAAGCTTTTTCACAGCAAAAGAAACCATCAACAAAACAACAAGAAAGCCCACGGTGTGGGAGAACATATTTGCAAATAACACTACTGATAAAGGTTTAATCTCCAACATCTACAGACAGCTGATACAACTAAATAAAAGGAAGGTGAATAATCCAATTAAGAAATGGGCAATGGACCTAAATAGAATATTTTCAAAAGAAGACAGAAGGAAGGCCAAAAGGCACATGAAAACATGCTCAAAGTCACTAATTATCTGAGAGATGCAAATCAAAACAACAATGTGGTACCATCTCACACCTGTCAGAATGGCCAACATCAACAAATCAACAAACGACAAGTGTTGGCGAGATTGTGGAGAAAAAGGAACCCTCGTGCACTGCTGGTGGGAATGCAGACTGGTGCAACCACTGTGGAGAACAGTGTGGAATTTCCTCAAAAAACTGAATACGGAACTCCCATTTGATCCAGTAATCCCACTCCTAGGAATATATCCCAAGAAACTAGAAACACCAATCAGAAAGGATATATGCACCCCTATGTTCATAGCAGCACAATCTACAATAGCCAGAATTTGGAAACAGCCTAGGTGCCCGTCAGCAGATGATTGAATCCAAAAACTATGGTACATCTACACAATGGAATACTATGCTGCCATAAAAAAGAAGGAATTCTCATCATTTGCAGCAACCTGGATGGAATTGGAGAACATCATGCTGAGTGAAATAAGCCAATCAATGAAAGAGAAACACCGCATGACCTCACTCATTTGTGGATAATAAAGATCATTATAAACTGATGAACCAAAAGATAGATACAGAGACAGTAAAGCAACAAGCAGATTGTCAAATTTCAGCGGGGAGGGGAGGAGGATCTGGGGGAGATAATAGATCAACTGAAGGACTTGTATCCATGCATATAAGTACAACCAATGGATATAAAACTTTGGGGAGGGAGGGGATGTGTGGGAAGGAGGGAGGGGGGAAAAATCAATAAAATATGTAAAAATAAATAAATAAATGTTAAAAAAAAAAAAAAAAAGATGTCCTACAATGGTGTCAGAAATAACATAGAAACCCCGCATTAGGGTAATTGAGATTTGTATAAATCTGGAAAAATAAAAAATAAAAAAATAAAAACATGAAATACTACTTGCACAATGATTGCAATAATGTAAACATGATAAGACCTGGAAAGAAATTTCACACTAAAAGTAAATCTGTTATGGTGGAATTTTGAATACTTTATACATTCAATATATAGGTATCCTAAAAATATATATACACACACTTTGAATAATTATAAAGGCAGTGTTTATTAAAATATATTTCACTTTCAAAATTGTAGTATTAGCTGTTAGAGTTTGTACACATTTTTGGGACTTAGCACTATGTGTATTTATATATATATATGTACAACAACTTACTTGAGGGGGAGTCCATGGACCCCACTCCTTCTCCCTGCATCAAGGTGACAGATTCTGGCTTCCCTGCTTTTGGCCTTAGATCCTTAGGATGTAGCCAACCTTCTGTCTGTCAGTTACTGTGTCGGTCATGAAATGTGCTGCTGGGATCTGCTGTGGGAGCAGAGCTGACTGACAACCCCAGCTGTTCCTGCAGATCCACCACCACATTCTCACCCAGGCGCCCTCCTGCAGGCTGCTCCCGCCAAGGCTGATCACTGTGGCAGTACTAACTCAGGCCCATCCTGTGAACCGGGGGAATCCTCCAGGGAGGGACTAAGGCTCAAGGACGTGCCAGTGGCCTGGGCAGGTCTTTCTTAGAACTGCTCTGACACCGGAGACCCTTCCTCCCCAGCCTTTTTCCTCCCCGCTCTCCTCCTCAGGTGTCAGGCCTGCATGGTGTCTGAGGCTCTCCCCACCTTCTCCTGTCCCTTCCCCCTTTGTCCTTCACAGGCATTTCCCCAACACATCTCTTACTGGGTGGCCCTATCTCCGTGTCTGCCTCTCAGAGGACCTAACTAACAGGTTACCCCCTCCCTCAGTTAGGTGCAAGGTCTGAGGATGCCCTGCCCTCATGGAGCTGGCAGTCCTGCAGAAGACGGACAAGTAGCCCTGCAGTGATAACAGTGAGATCGGAGCCGTGAAGGATCTGAGGGACAGGCTCTGTGGGAGCACAGGGAGGGCACCTACCAGCCTGGGATTGGAGGTGGGAGGAAGGACTTCCCAGAAGAGGGCCCTGGTGCTGAAACGCCTGAGTGTGAGTGAATAAAAGCTAATGCTGATAATATCAAAGGCATATAGCCGTGACATGCCAGACCCTTTACACGTATTAATTTCTGTGATCCCCACAGCAATCCTGTTATCTCCCTGTTTCTGATGGGGAGATCAAGGCACAGAGAGAGTAAGAGATTTCGCACCAGCCAGTTCCAGACCTGGGATCTGAAATAGGTAGTCTGGCTCAGGTATTCATGCTCTTAGCACTATCGCGAGTTCGAACAGTAATAACTTAGGCCACGTATGTGCAAGTGGCCTCTGCAAAAGCCAGAACTGCGACGGTTTGTGTGGTTTTGTGTCATCAGGGCCCAACCAGGGATTGACACCACAAGGGAATTTGAACAAGAAAGTTCAATGTGAAGAATTATTATTCTGTAAGGAGTTCTTATTGCCCTTATAACAGGGGGGTAGAGTGATGAGGATTAGCTTATAGGAATGAAGAGAACTCTAGGAATCCATGAGGAGCAGCCCCTGCCCCTGCCCTGGCTGAGGCAGGCCTCACTGGAGACGGTGCCAGCAGGGCTCATGCTGAGAAGCTGCTCAGTCAGGTGCCACACTGGCAGAACTTGCTGGACATACCCTCTTCGGGGTGACAGGGAAGACATCCACAGCAGGTACCCTCTTGGGAACTTGATTCAAAGCCACCTGAGGGAATGCTGGGTCCGTGGGGGAGGGGCCTCACCAACAGCACTCTGCTGAGAGCCACGGAAGGGATGCGGGGCAGCTGCAGGGCCCTGACCCCCAGGAGGACCTGACACCCAGGAGGAACCCACACCCAGGAGGAGCCCACACCCGGGAGGAGCCCACACCCAGGAGGACCCGACACCCAGGAGGACCGGACTACCAGAGGAGCCCACACCCGGGAGGAGCCCACACCCAGGAGGACCCGACAACCAGGAGGAGCCCACACCCGGGAGGAGCCCACACCCAGGAGAAGCCCACACCCAGGAGGACCCAACACCCAGGAGGAACCCACACACAGGAGGAGCCCACACCCGGGAGGAGCCCACACCCGGGAGGAGCCCACACCCAGGAGAAGCCCACACCCAGGAGAAGCCCACACCCAGGAGGACCCGACACCCAGGAGGAACCCACACCCGGGAGAAGCCCACACCCGGGAGAAGCCCACACCCAGGAGGACCCGACACCCAGGAGGACCCGACACCCAGGAGGAGCCCACACCCAGGAGAAGCCCACACCCAGGAGAAGCCCACACCCAGGAGGACCCGACACCCAGGAGGAGCCCACACCCAGGAGAAGCCCACACCCAGGAGAAGCCCACACCCAGGAGGACCCGACACCCAGGAGGACCCGACACCCAGGAGGAGCCCACACCCGGGAGAAGCCCACACCCGGGAGAAGCCCACACCCAGGAGGACCCGACACCCAGGAGGACCCAACACCCAGGAGGACCGGACTACCAGAGGAGCCCACACCCGGGAGGAGCCCACACCCAGGAGGACCCGACAACCAGGAGGAGCCCACACCCGGGAGGAGCCCACACCCAGGAGGACCCGACAACCAGGAGGAGCCCACACCGGGAGGAGCCCACACCCAGGAGGACCCGGGAGGAGCCCCAAAGGAGCAACGGCCCTGCAAGAGCCTGGCAAGAGGGGCACAATGGAAGCAGGAAGAGAAAAGTCCAATCTTGCCCCAGTGTCCCTCCAGCGCCCTCTCCTAACAAAATCCAGCACTATGCCAACTGGGGAGAGGTGTTTAACACGCCAGTCTCTATTTTCTCAGAACAGGCACTGAAGAATGGATTTGTAATTAAGAGGCAATAAATCAATAATTGCTCAGTTGTGGGGGACATCTGTAATACTGTCAACAATAAAAAATAAAGCACCCAGCATGCTAGCATAGAACGCCAGGGCGGGTGTGGGGAGAGATGAGGCTGAGGGGCCTGGCAGGGACCAGAGTACGCAGGGCCTTGTGGGCCATGGCGGGATTCCCAGGGTTTATTGTTACGGCAGGGGAACCTTTGAGAATGTTCTAGCAAGAGAAGGCATGGTAACATGGTAGAGAAGGTGGTGGCCTGAACTTGGCGGTGGCAGTGGGGATGGAAGAGGCAGGACCTAGCTGCAGTTAGGAGATGGAACTGTGCCAGCGGAGAGGGATGGGGGGTGGGAGGGAGACATTTAGCGTGCACATCTCCGTTTTCCCCAGCGAGCAGGCAGTGAAGGGTGGGTTTGTGAGAGGTGAGATGGGCGGGTGGACCGGATCTGAGGATGGGGGAGAAATGTCTGCGGGGATCAGGCTGGGAAGCTGGTGTCTGGGGTGCCCCTCCGCCCCTTCTCCCTGCGGCAGGGCTCTCAGATGCCCTCTCTCTGTCTCCGGCACGACGCTCCTTTCTCACTGATGATGCCTCCTCGGAAACACAGTGTTGTTCTTAATGATGATGAATGAAGCCTTTTAACCCACCGGGATGCTTGAGAGCTCCCTGCCTGAGGCAGAGTGAGGAAGAGGAGCAAACATGGTCTGTAAAGCATCACAGATTGTTCAGAACGAAGGCTGAGGGAGGTGAGTCCCAGTGCACATGGCTGGACCCTGCCCGCTCCTTCCTGCACGCCTCTCCCCTGCTCTCCGCCCTGCACCCTCTCACCCGGCCGGAGCTCCCACGGGCTGGAGCACACGCTTATGGGCTGCTGAGCCCCTGGACTCAAAGCCTCCCTGGCCCTGGAGTTCTTCCAGCACCCCCGCCTCCCCACCACCACCACCACCCCCGCCCCCCCCCCTCACCCCCCCGCCTTTTCTCTGAGGGCCCTGCTCCCTGCTGCGCCTCAAGGGTAAATCACCTCCAGGATCAGCCCAGGTTCCCTCCCGCCTCTACCCTCCCTCTCACCCACCTGCTGCTCCGGATGGTTGCGGGTACTGCAGGGCTGGCGAAGGGGCAAACTGGAGCCAGAGCCCACGTGGAAAGAGGGGAAGGGGCGACAGCACACAGACTGCAGTGTCGCTGCTTCATAATCAGACCTTCTGATGATCCACAGATGGTACTTGCCATCACACAAGACCTGCCAGAGCCTGACACCTCGGGCTGCCCGCGCATGGGCAGGGACCTTAACGGCCTGCCTGCAATCCGCGCCTTTCCCACAGCAGGTCAGGTGGACGCTGCTCACTGCTCGGTTTTCCAAGACCCCATGTCAGTGTCAGCGTGGAATTGTGTGCCCCACCTCTGAGCAGACAAAGGGCCCGCCCTTTTTTCAAAAAGAGGGCCCCCCTCGCTTTCCTGGGTCCCTGAGCTTCACTCCCATGACCTCCCGGAGCTGGACCTGGGAGGCCCCTGCCAGTTCCCGCTGCTCCTGAGCCGTCCCGCGGGCCTGAGACAGGGGCCTGTCCACTTGCTGCCGCAGGAAAGAAGCGGAGTCAGGGTCTGAGGAGATGGGGCCCACGGGGGCTGTTGGCCAGGGCGGGATCTGGGCCACTCCAGGCAGCCTTGGGCCTCAGACACCTGAGTTAAGATCCTGGCTCTGCAGCCTTTTTCCTTGAGCACGTTCTTACCCTGGCTGCACCTCCGTTTCCATCCATAAGTGGCGCCCTGGCAGTGCCCACTCCTGGGTGTTGTGAAGAATGTAACACGTTGGTATTTGTAAAGCGCTGTAACAGCGTCCGGGACGGCTGAACAGGTGAGTCTACCTTCATCCCCACGGCACTGCGTCTGGGAAGCGGCCCGGTGGTGCCTTCAGACGTGGCTCAGGTACCACCTGGTGTGAGCCAGGGATGGCAGTGCTGCCCTCCACAGCGTCCTCACCCTGGCAGTCTAATTCCCGTGCCGACTCCCAGACCAGCTCGGAATGTCTCCCAGGGCAGCCCAGGGCCATCCACGCTCCTGCCCCCAGGCCGGGCAGTGGGTGTTGAGGAAACCTGCAGATACAGCGGTGACTTGTGCTGGGGTGAAGAGGTGTGCCTGGCACGTGGACCCAGAGGCGCTGGCCTGGGAAGCTCAGCTCAGCCCAGAGTCCTCGGGGACCCACAGGGGACAGGCTGCTGTAGTAAGGCCTCTGAACCCCAGTCTTGCCCCTTCTGGAAAGGGTACCTCAAAAAGAGCCCACAGCACCTTCTGATGCTGTTTCTGGTAGCAGCTGGAGGCCACCCTCAAGCAGTGACCCTCAGGTGCTGGTGGCACACTGATCGTCCTCTGCGGGTGCTGGGGGCGAGCTGGCACAGCCTGGCTGCTCTCAGCCCTGCAGAGGAGCCTGTGCAGCGCCTGGGCTGCAGGGAGCGCTCCCCTCGGGAGTTGGGCCACAGCGGCCCCAATCAGGCCCTGGCCCACCTCCTAACTGCAGACTCAGCTTCCTTCATCCCCTAACTCCCGTCCCCTCCATCCTGGATCCCCTCCCCGAGGCCTCCTCGCCAGCCAAATGAATGTCGGGAGCCATCTGTTTCATAAGCCAGCGACAGCTGTTGGGGAAATGCTTGCATACATGTGATTCAATTTTGTTTTGCCTCATGGCATGTTCTTCAGTTGAGCAAGGGGAGATTTGCTAAATTATTCAGAGATTACATTAACCCGAAGGCAGAACTGACAGCCTGGGGAAGGGCAGAAGGTAGAGGCCCAGAGACAATGGAGGCCCCGAAAGCAGGTGCCCTGTGGCCTAAGGAGGAAGTCGCTGTGGTGCTGGGCCCTCAGCCCCGATGGGCTGGCCGATGCTGGGCCAAAAGCAGGGGAGGCTTTTGGCAGGCGGAGCTTTCACATTTCCCCAGGCCCTCGCCGAGACTCCTCCACAGACCAATGTCACAGGCCCCGTGCCTGGAGCAGCTGCTCTGTGCCAGGCTGTGTCCTGATCCAGATGGGAAGCAGGGGCTCAGAGAAGTTAAGTAACTTGCCCGAGGACACACAGCTCTTGCTGGTGGGACCAGAATGAGACTCCTGAGCCCTCGTGCAAAGCCAGCGCTGTTTCTTCTAGCCAGGCTGCAGCCTCGCTGGGAAGTGGGGGCACCTAAGGTTTCTACAGCTGGGACAAAGTCTCCTGGAGACCCGGGAGCCCTCTCCCCTGCTGGGCATGCTCGCTGAGCAGGCTTAAAACAGTAGCACAGCGGGCCCCTGGAGCCCCAACTGGAGCAGCTCAGCCCCTGTTCACCGCTTTGTCATTTTGTCATCCGGGGAGATGATGCTGGCCTGCGGGCTCTCTCCTGAACACCGGGTTCTTCGAAAATCTTCCTCTAAGGAGAGAAAGGTGGAGAGTGAAATTCCACCAGCTTTCAGAAAGGTAAGCTCTGAGCCACCTGGGACTCTTGTGTATGCAGGTTCCAGACCCCCCTGAGAATCCGGAGTCAGACCTGGGGTGGGCAAGTCAGGAAGCCGCACTGCTCACAGTCCCCGAGGTGATCTGTGAGTTCCCTAAAGTTTGAGAATCACTGCTTTTGGGTAAGCCAAGGTTAATATCTTTTAAAAAAAATATAAATACTAGGTTTTGTTTTGTTTTTAATATGGTTTTTTTTTGGTTTTTTTTTTTTGTTTTAGGAAGAGAGGAAGGGGGAGGGATAGAGAGATAGAAACACTGATGAGAGAGAAACATCATGGATCATAGATTGGCTGCCTCCTACATACCTGCCACTGGGGATCGAGCCTGCAGCCCAGGCAGGTGCCCTGACTGGGAATCGAACCGGTGACCTCTTGGTTCATAGGTTGATGCTCAACCACTGAGCAACACTGCCCGGGCAGGTTAATATCTTTAAATGCTTGAGGAGCAAAGCCTCTCAAATTCATGCAGCTCCTTCTATGGCAAGAGGCCTGGGCCACGCCTGAAGCAAAGGCCTGCTGCCGGAATCACCCATGTGACCTCTGCACACCAACGGAAGCCTTGAAGAGTACACACACGGACATGCAATCTACATAACACACACACACACACACACACACACACACACACACACACACAACGACCCAGGCAGCCTTTGGAAGTCTATCCCTAACAAGGGTGATATTAATTCCCTGGCCCTGGCCATTCTCTCATCTCTCCCAGGGTTAAGCCCCCCGCCCCCCCCCCCCCCCCCCCCGTGGGGCCTGGAAAGCCTGGAGACTCTGGGTGACTGGCAGGGGTGGATCCCCTGCTTTGCCACCTGTGTGAACGTCACAGTGGGCCAGGTTCTGTTCCCACTGCTCCCTACCCCTTTGAAGGTGGCATGGCCACAGGACCCAGTCTGGCTGGTGGATTTGTTAGACCGGAGCATCGCTTCCACATGAAAGCATTCGGGAGCCAGGGTGTCTCCCTCCATCCTCCCCTTCCCAGTGGGCCTCTGGATGTTGGGTCCCCAGTTGGGGTGGCTGTAGCAGAGACCTGCCCACCCACGGATGTGCATGTAGTTAGAACAAAAATAAACTTTGTGGTTTGAAGGCCCAGATTTGGGGTTATTTGTGACCACCTACTTCCCTACCCCTCCTGCTGCAATGCCACACGTAAGACCCAAACCACCTCCAGGTTAAGGTCCCTCTGCTTAGACAGCATGTAACCAAGGCCCTAAACTAGATGGAGTGGCTCCTTCACAGGGCGAGGACTCTGCTCACTGGAAGCAGACCTGCAGATTCTTTTTTCTTTTTTAAAAAAATCTATGTTTATTGATATCAGAGAGGAAGGGAAAGGGAAAAACAGATAGAAACTTCAATGATGAGAATCATTGATCAGCTGCCTCCTGCACGCCCCCTACTGGGGATGTGCCCACAACCCGGCATGGGCCCTTGACCGGAATCAAACCCGAAACCCTTCAGTCCATAAGCCAACGCTCAAACCACTGAGCCAGACTAGCTAGGGCTTACCTACAGATTCTTAATGCTCAGCTCGGCAGCCAGTCAGCTGATGCTGCAAAGCTTTGCCGAGAAACACTCAGAGAAATGTCTGCTTCTCGGAGCTGCTAAAATGCCTTATGGTGGGTGAGTTTGTATGTTTCTTCTTTCTCCTCCATTGAAAGGGCTCCACTGAGGCGACAGTCCTGGAATGTGAGCAAATCGGGATGGGAAAACTCCATTTCCCAGTGTCTGTCCTCCACCTCCCACCTCCCCCTCACACCCAGTTCTTTGAAAAGCTGAAAGCAACGCACAAGTGTAAGGAGCTGTGTTCATCCCTGTGCTGCAGGCCCCCTCAGTTCCCATGGCAGCCTGGCACGCTCCGCCAGGCACTGTTCACACCACATTTTGTCTGGTACCTTGTCAGTCTCTCCCAACTGGGCTGTGAATGTCTCGGCAGGGCAGGGCCTTCCTTCCTGGGTGCCAGCCACCTGACTGAGCACCTGCGCTTTGTGTGTGTGTGTGGGGGGGGGGGGGGGGGCAGGGGAGAGAAAGGGGAGAAGGCCAGGAGGAGGCCCGGGAGAGGAGGACACCCTGGACCTGAGAGCAGCCCAATCCAAACGCATTTACTGAGCACCTCTGTGCAGTCACATGGTGAGGCATGGGGAAAGTCCTGATCGTGAACATTTCCTATATTTGTTTGTGAACTTGACAGCACTGTACGTAAAGTACCTATCCTAAAATAAGGGTGCTCTCTTACTGAGCTGACGTGAGATGCGGCAAAAGGGGGCGTGGCCTTGGACCAGGCACCTTGCTGTGAGTCCTCCTGGATTTGCCCCCAGTGGCAAGTGACCATAGGAACTTGGCATCTGGTTTATAGAAGGAGAGGGCTGGCCCTGCACCCGCACCCTTCTCCCCACACTCCGGCCTGCCGGCCTGGCCTGAAACCTGAGTTGCTTGATTCACTGAGCAAGAGTGTGCAGGTGCTTGAGTGTGACGGCAGGCTCAGGCCCGGGGGCAGGTGGGACCCCTCGCCTCCAGGTCCACAGAGCATCCTGCGGGGCCTGGCTTGAGGCAGGTAGTGAATAAATGCACGACCCAGGAATGGGCAGCGTGGATGGGACAGAGGCCAGAAATCCCAGCTGCTCAAGAGCACGTGGGCAGAGATCAGTGCTCAGAGAAGAAGTCTGGCCCATGGGGCCCTGCCCAGGGCAGGGGTGGCTGGGTGGGTAGCTGTCAAGGTCCCCACTGAGAGCCTGCACACCCCAGGAGGATGGGGCAGCTTGTGTGGCCACTGGCCTGTGGTAGCCACCATGTTGCAGGGGCCATCCTGGCATAGATCCATACCCTCCTCCTCAGCCTCACTCATCAGCACACACTTAGTGAGCACCTGCTTAGGTATCAGGCTCTATTCTAGGCTCTGGAAACAGCAATGGAGAAAGTCACTGCCTTTGTATTCTACAGTCTAATAATAAACTAGGAATACGTAGTTACACAGCAAGTAATATTTTTAAAGTATATTTTTATTGATTTCAGAGAGGGAGAGATAGAAACATCAATGATGAGAGAGAATCATTCATTGGCTGCCTCCTGCATGCCCCCTACTGGGGATGAAGCCCACAATGTCCTTGATTGGAATTGAACCCAGGACCCTTGAGTCCACAGGCCAATGCTCTATCCACTGAGCCAAACCGGGATAGGATAAGCAAATAAGATTTTTTAAAATATATTTTTATTGATTTCAGAGAGGAAGGGAGAGGGATAGAGATAGAAACATCAATGATGAAGAGAATCATTGATTGACTGCCTCCTGCCCGCCTCCAACTGAGGACCGAACCCACAACCTGGGCATGTGCCCTTGACCGGAATCAAACCTGGGACCCTTCGGTCCACAAGCCGACGTTCTATCCACTAGGACAAGCAAATACGATTTTGGTAAGGACAGCTGTGGGTCAGGGGTTAGAGTGCTGGGTGGCCAAGGAAGGCCTAGGCTGAGAAGGTGACCTTGGAGCCAAGACCTGAGCAAAGGGAGGGTGGGAGCCAAGTGGAAACCGGGGGGAAGAGCATCGGGCTAAGGGAGGGCAAGGGCAAAGGCTGTGGGGCAGGAGCTGTGCCGGCAGCTTGGGGTTCGAGCAGGAGAGGGAGCAGGAGAAGCGGGAGATGACGTGAGAGGTGAGAAAGGGGCTGGATCATGTGGACCCTGAGAAGATCCATGTGGTGTGAACGCTGAGAAGGAATTTGCCTGCTGAGATGGACTCTCTGGGGTCATCTGAGGACACACATTTTATGAATGACAAGAGCCTGGTGGCACTTGCTGACAGGGGCTCCTCACAGCTCTGCCCCCAGGAAGATCTCCCGGCTCACGACCCCCCCCCCCAACCCCCTCCCCTGTGTCCACTGCTGACGCCATCTGCTCAAGCTTGCAGGGCCTGGTCTCTCTTCCTACCAATTGCCCAGTCCAACTAGAAGCACACGATTTGGTGCCTCATTCCCATAAAATGGACTAAGGGGACCCGCGCAGGCTTTCTCTGTGAAGGACGGCCTCCCTCTGTCTCCGTGCACACAGTGTAGGTTACAGCGGAATCAGACTCCCAGGCTGCAGCTCCTTTCAGTCTTCCTCACAGCCTGGCGTTATGGTGGCCTGTCAGGGTCTTGTGAAGGACGACGACTGCTTCAGCCTGCAACCTTTGCTCGTCTTCTTGCCTCTGCTGCTGACATCAGCCCTCAGCCTGGGAAGGAGCCTGCCTGCCTGCCTGAGGCCCGCGCATGGTCGCTGTGGCAGCCAGGCCTGTGCGGACATCTGCAGCTGCTGGACACAGCTCCCGGGACCCTGGCCCTTTCCAGGAGGCCCGAAGACTCAGCTCTCAGAGGTGCCTATCACACCCAACTGCCTGTGAGTGCTGCTGCCCCAGAACACGGAACCAACCCCGTCACAGGACTGAGGCCAGGGCCCAGGTCTGCCTCTGCCTCTGCCTGTGCCCCGTGGCCACAGCCTGGCTCAGCGGCCACAGCCTGGCTCAGCGGCCACAGCCTGGCTCAGCACCCTGCTGTGTGACCGCGGGCTCTTCTGTCACCAGCATATGTGCACGTGCCTGAAACACCGCAGCCTTCCTCGTCCGGCTCCTCAGGCTTCGAGAAATGGCTGATGCCTCACAGCCTCCCTCTGTCTTCCTCTGTCATCACACGAGTCACTTGCCGGGGACTTCCCGGATTTTCTCCTCCTGAGTGTCGATTTCATTTCTCTATGCACCGGCATTATGGCCTCTGCATGGCATCCCAAGAAGTTCTTATTTAACAAGTGTTGGCTCCCTGGCTCTGTGGCCGGACTTTAGGGTGGAGAGGACCAGGGCTGGGAGTGAAACAGGAGCTGGGGACAGGAGCCTAGTGCTCCCAGACCCTGGAAGGAAGGCAGGGACAAGGGGGTGGGGGTGGATATGGTCAGAGCCCACAGGCGTCCAAGGTGACACTCCACTGAGTCTCCCGTTTACCTGTGCTGGGAGTTGACATTTAAACAGTGGCTTGCCCACCTCGGGAGAAGGCTCACGCCAGGCCGGCTTTCCGTGGGCCCCTCTGTCATCAGAGAGACGCGTGGATGGGCTTTCTCCACTGCCAGTGGGAGTGGGGTTCTTGGGACGCTGCTGGAATAAGCATTTCCGGAGGCCCCGCAGGAGGCTGAGATGTGGTGGAAAGCTTTATTTGCGTGAAATTGCACCCCTGGGTTTGCACAGTCAACATCCCTAACCCAGTCCCGAGAGGTGCAGCTGGCGCTCCAGCAGAGCTGGAGGCAGAGCCAGCCTCCAGTTTCCTTCCTGGGCGAGCCGGTCCTGTGTCGTGTCAGGCAGGTCGCAGTCCACTGTGTGTGGGCAGTGCAGGAGCGTGAGAGCCCCCGCAGGCAGGAGCCAAGTGCACCGCCAAGAGGCAAGAGAGAGAGAGAGAGAGAGAGGGGGGGATAAGGAGAGAGTGAGGGAGAGGGAGAGGGAGAGGGAGAGGGAGAGGGAGAGGGAGAGGGAGAGGGAGAGGGAGAGGGAGAGGGAGAGGGAGAGGGAGAGGGAGAGGGAGAGGGAGAGGGAGAGGGAGAGGGAGAGGGAGAGAGAGACTCTGTTTAGGAGTTTAAGTATCTCAGTTCTCTCCGCGCTTGCAGTGGCCACACCTCCTCTGTCCAATGACCTGTTCCCAGGTGTGACTGACAGACAGGTGCCTTCCCTTTCATCCAGACTTTCCTGGGCATGTGCCTGTTCTCTCCTGGCCCCACCCTTCCCTTCTGGTGGCTATCCGGGGAGTGTTCAAGGGCAGCTTCCTGGCAAAGCTGCACAATGCCATGCCTACAAAACTTGGCCTTCTCTTTGCCCCTCTCCAGCTAATTAGTAACTGGATTAATTACAATGGTATCACTTTTACAACTATTCTCAATTAATCTGAGAAGGCTAAAAAGGGCTAATTCCAATGTAATCCTGATATTTGGGGGGCTAGCAATCTGGATCTGTGCCAGCAAGCCCAGTGTACATTCTTTTTTTTTTTTAATATATTTTTATTGCTCGGATTATTACAATTGTTTCTCATTCCCCTCCCCCCATAGCTCCCTTCCAGTGTACATGCTTGATAACCTATAATTAACTCATTGCCTCCTTCCCAGGAATTGTTCTTGCAGAACCTGTTACTGTGAACAGTGCACTGCCCGGAAGGAGGATTATTAACGCTGACACCAGGCCAGACCATCAGATATGGCCTGGAGACCCCCAGCACCTGGGGGCCTTATTGCAATGCCTGAGGAAAGGACTGGAAGCATAATCCATATTTTTGGGACAAAGACCCCAGGAAGATATAAAAGAGAAGCCCCCTGCATGTTACTTTACTCAGATTTGGGGGGTTATTCCAATGAGTCCACTGGGATATTAAGTGTTACTCCTTGTCTCTAAAAGCTTTAGCTTTTCTTTGGTCTTCTGCAACAAATCCTCAGAACAGCACTGCATTGTGGAAGTTCTTTACAGATGAGGAAAATGAGACTTAGAAAAGGTTAACTAATTGCCCACGGTCACACCCACCAGTAGGCTATTTCATAGGCAGTATCAGCGGCAAAGACCATGATTTCTCTGTCTTCTTCTGCCTCCCAGTCTTAATGGAAGGACCAGCCCAGGCTAAGGGGGAAGCACCATTTCAAAGGTCTCCATGCACATGGGTCTCCCAGCTTTCAGTCAAGGGCTCATTTCTCCAAAGGCTGTTTCTCCTGGCAGATTTCTCCTCCTTTGTTTTTATCTCTGCCTCTCGCTGTCTTTGGCTCGCTCTTTCGGGAGTAGATTACCTCCTTTCTTTTCTGGCTGTCTTAAAATCTTTCTCATGGCTCACATTGACTGAGGACGAGCTGCGGGTCAGGCCCGTGCTAGGGCCAACAAGGATAGGCCTGCCGCCAAGGCTCATAGATAGCCCCTCCTCCACCTCTGAGAGGGCAGTCCTGACTGCCCCACCCCAACCAACCCTGGGACAGGAGGGCTGAGGACAAGTGATGCAAGAATGAGAACGGGAATGTGTGGTGGCATGACTGAAACATCAGAGGGTTTCTCCTCCACTTCCTCACCTCCTTTTCTTATTTAAAACCATTAATTAATTAATTGAGAGGGCAGGGCAGGGCAAGGATAAACTCCTGACTCCACTGTGGGGCAGGGCGGAGTTATCCTCATTTTGTTTAACTGGACGCTAGCCCTCACCCAACCAATCAGGGTCAGCCAAAGCAGTGACATCACCACCGGAGTAAAACCCCTGGACTTGTCGAAGTTTGCTGTCGGCGTGAGTGGGACAGAGCCCATGTTAACATGGCAGAGGCCCTCTTGTTAATTGCATCGGACTTGGCTCCCTGTTGTCTTTGGGGATCACGGAATCTTGGTACAACGTTAATTAGGTAGTTACCCCAATAGTTAGTTAGTTAATTCTTAGAGAGAAACATCAATTTGTTGTTCCACTTGTTTATGCATTCATTGGTTGATGCTTATCTGTGCCCTGACTGGGGATGGAGCCCACAACCTTGGTGTATTGGGACAATGCTCTAACTGAGCGACCCAGCCAGGGCTCCTCACTTCCTTTTCCCTTCTTCCCTTCTTCCCCGTGGTTCAGACAGCAATCCCTTCCTCCTGGAAGAAGTGTGAGAGCAGAAAGAATGAAAGCAGTCACTTCCTGGCTTTTGTTTTTCAAAATCCCTCCCAGATGGTTAGAGGAAGAGTCACCTGAGCAAGGACAAAGACCTGGGAGGGGAATGAGAGCCAGGTTTCCTGCCGGGATTCCCAGGCTGGGCGGAGATCCATGGAAGGGGAGGAGGGGAGAGGTGAGCCCTGGCCCTGCCTCCTGAGTGGAGCCCTGTGTTGTGACAGGACCGGCTGGGGCAATGATGTGAGAGTAGAGGGAACCAGGACCTCTTTTCTAGGGAAGCACCAAGTGCAGGGAGGGGAGAGGTCAAAAGAGTTCTGCTTTTTTTATTCCTTAGCCATTCTTTCTAGAAAGTCCTGTGCCCCTGTGCACGGGACCTAGAGGGGCCTCTTGGGAGAGACTCCCTGGCTGCTGCCCAGGGGCATCTCAGCAGGTGCCTGTGCAAGGACAGATGACTGAGAGGCCGAGGGGCTGCCTACATCCCCTGGGTCTTGGCTGGTAGACATTCCCTCGACCTCCCTCTAGTTCACAATCCCAGGGAAAGAGCAGAGAAAACCCCCGAAATGACTGAGATCAAGTTAATATCTTGCAGAATTGGGGTTCAAAATTAGAGAAAAATAAAGTTACTGTTCACCTGAATCAGAGACCAGCAGAAAAGCTGCAGGAACAGAAAAGGGGGCCTATATAACTGGAGGTTGGGAGTGTGGTCCTTCCTGGAAGGCTTCCTGGAAGAGGTGAGCTGAATCAAAAATGTGAAGGCTTTCAGTAAGTTTCCACCAATGTCCTACAGATCCTGTTCTAACCACATTTTCTATTCCAAGTGAAACAAATTTTAGGAGAATATAGGCAGGCTTAGAGAATTTATAGAATTAGAGTCCAAGAAAAAACACACACAGGGCTACAGACTGGGAGACAGTACATTTTCATAAGACATGGAAGCCAGGTGCAATTACAGCTCCATAACACAAGGGAGAGGCAACAGCTACATCTACATAAGATAAGGGAACTGGGAGTAGCCAAGAGGTCCACATTTACAAAATAAAGGAGGAAAAAAGCCCATAGGGAATAGGAGGACAATGAGGGAGGAGGGCCTCAGGAGTTACTATAGTAACCAATTCGAAGGGAATATTGACCAATCAGAGGGGATATCAGAACACAGGAACTTCAGCCTTTATAAACCATGGAAACAGGAAGTCTGTGGGACCCTTTCCCCCTCCCCACCTGGGAGTCTGTGCTTGTTCTTCAATAAATCTCCACCTTTGCTATACCACTTCTGTCCATGGATTCATTCTTCGACTCTGTCGGACAAAGAATCCAGGTTCCAGTCCAAAAATTCCGTTTCACAGGGAGGTGAATCCCAGTAGCGCTCTGGTGCGCAAAGCCCTGTGGGAACTTTTCAGGAGGCGGTCCCAGAGCCTGGGCACGTGCCCCTGACTATCTCAGGGCGGCTGATGCACAGGACCACCGGAGCAGGGCTTGGGCACCGTTTCAGGCAGGTGCCATGGCTGGCCAGCAGGGGGAGCAAGCTCACCTCAGCCCAAGGCCCAGGAGCCCCACGCAGAAATGTGGGTGGAAGCCCAGAGTGCCTAGTCCCTTGGCCTTTAGTAGTTTTCTAGGGAGAAGGCACCTTTGTGAGTGTCAGACCCGACCCTGGGCGTCCATCGCCCTCCCTCAGCCCCAAGGCCAGCCTTGCACTTTCTGAAGAGCTGTTCTTTCAGGTGCCGCCCAAACCTTCTCCTGACTGGCAACTGGGCAAAGAACATTAGACTTGATGGCTCCAGGTGGTTTCCAGGGATCTTGGGATGGGTGGGCCTCTGGTATCTCCCGCCTAGACCCTCCACGCCTGTGAACTGTGGAGAGACCTCCATGAACTGAGTCACTAGAAATGGCAGGTGAGAAGAATAGCAATAATGTTACTACTGCTGCTGCTATTAATAATAATAAATTGTAGACCCACCAAACGATGAAATATTACTTAGCCACTAAGCATACTGTCTTCAGAGGACCTTTAACAACATGGGATAGTGCTCATAATACAATGTGCTAATGCGTCTCTAAAAGATGAAATAGAGTGGGCTGGAGACGGGGATGCCAGGACACAGGCTTTATTGAAGAGAAGAGTACCACTGCCAGCTGCTTCCAGAGAGAGAGCAAAAAAGAGCGAGGGCCAGGGTACAAGCACCTTTAAGGGGAAGATAGGGGGCGGGGCTTAGGGCACTCAGCACACGCTGATTGGTGGTTTCATGTAAGGCCTATGATTAGGGACCTAAGGACTTAGGAATGTGGGGGGGAGCCTTAAGTGCTGATTGGTGGTTCAGTGCTCAGGAGTGTCTGGCTGCAGGTGGAATTTACGTCTGTCCATCAGTTGGAGGAAGGGAGGATCTGTCAGTCTCCATTTGTCCTTCCAGAGTTATTCTCCTCCTTGCTCTACACCCCAGGAAGTCGACCCCAGCCGACTCCTCTATCCCCACTCCCTTGCCTTCGGACTGCATTGGGTTCAGCCAATGGGGAACATCAGCAGGGGATGGAGGGTGGGAGGACGGAGAGGCTGATACATCTCCGTCCAATCCTTGTCTCGGTGCCTCCAGGATTACAGGTCCTGCTGGGCGCCTCCTCTAAGCCTCAGCCCTCTGGGGCCCTGCCGCCACCATTTCCCCTGCCCTTTTGGTGGAGGGTAACAGCTGCCAGCTATGGCCAGCTCCTGGTGCCTCAGCAGCCTTTGCTGTATGGCTTTAACCTTCCCACATCTCAGTAACTCATCCCTCACCAAGTGGCTCTCCATTTGGGCCATCAGAGTGAGAGCTGTTTCCTGCCAGGACTCTGACAGGTAACATGTTGAGTGAAAAGGAAAGCATACAAAGCTTTGCAGAGAAGGAAGGCCAGGTGCATTATGCCCGGATCCCTCACAGCAGTGCCGCCGGAGGCCAGAGGAGGGCTGGCACCCGGCTCACATTTAGAAACGTTTGAAGGGATGTTCCAACTGTGTCTTTATCGGAAGGGAAGAGCATGCCGACAAAGGAAAGGTAAAAAGGTACACTGGCGACATTCATTTCATTTTAAAATAGCCACAAGTTACAGGTTTTATTTTTTAATACATAATGTTTTAATTCTTTCAGGAAGGTTCTTCTGAGGAGAGGAAGAGGGGGAGGCGGAGGCTGCCTGATAAAGTAGGCCACATGAGCTCAGGTGACCTGATTTTTCCCAGTGCCAAATTCTAACCCAACGTGGAGCAAGAGGAGGGGACTTAGTTTCTTAGAATCCCAGCTCCACCACTGCTGTGCGACCTCAGTTCTTAAAATCTGTAAAACAGTGATTTTAATACAGACCATAAGGGTCGTTGTGATGACTGATGAGTCAGTGTAGGTAAAGTCTGGCCCTGTGCCCAAGTCATCATGGGATCTGTAACTGTGACTTCCCCTTCTATCCCTGCAGCCCTGTCTAGATTGGAAAAGTTACCGCTATGGCTGCCCGGTAAAGAAGAAATGAGGAGCAAGAGACAAAAGCTGTATGTTGTGACCTCGTGCCCAATACATATAGTAACTCCTAATAAGTAGTTGACAAATCAGTGAAGAAAGAAATGAATATTTTACCAGGATCAGCCCTCCTCAGGCTGGGTCCTAGGACGCCTCTTCTCCAGAGAGGATCTTTATTCTCTGTCCCATTGTATGAGTTTTTATTGCTGTGTAAAAAATTTCCACACACGTAGTGGCTTAAACAACACGCATTTATTATCTCAGAGCTTCTGAGCACAGATTAGCTGGGGCTGCTGCTCAGGTGACAGGCTGCAACCAAGGGGCTGGAGGGGCTGAGTTCTTATCTGAAGGTTTGACTGGAGTAGGTCTCAGAGCCTGGGCACAGGCAATCGACTCCCAAGCTTGTTGACTCATCCAGCTTGTAACGGAATTCATCTCCTTAGATGCAGGATGAAGGTCTGTTTTCCTGCTGCCTGTCAGCTCCTAGAGGCTGCCCACAGCTCCTTGCCAACTGGCCATCTCACCACATGGCAGCTTCCTTCTTCAAAGTCAGCATGGAAGAATCTCTCACTCCAGTCTGCCCAGTGTGCGTGTGTGTGTGTGTGTGTGTGTGTGTGTGTGTGTGTCACACACATATATGATTACCTTTGCCATATGCAGGCATACCTTAGTGATATTCCAGACCACCACAAAAATAGTGTATATTGCAATAAGTCATGAATTTTTTGGTTTTCCATTGCATATTAAAATTATGTTTACACTATACTGTAGTCTATTAATATGCAATAGCATTATGTCTAATGAAACAATGTACTTACCTTAATTTTTAAATGCCTTATTACTAAAAACAATGTTAACCATCATCTGAGCCTTCAGCAAATCAAAATCTTTCTGCTGGTGCCTCTTCAATTTGTAACAGTCTCAGTATCTGCAAAGCGCAATAAAGAGAAGCACAATTAAACAAGGCATGCCTGTAATGTAACCTTACCAACGGGATGTCAGAGGGTGGGAATTATACAGAGTGACTCATTGAGGGTCACCTTAGAGTCTGCGTACCACACCTATCTCCTCAGAGTCCTGCTATCTATTTGCCTTCCATGGACACTTTCTGCATTTTTTACCAGGACAATCAGGAAATAATATTCTTTATCCCAAGATAATTGTGACAACAGCAGGCACACGAGCCATGTTTGTTGTTGATTTCTCTTGGGTTGATTATGGGAGAGGTCATCTTACCACCTGAAGCCTTTATACCCTTCAGATTCACTACTCAAATGCCCACATTGATTCGCCCAGGCACTGGCATATGTTTCCGAGCATCTGCTGTGTGCCACACACGGAGATCATGCTGCCAGTCTCTTCCTCGGGAGCCAACTTACATACTCCCGTCTTTTCTTTCTGTTGAGTAAAAGCATATTTCTTTGCTTTGAGTCAAGGTGTGTGTTCAACTGAAAATCACACAAAACCCTTCAGTGGCTAAATAAGTAAGGGATCCATTGTACTCACCTACAGGCAGCCCAGGGCTAGGCAGGCCAGGCCTGGTGCAGCCTCTCAAAGATGCCATTGTTACCCAGACTCCCTCCCGCTCCAGCGTCGGACTTCGGTCCTCATTGTCGAGGCTGCTGCTGCCTGGCCAGGCCCGCACCGTGCTCACAGCAGAAGCAGGGCAGCAGGGAGACCTGCCGTTCCCCTCTGAGGGCCCGCCGTCCCCAAGGACTTCCAGCTACACCGTCTCAGCCAGACGTGTTCAGGCGCCACCAGTAACTCCAAGAGAACTGGGGAAGCACATCTTTTTTTTTTTTTTTTTTTTAATTTATTTATTTATTTATTTTTACAGAGAGGAAGAGAGAGGGATAGAGAATTAGAAACATCGATGAGAGAGAGTCATCGATCAGCTGCCTCTTGCACACCCCCCACTGGGGATATGCCCGCAACCACAGTACATGCCCTTGACCGGAATCGAACCCGGGACCTTTCAGTCCACAGGCCGATGCTCTATCCACTGAGCCAAACCGGTTTTGGTGGGAAGTGCATCTTTAAGCTGGGCATCTTGCCTGCAGGAACAAAGTCCGGGTCCTGTTGGTGGGAAGATGGAGCTGGGTTTGGGGTGGTCGTCAGCAGGCCTGCGGTGGCATCTTGGGCCTCATCTCCATGGGGCAGTACAGCTGCTGGCTCTGCACTGACCACAGCCAATGCCTTTCTGGGTCCTTGTCAGCAGCTGGCGCTGACACAGAGGCTCCTGGCTGATTTGCCAGGAAGGCATGGTCTGCTGGAAATGGAGCCGATGCTCTTCTACCCCAAGAGCGTGGCAGGGTGGCCCGGGGTCCACAGCCCCCACAGGCTGGGATGTCCCAGGGCAAGTAACACACACACACACACACACACACTCACATACATACACACACACACACACACACACACACACTCACACACACCACACACACACATACATCACACACATACACACACACCACACACACACATACACCCACACACACCACACACCACAAACACACACACACATACACGCACACACATACATCACACACATACACACACACACCACACACACACATACCACACACACCACAAACACACACACTTACACGCACACACATACATCACACACATACTCACACACACACACCACACACACACACCACACACACCACAAACACACACACACACACACACACTCACACACACCACACACACACATACATCACACACATACACACACCACACACACACATACACCCACACACACCACACACCACAAACACACATACACGCACACACATACATCACACACATACTCACACACACACACCACACACACACACACCACACACACCACAAACACACACACACACATATACACACACTCACACACATATACACACACACACTCACACACACACCCACACACCACACACACCACACACACAAACACACACACACTCACATGCACACACACACACCACACACACACATACATCACACACATACACACACCACACACACACACCACACACACACACCACACACACACATACATCACACACATACACACACCACACACACACACACCACACACACACACCACACACACCATACACACACCACACACCACACACACACACACCACACACACCACACACACCACACACACACACAGCACACACACACACACACACAGCACACACCACACACACACACACACACACACACACCACACACGCCACACACACACACACACACACACACACACACACACACACACACCCTACGCCCTGTTTGCTCTCAGACAGCCTCCACGTGCCACACCCCCCCTCGCTCTGCGCTGTGGTGTGAGAGGCGGAGCCCTGACAGGCTCATTTTGATTGGAGGTGATGCTGGCTGAAAGTGAGCGCTGGAGGAGACTGGGGGTGCAGGGGCAGGGTTTTCTCCTCCTTTCTGCCGTGGGTAGTGTCCCCACAGCAGTGGCTCCACGGTGACCCAGCCCCCCTCCCACCAGCGGCCTGCTGTGGTTCCCGCTTGGCGATGTGACCCCGGGCCCTGGGCTCCCGGACAGCACCTCCTGGGGTTGTCCCCCAGCCCAGAGCTGGCAGTGCTGGCCCTCATCTCTGGGTTCTCTAAGGGCTCCCCAGTCTCCCATCTCCTTCGCAACCAATATTCTGTCTCAAGTCCCTCTGCTTTAAATGTTCAAGTGGTTTTTGCCTCCTCATTAGATCCTGACTCATGCAAAGAGTGCAATAAACACCCAAACACTCATCCCAGATTTCACAACCATTGCCATCCTGCCATACTTCAGCTATTTTTATTTTTGTGGGGAAAAATCCCAGACATCATGGTGCTGCTAAGTGATCTCAGTATGTGTCTCTAAAAAAGAAAGAAATTTTCTTACATAACAGGCATATTTAATTGCTCTCACCCATGTACACACATTCACATCTAACAAAATGAGCAGAGGTTTCTTATGGTTTTCTAATACCAAATCCAGATTCAAATTCTCCCATTGTTCCAGCGGTGTGTAGTGTGCAGTTGTTTTGTTTGAATAGAGATTTAAGCAAGATCCATGCATGGTAATTGGTAGGTGTTTCCTGAGAGCTTTTCATCTTGAACAGTCCTCCCACCATAAGATATGTACACACACACACACACACACACACACACACACACACACACAAGCTCATGGTTGGAAGCACAGCCACACTGAGCTTCTGACTCCCCCTGCTGTGTCTACTCCTCGCAGAGCCTCTTCCACAAACTGGTTCCTCAGCTTCAGTCCACAGCCTTCCCTCTCCCCCTGTGCCCCCCCACAGCCCTTCCCCTCCCCCTATACCCCCACAGCCCTTCCCTCTCCCCCTGTGTCCCCACAGCCCTTCCCTCTCCCCCTGTGTTCCCACAGCCCTTCCCTCTCCCCCTGTCCCCCCACAGCCCTTCCCCCTCCCCCTGTGCCCCCCACAGCCCTTCCCTCTCCCCCTGTGCCCCCCACAGCCCTTCCCTCTCCCCCTGTGGTCCCCACAGACTCCACCACTGCTTAGTACTTAACTCTTTTTAATCTTTTCTACATTTGTTTATTTTGTTTCCATACTGTTGTGTAAAGTCAGGTGGAAGCAAAAACTAAGCCGCTCAATGACTTGTAGCCACAAAAGGATCTCCAGGATCATCTCCTCTAAGCCATGATTATTCTTTATGGAATTACTAACTGCATCCGTCATGGGCCACCCCTCGTTTTACGGATGGGAAAACTGAGGCTCAGGGTAGTTTACCTAAGGACCGCGGCCGGCTGGCTGACCAGGACACACCATCTGAGGGGATTTCCTCTGGGCCCGGTGCTCAGCTGCCCTTCCCCCTGAGACGTGGGACATACTCACTAAACCATGGCCATCTGATAGAGGTATCATGGCTCTGGGTCTGATTTTCAGTTACTTGAGGTGAGTGACATTGTGGCTTTTTAGAGGAAGTTGGTGAAAGTAAATAGTGGTTTCTGGCTAAAATCTCACTCCTGGATTTTCGGGGAGCATTTGATCCACTGGGCACAGGAAGCCACAGAGCTGGCTAGTAGCCAGCTAATCTGAGGGGAAAAAGTCACCCCAAAAAGGATCAAAATGCACTCCATCTGTAAACCCACAGAGACAGAATGCAGCTCGTGGTCCAGGGCCTGGGAGAGGGGGGGCGGGAGGAGCTGGCCAGTGGCATAGGGTTTATGTTGGTGGTAAAAGGTTGTGAAACTACAATAAATCAATGCGGTGGCTGTACGTTGTTGTCCATGTGCTCAGTGCCACGGCACTGTGCACTTTAAAATGGTTAATTTAAGGTTATGTGAACTTCCGCCCAATGAAAATAATACAGTACTCCTAACAGGATCACTGTCTCAGTTAAACTCTGCTAGATCCATACCCCAGCCTCCCACCTCCTCAGACTATGTCAGCGGACGACAGGATGTGAGTTAAGGGAGCACTGCTTAGCTCTCCCTCCTCAGCCACGTGAGCCCCTGTCACAGTGCTGCCTTTTGAAATCGAGGTGCCTGTGAGAAGGGCATTCCTGGGTTGGAGAGAGACTTTGGGGCAAAATGGAGCGGCTGTGATGAAGTGGCTTGCAGGCGTAGGCATTCCCCAGGAGTGCCATGGGGCAGGAGGTTTCCTGGCTGTCCTACCAGCCCCTTCCTCTCCCGGGGAAAGCCGCCCATAGCAGAGGGACTCCCGCTGTCTAGGGAGCCGGGGAGCGGCCCACAGTCAGGGAGCCTGCCTCCTGAGGACGCAACGAGGACCCACAAAGCCCAGGGGAGCTGCAATCACACGCCCAATGAAGCAGAAGGATTCACATCCCCCCTCCTCCCCTTCTCGAGGTCCCCAAGCACCGGACGAGAAAGGGACGAAGGAGTGAGGAGTCTGAGGACAGCCTCATCTTCACATCGGGCTCCTGGCTAAGGGCAGGCGGTGCTGGGAGAGGGGCCGGCCGTGGGCACCACATCCGATTCAAGATTCACATTTTTGCCCCTGCTCTTGTGTCCTGCCTCTCACCATGAAAAGGTGCCCGGTTGGACAGGAATTGTTTGATTTTTAATACCCGAAAGCAACTCAAAAGCTCTGGGACCAGCCCAAAATTTTATTAAGGATTGTGAAGAAGATATTGGTATAAATCCCTAAAAGAGAAGAAAGTAAATAATTAGATGTTTGTGTTCTAGAGAGTTCAAACTGTTGCTTATTCTGAGTCTGCTTCTCGTCTGCAAAGGGAGGACAATAATGCCTTCTTGCTGGGCAGTTGCAAATGTTCAAAGGAGTCCTAGTCACGGTGCACCTGGCACCTGGGGAGCCACGCACATGGACGGAGCAGGCGCTTGCAGGAGCAGGTAACTTTCCGAGGCAGAAACACCCACACCCAGAGGAAGCAAGTCCTCTTGAACAAGGCCCGGTTTTTCTCATGCCCTGGGTGAGAAATAAGGAAGGCTTCCTCTCTAATTGAAAAGTGTCACAGAGGAAAAGCAGGGGAGGACACAGTGAGAAGGCTGCCCTCTGCAAGCCAAGGAGAGAAGCCGCAGGAGAAACCAAACCCACTGATACCTTGATCTTGGACTTCCAGCCTCCAGAACTGTCAGGAAAATAAACTTCTGTTGTTTAAACCACCTGACTGGTATTTTGTTATGACAGCCCGAGCAGAGTAAGATAGTCATACTTATTTTATTCAATGGAATATAGACAGAAGTGACAGAGTGACAATTCTTACCCCAGGCCTGTGGACCAAAATCAGTGTTAGACTGTAATAAAGAATAAAAGCATTCATTTGAGCATAAAGAGCTACTGCTTAGGAGACAGATTCAGGTAGCAACCAAAATTGTTCTCTGCAGAAACAAAGGAGAGACCCCCTTTTATAGAGAAACTTGCTGTCCATAGTTTCCATTTTTGTTTGTTTTATGCAAATGAGGTTTCCAATTCATGTAATCTGATTGGTCCAAATTGTGCCATTCTTGTTGATATGGATGCAAATAAGGATACAATCTGTGCAATTCTGATTGGATTGGGCAGGTTTCAGTCCATTGGCTGACAGATGAAACCAGGGACTTTGTTATAGTGGCCGACTCTTGCAGGGTCAACAGGCAGGGCACAGCACTGGAGGTTGAGAGCTCAGCCTGTGGCTTTTCCCGACATGCAGCGTGTGTGGGAGGGTGAGCAATAGCTGCCAGACTCTGGTGGTGCGTTTGGGCCCAGTCAGCCATGAGGAGTCCATTTTGGTAGATTTAATTCTTCTCAGGATTCTCAGCCTCAGGAAGCTTCACACATTTCTGCCCCTGCTCTTGTGCCCTACTACTCGCCACGAGAAGAGCATGCCCTAGACACCCACTGTCCCAAGGAAGAGCAGAGACCCGTGGAGCGGATGTCAACCCAACAGCTGCATTGGCCTCGGGCAGGGCCGGGGTCCATGGTCTGGAGCCCAGCCTGGCCCAGATGCCTCACAGCCAACCACGGGCCCATCAGTTCTCTACATCATTGAGTAGACCAAGTTGCTGGCAAAGAAGCTTCCTCGTGGACCGGCTGTGAGAACTAAGTGCATGATATGGGGAAACACTACGCAAAGGTAAGACTGATACTATTTTTTAGTAACGAGATCAAGCCAAACTAGAGAACCAGTGACACACACAAAAAAATCATTTATAGACAGAGTGTCCCCAAACATGTATACACACTTGAACAGCTGATAGACCAATGGATGTTTCTTCCTTTTCAGATTTAATCCATTGGAATAGACCATCATTGAAAGTGTGTATACATGCCGAAACCGGTTTGACTCAGTGGATAGAGCATTGGCCTGCAGACTGAAGGGTCCCAGGTTCAATTCCGGTCAAGGGCATGTACCTTGGTTGCGGACACATCCCCAGTGGGGTATGTGTGGGAGGCAGCTGATTGATGTTTCTCTCTCATCGATGATTCTAACTCTATCCCACTCTTCCTCTCTGTAAAAAAATCAATAATATATATATATATATATATATATATATATATATATATATATATATTTCAATATTTTAAAGTGTGTATACATGTTTGTACCCTGAGTGTGGGGAGGGGGCAAAGTTGGAGAAAAAGGATTCATAAATATAAAGATAGTGTTTAGTTCCATAAGCCAGGTGGCTCATTATACTATTCCCCATACATTTTTACATGATTTAAATATTTTATTCCAAAAACATACATTAATCAGTCAAGGCACCTGCTTTCCCCTCCGTGCTGTGGCAGGCCCACCACCAGGCTCTGCCCCCATTCTCTGTGAGCCGGCTTCTCTCCAGGCCTGGGCCTGGGGCATGGCGGGGGACAAGGAAGGGATGACACTAGGCAGGTGACTGGAGGACTTGGGCTCCACATTGGAGACCGTGGGCTCTGTGTGTGGAGGGGAGCAATGGGGACAGATGGGTGGCTTGGCTACAGGAGATAGGGTGTCATTGTCACATACCTGAGGCAGTGAGAGTGGGGTCTGTGGGGTAGAAGGGACGCGGAGAGAAGGGGGTGTTCAGGAGAAATAGGCCAAATGCAGCCCCATGGCTGGCCTGCCAAAGGGTGGTAGCCAGTTCCAGCGGAGGTGGAGTTTTCCGGGGTAAAAATGGAAACAGCCAGCAATTGCTGTTTATAAAAATAACTACAAAGGCTTGACAGCCCAGAGAGAATGTTGAAAAAGTAAATTGAGGGCTGTTGGGGAAGTGCTCAGGGCTTCTCATCTTCAAAGCATTTCTGAGGCATGAGCTCAGGCCTCCTCTTTCGAGAGCCCTGAGAGACACAGCGGCAAGAAGGACAGGGGACAAATGTGGTGACTTCCTCCAGCAGCAGAGCTGGCAGCTGAAAGTTTACCATGGATGCCACTTGAGTGCTCACTCTTCAATCTGCTCCTCGGACACAGCCTGCTTAGAGGCCTGGAGGTGCAGCAGCAAGAGGGGAGGGCAGCCCGGACAGGCAGGGGTGGGCATGCCTGGCCAGCCCCCGGGGTGGGTCAGGAAAGCTGCTAAGACGAAGGTGCAGGTGATACAGGCACGCCTGGGCTGCTCGTCAGGAGCCAGCTGGTGGGGCCCAGGTAGGGCTCTGGCTAAGGCCATGGGACTTACCGTTAGGTTGCCCCAGGCCAGAGTCCAGGTGCAAGCCCAGTCAGGAGAAGAGTCTGAACCCAGACAAGGTGACAGGGAGGAAAAGGAGAGCAGGGGGGGGGACAAGAAATGTGTGTCCCCTGCTCTTGGCATGAGCGCTGCCTCCTACGAATGCAGGAGCCGGCCCCTCTGCTCCATGCTGTGACTCCTGCAGCGTAAGCCTGGCGGCCATGACCGCTCTGCCAAACAGGAAGAAGCTGAGTGCCTGCCTTACGCAGGGCAGGGATGGGATCTGAACCCAGACCCCTTTGCATGAGTCTCCTTGCTTCTGGCAAACTCTGGCTCATTTTTTCAAGTTTGTATTCAAGGGCACCTCCTCAGGAAGCCTTCGGAGTCTCCCCGGGCCTCAGCTGCACGGAGCCGGCAGCTCAGAGAGCGCCCACCGCCCTGAGCTGTGAGTGGCTCCTTGCTCATCTCCCCTCGATGCACACCCACAAAGGCAGCTGCTTGGCTTCCTCCTGGCTGTCTCAGCCCTGGCAGCACCAGATGCCGCTGCTGCCCTGTGTCCCGGGCTGGCCCAGGTCTCCTGCAGGGTGACCTCTACTGGCAAAGCCTTTCCCTGAACTTGAGGTCAGACTCCCAGGGAGAAGCTGGCTGGTCAGAATTCACTGCCCAGGGCCCCGCAGCTGAGGGGCAGGGGGCTGACTCCCCGTAGGCAAGGCATGTGCAATGGCTGATGGTCCAGAACAGACAAGCTTTCCCCACAGACAGGCCTGTGACAGTGTGGGCCGAGCATCTCGATCCCCGGTACTGGGGATACACCTATGAGAAAAACAGATCAGGAGCCTAGGTCCCTGTGGGGAGAGAGACCACACGTACACAAGCCAGGCAGGCCGTTTCCCAGAGTGGTCGGTACTGAGAACCAGTGAAATGGGGATGGGACGGGGCTGATGTGGAGCCTCCTTAGCAGGTGGCGGGGGGGAGGTGAGCACATCCCAGCAAGACTTGCACGCGTTGGAATCATGCTCCCAGGGCACTGCCCTCTGCGGAATGTCCGAGTTGTGCACTGCTTGGCGACAGGGCACAGGGCCTTTGCTCTGAAGAGCCAGACCCAGGTCTGAGAGCAGTGTCAGGGCCCGGCACATTTCCTCCAGCCTCCACGGGGAGAGATTATCTCGTCGCCGACAGCAGAAGGCGTATTTGAATGTGTACATATGCTTGAGAGAGATTTACTGAAAAGATGTGGGTACGAGACCAGCTGGCAACGTTTTCCAAGCCAGGATCCTCTTTCAGCAATCTGCCCAAGAGTTCTTGTTTGCAATGCTTGGACCCCAGCCAGGGGAGATGCAGGGTAAGGAACACACAGGGCCCTGACCTTGCAAGGAGGAATGGAATGAAGACTTTCCAAGGAAATGGAAGGGTCTTGGGCAACTCACTGCCCAGAGCACAAATCTCACATTCAGAAGTGGAAGAGGGAGATGCAATTATTCAAGGTCTCTCTTATGTCTCCTCCTAAAACGCATTTTCTAGAGCCTGAATTATTGTGCCTGCTCAATAGGTATAATTCCTGCTGCTTTCTCATTAGTAATTTATTTTTTTAAACTTTAAAATTTTTGATGATCTTCAAATATGTGAGGCACAGATGTGCTAAGGAGATGTGGAGTGGAGGTATGCAGGGAGTTGCAAACTGTAATATAAAGTCACAAATTGAGAGGCTATCAAAATGTTGCCTCTTCTGTCTCCTCCCTCTCCCCTGTTTTTCTCTCCTTTCTTTTTACATCATTTTCTATGATGGTTAGTTTGGAGGAGCTTTAAAAAGCCCGCTGGGCTAAAAAGTGTGCCAAGGGACACGATAAGCTGGGACCTCAGGCCGGGGGAGAAGGCAAAACGGTGTTATAGGCAGAAGAGTGAGTCCCCTCCAGCCTCCCACCCCAGATGGCCACAGCCTAATCCCCAGATCTGTGAGCACGTTAAGTTGCGTAGCCGGTGGGGAACCAGGATCCCTGATCAGCTGCCGGAGACGGACATCATGCAGGATGCCCGATGCAATCACCAGGGTCCTTGACAGCGGAAGAGGGTGCCACTGTGATGCAGTGTGAGGAGTGTGCCATTTTCAAATGTATTGAGGATTCTGAGACAGTGAAACAAGGGCTCTCAGAAGCTGCACAGCTCACATGCCCAGGAGGCCAGGCCGCTCAGTGTCACCTCCCTGACGGAAGCCTGGGATAGTCAAGAGCTTCCACCTGGGCACGGGGGTGGCCACAGCCACGGCTCCCGTGAACACCGCCCAGGCTGACCTTTACCCCTGACCCGAGGCTTTAAAAGGAGGAGGTGCCTGACACATGTGAGCAGAAGCCTCTCTCCTCTGCGGACAGCCCCTCTGCCTGCTCCTTCTGCCACCGCTCAGGACTCCGCAGCCCTGCAGGGGGAGCCCAGCCGGGCGGAGAGCGCTCACAGTGTAGGCGGGAAGCAGAAGCAGAATTTTTATCTTAAATCCGAGCAAAGGAATAAAGTGTACTGTTTCTAAAATGTCTGTGTTACTGGAGTTTAGAATCCCGGTTTATGTTCCTTCTTGCAAAACATATATTCTCGCAATCCACGTTTCTGGAGATTCTGAGTTGTCCCCCCACCCCATTCATCTGTGTGAAAGATTTAGCCACGTGTGGCACCACACCCCACCTCCACAGAATCCCCCGCCCCACCGGCCCTGAGCGAGCCAACTGGACCAGGGCCTGGGGCCCTGTTTACCACCTACGAAAGCAGTTTTTAAACTGACGTGTGATATCGTGTCTCCCGCTTTGTGTGTGAGTGCATCGTCTGGCAATCTGTTAAAATGCAGTTTCTGACACAGCAGGTGGAACATGAGATTCTGCATTTCCAACAAGCTCCCAGGTAGTGTGGGTGCTGTTTGGCCATGGACCACACTTTGAATAGCAGGATACCATCTCCATACAGAAAAATGCACAAACCATAATCAGCGGCTTAATGACGAACACGCCCAGGGAACACATCCCAGATTAAGAAATGGAAAATTATTGGTATTCCAGAAGCTGCTTGTGTCTCTTTCCAATGACTACTCTTTCTTATCTTTCTAAAGGGAACACCTCTTGACTTCTTACACCCTAGATTGGTGTGGCTTATTTTCGAACTCTATATAACATGTGTTATGGACTGAAGTTTTGTGTCTACTCCACCCCCAAAATTCATGTTAAAATTCTAACACCCAGTGTGGCCCTTTTTGGAGATTGAGCCTCTAATGTAGTAATTAAGGTTTAGATGGCATCATAAGGGTGGGGTCCTAGTCCCATAGGATTAGTGTCCTTATGAGAGACACCAGAGAGCTCACCTTTTCCCTCTTTCTCTCCATCTTTCTAACTCCACAGAGCACCAGGAAAGACCAGGTGAGGTCAGAGTGGGAAGGATGCTGTCTGCAAGCCAAAGAAGCGAGTCCCCAGCCAGAACCTTGGATTTCTGCCTCCAGAACTGTGAACAATAAGGTGCTGTTGTTTAAGCCCGCCTGTCTGTGGTAGTAGGTTATGGCAGTCCTGGCTGACTACACAGCAAGCCCTGAGCTTGAATAGGCTGCAGCCTCCACGGGGCATGCAGTCAGGGAAGGTGGTCCTTCCAGAGGCACAGACCTTGATCGCTCTAAGCCAAGCACCGGACTGCCATCACTCTTGCTAGTGGCTGGTTTAGATGTGGGCATGTGGTACAATTCTAACCAATGGGGAAAATCTGCTAAGAGCTTTGGGGAAAGTTTTTTTGTTTGTTTGTTTATGAAAAAGATCCACAAAAAAGCATTCCTTTGGGGTCCAGTGTGGGGGCTCGGAGCAGAGTAAGCAGGCCTCCAGCCTCGCTCTGTCCTGCACTCCCATCAATGCTTTCCTCCATGTTAGTCTGAAGGTCAGGGTGGAGAGTAAAGACCACACCTGGCCTCTGTCCCAGTTCTGGTTTGGACACAAAGCTTCCAAAACCCTTTCCTGAGGGAGGGCAGGGTCTGTTTTTCACCGGCTCGTGAGTCACCCCTGAGCTGATATTGCTGAGATCGCCCAGGATGCGGCTGGTCACCGGGAAGACGGGAGCGTGTGATTAGAGGGTTGGAGTTCTGAGGCAGCTCCACCTCCAGGAAGGGGAGGAGAGCTGGAAACTGAGTTTGCAATCATGTGGCCAAGATTTAATCAAGGTTTATTGACTGCCTAGTCAATAAAATTCCAATAAAAACCTTGATGCCGAAGTTCAAGTTCAGCGGAGCTTCCTGGCTGAACACACTGCTGCGCTGGGAGGGTGGAGCCTCCCTCCACACAGAGTCTGCCTCCCCCACCCCCACCCCACCCCTCGGGGAGCATCTCAGCCCTCCACACTGTCAGGGCCCCCTAGTTCCCCGGGAGAGGACACAGTGCTTCATGAGGGTCCTGATCTGTATCCTCGATATTAGAATTGTAAGCATAGTAAGGCTTTCCTGGGTTTGATCAGTCACTTTAACAAGGCATGGAACCTGAGGGGGGTTGTAGGAACACTGGAGATTTGTGGCCAGTTGTTATAAGGCCTTCTGGCTGAGACCACACTTGCAGCCAGCATCTGAGTAGCAGTCTTGTTGGGGATGGTGCCCTGTCCCTGTGCAATCGCACTAGGGCAGGGGGGTCTGCATTTGTGTCTGGGGAAGTGTACCCCACTGCTGACTGGTGTCTCAACACTCCTTTAGAAGCAGGGGCTTCCCCCACAGTCACAAAAAAGCAATGCACCTACTAGTTTATTTCCAACAAGCAAGAAAGAGTAATGTAGCCCCCAAACGCGGAATATATGCTCTTCTCTTCAGTTTTAGTATGCCCACTTATTTTATCCTACACCTAAGATAGTCACCATGAGAATGCCATACATTGATTGACCTAAATGCCCTGGCTCTTAAATCAGCCCCCGCCAAGCCGAAGGGATTGTGATTGGTTAGACAGATCCATCTTCCTACCTACCCCAAAGCGTGCAGAAGGCAATTTTTTTTTTTTTTTTTTTTTTAGGTAAACAACTAAACACAGTTGAGGTTCTGTTGGGAAAGAGAAGGGGGATAATGGGCGTTATGGAGACCAACAGTGGCTCTGATTTGAACCCCAGCATCGGTATTTACCAGCTGTGGGAACAGGCTCTTTGGGTCTGTTTTTGTGTCTGTGCAAAAGAGACAGCCATGTCTACCCGAATTTAAACAAAATGCATAGTGGGTGACATGTAGTTGGGTACACAAACAGCATTCCTCAAGCATTCCCCACCACCACCACCACCACCACCACCACCGCCTCAGACACTGAGCTCCTGGGGTTAGCGCAGCCCTTTCATCTCTGATGACCTGGGGCCATGCCTGGCACTGAGGAACTTTTACTCAGTGTTTTACATGAATAGACAAGAGGGCGTTCCCTGAGTGACTGGAACCCCTTCTCTCCCTGACATGAGAAGCAGCAGCTCTCTGTGTAGCCCGTCCTTGCTTTGGCGCTGGGAAAACTGTGGTTAGCTAAATATGAATTTCAGCCACAGCAGCTCTTTGACCTTCATAGTTCACTCATCGGTGCTCTTCTTTTCTTCTTTTACTCCATCTTGATTTTCTATTTCTATTTTTCTGAGCCTTCATTTCTGCCTCTTTTTGTTTTCCTGGGAGCGTTTGTTGTCAGTGTCTGCTGTGAGAGACAGAATAAAACAAGCGAGCAGACAAATCAGACCCCAGCTTTCCAAAAGTAAAAGGACGCATTGAGCCCTCGCACCGTTACGAAATGGATCTTTCCCAGGCTGATGGGAGGAGCGCCCAGGCTTCGCATTAGGCTCAGGTCCAAGGGGGCGGGGGTGCCAGAGGGAAGGCTGCGGCCCGCGAGACGGCCAAGGAAAAAGGCTTCATTTAGCGGCTGGCCCGTGTGGCGCAGTTGGCCTCGCTCAGCTTCCCGGGAAGTGAAAGACATCCCCCATAGCTTCCCTTTCAGGCTCCACAGCTGGAGGGGCCCGGGAGCCAAGTCCCGCCCTTCTCAGTGCGGGCTGTCACTCAGATACCAGGGCCTGCTGATCTATTGGCCAAACGTCCAACCTGAGGAAAAGGGCCATCGCGGTCTCTGCTCTTCCATCATTAAACGCCCCATTTAATGCGAAAGAGCCTGACTCCTCCTTTTTCCCTCTTTGTGGCTTAAGGAGACGAGCACAACGGAAAGCTTTCTAAAAAGTGCCAGGGAAGGAAAAGGCAGAAACACAGTTCTGGAGCAGACCCTCCTTCGTCATTCTGCACCGGGGGCTTCTGTGCTGCACAGACTGAGAGCTGGAAGGTAAGCTGGGGATCCTCTACTGCACATGTGTCAAACACAAGGCCCGCGGGCCAAATCCGTCCCGCCAGGCCTTGCAATGTGGCCCGCACCGCGCTGTCATCACTGCACTCCGCTGCGTTTCCATCACAATGACAGTTTATGACTGTTCAGTAAACCATTCGGCCCGCGATTTAGGCTGGATTTTAGATTTTGGCCCCTTCTCTGATTGAGTTCGACACCCCTACTCTACTGTAACCCCTTATTTACAGATTGGAGGCCACGCCTGAAGTAAAGTGACTCACCCAAGGTCTCCCCGCCAGTGAAGGTCAGAACCGATCCACATCATCTCTCTCCCCATCCAGTCTTTACTCACTGCACTACCCCACTCCCCTGGGGCCCTGCAGTCCGAAGGCCTACGCTGCCCAGTGAGCCAGGCCGGCTGGGGCCACATTCACAGACTCCTGAAGGAGATCCAGCAATTCAGATCAGTGATGCTCTGTGAAGGCCGCGCCATGGGAGCATGCCACTGCTTCTCTGCTGTTTAAAACCAGCCACCCAAACAGGAACGTGCAGGAGCCCAGCTAACTCCTCTTGTCATACAAAATGAAACCGTTCACAGGCAGACACTCCCTAGCGCACAAATAAGCTGTATACCCACAGAGGGTTTGGAATTTGCTATTTAGAACTCAGGCTGTGTTTTCTTCCCGGGAAGTCACATGATCGAGTGTGGTTAGAACCCCAGGCCAGGTCACAAAGGGCGGCTTCGCCAATCAGTAACCACAGGGGCCAAACGGCCCTTTATCGTGCTGTTCCTAAGCAAAAGCACATTCCAAGTTCCAGGCGGGAATCGTGGGAACGGAGCGAGGCCACCTCATCGCCAGCAGGAAGCAGACCCTCCCAGGTGGGAGCGTGACTGGCGCCGGCTTTAGATGGAAATAAAGCTGTTTGTGCCTTAGCCAGTTTGGCTCAGTGGATAGAGCATCAGCCTTCAGACTGAAGGGTCCCTGGATTCCGGTCAAGGGCACATACAGGCTGGATCCCCAGTAGGGGGCGTGCAGGAAGCAGCCAGTCAATGATTGCCTCTCATCATTGGTGTTTCTCTCCTCTTCCTTTCTGAAATCAATAAACAAACAAACAAAAAAAAGCTGTTTGTGAGTCACCCCTGCCAGTTGGCAGCTGAACTAGTTCCTTACCTGCTCTGAGCCTCTGAAAACTGAGAATGATCATGACACCTCCCAGGTAAATGTAAGCACAAGGCAATACGAGCACAGAAAGGACTTCCTCAAGTGTCTCCGTGTACAACAAGCTCTCATTTATTGCTCTGGCTGCTTGGGGGAGGGGGCATGGGCCTGACAGTGTGGAGGTTGAGGCGTTCTATGGGGGTGGGGTGGTGGGGGAGGCAGCAGTGAGGGGGCACAGCCTGTTGGGGGAGGCAGTGAGGGGGTCACAGCCTGTAGGGGGAGGCAGTGGGGGGGTGTGTCACAGCCTGTGGGGGGAGGCAGTGGGGGGGTCACAGCCTGTGGGGGGAGACAGTGGGGGGGGTCACAGCCTGTGGGGGGACGCAGTGGGGGGGTCACAGCCTGTGGGGGGAGGCAGTGAGGGGGCACAGCCTGTGGCAGTGGGGGGGAGGCAGTGAGAGGGCACAGCCTGTGGGGGGAGGCAGTGGGGGGAGGCAGTGGGGGGTCACAGCCTGTGGGGGAGGCAGTAGGAGAGACAGCAGCTGCGGTCCCACCCCAGCTGAGAGGAGCAGGGCCCGGGTGGGACCACTGCGCTCCTCCTGGTAACCCTGCTATTGAAGGGGCGGGACGCGGCAGCCCCTGCAATCATCTTCCTCGTCCCCCGGGACAGCTCCCCATCTGCTTCTGGGCTTACGTCTCCTTTTCCTGACTACAGTGTCCAAGCCAGTGTACCAGCCTCTACGTTGTGTTAGATTGTTAGCTTCTGCTCCTTCTCCCACAAGCCCAGGCCTGCTTCTGGCGCAGAAGGGGCCGTGGGGATGGGTGGGGGTCCCCGGCACTGACCGCTGCTCCCCACCCCAGCCCCAGCCCAGCCCCATACTCACTGGCTGGGTTCAGACCGTCTGACTCAGGGAGAGGAATGGTGGAAGGAGGCACTGCAGCGGGACCTGGCACGGGGTCTCTGAGTGTCTGGTGCAGGAGGGAGCTGTGTCCCAGGCCTGTGGCCGGACGGGACCTCCAACACCTCTCCCCTCGCCTGGAGGGAGAGGAAGTGCTGCGGTGCCGGCGGTCCCAGTTTGCCCAGGACACAGGCTTTCCCTAAGGAAACTGGGACAGCCCCAGGCAAACCACGAGGAATCGGTCACCTTACCCAGCTGCCTCCAAAACAGCCCTTTCTCCTCACTCTTCAGACTGGTCGGACCACCGCATCCTCCCTGAGCAGCTCCTGCAGAGAGGGTCTGCCTGGCTCCGGATGCAGATTCTCGGGATCTTCTAAATGGTTCTCTTTGAGACCTCTGCCCAAACGGAAACCCGTCCTCATTGTGGCCTCGGACTGCCTGTGCCGTGGTTAGTCCTGGACTGAACAGTCTCCCTGGTGCTTTCAAACCTCTCAGCAGAGATCTTCAGGACAGACACTGCCAGCGTGATGAGGCCGTGCCCTAGGTTCACATCTCAGCCCATCCTTTTGTCGCTGTGGGTGTGTTGCCTGGAGCTGGTTACTCAGCACCTCTGTGCCTCCCTTGCCGCACGTGAAATGGGTTGATAAGGACACCTACCTCGTAGAAACGTCTGGAGAATTACAAACTAGCTCATGTGGCACAGTGTTTGGGACCTGGGAGCAGCCACTATCACCATTATTATAGCAAGCTGGGATTGTGGAATAAAAACTGTAGTAAGTTTCAAGTCTGTTGCAGGCATGTTTCCTTAAGTTATTTTCTCAATTTTAAAGCAAATGAGCGAGTCCGGTTGGAAAGGCCCAGGGACAGGACATTCATGCACACCGCTGGTGGGAGGGCACAGTTATAGTCTCTCTGGAAGGTCATTGAGCAATAAGTCTCAAAAGTCCTAAAAATGCCTTTGACCCAGCAATTCCACTGCCTGGAATTTATCCTGAGGAAATAATTAGAAAACTGGTTAAAGATTAATGTGCAAGTTTTTTGTTGCAATATACTTAACACAGGAAAAGACTAGAAACAACATAAATCTCTTAAAATAAGACATTGATTAAATTTTGGTTCGTAATTTAAGACAATTGCCCAGGACCCAGAGCTTTTGGAACTGAGATTCTCTCATCATTAATATTTCTATCTCTCCCTTCTTCTCTGAAATCAATAAAAATATATTTAAAAATCATAATATCGTGGGTTTCTATTTATTGATACAGGAGAATGTTCATGACAAAGTACATATTTATACAGCATACATTTAAAAATTATGTATATTTCAGGATTTTTCTGAGTATAGAGATTATAACAATCCAGCTGAAATAAAAATGCATATATAATTTTATATATTGCTTTTTTTTTGCTTAGCATTATGCAAGAAGTGTTTTGTATTATATAACAAAGTTTCTATCAACTCCAATAGCAATAATACCCATCAAGTTGATTTAAAAAGCCAATCATTTATTGCTGAACCAAGTTATTCCAAATGTTTTTTTGTTAGGAATATATTGCTAACATCTCTCATTCATAATGTTTTCCGTAGCATTTCCTTAAGATTAAGTCCCCAGGGGGCGTCAGCTGCTGGACTCAATGGCCTCCCTGCCTGCAGGACACCAGAACTACTCATCCTGGTGGAAAGTTCTGGAATTAGATTTTGAGAAGGGTGGGAAGCTGGTAAGAGGGCTGGGGAGTCCTGTCAGCAGGTGAGTGGCCCATGCCTTAGGGCCTGCAGCCTGGCTGGTGCTCCTGGTCTAGGACGGCAAAGAAGGTCAGGGACATGAGACTCTCCCATGTCCTTTTTCTAGCAATTCTCAAGCAGAAATACTGTGATTTCTCATATTTGTCTAATTATAAGTCAGTAACTATAATCAAAACCAGCCCTCACTTTTATTTTATTTTTTTAAATTAAAAATATATTTTATTAACTTTTTACAGAGAGGAAGAGAGAGGGATAGTGAGTTAGAAACATCGATAAGAGAAAATCATCGATCAGCTGCCTCTTGCACACCCCCTACTGGGGATGTGCCCGCAACCAAGGTACATGCCCTTGACCAGAATCAAACCTGGGACCTTTCAGATGGCAGGCCAACGCTCTATCCACTGAGCCAAACCGATTTCGGGTAAATGCTATGCTACATTTTTGTTATTGTTCAAATCTCTGTTAATTTCATCCAGCAACTATATTGGCATGGAGGTGGCAGTTTCTGAGTTCCTTAAACATTCTGACTTTTTGTACACAATTTTTATTTGGACACTTTTCTTTGAACCACATTATTATTATAGACCTGTTTTTCAACATTAAGACTGTTTATGTGTTTTGTTTTGTTTTTAATCTTTATTGTTGAAAGTATTACATATGTCCCTCCCCCCAACCCCATTGACCCCTCTAGCCTGTACCTGCCCCTTCCTCCCTCCCCCGCCCCCCCCCCCCCGGCCTTCACCACATATTGTTAGTGTCCATGGGTTATACATATAAGACTGTTAACCTGTTTTAACTATAAAATATATTTTTTAAATTAAGTCCCCAAAGTTCAATTACTAGATCAAAATATAGGAATGTGGATGTGTGTAGGAGGGGATATAAATGTTTTTAAGGCTTTCAAACAAGGTTATACGAAATCACACCAGACTTGGAGTCGGTGCTTGCCCACCCTCACTGCCTGGGTGATACCTGCCACAGGTCCACATTCCAGGCAAGAGGGTCGTCCTGAGTACCCGATCCTCCTGTTTGATGGACTTGGTGGCCCCATATGCAACTGTGCTATTTCAGGGTAACCAAATCCCTACACATACTCCCCAATAGGTCACTGTGTGTGGCAGAAGAGTAATTTGATTACACAATGTAGAAATCAACCCAACATTTCAGCAATTTTTAAGTGCATTTTTAAAATTGTTTTAGAGACAGAGAGATCAATTTGTTGTTCCACTTGTTTATACATTTGTTGATTGATTCTTTTAAAAAATATATACTGTATATAATATATATATATTTTTAAATAATATATATATTATTATATAAATCAATAATATATATATTATTGATTTCAGAGAGGAAGGGAGAAAGAGATAGAAACACTAATGATAGAAACACTATATTTTTATAATATATATATTATTATATAAATCAATAATATATATATTATTGATTTCAGAGAGGAAGGGAGAGAGAGATAGAAACACTAATGATAAGAGAGAATCATTGACCAGCTGCCTCCTGCACACCCTACACTGGGATCAAGTCTGCAGTACTGGACTGTGTCCTGACTGGAAATCAAACCATGACCTCCTGGTTCATGGATCCACATGCAACCCCTGAGCCACTCATTGGTTGATTCTTATATGTGTCCTGACACTCTAACCAACTGAGCTACCCAGCCAGGACTTTAAGTGCATTTGAAGTGCTTGAATTTTTGCCTTTATTTCTGATTAAGTTTGTATACTTTTTTCGGAATTATTAATTATACTAAAGTCAAATGTATTAAGAAAGAAGCATCTCTGTAGAAGCCTGAGACAAAAATTGAAAGAAAAAAAAGACTGAAAGAAGCTTCAAAACTCTCTTGTTATAGTGCAATAGAAGTTAAAAGGTTTGGTGGACAAAAGCATAAAGTTAAAGAAAAGAATAACTAAAAAAATATAAATAATGAAAATGTGAAAGAAGAGATAAAGATTAATAAGAATTAGATTATGCCAAATGCATTTTTAAAAATATATTTTTATTGATTTCAGAGAGGAAGGGAGAGGTAGAGAGAGCTAGAAACATTAATGATGACAGAGAATAAATGATCAGTTGCCTCACACATGCTTCATACTGGAGACCGAGCCTATAACCTGGACATATGCCCTGACCAATAATCGAACTGTGACCTCTGGTTCATAGGTCGATGCTCAACCATTGAGCTACTTCTGGGCAGAGCATTTCTTTATTAAAAGGAAGAAATAGATTTTGAACATAAATGTATTTTTTGAACAACTAATTTAATGAAGAAAAATGAATCATATGGATATACTAGAGGCCCAATGCACAAAATTTGTGCAAGAGTAGGCCTCCCTTCCCCCAGCTGCCGGCACAGTTCTCCCAAGCACCGGGACCTGGGCTTCCCTCGCAGCCCTGGCTTCATCCGGAAGGTCAACTGGCCTAGTTAGCATATTATGCTTTTATTATTGTAGGTTGAAAAATCTTTGCACTTTTGGTGATTTGACCACAAAATACCAACATCAACAAGGATAGCAGGGCTACCAAGGACATTGAGCCAATAATGTAGGGGCAAAATATAGTCAAAAAACAGTTTGTAAAGTGTCTTGGAGCTAAGTGTCAATAGTTAACCATCCAAATGTTATGTTATTTTTCTGGATTTTGTCCTGTTTGTAGTATTAGTTCATGTAGGGTTTTTTAATTTATGTTATTTTATTTAAAAATATTTTATTGATTTTTTACAGAGAAGAAGGGAGAGGGATAGAGAGTAGAAACATCCACCAGCTGCCTCTTGCACACCCCCTACTGGGATGTACATGCCTTTGACGGGAATAGAGCCTGGGACCTTTCAGTCCACAGTCGGATGCTCTATCCACAGAGCCAAACCGGTTTCGGCTGGGTTTGTTTTTTTAATTTGTAATTTGTTGTGAATTCCCCTACAGTAATATCCACATCTATGCTTAATTTTGTCTTTATAATGTGATCATCTTTTTCTCAGACAGGGTCCCAGTTTGTATAAGCATCAGGTCCCCAACACCTAGATGTGCCCCTGCCGTGAGCGCCTGCCGTTGTTCGCAGACAGGGTTCCGGATCCAGCTGAGCGTGTCTCCTGCATGACACCTGGCGCCTTTTGTAACAGGAAGCTGCCCACCGCCACAGCCCCGTTGGGAAGGGTTATACTGGTATATGTCAGAAAACTCTCTCCGCAGGGCCTGTAGGTGGGGAAATGGGTTGATTCACTGAAGCTTTCATCACTCAACACACATTTACTGAGCACCTACTACACAACGCCAGCCACTGGGGACACAGAAGAATAACAGGACATGAGAGAGGGAGATGAATGTGCAAACAACAAATTATTCCACAGGGCGCAATCATGAAGCAATTCTAGTCCCTCAGCCGCTGTCTTTTCCCAGCCTGGCTCCGGTAGGCCTCTTTCCCGCCCCTGTATGGCATCAGGCAGCCATCAAGCAGCGCTCCCCTTAAATCACAAGCACAGCTGCTGTTCAGCAGTCCGGCCGGCTACTAATCAAAATGCTCCATTCACTGAGTGGGACCTTCTCCGGCTGGGCGTGTCTGCGGCGGTGGGAGGGGCTGGGTGTGGCCACCTGCAGGCACCCTCCCTTCCCCCCATCTCCTGCTCACCCGCCTGGGTTCCTGAGGAGGGGTGGGAAGGAGGAGAGGGGACAGGAACACGGGTAAAGGAGCAGAAACACTCTTACTTGACAGCTTCTGGAGCGACCTGACGTTGGGGTTCCATAACTAACTTCTATCTGAGACACGTCTGTGCCTTTCTTGGTGAAGCCATGAGAATTTCCGCTGCCACAATTCCAGCTAAGGTTGCCAGATGAAACAGAAAAAGCCCAGCGACATTTGAAGCTCAGATAAACATTATGTAACTGTTTAGCATGTCTCAAATACTGCAGGTGACATGAAAAACTCACCCAGTGCTTACCTGAAACTCAAATCTAAATGGCCATTCCGCTTTGTGTTAACCTGGCCACCGAACCCTCTAATTTCACGGTGAGGTGGGTGCATGCTGGGAGGACACTGCGCAGCCCTCCCGCCTCTGGTTTCTCATGGCCCATCTCCACTGGGTCCCTTTGTCTGCCTCCCCCCGCCTCCTGGTGGTGCTCCTCCAGGGAGGCGCACAGCAGTCTCCCCACCGCGTGACCCACACCATGGAACTTCGTACCTTTGCTTCACAGCC